>NC_139351.1:12016761-13306821 GCF_055883805.1 Amblyomma maculatum | reverse complement strand
ATGGTTGTCAGACCATAAAACTTCTTTTGCTGTTAGTAATAAAATTCATTTTAAAACTATGCACTGTGCTGAATGAGCTCAAATTTTAAAGATTTACAATGTAACGTGAAACGCAATAATCTGTTCCTGCTCAAATATGTTAGCTGTCATGACCATTAAAGCAAAATCAATGAACAGGTATTGGCCTAGAGATCGAGCAGTCGCCACATAGCAGCATAGCGGTGAACCCTACCCACTGTGGATGCGCATTTGCGTCGCGAGCCAGCCCGCAGTGATTTACGTGCGTGTGTGTGGCGTGTACAAGAGTGCTTATTGTTTGTTTCATGGTTCTTGTGTGCTTTTGCTTACCTATCTGCCTCTTGTAAACGAAATGTGGACAGGCCATTACCCCACGCTCCACTAAAAAAATACTTGTCCATATCGAGTATGTCACTCTGAAAAGGACATCATCAGTCTGCGATCTTCGGCGCTTGAGATTCTTTGACAAGCGGTGTCTCAAACAAAGTGCTGCTGTTGTTAGGTGGCGTGTCAAAGCAAAACAGGTTGATGCTGTCAATACAACTTAATGCAAATGCTCAAAAATCATATACTCCCGTTTCTGTTTAGAATACTGCAACTACTGAAACATGCGATCACAGATTGCTGCATAGCAAAATCGTTTGAACAAGCCACTCTGTGTCTTCTGTATCCACAATAAAGTTATCAGAGTACCTTTTTTTTTTTTTTTTTCTATTAAACCTCTGTCGCGGGGTGTCAGTCCGTTTCGAAAGGCGCTCCTCGGCTGCGGGATTTGATTGCACATTAAACAATCCCACGTGGTTAGCGACACTGAGGCTCGCCCCTACATCATCAGTCATATAGCCGATGTTGCATGGTGCGTTAAACCCATATATGCATTTCATTTCTTTTTTTTTTCTGTTGAAGGATCCTGCGCATCCTTAAGTGTGGTAAGGAGGATATTTCGGTTTAGGGAAATGCTCGAACGTATGAGGAACAAATCTGTTGCACTTGTTACACTAAATATTATGCACTACATGCATATCAATGTACACTGGTAGCCCATTAGAATCATTAGAACCCCTTTTCGTCTCTGCTGTCTTTCAAGGAAACTGTTGTTTCTGACAAGGGGAGTAAAATAGCATCATACGGGCTTAAGCATCGGTGCTTTGTTTGGAAATAAATACATATTTATAGTTACATGATAAAATGAACTTTTCATTTCTTTCAGGATAGTTTTATATCCGGCACCTGTTTTAGAAGTAAACGACAGAACCGCTCCAAATCACTACTTAACAATAATTACAATGATAAAGAAATCTTCAGCCTTCAAAATTCCTTGCCAGAACATGAAGCGACCATGTGCAGTTTTTACGATGTCTTCGCAGCTACTGATTTGACATGGGAAAATAAGTCTCCCAGTTACGCCGGCAGGAAAGAGGGAAGCTCGCAGCAGCATCGCCGCAGGAGACCGGAAGGCGGCAGGGGGTGGCCAGCGTGCCCTCTCCTCCACCAACCAACTACCAGCGCGCGTAATCACGAGTGTTAATTAAGCGCAGCCGTTACAATGGAGGCGGGGGATTGTGAATCCCCACAGGTTGTAGGATGCCTCGCAAAGTTGCGAGTCTGTGTCTCAGCAACAAGCTCTGCCAGAGGATGTTTACAAAAACATGGATTCTCTGGGCAGTTTTGTTAGGTCTTGTGCCTTAAAGGTACAGCCTTTGTCAAACGTTTAGAGCCCAGAGGGTTTGCTTTTAAGCCATAAATTATGACTTCTTTAACAATCGTGGAAGTCCTAATCATTTTAGAGGGTAGGCTGAAAAATCTCCTTGCCGTCAGCAAGCTTGAAAACCTGGGAATGCATAACGAGCCACATAGTATAACTCAGAAGTAGACTCCCTGGGCTCTAAACTTTTGACAAAGGGTGTACTTGTGCAAGCAAAAATTAGATTTGTTTTTCAAAATGAGAAAGCCACCAGTGTAACTAATGCTTCATATATATATGGAATGACTTTCGCCGCCAGCTGGTAGATACTTTTGCGAGAACGGATCGACGAGACAATGCGCTGCGCCTGCTTGAAGTGCGCATCCAGAAGCCGAATGAGAGCGTGGCTATGTTTGCGGAAGACATGGCTCGCCTTTTTCGCCGTGCCGACCCTGATATGAGTGAACCAAAGAAGCTACGGCATCTCATGCATGGTGTCAAAGAACAGGTGTTTGCCGGCTTAGTGCGCAACCCACCTAAAACCGTGAGTGAGTTCATTAAGGACGCTACGGCTATAGAGCGAGCCCTCCAAGATCGGTGCCGCCAGTACAACCGACCAGCCAGCTGTGCCCCGACGACTGCGGCGACGCTGACTGCAACAGATCAGACCACTCTTCGAGACATGATTAGAGAAATTGTCCTTGAGGAGTTGCAGCGAATTACGGTTACGAAAGCTCAGTCGTCAGAGGCCCTCGTGCAGGCTGTAAGGAATGAAATTCGGTGCTCCCTATCACCGTCTGCCCAGTGCAACGAGTTTCATCCAGTGGACAACGCGGCAGCCATTTCCGAACCACCATACCACGTTCCACAACCGATCAACTACACGGCCAACATTCCTGCACCTTATCACGAGCCACAAACTGAGAGCTACGCCGCGGTCCTACGTCGCCCGCCTCCAGACCACGCCTCACCGAGCTCACCAAGCCGTCAGGAGACGCGATTCTTCCAGGGGCCTCAGTGGGCGCCTTCCAGGCGCTCTCAACTACGCCGAACGGACAGGTGGCGCAGTTATGACAGCCGGCCACTCTGTTTCTACTGCGGACAACCTGGCCACGTATATCGGTACTGCCGTTACCGCGAAGAGGGGCAGGCCTTTCCGTCTGCTTCTGCTCGCCGCCGCTTCGACGCTGACACTGCCCAAACCGAGGACGGCCTTCCGGTCAGCAGGGAAACCGAATCCCCGGGCTTCCGCCGCCGCTCCTCCCCATCGCCACAGCGTTATTCTCCGCCGATGCGTCGTGGCAATTCTGACGTTGGCGGACGGCGGTCCCCTAGCCCTCACCGGGGAAACTAACAGCCGCAACCTCGCGAGGGGAGGTTGCACACAGTCTAAAAGTGTCAAAACCCTCACCACCGCCGCAAATGCCGACACCCCGTGCTTCTGACGCTGCCGTTAGTATTGACATTGCCGCACTACCGCCGAAAATGCCGACTACATTACCACCAAAAATGCCGCACCAGATGAGCAGCCCCGACGACGAAGCTGACACCGCTGACCTTGCCGCACTTCCGCCGAAAATGCCGAAAGAGACGAGCAACCCAGATAACATTGTTAGCGCTGACCTCGCCGTTTCCATTGATGGGCTGGAGGTACATGCTCTGGTGGATACCGGGGCGGATTTTTCAATTATTAGCCAGAAACTGGCTAACACGCTGCGAAAAGTAAAAACCGAATGGACTGGGCCAGTAATAAGAAGTGCTGGGGGCCAGCTACTGGCACCGACAGGGAAGTGCACTGCCCGGATAGGAATAGGAAACGCGGTGTTTGTTGGCAGCTTCGTTATTCTCCCTGACTGCTGCAAAGACCTCATCTTGGGCATGGACTTTCTGCGTCTTCATGGGGCTGTAATCAGCATCCGTGACAGCATCGTTGCCTTCACCAATAACCATGAAGACCTTGGTTATGCGCAAGTACCACTATTGCCCTTACGCGTCGCCAATGAGACGGTGACATTATCTCCGAGATCATGTTCTCTTGTTGAAGTGAAATGCGACGTGGCGCATACAGGCGATGGCGTCGCCGAACGGGCAGTTACCCTGGTACTCAGCCGAGGTGTTTCTATAGCTCGAGGGCTGGTCAACTTGACCAATGGGCATACCGAACTGCTGCTGACAAACTTCAGCGACGAGCGTCAGCAAATTCCGAAAGGCACAACTGTGGCCTTTTTCGACAGCCTCCCAAATGCGCAGCACTGTTGCTTACTGCAACAGAGAGGATCAGTGTGCAAGACACCCGTAACCATCGTTGATGTGAGCCCAAATCTGTCTTCTTCAGAGCGGGACCGCCTTTTGGATCTCATAGATCAATTTCGAGACTGTTTTGCTTCAGAATCGCGGATCGGCCAAACGCCTTTGACAAAACATCGAATTATCACGGATGACTCGATTCGCCCGATTCGACAAAATCCTTACCGTGTGGCTCCGAAAGAACGTGAAGCCATTCAGCGCCAGGTGGCCGAAATGCTTAGAGACGACGTTATCCAGCCGTCACAGAGTCCCTGGGCTTCCCCCGTGGTACTTGTTAAAAAGAAAGACGGCAGCTTACGATTTTGCATAGACTATCGCAAGCTCAACCAAGTGACCAAAAAAGACGTGTACCCTCTCCCTCGCATCGACGACTCCTTGGATCGCCTACGAAATGCACGTTACTTCTCGTCGATGGACTTGAAAAGTGGATACTGGCAAATCGAAGTGGATGAGAGGGATCGGGAGAAGACAGCATTCATCACTCCCGACGGATTGTATGAGTTTAAAGTCCTTCCGTTCGGTTTATGCTCGGCGCCAGCAACATTTCAGAGACTGATGGACACTGTGCTTTCGGGACTTAAGTGGCAAACATGCTTGGTGTATCTTGACGACGTGATAGTGTTTTCGGCTACATTTGAAGAGCATCTACTCCGTTTGCTAGCTGTGTTTCAGGCCATACAATCTGCGGGCCTCACATTAAAACCCGAGAAGTGCCACTTCGGTTACGAGGAGCTGCAGTTCTTAGGCCACGTCGTCAGCCAAGAAGGTGTTCGGCCGGATCCTGAAAAGCTCTCCGCAGTCGCCAAGTTCCCAACACCTACGGACAAAAAGACATTGCGGCGCTTCTTGGGTCTTTGCGCCTATTACCGTCGGTTTATTGCTGGCTTCTCACGAATAGCCTGGCCATTAACTTCACTGACTCGTGACAACGCTGTCTTTCGCTGGGGTGAAGAACAGCAACAAGCTTTCAATGAGCTGAGGAGGCGTCTACAGACACCACCTGTCCTGGCGCACTTTGATGACGACGCCCCTACACTGCTTCATACGGATGCCAGCAACGTGGGCTTAGGTGCTGTGTTAGTGCAGCGCCAGGATGGTGTGGAAAAGGTAATTGCTTACGCCAGCAGGACCCTATCTAAAGCAGAAGCGAACTACTCGGCAACCGAAAAAGAATGTCTTGCAGTGGTATGGGCGGTTATGAAATTCCGCCCTTATTTGTACGCTCGCCCCTTTCAAGTCGTCAGCGACCATCACTCTCTCTGTTGGCTGACGAACTTAAAGGACCCTTCAGGGAGACTCGCGCGTTGGAGCCTTCGATTGCAAGAATTTGACATGGCAGTTATTTACAAATCTGGAAAGAAGCACACAGATGCAGATTGCCTTTCGCGAGCGCCGCTCGAACCTTCCACTATGACCGATGAAGACACTGCGTTTTTAGGTGTCATAGATGACGCAACGCTTTCCCAACAGCAGAGAGAGGATCAGGAATTGCTCCCTCTTATTGATTTCTTGGAGAAGCGAACTACGGTTGTTCCGAAGATTTTCGCCCGAGTAATCTCTTCATTTTTTATTCGCAACAACGTCCTTTACAAGAAGAACTTCCGTCCTGGGGGAAACAGTCTTCTGCTCGTCGTCCCATCGGTTCTCCGCACTGAAGTTTTGCAAGCGTGCCACGACGAGCCAACCGCCGGTCACCTAGGCTACACCCGCACGTTGGCTAGAGTACAGCACGGATACTACTGGCCAAAACTGCCGGCGACAGTGAAACGCTATGTACGTACGTGCATTGACTGCCAGCGCCGTAAATCACCCCCTGTAAAACCAGCTGGCCTACTCCACCCTCTTCAAGTGCCAGCGACACCTTTTAAGCAAATTGGCATGGACCTCCTGGGACCATTTCCGACGTCTACAGCCGGGAATAAATGGATAATTGTCGCCACTGATTATCTGACCCGCTACGCGGAGACCAAGGCTCTGCCAAGGGGTACCGCCGCCGAAGCAGCTAGGTTCTTCATTGAGAACATTGTCCTGAGGCATGGCGCTCCGGCACTTATTATAACTGACCGAGGAACTACATTTACGGCCGAACTTTTGGAAATCGTTCTTCGCCTCAGTGGTACCAGTCACCGTAAAACTACTGCCTATCACCCTCAAACCAATGGGTTGACGGAACGCCTCAATAAGACCCTCGCAGACATGCTTTGCATGTACGTCGACGTAAACCACAAGAATTGGGACGAAATACTTCCCTACGTTACGTTCGCCTACAATACGGCCCGCCAAGACACCACTCGCATGACACCATTCAGCCTCCTTCACGGGCGACCAGTAACAACTATGCTGGATGCAATGTTGCTCCCGAATGCCGACACCGATGATCTCGATCAGGACGCCGAGGAATTCGCTCAGCGTGCAGAGGAAGCTCGCCAACTAGCTCGTGTGCGGATTCAAAATCAGCAGGAGCACGATGCACAACGCTACAATCAGAGACACCGGCATGTAATGTACGAACCTGGCGACAAAGTGTGGGTCTGGACACCTATTCGCCGCCGTGGACTCTCCGAAAAACTATTGCGACGATACTTTGGACCCTATGTTGTTCAGCGACGTTTAACCGACGTCACTTATGAGGTGATGCCAGACGGGGTGTCGACATCAAAGCGACGCCAGCACCAAGCTGACGTCGTCCACGTCGTGCGTATGAAGCCATACCACTCAGTCTGACCTCAACCTCCTACTTCCTTTTGTTCTCATCGGGACGATGCTTCCTAAGGAGGGGGGCAAATGCCGCATAGAAGACGACGCAAAAGAGGACGACTGTGGCAACACAAGCGCGAGCTGAAAGAAGAAGGAGGAAGCTTGATCGCAAGACTCGTTCTAGGCCAATAATCAAACCGTCTTATATTTAGACCCTCCTTGGCGTTCTGTCGAGACGTGACAATATATATATGTACATAACTCAGTAAATTGCATTGCAAAGTTTTGACTTCATGTGTGCGGTGTGTAATGTGATTCCATATTTATTTTTTGAATATACAGTTTAGTGAACTTTTAGTTAAGTGTTAAGGGACTTGGGTGTCTTGAAGTTCACTCCAGCGAGAGTTGACTGTAGCAGCACAAGTTGCTTTCCGTTGAATTGCCAAATAAATGAATGAATGTCTTGGCTTTGGCACCATAGGCATAAAAAATATGCCTCAATCGCTCTGTGTCTATATAGCTTTCAAGTGTATTTTTGCTGTTTCATTGGGCTATGTGAGTATAAGGCTTCCTGATGAAGATAAATATGAAGCTAGCAATGTGTATACTATAATACTGTGTCCTGCACATTGTTTTTATGCTATAAGTAATAATCTATGCAAACATGGTTTACTGGGGTGTAAATATACATCGCTCTCTGCATCTTAATTGCATATGCAGGAAAACCCCGTGCCTGAAAGAGAAGTTCCTGGAAATCCACCCCTCTACATTTGCATAAATGGAAAGGTGAGACCAATACTACTGTCCAGAAAAGGAACCAGGATTTCTGTAACAGTACCAGTGGGACGAATTGAGCCCAGTAGGCTCTATAATGCAATTGAATTATTGAGGTCATCAAATGAACGAGGAAACAGTACAATGTGTATTTTGCTTTCTATTTGTCCGTGTTCTATTGCTGTTTTAACAATGTTCAACCAACTTGCCCAACAAGGCACTTTAATTACTTAATGTTATCTACAAGTTATCTACCAGTTCAAAGCTATATGCCTGATCGGTTCAACATCAATCAGTATATAAACAGTTAGGTAAATTTCAAATTGAATATTTTATAATACAGCAGGATTAGTTATATGGATTCTCACAATGCCAAGTGGGTGCAATATTTAATGTCATTGTATGATAGCATTTATGGGAAATAAACATAACTTATTATGGCCATACATGCATTGGAAAGTGTTAGTTTTTGGGGGAAAAGGTACCAGTGAAGTGAAGATTGTCCTTTGTGTACCAATCAGTTCGTCACTCTATCTCTGTACGATATACAGGGTGCCCCAGCTAACTTGGACCAAGATTTTTAAAAAATACGGTTAACCCTAGCACAGTGAAACTAATTCAGAGCTGTTCAGTCGCCTATGCTGACCTCTATTCTTTCATTCACTGATGTTAATAAATTAGTGAAGACTAATTAGTTATTTTGAGAGAAAATATGTCAATGCAAAATTTGTAGATCTTCTCAAAAACAGGTCGCTATGTTCCATCACGCTAAGACTTAAGCCGCCTTGTTAACAGGCCTTCAAAAAATGCTGTCACGGGACCAGCTGTTACTTAAAATCATTTGCCAAGTGCCTACAACCAGCTTATCGTAGAGAGCACAGCCCAGAAAAAGATTTTGTTATCTCGGGTGCGACTCGAGGCTTTAAAGTGACGCCGCAGTCAGTGGAAGACTTTTTTTTTTTTTGCGCCAGGCATTGTTTTCGGCTGGCAAAAATATCACTTTGCATAAATGCTAGTTTGATAAATACAACCTAGCTACCTGTGTTTGAGATCTACAACTTTTCCATTGGCACTTTTTCTCTCAAGCCAATAATTACAAAAATAGTCTTCACTAAATAACTTTAGTGAATGAAAAAAAATACTGGAGGTTAGCATAGGTGACTGAACAGGTTTGAATTGCTTTCACTGTGATAGGGCTAACTTTATTGATAAAAATCTTGGTCGAAGTTACCTGGGACACCCTATATATTTAACAATCTGCCTTTTGTGGGAGGATGTGGCACCATCATGCGGGAGCGAAGGGAAACACATTGGATGGAAGTGTAGCAGACAACACGAAAGCACACCATGTGAAATGGCCAAGCCAATGCAGGTAGAAAGCAAAAGCTCCCCCCTTTTTTTGCCTTCGGGGTGGAAAGTAGTGACAGTGATTGCAGTATCGTGTTCACACAGTATGGGGGAATGTTTCAGTTTTCACAATCCACTCGTAACGCATGTATATACGGTCTTCCTTAAGCTGAATCTTATCAGCGAGACTTCACAGTAGTGCCCCTATATAAAGGAATGCGCCACTGATGGCTGCATTCCAGTAGTACTATGGTGGACAGATAGTTTTGTGTGAGCCGATCGCAGAACGTTGCACGTGTTAGTTGAGATGCTGGTCTGAAAAAGCATGAAAGGGACACAGGGAGACAGCGCCGTGTCTTTCTATACTTCATCCACATATTGCTTTCGCCTCACTTGTCAGCCATGTATGAGGAGCTATGTTAGGATTACTTAAATCACAATAATTTTGCACTTTAGTTATGCAAAAGCCACTTGCCATTTCTGAGCCTGTGTTGACCTCAATTGATGTGGAACTAGTAGAGCAACAAAAGAAAGAAAACATGTTAACGTGGAGCTGATTTGAACTCAAGTATTTCTTGTGGGAAGCAGGTACGGAGCTATTGTTGCCACCAAACGCCCTGTGAGTTTTACTGTTAATTTCTCATCCTGTACATTGCAGGTTGACTTCAACTTCTAAGCACAAACAATGAGCCGACAAGGTTAAACACGTATCTTTTGCTCTTGTTTTTTGCACTGGCTGGATACACTCTTGCTTGTCAATGCAGAGCAACAACTCTGTACAAAGCACAGATGTGACCATAATCTACCTATAAAACGCTTGATAGTCACAGACTGCTCTCGTTTTTTTGTTACTTGCTGTAGTGACTCAATGGTTAAAGTGGTCTACTACTGAGACATCGCATCACTTTATTAGCCCACTGTTGCAGCATTGTGTTGTGAGAATGCACCTATAGCCACTAAAGTAAACCTTTTCTTTCCTTGCAGGTTCACATTGGCAACGGATTCTTTTTAGATGAAGAGAGGTGGCGATGGCTCATGAGCCGTCCAAAGGATTCCTTGTTCTGCAAGGAGGTGGCGAAATTACTCTGGGGCGTGCCAGCGCTTCGTGGCAGGAGCGTGACTGGTGCCCCCTGCCGCCGCTTTCTGAACACCGGGCGGGCAGTAGAAAAACCTGCCTTGAGCCCCCAAAAGCTGCAGGCTGTTGGCTGTAAGTTTCTCTGCTACACGTAATAAGATCACAGAAGCGTCCTGGACTTGGAACTATTAACACAGGGGCATGATCAGCGCTAGCTGCTTACTATATTGCTCTTTTATGCCAAGTCAAAGGGAACTTGAGCCTCGCCTTGAAGTGGGCACATTGTGTGACAGCAACAATGGCACCCTTTTTCTGACTCCCCTCTTTCGTATGCATGCACTCTGCTACTTACTTAATCAGTTTTTTCTTTTGTGCATATGTATTATCCAAGCACAAGTTGGCAGTTTGCCAATTCAGCCAAATCATGTGGTCTCATGACGCCACACAATTTATTGACCAGTGAGTGTATGGCATTTCAGCTGCCAGCTCACTTACCATAGCGACTGCCATTATTTTTCACTGACAATGCCGACACTACACTTTTTGGAGAATGGGGTGTAATGCTGTTGCATTAAAGGTCCACTGAAAGGTTTCACCAAGGAGGATAAAAAACGCCATAACACTGTTAGTTATTGAACCACCCATCATTCTCCCGCAAAAATTTTCGATCTAGCTTCTGCAACACCAGAGATATCGGCGATTAAAAATAATCCTTCCAATTTTCCCCCTCAACTCGTACGACGAAGGGAGCCATACAAAAATAAAGAATACAAGCAAGTTCAAAGCTCCGCCCAGACATACGTCACTTCAACGAACTTCCGGTTGCCGTGCGCTCGCTCGCTGGCGTACTCGTGTCAACCCGTCCTCGCTCGCACACGCCTGAGTTCGCCAGTTCGCGCAGCGACGGTTAGTGTAACTGCGAACCTGTGGTTACCCTATGTTACACGGCGGACCAAACCATGGTTACACCACTAACCGCGGTTATCGCAAACCGAGCTTGACGACCTCGGTTTGCGTCGTTAACCGAGGTTATGACGGCGTCTGTTGACGGAAGCTACTCGGCGCCCCCGAGTGCGCGAAACGTACGAGCGGGTCTGCTTCACAAAGTTATTCATTTGCCCACTGTATCAAGTTTAAAAATCGATGTATAGAATATGGTGCCGCCCGACGTCTTCGATTATGGCCGACAGCGCAGCGACATGCGTACTGAAGCCTTGTCTTGCCTGCAGTATCGTTTGAACGGCTTGTTGCTGAGCAGAACGTCACAAAATGCGCGACCTTAGCTATGAAAGTACACGAGTTTGCAACTCTTGCAGCACGGGATGCCACGAGCAGGCTGAGGTACGTTACACAATTACCGCGGGGGTGGGGCGCGCGTGCGCGGCGAACGACGGCGCCGTGCGTGACAGTCCCTAGTCGTCGGCCTAAATTGTTTCGCTTCGAAGCCGCTGCGGTCGACGCTTTGGAACATGATCAACGCTGTCGTAAATCGTCTACTTATGAAACTGCCTTATAGTGAATCTTTACCTGCCATAGTAAAATAATTATAGGATTAACTCTGCCGACGCATTAATCGCAGAGCTAGTACGAGCAGATCGAATCAGCCGAAATGCACCAGCGGCAGCTGGCTTGAGCAGAAACTGGCTTGAATGTACGGCTATCGCTCTTACCAGCAATTTGCTGCTGGTCAGCGATCCTCAAGAGGGCTTCATACTTGATATTTGGCTCAGTATTCCATGCGCCAACAAATTTTAGCACGCTTTATTTCGGACATCGGTGCTAACGATCCGCCGTGTCGTTCGCGAACGGTATGCGGGAGGAGGTGCTGCCATCGTGCGGTGCTTGACCGTGCTGTTGACGCCTCGTCGGACGACACTCCGATACTCCTGAAACCACGTTATATAAATAAGATATTTGTAAATGCAGCTTCGTTCTGCCGATTCCTGCGTCGCTTCGGTTGTTGCACTTGATGGGCAATGGCCACCTAACCGATAAGAGCGGCGAGCTGTGTAACAGCTCGCACAGAGTTCGAGCAGCGCACGAGCAGACGACTTTCGCAGCTACCGGAAGTGTGTCCATGACGTCATGGTTGCAGTGACCGCAGCGAATGGCAGCTTCTAGCAAGCCTTGCCAGTCAACCGACCCGTGACGTCACGGGACTAGGAAATAGTTCCATGCGACACCGCCAAGCGACATTCTCTCTGCCCGCGAATTTCAAAAAACGCTGTTTTTAAAAATTAATAACAAATCGCTGGCTTTGTTCCAAGGAATTATACTTTGCGTTAATGCTCAAATGGATGTATTCTACACGCTCAACACGTTTGTCAGTGCCTTCTTGGGGGCCGTTTCCGTGGACCTTTAAAACATTATGCTAAGTAAAATCCAGAGCAGGTAGCGCCGACATAAGAAGAGCATTTCAACGGGGAACAAAATCTGGGCTGCACTGTGGTCCGTAACAGAAATGGCACTCCCGTATATAAGTGCCCGGCACCCTGTCGCAACCATGTGAAGAAAGTGCAGCCCTTACAAGAATGTCATATTTATGGTTTACATTCAAAACACATGTATTCTGTGACTGAAATTCAAAGTATTATAATTTTTTCAGATGCATTTGATGCATACATCAAACACGCCGCTACGATTGGCCAAGAAACCAGCAACGAAGCACGTCGGGGAAAGCTCAATCGCTACCTCGCTGATATGCTGCGGGATTTGAAGTAAGCTCCTGCTATGGCTGTGTGGGGGGCCCACGGATATGCGAGTCAAACTCCTTGCTTAGATTTATCCATTTATTTCAGCATGTGTATATATGTGATTGCAAATAAATAGTGTTTGAAAAAAAAGGGGCATTCTTGCCTGTGTCAATCTTTAGGGCAGCCTGCTATTTTTGGCGTATCTCTACGCTTGAAATGTATCAGCTGCACTCTGGATAACATCTCGTGCAAAGGTTTTGTAACATATTTGTGTGCCACCTTAATATGCCGCATATGCCACGTATGCCGCATATGCCACGTATGCTTGTATGCCACGTTTGCTCGTATGCCACATTTCCTCATATGCCACATTTGCTCGTATGCCACATATACCTCATATGCTGCATATGGCACATATGACACATTATACACATATTCCATAATCTCATATATATGTGCCACGTTTAACTCGTACGTATGAGTTTTTTCGCTAGGGTAGTGCACCCGTTTAATGGGTTGATTTTTTTATGGTATAAAAGGAGCACTTTGGCCACATTCGCAAAATGTTCGTTTGGAAAATTAGGTACTGATTTGGAGGAGGTGTACATTCTACATTAAAAGCTAATTTTAAAAGCTTCTAAATGGACCTTTGATACAATGAGGATTTTTGTGCAGCAGAGTACGCTTTAAAGGAGAGAACAGAGAGTCGTGGTAACTTTTTTTTTGCAGCGTTTTCTTGTGGTTATTTTGCAGCTACGCCTCGGACAACCCACCACTTCAACCACTCCTGAACACGTGGCTCTTGAGCTTACATCTTGCCTTCAAGTACTTCGTGAAGAGCTTAACGATGACGCGTTTTGCGTTGGTGACTTGTGCTTCGAGAAAACATAGCCGTTTTTGGTCTAGTGCACCCGTTTAATGGGTTGCCTTTTTTATGGTATGACAGGAGCACTTCGGCCACATTCGCAAAAAGTGCATTTGAAAAATTAGGTACCAATTTGGAGGAGGTGTATATTCTACACTTGGGGCTAATTTTAACAGCTTGTAAATGGAGATTTGATACAATGATATTCTTGTGCAGCAGAGTACCCTTTAAAGGAGAGAACAGAGAGTCCAGGTCATTTTTTATTATTTTGCAGCGTTCTTTTGTGGTTATTTTGCAGCTACGCCTCAGACAACCCACCACTTCAACCACTCCTGTTCATGTGGCCCTCGAACTTACATTTAGGCTTCTAGAACTGCAGCGTAGAGCTTAACGATGAAGCGTTTTTGCGTTGGTGACTTGTGCTTCGAGAAAACATAGCCGTTGTTGGTCTAGTGCACCCGTTTAATGGGTTGCCTTTTTTTGGTATGAAAGGAGCACTTTGGCCACATTCGCAAAAAGTTCGTTTGAAAATTTAAGTACTGATTTGGAGGAGGTGTATATTCTACACTAGGGGCTAATTTTAACAGCTTGTAAATGGAGCTTTGATACAATGAGGATTCTTGTGCAACAGAGTACCCTTTAAAGGAGAGAAGAGTTAGTACTGGTAACTTTTTTTTTGCAGCGTTCTTTTGTGGTTGTTTTGCAGCTACGCCTCGGACAACACACCACTTCAACCACTCCTGTTCACGTGGCCCTCGAACTTACACTTAGGCTTCTAGAACTGCAGCGTAGAGCTTAACGATGACGCGTTTTTGCGTTGGTGACTTGTGCTTCGAGAAAACATAGCCGTTTTTGGTCTAGTGCACCCGTTTAATGGGTTGCCTTTTTTATGGTATGAAAGGAGCACTTTGGCCACATTCGCTAAAAGTTCATTTGAAAAATTAAGTTTTGATTTGGAGGAGGTGTACATTCTACATTAAAGGCTAATTTTAACGGCTTGTAAATGGAGCTTTGTTACAATGAGAATTTTTGTGCAGCAGAGTACCCTTTAAAGGATAGAACACAGGGTCCTGATAACTTTTAATTTTTTTTTTTCCAGCGTTCTTTTGTGGTTATTTTGCAGCTACGCCTCAGACAACCCACCACTTCAACCACTCCTGTTCACGTGGCCCTCGAAATTACATTTAGGCTTCTAGAACTGCAGCGTAGAGCTTACCGTTGAAGCGTTTTTGCGTTGGTGACTTGTGCTTCGAGAAAACATAGCCGTTGTTGGTCTAGTGCACCCGTTTAATGGGTTGCCTTTTTTATGGTATGAAAGGAGCACTTTGGCCACATTCGCAAAATGTTCGTTTGAAAAATTAGGTACTGATTTGGAGGAGGTGTACATTCTACATTAAAAGCTAATTTTAAAAGCTTGTAAATGGAGCTTTGATACAATGAGAATTTTTGTGCAGCAGAGTACCCTTTAAAGGAGAGAACAGAGAGTCCTGGTAACTTTTTTTTTTGCAGCGTTTTTTTGTGGTTATTTTGCAGCTACGCCTCAGTCAGCCCACCACTTCAACCACTCCTGTCCACGTGGCCCTCGAACTTACATCTAGCCTTCTAGTACTGCAGTGTAGAGCTTAACGATGACGCGTTTTTGCGTCGGTGACTTGAGCTTCGAGAAAACAGCCGTTTTTGTCTAATGCACCCGTTTAATGGGTTGCTTTTTTTATGGTATGAAAGGAGCACTTTGGCCACATTCGCAAAAAGTTCATTTGAAAAATTAAGTACTGATTTGGAGGAGTTGTACATTCTACATTAAAGGCTAATTTTAAAGGTTTGTAAATGGAGCTTTGATACAATAAGGATTTTTGTGCAGCAGAGTACCCTTTAAAGGAGAGAACAGAGAGTCCTGGTCATTTTTTATTATTTTGCAGCGTTCTTTCGTGGTTATTTTGAAGCGACGCCTGAGACAACCCACCACTTCAACCACTCCTGTCCACGTGGCCCTCAAACTTACATCTAGCCTTCTAGTACTGCAGTGTAGAGCTTAACGATGACGCGTTTTTGCGTTGGTGACTTGTGCTTCGAGAAAACATAGCCGTTTTTGGTCTAGTGCACCCGTTTAATGGGTTGATTTTTTTATGGTATGAAAGGAGCACTTTGGCCACATTCGCAAAATGTTCGTTTGGAAAATTAGGTACTGATTTGGAGGAGGTGTACATTCTACATTAAAAGCTAATTTTAAAAGCTTCTAAATGGACCTTTGATACAATGAGGATTTTTGTGCAGCAGAGTACGCTTTAAAGGAGAGAACAGAGAGTCGTGGTAACTTTTTTTTTGCAGCGTTTTCTTGTGGTTATTTTGCAGCTACGCCTCGGACAACCCACCACTTCAACCACTCCTGAACACGTGCCTCTTGAACTTACATCTTGCCTTCAAGTACTTCGTGTAGAGCTTAACGATGACGCGTTTTGCGTTGGTGACTTGTGCTTCGAGAAAACATAGCCGTTTTTGGTCTAGTGCACCCTTTTAAGGGGTTGCCTTTTTATGGTATGAAAGGAGCACTTTGGCCACATTCGCAAAATGTTCGTTTGAAAAATTAGGTACTGATTTGGAGGAGGTGTACATTCTACATTAAAAGCTAATTTTAAAAGCTTGTAAATGGAGCTTTGATACAATGAGAATTTTTGTGCAGCAGAGTACCCTTTAAAGGAGAGAACAGAGAGTCCTGGTAACTTTTTTTTTTGCAGAGTTTTTTGTGGTTTTTTTGCAGCTACGCCTCAGACAGCCCACCACTTCAACCACTCCTGCCCACGTGGCCCTCGAACTTACATCTAGCCTTCTAGTACTGCAGTGTAGAGCTTGACGATGACGCGTTTTTGCGTCGGTGACTTGTGCTTCGAGAAAACAGCCGTTTTTGTCTAGTGCACCCGTTTAATGGGTTGCTTTTTTATGGTATGAAAGGAGCACTTTGGCCACATTCGCAAAAAGTTCATTTGAAAAATTAAGTACTGATTTGGAGGAGGTGTACATTCTACATTAAAGGCTAATTTTAACAACTTGTAAATGGAGCTTTGATACAATGTGGATTTTTGTGCAGCAGAGTACCCTTTAAAGGAGAGAACAGAGAGTCCTTGTAACTTTTTATTTATTTTGCAGCGTTCTTTTGTGGTTATTTTGCAGCTACGCCTCAGACAACCCACCACTTCAACCACTCCTGTCCACGTGGCCCTCGATCTTACATCTAGCATTATAGTACTACAGCGCAGAGCTTAACGATGAAGCGTTTTTGCGTTGGTGACTTGTGTTTCGAGAAAACATAGCCGTTTTTGCTCTAGTGCACCCGTTTAAGGGGTTGCCTTTTTTATGGTGTGAAAGGAGCACTTTGGCCACATTCGCAAAATGTTCGTTTGAAAAATTAGGTACTGATTTGGAGGAGGTGTACATTCTACATTAAAAGCTAATTTTAAAAGCTTGTAAATGGAGCTTTGATACAATGAGAATTTTTGTGCAGCAGAGTACCCTTTAAAGGAGAGAACAGAGAGTCCTGGTAACTTTTTTTTTTCTGCAGCGTTTTTTTGTGGTTATTTTGCAGCTACGCCTCAGTCAGCCCACCACTTCAACCACTCCTGTCCACGTGGCCCTCGAACTTACATCTAGCCTTCTAGTACTGCAGTGTAGAGCTTAACGATGACGCGTTTTTGCGTCGGTGACTTGAGCTTCGAGAAAACAGCCGTTTTTGTCAAGTGCACCCGTTTAATGGGTTGCTTTTTTTATGGTATGAAAGGAGCACTTTGGCTACATTCGCAAAAAGTTCATTTGAAAAATTAAGTACTGATTTGGAGGAGGTGTACATTCTACATTAAAGGCTAATTTTAAAGGCTTGTAAATGGAGCTTTGATACAATAAGGATTTTTGTGCAGCAGAGTACCCTTTAAAGGAGAGAACAGAGAGTCGTGGTAACTTTTTTTTTGCAACGTTTTCTTGTGGTTATTTTGCAGCTACGCCTCGGACAACCCACCACTTCAACCACTCCTGAACACGTGGCTCTTGAACTTACATCTTGCCTTCAAGTACTTCGTGTAGAGCTTAACGATGACGCGTTTTGCGTTGGTGACTTGTGCTTCGAGAAAACATAGCCGTTTTTGGTCTAGTGCACCCGTTTAATGGGTTGCCTTTTTTATGGTATGACAGGAGCACTTCGGCCACATTCGCAAAAAGTGCATTTGAAAAATTAGGTACCAATTTGGAGGAGGTGTATATTCTACACTAGGGGCTAATT
The DNA here is from genome assembly GCF_055883805.1 of Amblyomma maculatum. Taxonomy (NCBI): domain Eukaryota; kingdom Metazoa; phylum Arthropoda; class Arachnida; order Ixodida; family Ixodidae; genus Amblyomma; species Amblyomma maculatum. The sequence goes on along the minus strand of NC_139351.1, from coordinate 13,289,094 downwards.
TTAACAGCTTGTAAATGGAGATTTGATACAATGAGGATTCTTGTGCAGCAGAGTACCCTTTAAAGGAGAGAACAGAGAGTCCAGGTCATTTTTTATTATTTTGCAGCGTTCTTTTGTGGTTATTTTGCAGCTACGCCTCAGACAACCCACCACTTCAACCACTCCTGTTCACGTGGCCCTCGAACCTACATTTAGGCTTCTAGAACTGCAGCGTAGAGCTTAACGATGAAGCGTTTTTGCGTTGGTGACTTGTGCTTCGAGAAAACATAGCCGTTGTTGGTCTAGTGCACCCGTTTAATGGGTTGCCTTTTTTTGGTATGAAAGGAGCACTTTGGCCACATTCGCAAAAAGTTCGTTTGAAAATTTAAGTACTGATTTGGAGGAGGTGTATATTCTACACTAGGGGCTAATTTTAACAGCTTGTAAATGGAGCTTTGATACAATGAGGATTCTTGTGCAACAGAGTACCCTTTAAAGGAGAGAAGAGATAGTACTGGTAACTTTTTTTTTGCAGCGTTCTTTTGTGGTTGTTTTGCAGCTACGCCTCGGACAACACACCACTTCAACAACTCCTGTTCACGTGGCCCTGGAACTTACACTTAGGCTTCTAGAACTGCAGCGTAGAGCTTAACGATGAAGCGTTTTTGCGTTGGTGACTTGTGCTTCGAGAAAACATAGCAGTTTTTGGTCTAGTGCACCCGTTTAATGGGTTGCCTTTTTTGTGGTATGAAAGGAGCACTTTGGCCACATTCGCAAAAAGTTCGTTTGAAAATTTAAGTACTGATTTGGAGGAGGTGTACATTCTACATTAAAGGCTAATTTTAAAAGCTTGTAAGTGGAGCTTTGATACAATGAGGATTTTTGTGCAGCAGAGTACCCTCTAAAGGAGAGAACAGAGAGTCCTGGTAACTTTTTTTTTGCAGCGTTTTTTTGTGGTTATTTTGCAGCTACGCCTCAGACAACCCACCACTTCAACCACTCCTGTCCACGTGGCCCTCGAACTTACATCTAGCCTTCTAGTACTGCAGTGTAGAGCTTAACGATGACGCGTTTTTGCGTTGGTGACTTGTGCTTCGAGAAAACATAGCCGTTTTCGGTCTAGTGCACCCGTTTAATGGGTTGCCTTTTTTATGGTATGAAAGGAGCACTTTGGCCACATTCGCAAAATGTTCGTTTGAAAAATTAGGTACTGATTTGGAGGAGGTGTACATTCTACATTAAAAGCTAATTTTAAAAGCTTGTAAATGGAGCTTTGATACAATGAGGATTTTTGTGCAGCAGAGTACCCTCTAAAGGAGAGAACAGAGAGTCCTGGTAACTTTTTATTTTTTTTGCAGCGTTTTTTAGTGGTTATTTTGCAGCTACGCCTCAGACAACCCACCACTTCAACCACTCCTGTCCACGTGGCCCTCGAACTTACACTTAGGCTTCTAGAACTGCAGCGTAGAGCTTAACGATGAAGCGTTTTTGCGTTGGTGACTTGTGCTTCGAGAAAACATAGCAGTTTTTGGTCTAGTGCACCCGTTTAATGGGTTGCCTTTTTTGTGGTATGAAAGGAGCACTTTGGCCACATTCGCAAAAAGTTCGTTTGAAAATTTAAGTACTGATTTGGAGGAGGTGTACATTCTACATTAAAGGCTAATTTTAAAAGCTTGTAAGTGGAGCTTTGATACAATGAGGATTTTTGTGCAGCAGAGTACCCTCTAAAGGAGAGAACAGAGAGTCCTGGTAACTTTTTTTTTGCAGCGTTTTTTTGTGGTTATTTTGCAGCTACGCCTCAGACAACCCACCACTTCAACCACTCCTGTCCACGTGGCCTACGAACTTACATCTAGCCTTCTAGTACTGCAGTGTAGAGCTTAACGATGACGCGTTTTTGCGTTGGTGACTTGTGCTTCGAGAAAACATAGCCGTTTTTGGTCTAGTGCACCCGTTTAATGGGTTGCCTTTTTTATGGTATGAAAGGAGCACTTTGGCCACATTCGCTAAAAGTTCATTTGAAAAATTAAGTTTTGATTTGGAGGAGGTGTACATTCTACATTAAAGGCTAATTTTAACGGCTTGTAAATGGAGCTTTGATACAATGAGAATTTTTGTGCAGCAGAGTACCCTTTAATGGAGAGAACACAGGGTCCTGATAACTTTTAATTTTTTTTTTGCAGGGTTCTTTTGTGGTTATTTTGCAGCTACGCCTCAGACAACCCACCACTTCAACCACTCCTGTTCACGTGGCCCTCGAAATTACATTTAGGCTTCTAGAACTGCAGCGTAGAGCTTACCGTTGAAGCGTTTTTGCGTTGGTGACTTGTGCTTCGAGAAAACATAGCCGTTGTTGGTCTAGTGCACCCGTTTAATGGGTTGCCTTTTTTGTGGTATGAAAGGAGCACTTTGGCCACATTCGCAAAAAGTTCGTTTGAAAATTTAAGTACTGATTTGGAGGAGGTGTATATTCTACACTAGGGGCTAATTTTAACAGCTTGTAAATGGAGCTTTGATACAATGAGGATTCTTGTGCAACAGAGTACCCTTTAAAGGAGAGAAGAGATACTGGTAACTTTTTTTTTGCAGCGTTCTTTTGTGGTTATTTTGCAGCTACGCCTCAGACAACCCACCACTTCAACCACTCCTGTCCACGTGGCCCTCGAACTTACATCTAGCCTTCTAGTACTACAGCGCAGAGCTTAACGATGAAGCGTTTTTGCGTTGGGGACTTGTGTTTCGAGAAAACATAGCAGTTTTTGGTCTGGTGAACCCGTTTAAGGGGTTGCCTTTTTTATGGTATGAAAGGAGCAGTTTGCCACATTCGCAAAATGTTCGTTTGAAATATTAGGTACTGATTTGGAGGAGGTGTACATTCTACATTAAAAGCTAATTTTAAAAGCATGTAAATGGAGCTTTGATACAATGAGGATTCTTGTGCAACAGAGTACCCTTTAAAGGAGAAAAGAGATAGTACTGGTAACTTTTTTTTGCAGCGTTCTTTTGTGGTTATTTTGCAGCTACGCCTCAGACAACCCACCACTTCAACCACTCCTGTCCACGTGGCCCTCGAACTTACATCTTGCCTTCTAGTACTGTGTGTAGAGCTTAACGATGACGCGTTTTTGCGTTGGTGACTTGTGCTTCGAGAAAACATAGCCGTTTTTGGTCTAGTGCACCAGTTTAATGGGTTGCCTTTTTTATGCTATGAAAGGAGCACATTGGCCACGTTCGCAAAAAGTTCGTTTGAAATATTAAGTACTGATTTGGAGGAGGTGTACATTCTACATTAAAGGCTAATTTTAAAGGCTTGTAAATGGAGCTTTGATAAAATGAGGATTTTTGTGCAGCAGAGTACCCTTTAAAGGAGAGAACAGAGAGTCCTGGTCATTTTTTATTATTTTGCAGCGTTCTTTTGTGGTTATTTTGCAGCTACGCCTGAGACAACCCACCACTTCAACCACTCCTGTTCACGTGGCCCTCGAACTTGCATTTAGGCTTCTAGAACTGCAGCGTAGAGCTTAACGATGAAGCGTTTTTGCGTCGGTGACTTGTGCTTCGAGAAAACATAGCCGTTTTTGGTCTAGTGCACCCGTTTATTGGGTTGCCTTTTTTGTGGTATGAAAGGAGCGCTTTGGCGACATTCGCAAAAAGTTCGTTTGAAAATTTAAGTACTGATTTGGAGGACGTGTACATTCTACATTAAAGGCTAATTTTAAAAGCTTGTAAATGGAGCTTTGATACAATGTGGATTTTTGTGCAGCAGAGTACCCTTTAAAGGAGAGAACAGAGAGTCCTGGTAACTTTTTATTTTTTTTTTTGCAGCGTTCTTTTGTGGTTATTTTGCAGCTACGCCTCAGAAAACCCAACACTTCAACCACTCCTGTCCACGTGGCCCTCGAACTTACATCTAGCCTTCTAGCACTGCAGCGTAGAGCTTAACAATGAAGCGTTTTTGCGTTGGTGACTTCTGCATCGAGAAAACATAGCCGTTTTTGGTCTAGTGCACCCGTTTAATGGGTTGCCTTTTTTATGGTATGAAAGGAGCACTTTGGCCACATTCGCTAAAAGTTCATTTGAAAAATTAAGTTTTGATTTGGAGGAGGAGTACATTCTACATTAAAGGCTAATTTTAACGGCTTGTAAATGGAGCTTTGATACAATGAGAATTTTTGTGCAGCAGAGTACCCTTTAAAGGAGAGAACACAGGGTCCTGATAACTTTTTTATTTTTTTTTGCAGCGTTCTTTTGTGGTTATTTTGCAGCTACGCCTTAGACAACCCACCACTTCAACCACTCCTGATCACGTGGCCCTCGAACTTACATTTAGGCTTCCAGAACTGCAGCGTAGAGCTTAACGATGAAGCGTTTTTGCGTTGGTGACTTGTGCTTCGAGAAAACATAGCCGTTGTTGGTCTAGTGCACCCGTTTAATGGGTCGCCTTTTTTTGGTATGAAAGGAGCACTTTGGCCACATTCGCAAAAAGTTCGTTTGAAAATTTAAGTACTGATTTGGAGGAGGTGTATATTCTACACTAGGGGCTAATTTTAACAGCTTGTAAATGGAGCTTTGATACAATGAGGATTCTTGTGCAACAGAGTACCCTTTAAAGGAGAGAAGAGATAGTACTGGTAACTTTTTTTTGCAGCGTTCTTTTGTGGTTATTTTGCAGCTACGCCTCAGACAACCCACCACTTCAACCACTCCTGTCCACGTGGCCCTCGAACTTACATCTAGCCTTCTAGTACTACAGCGCAGAGCTTAACGATGAAGCGTTTTAGCGTTGGTGACTTCTGTTTCGAGAAAACATAGCCGTTTTTGGTCTAGTGCACCCGTTTAAGGGGTTCCCTTTTTTATGGTATGTAAGGAGCACTTGGCCACACTCGCAAAATGTTCGTTTGAAAAATTAGGTACTGATTTGGAGGAGGTGTACATTCTACATTAAAAGCTAATTTTAAAAGCTTTTTTAAAAATTTTTAAATTTTTTAAAATTTAAAAGCTAATTTTAAAAGATGGGGTGCCTAGTCCGGGACTCCAGAGGCTGCAGCTGATATCCGTGCGCGTGTCAGTCATCTGACCTCTTGTACGAGGTCAGCCATCATGCGGCGAGCATTCACACGGCAGTAGGAAAACATTGGCAGTGGTTTAGCTCCGGTTAAGCCAACTTGAGTTATGGAAGTAACAGCTGCATTACTACGCTTAGGATAGATTTGGGCTACGCGCTGAGCAACGGCCGGGCTCTCCCCTCCATAGTTGGTTGATTCTGGCCTACCTCTCGGAGGTTTATCATGGCACCCTGGGATGCTGGAAAAACAATGAACACAACAGGCGACTTAAAAGCGGCTGACCACGCTTTAGACACAAATAGAGCAATATTCTTAGGAGCTGTGCAGATCCAATTGGGGGCAAATATGTGATAGCATAGCCGGACAACTGTCCACCAGACACGCATGGCAACTTCTCGACCTCTCATTGACCCTACATGCATCACCTCAACAACACAATACCACGTGGCACGCCTCATACACGAACATACTGAAGATCCCGACGCCCTCCTAGACATACTTCAAAACACATACACCTCTCAGGCAGCCCGCCCACCTATACCCCCGTATACAGGACAGCCCAGTTCGACACTGGACGCAGAGTTCGCGCGGACGGAAGTCAGAGCAGCCCTCTTTAGTCTCTGAACACCGCACCTGGTGTGGACCAGATCACAAACACAATGCTTCGTAATCTGGAAGACCAGTCGATCACAAAAATTACCGCATACTTTAACCAGTGCTGAGTGGAGGGTTTCCTCCCGCAGCCCTAGCATCATGCGAAGGATATATTTATATCGCAACTTAAATATTGCAATATAAAACATTCCACTTATTTGCTAATCTCTTGCCTCGGGAAGCTCTTCGAACATGTTTTGTTAGCGAGACTTACAACACATATGGCAGACAACAGCATGGTGGGATTCCGACCCCATCTGTCCGTACAGGACGCCATGCTGCAACTCAATCTCGATATTTCTGACCCACTTCTTCCTTGTCGCACCAAGGCAGTCTTAGTTTTGGATCTTTCCAAATCTTTTGATCGCATCGAACATCAGGCGATCATGACTGCCCTATTGAATATAATGAATATAGGTGCACAAACGTACACTTATATTCGAGCATTCCTCACTGACCGCACGCATGAGGTCCCTCTCGCCCTCTTTTTTTCTCCTCCTACACGCTTCAAAGTGTCGGCACCTCGCATGGGTCCGTCCTCTCTCCCTTTTTGTTTAACGTCACCCTAATCCCCCTCGCCAGAAACTGTCAGACATCCCGCATCCGAAACACACCCTCTATGCCGACGACATCACGCTGTGGACCACTCATGGCAGTGATGGCGGTATAGAATACCCCTTACAGGAAGCAGCCACCCTGACCGAAAATTACGCAAGGAGCATCGGACTGTCTTGCTTCCCAGATAAGTCCGAACTGTTTCTCATCCGCCCCAAGAACCGCCATTCCCCCACTCCCCTGTTACTATTGAATTGAATGGGAGTCTAGTACCGGAGGTTGAAACCCTGCGCGCTTTGGGCCTACACATCCAGAGCAATGGTAAAAACACCACCACCCTAAAGAAACCCAGGCAGGCTGCAGGTGCGATACCGCACGTCATCCGCAGAGTTTCGGGCCACTATAGGGGCATGAAGGAGTGCGACCTTTGTCGCCTCATCCATGTCTTCGTCCTCAGCCGTGTGCTTTACACTACTCCTTACCTACAACTGTCCAAATATGACATAAACGCTTTGGATGCCTTGATCCGTAAGGCATACAAGATCGCAATTCACCTTCCCCTCAACACACCCAAAGACAGATTGCTAGGCCTGGGTCGACACAACTCGATTGGGGAGTTCGTGGAGGCCCACCGACAGGCCTAATGCATCAGACTCCTGCAAACATCCACTGGACGGTACATCCTAGACTCCCTTGGAATCAGGATACTGGCTAACGGCCCAACCCTTCTCTCCATCGCTCGACACATCCACCAAGGACTACGTATCAAGCCACTTTAAAAAAAAAAATATGCATCCATTCTACCATAATCAACGCCACAGAGCCCGTGCAAAGGCGCTCCACCAATGTTAAGCAGTGAGTCAGACGTCGTATGGGTGGACGCTGCATGCACGGGTGATGAAGCGACCGCAGCGTGGTGAATGTATCATCATCCCCTCTCATCACATTACCTCTGCCCCCAGACACCTCCCCAGATGCTGCAGAGGAAGCTGCCATTGCATTAGCCATAACCGGAACGGAAGCACAGTACATTCTAACTGATTCAAAAACAGCAATTCTAAATTTTGCACGAGGCCGAGTGCATGTCCCTGCTTTTTAGCATACTGGACTCACCCGATGCACCCCTCCCCGCCATGTGGAGCTGATATGGGCGCCTGCGCACTCCGGGAATCCCGGAAACGATGATGCCAACCTTTTAGCTCGAGGTTCTTTAAACTGAGCTCAGGTGGCCTTTAATCCGGGATTTACGAAGGAGCGCATGCACTCGTTAAGCGAGCTGACGCAGGCCTACAAAGCCTCGCGCCAGCTCAAACTCCAACGTCTTCCTAGACAATAGACACGCAACACTATGGCGCAGACTGCAAACACACATTCTTCCTGAACCCCTCACCCTTTTTCACTACCACCCCTCCTTCTACATTCCTACTTGTACCTTTTGCCTCTTCAAACCACATCCTCTCTCTCTGCCCGGCGGACCCTCCCCCGTAGGGGTCTAGAGCAACTGAAGACCTGGGAGGACTGGGAGACCCTGAAGACCATCGCTACCGGCCGGGCTGCCAGTGTTATGATCTTGAGGGACATAAACACTTGAATTTCAGTAGGGTCGTGCAGGGTACCAAGGGCCTGCGCGCTCTAAATTCCTACGTGTAATAAAGGTTTTCTCTCCCTCTCTGTCTCATAGGTATATATACGCAACACACAGCTGTTGTCCGCAAAACCAATGGAGAAAGGGATGAGCAGCTGGCGCCCGCTGTGGTTATGACGTGTCTTGTCATACACCAGCGGACTGCGCGGCGAAGCACGATCGCGACGGCACCTCCGACACACCGGCTGCTGCCTCTGACGTCACGCGGAACCTTGCGCATGCAAAGCTTGGCCCACCCTGTGCCACTCGAAATGGTTCGACAACTAGCGTAGTGTTGCCTGTGCAACAAAAAATTATAGAGGGAACCTTGGGCCACAAGTGCGATGAATCGAAAACCATTAAAGGGCTGTGGATTGTAGCCCTCCACTACGTTACCTCTATCTCTTCTACACTCCCACCTTCCTGCCTTTCTTACGGCATGGTCGTTGTTGTGGCTGTAGGAAGAAGGAAAAAAAATGCAGGGGCCTGCTACTGTCTCTGTAGCTGAGCCACCTCCGCTGCCTCGTGCGGACAGAAGAGAGACATTAGAAACGAACAGTAGAGAGAAAGACGTGCACCGCAACAGCTGTCATGTACCACCTAAGCGGTGGCGGGCGCATGGGGCTGGGACAGGTAGGTCACCGCCGCTTGCGGCGGGGGCTAGCCTGCCACCGAGTTTTTGTCTGTTGTGGGCCGCCGTTGCACCCGCCGCCTCTTTGGTGGTGGACGATGGCTGTTGTTGCAGCGTGCGTCCTTCTCTCCCTCCTCCTTTTCATTCTTCTCTATTCTCTCTTCTGTCTGCACGAGGCAGCGGAGCGGAGAATTGTGACTGATTGTGACGGCACGTTTCTAAGGCAACACCGCATTCACTAGAAGCGCTTTTGTACCGCTTTCAAGCATCGAACTCGTGGCTGAGTGGTAGCGTCTCCGTCACACACTCCGGAGACCCTGGTTGGATTCCCACCCAGCCCATCTTGGAAGTTGCTTTTTATTTATGAAGTGCATGCCGGGATTTATCGCTCACGGCCAACGCCGCCGGCACCTTTTATATTCTGTAATTCAATTTCAAACGCCGCTGATGTCTGCTGTTCTAAAACCTGCTAGACATTTGGGTCTGCTTCTGTTTTCTGTTTTGTGCGGTATTCGAGGGAGCGGCAAATAAAATTCGCCTCACGGAAGCCTCTATCGTACGGCCAGAGTGGTCAGCTTCGTTTATGCTTGAATCGCCTGGGGCGTCATGACCTGTCGTGTCGGTACATCACGCTCCCCTTGACAAACACAAAAAAGCATTGCGTTGAATGCATTGAAGTTTACTGCCGTTCTATAATTTGTTACAGGAAAGCAAAAGTGCAGCATCTGTCACTCGCGGAGTTCCGCAAACATCACATGAATTATAAGGAGCGTTTCACGATCCGTGACGTGGCGCCTTTAAATGCAAATAAGGTTGGTTGGTTGGTTGGTTGGTTGGTTGGTTGGTTGGTTGGTTGGTTGGTTGGTTGGTTGGTTGGTTGGTTGGTTGGTTGGTTGGTTGGTTGGTTGGTTGGTTGGTTGGTTGGTTGGTTGGTTGGTTGGTTGGTTGGTTGGTTGGTTGGTTGGTTGGTTGGTTGGTTGGTTGGTTGGTTGGTTGGTTGGTTGGTTGGTTGGTTGGTTGGTTGGTGGGTCGGTCGGTCGGTCGGTCGGTCGGTCGGTCGGTCGGTCGGTCGGTCGGTCGGTTGGTCGGTCGGTCGGTCGGTCGGTCGGTCGGTCGGTCGGTCGGTCGGTCGGTCGGTTGGTTGGTTGGTTGGTTGGTTGGTTGGTGTTTAACGTCCCAAAGCGACTCAGGCTATGAGAGGCGCCGTAGTGGAGGACTCCGGAAATTTCGACCGCCTGGGGTTCTTTAACGTGCACTGACATCGCACAGCACACGGGCACCTTGGGCTATATACTATAGTTACAAAGTAACCAGCTAGTAGCCGAAAAGTCCAATTGAAACATACAACACATCATAAAATTATGATGCGTCTTAGCACAACTTCACAAAAAATTGTGACAAGGAAAGACAACACATCAACAATAACAACCAGTTCGGTTGACAGTCACTATCTTCGTGTGTCTCTAAGCTGGTGCACTATCTGGCCGAAATCAGTGCTGGGGAAAATGAGAGGCTCAGCATTCCGAATCCAACATACGCGTTTTCCAGAGGCTGTGCAGTACAAGGAGAGCAATCCCATAAAAGTGTTCATGGTCACGTTGGGTGGGAATTAAGTAACGCACACTGTGGGAATTTAAAATGAAATTTTCCTTCAGTGTTCTTTGTAGAACGTCCCAAAATAATATCGGATGTTTGCAGGCAATACAACAATGTTCGATGGTTTCAGCTGTATAAAAAAGCCGACAATTAACAGAGAAACCAATTTTTGGGAAGTCGTACTTTAACAGGGGACCTTCGACGTGAAGTTCAAAGAAAAGCGTTTTAGTAGATGGTGAGATCGGCATTTTGCATGCTCTGTTTAACAAATTATACCCCATACAATTAGAAAAAAAATTGAACGTTATAAGGGAGGCGGGAACAACAAAGATATCAATTATTTGTATAAATTTGTCCGGGCAATAGAGAATCTACTCGTAAGAAAAGCTAACAGCCAGAAAATGCACCGAATTGTAAACCTTTTTTAATAGAACTAAATAATAAGGGCCGATCGCATGTAATAAATACCATGCTGAAAAAAACAATTCCGTGCCGTGGCACAGCTGCTAAAATGCTCCGCTGGAGATCAAAGGGATGAAGGTTGGAACTTGGGAAGACAAGGTTTATTCATTTTTTTTAATCCTCGCTCTCAAACGCAACGCATGGCACCTGGTGTGGTGACAAACTTCTGTCGACAAGGATGAGGCAATAAAAGCTTTAAACAGGTCGAGATTTCGCTCCCAAAGAATTGGCCGAGAGGAGAGCCTCACGTGGGCGAGCGGCTGTCCAGGGTAGCATACGTCATTCATGCTGGTGCGTGGACGCGCGGGCGTAACGTCGTGCAGTGGCCTGAAACTACTGCTGTTGCACCGTTTTGCCGCAGTATTGCTGTGTTGACTCTAGAACTCGATGTGATATGTTATGCAGACGGTTTTCTGCAGCGATAGCGGTGATTTATCTCTTGAGAACTGCATAAACATGGTGTTTTGAACTCTTGAATAAAGAGGACAATTCGGACTGCTGCCCTCATACTCCCAGTGCGGGTCAAAGGCGGAAGCTTAAGCAGCGCATCTCTAAGAAAGCTAGAGGAAAACGATGAATACATTCAAGCGACTTGCAGCCACAGATCTCACGCAGTGGGTGTCGCACAGAGTTTGCCCCTCCGCGGAGCGGTAAGAACATTTATTGGCTATGCTAAGGCTAGGAGGTATGTTTGGATCAGCCCATAAGGGGCCGGTACTTACAAGCACTGGGTGGAGGTCCCTAGTTGGGGACCCCAGTGGCGGTTGCCGCCGCCTTGTTGGACCTGTAAATCGTGGCAGCCGAGCAGGATCGCCTACCAGTCCTCCTGGATTGGAGATGACGGGAGTAGCCGGATTAGAGGGGCAGGCCCACACCATGTGATAGATGTCAGAAGACACCGCTCCACAGTGTGGGCAGCTGCCATTAAAGAAGGGGTGAAAATGTGTTAGGGCTGCCGGGCACAGCAATGTTATCGTGAAAAGGCGGAGAAGGGGCCCCTCATCCGCCTTTTCGACGCCTTTACATGGACTGGGGCAAAATCAATGACAATTTCGGTAGTACGTCGGGATATCGTTGAAGGTGTAGACTGAATTAAAATCGGGTTTCTGATCTGGCGGGGAGGCGAAAACAGCCCGGTGATATAGCGCACGAACATTTGTGTATGTTGCCTCGTTTTCTGCCAAACCCTGAGGAACAGGGGCCCATATAAGGTAACGGTGTGCGGGGTCAACATCCCGTACGCAATTTGAGTAGATTTGATAGGCTAGAAAGGGAATCAAATCTTCTTTGACGTACCGACAGGCTCCTCGCGAGTCGGTAATTGTGTATTTTGAATCGGAGTGCGAGGCCGCGAGAGCAATCGCCACCTCTTCTGCGTGTGTTGTACTGTGGTCTCTGAAGGTGAGACCGTTAACCGTTTTGCTGTTGTGAATTACAAGGTCGTGTAGCATCCTCCATGGTGAGGGCCGGAGGCGTCCACATAGTATATGCCTGTCTTGTTGCCGTAATGTCGGGCTAGGGGTTCTGTTCGTGCCAGGCGCCGACCTCATGATCTTCGTGTGACATATTAGCTGGAAGAGGTCGCACACCGAGTGCGTGTCTCGACAGCTCTGGGATGTGAAACCAGTCTTACATGAGAGTGGTGTGTTCGATACAGAGCCGAGCAAGAAGGCGGCATTCCGACTCCGATCGCGATAAGCGCGTGTTCTGGTTTGTAAGGTGCGCCTCCCGGAGCTCCTGGAAAGTATTCACCACCCCAATAACCATAAGACGGCTATTTAAAGTAGTGGTGGGGAGGTCCAGGACACGCTTAATAATTCTGCGAAGGATGACCTTAAGGGCAACTTCCTCTTGCTTCCGTACGAGGAAATAAGGTGTCAAATGTTTTCATATGTCTTCATAGGACCAGAGGTAAGATTACACTGTGTTTGCTGTCTGCCCTAGTTGAAGTTCTTGAACAGCGAGGATCGTTCTGATCATTTGGTCATCTCGCACTCCGACGACGATGCTTTGTTCCCAAATGGTCCAGACGCTAAGCGCTGCTGATATGTTCGTGCCTGTTGCCATGTGCAAGGAAGTTCGGAGCGTGTTGCTTCCCCTGAGTTTTCTGAGATCCAGCGTTCCTTTAGGCCTGATTATGATTACTAAATCTTGATTGTCGAGACGCGGCTAGGGAGAAGGAAACGCGGCTGCGGAGGAAACGAACGACAGTCCAGCCCCAGGAAATGCGAAGCCTGGAGGACGTCCAACAACCGACCACTATGCTTGCATTGCGGTGAGGTTGAAGACATCTTCCGCCACTGTCCGTACAGGCGTATTGACTTGCGTGGTTTCGCCACCGACGCCCCGCAAACCCGTCCTAGTGCCGCAGGAAATCGACGACTACTTGCTCAGTCAAGAGTCACCAAGCCGTCGGTATTGCTCTACATCGTTGTACAGCGACCGATGTGCAGCGCCGGGCTGCAGTTACGTGCAAGTTAGGTCCCCTAGCAGCCGTATGGGAAACTAAAGGCAGCAACCTTTGGGGATGAGGTTGCTCAACGGCGAAAAAGCGAAGATCATCCGCCGCCTGTGGCGAATAACGACGACGCCGTTATTATAACGACGCTCCTTATAAAAAAACCTTCGACGATCACGCGCCCACACTCCAAAGTAACACCGCCCCTACGCATGACGGCAACATTGAAGACAGCACGACCAGACTCCAAGTTGACGCCGCCTCCCAGTGAGGGGACAAAGCTGTGCCCTGGCCGCGACCTAAGCAAACGACGAAGTAGATATCGAACATCAAAGTCAATATGCAATACAAGGACACGAACAAGTGTCCTCGCCGTTGCTGTCGACGATCACATGGTTGCCGCCCAAGTGGACACTGCAGCCGACTATTCTGTCATATCAGTGGAGGTTTCACCACCCAGCTCAAGAAAGTAACAACCGCTTGCGATGTCCCACTGATTTACACCGCAGGTGGTAACCTGATAACTCCGTCGCTGCGATGCACTGCAAGAGTACCCGTAAATTGGCGTACTTACTCCACGAGCTTCGTGGTTCCACAGCAGTGTTCCCGCGACGTGGTTTGGGCAAGGATTTTCTGAACGAACATCGGGCGATCACCGACCTCCGCTCGAAACTCATAAAGCTGTCAACGGACAACGACATACCTTCCACAACATTGATGCATCATATCGCTCTAAACGCTCTCGACGAAGAATTGACTGTCCCGCCCCGATGAAGCGTCGTCCCCTGCATGGGCAACGCAGACATTAAAACCGCCGAAGGCGCAGCCGAAGGAAGCCCCCAGTTGCTTTTGGAAAAAGGGCTCGGTATCGCAAGAGGTGTCGGCCATATCCGAGCAGGACAGGCTCAGGTGGTAATGATGAACTTTACCGAAAAATACTGGAATCTTAGCAAGGGCACGGCGATCGCTTTCCTCGATGAAATAGACGACAGTCGAGATGTGTTCGCACTTTCCGACCAACCCGAAAATGATACGCCCAACCTATCTAAGCAGCCCACATTCGACATCAACACAGCACTGCCCTGAGACAGGCAAGACCGGATTCGTCATCTTCTCGAAAGCTACAGCCGGTGCCTCTGTTCGGCGTCAAAGGTGAGACGGAGTCCGTTGGCAAAACACCGAATTATTACAGATGAACACGCCCGACCTCATCGTCAAAGTCCCTACCGTGTATCGCCACGCGAACGCCAAGCAATCCGGGATCAAGTTGAGGAAATGCTTGGCAGAGACGTGATTCAGCCATTAAACAGCTCCTTGTCGGCACCAGTCGTCCTAGTGAAGAAGAAAGATGGCACACTTCGCTTCTGCGTTGATTGCCGCCGCTAACATCACGACAAAAGATGTCTACCCGCTGCCTCGTATCGACGACACTCTAGACCTTCTCTGCAACGCTAGGTATTTCTCGTCCATGAATTTCAAGAGTGGGTACTGGAAAATTGAGGTCGACAAAAGGAACGCGAGGAGACGGCGTACTTAACACCAGACAGCCTGTTTCAATTCAAGGTAGTGCCATTTGGCCTGTGCTCCGCACCAGCTACGTTCCAGCGAGTAATGGACACTTTCCGGGCTGGCTTGAAGGGGAAGAATGGTTTGGTATGCTTGAATGACGTGGTTGTCTTCTTGTTAAACATTGAAGACCACCTGAAAAGCTCCAGACAGCGCTGGATGCCATCAAGTCATCAGGACTAACGTTAAAATAAAAGGAATTTCCAATTCGCCTACGAGGAGCTGTTATTCTTAGACCATATCGTGAGCAAGGATGGAGTTTGCCCGGTCTCGTAGAAACCTTCGGTGATCGCGTAGTTTATGCAGCCTTCTGGCAAGAAACCCGTGCGCAGAGTCCTTGGGCTGTGCGCCTACTACCGCCTATTTGTCAGAACCTTGTCGCGCATCGCCGAACCGCTGACGCAAAGTACAAAGGCTGGTGGGACTTTTACATGGGAAGCGCCACCAGCGGGAGCTTTCAAGGAACTTGAGCACCGTTTGCAGACCCCTTCTGTCTTTGGGCACTTCGATGAAAACGCCAAAAAAAAAATACACAAAGACGCAAGCAGCGTTTGCGCAGGCGCAGTCCTCGTTCAGTGAACTGAAGAACATCACAAAGCTACAGCGTATGGCAGCCGTTCGGTATCGAAAGCCGGAGCGAATTACTCCACGACCGAGAAAGAGTGCATCGCAATCGCCAGATCAACTGCAATGTTCCGACTAAATTTATACGGCCGACCATTCAAGATGGCAAGCGAGCACCACATGATCTGCTGGCTGGCAAATTTGAGACTCCTCCGGCCGCTTTGCCCGATGGAGCCTTGCTCTTCAAGAATTCGACTTCACAGTCGTTTACAAGTCCTGAAGCAAGCACTCTGATGCCAACTGCTCGCCACGAGCCTCCGTTGATGCGCCGCCAAAAGAAGGCGACGAAGACGCCTTTTTGAGACCAGTAAGCGCCAGCAATCTCGAGTCTCCAGTCTGACTGAAAAAGGCAGTGGCGATTGGTCACTATTTAATTAGTGCAGCTTATTAGGCTAAGTACTTTCCTTCCGCCTATGTCGATTTCGTCGCCCTGACCGCCCAATCGCCCGGCAGAGTTGGTACCTTTGGATTGCTTGCTCAGAAATGACGTTAATACTGTTCCGGTTGATGGCAATACCATTCGATTAAACGAGTCTGAAGTTATCCAGGAGGAGCTTCGCTCTGTTACTCCACATTTATTAGACATTTCGGAAGTGAAGCTGTTAGGCAAGATAGGCATCCTATGCAGATAATGAAACGTCAGATGCCTGAGTGACCTTCAGGCATGTGTCAGGTTCGGCAACTAAGCCGTAAGGAGTTTCGTCCCCCCGCACCTCGCTTGCGGGAAAAGCGTTGCCTGTGGCGTTCCTAGAAACCTTTTCCCGGAAGCACGTTTGAAAATGCCTGTCCCTGCTGGCGTGGTGGTGTGCGTTTACCGGTTCAATAGGCCTCCAGGCGATGATCGCACACCCACGGAATGCCATTTCAACTTTAGCCTGCCTCACCTGCTCGTCTGAAGTTAAAGCGTGGCCATACCCGTTTCAAGTTGAACCCTTGGCTCCACGTCCGCTGCAGTGACACAATTGCTATCGTTTTGGCCACAGTGCAAATGCCTGCAGGTCCGCAATTCGCTGTGGCTGAAGTGGTGGTCCCCATTTCCCAACAGAATGCGAATCTGATGTGTTGAGTTGCTGCCTGTGCTCTGCCTCACATGCTGCTTCTGATTCTAGTTGCCCTGCACGTAAAAATAAGATTGCGCTCCTTGAAATAATCAAGAAACGTCGTTTTTAACGTGGGAAGGCTGCGGCAATATGTAAAGAATAGCAACTCAGGTTTCGCTACAGTGACTACACGTCAGTCAGCTTCATTTGAGTCCACTATTTGTTCTGCTTTGATCTCTGCCGTTGAAAAGCCTCTACCGGTTGGGATGGAGCGCTTCTTTGTTTCTTTTATGGAGACCTTTTCTCAGATGCTTGGGACAAAGATTTAGACGTTTTTTCAAATTCTGACAACCGGTGCCTCTGTAGTCCCTGCTATGCCCGTGGTCTCGAACACGAATGCGCCTCTCAACAAAGAAACCTCTGCTACAACCCATGTAATCAATTCTAAGGCGTCTGGCTCCCTAAATTCCGCTGCTTCTAGTTCAAGGATTGCTGGAGCATGCAGCAAGAGCAGTAGCTCCCAAGTTGAAAATCTCCCGAATCATCCCACTAAATCTCGACCCAAGATAAATCCTGAAAGTGAGCCCCAGCAGACACAGGATGGCCTGATGTCTGCTGTACAATGCATCATTGGTTCAACATAGGTTTTTTAAAAGTTTTGCAATGGAACGTCCGCTCAATAATTTCTGGACTGGATGATCTCCTCTGCTTAGTATTGAAAGTTTACCCTGATAATATTTTACCTCAAGAGTCCTGGCTTTTACCTAAAGAAAAGGTTTGCTCTAAACAACTTTCGGGCGTGTAGGTTAGATCATCCAGGCAGGGGCTGGTGAGTTAGTTGTTTTAGTTTCGTCAAAATTGTCTCATAAGGTTTCAGTTTCATATGAATTCGTTTGACAAGATTGTGAAATAGTTGGTTTGCAGTTTACTCTGCCCGGTATTACACCTTTCGCTTTAGCCAATGCGTACTTCTCAAATGACATTCATTGTGCTTCGCAGCTGGATGCTTTGTTAACTCGTTCTCAAATCCTGATAATAGCTGGCGATCTCAATTCGCATCATTTTTCTTGGGGTCTGAAGTCTGACGTTTGTGGGTGTAAGTTGTGGGACTGGATTGAGGACAATGTCTTCCAGTGCCACAACTCTGGGGATATCATCTTCATGGAGGACAGTGTTCCTCAGCCATAGATCTTAATTTTTCAACGGCGCGTCTTCATATATGATCGTGAGCAACCGTAGATAGCGGAACCAGCAGTGATCATCTTCCTATTACCTACAATTAATTTATTTCAAAATTTGTCTACAGGGCTCATCAGAGACGCTTTGTAAGTTATGTTAAATACGAAAACGCTCTTCGAACGTCTCTTCTATTTCTTCTTCAGACGGTCACTCACGGGTGGTGTCTGTGGTATCATGGTTGCACGATGCGATTGAACAGGCTGAATTTTCTGTTGCCTCATCTGGTCAGCCCTCAAAATTATCTTGGTGAAATCCTGACTGCGTTCGGGCTTATCGGTGCCGAAAAAATGCATGAAGAGTCTGCATCATAATCAGTCCCCCTCTAACTGATTACAATACAAGTTGCATGCTGCGCTTTTTAAACGTGCTTGGTCATCAGCCAATCAAGAACATAAGACACATAAGACTGATTTTCATTCTTTTCTATCTGATAATACGCACCGATGTGCACTATTTCGTTTCCTGCGCCGTGCTAAATCTCGGAAGCAACTAGCCGGGTCTTCATCTGTAGTGCTGAGCCCTAGCGAGGCGGCGCATTGATTGGTTAGGGATGGTAGAGGTCTAGAAATTTAATTTTCGTCGCCATGCTCACGGCCGCTCGCATTCCCGGTCGCTGCGACAGATTTTTCTGAGGTGACTACGTCGGAATCGACAACTGTAATTTCAAAGACAAAAGCTTCAGCTCCAGGCCCTGGTGGTATTACTGTTGGTTTATTGAAGATTTCCAGATTTTTTCTCAGGAATTACAAATATTGTTAATTGTCCGCTAGACTACTCCTGGCTACCTAGCTCCTAGAAGCTGGCCAAAGTGGCTCTACTAGTAAAGAATGAAAGCCGTGGCTATGTCCTTTGCAACATCAGACCGATGTCTTTCTGTACTGATGAAAACAATAGGGCGCATAATCCATTCGCATTTGTCTCAGTTCATTTCAAGGCATAAAATTCTTTCTCCCAGACAGATTGGCTTCCATCCAGAATGCCCAATATATGGTCTGCTCACAATAACCTGGAGAGCTGAATTCGCTTGGCTAGTCGGTCTTGTGAAATATCTGCTCTAGTAACTTTGCATATTTCAAAAGCTTACGACAGTGTTGATCATAGACTACTAATTCCTCATTTCATAAATTGTCAAGTTCTGGACTACATTGTTGCCTGGATTTAAGAATTTCTATCAGGAAGATGATCAGGGCAGTCTTTCCTCTCGCACGTTTTCTCAATCAAAAGGCGCTACTCAAGGTTCGGTCCTGTCCCTGTTCAATTCAATATTTTTCTTTCTTCGATACCTTTGCAAGACGATGATCACCTGTACATCTGCGCAGATGATATAGCTGCTAGTGTGAAGAACACAAGGAAGAGAAGCAGAAGACGACGAAGCTCCCGTTTCGCGCTCGCACCGTTCGGTATCTTCGATCCCATCGTACTTGTTTGATAATATTTGGCCTAGGTATAAGCTCCCTCAGGTTGTGTTAACTAATTCCCTGCTGTCGAAACTTTCAGTATCAGTAACCTCTTTAGTAAAAGTTGGCCACCGGCGGCCTGGTTTGGTTTTGTAAAACTTTATTTCCCACATTAGGGGTCCTGAAGGACACCGGTGGCCTGATACTATAACTTCATTTGATGATACCCTACCACGGAATGCTAAGCATTTGTCTGCCAATGTATTAAATGCTCTTATAGAGGATTACCTAGACAATTTTCGGAGCCATATTGCCATTTCTACAGATGCGTCTCAGCAGGATGAAAAAGCAGCTTTTGGCATATACTCCCAGGCTCTTGACGGTAGTTATTCATTTCGGGTCCAAGACTAAACGCCGAATTTTCGCTGCTGAGTTTATGGCCATTGAGTTGGCCTTGACTAAAATCCCTAGTAATATTTCTAACGGTATTTGTCTTTCTGACTGCCTATCAGTGCTGTCATCGCTCGAACATTCGAAGGACACTGCTTTGCCGTTCACTTTATTTTTGCTTCCTCCTCATATTTCAGATTTGCGTTTTCAATGGTTCCCAGGCCACTTTGGTACTACATATAATGAAAGGGCAGATTGTTTTGAGAAATCCGCTCTTAGTGGACCTCTTGTTGCATTCATACCTAATACCGTTTACTTAATGTTAGCACAATTTCAAAATTTCCAACGTCTTCATCATCTCAGTAATGAGCCTGTCCTTTCTGCACCAGATTACCAACACCTCAGATGGCCTTGGTGTGCCGCATTTGTGTTTCAAGGCTATGTGAAGTATCTATGACTCTCTTGCGCTGCACATACAGAAACTAAATCTGTATTTATGTCGTTCGGGGCTATCCGCTACTAACCTCTGTGAGTATTGCAAAAAAAATTAAATCAAACGATCATTTTTTTCTTTTCTGCCGGAGGTTTGCATCTCTCCGCAAATTTTACTTAGCAACTCCCCTTTCGAGATTAGGCCTTCCACTAACCATTCCAGTTCTCCTCTCCTTCGGAGCTAGCATCAAGGGACATGCCTTAAAACCAGTTTGCGATTTTATTCATTATTACATAATTTCAACTGGTAGATTCCTATGCTAGGTACGATGTCATTACCTTTTCTTTTCCTTTTTATTTTTTTTCAAATTCTAGTTAATCATCCATATTTATCTGAATACTCCAGTCCTATGAACATACATATTTACAATCTACAATGCACCCTGGCCAATCCCCCGCCGTGGGTATGTGCCATTTTGTCTCAGGTCATCATCATCATCATCGTCATCACCGTTCGTTCCTGAACTTCGCCAACACTGGGCTCTCTGTGTTACCGACTCTGCGGCCTTCGCATGCCTTTTTGCAACGTGACATCTGGTGCCCGGACGCCTCTTTCAAGCTACGACTGCAGCCAAGGACGCGCTCCCAGGGTAGAAACGCCTGTTTACCAGGGCAGCCGGCGACTACGTGGCCTATCTCCCGAATTCGGTCTACGGTCTAAAAGTACACAGACTATCACTATGAGCCCACAAGAGATTCCTGCCAATGTCCTGCTTCACCAGCGAGACCCCCCTCGCTTTCATGGTCTTCCCCATGAAGACCATGAAAGCGAGGTTTATCGCATTCTTCGCCGGCCTCATTTGCAGTCCGCCAGTGACAGTAGATGCTTTTGTCACGGAAGCTTCTTCCATCGAGAGAGCGCTTGACATGCGAGCACGGCAGTACGAGCGCACGACCGTGTCGATGTTGTTCACATAAGCTGAGAGGTTTACCCATTGTCATCAGGAGACTCACTGCGTGAGTCCATTCGAGCCATTTTGCGCGATGAACTGGCGAAACTCTTGCCTACGCCGGCGCATCTGCAAGTTGCATCTGTCACCGATGTTCGCGAGAGAGTGCAACAAGCTTTGGGTGCTGCGCCGCTTGTTGCAAGCCCTCCACAACCACCTACAATGGGTTACGCCGCAGCTGCAAGCCGTTTCCTGCCGCCTGCAACACCCCGTTACGAAGCGCCTGCGCCGGTCGCTCCCCAAATGCCACTGCCACCTTCCCAGCCGACTTTCCTCCAGCGACCCAGGCGCCGCAGAACTGACATCTGGCGAACCACGGACTACCTGCCGCTGTTCTACAATTGTGGTGAAGCTGGGCATGTGTGGCGTCGCTGCCCGTACAAAGAGATGGGTCTTCGCGAGTTCCCCTTCGGTGCTCGCTCTCCGCAGCCGGGAGAGCGCCCACCAGAGGATTGCCGACTACCTATCTAACCCAGACTCAGTTCGGCGCCACCGATCACCTTCGCCCCACCGCTACGATTCCTCGCAGTCGCAGGAACAGTCTAGAAATCCCCGTAGGGGACACTAGACGCAGCAGCCTCTGAAGGTGTTGCTGCTCGACGACGAAATATACAACTCTCCAACGACGCAAACCACTTCACCGACGCCGAGCAACTCGGGGACAACGTCAACGATTACCGAGCCGCCCAAGTTCACGGCAAGCCGAGAGATTGACCAGCTGCATAGCCCGACTGCTTCTCTACGACACCGCACCTCTTCGACGCACCGGAGCCGAGACCGGACACCTCGACATTACCGCAGCGAGACGTCACCGCCAGCCTTTTAGACCTTTCAGTTGATGGAATCGCCGTAACCGCTTTCGTGGATACTGGTGTCCAATATTCCATACTCAGTGGATCATTCGCCGCGGCACTCAAGAAGGTTACGACAGCTTGGGACGGCCCTCAGATACGTACCGCTGGAGGACATTTAATTACACCTAGAGGACCGTGCACAGCTCGAGTCACAGTTAAAGGGCGAACTTTCCCGACAACGTTTGTTGTGCTAGCGGATTGCTCCAGAGATATTATACTCGGTATGGACTTCCTGACGGAAAACGGCCGCATCATCGACCTGCAATCTCAGTCGGTTCAGTTTTCGACAGAGAATGCCCTCGAAGTTAACTGTGTTTTGCCGGCGCCACTCCACATTCTTGACGAGCACGTGGCTGTTCCTCCCCGCTCCAGTGTAATGGTGACCGTCGGTGCGCACAACCTCCGTGGAGTGGAAGGTTTGTCGAGAGTAAACTACCTTTGCTTCTTGACCACGGCGTTGCTATTACTCGGGCTGTCGTCATCCTCGAAGATGACAAAGTCGACTTACTTCTCACCAATTTCTTCTCACTAAATAAGGGAATAACGGTTGCTTATATCGATGCCATCGCTGAAACTAGGTGCGTGCACAGTTTAACTTGTGATTCTCGACCGGAACAAGAGGAAGTTGCCGAACGAAAGAAAGACATCAACCCGGCACTACCGCAGAGGGGGAATGATATCCCGAAGAACCTTCTTAATCGCTACAGAACTGTGTTCGCGTCGCTGCCGCGCGTCGGTCGCACACAAATAGTAAAACATCGTATTATTATGGACGATGCAGTACAACCACTTCGACAGTCACCATATCGCGTCTCGTCTAAAACCGTGCCGCAATTACCACTCAAGTTAAGGAAATGCTTGATCACGACGTTATTCGAAAATCTGAGAGCCCTTGGGCGGCACCTGTCGTCCTTGTCAAGACGAAAGACGGCACATTGCGGTTCTGTGTTGACTACCAACGATTGAACAAGGTAACTAAAAAGGATATTGCCGCATAGAAGACGACGCAAAAGATGACAAGCGCGAGCCTGGAAGTGAAAGAAGCTTGAACACAAGACTTGTTCTGGTCGACCATTCAAACCATCTATTGCTAGGTTCTCCTTGGTCTTCTACCGAGACGTGACACTGGTGGAGGTGCTGGGTATGCATAGGACTCCTTCCGGCAGTCCACAGCGGATCCCAAACATCGACACGCCTGTCCATCGTGCTAGCCGCCGCCTTCTAGGCCTAGCGCCGGAGTACAGTCATCTGCCGAACGACTCCTCAAAAGCCCAAGTTCCTAAGACCTCTCAAGCCATGGCACATACCAATCCTACACCGGTGACTCTACAGAACACCAAGGTGCCAGAGTGCTTTCGCGGGGAAGCGTTTGAAGATGTGGAAGACTGGCTCGACCAGTTTGAGCGAGTGTCAAAGATCAACCAGTGGAGCGCAGACCAGAAACTTTGTAATGTTTATTTTGCCCTTCAGGATAATGCTAGAACGTGGTTTGAAAACCATGAGGCCAGCTTATCCACATGGGATGACTTCCGCTGCCAGCTGGTCGACACTTTCGCGAGAACTGACCGACGGGACAATGCGCTGCGCCTGCTTGAAGTGCGCATCCAGAAGCCAAATGAGAGCGTGGCTATGTTTGCGGAAGACATGGCTCGCCTTTTTCGCCGTGCCGACCCTGATATGAGTGAACCAAAGAAGCTACGGCATCTCATGCATGGCGTCAAAGAACAGGTGTTTGCCGGCTTGGTCCGCAACCCCCCTAAAACCGTGAGTGAGTTCGTTAAGGACGCTACGGCTATCGAACGAGCCCTCCAAGACCGGTGCCGCCAGTACAACCGACCGGTCAACTGTGCCCCGACGACTGCGGCGGCGCTGACTGCAACAGATACGACCACTCTTCGAGACATCATTAGAGGCATTGTCCTTGAGGAGCTGCAGCGAATTACGACTACGAAGGCTCAGTCGTCAGGGGCCCTCATGGAAACAGTGAGGAATGAAATTCGATACGCCCTATCACCGTCTACACCATGCAACGCGTCTCATCCAGTCGACAACGCGGCACCCCTTTCCGAACCATACCACGCTCCAAAACCGATCAGCTGCATGGCCAACATTCCTGCAGCTTACCTCGAGCCGCAGCCCGAGAGCTATGCTGCGGTCCTTCGTCGCCCACCTCCAGACCACGCCCCACCGAGCTCACCGAACCGTCAGGAGATTCGGTTCCTCCAGGGGCCTCAGTGGGCGCCTCCCAGGCGCTCTCAACTGCGCCGAACTGACAGGTGGCGCAGTTATGACAGCCGACCACTTTGTTTCTACTGTGGACAACCTGGCCATGTGTATCGGTACTGCCGCCACCGCGAAGAGGGGCAGTCCTTTCCGCTTGCTTCTGCTCGCCGCCGCTTCGACACTGATTCTGCCCAAATCGACGACGACCCTCCGGTCAGCAGGGAAACCGAATCCCCGGGCTTCCGCCGCCGCTCCTCCCCATCGCCACAGCGTTATTCGCCGACGCGTCGCAACACTACTGGCGTTAGCGGACGGCGGTCTCCTAGCCCTCACCGGGGAAACTAAGAGCTGCAACCTCGCGAGGGGAGGTTGCAACCAGTCTAAAAGTGTCGAAACCCTCACCACCGCCGCAATTGCCGACAACCCGGGCTTCTGACGCCGCCGCTAACATTGACATTTCCGCACTACCGCCGAAAATGCCGTACCAGATGATCAGCCATGACGACGAAGCTGACAGCGCCGACCTTGCCGCGCTTCCGCCGCAAATGCCGAAAGGGACGATCAACCCAGATAATTTTGTTAGCGCTGACCTCGCCGTTTCCATTGATGGGCTGGCGGTACATGCTCTGGTGGATACCGGGGCAGATTTTTCAATTATTAGCCAGAAACTGGCCGACACCCTGCGCAAAGTAAAAACTGAATGGACTGGACCAGTAATAAGAAGTGCTGGGGGTCAGCTACTGGCACCGACAGGGAAATGCACTGCCCGGATAGGAATAGGAAACGCGGTGTTTGTTGGCAGCTTCGTTATTCTCCCTGACTGCTGCAAAGACCTCATCTTGGGCATGGACTTTCTGCGTCTTCATGGGGCTGTAATCAGCATCCGTGACAGCATCGTTGCCTTCACCAATAACCATGAAGACCTTGGTTATGCGCAAGTACCACTATTGCCCTTACGCGTCGCCAATGAGACGGTGACATTACCTCCGAGATCATGTTCTCTTGTTGAAGTGAAATGCGACGTGGCGCATACAGGCGATGGCGTCGCCGAACGGGCAGTTACCCTGGTACTCAGCCGAGGTGTTTCTATAGCTCGAGGGCTGGTCAACTTGACCAATGGGCATACCGAACTGCTGCTGACAAACTTCAGCGACGAGCGTCAGCAAATTCCGAAAGGCACAACTGTGGCCTTTTTCGACAGCCTCCCAAATGCGCAGCACTGTTGCTTACTGCAACAGAGAGGATCAGTGTGCAAGACACCCGTAACCATCGTTGATGTGAGCCCAAATCTGTCTTCTTCAGAGCGGGACCGCCTTTTAGATCTCATAGATCAATTTCGAGACTGTTTTGCTTCAGAATCGCGGATCGGCCAAACGCCTTTGACAAAACATCGAATTATCACGGATGACTCGATTCGCCCGATTCGACAAAATCCTTACCGTGTGGCTCCGAAAGAACGTGAAGCCATTCAGCGCCAGGTGGCCGAAATGCTTAGAGACGACGTTATCCAGCCGTCACAGAGTCCCTGGGCTTCCCCCGTGGTACTTGTTAAAAAGAAAGACGGCAGCTTACGATTTTGCATAGACTATCGCAAGCTCAACCAAGTGACCAAAAAAGACGTGTACCCTCTCCCTCGCATCGACGACTCCTTGGATCGCCTACGAAATGCACGTTACTTCTCGTCGATGGACTTGAAAAGTGGATATTGGCAAATCGAAGTGGATGAGAGGGATCGGGAGAAGACAGCATTCATCACTCCCGACGGATTGTATGAGTTTAATGTCCTTCCGTTCGGTTTATGCTCGGCGCCAGCAACATTTCAGAGACTGATGGACACTGTGCTTTCGGGACTTAAGTGGCAAACATGTTTGGTGTATCTTGACGACGTGATAGTGTTTTCGGCTACATTTGAAGAGCATCTACTCCGTTTGCTAGCTGTGTTTCAGGCCATACAATCTGCGGGCCTCACATTAAAACCCGAGAAGTGCCACTTCGGTTACGAGGAGCTGCAGTTCTTAGGCCACGTCGTCAGCCAAGAAGGTGTTCGGCCGGATCCTGAAAAGCTCTCCGCAGTCGCCAAGTTCCCAACACCTACGGACAAAAAGACATTGCGGCGCTTCTTGGGTCTTTGCGCCTATTACCGTCGGTTTATTGCTGGCTTCTCACGAATAGCCTGGCCATTAACTTCACTGACTCGTGACAACACTGTCTTTCGCTGGGGTGAAGAACAGCAACAAGCTTTCAATGAGCTGAGGAGGCGTCTACAGACACCACCTGTCCTGGCGCACTTTGATGACGACGCCCCTACACTGCTTCATACCGATGCCAGCAACGTGGGCTTAGGTGCTGTATTAGTGCAGCGCCAGGATGGTGTGGAAAAGGTAATTGCTTACGCCAGCAGGACCCTATCTAAAGCAGAAGCGAACTACTCGGCAACCGAAAAAGAATGTCTTGCAGTGGTATGGGCGGTTATGAAATTCCGCCCTTATTTGTACGCTCGCCCCTTTCAAGTCGTCAGCGACCATCACTCTCTCTGTTGGCTGACGAACTTAAAGGACCCTTCAGGGAGACTCGCGCGTTGGAGCCTTCGATTGCAAGAATTTGACATGGCAGTTATTTACAAATCTGGAAAGAAGCACACAGATGCAGATTGCCTTTCGCGAGCGCCGGTCGAACCTTCCACTATGACCGATGAAGACACTGCGTTTTTAGGTGTCATAGATGACGCAACGCTTTCCCAACAGCAGCGAGAGGATCAGGAATTGCTCCCTCTTATTGATTTCTTGGAGAAGCGAACTACGGTTGTGCCGAAGATTTTCGCCCGAGTAATCTCTTCATTTTTTATTCGCAACAACGTCCTTTACAAGAAGAACTTCCGTCCTGGGGGAAACAGTCTTCTGCTCGTCGTCCCATCGGTTCTCCGCACTGAAGTTTTGCAAGCGTGCCACGACGAGCCAACCGCCGGTCACCTAGGCTACACCCGCACGTTGGCTAGAGTACAGCACGGATACTACTGGCCAAAACTGCCGGCGACAGTGAAACGCTATGTACGTACGTGCATTGACTGCCAGCGCCGTAAATCACCCCCTATAAAACCAGCTGGCCTACTCCACCCTCTTCAAGTGCCAGCGACACCTTTTAAGCAAATTGGCATGGACCTCCTGGGACCATTTCCGACGTCTACAGCCGGGAATAAATGGATAATTGTCGCCACTGATTATCTGACCCGCTACGCGGAGACCAAGGCTCTGCCAAAGGGTACCGCCGCCGAAGCAGCTAGGTTCTTCGTTGAGAACATTGTCCTGAGGCATGGCGCTCCGGCACTTATTATAACTGACCGAGGAACTACATTTACGGCCGAACTTTTGGAAATCGTTCTTCGCCTCAGTGGTACCAGTCACCGTAAAACTACTGCCTATCACCCTCAAACCAATGGGTTGACGGAACGCCTCAATAAGACCCTCGCAGACATGCTTTGCATGTACGTCGACGTAAACCACAAGAATTGGGACGAAATACTTCCCTACGTTACGTTCGCCTACAATACGGCCCGCCAAGACACCACTCGCATGACACCATTCAGCCTCCTTCACGGGCGACCAGTAACAACTATGCTGGATGCAATGTTGCTCCCGAATGCCGACACCGATGATCTCGACCAGGACGCCGAGGAATTCGCTCAGCGTGCAGAGGAAGCTCGCCAACTAGCTCGTGTGCGGATTCAAAATCAGCAGGAGCACGATGCACAACGCTACAATCAGAGACACCGGCATGTAATGTACGAACCTGGCGACAAAGTGTGGGTCTGGACACCTATTCGCCGCCGTGGACTCTCCGAAAAACTATTGCGACGATACTTTGGACCCTATGTTGTTCAGCGACGTTTAACCGACGTCACTTATGAGGTGATGCCAGACGGGGTGTCGACATCAAAGCGACGCCAGCACCAAGCTGACGTCGTCCACGTCGTGCGTATGAAGCCATACCACTCAGTCTGACCTTAACCTCCTACCTCCCTTTGTTCTCATCGGGACGATGCTTCCTAAGGAGGGGGGCAAATGCCGCATAGAAGACGACGCAAAAGATGACAAGCGCGAGCCTGGAAGTGAAAGAAGCTTGAACACAAGACTTGTTCTGGTCGACCATTCAAACCATCTATTGCTAGGTTCTCCTTGGTCTTCTACCGAGACGTGACAATATTTACCCCCTGCCCAGAATCGATGACGCTTTAGAACGCCTATGCAACACGAAGTATTTCCCTTCCACGGACCTCAAATCTGAGTACTGGCAAATCGAGGTAGACGAGATGGACCGCGAGAAGACTGCATTTATCACTCCAGATTGACTGTACGAGTTTAAGGTTATGCCGTTCGGCCTTTGCTCCGCGCCAGCGACATTTCAAAGGCTTATGGACAGCATCCTCGCGGACCTGAAATTTTAGACTTGTCTTGTATACTTGGACGATGTGATCGTGTTCGCCCCAAGTCTTTCAGAGCACATTCGTCGCATCGAGGCGTAACTGCAAGCTATGAAGTCCTCCAGCCTTAAATTAGAGGCAGAAAAATGTCACTTTGCCTACGAAGAATTGAAATTTTTAAGCCACGTCGTCAACAAGGAAGGGGCCTTCCTGATCCCGAGAAAACTGTTGCCATCGCGAATTTCCCACCGCCACCAGACCAGAAGGAACTTCGGCGCTTCGTTGGGTTATGCGCGTTCTACCGTGGCTTTGTGCCAAATTTCTCCAAATTCGCCGCGCCCCTGACGTATCTCACCAACGCAGATGTACAGTTCCAATAGGATACACCGCAGCAGCAGGCATTTCAGGACCTTCAACGCCGTGTTCATTCACCGCCCGTTCTGGTGCACTTTGATGAACGTGCTGATACGGAGGTACACACCGATGCGAGTAATTTTGGTTTGGGCGCAATTCTAGTGCAGGTCTAAAAGGGTCAACAACGTTTACTGGCGTACGCAAGTCGTTCGTTGTCGAAGACTGGGGGCAATTATTCTGCCCTGCACGGGAGACCTATCAAAGTAGTGACGGATTATCACGCACGTTGCTGGTTAGCCATTATCAAGGATACGTCAGGGCACCTTGCACGATTGAGTCTCCGCCGGCAAGAATAAGACATCACAGTGACCTGCACATCTGGTCGTAAACATTTGACGGAGATTGTCTTTCCCAGCCTCCCGTTGAGCCTGCCCCAACTGACGTAGGTGAAGACGCCGTCTTCGTCAACGCAGTAAGCTCTACAGACTTCGGCGGACAACAACACACCGATCTTGATCTTCTGGCAATAACTGATTATCTGCAAAGTGCTAGCGGCAGAGTTCCTGCAACCTACCGGCTCGCTTTATCATCTCTCTGCCTACGCGACGACGTGCTGTTCGAAAAGAATTTTGCCTCCAACAGTCGACATTATTTGCTTGTTCCTACGAATCTACACAACAAAATTTTGCATGCCTGCCACGACGAACCAGCTTCCTGTCACCTCCCAATCACTGGAACGCAATCCAGAATAAGAAAAAAATATGCTAGCCTCGTTTGAGACATTTTTTTTAATTGGTTCACAGGAAGGCAAAGGCGCAGTATCTGTCATACTTGTGTCTGTGGACACCTGAACCGCTCCTTAAAGGAAGGGAGGATGGGAGTTAAAGTGGAAACAGAGAAAGAGGAGCCGTAGTGGAGGGCTGCGGAGTAATTTCGACCACCTGGGGATCTTTAACGTTTGGGACATGACGTAAGGTAGAACTGCATCCCACGTCTTGTGCTAAACGTCCGCATACATTGAAAGCATGTCGGCAAGCGTTCTGTTTAAACGTTTGGTTAATCCGTTTGTTTGGGGATGGTAGGAAGTTGCCCTGCAGTGACTTGTGTGACTTAAACAAGAATATGCTGCATAAGCTCAGCAGAAAAGGCACCACCTCGGTCCGTGATCACAACTCTGGGAGCACCGTGGCGCAGGACCATTTGCAGTACAAATAATTTTGTAACTTCTATAGCGGTTTCACTCAAGAGCCGCTGTCTCCGCGTAACGTGTCAGCTAGTTGATCCACTTTTGTCCGGAGCTTGAGGTGCGGAATGGTCCTAACAAATTAAATTGGTTCAAAGGAAGGGAAAGGCACAGTAACTGTCACACTTGCTCTGTGGACACCCGAACCGCGCCGTAAGGGAAGGGAGGAAGGTGGGAATGAAAGTGGAAAGAGAGAAAGAGGAGCCGTAGTGGAGGGCTACGGAGTAATTTCGACCACCTGGGGATCTTTAACGTGCGCTGACATCGCACAGCACACGACGCCTCTTCGTTTCGCCTCCATCGAAACGCAGCCGCCGTGGTCGGGTTCGAACCCGGGAACTCCGGCACAGTAGTCGGGCGTCTTACCACTGCACCACCCCGGCGGGGCGGTCCTAACAAATTCATTCCGATTTGTTGAAACGGCTGTGAAGGAGGCTCTATGGGTTTTAGGAAGCCGGCTCGCTTGACAGGAGGAATCTTTCAGCGCTGACAGTCACGGCAAGTGCGAACATGATTCGACACATAATGTCCCAAATGACGAGCGTCCTATTCTGGAATTCGGCTGCGTCTTGTTTATAGGCTGCGCGGCTTACAAACTTCGACCACTTCTCTTAATTGCATGGCAAGCATTGCGGCTTTACCTGGGCCTTCCTAGTTTTGTGGTATTAAATGTCTTATGCTCTAAGACTCGGGTACTTACTTTAGATTCCCGTTTTCAGAAACTTACGGTACAATTCATTCTAAAATTATATGATTCTTTCATATCGTGCTCCCAAACAACTTTCGTTACCCCTCCTAATTTATTTTTTTTTTGTACGCATTGGTCTCCCTATCAAAGACCACAGGTTGTGTATGTGCAGTCGCTATTAACTTTATTGTCAGTAGAAATAAGAACCCCAGGTGGTCGAAATTTCCGGAGTCTTCCACTACGGCGTCTCTCATAGCCTGAGGTGCTTTGGCAAGTTAAACCCCACAAAACAAACAAAGCCATTTCTCGTCTCATCATCATCATCATCATCAGCCTGATTATACCCACTGCAGGGCGAAGGCCTCTCTCATATTTCTCTACTTAACCCGGTCCTGTGCTAGCTGCATCCACTTGACCCCTGCGAACTTCTTAATCTCATCCGCCCACCTAACTTTCTGCCGCCCCCTGCTACGCTTTCCTTCCCTTGGAATCCAACTTGTTACTCTCAGTGACCATCGGTTATCCTCTCTTCGCACTACATGTCCTGCCCAAGTCCATTTCTTCTTCTTGATTTCCACTAGAATGTCGGTAACTTGAGTTATTTCTCTGACCCACTCTGCATGCTTTCTATCTCTTAATGTTACCCCTACCATTTTTCGTTCCATAGCCCTCTCGTCTACCTCAAGTTAATTTGGGCCATTATGACATTTATCCCAATCATGGCAATTTTTTGCCACTGTCTACCTTGCTCCCCATTTTGAATGAATATCTGCAACATTTCCATTCATATGTTGTATATGCCACTGATGCTGAATAGCACCAGAAAAAAGCGGGTGTTGGGATTTTTTTTCTCAACTTGATTGGGCTTTTTCAATCCGCCTTCCCGATTATAACGCCATATTTATTGCGGAATTTTTAGATATTGTTTTAGCCATCTGGATAGTTTGTTCAGATCACTCCAACGTTATTGTAGTGACGGACGCTTTTTCAGTCTGAACTGCCTTGACTTCTTCGACTTCATCTTGTTTGCGTTGCCAGTTTTATGACATCTCGCCGTCTCATGTCGTGAATTGGACTTGTGTGGGTTCCTGGCCATTGTGGAATTTCGATTAATGAATCTGAGGACTTTCTTGTCACCACTCCTTTGAAGCGCCCTATACTGTCATTGATTCCACACTTCTGTTTAGGGGTGGCGGCGAGATTCAAACAATTCCTTTCGATGAAATCCTCAATTTCAACCTTTTTACCTTTTGACGACATCCGGCATTTGAGGTATAAATGGAATGCTGGACAGTACCTTTGACGATAGTGCGAGGTGTGTTTGACAAATTTCAGCTGTAGAATTCCACCCCTTAACTTTAATCTTCATAGATCACGTTTTGCTCCTCCAGCCATGTGTTCATACTGCAATAAACCTGAGACGTTGGAGCATTTTTTCCTGACCTGTCGCCGGTTTGCCTCGCTCCGAAAACTCTTCCTTGAAATTCCGTGCAAAACTTTATATCTTTGACTGCTCCAAATTTACTTTCGTTTGGAGCTACGCAGCTAGGCTTCAGCAGCTGGACAGTTCGCTTAGCGGTACGCAAATTTAAAACCCCTGGTCGGATACCTTATAAGTGCTCCGACTCCGCTGCTTCTCTTCTTCAGATTTTATATAGCTGAAATTATTCCCTTTTAATTTCAGATCAGTAGGGCGTTTTTCTGTCGTATTGTATTGCATATTTCTATGTATTAGATTTTTTTGTTATTCTCATATCTAACAGCGTAACGCCCTTACTACTAGTTTTGCGTATAACCAATCCCCCTTGTGGGTATTTGCCATTATCCGAGGGCACAACAACAACAAGTTTCGCAAGACAACAGCGATCACACCCCGAGCAGAAAGGAATAACTGATTATTTAGAAGGAAAGACCGCTTCGCTTCCCGCAGTGTTCGAGCGTCAGCTGTCATTCTTTGCGTTACAAAATGAAGTCCTTGTGAAGAACAAATTTGCAACCAACAGGACTGTACTCCTTTTTGTTGTGGCTATAAACCTCAGAGATGAAATTCTGCATGGGTGTCGCGATGGAGCCATCGGCAGTACATCTCGGCCTAGCACGCACATTGCACCGAATCCGGGCGAAGTATTATTGACCACGGTTAGCAGCCGATGTCGCCCAATACGTCAAAATGTGCCATAAGTGCCAGCGACGCAAGACACATCCGACGAGACCTGCTGGTCTACTGAACCCGATACAACCCGCATCTTAGCCATTTCAGCAAATAGGGATTGACTTCCTCAGACACTTCCCCACTTCATTGACTAGGAACAAGGGAATCGTTGTGGCCACTGATTACATGACTCCTCAGGCCGAAGCAAAAGTCCTGCTTAACTGTTCCGCACTGGAAGTCGCGAAGTTTTGCGCCGGCCAAATTCTCCTCCGACACGGCGCACAAGGGCTCATCACGGACAGGGAACAGCATTTACGTCAGAGCTCACTCAAGCCATCCTGAAGTGCAGCCAGCCAAGTCACATGAGGACGACGGCCTACCACCCGCAGACAAACGGCCTTTCATAATGTATGAATAAAGCAATTGCGGACAGGCTTGCTATGTCGACGCCTAACAGAAGACATGGGACGCCATCCTGCAATATGTGTTCTTCGCGTGTAACATGGCCATTTTGGAGACAACCAGAGTGACGCTGTTCAAGCTTGTGTACGGCAGGGAGCCCTCGACGACGCTCGACGCGATGCTTCCGGAAGTGAGAGAAGACAATCCTGACGTCACCACTTACCTGCAGCGTGCAGAGGTAGCCCGACGAATCGGCCGGCTGCGCATCAAAGACCAGCCACACATCGACGTCCGGCGCGACACAGAGTACAGGCCGGGATACCAAATGTGGGTTTGGACTGCGATACGTCGCCGCGGAATGAGTAAAACGGTCTTGCGGCAGTACTTCGGACCATACAGAATCATTGGAGGCATCGAACTGCTCGACTACGAGGTCATCCCCGACGGCCCAACCTCATCCCAAAGGCGCCGGGTGCGGCCAGAAGTCGTCCATGTTGTGCGCCTCAAACCTTATTAGGCCCGTTAAAGTTATTTAAAAATTTAGTGTTTTGTTTACCTTTCTGTGCTTATTTTCTAAGCATAGCGTCGGTGTCCTTTAAGGGGAGAGAAATGCCGCAAACCATTCAAATCTGTATTTTGTTCTTTTTTTTTCGGCAGCCACTGGCTTGTGGCGTTATCACTCCGATTCTGGCACGCGTACCAATTCTGTGTTCTTTGTTTGATCATGATCGTTGTCGCGAGACGCAGCTTTATCAGTTTCTTTGTCGCGCAAGATGCTTCAAGATGTTTCTCGAAGATTCCAGCCACTCGCGTATATTTCTGCAATGTTCAAGGTTGTGCTGGTCACCGTTTGCGGCTTTATCTGAATCTTTCTTTGCAGCCTTTAAATCACGGGCTGACGTGTGAAATCGGCATTATTAGTTCGACGACCGACGAGCGCGTTTGTTATCGCCATCGCCAACTCACTTTTTGCGGGTGCACGTCAGCCCAATAAAGAGTTTCTTTAGTGACCTCGCAGGCTCTTTAATTGCTGTGCCCACCCACCCCTTGACAGTATATAGTGGGGACCCTGTTCGCTAGAATATTGTTTGGGCTCCTACGCACAAGGGTCGTGAGGGAAATGAGGCAGCTGACGCCGCCGCCTACGCGCTCTCTCACCGGGCACTACCTTCCGAACCCGACCATCACTAATACTTTGCTACCCCGCCGGGGTGGTGCAGTGGTACGGCACTCAACTTTTGTCCCCAAGGATGCGGAAAGCAAGGCGCCCGTGTGCTGTGCGATGCCAGTGCACGGTAAAGAACCCCAGGTGGCCGAAATTTCAGGAGACCTCCCCTAGGCGTCTCTCATAGCCTGAGGCACTGTGGGACGTTAAACCCTACAAACCAAACAACTAATACTTTGCTGAGCCCGGCGGCTCTAATACACTTCGACCCTTTTTTTCAGCTGGTCGCACTGTGTGGAGAGATTTTCAGCCATCTACCGCATGATGTGGGACTCCCCATCCAACCCTCCTATCTCTCTCTTACCCCAACACCACCTGGGAGGACGGGGAGGCGAGCCTGCTTAGTTGCTCTGACCTAAGGGTCCGAAAGGCATTAGTGGAGCGCGCTCGGGCTGCGGCCGACGTCACTGGGGTCCCGTACTAGGGGCTTCGCCAATTGCTTGTGAGGACCAGCCCCTTATGGGTTGATCCGATCACACCTCCCAGTAGGTACCCATTTCAATTAAAGGTCTTTCTATTCTTCCTCCTCTCTATCGAAGCGTAGCCGCCGGCGATCAGCACCGTTGATGGGGATGGGGCAGGTAGGTCACCGCCGCTTGCGGTGGGGGCTAGCCTCCTTATTGCAAAAACCAGTGCCACTGGGTCCCAGCGCCCCAGCGCCATACCTGATTATGATTGATTGATTGATTAAAACTTTAATTTCCACCGATTTAGGAGGCCCCCTACTCCCCGCTCCTGGCACGCAGGCCTGAGGAACGGAGGCTGGAACCTCCGCGACTAAGGACTGGCGAATATATATTGGTTATTCGCGGCCTCAGCCGCCAGGCGGACGGCTTTCTGCTGGTCAGCGGGGACGTCGCTTCGCAGCAGGGTTACCCAGGCTTCTCTACTTTTAATGTTGTCCCTAGCGCCCGGAGACTTAGGGCATTCCCAAATTATATGGTCGAGGGTCCCCCTCGCTTCGCAGGCTTTACATTTATCGTTTTTTCTCTCCTCTATCTGGGTGTGAAACAACCAGATAGGGTTCGGGAAATTTCCGGCTTGTAATCGCCGCCAGGCTATGGCCTCTTTATTATTTAAGCTAGGATCCGGTGGCGGCATCAGACGTCTTCCTAATCTATAATTTCGATTATTTCTTTATAGATTTGCAAACGTTCGTCCATCTCCTGGCAGTCAGGCGGCTCCGCGTTTGCACGGAAGTAGAGATCTCGGGCTAAATCATAGGCCGCCTCGTTGCCGGGGACGGACGTGTGTGCTGGGACCCAAATTAGGGTGATTTTGCGATCAATTTTAGTTGCAGCTTTTAGAATTCGGGCGGCTTCTTGTGAGACCCTACCTTTTCCCATATTCCAGAGAGCAGTTTTACTGTCGCTAAAGATCAATCTAGCCTTCGTTCCGACGCAAGCGAGCGCTATTGCGACCTCTTCAGCCGTGTCTATGTTTCTACTTCGGATGGTGGCGGAGACGACTGGTGCGCCGCTACCATCGACTACCGCGGCGACTGCCGCCCCTGATAGGCCGCTTGCAGCGTCTACGTAGGCAACTTCTTTTACTCTGAATTCTTTTGCACTTTTAACCAGTGCTTCTGCTCTCTTCTCCCGTCTCTCCTTGTGGTATTCTGGGTGCATGTTGCGGGGGAGAGGACGGACAATGATGTTGTCGCGACATTGTGGTGGTAGGGAAACCTTGTCGGCTGTGCCCCTATCTATTTTTCGACCCACCCATTCTAAGAGTGTGAGCAAAGACACAACCCCATACCTGATTATAATCCCAGTATGACGCTAGAAACTGGGCGCACTGGGACGCGGCGTACTGGGACGCGCTACACTAGGATGCTCCACACTGGCGGCACTGTTCGCCGGGAGAAAAAACACGTGCGATAAAAATTAAAAAGTAGAAAGTAACGAAACAAGTTAGGTACATAAAACAAAACCCTCAAAAAAGTAAAAAAAGAAAAAGTGCACCAAGCGCGTTTCGAAATTGGTGCATAGGCACGTATTCAATTACTAGCTCTGCACGCTAACCACTCGGCCACGCTGAGTTTATTTTTTATATTTTTTTTCTTTATTGCCTACTTTGACATTTGAAAGTGAAATCAGAAATACAGTGCATAAAACGCGTAAGCCACTCTTCGGCAAACACGGATTAAAATTCTCTCAGCGACACCAAAACATCAAGCTGAGAACTGGAATGCTGTGAAATATTTCACCATTTTATGTCATGACCCGCATTTATAAGGTTGGGACTTCATGTTTAGCAGTCTATAAGCTATTGCTGCTGCTCTAACAATTACAACTTCTTGATCATTGGAGCTTGCTGCCTGCTCTCATGACTCCAACTAATATTCTGGGTGCCTATGCGCGCTATTTAGTGCACTGGAATCATTTTAACATGTGGAGTTTCACATTGCTGGCAAATTTACCAACGCCGGCTCTTCGG
Source organism: Amblyomma maculatum (assembly GCF_055883805.1). NCBI lineage: Eukaryota > Metazoa > Arthropoda > Arachnida > Ixodida > Ixodidae > Amblyomma > Amblyomma maculatum. The sequence continues at coordinate 13,252,374 of NC_139351.1, read as the reverse complement.
TGGTGCTCTGCTACCGTGGGCGTAATTTTCGCTGAACACGGAGCTTTAGTACACACCTTCGAGGAAAAAAGTGCGCCCAAGCTTCAATATCGGCAAGCGCAGCAGCGACGATACTATATTGCGTGTAACTAAACCTTATTTGTATGTAAACCTTTCGGGAAGCGTGGCGATTACCGAGGGCTCGGCCGCTTTATACGCAGAGTAAGATGGAGCGCAAAAGCTTGAGAAACATGCAAAATATTATGCATTACAAGCGCTGTATGTTGTTTTTTCTCTCATGGGCCCAACGCTCGGTAAAATACACTCTTCCTCGTTTTATTTTTTCTTTCTGCTGTTTATACTGGGCCGTGGTGCAGGCTATGCGCGCCTGCCATTGAGCCCGCATTGAACATTTTGGCAGTAATCATTGTGTTAGAGTGCCCTTAAGATCAGCTGTGAAGTTGGTTATGCATGGTAGCCCACATTATTCAATTCCAGTTTTAGTTGTGCGTTAATCGTCAGTGTGTCATGATATGTTAGAGGCACGGCGGTCGTGGTCTCTCTCGAAACGCTCGAAATGCTCGAAACGACCTATCGAAACATAGAAACTCTAGAAAAAAAGATAGCGCCTTTGTTTTCTTACAGGTGCGCAATGAGTTCGCAGCAAAAAGCGCTTACTTTAACCATATTTTTCCTATGCGTCCCGATGGTCGATGGCGAGTATGCTATTGCCATGTTGGCCCCTGAGAGATGCTACTCCAGCTGACGCCGCAGGTCGCACCCGCTCTACTGGGGCACTGGGACCAGTGCACATACAGTGCTTCTCCCAGTGCATCGCGGTTTCCAGTGACACACCCAGCGTAAAAAAGCTAATCCTTGCGTTTTTCTCACATCGTGCCAGTGCAGCCAGTGTCTTCCCGTTACCGCTCCAGAGAAAATCGCTGACCTCCAGCGTGCCCAGCAGATCTATTGCAAAAACCAGCGCGAAAATCTTACTGGTTTCGCACTGGAAGACGCTGGGAGATGCTGGTTTTTGCAATAGGGCTGCCACCAAATTTTTATCTGTTGTAGGCCGTCATTGTACCCGCCACCGCTTAGGCAGTGGACGACGGCTGTTTAGGCACGCGCCTAAACACCTATTCCTTTTCTTCTCTATTTTCTCTTCTGTCTGCACGAGGTAGCGGAGGTGGCTCAGAGCCAGTAGCAGTCCCGTGCATTTTCTTTTCCTTCTTCCTACATCCACAACAAAAATATTGTCATAGTTTCATTGGAGTCAAAGGCAGTATTCTTACTTTCGCAATATTTCGAGCATCATGAGGACAAATTTTATAATAATAACTATGTGCTTTGAGGGCAACAAAGAAGGAAAAGAAGTAGCAATGAAAATGAGTATCAACACACATCACTTTTGTGAACAGAGTCTCCAAGGCATCTGTACTTTTAAAACAGTTTTCTATTATGACATTAAGTGCTAGCGCGTTTGCGGTACACCGCGAATAGTATTGGAGTTTTTTTAATTGTTGATTGCGCTCAGACCGTTTCGTCATAAACAAACTACTTTTCGTGCATCTTTACACTGGTCTTGAAGCACTGCTACGTGCTATGTCTTTACTGATGGGAAACTTCTCACACATTTTATGTAGTCTTCCTGATACTGCCATATTTGACATTATATTAGAGCACAGATCTTTAGCGCGCGTTCCTGCGTGTCGCGGCGTCGCCGATGACCACCGTAACCAAATCAATATGCTTAGCCGAGAATTAAACATCCACCTCTTAGAACCCCAGCAGAGCGCCTTAAACAACTGCGCCACACCAGGGATCATGAAACGCAAATCATAATTTTAGTTTGCCATGGTGATGATAGTATACAATAACAATGACGCTGCAGTTATTGATATTGACAATGATGACATTAGCCATAATAATGACGGCGCAATTGATAATGGCAATGAGATCAAACTTGGCGCACCGAGTGCCCGAGCAACGCTTAGACTTTCCAATTTCTGATGCGCTAACACACCCTCTTATTTAGTATCAGCCGCGTCGTGCACCCTCTGTTGCGACTCCCTTGCAAATAACTGAGCACATATTCATGTGCTCTAGAACTGATAACAAGGCCTTTTGTAGGTCAAGCTGGCCCAAGGCAAAGCTATCATGTAAGGCATCGCAACATTCTAGCCCAGACCGTGCCTTGTGGACCTTGGTTCGGCCTTTATTGCCACAAGTCTGATTTGTTCCTACTAATTCTTCCATTACCGGTTTCATGAAGATCTTATAATCTGTATTTGTCATCGATATTAGGGCGTAAGCGGTAAATTGTTGAAGCTAGCCTTCGTGAGCGTTTTTTGGTATTACCACTGTATAGGCTGTTAGAAAAGACTGGAGAAGCATATCCTTGTGATCGTCCTCATTAAATTAGGTTGTCAAAACTAGGACGAAATCATCTTTGAATGCATTACAGAGGACGGCTGCAAGCCCGTCTGTTCCTGGAGACTTGTCATAATTGAGGTCTTCAACGACTTTATTTACTTCTCCTTCGAAGATTGGCAGTTCTAAACATTTTTTCCTTTCATCATCCAGCCTTGGCCTAACTGGACATGAAGTGTTCCGGTTTCATATGACTAAAATATCTGCTATAGTATTCATAAAAGGCCCTCTCTATATTTGATTTATCTGAGTAGGCTATACCGTTCCATTATATTTGATATGTCATTGTTGCGGGCTTGCTTGTTTTCCAATTGAATGCTCATAAACCGGATACTTTACAATAAGTCCACTGATCTTTCATAGGCGCCGCGTGTCAAAATTATAACCGCTAAACAATTGCGTGCATTCTCCTATATCAACCTTAATGTGCACAGCGCACTCGTTTCTACTCGCTAGCTCGAATATGTAGCACTCATTTGCCGTCAACTACAATATGCATCGGTCATCTAATCACCACATCACGAGTATCTAATCAAATTCAAAGAAACTATACGAAGCCACGCAGCACGTATTATTTTTCGTGTATAATTACATCATTCTAGCGTGACTGGCGTCAGGTTATCCTTATCGCACACAAGATCCTACTCACACAGGAATATCGCACTTATTTGCTTACTGCGCAAACTAATCTACGGTCATCCTGCATCAATAGTGCCATTTAGAAGAACGACTCATACCCTCAACACCTGCAGATCAATTAAAGTTTTCAACGTCCATTAGGCGGAACACATCCGCGTTACTTTTTTTGCCTAGCCACGGGATATAATACTGGGAATAGAGCTCCTGACGACCGCTTATATATCTGACTCACTAAGGTTCAAGAAATATAGTAGCATTTGAGGATCTTTTTGCTGTCAGATTAGCTTTTTAAATACGTTCACTGTATTTATGGTGATTTCGTCCCATGCTGCTTACTGTATGAATTTAAAATGGTTTGGTTGTAATTTGCCATGCAAGATTTAATATTCGATTTTGGCTGAAATTGTATATCACTGTTTAGATTTTATATTTAAAAAATATTATTTTTGCCTCCAATATAATGCAATCTCCCCTTACACAATGATCTATGTTTGGAGCCTGTGAGGAATTTGTATGTGCAATTAAATAATCGCATTTTTGTTTCTTTCTTTTATTGCATTATTAGCATGCAGAGAAACCCCGCTGAGTTCGCCGATTAGCAATACATTATGTATAATTGAATTTCATGGCAGTGTTTCGGTATACTTTTTATCCTCGAATTACGGCTGTGACATTTAGTTTAAGCAGTAGTTGTGTAGGTGAAGCAAGGCGTAAGCGAAAGGCAATACAATCGCAGATGTGTGGTCTGCTTACACGCTAGACTTCGCAACAGGCTCACTTACGTCTGTTAGTACCTAAAAACAGGTATCAACGAATAATTGTTTTGCTGCACGTGACCTGTACTGCAAGTAAACATAATAACCATTGTTCGAATTTTGAAACCAAAAAAGCGAAAAGGAGGGAATTTAGTTATAATCAATTTAGCAGTCAGAGGCAAATATATCAAACAGCGATTCATGCATTTCATCGTCAACATATTGTTTATTAAGCAAGAACATGAGCCGGACTTGGGTGTCTATATTCCTTTAAGATACGGTTGCATAAACGAACGTTTGTACTAGTCACAGTAATTCATTGTTACGTGTGAAATATTTGTGGTAGTACTTAAAATAAATATTACCCTGTTGCTTTGCATTTCAGGTACCTGCACTTAATATACTATCGAAGAAACCAATCAACTGAAGCAATTGTTGTTTGCAGCTGTTGATAGAAATGCAGGCCATTTTTTCGATCAACAACTGCAAGCAACCTGTGACTGCTGGTCGGTTCCGGTGTGTGAAATGCAGGTCAATGGAATATTTAACGTCGACAGGTGATTTGGAGTAGTTATTTCATAATTGAAAAATATAAGCAGAGCAAACTAAACGCGAATGACAGAAAAGGAACATGCGCTCATTGTTGGCATCGTTTATTTGCTCTCCTCAAGTTTTATAATAGGGTAATATTTTTTACCACTGCCACGAGCATAGAAGACGTAAGCCGCAGTGCGATAGTCCAGAAACTGCACTCAAGACTTCGGGCTCAAATACAGGCCACGGCAGCAGCTTTTCATGAAGTTGGAAAGGAGAGTGGCCGTGTGTTGTGCGATGTCAGAGCGCGTTAAGGATCCCAAGTGGTCGGACCGTTTACGGAGCCCTCAACTAAGCGGCGTCTAAAGGCCAGCCTTTCGTCTCGATGTTTACCGTAATAACCCAACTAACCAACAAGACGTAACGCTACATTACTCTAACTACCGCAAGCGCTCGTTTCCAATACGATTTAATTTTTCCCACTCTTGGACAAGCTGGACCTGCCCGCTACATCAGTTGTTCATGTAGAGGCCTATCATTGCTTTTGTTTGTGTCTCAGTTATCTGTGAAACACGTTCTTATTATTAATGTCAGCACTTAATTTTATGGTCCATATATTTCATCACTATTATGCGAGACTTACATATATGTACATAGTTAAATTTTGTGAAGTGCTCACCGCGATAGGCGCTTTCTACGTGCCAGCAGATCAATGAATTGGAATCGCTAGTTCGATAACAGACATGTTCATTCGTCTTATGAAATTTCTGTTTTTGGAGAGGAAACCTTCGAGCCGGAGAATCACTCCAGAAGTGTATTAAAGTCCTAAAGAAAGCGCAGTAGTGGGAAGCAAATTTGGATATGTGATGTGTACCTAATTCACCTGATTTACTTGCCTTCGGTCATGTCACTAGATGTTAGTGCAACTTTGCTTTCCGTTACGAATAGTATGGGCACCGAAGTGTTGCCCGCTTGTTTTTTTTTTTTTTAACTTACCTGACAGATATTATCATATGTGCATTGAGTGGGAGTATTCTGAATATTTTACCCTTCAATTTCATCGCGGTTGTAAGTCCGGTTTGGAATAATGAATGACTGTGGGGACAGTATAGGTTTAGTTAGGCAATGTAAGTCATAAATGTTGTGTTTACTCATTGCATCGCCTACTTGAAATGCCAAAATCCCCAATTACACGAGTTTTGTACAGCTTACATATGAACCTTAACATGAATATTGTAGGGTAACGCGAAGGTCGGACTTGGGGGATCAGTTGTTATTGCAGACCTGAAGCCTTGGTCTGCACTGCAGCCAACCAAACTCCACGATGACGATGGGTATCTACAAGAGGGAGCAGGATGAAGATGAACCGCCACACAGTTCTCACACTGTTTCGCCCGCGCAGTTGAAGCGGCCAGCCTGGCCGCCATTAGTTCGCAAGATTGCGCCGAATAAAAGGATTCATGCGTGAAACGTGGACAACTTCAGTGCCACGGTAACGACTGTTCGGAGGAGGGTAAACAGGGGAGACGCGATAGTTGACCGGGGAGGTTTTTGCAAGAACTGTGTAAGGACCAATGTAACGGTGCTGGAACTTGTCACAAAGTCCAGGAGTGCGTAATGGGGTCCAAAGTAACACCTCGTCGCCGGGACGGAACGAACCTTGGCGATGGGTTGCATCATAGCGGCACTTGCAGTCTTCCTGGCTAACTTCCGTGTTGAAGCGAGCAAGCCGGCGAGATTTGGCCACTCGAGAAAGGCACTGATCAGGAAGAGAGGATGAGTAACTGGCATGTGTAGAAAGAAAAGAGATATCAAGAAAGGTAGCGGGAGAACGGCCGTAAACGAGGAAAAACGGGGTGCAACCTGTGGGCCGCTGTACAGCCGTATTGTAGGCGAACGTAACAAAAGGAAGTGTACATCCCAGTTTCGGTGGTCCTGGTCGACGTACATAGACAACATGTCAGAAAGCGTGCGGTGGAACCGCTCAGTCAACCATTGGTTTGAGGGTGATAGCTGGAGGTCAATTTGTGATGTGTGGTTGAGGCCTCAAGAACTTCGGCTACAATCGTCCACAGAAATGTCCGACCACGATCGCTGAGAAGCACTTGAGGGGCCCCATGGCGCAGTACGAGCGATTCCAAAAAGAAGGACGCGACCTCATGTGCTGAGCCATTAGGCAGGGCAGCGGTCTCAGCGTAGCGTGTTAGGTGGTCGACGGCGGGGACGATCCAGCGATTACCTCGTGCGGGCAATGGAAGTGGCCCGTATAAGTCTATGCCAACAACGGCAAAAGGAGTAGCAGGGCAAGGTAGCGGCTGTAGTAGGACAGCAGGAGGAGAAGTCGGCCGTTTGGCGCTGGCATGACAGACAAGAGGCGACGTATTTTGCCACGCTTGAGGCGAGACCTGGCCAGAAGAAACGGGTTTTCACGCGGGGGTAAGTTTTATGACAGCCTAAGTGACCGGCTGTAGCATTATTATGGAAAGCCGCCAGGATACGGGTGCGAAGCGCTCTCGGAATAACGGTCACCCAACGGGTGCCTTCAGAGCAATAAATATAACGGAAGAGCACGCCGTTGTCAAGTTCGAACTTTTGGAGTTGCCTGCTCATCCGAGCGGTAGGAGGGTGAGAAGCACCGGTGAGAAGGTCGATTAGGGAAAGACAGTAGGGATCTGCTCGCTGGTGTGAAATAGTGGCGTAGCGATCTGGAGCAGCGGCAGGAGTAGCACAGGTGATGTTTGGAGCTCTGGACGAAATTGGGACGGCGAGGGTGCACGCAGGAAGGCGCCAAGAAGCACTAGGTGGTGATTCTGGGAGCGGGCAACGGGAAAGAGCATCGGCATCTCGATGTTTGCGACCCGATTTGTATATGACATCGAAGTGGTATTCCTGCAAACGCAGAATCCAACGGCCCAGGAGTCCAGTCAAAATTTTGAGGGTTGATAACGAACGCAGAGCATGGTGATCGGTAACGATCGTGGAATGACCTCACAGTTCTCACAATATCAATATCATTGCTCAGTTGCTTAAAGCGAAATAGCCTAGATATCAGCTGCTAGTTCAGTAGTGGCTATTGTGAATACGACTTTGTGATTCATGTCTCACGCATTGTTATAAGGAGGAAACGTGAATTTTGTAGTTAGATGCCTGTTGAGCGAATGGTTAGCTCTGATATGCAGCACAATTCAATCGAGGCTTAACGAAAAAGGCACCCTTGTGAAGTGTCAGTGATAGTATTAGCCATTTCCGCACATGCCACTACGAGCTGCGTGACGTCACAGAACCCAACTATGTTTCGGCGAGTACTATTACTGAGGCCTGGACCCGCACTTGCCGACTTCCTTGAATCACATTACTAAGCGCATTATTCACCTACAGTATATGAATATGTGCTGCTAGGCCGCTAACCTGAGCTGTATGAATTGTTTAACATTGGTTCTGCAGATAGAGAAATCGCAGATTGTAAGATTCCTATTTAGCGGGTGTACCAATTCCAGCTGAATGAAAATGCATATTAATTATGAGGCAGGTGTGGGCTATTTTAAGATACTGGTATTCGGAAGCTAAATTGAGTTATATATATTTTTGATGCATAGAAAATAATGAAAACAAAGTGGAGAAATATGGGAGAGGCCTTCGCCCTGCAGTGGGTATAATCAGGCTGGTGATGATGATGATGAAATAATTGTAACCTGTTTTTCTGCTGTAGCACCGCACATCTAAATATTCTTTAGCAAACCTGCCAGCGTCGATTGCAATACTATTGCGAGGCAACTGTAAAATACCGCCTTAAATTCAAGTAAAACTCACATAGTCTTTTCTGTTCCAGAGCGCACAGTAGTGCAGCAAAATAATTTTATGAAGCATGCACATTACCAACATCAGTGGTGTTCAACGCTAGGGCTCAGAACGGTGATGTTGAATGGATATATATCCCCAAAAATTGTCTTGGAAGGTTGTGGTCGACATATTTATCGGCTACAAGTATTGCTAACTATTGAGTAGGAACGTCCCCAAACTTCATTCCCGGCTTTCTTTAAGACACACAGCGCTGCGTCTAACAGCTCTTGCAACGGCACCTGGTGTAGCTATGTACACGCTTTATAAGTGTGTTCGTCTGAAATTTGAACCATACGCGAGGATATTTAGGAAGTTTTGACGAAGCAGAAAACTCTGTTTCTCGCTTTCCGGACATGCGGATCTTCGCATGTGTTGCAACTCGGAGCCCCGTTACAGAGTTTTCACGGAATGCCGTGGGTTCAGTATATCCGTAATAACTGAGCATAGTACTGGTTATGATCCACCAAAGGCTGTGGAGACGTAAAAAACTTCGAAGCCGAAGGACAATTCCTGGTCTAAGGGCCTAAACAGAATAAACTTTGCCGCAGTACTCTCATCAAACTGTCCTTCTTAGCTCACTCGGTAGAGCGACTGCTCCCTTCATGAGATGGTCATGTGTTCAAATTCCCTACAAAAAAGCGATTCTATTTCCGAACTCAAATTTCATTTCAGAATTGTGGCGCTTTCTTTTAGAGCTGTAAGGATGAGCCAGTGGTAGATACTAATGAGTAATCGCTCTATTCGCAAGAGTAAAATTCCGTGAGCCCCAAGAATTTCAGCAAGGTTATATGTTAATTGTACAAAAAAGTACCTAAAACCAACTCTAAAGTTTCGCTATGATGATATCTCAGCAGTCCTTAATAGTCCCGAGGTGCGTTCTATGGCGATTCATCCGAGCATGCAATGTATGCTGGATCGGGGAGGTTGGCTAATTATTTCACTAATTCTGCCCCGCCCCGGCGCAGTGTCACGTTTCATTTTGGCCAAGGCCACCCGCAGGTAGGGGAGCTAGAACTGTTGATCCAGCTCAAAATTCTCAAAGCTGGTATCAGAGTGCGCAGGCCCACGGGGACCCTGAGTGGTGCACAAGTCCTGATCATGAAGTCTCTGTGCCAAATGGGTTGTGTTGCCCTGAAAGATGTTTATTACACTTTGGCGGTGTTTTCATTTTTTCATAATAATGATTCACTGGAAGGAAAGAGCGAAAAACTTTAAAAAGCCCCATGGTATTTTTGGAATGTCTTCTGAGGTGTCTCCTTGTTGCATCGCTAAGAGTCTCCTCCGTCGACCTCGTCCACTTCTCCACAATGGTCGGTTGCCCTCAGTCCGGAGCTCCTCTGGCCACTGCCGCCCGTTGAGCACGCTGTGCCAGACCTTGCTGGTCTTCGCAGCGATCGCTGGACAGAAGTATCTCCCATTGCTCCGCAATCGGGTTTCGAATTTTGAGGACCACGTCTATGCTTTGCAGGCCCATGTGATGTGATAACCACCTCCTTCAATCCGGCTACGTCACGAAGATGGGGTGGCGCTGTCGTCGGCAGTGTCTTTCGCGTGGTAGGCAGAACAACATTTCAGTTGGTTTTGCCTACTGTGATTGTGGTGTGGCTTTCTGCTGCCGGAAAGCAACATAGCACCATGTCTTGTAGTTGCGTCGCGTTGGCGCGGGCTGTCAAGCACAGGAAGGGAAGTTTAGTATACTTACACAGATTTCTTGCCGACGAAGGCAACCGTAAACAGCGGTCCACCATGGTGAAGCGCGAAGGCTGGATACTGACGCCGGCTCATCGAATATGCGGCAAACACTTCGTAACGGAGAAGCTGAAGCTTATGCAGCTCTACGCTGGAGCGGCCTACCTTCTATGAGGTAGCGAATAACTCGAGTTTGGCCTTATTTGCGACAAGTAATGGGATATCTTAATACTGATTTGGGGTGGGTGAGACTGCGCACGTAACATATGTAGACGAGGCAGCCAGTATATTATTTCTCTGTTGGAGCATGTGAGATGTGTTTATCTGAAGACAATTCCTCAAACCAGTTTTTTTCTGTCACTTGGTTAACTTACGTATTCATAATGAGCTGCTGCGCAAACGATCTGTTTTAAACTAATCCATGGTTGGGCTGCATGGGTCCCCAAGCTTCGCCGTGTTCACCTCAAATTATTTTTATCTATTTCGTGATGGAGATTGCCAATGAGCGCTGAGAGCCGCTGATTAGCTCGAGTGGGGCTGCATTTTTTATACCGAGTAGTTTTAGTTGTCATCGAATAATTGTGAATGTGAGTGTTTGGGCTCATTAGCGCCGAGCGACATATGAACTCGCGATTAAGTCGCTACCTACAGCATGGCACAATGTCGCAGTCGGAGATAACCCTACAGTGAAATGCGGCCACGGTGGCCGGCACTGAACTGGGTCGCCCTAAGTACGGAACGACCGCGGCCGTGTAGCCTATAACTGTAATTGGAGCTAAAAGCGTGAATACCCGTAATGAAATTGCGAATGTTACGCCGATAGCCGCCCAAGAACAGAACAGATACAACAGGTGCACCGCACGGTGGTTTCAGCAAATATTGCAAAGATAAGCAAATAGGTGCGGTGCCAAGGCGCAATTCCCTTGCAGTTGATGCTAGCGAAGACTTCGTGCTAACCAACAACACTCATTTGCCGCTCGGTGTGAAGATACATTTGAAGGTAAAATGTTTCTAGCAGGATACTTCCTACGCGGTTTGCGCGCGCTGTTTACGAGCGACAAAATTCGCCGCGACTGAAACTGCTTGTAACCATTCAAAGCTTCGCAATTCTCGAAGCTTTGGTCCGTTGGCTGTGTGAAAACAGCAAATAAAAAAATTAAAGAGCACTGCATAATCTGCATTGGTGTAAAGTGAAAGCACGCATGCTGCTGTTGGTTGCTTCTGGTTGCTTCTAGCTGCTAAATTCACGTCTTCGTTGCCCATTTTTGTCTTTAGTACTTTCAAATTGTGCGCCAATTCCTTCATATGCCCTTTTTCGGCTCTGTTTCCGGTTGCGTGACGTCACATCGTCTACGTAACATAATTCAATTCTTGTTTATTCATTTAACTCTTTGGTACTTTCAAATTGCGCGCAAATCCATTCCTATGCCCTTTTTCGGCTCTACTTCCGGTAGCGTGGCGTCACATCCTTGACGTCACATAATTTCTTGTTTACCCATTTTAGCCTCCGGTACTTTGAAATTTCACATCAATCCCTTCTTATGCCCTTTTTCGGCTCTACTTTCCGTTGCGTGACACCACCTCCTTGACTTCACCCTAATTGACTACCATAATTACCTACTTTAGCCTTTGGTACTATCAAATTGCGCGCCAATCCCTTCCTATGCCCTCTTTCGGGTCGACTTCAAGTTGCGTGACGTCATATCTTTGACGTCACCGAAATTGAATGATTTAAACAGCTATTGTAATAGACCATTTTCCCCTTTACTTTTTCAGTTTTTGCCGCTAATTATTTACCTAATTAACCTATTGGCCTAATTACTTTTTCGAACATAAGATTACATCACCTCTATTGACTGACACCCCTCATTAACCTCTACCTCTACTTCTCAATTACTCACAACTGCTGCGGACGCTATTTCGCAAATTTCTCGCCAATCACTTCCTATCCCCTTTCCCGGCTCTATTTCCGGTTGCGTGATGTCACATCATCTACATCACAATTATTAACTTGTTCATTTTAGTCTTTGGTACTTTCAATTGCGTGCCAATTCCTTCCTATGCCCTTTCTCGGCTCTACTTCCGGTTGCGTGACATCACAATTTTGATGTCACCTTAACTGACTCATTTCATTAACTATTTTAGTTCTTGATACCTTCAAGTGTGGCGACAGGTCATTCGGTAATGAGACCATTTTTCCTTTACTTTTGTCATTTTTGCATCTAATAATTACCTAATTAACTAATTGGCCTAAATATATTTTGTATGCATTACGTCACCTTCTATCGATAGACACTACTCATTAACCTCTACGACTTTTCAATTACTCAGAACTGCTGTGGACACGAATTTGTGTGTTTTGACGCTAACTACATAATTTGTTTATTGGCATAATTATTATTTCGGGCACAACATTGCGTCACCCTCTATCGATTGACACAACTCATTAACCTCTACCGCTTCTCAGTTACTCACAACCACAGCTCACAACTGCTGAAAATGGCAGCAACGTTTGGCTTGTGCGCCTTAAACTCACTCCGTCTGGTATGGCGTGTAGGACCAGACGCTGCAAGGCATGTGCAGTTTTTCCGTATATCGATTTTGTCTCCACCGCCCAAGCTCCCAAAATAATCACATAGCAATGTGTATATAACTTGACAAAATGTAGGTCGAGTGGATAAATAGAGAGAAAGAGCCAGGTTTTAATGGGAAACCCGTGACGTGTGTTTTGCTCTCTTCCTCTGCGTTTCGCCCTTTCCCTCTGACGGAGAACTTTTTTCCGATTCATGTAAACCCCCTGAGCACATGATTATTTCTCTGCCAAAAAAACGCCTACACATCACAGTAACATGCTCTTGACAAGCTTGGCCACAGTGCCACTCCCGTGCTTTTTGCCTACCAAGGGATCGCAGACGACTGTAGCGCCACCTTGTTTGTTTGTAAACATGGAGCCTTGTTTGTAAACGTGGAGGAGGTCTATAGTGTGGGGGTTTCTACGCACCACGGACATCTGTGGTGGTCGTGGTGAAAAACGTTTATTGGTCAAAAAGGCGTGGATGGATCTATGAACATCCAGCCCTTACAGATACTGGGTGGGGTCCCTAGTAGGGGACCCCAGTGGCGTCGGCCGCTGCCCGGGCGCGCTCGACCAAGGCCTTTTGGGCCTGCAGGTCATAGCAGCCGGGCAGGGTCGCCTCCCAGTCCTCCCGAGTGGGGTTGGGGGGAGGAGGAATAGCCGGGTTGGATGGGCAAGCCCACACCATGTGGTAGATGTCCGAAGACCTCTCCGCACAGTGCGGACAACTGCCCGTGAAGGAGGGATTAAAATGTAGTGCTGCCGGGCACAGCAGAGTGTTGGTATAAAGACGGAGTAGAAGCCGCTCCTCCGTCTTAGATAGACCTTTACTCGGGCGAGGGTAAAGGCTATGACAAGATTGATAATTAAGAACAATGTCTTTAAAAGAATACACGGGTTCGAATTCGAGATCCTGATCTGTCCGTGTTTAGGGTAGGGTGCATTTTCTTTAGTATGTGTAGGCTTGGTTATGAACCTGTCTGTAGTGGTCTCTAAATGACAGCTTCTTCTCTGTTGAGAAGGGAAAAGAGCAGTATCTATTCCATTTGTTTCTGTCGACACCTCAATTGCGCCGTAAGGAAAGGGAGGGAAGTGGGAGTGAAGGTGGAAAGATGGAAAGAGGAGCCATAGTGGAGGGCTGCTGAGTAATTTGCACCCACCTGGGGATATTTAACGTGCGCCGACATTGGGTAGCACACGGACGCCTCTTCGTTTTGCCTCTATAGACCATGTTTTTCTACACTGTTGGCAAGGAGTCTATTTTTGGGATGTATTGCCAAGAACGCTAATCAAATGTTTTCCGCTAGACCCGCATGTCATTTGGTATACTTAAGCGTAGAAAGTGAGGATTGGTTAAAATTTGATTTAATTATGCTCATGGGGCTCCACTGTATATGGCGCCCAAGAGTGGCGGGTTACCATTTCGATAAAGATGCACGGCCTGCCAGAATTTATTTTCGGGAAAGCGTGGACAGGTTCTTGGCAATCCAGAAAGCAGCAGTAGAACCTCGCGAGTGGCTCTCAAGGCATTTGTTCTGTATACGTGAAGTTTAGTGTGTCATATGTAAATAGCATACGTAAATAGCATTTCAGTGATTTTTGTTGATTTTCTTGTGAAATGCTATGTCTCAAGACCAGGCAATAAAGAAAAGAAATCGGAACGCAGCTGCCGCGGTCGGGATCGAACCCGGGTACTCCGGCACAGTAGGTGGTCATCTTACCCCAGCACCACCGATTTTTTTTTCTTTATTGCCTAATTTATTATCAGATTTTACACATAAAGAACATTACTCGACACACACACACACGCACACACACACACAAACGCACGCACACACACACACACACACACACACACACACACACACACACACACACACACACACACACACACACACACACACACACACACACACACACACACACACACACACACACACACACACACACACACACACACACACACACACACACACACACACACACACACACACACACACACACACACACACACACACACACACACACACACACACACACACACACACACACACACACACACACACACACACACACACACACACACACACACACACACACACACACACACACACACACACACACACACACACACACACACACACACACACACACACACACACACACACACACACACACACACACACACACACACACACACACACACACACACACACACACACACACACACACACACACACACACACACACACACACACACACACACACACACACACACACACACACACACACACACACACACACACACACACACACACACACACACACACACACACACACACACACACACACACACACACACACACACACACACACACACACACACACACACACACACACACACACACACACACACACACACACACACACACACACACACACACACACACACACACACACACACACACACACACACACACACACACACACACACACACACACACACACACACACACACACACACACACACACACACACACACACACACACACACACACACACACACACACACACACACACACACACACACACACACACACACACACACACACACACACACACACACACACACACACACACACACACACACACACACACACACACACACACACACACACACACACACACACACACACACACACACACACACACACACACACACACACACACACACACACACACACACACACACACACACACACACACACACACAGAGTGAATATTACGGGACAAATACAAAACATGGGTTAGAACCACGCGATTTGAGCTGCGTGATCCATTACAAATCAGTCATTTGAAGCAATACTTCCATTCTCGGAAGCCACTCATTTACTTCGTCTTGTGTCTTGAGAACTTCAATAACACTCCAAACGGCTTCGCGAAAATACTGCCGTATTTTCCTCGCATCAACGTCTACATGCCTGAAAGCCATTCTGGATCGCCAGATACTGTGCAGGCCCAATAGCATGATCATGTCCAGCGGTAGCCCATCATCATCTTCAATTGGCAAAAATCGAATGACGAATGCATCCGCGGGTAGGTCATTTTTAATTGTTCGTTGTAGAATGTCCCAGAAGAAAAAGGATCCCAACAGTCTAAGAACACGTGTTCGATATTTTCCGGTTTGCGGCATATGAAACAGTGATTTCCCCAAGGTACAAAAAAAAAACATTTCATTTCTAAATAAGTCTTAACGTTTAGTGTAGGGCTATGGAGCTTGAAAAAAAGTTTTTGCTCTCCCTGGTACAGCCATATTTTTTACTCGTTTAAGGACTGACTTCCATGGACCTCCACAGCACAACGACATGTACAATAGGATCGGGAGAAAGACATCACACAAGTCCTTGTAAAGTTTCTTTCGCGTCACAGTCGATAAATATTCAAACGAAAAACAGGCTTGAAATACACGACATGACAAGTACACTTTTTAAGGATTCCTAAAAAAATTCTCCCTTGCATGCTCGCCGAACTTGCAACAAAATTTGGTAGCACTCTGTTCAATCTATTCTGACACACAGTTCGTAAAAATGGGTCCTTTGTATCACGAAATAACATAAAACGGTTAACCACTTTGCGCAAATACAAATGCGCCAAACCAACTCTTCCACAGTGGACGCGATGAAACAAGCTGGTTCGGCGGGTGCGCTCCCAAGTACTTCCCCACACAAACATGGCGAACACACGGTGAAATCTCTGTACATTTACACGAGAACAATGGAGTACTTGTGACACGTACCATATCTTGGTAACAAGAAATAAATTACAAATCCTAGCACGTGGAAACATAGACCATTCGAATCCTTTTAGTCTGTCGGCCTTCTCACGTACTTCTAAAACCTGCTGGTTCCAATATGACTCACTATCTCGGTAGTTTTCCAGTGGCACTCCTAAATATTTTGCTGGGGTTGTTACCCAAGGCATGTTCACGAAATTCGCAGGGGTTGTGTACCAGTCTCTATGCCAGAAACCCAGACACTTATTCCAGTTCACAGCACTACCACTCACAGAACAAAAGTCTTTCACCAATTTGACAACACTTCGAATGCTTCCGTGGTCGGTACAGAAGACGGCAATGTCATCGGCATACACGAGTCTGCGGACCTCTCCTGCATGCAAATGAAAACCTCGGATACTGCTGGTCTCGATAATGCTCAAGCAAAATGGTTCAATATACAAGCAGAAAAGCAATGGCGACAGGGGGCAGCCTTGACGTGCAGAGCGTTGCACTTGGATGCGCTCACCCACCTTCTTATTTAATATCAGACGCGTCATGCCCCCTCTAGACGCCATTGCGACTCCTTTGCAAATAACTGAGCCCACATTTGCATGCTCTAAAATTGATAACAAGACATGATGCGGCACCTTGTCGAAAGCTTTCTCTAGGTCAAGCTGGAGCATGGCAACGCTCTCATACAATGCGTCGCAATATTCCAGCACAGCCCGTGCCTTGTGGATATTAGTATATATGGTTCGGCCTTAATACCGCAGGTCTGATGCGGTCCTAGTTCTTCCATTACAGTTTGAAGCCTTTTAGCTAGAAATTTCATGAAGATTTCATAATTTGTGTTCGTCAGGGATATTGGTCTGTAAGCGGTAACTTGTTCAAGCTTTTTTGGTAATAAAATTGTATGGGCTGTTAGAAAAGACGAGGAAAGCATATCCTTGTCATAGACCTCATTAAATAATGAAGTCAAAACTGGGGCGAAATCGTCTTTGATTTTCTTATAAAGGGCGGCTGCAAGCCCGTCTGGTCCTGGAGACTTTCCAGGGTTGAGGCCTTCTAAGGCTTTATTTATGTCTTATGTCAAGGCTGGATGACGAACCACAGCACCACCGCGGCTGGGCAGGTGTTTAAGGCAAAAGCGTTTATAGGCGTATGGTGAAAAGTTTATCTGTAAAATGTGCCAGCGATATTCCTCGAGAGAGGGCGCACTTCCTGTGAACCAATTGTAAAACGTCGATGAAATTTGGTGTCGTTAATGGAATGCAATTGTTACTAATGACTTGTAATGTCTACTAATATATAAAATGACAACTAATAACTTATAATGAACGATATGTCTTGTTATGAGTGGAATTGATTACAGTTGACTAGAAAGGCTCCGTATCAGCAGAAAAGATGAAAATGACTACTAATAGGAATGACTACTAATATGCTTGTGACAATCACCACCTATGGGGCAGTTTGACACCTTGCAGGTTTTCATTTTTTGAGTGTCTGTGTTGGGTCAATTAGGGTGCGAAAGAATCGTCAGGTATTCCTGCTAGACATCTGCCATATATGTAATATGGCAGATGTCTAGCATCGGGCCGCCCAGTTGGAGTCAGCGAGTTTAGTCGCATGCTCAGTCACTGGCTTGGCGAGCTCGCTCATGCGAGTTTCAAGTTTCAGTTTGTGGTTCAGCTCGCTCTGAGGTGTACCGGCTCTGAGGTCTAGATTTGAGTTACGGAGAAGCGAAGGATAGAGGCAAAATTTTGAGACCATGACCGAGAATTGCTCATGTATGGGTGTTTGTCATATATAATAGGAAGTTTGAAATAGAAGTATGAACGAAAACAGTTTTGGGAAGAAGACGAGGATGGCGATAAGCATGGCGTTTATTAACCCAGAATAAAGATGAAAATGAAGGATTCGGTGAGGTGGTTAAAGATGATTGTTCGAGAGGAGAAGAGGATAATGACGACGACTAGGTTGACGTGTACCACCACCAAGGTTATAAAAGCGTGAGTGATAGCTTGATACGGTTAGAATAACAGAATAGCGGAGATTCGAGAGGGTTAGGGACATCTGTACTGGAAGAGCGCAACGCCGTGTGCTGCTCCGGTGATCTCGAATTCTACGACGTCGCATTGTAGACTTCCCGCCGTTCATGGGCCCGTTCAGGGGAGTCAACGGCAGAAGGAAACCACCCGCTACGGCCAGGGGTGCCCCCAGCGCTGTTACCACCCGTCCGTGTGGTGCCTACAACGCCAACATCGCGAGCATCGCCTCCATGGGCACTTGGAATATGAATTCGTACGACGCCGCCAAAGACGCTTGCCTGATCACTTCGAACGTGACTTCGACGCCTGCTACCTGGATACCACTGACCGCACCCATGCAATGCTTCCTCAGCACAAAACCGTGAGCACGAACGCCGAATGCTAGTAGACTGTGTGTTCCCGGGTCGTGTGTATTGGTAGCCTTTGTGTTTTAGGTTAGTTGTGTTAGTTATACTTGTGTGCTAGTGTTTGTGTCGCTCATCATCATCATCATCAGCCTGATTATACCCACTGCAGGGCGAAGGCCTCTCCCATATTTCTCCACTTAACCCGGTTCTGTGCTAGCTGCATTCACTTGACCCCTGCGAACTTCTTAATCTCATCGACCCACCTAACTTTCTGCCGCCCCCTGCTACGCTTTCCTTCCCTTGGAATCCAGTTTGTTACCATCAGCGACCATCGGTTATCCTCTCTTCGCACTACATGTCCTGCCCATGCCCATTTCTTCTTCTTAATTTCCACTAGAATGTCGGTAACTTGGGTTATTTCTCTGACCCACTCTGCACGCTTTCTATCTCTTAATGTTACCCCTACCATTTTTCGTTCCATAGCCCTCTGGGTTGTCCTCAACTTAAGCAGAACTCTCTTGGTTAGCCTCCACGTTTCAGCCCCATAGGTGAGTACAGGCAAGATGCAACTGTTGTATACTTTCCTCTTGAGTGACACCGGTAAGCTGCTAGTCATAATCTGCGAGTGTTTGCCAAATGCGCACCATCCCAATCTTATTCTTCTTGTTATTTCTTTTTCATGGTCCGGATCTGCGGTTAATACCTGTCCTAAGTAGACATATTCGCCTACTACTTCCAGTATTTCGCTACCTAATGTAAACTGCTGTTCCTTTCCGAGGCTGTTGAACATTACCTTAGTCTTCTGCATATTCATTTTCAAGCCTATCTTTCTACTTTTTCTGTCTAGGTCATCAATCATTATTTGCAGTCCATCCCCCGAGTTGCTGAGCCAGGCAATGTCATCAGCAAATCGCAGATTACTGAGGTATTCTGCATCTACCCTTATCCCTAGCTGCTCCCATACCAAGCCTCTGAATACATCCTCTAAACAAGATGTGAATAGTACTGTGGAGATTGTGTCTCCTTGCCTGTGTGGGTACACCCATCGCCTAGTCCAGTATTTCGGCCCGAGCGTTCTCCGGAGATCCGTCACAGTTTGCGAAAACGTAGCACAATCTAGGAGTCGGGCTTTTGTTTTGGATCGAGCGAAGGGGCGGGTCCTAATCTTTGTATTGAAGAGGCAGTACTCACTGCCGAGGGTTTTCTAGGTGTTGAGCCCGTGTTCATACTGCAAGTGGCAGATGATTTTCAAGTCCGGATATGTATACCTAGTTATGAAGTTAGCTATACAAGTTGGGTGGACAGGGTCGTCGTGAAGATTGAGGCTCAGAATTGATGCAAGCTCCATCATCTTGTCTCCCCGTTTCTCCTCACGCCGGTAAACCCATATCAGAATCAATGCTTTTAAATCGCCCACAGTCAGGCGGCGCTTCTGAACCACAACTCTCACCGCATTGCAAAGCAGGTCGACAAATAACATATTCGACCATTTTGGAGTGGCGTATACGCTTCGTATGTGTAATGATGGGTCCTGCTTTCAGATTTGGAGGAAGGACACCATTATACAAGGATAATCAAGTAGCAAGTCTACGTCGAACAGAGCGAGTTTTGGAAGACGTCGGACAAGAAGAGCTAAATAACCACTGCGTTCTGTCCAGAGGGGAATGGGAACGAAGAGACGGAGAAACTTGAAATGGCCTGGATTCCCTAATGCTCTTTCGCGGAACGCGCCGTGGGATGTACTCTAAGAGCTGAGGGCACATAATGTGGCCATAAAGGAGTTTGTACAGAAAAAAGGATATCAACTCTGACACGACGGCAGTGAAGAGAAGGAATGTTGGTCCTTGTGGAGCGAGAGGAGGAAGATGCGCAAGGAAAGCGATAATAAAATATCCGTAAAAAATGTTTTTCTACTCTGTCAACCTTGTCCAAGTTCGGTTTGCAAGTGCCATTCCAAACAGCCGACGCGTACTCCAAGAGCGGCAAGCATATGGACAGGTATAATTTTTAGGAACGGAAGGGGAGTACGGAACTGTCTAGAAAGTGGGCAAACGAATCCGAGTGTGCGCACAGCCCGCTGAGCAATGCGTTTAGTATGACAGGAGAAGCTGAGGGTGCGGTCGAAAAGTACACCAAGGTCATTAATTTCATCAAACCTGTCCAACAGCACAGAATTCACAGAATAATGGTAGAGAAAGCTATGTGTTTTACGCGTAAATGAGACAACCCTAGGTTTGGAAGAATTGAGGGTAAGTCGATTCTTCACACACCAATCAGAAAAATCAGATATGTCCGATTGCAACAACAAGCAATCTTTAAAAGAATTTATTACCTTGAATATTTTTAAATCATCAGCATAAAGAAGAAACGAGGAGTTCTTGATCGCCGAGGAAACATCATTAATAAAAACGGAGAAGAGAAGCAGGCTTAGTACAGAACCTTGAGGAACTCCACTGGTTACAGGGTAAACAAAGGAGGTCTGTCTATTGACACTGACAAAGCAGGAGCGATCAAGGAGATAGTTGCGTAGGAGGGCTACGAGTGAGACTTCGACGCCAGAACGTAGAAGCTTTTCAAGATGTAGTGAATGAGTAACAACGTCGAAAGCTTTGCTCATATCACAGTACACAGTATCAACCTGACCTCTCTGAAGGACTGCTGAAGAGGCATACGCCATAAACGTGACGTAGAAGTAGAAGTAGAGCGACCCGATATGAAGCCATGTTTATTCGCTACTATGATATGTTTGATATGGAAGGAAAGTACGTTGTGCTAAGATAATGCGAAAAGCTTAGAGGTTGCACATAGAAGAGAAATCGGACGATAATTGGAAACATCAGATTTGTTTCCTGACTTGAAGACAGGAAACACGCGTGCCATTTTCCACACGCGAGCAAAGGTGGGCTTTTTTAAACAGTCATTAAATATGGCAGTCAGTACTGTACAAAGATATAGCTGAATGCTTTTATTATGGTGGCTGGAATGCCATCACGTCCAGGAGACAAAGATGGTCTCAGACGCTGAAGACTCTCAGTTATTAATCCTCGTCAAACAGAACGGAATTAGATGGTGCACATAATGGGAGGCAAACGGAATCAGAATGTGGGTGTTTGTAAACGGAGGAAAAATGTTGGGCAAAACTGTCGGCAACATCCCGAATTTCCGAACCATGAGAGTCAACTAAGCTGATACTCAAATGATTTAATGGAACGCTTGCGAACGTATCGCCAGAACTGACTACGACGATTTGAGGCACTCCTCTCTAAAGACTCAAGATAGGAGTCGTAGTCCCGTTTGTATAAGCGTTTGCAAAGAGAACTCAAGCGGCGAAACTCATCTGCTCAATTGTGAAGCCCAGGGCGTTTCGCTTTAGTTCCTTGAGTTTGAACGCCGTTATTAGTTCCCTTTAAAACCAGGAAGTGCGTAGGAGTATCAAAATGTATGTACCGATGCATACCACCAAGAACTATTTCGGTTTGGTTTGTGGGGTTTAACGTCCCAAAGCGACTGAGGCTATGAGAGACGCCGTAGTGGAGGACTCCGCAAATTTCGACCACTTGGGGATCTTTAACGTGCGCTGACATCGCACAGCACACGGACGCCTCCTCGTTTTGCCTCCATCGAAACGCAGCCGCCGAGGACGGGTTCGAACCCAGGTATTCCGGACAGTAGTCGGGAATCTTACAATTGCACCACCCCGGCGGGCGAACTATTTCAGTGAAGCGACTGACTTGTCCGTCTGAGTCATTAATCTCATTTATAAGGGACCAGTCGACGGAAGAGGAGAATCGGGGCCAATTCCTCACCTGGCCTGAATTAGTAGAAAGTGAGGCAGAGACAGCAGTAGTAACTAGAAGTGGAGGGTGAAATTTGTCACAGCGAGTCAGCGGTATGTCTGAACCCGAGACTCGAACACTTTCAAAATTCTATAGTCAGATTTCAAAAATATTACCACAGCAGGTTTCAATGATATTGTGTTGCTGCAAAGAGTTAAAGGCTATAAAATCAAGTAGAGTGTTACGCTAACGTAATATGTAATGATTGTTGTGAGAAGTAAATGCGTTCCAGTTGATACCTGGAGTATTAAAATCGCCTAAAATAAGAAGTTTGTGTTTGTTATGACGAGTTATAGCATGCTCGATTGAGAGCAGAACATCATCATAGGCTGGAGGAGGAAGATTGGGAGGAATGTAGAAAGCTGCAAGGTGCAAGGCTCGTGGTCGCCGAGTCACCCAAGCTGGACAATCGACCCACACATCCCGCAAGGACACTCCACAGCAACGCGAGAAAACCCATGGCAGAGATCGCTCCACTGCCTCAAGATCACGATCACACCTGAGAAAGGACTCTTCAAAGCCATCTACTGCGTCCCACTAACTCTCATGGGCCGACCGAACTGCAGGCAAGAAACCCAGCGAATCCCGTGCGGATACCAGAGACGAGGAGCTACGGGCCCTAAGGATAGAGGCAAGCCGCCTCTCATCCCTCATCCCAGCAGCTTCTCAAACCGCTGCTCCCCCACACCTTCCCACACAAAATGCCTCATCCCCTCCCCCCCACTCCATGCCACTACTCCCCCACCCCTTCCAACACAAACTGCCTCGTCCCCTCAACCCCTTCCCCCACACTCTCCTACCACTCTTCATTCATCCCATCCCACCGAAGCCCTCTCATCACCCGTTTCTAGCCAACCAACCTCTCAACCCGACCTCCCACCCGCCAAAAAACAAAACAAAACGCACATCATCATCCTTTCAGATCACCCAAGACGATCACAGGAACCTAGAAGAAAAACTCAACACAAAATTACAAGAAATGGAGGCGCGCTTCGAGGCAACATTTAGCTCCATCATAGATCAGCTCACCCATCGATTTCAACAGCAGATGAAACAATTATTCACCCCAATGCTCGAGACGCTGGAAATGTGCTTAGTACCTCCTAACCCCCAATCCTCAAATCCCCCACGCTCCAATATGGCGGGGCAGACCTTTAATTGAAACATGTTACCTCTCCTGCAACTCGGGGCAAGCGCGCTTCGCTTCAACTTCTCCTCCCCACCTTCACCCCCACACCCCACATCCTCCTCCTACAGGACACCAATACACCCGCCACGCTCCCTAGTCATGTTTCAGTTCACTCCGACACTACCCTTACCCCTCGAGCATCTACCCTCTTACACCGCTCGCTCACATTTCAAACCCATGACATAACATCGGACGTGCATTGTGTCATCACCGAGATTATACACAACACACACACTATGCCATCTATTTTTACAGCCAACATATACCATCCCCCCTCCCGCCCAATGTCCTTGCTGGAAACGCTCCTGCGAGATCTCCAACGACTCGCAGGGAAGCATCCAATGATCATTGGGGGGACTTCAATTGTGCACACACAGATTGGGGCTATCGGGCCAACTCGAGCCGAGGGCAACGCGTCGGGTCCTTGGTACGTGGGCTCCGTCTCACTGTGCACAATAATTTTCACACTCCCACGCGAATCGGCAATAGCGTCTGCATGGACGCCGGCCCAGATCTGACGCTCAGCCGCCACCTCGTGGACATCACCTTAATCAGGACACACCATACACTAGGCAGCGACCACTACATTATCTTTCTCGCGGTACCATTTACACAGCCTCGTAAGAAATTCCTTACACACAAGCTACGAAACTGGGATGGCATCCGCAAAATGCGAATGGACTACCTAGATTCAACCATAACAGACATCGACCAATGGGTGAGCTCACTCATGACCAATGTCTCCACACACACCCAACACATCGAAACAACACAGGACACTCCTACATTAGACTCTAGACTCGCCCACCTCTTGGAGGCTTATCACAGCCTCCTAGAGCGCTGGAAAAAGAACAAACTTAACCGCAAGCTGAAAAAGAGGCTGGCCGCACTGCAGTCACAGGTCACCCAACATGCAGAGGAGCTCTGCCGGTCCAACTGGGGACAGGTTTGTGACAGCAAAGCCGGCAATCTCTCCACCAAGCGAGCCTGGCAACTCCTACGACATCTCATCGACTCTACACAGTCCAAAACAGCTACGCAACATCACGTCACTCGACTCATACACAACACAGACTAACCCCAGACATCCTTTTGCACATCCTAAAACACACACATCACCCGACACATCCGACCCCCTTCCTCCCTATACAGGCCAACCAAATTCTACTCTCGATGTTGACATTACGGAAGCCGGGGTCTGAGTGGCCCTCCTGACTCTCCGCACCTCTTCCGCTCCTGGTGATGACAAAATCTCCAACTCCATGCTTCGCAACCTGAATGATCAATCGATCACCCAGATTGCGGACTACTTTAACAAATGCTGGGCGGATGGAACCCTCCCCGAGTCTTGGCGTCATGCCAAAGTTATATTTATTCCCAAACCAAATAAACCACTCACACTAGCAAATCTCCAACCCATTCCCTCACTTCGTGTCTGGGAAAACTTTTCAAACGAGTCGTGCTGGCGAGACTCACTCAGCACATGACGGACAATGGCCTCTACTTCCACAGCATGGTCGGCTTCCGCCCACGTTTGTCCGAGAAGGATGCCATGCTGCACCTCACCACCGACAGTTTTGTCCCGGCTATCCCGGGCCATACAAAGGATTTATCTAAAGCATTTGATCGAGTTGATCACACCGCGATCATGACAGCCCTCTCCTGTCTTGAGATGTTGGTGCGCGTACGCACACTTATATCGGAGCTTTCCTTATCAACCGCACGGCTGAGGTCCACTTTGGCCCACACACATCACCTCCTTACTCCCTTAAAAGGGTCGGTACTCCCCAGGGCTCCGTCCTCTTCCCTTTCCTGTTCAACGGGACAATTATCTCACTCGCCCGCAAACTCACCACGATACCACACCTCCGTCACACCCTCTATGCCGACGATATAACGTTGTGGATCACCCACAGCAGTGATGGCGACATAGAACGCACACTACAAACGCCGCCACATTAACACAAGAACACGCACGAAGCATCGGACTCTCATGCTCGCCAGAGAAGTCCGAGCTCCTCATCCTCCGCCCCACCACCCGTATCTCTCCCAGCGCCCCCATACCCATTGCTTTGGATGATCGTCCCGTTACGGAGGTGGACACTCTCCGGTTCCTGGGGCTTCATATCCAAAGCAATGGTAGAAAGAGCCTCACAATAAAGAAACTCAAGCGTGTGACAGGTGCGATCTCGCACCTCATCTGCAGGGTTTCGGGCCACCATAGGGGCATGAGGGAGCACGATCTATGTCGTCTCATTCATGCCTTTATCCTCAGCCGATTCTTATACACGCTCCCTTACCTCAAACTTAGAGGTGACGAGATTTCCACCTTGGACACGATGCTTCATACCGCGTTCACAATTGCCCTCCACCTACCCCTCAACACTTCAACAGAGAAATTACTTCAGCTGGGTCTCCGCAATACTGTTGGGGAGCTTGTGGAGGCACACAGTCAGACCCAGTATATCCGATTGACACAGACTGGCACCGGACCTCACATCCTCAGAACTCTCGATGTTCACATCCCAGCTAACGACCCCACACTCCTCTCCATCCCACGCCCCATCCACTCCAACCTTCTTGTCAAACCCCTTCTCCGAAACTCCCATCTACAACACCACGAGCCCCGCCGCCGAGCCCGGGCAAAGGCGCTCCACAAATATTACGGCTCCGAGACGAATGCCGTATGGGTGGACGCCGCATGCTCGGGCAATGAGGCGGCGGCAGCCGCGGTGAACAATACCCTTCAGTCCATTGCAACTGTCCCCCTCCCCTCTGTTACCTCCTCAGAAGTGGCCGAGGAGGCAGCGATCGCACTTGCAATTGCCCACACGGAAGCTAGATATATACTAACAGACTCAAAAACTGCACTACTAAATTTCGCACGTGAGCGAATTCATGTTTCTGCTGTTTGCATACTGACCTCGCCCACTGCCAACCCGCCCCGCCACGTGGAGCTTATCTCGGTGCCTGCGCACTCGGGGAACCCTGGCAACGAGGCCGCCAACAGCTTAGCCCGAGGTCTAATACGTCGAGCACAGGCGGTCCCCCCGTCGGAGTTCTCCAGGGAGCGCAGGCACACGTTTAAAGAGATGACGCAGGCCTACCGGGTCGTGAGACAGAACTACCCCCCACCTCGCTCCTCCCTCAGCCATCACCACCAAACACTATGGCGCCGCCTCCAGACGCGAACCCTCCCATCCCCTTACATTAGGTCCCGTTACCAGCCCACTCTCACCGACCCCTCCTGCACCCTTTGCAACCACCCCACTGCCACCCTCGCTAACATTCTATTGCAATGCCCGGCGGATCCTCCCCCGCGGGGTCTGGAGCACTTCACCACCTGGGAGGAATGGGAGACCCTGCTACGCTCTGAGGACCCGGTCCGGCAAAAGACCGCCACAGCTGCCGACATCATGAACCGTAGGAACATGAACATTTGAGTGTAGTGGAGCCGTGCGGGGGCCCAGGGGCCTGCGCGTCCCGAACTCCTCTGTTAAAATAAATGTTTTTACTACTAAGTAAATTTTTTCATGTCGATTTAAAGTGAGCTAAAGCCACACACATTCTTCAACAGTTTCCAGATTGGAACGTCGAACACACTTCACAGAACTGTCAATGGCGATGAGCACTCCACCTCCTCGTTGTTTGGGTCCTGCTTCAGGGCGGTCGCTACGAAAAACAGACTAATTATTTGGAAAGAAATCATTTGAAAGAATATCGCTTGACAGTCAGGTCTCGGTAACTACAACAGCGGTATAAAAACAGGACAAAACGCTAGAAAAAGTTCACATTCCTTAGTCCGAAGACCTCGGGCGTTTTGATAATAGATGTCCAAATTAGAGGCCATTGCAATTTAGTATAATAATAATAATAATAATAATAATAATAATAATAATAATAATAATAATAATAATAATAATAATAATAATAATAATAATAATAATAATAATAATAATAATAATAATAATAATAAATATATTATTATTATCAATAATATTAATTGGCTCACAGGAAGGGAAAGGCCCATTATCTGTCACATATTTTGTCTGGACACCGAAACCGCTTGCACTGCCTGGGGGGGCGGTCGATGCTACTCGGAACAGCCCGCTTTCTTCGTCTCTTCTGTCGTTTTCTCTCTTGCGGAGCCACCGTACAGAGCAAACCCAAATACGCCCCCGGGTACTCCGGCACAGTAGTCGGGTGTCTTACCGCTGCACCACCCCGGCGGGGCCCTGGTAAAGAGGTAGGTGGGAGTGAAACTGCAAGGAGAGAAAGAGGAGTCATAATGGAAGGCTATGGAATAATTTCAACAAGCTGGGGATTTTTAACGCTGGCATCTCACAGCACGGCAACAGCACGCACAGGAGGCGTGGTGAACAATGCCCGAACACAATCAAGCAAACACGAAAAAAGAGCACATTCTTCCATTTCATTTTGCAAAACCTAAGGGTTATACGAATGACTAGTATAAACGCCTACGAGGATGGAGAAAAAAAAAGGACAATTAATTTTGCAGAAAGCCTGCATTCAAACCATTTCCCTATTTACGCAGCAAATTCCATGCTATTTCTTGTATGTTTTGTGTTTTCAGGAGTATCGTCCTGGTGTTTCTGAGTGATTTTCGTCACCGCATGCACTGTGTTGGCAATTTCGGTTTATCTTAGCTCGAAGCGTAAATGAAACCACTATAATTATTCCACTGTGCATGGGAGGTAGGCAAGGTCCTCCACAATTAACTCATGCAACTGCTTAAGCCGCTATCATCAGTTCGCTTTCGCAAACACTCTTCTTTTTCCGCCATAACCTCTACTATGCCTTATTTTGTTAGTCTATATTACCGAGACTCGTGATTGTATTTCTTTTAATGCGACGTGCTGCTGGCAATTATTATTTACATTCCCAGTAAAAGTAACTCCGTCATTCTCGCTTCACAACGCAACTTGAACATATTAGAGAAATGGTGTGAAACTTGGTTAAGGAATGACTCTTGATGTTTGGAAAACATCCATTATCTTGAAAACTTCCATTATCTCCTTTTCCCGTTGTACCCCGCCGGGTTGGCGCAATGGTTACGGCGCTCGATTACTGTTTTCGAGTACGCGGTATCGAATCCCGGCCTCGGCGGCCGCTTTTCGATGGAGGCGAAAAGCAAGGCGTCCGTGTGCTGTGCGATGTCAGTGCACGTTAAAGACCCCAGGTGGTCGAAATTTCCGGAGTCCTCCACTACGGCGTCTCTCATAGTCGGACTTGCTTTGCGACGTTAAACACAAACCAACCAAACCAACCAACCAACCAAACCTTTTCCCATTGCCATTCCTTTTTAACACATAACTATATATATATATATATACCCAGTGTCCCAGCTAACTTGGACCAGGCGTTAAAAATAAAATATTAGAGATAACCCAGGGAAACCTATAGTCATCCCCACTGACAGCAGGCAGTTTTTTCACTGTACTTAAATTTTGCCTTGACAGCGCCTTTATAGAATATGATAACGATTTGTATTTACAACAGCGAGGTATTTCGATGATTTTTGGGTCGCACCAGATTTGTGTAATATTTTTTTACTTATATGACCACGCTTTGACGACTGCATTACAAGGCATGAAGGTTTTAAAATTTACAGATATGTAAATGCTCTTTAATTCTCTTAAGAAAGAAGAACGATGTGGATTTTATCGACTTGACGATTAAGATTTTAGATCAGTTTAAAATACTGCTTAAGGGCTTGACCTTCACGCATGAAGCCCCCACTGCGAGCATATTACAGTTTTTAAACATGCAACTCTTTCTCTCTCTCCGTTGCCAACTCTGTGGGATGTGGTGGTGCTGATGAAAACGTTTATTGAATCTTGAGCCTTAGTGACTGTTTTGATGGGTCGGCTTGATATCGCGTAGGGTGGCCGGGAGCTTGTGGCTCTCAGCGACTCTTAGAGCCCAGCCCACCAGCTCCTTTTGTGCAGCTGGGTCCACCCCCGGGTAGGGAAGGATATAATGCCATATAATTAAGCACACTCCAAGACTGTCAAAAGAGGCATCGCCACCCTTTGTCTTGAGTTTGCGCTCAAGAAGTCGTGCGAGCATAAAATGAACGAAAGCTTGGAAAACCACATCTCTAGATTGGAAGCGGCAGGCTACCCCTGTGCGCTAATGACGGCAGTAAGCGGAACCATGCCTCAAAAGATTGAAGGGAAAAGCGCTCAAAAGGGCTCAATACAATGGTACGAAACCTGTTGTGGTACCGTACATGCACAAGATCGCTCACAACCTGAAGAAAGTGGCCGGCAAGTACGCAGTGCATATGGTGCTCGCTGCACCAAAGAGGCTAGGCCAGCTGTGCTCTCGCACCGCAAAGCAGAAAAGGATGAAAAAGTGACTGTAAAAAGAAGCATATGAAGTCCTTTGTCAAATACCTGAAACGAGTGGTTTACTCTATACCACTGACGTGTGGAAAGGCCTACATAGGACAGACCGGGCCCTTCTTATATGATCGCGCATGGGAGTATGAACGTTCATTAGACGATAAACACCTTTGCTCAAACATGTCTGAGCATTGCAGAACTTTTTTTTTTTCGAAGAGTTTGCCACAAGGCATAAGTTGAGAAAAGGGAATGGGATACAGGAGATAGAAAGTTATAAGAAGGAGCGAAGTCCAGTTGTGCATATGTATTCGAGAAGGTTGGCAGTATAGCGATTGTCCATTGTCCATTTCTCATAATCACTATCGCGATTCCACCGCAGGCCAACCTTCATGATTATCCGTTGCCTAATGTGCGTCGTTGATGGACACGTCCACAACAAGTGACGCACATCGCAGACGTCAGGTGGAGTCTCAGAGTGAGGGCACCTGTCAGTCACTGGTAGACCTTTTTCCCGCCATCGATGTCGAACAGATGGGGTCAGAGCCGCCCCTGCCCGGATCCGGCGCACTGTCACCTCCTCCTGCCGAGTAAGACTACGGGGGAGAGGGTGCGAACACGGAGGAATGAGAGTGCGTATTCGCTGGCACAGAACTTGCGAATCGGAAACGTGGGACAGGAACGGGTCTGGGGGAAGAGGGGAAGGTGGTGGATCGTCTGATGTGTTTATATGCGTCATAGCATCTGCTTGTATATTATGTGGATCGCGAGCATGGCCGCGAATCCAGTGTATGCGAATAGGACATGGGTACTTTGAACATAGCAAATGTATGGACTGTTATTTGGAATGTGCGTCGAACGGCCTTAAGTGTTTAAGGGTAGTGAGAGAGTCTGTGTAAAGATGAACTGCATTGAATGTAGGAACTGGTGGAAGTGAATGTATGGCACTGTAAATTGCTTGAAGTTCCAGTGCCAGAGGGGTGCACGTATCCGCGGTATATGTCACGTGAGTGTTGAGATGCGGATGAGAGGGACTATACACAAAAGTAACTCCTCGCTCTGCAGTACGTGATGCAAATGTCAGCCACTGCTTCATGTAATAATAATTCTTGGCAGGGCAAGTAATCCCAATGCACGTGAAGTTTTTAGAATGATATTTTATAAAGAATGATAACAACTGTCTTAATGATGCGTCAGTTGCCTGTACAAATTAGCTTTGTTTAAATTATGTCTTCTAGGTTATGATGAATAGGCACGTGTTTCATGGCCTATTTTGCTTGCACGCTGCTCGCATGCGCTGTATTTAAAATATTTAGGGGGGCAGACCCTAAATAAATCAGTTGATAGTTTGCGCTCGTCCTGTGCTACGTGTCCTTCTTTTCTTGTGTGCTGTGTTTTTAGCGCAATTTGCCATGGCTTTTGCAGTACAACTTTCTCTAGCGCAAATAAATGGAATGAGGGTTTCAAAAGGTGTTCTCCAGCTTAGCAATTGAAATTTATTTACTAAAGTCAAAATTAAGTAAATTAAAAATATCCTAATCAAATAATGAGTCATTTCCAAAACAAAAAATTGCTTATGGTGCTGAGAACGGCTGGCAACTGTATGCAACTGGTTCTCCTGGGAGATCAAATATTTAAATTTGAATCCTTGATATATTATTGGTAGATGAATAATATATCCTGTGTTGTACAAAAGCTTGTAGTTGTAAGACAGTTATTCGTCGTTGTGCCTTTTCACATAAATGGGTGCATGCTGTGCTAGCGGACATCCGAAACCCCGCAAAGATCCATTCCGACCCTTGCTGATAGGCTCAGGCTTCCTAAATAGAGGTTAAATTTCTGTCATCTCCTATTTTGCATACTGCGGACAAGCTGTTAGATGATGTGCACATCAGTCTAGCTGAAACAGCGGTTGACTCCTTTAGAGAAGATTGTCTGAGATTGCCGTAGTGTAATAATCATCATGAAAAAAAGGAACATCATCGAATAGTACGTTGCTTTTTGTTCAAGATCAAGAACGGCAACTTGTTTGCTATTGAAGGCAGTAGTGGTTGCTGGTGGTAACGTTAATGCGCTTGGAACGTTATGTAAACGTGGGCTCTCCGCAGAGAAAACAAACGCATGTCTTCTGTATCTTCCGAGCCACTGTCTATTGGACTGGGTGTGTCGTATGACAGGATTGTGCATGCCAGGATGCTTTCAACTTGATGAAAACGCCTAGGGCTCCGTATTCGAGACGAGATTGACAAAGCTACTTAAGCTTGATGCTATAGAACGTTAGAATGTTAGGAAGGCGTGCCATAGAGACCATCGAGCCTTTGCAAGCTCAATGAACTTTACAGTTGTTAATTTTCAGAATTACCTGCGAGATATGGTAATGTCAAGTTATTTCCGAAAAAAAAGGCACTACTTGCTGGTAAAGTTTTTCGCATCGCATTCCTGGCGATTAGCGCTGAGAGACGTAAGCTCTGGTTGTATGTATAGTATTTATGAGTGCAGAATTTCATGCGATTTCCAAACAAGCAATCTATCCCTTTGTACAAGACTTTCTGCTTGCGGCACGCTTTTGGCACGTTCACATCCTTTCCTATTCTACATTCTATCGGTATCAGCGCAGGCATGATTGCAGTTGAAGTTGAAAGTCTATTTTTCAATCAAAAAACAACGTACAAGAATATAGAGCGAGAGGTCCCATGGTACAAGATCGCAGGTGGGATCCCCCATGGTAATAGATTTCGATAGGGAACATAAAGAATAATATTATAGTAAGAAAATTTATGAAGCAACACTGAAAATAAATAAAGAAATACATTGTAAAGAGTGCATTGAAGACAGATGTAGATACCAAAACAGAATACAGAAAAAAGTACAAAACACTTACGAATTCCGCAACACAAAAGATAAATAATGAAATCACAAATTTAGAACTTTTTTAAATTTTAACTCTAAAAAAGAAAGTGTAATAGTTTACTTAATGTCGAAATTCAAAGAATTTCAAAATGATATGGACGAAAATTGAAGGCCTTGTTTCCCGTAGTCAGTACTGACCTTAGGTAGTAGAAAATTATTACGTAGAGCGAACCGTGTAACGCTGTTGTTTTCGATCATGCCGGGAGGAAAACTGCTAAATGGGAACTGATGGTGAAAATCTTAAAGAATAGAATATCAATATTATAAAGATAAAGAGCAGAGAGGGATAGAACAATTAAATTTATGAACAAAATGTGCGACGGTGACATTCGAGGTGAGGAGGTTATGATGCGTATGGCCTGCTTTTGCAGTTTTATTAAAGGCCAAAGATGAACATGATGAAATGCCGTAGTTTAGGTGGCTGTGGACGAAAGCGTAGTAAAGTGATAATAACTTGTGGATTGGGAAAAAGGATCGGGCTTTGATTAGTGCGCGTAACCCAAATGAAATTGTTTTGCAAGTTTCCGCTATATGATAATGGAATTTCAGGTGAGGGTCAATAACAACACCTAGAAACAAAATTCGGTCATGCGACGCGATGGCAGTGGAATTGAAATATAGCAGTGGTGAGACGGGCAATGGTTTCTGAGGGGGATGGAAAATCTGAAAGCAAGTCTAAGTAACATTCACTATAAGGTGGTTAATATGGCACCAATACTCAAGAGAATTATGGTCATTTTGAAGGCTAGATCTGAGCTGGTAAATGTCATGGTGCGATGTTATCATATTAGAGTCATTTGCGTATAATATACTATTACAATGCCTAAAACGGGATGGTAAATCGTTAATGTAGACTAGAAACAATACAGGGCCTTGAATAGAACCCTGTGGAACCCCAATGTTAGGGAGAGCTTTATTAGATGCATGGTTATTAATACAGACTATGTGCCCTCGGTCACGAAGAAAGCTCTTCAAAAGCATTAGTGGAGGTCCTGATATGCCGTACGACTCAAGTTTCTGAAACAAGATGGAGTGATCGATGGAATCAAATGCTTTGTAAAATCAATGAAAACTGCGCCTGAAAACTTTGCTTTATCGATAGCAAGCCTGATATAATCTATGAGAGTAGCTATAGCAGTATCTGTAGATAGTCCGCGTCGAAAACCGTGTTGAGTATCAGTCAATATGTTGTATTTTTCAAAATATCCTGACAGCCTTATTTCAAATTATTTTTCTAAAATTTGGTCAAAAAAAGAAAGAATGGAAATGGGCCGATAATTATTTGGCATAGCGGGATCGCCTTTTTTGAACACTGGTATTATTTTCGCTATCTTGAGCTGCCGCGAATAGCAGCCACCTAAAAAATCAAGATTAAAAATATGGCTGAGAACAGGTGCGAGCATAGATCAGATAATTTTCACGTGTTTTCCATGGATTTTGTGAATGCCGGGACCGGTAATCTTTAAGTTATTAATTACGGATATAATTTCTTCTGGGCAAGGGGGGTAAGGAAGAAGAAATGTGGGCAGCGCTCAAGGGAAGGTGTGCATGACAAAGGGGAAATATAATTAGGTGAGTTAAAAAAATAATTACAAAATGTGTTCGCTATTACTTCAGGATTGTTACAAGAACCCCATCGTGGAAAATAGATTCAAATACATTGGGTGACTTTCCAATGTTCAAAAATTCATCAAGAAGCTGCCATTTTCGTTTAGAATTATTATATTGCTTGCATAATTGGTTTTCATAATAGATTCGTTTAGCTTTATTTAGAAGAGATGAGAGTATACTAGAGTACCTGATGTATCGCGATTTAAGACCAAGAATAAATGGCTGGTGTTTAGTTTTCTTATACATGTTTTCCTTTTTCCGCAGTGAGTTTAAGAGAGCAGTAGTTATCCATGGGGAAAGAGGGGTATCATACTATCGCGAGTATGAACGAAGTGACGAGCATTTATTAATTGCTGATACGATTATAGTCGACAGCTCATGAAGAGCAACTTCCGGATTCGAGATACCCAAAATGAATGAAACGGTGTTAGATATGGTTTAAATGTATTTATCACCATTGAAAACTAATTTCTGTGTAGACTTGTGGTTAATACCGTGAGATGATAGTGTGTAAAGAAGTACCGGAAATGATCAGTGATATCGCACTCTATCATGGAGGCTAACCAAGAGAGTCCTACTTAAGTTGAGGACAACCCAGAGGGCCATGGAACGAAAAATGGTAGGGGTAACATTAAGAGATAGAAAGCGTGCAGAGTGGGTCAGAGAAATAACTCAAGTTACCGACATTCTAGTAGAAATTAAGAAGAAGAAATGGACGTGGGCAGGACATGTAGTGCGAAGAGAGGATAACCGATGGTCGCTTAGGGTAACAAACTGGATTCCAAGGGAAGGAAAGCGTAGCAGGGGGCGGCAGAAAGTTAGGTGGGCGGATGAGATTAAGAAGTTCGCAGGGGTCAAGTGGATGCAGCTAGCACAGAACCGGGATAAGTGAAGAAATATGGGAGAGGCTTTCGCCCTGCAGTGGGTATAATCAGGCTGATGATGATGATGATGATCATGCCAACCTGAGGAGCGGTGGAAAATTTGGAGAGAATGTGATCAAGTAAGGAATGCGAGCCGTGGTCAGTACAACGTGTGGGGGTGTTTATCATATTTGTGTAACCATAGCTGTAGAAACA
Organism: Amblyomma maculatum; assembly: GCF_055883805.1. Taxonomy (NCBI): domain Eukaryota; kingdom Metazoa; phylum Arthropoda; class Arachnida; order Ixodida; family Ixodidae; genus Amblyomma; species Amblyomma maculatum. The sequence continues at coordinate 13,216,773 of NC_139351.1, read as the reverse complement.
CATCGTGTAGTCGATACTGATATTATTGGTCATGTCAAGCAAATTAATGTTAGTCACCCATGATGAATACATTATTATTTTCAAGGGATGGTTTATGAAGTGCTTGGTCAAAAACTCGGCAGAACTGAGACGCAGTATTGAAAGGGGATCTGTAAGTAGCGCCGCATATAATATTCTTTGTGTGATCAGTGGAACGACAATCAAGTTCGATCCAAACAGATTCGCATTTGGGAACATTCAAGCCCAAATCAAGGCGTCTTTTGTAGGCGATGTGCTTGAAAACGTAGATAGCAGAGCCGCCATAGGCGTTATCAACACGGTTTGCATATTCTAATAAATAAGCGGGAAAAGCTTACAAGTCTTTATCAAGGGAAGATAGTCAAGTTTCAGAAAACGATATGATGGAAAATTGATGTTGAATGGAAGTAAGCAAAGCAGTTAGCGATTGCATCGCGTATTCAGCTCGGCAGCGAGAAATTAGAAAGTCCAGACTATGAAGGTATCAGGTGTTTAGTTGAATTGTTTCGTAAGTAGGACAGCTACGTAAGTTCTCTAATCAACAGTTTATCTAGAATCGTATGGATGATAAGTCGACATCGTTACTCAGTCCCTGCAAAAAGAAAAAAAATCATTGTTGTATACATCTTTGTTGACGTCACATTAAAACTATGCCAATTTGGTGTGGGGAACAATCACTGCAATTAATAAACAATGACTTTTTGCACTGCAGAAACATGCTTGCGGTGAAGTTAATACCTGGAGTTTAGGACACACAGGACACTTGTTTGAAAAATATGAAATGGTCCAAATACACTCATATGAGGTGAAACTAATGAAGCATTGCGTAAAAGAAACCTAAAAAGTCTTGATAAGCTTAATAAGCTACCTTATCTCACACGCAACGTGCAGGTCTACCGTGTAGCAAGCGTGAACTCTGGTACATCCCGACTAGTAGAACGAATTTTGTTTTTCAAAGCATAACAAACATATTACCACGCCTTTTGAACACGCTTCATGCACAAAATGTTGACATATTCCAATTGACGTTGAAACACATGAAAGAAAAATATTTTTCTGGCAGATACCTTCTGTTCACATGTAGTGCATAGAGATATTTCTTGTAGGTTACTGCTACTTGCTTTCATTGTATAATACCTTGTAGGTATTTCAGGGAACCTTTCAGTGTTGTCTTCGTTGTTTCTGCATGGAGTAGAAAACTTTTTACGATTATTTCTGCAAATGATTTCTATTGCTGGTTCGTTTCTGCCTAATTAATGTTCGTCTGTTTGTCAATGCTGCTAAATATAACCCTGGGTGCTTAGTACCTCGAGTTCCCCTGTCCAGCTTCTTCCGCGTCCCATCTTTTGTAAGTTACGGGAAATAAATGGAAAGAAAGGAAATAAAATGATGATGATGTAAGCGATTAGCAATATTTATAAGTTTGCTTCAGTTCAGGTGTTGGAATAGTTGAGCTTGCCTTTATGGTTTGGGTAGATGATGGTGAAGGGTCGCAATATGCTTTGCTTCGTAGTAAGCTCCACTTCGACTTCGACTCCACTTCGGCACTTGGTAGCGGCGACGGCGCTTGGAAGAACCGCTGAAAAGCCGTCCTGCTTTTTTTTCGCAGGTCAGTGTCTTGTGTGCACTTTTTCCTTAGCCGTAGTCCTGTCGTCGCTGCTGCCAAGTTTGACTTGTGATTGTGTGCTTAGTGAGTATCACCTGAATGGATAAGAACCTGGCAGAATTAAGGAGCAATTAAAAGCAGATATTGCGAAGTTTAAGGAAGAGCTCCGTCAAGAGCTGAAGTTGTTACGTGAGGAATCCGAGCGAGACCTTCGCACTAAACGACGCGAGATGCGAAATGAACAAAGAAACTTTGCCCAAAGCATAGATTTTGCGGATTCCACAATTGAAGAATTGAAAACGAAGTTAGATGCTGAAGTTTCAAAAACACAGCCCTGCAGAATGAAAACCAAATACTTCGTGAAATGTGTGATCATCTTGAAAGTAAGGCAGAGGAATACGAAAAGAGAATTGCGAATTTAGAACAATACTCGTGGAACTTGAACATTGAAATCCAAGGTATCGAAAGACATGAAAACGAAAGTGTTCTGGACATTGTATCTAAAATAGGCAGCGCAATCGAATTCCCAATCACACCTGCTGATATTGAAGTCTGCCACCGAGTGCCAACTCGCAACCCTGACAAGTCAAATATAATAGTGCAATTTAAATCACGCACAAAGCGCGATTAGGCACTTAGGAAAGCATAAAAAGCAAGGCTCACGAACGCAGATATAGGTTTCTATGACTCTGACAATGGCTCAGCACCTATATATGTAAATGAGCATCTTTGTCCTGCGCTTAAACGGCTGCTCAAACTGGCCACCAAGAGGAAAACAAAGCATAAATGGAAATCAGTATGGTCATTCAATGAAAAATCTTCGCAAAGCTGACAGAGACCTCAAAGATAATGCAGATTGCCGAGGAACACAAGCTTTCTAAGGTAAACTGAGTTGCGAAAAAAAAAACACATTAGCCATGGACTATCAAGCATCTGCACTACCTGAATCCGTTTTCCGGCCCTCTTTGCAGAGTGCATCTGTCCAACATTCATCTGTGAACACTCGCTCGGCCATAAGCAAGGATGACGCCATCAGTAGCTTTTTAAACCAATTTAGTTTTAAATTTAATATAGTTATGTTGACTGAAACATGGTACTACGAGGGCTGTAATACCCTTAACATGCATGGGCACCGAGGTTTTTTTCTTAACCGTAGAGATCGAAGAGGTGGTGGTACTGCAATATTGTCACGTAGTGGTGAACAAATTTTTATTTGTGCCTGTTCGACAGCCGCATGCCAGCGGCTGTCGAACAGGAACAAATAAAGATTTAAACAGTTCGCAGCAATATATAAAGCTGTGTCTAAGAGTTATGACATCTTGCATGAATATAGCAAGGTGACTGCAGACTTTGAAATGTTGGTGGTACGAATTAAGGATGAAATGCTCTCTATTGTTTACCTCCTTCGCAGTGACAACGTGTCGTGCTTTCTTGAGGTTTTCGATGAATTTTCGGAATATGTGTCTGAAACCAAAATTAAACTAACATGTTCTGGGGATTTTAACAATGATATTGTTACGTGGAAGATCTACAGTCCGAAGCTGTCCGCACAACTAACGTTGATGAGGGCACTGATTTCACTACACTGCGTCATCGTCTTCTCGGAGTCTGTTGCACTTCTTCATCCTCATCACGAACAGCGAATATAGCTAAGTAACACTATCCCCCGAGGGAAAAGCACAGTCCCGGTGCGGTCTATGTTAACGAAATAGGATGTTGATAATAGGGCTTTAGATGGGACACATGCGCTATTACGGAGGTTGGAGTGTGGACGGGGACTTCGGAAACACAGATTCAACTTCGTAGGTGACGTCGGTCACGGGGCGCAAAACACGGTAAGGGCCAGTGTAACGGGGCAAAATGTTTTCACACAAGCCCACTCGACGGCATGGGAGCCACAGCAAGACGAGAGATCAAGGAGTGTAGTGGACATCACGGTGGCGACTGTCGTACCGGAACTTCTTGGAATGCAGAGAGCCTGACATGAGCTGTCCGGCGGGCATTATGAGCGCGGGCGACATCGCTAGCGTAAGTACTGCTGGCGTCTGCCGCGGGTAGTGAGGTGTCGAAAGGTAGTAAAGGGTGTCGGCCAAATAATAAAATGGGGAGTATACACCGGTAGAATGCACAGATGAATTGTAGGCGATTGTCACAAAGGGGAGATGAAAGTCCCAATTTCGATGGTCGTCAGACACATACATGGCCAGCATGTCTGTGAGGGCACGCTTTAGACGTTCCGTGAGGCCGTTTGTCTGGGGGTAATAGGCGGCAGTGAATTTGTGGCGGACGGAGCACGAACGAATAATTTCGTCAACCACTCGCGACAGGAAACAGCGGCCACGGTCAGTTACTAGTTCACGAGGAGCACCATGATGAAGAATCACGTTTTCTAGAAGGAAGTCAGCGACGTCTGTGGCGTAGCTGGTCGGGATGGCTCGGGTAATAGCGTACCTAGTAGCGTAATCGGTGGCGACGGCGATCTATTTGTTCTCAGGTGGAGAAACTGGAAAGGGGCCAAGGAGGTCAACGCCTATACGGGAAAACGGGTCAGTCGGTATGGGTATCGGCTGCATATGACCTGAAGGCAGAATTGTGAGCTTCTTCCGACGCTGACGCAGTTCACATGCGGCAATGTACTGCTGGACAGAGCGGTAGAGCCCCGGCCAGTAGAAACGTCGGCGCAAGTTGTCATATGTGCGAGAGACACCCAGGTGGTTAGCCGTGGGAGTATCATGGAACTGTTCAAGGATGGTGGAACGCAGGTGTTGGAGAACGACGAGCAAAATGTTTGTGCCATCTGGTCGCATGTTACGTCGGTATAGGGCGTACTCGTGGAGCATAAATAAGGCGAGAGATGGGTCAGCGCGGTAGGAGGTAAGATGGAGGATAATGGAATGCATAGAAGGATCTACGTGCTGTTCGTTGACAATGTTAGAAAAGGCCGAGACATACAAGACACATCCATCATCGTCAGAGTCTGTGGGACTAGGGGAGTCGACGGCATAACGTGATAAACAGTCTGCATCTTGGTGAAGCCGGCCGGATTGGTCGGGTCGGGGCGAGGTGAGGAATAGCGAGGGCCACTGTCTCCAAGGTGGTCGACGTAGGTGAACTGACGAGATGGCTTGTCCCAGCGGCTACGGCAATGACGGGAAATGTGACCAAAGCCAGAACAAGTAAAACAGATGGGGCGATTGTCATGGGTACGCCATTCATTTGGGTTGCGGTACCGATATCGGGGTGAGAAACCGGCGCTGGATGAGGCAGCAGCAATCCCTGCAGGGGCAGGTCCTGAATCCACAGTATCGGTGGAGTTGACAGAAGGGAAGCCCATATTCGCAACTTCTTGGCGAACAACAGCCTTAATAAGTGATATAGCAGCCAGAATGTTTTCGGCTGTATGCGACAGTGAGGCCGCGGGAGTCATTGCCTCAAGCTCTTGGTGGACAATGCGTGTCAAAGTGTTGTCGTTAGCAGGCGGTCGAGGTGTCGGGAGATCGATACAGGAGGAGCTAACAGCTGTGTTCGGCAGCCGGTCGAAACGGTGAGATATGCGCCTCTGTTTCGCCTGCTCGAAACGTCGGCACACCTGCAGCACAGAGTCCACGGTGGAGCAATCCCTGCACAACAGGAGGTTGAAGGCATCGTCGGCAATGCCTTTTACTATAAGGCCGACTTTATCCTCCTGAGGCATGCCTTGGTCGACTTTGCGGCATAAAGACAGGACGTCTTGAATGTAAGTGAGATAAGACTCCGTAGACGTTTGGGCGCGAGAGGCGAGCGCTTTCTTGGCGGCGATGTGGTGGCCAATAGGCTTTCCGAACAGGTCGTGGAGCTTCTGTTTGCAGATATTCCAAGATGTTAGGTCATCGTCGTGGGTTTCAAACCACACCCGCGCGGTCCCAGCTAAGTAGATTACATTCGCGAGTATGAGCGTGGGATCCTACCGGTTGTGCTTGCTCACGGGCTCCCATAGGGCTAGCCAGTCGTCTACATTGACGTCGGCGGTCCCGCAGAAGGTTCCGGGGTCACGGGGGTGGGCCATGACAACAGCAGGTGGGGCGGCTGTAGAGGTAGAGGCGTCTGTAGTCCTTGTAGTGGTTCCGACGTGGCGGCCGCTGTGGAGATCGAGCTTGGGACAAAGGGATCGAATAGATTCACCTCCATCAAGAGATATATTACGTGGAAGATCTACAGTCCAAAAGCTTTCCGCACAACTAACGTTGAATAGGCCACCGATTCCTCAACACTCAGCGTCGTCGCCTTCTCGGAGTCTGTTGCACTTCTTCATCCTCATTACGAACAGCGAATACAGCTAAGTAACAATATTTTAGAAAACAGTAACGCAGCTTTCTATTTCACTACTAGACTATCCTCAACTGGTTTTACCAACATACTCTGTACAGCCACTCGCGTCACGTTGTCAAGTACATCAGCACTAGGTATTATTATCACTAACATTGAAAACACTATCCAGCGTGCCGGTACAATTTCATGTGAGTAAAGCGACCACTGCCCTGTGTTTGCGTTTTGTTCCAAGACAACAAACGAGAGTATGATAGTGCGCGATTCATTCCTATTTCAATGTATCACAGCTGATGCAATGGAGTGATTTAAAAACGAAATAAGTGCGCATGACTGGACTTTTATTTTAAACAAAAAATGCGCAGTCGATGCATATTCCGCTTTTAATGAAACATTTGTGCGCTTATATGAACATTTCCCTTTCAAGAGAGGCCCACACTCTAAGCTAATAAAAAAGCCCTGGATCACGCGATGTCACATGATAATGATAAGGTGTAAAAACCGCTTGTACTATTCATTTCTGAGCACGCGTTCGCCAGAGGCTTTGAAGGAATTCAAAGCGACACGAAATAAACTCAATGCCGAGATTAGACGTGCAAAGCATACGTATTATCATCACCTATTTGCAGGTATATATAGAGGTCAACCTCATTTAGCTTGGAAAGTCGTGAACAAAGTATTTGGCCGCAGCAACTTCAACTCCGCCAACGATAAGATCATCGTTGACGGTAAAGAGCTAGCAGCATCGCTTGCAGATTACTTCAATAATCATTTCGTCAGCATAGGTGCAACAGCACAGCCTGGGACACAGGATGAAAATACAGTTTGCAGCCCGGTAAGCAGTTTTTTATGGAACCTACTGATGAAACAGAAGTGTCCAGAACATTTGTGTGTGTAAGTAACAGTGCTGCTTCAGATTGCGATAATATACAAATTAAACCAGTTAAGTACGTATTCGAATTCCTGCTTCCAGTGCTGGTGCATATATTTAACTTAATTTTTGAATCTGACGTCTTTCAAGAGTTTCGGTCACTTTCAAAGGCGGTGATAAGAACATCGCGACTAATTACAGGCCAAGAAGCATTATTCCCGTTTTTTCGAAAGGCTTGGAAAAGCTTATGTTCACACGTCTCAGGAAAATATTTTGTGCTAAACAATGTCTTTAGCGATGATTTACATGATTTTAGACCTGGAAAATCAACCTAAAGAGCACTCATATCTCTTAAAGAAACTGTGTTGGATAATTTGATAAAAACTTTTTACCCTTGCCCTTTCCGTAGATTTCGCGAAAGCTTTTGACTCTTTAAATCACAGAATTCTTATAACAAAGCTAATTCGGTGCGGAGTGCGTGGCACACCTCTGGAATTAATTAAATCATACTGAAGTGACAGAAAACAAATGGTAAACTTGGGAAATCACCGATCGAACTTTCTAGCAGTCACTAAAGGTGTTCCGCAAGGAAGCCTACTAGGACCGCTGTTATTTAATGTCTTATCAACGATATTGTATGCATTAACCCTTCAATTTAATTTATCATTTACGCCGACGACTGCCCTATACTCATGCACTGTCCAGATGCAAATGTGTTAAGGGAGCAGTGGCAAAACCTCCTTGTAGAGTTATCCTCGTGGTCAAGGTCAAACGGTCTAAAAGTCAATACATCAAGGACGAAGGTAATAATTTTCAGAGCAAAAAACAAAGCATATCATTTAGACCACCCTATCACCTATGAAGGCCTGAATATAGAAACAGTTGAGTCACATAAAATACTAGGTGTCAAATTTAGCAGTAGTCTAAACTGGGCATGTTGTAGACATATGCAACAAAATTTCCAAGGCAGTTGGCGCTGTCTCACTTTGCCGCGCAATTCTTCCAAAGCACATTAGGCTCCAACTATATCACGCACTATTTGCTCCGCACGTTTACTACTGCCGCCTTGTCTGGGGAACCACAACAAATACTAACATACAGAAAATATTTATGCTACAGAAAAAAATCATCCGGTGCATTGCAAACCATGAACTCCTCTCTCACTCCAGTCCCTTATTCGCGACCTATAATATCATCCCTGTGTCGTGCTTGTAAGAATTCCGTATATTACGCTCAAATCATCTTTAACGAGGCTCCTTCCACGACTTTTTGATTGCCACCGCGTTATTAAAATCTCACGAAAGCATCATTTCAACAAGAAACTCTGAAATTTGGTTCATCCCGCGTTTCTGTACTAATTATAAAAACCAGTCACTAAAACATAACCTCCCAACACTACTAAATAGGTACATCTATGATACAAAGCCTACGCAAAACCAGTGAGGAACCAATTTATTAACATGTAGAATAAAAATCACATGAGATTGTACTCTGCGTTGATCTGTTTCAACCCATTTGTTGCATCTGTATTTCTCTTGTATTTTGCTCTTGTATTTTATAACTTGATGGTTTTTCTTTACCTTGCATATGTGCTATAGAGTTTTCAATACTGTATAACTGACGAGTGTTTGACATTTCATCTGGTATCAGCGATTATGTATCTAGAATTGTTCATTTATAATCTGTTTTACATACTGTATATCTTGGTTGTTTGAACGCCTGTGCATCGCACGTGTGAACACGTCGGTTTTCGTTGTTCTATTGTGTTTTTAACGAATTATTTTCATGCTTACCACGCCCTACCTTGATTTTGTTTTCCTTTTCATTTTTTTTTCTGTAATGGTCACCTGGGCCTCGTCAAGTGCCTCGAGCAGCTTTTAGCCCAGGTGCTCCAACCAGCAAGCAGCTGGTGAAAATAAACGATTTGATTTGATTTGATTTGTTACCAACACCAAAATCCCACAATGGTTTATTTCATGATTTTTAATTCCGTATCCCTAACACGTCCGGGTTATTTAACAATATCCCTCCTAGTGGCACACATCATCACTTGTTGACTTCAAAACAAGTATCTTTATGATTTGATTTTAACTCTACGACAATGCAAATAAACTCGCTCCAACGCAAATGTGCGGTGAAAATAATTTTGCGATGTTCTCTGTCACCCGAAGGCTAGAGCGGCTACCGGGCGGGCACGGTCGCGGTGATACCGTGGCCCCGTAGTCCCAAAGGAAGCATCGATGCGGCGGCACGCAGGTTGGCAGAAAATGGCTGCTCTCGAGAGCGGCTAAAACATCTGGTCGATATATGTATTCGCAGTTACCCACACCAAAACCCCACAATGGTTTATTTCATGATTTTTAATTCCGTATCCCTAACACGTCCGGGTTATTTAACAATCTCCCTCCTAGTGGCACACATCATCACTTGTTGACATCAAAACAAGTATCTTTATGCAGTAAAAATACCGCTCCTTACAGTGCGATATTTTTTGCTTTCTTCAAAACATGTGCGGTATACATTGAAATTACATTTCAAAGCCATGAACATTGACCAGGATAACAGCACTATGCGGCTGAATCATCGCAGCGTCATTGTGGCAGATTAGTTCCGTGCTGCAAGCATATCTATTCCTGCTAATTGCAGCTTAAGAAGTGGTTTACTTCACACTGGGGAGTACTGCGCTACTTGAGAGACAGAGACAAGTAAAGACGACACACGAATGAGGCACAAACTTACAACTGTTTATTTTTTATCGACAAAAAACGTACATATATACATATAGCATTCTCTTCAACATCAGTCATGCGTGTGATCACGCGCGTTATCACTTCGACCATAACTCCGCATCTGCACAGCTATCATATCTAGCTCCTCTTTTGTGAGAGCCACAGATGATGTACTAACACATGTATCTTTTTCTGCTGACTCAATTAAGAAGGCTTCTACGATTTCTCCTTCAATTCTTTCCTTTTGTTTGCCTACAATTTCAGTCCTGTGGAATAATGGTTTGCAGCCAGTTTCGCATAGCAAGCAATGTTGCGCAAGATTTCCAGGGTGGCTGATTTTCCCAGAGTCATTATGATGTTCCAGGAGCCTCTTATTAACAGATCTTCCCGTTTGTCTGATGTATTACTTTCCGCACGAAATCGGGTTAGGTTTATAGGGCGGTGGACTTTCCTGCCACCGCCCGGAAAGGCCACGTTACGCTCGACAGACACTTCCCGCACATCGAGGTTAAAAGTACTCCAACTGCATGTGTTAGCGAGCTGATGGTTTATTACCGGCTGACGCCGGAAGAAAAAATGAAAAATGGCTTAGTTCTGCTTTGCCAGGATATACCTAGCGACAAGCAGTGTCTACCACGGGATCAGAAGAAGTTAATTTCTACAGTCTTCTGTTCCGCTCGCCCGCAGCTAAACTCTCCTTGGATTCTATGTCGAGTGCGTCTAAGTTCACTGCCGTTCTATAATTCGTTTACAGTCGGGTTCTAAACCGGGTACTCCGGCACAGTAGTCTGGTGAGACGCCCGACTACTGTGTCGGAGTACCCGGGTTCTAACCCGACCTCGGCGGCTGCGTTTCGATGGGGGCGAAACGAAGAGGGGTCCGTGTGTTGTGCGATGTCAGCGCAAAGTAAATATCCCCAGGTGGTCGAAATTACTCCGTAACCCTCCACTACGGCTCCTATTTCTCTTTCCACTTTCACTCCCACCTTCCTCCATTCCCTTACGGCGCGGTTGCGGTGTCCACAGTAAACAAGCGAGACAGTTACCGCGCCTTTCTCTTCCTATAAATATATCAGTTTTTTTTTAAAATCAGTCGACAGAAAACACGTGAGACAGTTACCGCGCGCCTTTACCTTCCTATAAATCAATCAATCAATCAGGTGGTTGAGCTACAGAGCGAGTAGCAGGCCCGTGCATTTTCTATATCTTCTTCCTACAGCTCCAACAATAACAACAGGAAAGGAAAGGCGCTGCATGTGTTCCTCGAGGATACAAGAAGCGCCGCCCAGCGGCGTTGGAGTACACTTGTTCCCGTTTGGTCCTCAAAGCTGGGGTGGTGCAGTGGTAAGATGCCCGACTACTGCCAACGCCTCCTATAACTTCCAGGCCTGCGCGTCACGTGACGTGACGTTGGCTACGTCACGACGCGGAGGCTGATGGCACTCCTACCAGGCCGCGGAAAGTCAGGGGCACTTCCGTCCCGTCTAACTCTCCCAAGCGGGGGCGAAAGGAGGAAAGAAAAAGCTGAGAGGGGGACTTCTCCCTCGCGCCTAAATTTTCCCCTCGCACTGACGGCGCCGCCGACTGCGCTGCGTGGCTTACTTCGTCGCGTGAACCGCTGCAACCGTTACGACTCCGCTCGTTTTGAATTAGAACTGTCGTCTGCGTCGGTCGTCTGCGTAGCCTAGCGCTGTGAATTCTCTGCGTGTTGGCTTATCGGCCAAAGTCGCGATTTTTCGTCGCGGTTCTTTTACTCTGTGCATCTCATTCCTGCTGGCTCTTCGCCCCTTCGCCCCTGCGTGCACCTCCAGTTCCGTGGACCCATCTCGTCTGCTCATTGTGCTGGCCATTACAGTCGGCGATATCCGCTGTGTTTCGTGTTGTTGAACTCGTTACCTTCATGTACTGTGGAGAGACGTGCGTTTCGAAGAAGACGGTTCTTCCAGGAAGGGTAGTGTAAATTTTTAATCATGCATTTTGGTTATGTATAGCGCAGTGACATGTGATTACTTGCATCGAATACCAACCACTAGGTAACTAGAACGCAGGTATTTGCTCATGTTTCTACATTGCTTTGATGGTATGGAATGCGTAGAATCAATATGTGCATCATTTATTTAATTTCATATCAACTGTACACATGCTGACAGAAGCAGTGCCGGCAAACTGGGTTCTTTTGTAGTGATAAAGCAAGCATGCAAGATTACAATGTTAGCGCAGAACACATAACACTACTGTAAACTGTTAGCTATGTAAAGTGCGCGTGTGTGAGGGCATAGCCTCCTGTGAGGGATACCTTGTCGCATCTTTTCATTTTCTGTTTCACGTGCAGTTAATAAAAAAGAGAAACGATATCTGCTGTTCTCTGTGCTATTTCTTGCTGCGGTCGGGTACGCTTGCTCGCGAGCGCCTGCGCCCTCGAGAGCGCTATGTTTGTGGGTTTTCTTTCCATCACACTGTTCTTGCCGCGAGCCGGTCGCATGGTCGCGCCGCGGCAGAACGATGATGCGGTAGAAAATCCACGGGCAGAGCGTTTTCCCGGGCGCGGGCGCACGCGAGCGCGCGACCCGCGCTGCTTGAAGCAGCCTACCGACACCCCCTTCAGCGCACCGTTTTTTTGGACCAGTCCGCTATACGGCCTCCCCCGTCAAGTCCATTTTTTACGCGCCCCCGCCCGCTATAATCCTATAATGGGGAGTTTGGCGCTAGCGTCTGTAATTCGTGGCCGCTGGGAGGTATAGGGAGTTTCACACCCCTGCTCCTACCGTTTGTGGCCGTGGCGTCGCCGGCGGCCGGCGTAGTGAATTCCTTCGCTCGCCTCTGAAGGGAGCGGACGCACGTTCCGTTGTCTCCCGACTAGGCGCGTCTCCTCCCGCGTCAGTTGCCTTTCAGCTCTCGGTGGGGGCAGGTGTGTGCGGCGCTCGCTCCGGCGAGCTCGCCTTCGCCTGCCTCCGGCGCTGGCTCGCCCTCTCGCCCCGTCGCGACCTTCATTCCTCCGGTGCTCCGGTTATTACCGTCGCACCTCCCTGGTCCTTCTTGGATCATCCCCGCTGGTCTCATCCAGCCCCCCAGCCGAAGCGGATCCCAGCCCAACCCCCGACCCTTGGGCGTGCGAGTGTGTCCCGTGCTGCGGGTGTTGCCTGGTCTCGCCCTGCCAGCACACCCTCCTCTCTTGAGGAGTTATCAGTGCGGCCCCCTTTTGACCTTGGCCTTCGCCTGTGGCGCACCGACGTCGCCCTCGCCCGAGGCGAGCCCCAGTGCTGGTACGGACTCGTGGCTCTCCGCCAAGGCTCCCTGCAGCTCCTTCGGGGGCGCAGTCCTGCTGGCCCATGCCAGTTTCCCGCGGACCGCAAGGTTCGCGAGCCTCGACGCATCCAGCGTCACCTGCCGCTTCTGCGGCCCTCCCTGCTGCTTCGGCAGCAATCCCGGGAACCCCGTGCTCTCGGGCCTCGACGCGCCGCCCTTCCCGGCAGTTCTTCCAGCTTCCCCTGCCGCGCCTCAGCTCCGGCTGAGGTACCACTGCGGTCCCTTCCACTGCCTCCACGATACCCCCAGAGGCAGTGACCCGAGTGCTTCTCGCTCACGGGCCTAGGAGTGCCATCTTCCGAGATGCCCCCTACCCGCCGCGCCGCTGCCACGGTAGCGGTTTCCCAGCGGTCATCCCAACTGCCACCCGGACTCGCCGATGTGACAGCGCACTGCAGATACTCTGCAGTCACCCCGGCGTCTTGTTCTCTAACCGGAAAAGGACGCTTGCCGAGCAGCACGCTGCTCGCACCTAAGCCGACCCTGCACTGGGCTCCGACTTGCCGGTAGCGGTTGCGCTTGTGTTGTGTGTTATCCGCGGGGTACCCAGGATAGCCCTCTGTGTTCTGCGGACCTCCTCGCAGTGCTCCCATTCTTCGGCCCCTGACTCTGCGGACTATTGCTCGCGCGCCCTCCCCCCCTCCCAATCCTCCCCTACCCCATTCCCCTGGGCACCAAGAGTGCCGCCGATAGCTCAGGCTGGCATACGTCGTGCCCAGTCAACACCTGCCCAGTACCCCATCCCCCTTCATCATAGTAACCACCACCACCGTAGTGCGGGCTGCGTCGCGCTGCGCTTGTAGCTCCCATCGTTTTTGTGGCAGGCGCGATGTTTGAAGGTGCGAGTTTCGTAAGCGACGAAAGAATGTCCCATGCATTTATGAATGTCAGCTGGTTTCTATTTACCGCAACGAACATCGCGAAGCAAGCGGGTGGAGTAATTTTGCATGTGGCCTATTACTGCGTCATATGAATGCATCATGTATGCGCCTGTGCGCATTCTTGACTAGTTTTATTTTGTTGACAAGTGCAGCCCATTAATGCGATCGGCCATGAATGGGGGATGCTGGTTTTTTTTTTTCATGGGCACCTTGTTTTTGTTTCGTGGAACTGGTACGTGATTTAGTGCCGTCTGTGAAGCACTGTTAATGTAACGCTATTTGTGAACTGTAAATCTTAAATGATTTTGAATCATATCAAACGCCATTATCACTTTATTTTGGTTCATTATATTGACCACGTACAATTAACATTGTTGTAGCTTTTGAGAGATTGACATATGCTTTTTCAGGCAGGAAAGATAGGCATGGGGGTTGAGGAGATGGTTGCAGGTTGAAAAAAATGTTCATCACAGCTCTCGAAGGGCTAAATTGATGCTGCAGACTACGATACACTTTTGCTATGAAACAACCAAACGTGGATAACAGGGTGACCCAAGCAATGTTTATTTACTGTTAATTTCGCTCACTGTCAATACAGTGTAGTACAATACAATTTCAAATGAACAGGTCGTAGGCGTGGCACAGGCAATGACACCTCTACCACTTTTCCTGTCTTCCAGTCAGTATACGACGTTGTTCGTTCCAAGCACGAAGGGTCGAAGTGAACAGCACAGACCTACAGGAATGCAAAATGTGCGCGTGAGGGACATAGTATCAGTGCAAGAAAATTGCTCTCGTAAATGGCAAATGCCCAAGGAAATAAATTAAACCAGCAATTTATGAATTTCTGCCATTACATTCTTAGGTTCCCCTTTTCACTCATATAAAAAATTGGCAAGTTTACTACCACAAATGTGACCTTTGTGTTAAAAATAAGCAATTTACTGGTTCCTTATTGACAGTAAACCTGGCAACATATGCTCAAACAACGGAAATACATCGGTAGTAAAATCTAAAACTTTCCAACGGCATGCTTTTTTCAACGTGCCGCATATTTAAAGTTTTACGCCAAAGTGTATACACCTCGTTCGCCCGAAAAGCCGCCGGCGTTGTAGTTCGAACGATCACGTCGGAAATAATCGGACGCTGCATGAAAGGCGCGATTGAGGCGTCCACCGAGATGCTGTGATGCGAGAGAGTTACTGCACCCATCCTTTCCTAAAAATGCAATGTTGAAATGTTCACCGATATGTCGAGATGTGAGAGGTACTGCGCCCTTACCTTTCTTGATAATTGTGGATATGGGAAAGGAAATGGCGCAGTATCTGTCACATAGTTCGTTGGACACAAAACACGTTTGTGGAATCGGCGTTCGGAGAAGCGTCTTCAGAGCGCAAGCAGCATAGGGGTGGAACGCTCACGATGACACACTGATGCTTTCGCGTCCGCAGCTTTAACTGCCCTCTGATTTTGCGGAGTCGATGTGCACAAACGCGTCTTTTGCGCAACCAGCGTTCCGGTCGAACGCTCACGATGACATACCGATGCTTTCGCGTTAATAGCACGTAAGCAGCCTTAAGCCCTCTGAATTTTTTTCCCTTTAAGGTTACCTTCTGCACTGAGGAATTTTGCATCAAAAACTCGTGTACCTCTGAGAGCTTACACATTGACCACGCAATAAATAATGTAACGCGAATAGAATATATTTACATAAACTTTATAAATGACTCAACCGAGGCAGCGGCAACAGAGAAGGTTGTAGCCGTACTTCATACAGCGGACATTACGGCTAACAAAATTAATACTTTCTCTCAGCACACATGCCAACGCTTCATCGGACCATTGACACGCATGACATTCTTGGTGAAACGAAATAGTGTGAGGAAAATAAAACTAAAGAATAATTGAAAACATTCTTACCTTGGTATATGAAGTTGGCACGAAATTCTTCCTCGGAATAGCGCGCAACCACTTCTCGAAGGTGTCTTTCTCCTTCGGAAAAGAAAACACTTGAACATTCTTCTCAACATTATAGTTGCCGGATAAACCCGGCACGCAACACTTGTTAGGCATTGCAGCCGTCGATAAACGCACATGGAAAACGCGCACAAACGCCGGTGGCGAGCGATTTGGTCGAGCGCAACAGCGGCGTTCACATTGCCACCGGCGGCGAAGCACTCCCGGCACCGACTGCACGGCGCGGCAGCGGAGAGGGGCATGGCGAAGTGACCGCCGGCAGGATGTGACGTCATATTTTTGGGCGCAGGCCTGGAAGTTATAGGAGGCGTTGCTACTGCCCGGAGTTCCCGGGTTCGAACCCGACCTCGGCGGCTGCGTTTCGATGGAGGCGAAACGAAGTGGCGTCCGTGTGCTGTGCGATGTCAGCGCACGTTAAAGATCCCGAGGTGGTCGAAATTACTCCGTAGCCCTCCACTACGGCTCCACTTTCTCTCTTTCCACTTTCACTCCCACCTTCATTCCTTCCCTTACTGCGCGGTTTAGGTGTCCATAGACTAAGTGTGACAGATACGCGAAGCTTGGCACCGACCCTCGCAGTGAAGCTTTTCGCTTCAATAGGAAAACCTCGACCTCAAAGTGGCGCACTTGCACTCGTGCTAGAGTACCAAGCGAGGTACGTGACTAGAAATGGGAAAGACAATGGGGTTTCCTCCCAACGTGGCAACGCCTCGCCGCTTGGTGAATTGTGTCAAATGAGACGTGCGCCAACTATGGTGGAACGAAAACTTTGCAGCATGTTTTAGTTCAGTGCACGACAGCACGGAGAATGTGGCATTTGGTAGGCAGAGCTTTTAATGTGCGCACAGGACCAAATGCTAGGTACCAGCTCGATGCGTTTGGCAACCAAGTATTAATGTCAGCGTTGTTCCTTTTATTGTGGTGGTGGTGAAAACATCTATTGTTATATGTACAGAAGTATAGCCTAGACAGGCAATCCATTGGCGTTTGCCGCAGCCGCAGGTGCAAATGCTAGGTACCAGCTCGATGCGTTTGGCAACCAAGTATTAATGTCAGCGTTGTTCCTTTTATTGTGGTGGTGGTGAAAACATCTATTGTTATATGTACAGAAGTATAGCCTAGACAGGCAATTCATTGGCGTTTGCCGCAGCCCGGGCCTCTAGGGTGCAGCAGCCGGAAAGGGTTGCCTCCCAGTTCTCTCGGATGGGGTTGGGATAGGGGGCAAAGATGGGTTTTTCTGGCAGACCGACACCATGTGGTAGGTGGTGTCAGACGCCTCCCCACAGTGCGAGCACAGCCCATTAAATTCTACATAAAAATGTTCCACAATAGCCGGGCACAACATAGTATTCGTGAGCAGGTGCAAGAGCCCCCGCTCGTTAGCCCTCCCCAGCTCTTTGCACGGGGTGGGGTGGATCTGTATTATTCACATGTTTCTTTATATATGTACGCTGGGCTGAAATCACAATCCTGGTAGGCGTCGGGTCTCGGGGGAACTGCGCGGAGAGAGTGCACTCGGGTGGCGGCGTCGGCTGCCTCATTCCTGTGGAGACCTTGGTGACCTAGAGCCCAAACGAGAGATTGGTACGCGGGATCTGGATCTCGAATAGAATTTTGGTAGATGCGGTAAGCTAGGGGAGCAGTCCACCCTTGCTGGACGTTCCGACAAGCCCCTCGCGAGTCAGTTATTATGTATTTGGAGGAGGAGTCAGAAGCTGCGAGGGTGATGGCAACCTCTTCTACGTGGGTTGGTGACTACTTGAACGTAAGGCCATCTGCTGTTTTGCCCTTGTGGATGACCGCAGCTGCGTAAAAACCCCTAGTGTTCGGGCCGGAGACGTCACGTAGAAAACTCCTGGTTTGTATCCATAATGACGGTCTAAGGCTGCGACCCGCGCCAGGCGTCGACCATTATGTTCCTCTTTGGACATGTTGGCGGGGAAAGGCCGCACATGGAGGGCGCGTCTCCATTTTTCGGGATATGCGACATCTCTTCTCTGAGTTGGGTGTGTTGGATGCGAAGTCGGCCACTTCACATCCAACCCGCCCAACTCAGACACACCCAACACATCCAACACACCCAAGCCCACTTAATTTTTCTCTTTAGTGTTCCTTTAACATAAGGGTGAAATTTGAGCAAGGGACATTGTGTTTGCAAGTTTTGCACCTTTATTGAAACAGTTGCAACTACATCCTGCCTATGTAACAAACCAGCAATTGTTCGTAATAATGTAATCACATAAGCTGTCTCTTCACAGTGCAGGCCTAAGCCTTAAGACAAGGGTAAAATTTTACCAATGGGCATTGTGTTTGCTAATTTTGCACCTTTTTTCAAACAGTTGCGACGATGCTTGAGAGGCCGTATCACCTTTGATAACAATGTTCGAAGCAGAATAATACAATGTGTTCACCTAGACTCTTTATCATCTACTCTAAGAGACTAGTTCTTGAAACTTTAAGACAATTTATGGAGGAATTTATGGGGCGACTATGTAATGTTTCGATGACCTTTGCAGCAATCTGCTCTGTTCAAATGCCATAATTGGGAACATGTTTCATGTGCTTCATTTTATGCATAAAGAATCATTCATACACTTCAAAAGAATCAATTTTTTATCCATTTTCTAATTTTTAGGTAGGTGTGCCTCAGAGTCATGGAGAAAAAATATCATTCAAAATAACCTCATTTGAGACTTTCGGCATTCAAGAAATGTTTTCTAGGAGGTTTGCCTATCATCCATATTGTGCAGTGCTTATGCTACCTCCCATTCTAAATAATCCAAGGCAACGTAAAACCTTGACTGCCTTTCATGCAGTCGCAATGTGTCCAGCGCTCAAAATATCTCCGTCTCCTCCTCTGGAAGTAACTGTCCGAGCGTCTGGAAACAGATGGAGAGGCGCGGTTCCTGAAGCGCTGGCATACACATTTCATTATTGTTCGTTCCGATGGTCTCGCCATGCCGGCACTGCTTGTATTGAGCGTTATCAAGAGTCGTGTGGTGTTTCTTCTTAACGTCCCCCCTCCCTTTTTTCCCCGTTTGTTTGAATGAGATGTTGAAGTCTTAACACGTCCATCATGTGTGCTTTGTAGCTTGACATTAGTGCAAAGGTCGTCGTGCAGGACGGACCTGCAGCTTGTATATCATTGTTTGATATAGTGTTGGACAGTGTGTATTGTATATAGTGTGTATATCAGTATGTATCATCAGTTTTTGGAGTTGCGATAAACTTCTCTTCACTGGTGTTTGAGGATAAATGTTTTCATGTGGGACAGCATGCCTTGAAGTTTTCAAAGGACACCTCTGAAGCGTTGCTGGGCAATCCCCGCAGGGGTTGGCGAGGGGGCTGCGCATCTGGCCTTGACTGTGACGTCACGGCATACGGCATACACGAGGCTCGGCTCTGACCCTCGTAGTATGTCACCATTCTCACAGTGAAGCATTTCACTTCAAAAAAGAAATAAATTAGTCTCGATCCGGGAATCGAACCTCGATCCCTTAGATCCTCAGCCGAACGCTTTACCGCTGTGCCACGCCCCGGATGTTTTTTTTCGCATGAGAAAACTTCAGTAAAAAAGGAAAAACTCTACTTACTTGTCCACGTCTAAAGTTACCGGGCTGCTTAATACGAGCCCGCCATATCCCTAGCCCGACAATGCACCATCCTGAAAGCATCAAAAATCTGGGAGGCAAACACATGCATCTAGATACGGCATCCAGTTTGGAGGTTCTTCGCGTGCAGCATATACACGCCTCATCAAAGCACACTGCTCCCGAAACACGGATTTTGACGATCTTGGTGGCGCGGCGTGCCTGTCCATCATATGGCTTTTCCAAAGACTGAATAGTCTCATCAACACCAATAGATCGCTAGGTACGACAGAGATTTTGTCTAGTGGCAAAAATCTAGTGGCGGTGCAGCGGTGGCGTAGCGGTAGAACATCCGCCTCGCATGCAAGAGGACCGGGGTTCAAATCCCGGTGCCGCGCAATTCTCCACCGGATGACAAAAAAAAAAAAATCCGCGTGTCGATGGAATTGCATATACAGGTTTGGGGTGCGACCTGATGCCGGTGAACACCTCCGGCAACGCACTCCCTCACCAGAACAGGAGTTGGCCACCCTGGTGCAGTAATTGGCCACAACCTCCTATGATAAGCTCCATAAAACCCCGGCCCTCAGTCACCAGCGGCTGCGAAACAACTGACCACGGCGGCGGTCAGACCTGTGACGCAGCAGGGAGTGCTAAGAAAGCCTGGCTCCGCTGGACAGGCCGCCATTGGAAACTGACCCTGGCAACGTTTAATGCTCGAACCCTTGCTAGTGAAGCTAGTTTAGCAGTGCTGTTAGAGGAACTAGAGGGCATGAAATGGGATGTCATAGGGCTTAGTGAGGTTAGGAGGCCGAATGAGACATATACTGTATTGAAGGATGGGCATGTACTGTGTTATCGAGGTTTACCAGAGAGGCGACAACTAGGGGTAGGTTTTCTTGTCAATAAGTATATAGCGGGTAATGTAGATGAATTCTATAGCATTAATGAGAGGGTTGCAGGCATCGTAATTAGGCTTAATAAGCGGTATAAACTGAAGGTTGTACAGGCCTATGCACCTACATGTAGTTATGATGACCAGGCAGTTGAAAGCTTCTATGAAGATGTAGAATCGGCAATGCGAAAAGTAAAGACGCAGTATACTGTACTAATGGGCGACTTCAATGCCAAGGTAGGGAAAAAACAGGCAGGAGACAAGGCAGTAGGTGACTATGGCATTGGTTCTAGGAATAGCAGGGGGGAGTTACTAGTTGAGTTTGCAGAGCGCAAGAACTTACGAATCATGAATACCTTCTTCAGCAAACGGAAGAACCGGAAATGGACATGGAAAAGTCCTAAAGGAGAGACTAAAAATGAAATCGACTTCATAATGTGTTCAACCCCCGCCACTGTGCAGGATGTAGAGGTAATCGGGAAAGTTCGATGTAGTGACCATAGGATGGTGAGGTCCCGAATTAGCCTAAATCTGAAGAAGGAACGCAATAGATTAGTAAGAAAGAAACCCATCAACGAATTAGCGGTGAGGGGGAGGGCAGAAGAGTTCAGAATCTCGCTACAGAATAGGTTTTCAGCTCTAACTGAGGATGGCGACATTACCCTAGAGGCAATGAACAATAATTTCAGAGATATCATTACTGAGTGCGCAGTAGAAGTAGGCGGTAGGATAGTTAAAGAGGATACCGGTAAGCTGTCTAAGGAGACGAAAGATTTGATTAAGAAACGGCAGAGTATGAAAGCTTCCAATCCAACAGACCAGATCGAATTGGCCGAGATATCAAAGCTAATCAATAAGCGCAAGGTGGCCGATATAAGGAAGTATAACATGGAGAAAATTGAGCATGCTGTAAAGAACGGGGGAAGCCTTAAAGCGGTAAAGAAGAAATTGGGCATAGGCAAAAACCAGATGTATGCGATAAGGGACAAGGTGGGCAACGTCATCACTAATATGGACAAGATAGTCAAAGTAGCCGAGGAGTTCTATACAGATCTCTACAGTAGCCAAAGTAGTCAGGACCGTAGTGAGATTGGCGGTAGGGAAAAACAGTCAGACGTTCCACCAGTGACGAAGGACGAGGTCAAGAAAGCACTAGAAACTATGAAAAGGGGGAAATCAGCTGGAGAGGATCAGATAACTACAGATTTGCTGAAGGACGGGGGGGATATCGTGCTAGAAAAACTGGCCACCCTGTATACGCAGTGCCTGGTGTCATCGACGGTACCGGAAGCATGGAAGAATCCAAAAATTATCCTCATTCACAAGAAAGGGGACTCTAAGGACCTTAAAAGTTACAGACCAATCAGCTTACTGTCTGTTACGTATAAGGTATTTACTAAGGTAATCGCCAATAGAATCAGGACAACCTTAGACTGCAATCAAGCAAAGGATCAAGCAGGGTTTCGGAAACGGTACTCTACTATCGATCATACCCATACCATCAATCAGGTGATAGAAAAATGCTCGGAATATAACCAGCCCTTATACATAGCATTCATTGATTACGAGAAAGCATTTGACTCAGTTGAAACCTCGGCGGTGATGCAGGCATTGTGAAATCAGGGGGTAGACGAGCCGTACGTGAAAGTGCTGGAAGATATATATAGTGGCTGCACAGCAACCATAGTTCTACATAAAGAAAGCAATAAAATTCCCATAAAGAAAGGTGTTAGGCAAGGAGACACAATCTCCCCAGTACTATTCACAGCTTGTTTAGAGGAAGTATTCAGAGACTTGGAATGGGAGCAGTTAGGGATAAGGGTAGATGGAGAATACCTCAGTAATCTGCGATTTGCTGATGACATTGCCTTGCTAAGCGACTCGGGGGATGAACTGCAAATAATGATTGATGACCTAGACAGAAAAAGTAGAATGGTAGGCTTGAAAATCAATATGCAGAAGACTAAGGTAATGTTCAACAGCCTCGGGAAGGAACAGCAGTTTACATTAGGTAGCGAAATACTGGAAATAGTAGGCGAATATGTCTACTTAGGACAGGTAGTAACCGCAGATCCAGACCATGAAAAGGAAATATCAAGAAGAATAAGATTGGGATGGAGCGCATTTGGCAAGCACTCGCAGATTATGACTAGCAGCTTACCGGTATCGCTCAAGAGGAAAGTGTACAACAGTTGCATCTTGCCTGTACTCACCTATGGGGCTGAAACGTGGAGGCTAACCAAGAGAGTTCTACTTAAGTTGAGGACAACCCAGAGGGCTATGGAACGAAAAATGGTAGGGGTAACGTTAAGAGATAGAAAGCGTGCAGAGTGGGTCAGAGAAATAACTCAAGTTAATGACATTCTAGTGGAAATTAAGAAGAAGAAATGGACATGGGCAGGGCATGTAGTGCGAAGAGAGGATAACCGATGGTCGCTGAGGGTAACAAACTGGATTTCAAGGGAAGGAAAGCGTAGCAGGGGGAGGCAGAAAGTTAGGTGGGCGGATGAGATTAAGAAGTTCGCAGGGGTCAAGTGGATGCAGCTAGCACAGAACCGGGTTAAGGGGAGAAATATGGTAGAGGCCTTCGCCCTGCAGTGGGTATAATCAGGCTGATGATGATGATGATGATGAAAAATCTAATAGTGTATGCTGTAATTTCAATGTCCTTTTTAAGACTTCTTTGCAGTATGTCCCAAACAAACATAGCATCAGGCACAGAATAAAGCAATGACCAATTGTCTCAGGCACGTTACAGATATGGCAATTCACCGTCCAGGGCTCAAACATCTTCTTATCATGAAGAAATGCCTTTGCAGGCAACGTCGCTGTGTGTAGTTTGAAAAATATTGTTTTCGCAGCTGCCTGAATGGACATTTGTCTAACACGTTTTAGAACAGTGGAGCCAAAAAACCCCACATAAGGCTGCCGATACAACGGTGTAGGGAACAAAGACTCAGTGAGAACCTGGATAATCTGCTTTCTCGAGAGGCTATACAGATAATCTACAGAGAAACGCACAGTGAGAAAATTGAAATTGTCAACAACCTCCTTAAGGAATCTCCAAAAAGGCCCCTCACGAGCCTGCCCAGTCGGTGCGATTAAGTAAGACAAATGAGAACTAAGGTGCCTAATGAGCAAAGCTACAAAAAACGGGTGGTTTGCCGATTTGAAAAAGAAAAAAACTGGAAACAAGACGATGCACAAACAAGTGAACAAAGTCCACTCCACCAAAATTTAACGGAAGGAACAAGTTGTCACGCCGCATGGGCTCCCATTGAGAGCGCCACACAAATGTTGCATAACTTTTACCTTCCTCCTCGCACAATGCAGGACTTCGAGGATATACGCAAGCTTTGCAAACAAGAATATGTCACAGACCTTTACCCTAGAAATACCGAGAGTTCCCTACCCATCCAAGCCTTTGTCGCAGCATAGGTACGATTTGTGAATCCCAGTAGGCTGCTCTGTTGGAAACTTGGTGCAGCGGAACCCCTAGGTACTGAAGACGACTACAATCCTAGCATATGCCTCCAAACTGGCTTGGTCTAGTGCCCCATTGGCCCAACCAAAAAGCTTTTGATTTTTCTAAATTAAGAGCCGCGCCTGGTACCTCGCAGAACTGTTCAGTCAAGTGTATAGCCTAGAGTACACTCTTTTTGTCAGAACAAAAAAGGGTGATATCACCCGCGTAGGCTAAAATATTGACTCCAATTTGAGCCAGAGAGAAAACACGGATGGCTGCGCTGTTATTTATACTGAGACAGAGGGGTTCTAGATATGAGGCGAACAACAGTGGAGACATTGGACATCATTGACGAACAGATGATTCCAGTGGTATTGGTTGCGTTAGCTCCGGATTAACATTTAGTCTTGTATACGAGTTCATATAGTACAGCAGTCATGCAAAACGTCACCAATGTTGCATGCTCCAAGACCATGAAGAAGAAATCGTGCTGAACTTTATCATTTGCCTTTGCCAGGTCAATTTGAATCAGAGCTATTTGGCCCGTCTCATCTGATACTGTCTCGTATACTGAACGTGAAATATGGATGTGTGTTTGAATACTGCGCCCACTGATACGACATGCCTGATGCAAACCTATCAAGTCCATAATAACCAGCTGCAGATGACAACAAAGAACCTTGGCAAAAATTTTATAGCCAACATTACAGAGGGAAATTGGACGATATTCTTCAACAGTTTTCAACCAATTAGCATCTTTGCTTTTGGGAATTAATATTGTGTGGGCTGAATAGAAAGTAGGAGGCAGGAAACTCACATAATAAGATGCTTGGAAAATGTCCATTAAAACCGGCGTTAGGCAAGGCGAAAATGTTTTATGGAATTCACTAGTAATACACTCTGGGCGAGGAGATTTTTGGCTCGGAAGGCCTGAAATGGCTGATTTAATTTCGTCCAACGTAATGGGTCCTTCTACTACAGCACACTACTCATCGTCTAGTCGAGGAAAGTTCTGAAGTAAGGAATCATAATCAGAATCGTGATTTAGATTTTTACAACTGCCGAAAAGCTTTTGATAATAGTCACTGAAAGCAGCAAGAATACTAGGAGTATCACTATATGTGCAACACCATGCTGAATGTTCAATATTTCCTTCGTAAGAGCATTCTCTTTTTCATCATTCTGGCCCCGACGTGAAGGTTGCTCGTCAAAAAACCTTCGGGTCCCAGATCTTATTAGGGCCCCCTAGTATCTTTCTGTTGCATATTGTTGAAGCTCTGCTTTTACGTTATCAATTTCTTCAACATAGGCATCCGGGCTAACCCTCTCTAGCTCATGTAGCTAAGGTTGACCACGTCCAATCTCACGGAGGTGGTGTCTCTTCAGGAACGCAATTCTTGCAGAGGCTTCAATTGCCAAGTTTTTGGTCTCCTGTTTAAACAAGTACCATTTTTGAAAAACTGACAGATCATGGCGTGACTTACGTGTTTCAAACAAGTAGGTATAGCCGCGCTTAAAGATTTCATATCAGAGCAGACAGTTATTCATGTTCCACAGCTCCCACCGAGGGTGAAGTATGTGCCGACTGTACCTCCGTACCTGAAGAGACACCATACAATGGTCACTGAAGACGATGGGCTGCACCCAGTAACCAAACACATTTGCTAACTTGTCTACAGAAATATAAATTCTGTCAAGGCCGGTATTAGAAAAAAACGGAAAATGAATGAATTGAATACTGTCGCCTTTTTCCTGCCCCACATCTACAATATTATATTCACAAGCCACATTATTAGGTATTGCAGCATTAGGGTCATATCTCTTAGATGATACTGATCGCTCCTAGTCCCTACAAACAAAATAAAAATTGCCCAACAATAACATTTTGTGATCTGTGCACAAATTGATAACTAATGACAGAAAAAAAGCCTTCTATCTCGCTGTTTTACAGGGACGTAAACACAAATAATTCGCCACTGCACGCCTTAAACTGTGAGGTCATAGCACATAAGTCTCTCCTCGTCATCTATGCAATAAGACCTGGCTGTCATCTCTAGCATTTTGGCCAGGAATAGCACACACCCTCTGGACAAGCCTCTAGCATGGCTAACAATAATGTTATATTCCGGCAAAAACCGCTCGAGCGCAGCTTCCGCCTCTTCACCGGTGAAAAACTTTGTTTCCTGAATTGCTGCTACAGACGCGCCCCATTTCTTTACCAGATGCCTTACCTGCTGCGGCCTCTGACGTTTAAGCATACCCTGACGTTAAGGGCAGCCACTTGATATGCTGCGACGCTAGACATTTTTGGTGTCAGTCCTATTAAACATCATCCCCTGCAATGGGGTGGCCCGCTTGCAAATTGGCGGCCTTTCGGGCAGACATCGCCCTCCTCTTTAAAGTCACCCTTCCCTTGGCCTCTACATAGTGTGCCTTCTGGCCAGCAACATCGATACAAACATCATCTGCAGGACGTCCATGCCCTCCTCTGAGACACTCAAGGCTTCGGCTCAAGAACCTGAATTGAGCACATCGCTCGCTGCCACATTGACAGCCGACAGAGAACCGGACGCCAGAGATCGGCGCCACACACGGCTCACTGTTACCCTCCAATGACGAAGGAAAAAAGGCGAGCATCCACTGGCAGTGTCTTTTCCACTGGCTCCACAGGAGGCACATCCAAGCACCCTTCAGTGAAAGGTGGTTCCTGCGCAGCAAGCACAGCGCTCTGAGTGGCACTCACAGGCGGGCTCGGGTCCAGCGGTTTTGGCTCTGGAGACGCTGATTATAGCTGGCCAGTCGCTACAGATTCTTCTCTGTTGATATGAGGTACAGAAGGATCATGAAATACTTTTTATAATTCCGATTGTCTATCGTGAGGATGATAGCGGGATTCCGCGAGTGACTGATACTGCGATTGGGGCGCAACGAGAAACTACCAAAGACATAAATAGTTAAATCACTTAATTAGGGTGACGTCAAGGTTTTGACGTCACTCATCTGCCATTAGCTATGAGGACCAAGCGGGAGCAAATGCGCTACAACGCCGCCGGGCAGCGCTTCCTGCCTTCCTGCGAGAAACAGATACTGCACCTTTCCCTTCCTGTAAACGAATTATAATGAAACGCCGGGTAACTTAGACACGCTCGACATGGAAGCCAAGGAGAGTTTAGCTGCTGGTGAGCGGCGCAGAAGACTGGAGAAATTACTTTTTTCTGATCCCGTGGTAGTCACTGCTTTTCGCTACGTATATACAGTCATAGCAGAGCTAAGCCATCTTTCTTTTTTATTGCGAAAGCAATAATACTTGCACTTTTAAGCCTTTGCCGTACCGTGGCGGTGCCACCATTGACCTTTCGTGTGACCTCTGTGTGACGTCACGCCGAAGAGCTGGGCGACCATCTCGCGCCGTCTGCGAGCAGTGGCGGTGCCACCATCGGCGGCCTAATCCCGCGCTGTCCGCCAGGAGCGCAACAGTTGCTGTGACGTCACGCCGAAGAGCTGGGCTACCATCTCGCGCCGTCTACGAGTAGTGGCGGTGCCTCTGCATGAGGTTTAACATCTGCTTCGACGAAGCCACCTACTGCTAGGGAAGCTCGTCGCAATGAGCGTAAGAGACAGCAGCGAGCTACAGAGACGGAGGAACAGCGTATCCATGTCGTATCCAGAGTGAATCATTGTATAACCACCACAGTCCAACCATAACAAGCATAGGTATCCATAAGAACCACCACCAGCCGAACATTAGCTGAACCTGGGCGTAGCTATGGGTATTGCTTTCGCAATCTACCGGGCTTCACCAAACTAAGCCTCTGCAAATTTGTTTTTTCAGCGACAGATTACACAGCTCATCTCTCTGAAACGCCATCGGCACCGATGTGTCGGAAATAATCAAGGGCTGCGTAAAGAAGTATCACAGTTAGGCGCGTTTTATTGATTGGTGTTTTATAGGTGATATTAAGGTAAAAAATCATTATTTTAAATGAAAAATTTAAAAAAATGAGAAAAGAAAATGCTTGATGATACAAATTAATATAAATAAGTTGTAAAATCTATTAATGAATGGAAAAGTAGCTTTGGAACGATAGGCTGCAAAGGTGTCAATTTTCTGAGAACAAAACTGCAATGGTTGCTGATGATATTTCTGAAAGTGTAATGGGTGTAATTGATCAATTAATAACTTGATAGCATTATGAACTGAAACATTTGAGAAGGGGCGAACCAAAGGTGTTAGAATGCTCGGAAAAGCAATGCTTTAATAATCTGCTTAAGAAAATTTATTATGTAGTGTACAAATTTATTTGAAATATTCGAAAAAGCATGATGTAAAGGAGCGACATGAGCAAAAAGGAATAACAATGTTCGCTGATTCTGAGTATGAACGTTTAAAAAATTTCGAGCATAACAAAGCTAAAAAATTCAGCCGATTTATCTCACCTAATCACGGAATATTGTCCAGCAGCCGGGAGTTCTGTCAAGATTGTGTTTGACTCTGCCTACCTTTCTACTTTTCTTGTCTAGGTCATCAATCGTTCTTTGCAATTCAATACCTCAGTTAGGAAGGTAATGCAATCAGAAAATCGCATATTACTGAAATATTCTTCTACAATTCTATGTCTAACTGCTTCCATTTCGTCTCTGAACACGTGTAAGCAATCTGTGAATAGTACTTGGGAGATAGTGTCTCCTTGCCTAACATCCTGAGAGACGTTTACATCGGCTAAAGTTGTCGGCAGCAGTATATAACTGAGTGTAATATTGATACAGACTTCCTTCTAGTTACGTTCAGAATAAGAGTTGAGGCACTTGCGTTTTTAATTCATAAACCTTTCATGCTTTGGGTGAAATTAGAAAATTGTCTTCCGTGTTCCTATGCTCTCCTCAGCTTAAGTTAACATGTTCAAGGCCAGCGAAAGAGCCCTTATGATGATGTCTTGTGCTGGAGATAATGCATTATAATCAATTCTCTAACAGCACTATATTTAAAGAAATCCTTATTAAATACTTTTTTTACATTGTTGCTGTGCAGCTAAGACATGTTTGAAAAGCCAGAGGCGACGGTGAACAGATTTTTTTTCGAACGGTTACAGTGTTCATGAAGCTGCGAATCAAAATAAAAAGTGAAAGGAGAGATGTTTAGTGCCTGATCTAGCTGCAGAAAACAAGAGGTTTCTGCGTGCTGTTTCGGAAAAAGCACGGATAAAGTTTTGAATGTTCATTTCCAGGATTGCTATGACTGGCGTTGCGCGTTACAACTTATGTGTAGGGTAAAAATATCTGTCATATCGGAATTGATACATTGTAAGCGAGTCCACTTGAAACGCCAGAATGCTATAGGCGTTGTGAGGAAACACTTCGTTTTGTTACATAACAATGCATATTGAGAGTACATGTAAGCTGACACTAACCTGAAAGTCAGCAGCATTGCAGCTAACGTATTTAGTTATTCCTTGGTTTCTCGATGCAGGTGTCATGCTCCTCAAAAGGACCTTGCTGGCGCGTCGAAATTATGCGCATTTCAAATCGAAATGTCTAGCACAAGTGTCTGAGGGAACCATACTCTCTTTGTGCATGCGCCAGAAATGAAAACTGTCTCGGAACACAATTCCCCCTCCCCCCCCCCCCCCCAGAATCTCGTTCAATTCAGTCTCCTTCCCACATTCCCTGCTATCACATGAACATTGTTTTTGCTGAGGGTGCAGCGACAATAGAATGTACCCTTTTACGAATGGCGATGCTCCGTCGGGTCGAACATCAATTCGGAATTGATTTTCAATCTAACAAATTGTGCGGCCTGCCGACGTTGTTCAGGGTGGTGCTTTTTTCAAAGTGAGCACAAACTGCTCCGAATTTTTCTTTTTTGACGTCCCGCTTTCGTGTTTTAGCCGCAGGTAGATTTCAATGTTAGCTGTGCTTTATTGAGCTGAGGCGAGAAACCAGGACCGGCACCGTTTGTTACGTTTCGTTACATCGTTTCGAGCGTTTCGAGCGTTTAGAGAGGGACGATGATCGGCGCTGCTCTGCTCATAACACACTGGCGATTAACTTACAACTACATCTGGAATTGAATAATGTGGTCAAAATGCATAACAATCTTCACAGCTGTTCTTGAGGCCACTCTAACACGATGATTGCTGCCAAAATGTTCACTGCAGGCTCAAAACAGGTCCAACGCATCAAAGAGCGTAGCCTGCACCGTGGCCCAGTGTAAACAGCAGAAAAAAATAGATAAAATAAGGAAGAGAGCCCTTGATGTAATGGAGCGGAGCGCATTGGAGAGATTGACCGCCATCAACGAGCTCGGCGACATCAGTGCGCACTCCCATATTCTTCAGGACAGTGACACTATGGACGGCGTCATCTACAATTTTGACGTGGCCATCGCTGACACCGATCTACCAGTCTTAATCAAACCAGCATCGAATAGCATCTCCATAGTGCAAGTGCAGCCCCTCGGGTGATCGAAATGCATCAAGCTCACTTTCAAGGGAGACTGCATGCCATCGCATGTGAAGGTTGGACATTTCCGACACCCAGTCCGGCCCTTTGTGCCCAAGCCACTTCAGTGCAGAAAGTGTATGAAGATCGGGCACGTGAGTGCGCTCTGCAAAAAGTTCATCCTGTGTCCTAGTTGCTCTGAGTCGCATAGCGGCGACATTTGCCGCGCGATATTTCTGAAGTGCGCAAACTTCCGTGGCCCTCATGCCTCCTCTTCAAAGGACTGCCCCCGCTTAAAGACAGAACGGGCAGTGCTGAAGCAAAGGCTGCGTGATCAATCTACACACAGAGAGGCCGCTGCAAAGGTGCGACGGGTTTTCGTTGCGCTGAATTATATACATCTAAAATTGGGAATTTAAGGAACAATTCGGCGTTTCTTTGTATTGTAACCGAACCTAGATGATATCCTACTTTACCAAGTCTTTCCCATGTGTCGCAATTATGCTGATACTGCGAAGTGAAAATAGATCTTTCACAAAAGGTCTGTCCGCTGCAGTACCGCGAAATGTGTCAAAGCGTTTAGATGTTATTGAATTTTCATATTCCGGAAACCAAATGTCTCAGTATAATGTGCTGTACCGGTAGGCAATAATGGATATGTTTATTTATTTATTTTTTTTTGCCGCTAAGTGCTTTAACTCCGACCCTAGGCAGTGCCACTACATTATCCCCTAGAACGTTGCTGATATCCAACCGAAATCAAAAGATAATAAATGCCGAGACGAAGTGTTTTAACAAAGCAGAAGCAAAAGCAAACAGAGCATTCATTGCGATCAACATTTACAGAGAAGGAGAGAGTAGCACACAATTAGCAAAATTAGCTAATAGCTATTAAACCCGACAAAAATTTACTCTCTCAAGCAAGTCCCGCAATCTGACGTCAGCTTGTGCTAACGAAAAAGATGAGAAAGAAGAGTTGAGAACACGACACAGGAGAGCCAGAAGAATATTAAATGCAGAAGGAAAACAAAGCGCCCAAACACAAAAACAAGAACGATAGCGACCACCATCACTTACTTTATTCATGATGTTTTCTTTTTTGTAGGGTTTAAGTCCCAAACCGACTCAGGCTATGAGAGACGCCGTAGTGGAGGACTTTGAAAATTTCGACTGCCTGATGTTCTTTAACGTGCACTGACATCGCACAGTACACGGGCGCCTAGCTTGCCTCCTAGAGAGAAAAGTGGCCGCAGAGGCTGGGATGCGATCTTGCATCCTTGGGCAAGTCGTGCGCATAACCACTGCACCAACCCGCCAGGTACTTTCTTCAAATGAGGCTAACGGAACATATTGACACGTGCATTAGAGCTAGAAGAAGAAGGAGGGAAATGGGACGAAGTAGAAGACGTTGAAGTGCCCACCCGTTTCTGTTGCCCGCGTTCCTGACTCAGCTCTCCCGGTGCCCTCGTTCAGCGGTTACAGCAATTCTTTAGTGTAACAACTGTTACAACATTTAGACAATGGCAGTATTCAACGCGCCAGGACGCAAATGAAGATATTATATTACACGTGTAAATATGCTTGTGAAATAGCAAAATATTCGGAAACGCGGCTCGTAAATATACGCAGTAAATTCATAGATTTAACACATCTATCTTTGCGTAGAATTGTGGCATTGGCAGCTACATCACAGTTCAAGATAAAGCACCAAATTACTTCCAGTCCGCTAATACAGTGCGAATACATTGGAATAGCGTAAGTAGGCAGTAATTAATAAAGGAGCTTTGGTTAAAAGACCAAAGGCTTTCTTGTTTAGCAGTAAATATCATAAAGACTCATTTTAGGTTACTCAGGCAGCATGATCCCACGAATAGACGTACATTTGCACACACTGCACAATACTTCTTTCTTTCATCAGTAGTTCACAATGATGCAATTTAACTTTAAAATCCTGTCAGATCATGTATATCCTTCTACATCATAAAATAATAATTTAGTCACAGACGCTGCTGGTATGTTAAGTACCGCATAGAAATTTTCATTCCTGTGCTGACATTTGTTCTAATCGTAATATGCATTTCATGGGGCAATTATTGCGTCACAATCAACTAGCCGAGAAGGGGCGCTAATAATTCAACCTCGTAATTCATTTCCATGGATTTACAAATTTGCTCAAAGCAGGCTATTTGCTTTGGTTTGTGGGATGTAACGTCCCAAAGCGAATGATAGACGCCTTAGGAGGGGGGGGGGAGGGTTCGACCACTGTGCACTGACATCGCAAAGAACACAGCCTTGATTCTCGCCTTCATTTTAAGTGGTCGCCTCTGCCGAGATTCGATCCTGTGTCCTAGGGCACTACAGTCGTGTGCCCTAACCGCTGTTCCACCACGGCGGGAAAAAACAGGCGGCGTTTCACGGGTACCGTTAATGTATAGATTCTGTATATTTTGCAAGCTGTTTAGAAGGCATGTCGTACAAAAAGAGAGCTTTCCTTTGGTATTATGCTTGTCGTAGGATATTCAGTGCTTCACATTCGACCGACATATAAGCGGATGAAATAAATCATCCTTCGAAGCGTTTTACAACTGTAAACGCAGTTCGAACTATTGTTCAAATAAGGCTGCGTTATTGCATGGGTCACCTATTACATCTGTGCTGGTAGTTTTTCAAGCGGTTTAGAACGCATATCCTACAAAAAGCTTTCTTCTACTAATATGCGTGTCACACACTCACAACCAAATTCATCCTTACAGTTGGAAATAAGTGTGCCTTACTAACTAACACCCTCCCAGTTTCCTAAAAATACAATTTTAGTTGAGGACAGTTTCCTAACAACTCACATTTATGTTTTCAGCAAAACAGAGAATGATATTCAGCAAGTGTTATCTT
Source organism: Amblyomma maculatum (assembly GCF_055883805.1). Lineage (NCBI taxonomy): Eukaryota > Metazoa > Arthropoda > Arachnida > Ixodida > Ixodidae > Amblyomma > Amblyomma maculatum. The sequence continues at coordinate 13,183,803 of NC_139351.1, read as the reverse complement.
TTTATATTGTGAGTAATGAACTATCTAACTTTCCTTGTCAATTTCGCATTTTGCAATTTCATGCTTTTTGCAGGTTTTTAGCAGCTGATTTAGTTTCGCTTATTTTTTGCGCCAATCAGTCTTGGCCAAGAAACCACTTGAAGGTTACCTCAGCCTTTATATATTCACAACTAGTTTCTATTAGCAGTTTGTACCTTCCTACTTCTTACCCTATAAATAGTGCTTTACGAATAATTACTTCCGTCAATAAAAATTGAACAAAATAGCTAAAGCCATAAGACAAAACCGCAAGTGTAAGATTGTTTCTAAGGGCCTTGATGACATGTTATTGTTTGCCAAGAGTCTCTGTTTTGCTGGGAGCAGTCGAACGTAGCGGTAGCGGTAGCCACAACATGAGTTCTTGTGACGTTTGTGCACGATTTTTGTAAGTGGCGAACATGAAGCTTATGGATTTATTTACGTCATAAGCTGCTCTAATTTGGTGATAATATTCAGCAAAATCCACTTATTGCCTTATGCACTTATTGGAAGGCAATCCTACCCGGAATGCTCGACGTTGCAGGTTATCCAAATATGCTTGCAGTGTAAGTTGTGCTATATAGGAGTGGTTTGGTTTGGTTAATGGGGTTTAACGTCCCAAAGTGACTCAGGCTATGAGAGACGCCGTAGTGGAGGAGTTCGGAAATTTCGACCACCTGGGGTTCTTTGACGTGCACTGACATCGCACAGTACACGGGCGCCTTGCTTTTCGCCTCCATCGAAAAGCTGCCGCCGAGACCGGGATTCGATCCCGCGTCCTTGGGAACAGTAGCCGAGCGCCCTAACCACTGCGCTACTCCGGCGGGGTTATATTCGAGTGCAACTAGCTCTTGATAGCCTGATAGCGATGTGGCACTTGAGACATATAGTGACAATTTTTGATTCACTCATATGCTTAAAATTCGAATTCAGATCAATTTAGCAGTTGTTATCATGTTACCAAAAGATCCGTACACCTATTTAGATGTCGCTGTTCTTCACCTAGTATCACAATGGTGACCAATGAAAGAAGGGAAAGCGTTTTAGTATTAACAGTTGCTAACAAACCACTGCTGTTATGAAATATAACTGCATGATCATATATTTACTGTATTTTCTATGATTCGCGAGGAGGGACAATGTGCCGGTGAGTACGAAGGCATGAATTTAGGTTGTGAAGAGAGCCTTGAAGCGGTTCCTTGCCGCATCGCACTATTTGGACATCTGGTAGAACAAAGAAAGAGTGATATCTAAAACAGCTAAAAAGCTAAACCGTGATGAAAATGCTGCTAAGCCAGGAAAGGCTAAGAAATGAAAAGCGAAATGCTGCTCGTTACATTGCAAGAATTTTCGCCCCTCTTTAATTATTTAAGAGCAATGACAAATAACAAGTAGGTTTTGACTGTTCCCTTGTCATAAGTGCGGCTTTTGCATTTTTTCGAAAGTTAAACAAGGATTTATTTTCAAGTTTGTGGAGACTTTTCCATCTGCGTTCCATGTCTACCGGCTATAAGAATGTCACTGAAATTCGTCTTACACTTTTTTTGGACACATCGATAGTAAGAAGACTTGCTTATGTCCTTGAAAAAGTATTGCGGAAGGACGCCACCAGGCGTCCTATTCAGAGCAATAAAAGAGTCGTCTGCGATCTTAACGCTTGTTCAAATAACCGTAGAAACAGTGTTTTACACTCGCGAGTGATCATCGGCTTCCACACATGCAATTGCAAGGCTCCATTTCTGATCTATGTACACGGTTAGCGCCAAAGCAAATCTTCACTCAACCAGAATCAATTATCATAATAGGCTTGCATGCGCCACACAACGGCGCAAAAAATAAAGAAAAGACTGGTAGTGCTTAGTGCATGCGAATAGAGAACATCATCGATCAAACCGTGTAGGTGTATTTTGCAGCTGTATTGTGTTTATTGCAAGCTTAAACAAATATGAAGCTAAAGGCCGGTTAAGCTTTTGCTTGAAAAGGAAATGTGATATTGTGCGTTTGTCTGGTTTGTCTATTTTTCCGCGGTGGCGGAGAAAGATACAATGTTGGGCTACTTTTTAGCTTATAACTAACTTTCTCTTTTTGTTTGTTTTTTGGCTTGCCAGTTTTTGAGTATTGCCTAATATTTTGTAGCATTTGTATTTAATCACTTATGGGTTTAGCATTATTTTGAAATACCAACACGCTTCCCATCAATTACCTAGCACTTCTCGATCATCCCAGCTCTCCATTTTCTACCACTTTCAAAAGACTGACAACTGCCCACAAGTCCCTAGCAGATACTAAGGTAAGATGAAGGCTTTTTCACTGAAAGAGCTGCTTTCAGTTCTCTTAAAAAAGTACACGCCATCTTTGTGATGACCCCCTCAATAAAAAAGTTGTTCTGGTCAGGCAAATACTCAAACAGGCTTAACCATTCAGGCGACTAAGATATGAAGTCTCTAAAAAGACGAGGTAATCATCTGTGCAATATTTACAATGAAATACCAGGACGAAACAAAGAAACCGCAATAAGCAGCTTCATTAAACTCCCACCCCTTTTTTCATTCGGCTGCACGTATGTTAATGCACAAGATAAGCGCATAATACCATATTTCAAAAGAAATCGGTAAATGTTGAACATCACAACAGTAAAATGCCATTATCACGCAAGAATATCTCAAATAAATGCTAACATATTTAAAAGCATGCACAAAAAGAAATTTAAATGAACAAAACTGCGTAGATATTACCAATTACATAGAAATATATGCAGTTATTTTAAACACGATACTTTACACAAGCTTTATATGCTGCAAAAGAAAATACTTTACTCACAAAACACAATTTATATATCGTGACTATAGTTCGACTTCAAATACTTCTTTCAATGTTTCCTAGTGGAAGTTTTGATATTTATATTTTTCCTTCCTAGACAGTTTAGTAGACTCACTATTAGTACGCAGTTTAGTAGGCGCAGTGTATGACAATCTATTAAAGCCGTCGTTAGCGCGAGAGAACGGTAATTGTCACACTTCTCTTTGTATCATTAGCTATATCAGTTTCACTGTTGTTTTGAGATTGCATATTTGAATAAAATAATTACTGTTACGTTTGAGAATGCTGCTGTAGTTTACCGACAAAGTAATAGTAAATAAATGCTTTAAACATGGCGAACAGCTCTTTTTGTGGTTGTGTGACAGGTACGATGTTTGACATATCTGCAAGAAATAACTAACGTCACTGGCGATCACATCTGTGTGAATTTGCACAACACTCTCGCCCTGTGCACAGCAGAGAATCTTCTCCATCAGCTTTTATCTGTTGCCAACAGTTTTTACATATCCTACTTGGTTTTACAATGTGATATTGTACTTGTCGGTCGCGCCTGCGATCATTCTTTTTACCTGGCTCTTGCTTATTTCTTCCCTTTTGGCCAAAGGGAAAGCACGTTTGTAATCAAATTTTTGTTTGGATAGTTGGTTCACGATTTTCTGAAGGTAGCTATAATGAGCTCAAACACTAAACGAACACAAAAAGGAAGCACGAGGACAGCACAATTTCTTGCGCTTCCTCTTCTCCGTGCTCGTTTAGTGTTTGCGATCATCAGTCAATTTCCAAAACGTTTCCCTTCGTTTGATGTTGCAATGTTTTGTGAACCGCAGATATCTGGGAGCATTGTGTATTCAAACCTATCAAAATGACAAAAAATATTCCTCTCGAAATTCCCGAACTAGGAAAAACTGAAGGTCCGTAAGCACAACTAAAGAGTAATAGAGGCCATGTTGTTGCCGCTACTTTACAGACAGTGATACAGAGCAGCTGACAATTCACCGCAGCGAAGAAATATTTTCCAAAACCTCATGATTAAATTTTACGGAGCGTTATTTAGCATTCGACATTCAATCATGTTTCATTCCCAGCTTGGTGCAAGTGAATGCGGTCCTGGCACCTTTCTTCAGCGCAGTCGACATAAAGAATATTCCACAGCGCACCGACACTATAGGCTGCTTTAACTACGATATATACGCCGTAAAAAAAAAAACAAACATATGAAGCGAAGCCTGCAAAGGAAGCCTGCGCGTCCCCTTACAGTTTCGAGCGTACTATAATACTACACTCGCGGCGCGTCCAATGCATTTAAAGCTACTTACATGAATGGTAAACCAGCATTTCAAACACACTAAATATGCCGAACAAACTCAATTCGTCAAAAAATGCTCGCTTAATAACTAGTAATTCATGCGCTAACCGCGGGCCATGCAAGGAACGCAGGTCACGCAAGGCAAAACCAAAGCTCATGCTTTGCAATTTCAGTGTAGCGAAGGTTGTACTCGCTACTCTTGACCGCTAACAAAAGAATACCCATTATAAGGTCAATGGAAGACCCGAGGCTGGGCCAAAGTAGGCGGTCCGACGAGTTGTTGGCGGCTAAACTTGCATGAACCAAAAAAGAGTGCCGCTTGAAATGAATTCTCAGGTGTGATAAGCGTTGGTGGGTTAAAGATGCGAAAAATAACTAATTAATCTAGGCAAAAAAAGAAAGCCTCAGGTTTTACAGTTTCTGCCATGGTGAAAGCTTTCTCTTCATGGCAACACTCCAATAATTTTCCTGCCACATAGATATTTGATGATATAAAATACGCTCTCGGAATCTTCATGTAGCCTATTTATTTACCCAGTGCACTTGCATTATCATTTCCATACTGAGGGGTTAAGCAGCCTGAATAAATTACTATTGCTTTTGTGGAACGTACGAACGTTTGGAACAGAAAGTATCAATAATGCATTGCTTTATTAACAACTCATTCCACTTATTCACGCCTTAAGTAAGATTATCCGTTTTTATGTATCCCTTTGCTTATCCCTTACATGCGTTCTACACCACAGTGTGGACGGAAGGGGTACCCAGAAGTCACACAGAAATAATCTTGACTCAATTAGGTTCTCTCCAAAACAAGATGTTCTTTTCCATTTGAGTACTTCTGAAACTCCACCCTTTCCTCAACAGTCTCCTGGAGAAATAATACTGCTGCTCACAGCGAACTTCAATTCCTAGAACTTCTGGTTAGTTGAAATTTACTCAGTAGTTATCGTTGCATTTTTGCTTTCGTGTGCTTTCGAAACGTTTTCTGCCTGTCACCACCCATGTATCTGTCTAAAGAAAATAAAGTTCACATAAATACAGAAGCATAGTTGACAGTTTAAATACATACATCTATATGAATATTAGCTGACGAAGACATATATTATGTATTCTAATCGATACGTGTCGTCTCTCTGAGTTCGCTACTGAATATTAACGTCAATGGAAAATGTACTTTGCGCCATTATGTAGATTGGTTGCAAAGTGCAGGAAACAGGAGCTTCTTGATGAGGCATAAAATAAATTTTACCACTTATTCATTATCCATTCTCTATAAGCACCAATAAATGAAATATTAGCTCTAAAATGAAGGAAGTCCAAACTCCATCATCATCCCTACACCAGTAATACTCTCACATCCGGCAATATCTTCAGCACTTTCCTCTCTTTATAGAGGAACTGACAATTCAAGACCTGAGTACTTGAGCGTTCTGCCAACATTATTCTGCGTATTATTACAAGTATTTCTATTTACTCATATTTTGTCACTTCCGAAAACTGATTTTTCGACAGAAAGCTATTCATTAAGGAAAACAAGTGTTTATCTTTCTAGGCGTGTTTGCAGTATGCACAAATGTAAATACTGCAAAGTGGAGCAGAAATTAGCGCTTCTGACGGACGTGGTCACCCTGCTCGGCCAATGACAAGTATTCGCTTTTCTCAACAGTCATCAAAGAACCTAGACTGAGCGTGATGCCAGTGTCGCCTACCACGCCATACCCTCCACTTTCGCTTTTCTTATTTTGCTGCTATGCTACACTTCTCAGGCTGGATCCTCATACCGCTAGCTTAGTATGTTGGAATACGCTTCAAATATGTGATTTCTTTTAAGTTCAGAGGTTATTAAAACGTAACAATATTGACAAATGAAAGCCCTCATCATGCCTCCTGTAGCGCTTATGTCTTTGTCCCGCTGATCCTCAAAATATGGTCGACGCGTGTACCACAATGAAAAGGCCAATTATGGGAGAAGAGTAGCCTTCCGCGGATCTGTAAAAATCCTCAGCATCAACGACGAAGTCTCGTTCCTGTTATGTTTTTTCGCCACGAGGTGACATTGTACGAATAAGGCGAGACACTCATTTCAGTCCTTGGAATTGAACGCTCTCTGCTTTCAATTCTGTTAACTGTCTTGATTATAAATTTTCGGTAGTTGTCGTCAGCTGCCGAGAAATAATATAGATTTTGGGTAATTTGCTAAATATAAAAATTAACTAATACTATTAGCTAGCTTGCAACATAGGGAACTGTGATGTATTGGGAGTTTTGACGATGTCGACAGCTATTTAATGATTTGGCCGGAAGTTTTTTCAGCAAGGAGGGTCCTACTGTAAAACACTGAGTAACTAAACATTAGTGACACGAGCACAAGCTTCATGTGGCATATACCAAGTGATCATCTCAAGAAATTTTCTGAAGCTTTAACAATGCTGGGCCAGAAAGAAGGCGTTAGAGGTTTCAAGTGCTTGAAAACTGTATCTGTTGTACCGGATTTGGCCAGCTGTCGAACTGTCAACAAGCTGCCTGAAGACTAAATGCTAGAGATTTGCTACGTACATATGTTTGTATGTTTTTTTTTTTTTTTGCATGCGCTTTCTGTATCTCTTAGCAAGATCTTATTGTGAACGTGACAAGACAAAACGATAACTCATCTCATTCTCTCGAAATTTATTGTACAGTGGGTTTATATTTCGTGATCTTTGCGCCTGAATGTAAAATAATAAAATCATGTATATCCATTCGGCTCTCGTTATCGTTTCTGGTTTTTCGCTGTAATTCTCCGTCGCGGATAACTGAACCTCTCCTCGTGACTAGATTTCTTGTCGCCAGTTTAACATTAACCTCGAGGCGAAGGAAAGGACGAACGGAGGGAGAGATGTTCTAGGAAGATAGCAACTGCATGGAACATTTCATATACGCTTTGGTGCCACTGTAGGTGCTGCTAATAAAAAAAGCAAAAAATTAACAGTCACTGCCATACAGCTCATCGAGATTCGATCCTTGCTTTCGTATAACTATTAGGACCCCTTTGATGTCTTTAACCGTATTCTTCTTTTTATTTTATGCATGTCCATTGCAGGTGGCGGTTCACACGCGTCAAGATTGACACTCGCTTCAAACTAAATTGTTTTATACCGCATCACTTCGCCTCCTCAGACCACTTCGCTCCACTACGGACCCTTTGTATTTGGACGTTCGTCAAACCAGATGGTTTATTTGAGGAGCCATTTCGGCGGTTAAGGCATCGGCTAATAAGCCAGATTAAGTGCAGTTATGCCCTTACCCAAGCGCCTTCTTTCCGTGTACTAAGGAGGGAATCGACATACATGCGGTTGAAGATTTCAGTGGTTGAATGAACGAAAGTTGAAATTAATCTCTTTGCATCTTTTGATTACACCGTTTCTTCTTGAACTCCTCAAATCTCTCCATCACCACCAGCGCTGCATAAAAAGGAGCCGTTCAATGAATTTTCACATGGCCTTTGATTTTCTCGCATAGTTCCGACACAATTATCAGTTACAGCAACCGAGCTAGCAGGCAAAAAAGAGGTTCAGATGTCTATATTATTAAGCTAACTTCAGATAAATGTATATTATGGGCAGTAAATGTCTTTGAGCAATGCTGTAGTTCAAGCGTCAACCGCCGCCTCGGGGCACTGGACTCTGCTTTGCGTCTTCACGTTTTCTCAACAAGAACGCGCCGCGAAGGAACGTTTCTGTACTGTTTATGGCTCGATGTTGCGTTCCCGAACAAATGTCCTTTCTAGATTGGAATGGCCGCTTCCTGTGAAAATTGGGGCTGTGAAGGGGCACTCAAAAATTTCCATTCCGAATGCCTTTCACCGGTGAGTGAAAGACGTGAGCTGAGCTGTGCGCTGGACCGCCTCGATCTTCACCATTCAACAGCAGATAATATCCATGACCGTGGTCGCGACAGTCGCCTGCCTTCAAGGAATATAGGGCACAATAGCATTAATGATATGGCGCCAGAAGATGAACCCCCAGGTTGTAAGGCGGCCCACATGTTACTGGTGATGAACAAAGGGCGATTCCAAGTAGCTCCAGGACGAATGAAGCGGCTGGGCTAAAGCCAAAAGGACGCTCAGTTGTGGATGTGTCGGGAAGCGACCGGAAAGTCCGATGTTGCAAGGAGATATCTCACATAGCAATGTGGAATGTAAGATTTATGACGCAAGATAAACTGGATGTCGTCACGCGAGAAATCGACAGATTGAACATTGACATATTAGGTATCAGCGAGCTCTAGCGGACCGGAATGGAAGAATTTAATTCCGGCGACCATTATGTCTTTTATTGTGGGCACGAATCTAGGAGAAGAAATGGGGTCGCTCTCATAGTAAACAGAAGAATGGGCAAAGCAGTGTCAGGGTACAGCCCCAAAAACGACCGAATGATTTCACTTCGGATCCAAGGTCACCCTTTCAACATAACAGTTATCCAAGACTATGCACCAACCACTACAGCTGAAGAAGCTGACGTTGAGAGATTTTCTGCCGACCTGCAATGCCTTTTAGACCTCACTCCATCATCAGGCGTCCTTGTTCTCATAGGAGATTGGAATGCTAAGGTGGGGAGTGAAGAAATATCCGGAATTACAGACAAATTTAGTCTTGGTGAGTCAAATGAAGCTGGACAGAGGCTAGTAGAGTTTTGTCAAGAAAACAACCTGACCATAGCGAATACTCATTTTCAACAGCACAAGAGGCGCTTGTACACAGACTTCACCGGACGGTCTGTACGGGAATCAGATTTATTATATTCTTTGCCGGCAGAGATGGAGAAGCGCTATACAAGCAGTAAACATAAGGCCTGGGGCCGATTGTGGCACCGATCATCAGCTTCTTGTTGCCAATATTAAGCTTCGATTGAGGAAAACGCAGAAAACCAGAAGGCCTTTCATGTATGATCTGAATCAAATTCCATCAGAATATTCTGCGGAAGTGAGGAATCGATTTCAAGAATTAGATCTAGAAGACAGAGAGCTTGAAGAGATGTGGACTGATGTTCGTGATATAATACAAGAAGTGGCTACTAAGGTAGTTCTAAAGCAAAAGAAATGCAAGAAAGCAAGCTGGTTATATTAAGAGGCTTTGCAAATAGCTGAGGAAATGAGGATGGCAAAAGTTATGGGGTAAATAGAAAGATATATGGTTCTCAATGCGGATTTTCAGAAAATCGCAAGGAGATATAAGAATGCCTTCATGAACATACAGTGCTAAGCAGTTGAGGACAACAGCTAATTGAGGAACACAAGAGCTCTGTATAAGACAATCAAATATATCAAAGGAACTTTTCGTGCTAAGCTGGGAGTGATAAAGGAAAAACGAGGCAGGGACCTTACTGAAGCCTCAGAGATAAAGAAGAGGTGGCAGGAATACACAAAAGAACTGTACAAGAAGGACCCGGATGTGCAAACCCAACATAAGACGGTTGTGAGTACGGATCTCGAGCCGGGCATCCTGAAGAGTGAAGTTGAATGGGCCTTAGCCAGCCTTGCTAAGAACAAAGCTAGCGGAATTGATGGCATTCCAGCTGAGTTGCTTCAAACCCTCAACCATGAAGCTGTTAACGTTCTGTATACATTATGTCAGCAAATTTGGACAACCCTGCAGTGACCACAGGATTGAAGGAAGTCAGTTTACATCCCCATTCCAAAGCAAGGCAGTGCCAAAGATTTTTCCAACTACCGCACGATCGCGCTTATTTCGCATGCTAGCAAGGATGATGTTGAAAATCCTCCAAGCTAGGCTGCAGCAGTATGTGGATCGGGAGCTTCCGGACAATGCAAGCTGTGTTTCGCAAGGGTAGAGCAACTACAGACCAGATCTTCCAACCTTGCCTGGATCATGGCAAAAGGAAGAGAGTTCCAGAGACCAATCTACTTCTGCTTTATTGATTATGCGAAAGCGTTCGACTGCGTAGTTTACAGCAGATTGTGACAGGCTCTCCAAGACATGGGAGTTCCAATTCACCTCATCTGTCTACTCAGGATCCTGTATGAAGGGCAAGAGGCCACAGTCAGAACGGGGCATGGTCTTACTGATTGGTTTCCAATTGAGAAAGGAGTGAGAGAAGCGTCCATACTTTCGGCCTGCCTATTTAACCTATATGCTGAGTGCACCATGAGGGAGGCCGGTCTGGACGAGTCTTGAACTGGAATGAAGACTGCTGGAAAACGTTTCAACAACCTTAGATATGCGGATGATACCACTTTAATGGCAGAAAGTGAAGTGGAACTCAAGAGACGTGTGATGCGCGTACGAGGAGAGAGTGAGATATTTTGGGCTTAAACTGAACATTAAAAAGACAAAGATCATGGCGGCTTGCCCTATCAAGTCCTGGAGCATCAAGGGACAAGAAGTGGAAGCTGTAACAGATTTTCTCTTCTTGGGCTCCAAGATTACCCCGGAAGGAGACTGCAGCCATGAAATTAGGAGACGCCTTTTTCTGGGAAAGAAAGCCATGGCTAGCCTGGACCGCCTAGTAAAGAGCAGATACATTAGTCTGCCAACCAAGATCCGTATAGCTCATGCTGTGGTCTTTCCAGCTGTGATGCATGGATGCGAGAGTTGGACTGTGAGGACGGTTCACCGCCGAAGAATTGACGCGTTTGGATTGTGGTGCTGGCGGAGGCTCTTGAGAATTCCTTGGACCTCCAGAAGATCAAATCAGTCGATATTAGAGAGTTTTAGAATAGGGGGCCCCAAGCTTTGGGGCCCCCCAAGGAGCTTGGGGCGTCGAAATGCGCATGCGCAGAACTTAAGGGGCGCTTGGGGTCTTGGGTTAACGCTAGGGGTGGCCCCTATTTTTCGGAAATAGCGTTCGCCCCAAGCCGCCGTTGGGTCGCTTGGGTTACGGCAACATGGCGGCGTTCGGCCAAACGGCGGCCGCTCGCCTCGGCACACATTCGTCGTCACCGCTCCATGGTGTCACGCGTTCATGGAAAACGAAAAGCCAACGAAGCTTATGCTATGTCTCATGATGCCCGCACAGCCAAATTTTAGCGATAAAACGCAATATATTTTCAGATTGCTTCCGGATTTACCGAGCTGCTAGGCTTAGCGAGTTCGCCTCCTTTGGTTGCCATGGGGACCAAATGGCGGAAAGCGCGGAAGGTTCAAATGAGGTTTCCCGTTCTCGGCCTGGATTGACAATTGGCCGATTTCGTTTTGTCTGACGAAAACGGTTTATATAACCGGTAGTCTTAAGATAGTTTTTGCACAATAATAGTACTTTTTGATGAATAAGATAGCGTTGTTGGCTGTTACATATTAAAATGCTTTTCCTTGGCTACCGTCGTGGCGCTGCAATCGACGAACGCAAGCACGGCTCCGCTGCGTCGGGAAATCCCCTATCCTAAAACTCGCCGCTCGTCTAGCACGTTGCGCTGCCGCGCGCTATTTCCTTGGGGGCCCCAAGCCTTGGGTCCCCCTATTCTAAAACTCCCTATTGTCGACCATAAACCCTAACTGCTCATTGGAGTTTCACATTTTAAAGTTAAAGCTCAGCTACTTCATCTGATGAGAAGAGAGGTGTCGCTGGAGAAATATTTGATGTTGGGAAAGGTTGAGGGTCACCGGAGAGGGGATAGGCATCAAACGCGATGGTTAGATGACATCCTCGAGGCGCTGCACATGAAGTTATGTGATGTTAGGAAGATAGTGAGAGACCGGAAAGCGTGGCGTGATATGGTTTATAGGGTCACGAAGAGTCGGACACGACTGAACAACTGAACTGAACTGAACTTAGTTATAAATGGCCACCAGTTTGAGTGACAAACTCTAACTGTGCTTTACATCCCTTTTCTCTTCCCGTCTTTTACCCCCTTATCTCTTTGCACCACCGTAGGGTAGCCAGCCGGAGGCCATTCTGGTGAACAGCCCTGCCTTCCGTTTTCGTTTTTGTCATCGGTCTTATCATCACGTCACAATATTGGATCACAGAGCTCATGCGGCATTAGTCACCGTTTAGCAATGCTGTCTGATGGCCTAACATAGTACCTATGGGCAGATAGTAGAACAGGAGGAATAGAAATATATGAAATAGTTCGATGTTTTGTTATGCAAGGCTTAACACACGAAAGCGACTCAGGTTATGAGAGACGCCGTAGTGGAAGACTCCGGAAATTTAAGTCACCAGGGGTGATTTACCGCGCACTGACATCCCAAAGCACATGGGCGCCCTGCTTTTCTCCACCATCGAAAAGCGGCCACCATGGCCGCCATTCGATCCTGCATCGTTGGGCACAGCACTGTAGCGCACTAACCACTGCGCCATCATGGCGGGTAAAAATCATGTTTCAATATGGAGTTCATGCTGCACTAATGTTTGATTAGCAATGCTATCTCATGGCCTAATATAGTAAAATATGAACATAGCAAAATAGCATGACTTTTTATATATATCGACTTCATGCTGCACTAATCTCCGAATAGCAATTCTGCCTGACGCGTAATACAATTAAAATCAGAATATAGTAAAATAGCAAGAATAATGAAATATATATTTCATTATCGGGTTCACGCTGCACTAACTTGCGAATACTAATATTTTGTTATGGGTCTCATATAATAAAATAGAAGTAGTAAAATAGGGAGAAATAAAGAAAGTTTTGATATACGTTATTTTTAAGTTCATACTGCACTAATCTCCGATGAGGGATTCTATCGGCTGGACTAATATAGCAAAACTGAGAATGCAGTGTAATATGTATAAATATTTGATTATGAAGTCATGCTTCAGTAGTCTCTAAGTAGTAATTATGCATCATAGAGTAATACAGTTTATTATAAAAGCAAATGACCAGAAGCCGCTAAAGACAGAAAAACAAATTTTATGACTGCATTGGTATGGTAGTGGCTACTTCTTTTTTTTTAATACCTGAGAAACACGCCTCTTTGTTTATATCAGCACATTACCTGCTTATTCTTAGGCTACAAAAAGCCATGCATGCATGCAATGCAAGGAAACTACACTGACATATTACAGACTCACTAGATCTTTCTTCATACCTGAAAGTCTTAAGAAGATCTAGATGTGGTGAAATTGCAAATGTGTGGTTCATGCAAAGAAATTAGGACCACGTTTTATGGGCATAAATTGGAAGAACCTCATACGACCTGGAATTAAACAGACAGTGTGTATAGGTGGGTGCCATTTTTGGTTTGGCTTGACTACGTTTGGCCTATCACCATGCTGGTGGCTGCTCAAAAAAAAAAGCACAGTCGGCATCATAACTATGCCGTTCGCTTCTACTTCGAACTAAGAGGAACCCAGACACTTCAGAATCCTGGTTCAAGTTAATTATAATACAAACATTGCATTGCAACCAAATATTTTTCTTTTTTATGCGTTACTCTAAAAGCAAATTATTGTGTGCCGCCTAAACGAAGGTACATCATTAACTTGAACCACGCAAGAGACAAGGCGAAGAAATTTAACCCCGTTCTTTTTTCATCGGATAGCATAATACTATTGTATTTGGCAAAGTCTTAGGCTCATAGTTTTTATTTTGATCAAGTTTAGAGACCGGACCTAGCTTTTACGCGTTGTTGTATTATTAGGCTGTGTAGTTATAAAAACCTTGCATTTCTTTATATTTAATAGTTTTGAAAAACTTATTTTAGAGGCAAGAGGCGCTGTATTCAGGAAGCAGTTGATGTCTCTATAATCATTTTGGTCACTTCTGTGCTCGTACAGACTGTGAACAATGAGCTCGTAGCGCCCGTAAAGCCGAGCTTTTATCTCAATCTACGCCACGGTGATGGAGAACGAAGAACAGGTTGGCACTAGTCGCCTCAGCACGAGCAGCGCAATAAAAAAAAAACAGTTCGAACACGAACACTGTCGGACCTGGTTATTTCTCTTCTTAGCTCCGACATTTTTGGTGACTCGGAATCGACCACGCAAACCCGCCCTCCTACAGTGATTCCGCTGGCACTTCCACCCCTCCTACAGCCGGCGACCCGCCTCAGGACACTCGGCATAACGGCGCTTCGTTGCCGCGTTTCAACCAATCAGCCTGCCACCATTTTGGCCCGACAGCCCTCGAGCCTGGGTTCTCTTGTTTGGGATGCATTTCTACTTGCGGCGTATCACCCACCAGGTGGCCAAGTTCCTCCATCTCTTGGACTCTCTAGCAGAAAATATCCACCCTCAGCCAAGGGGCTCTCCAAAGCGGAGGAAGTTAGATGGCGACGCCTACAGACAGGTACATATAACACCAGCCCGTTTAAACACAATACACCCCGGGTTCTGCGACCCCAAATGCAAATATTGCGGGGAAAAGGCAGGCCTGCACCACATGGTGTGGACCTGCCCACACAATCCTCCAGATGATCCGAATGCAGTGCCAACAATTGAGGGGTGGGAGGCTGCCCTATCCAGCTCTGGACTAGAGGCCCAACGGGCCATCGTGACACGTGCGCGGGTAGCAGCGGCAGCCGCTGGAGTCCCGGACTAGAGACCCCACCTACACATCCCCCTCCCTTAAATATACTTAATAAAGTTTTTCACTCACTCACTCACTCCTCAACGCCTCCTGACGTCGCCGAAGAATTAACGGACATTATCGCCTCGCCGAAAACAGCCCGACCTTTGACCCGTTGAATGCGGCTCTGGTTAAAAGCCTTCGGAGGCTTTGGCAGGCCTCAATTTGTACTGGAAAAAAGAAATAATTTTTTTATTATTATTAATAAATTAGCCTCCGAGCGCAGCCGACTTAGGTACCCCATCACCGCTACAGAACTGGGTGATAGCCGTCTATCGCAGCTCCTTCGTCGTATGCGAAAGCTGCTTGAAGTCTCCCACTCGGGGTGGGACAGTTTACTACGTGAGTTGTTTCTCCAGTGACCTCCCTAGAACATGGTCCTCGTCACCGCGGCCGCCGGTGATGTCACTCTGGACAAGCTCGCCGAACTCGCGGATCATGTTGCGGATTACTCAAGGCAGGTCAGTGTCAGCGCCATGACCGCTCCACCTTCCGCTGCTACTCCAACCTCCCAGATTGTGAGCACAGAAGAGCGACTGGATACATTAGCCAGACTACTTGAAGACCTCGTGCCTCTGCCACGCCGTTCTTCACCGAGGTTCCAGTCCGCCGCCACTCCTAGGCACCGGCGCCCTCTCCGGACATCCAACCAACCGAAGCGCAGCAAGGCTGTGCTGGTAGCATCGTATTTTCGGCAGCTCTGCCCGCAACTGTACCCACCAGTGCTCCTGGTCGGGAAACGCTGCGACAGGCCACTGATGGCGGCAGTGGTACTGGTAGACGGACATGCCACCTATTTTATGTTTCGGACAAGATCACTGGCGCTCGCTTCTTCGTTAACACGGTAGCACAGATCAGTGTAATCAAGAAGTTTGAATAGATCGCCGTCGCAGTGAATCGACCTCCCCACTCCAAGCGATAAAAAACTCCCCCATCCGCTTGAACTCGGCATTGCGCGCTCTTCCTCCTGCAACTGGGCATCGCCAATGCACATGGTGCCAAAGAAACATCTGGGTGACTGGAGCCATTGCGGATATTACCGAAACCTCTAAACTCACTTTAGAGACCGCTATCCACTTCCTCGCATGCAGGACTTCTCATCAAAGTTGGCTGTTTGCTCGATTTTCTCTAAGATTGACTTAGTGAAGGCGTTCCATTAAATCCCTGTGGATCCCGCTGATATTCTGAAGACGGCCATTACCACTTCGGCGTCTTTGCGTATGTCAGGATGCTTTTTCGATTACGCAACGCTGCACAGAATGTTCAGCGAACTATAAACGAGGTTACGCGAGGCCTCGACTTCATTTTCGCCTTCATCGATGATCTCCTCGTTGCAAGCTCACCTACGCGCCCTTTTCCAGCACCTTGATGAATACGGCCTCGTTGTCAATCCGGCCAAGTGCCTTTTCGGCGTTGTTACAATTGAGTTTCTAGGCCATCTTGTCACTCTACAAGGTATCCGACCTCTCGTCAGCAAACTAAAGACCTTTAAAGGTTTTCCACCCTCTACATCACTTAAGAATCTCAGAAAATTCTTGGGCCTTCTGAACTAACACGCCGCATTCACCCCAAGAGTGCTAATTCTTGAAGCCTATAACCGATCTTTCGGCTACGAAAAAGATCCAGCTGTGCCACTTAAGTGCGCTGACAACACTGCAGCTGCATTCGCTGCTGCGGACAAGGTGCTAGCAGATGGCACTTTGCTAATACATCTCGTTCCTGACGCTTCCCTGCATCTTTCCACTGATGCCTCTAGCATTGCAGTCGGCGCAGTGCGTGAGTAGCACGTCTCTAGCTGGCTGCCTTTTGTTTTTTTTCTCACCATAGCTAAAGCCACGAAAGGCTAAATACAGCCCCTTCGGTCGAGAGCTCCTCGAGGTACCTCGCCATCAAGCATTTCCGCCACTTCTTGGAGGGTTTCACGTCTTCATAGACCATAAGCTATTGACGTTTGACTTCTCTAGGGATCACAGCACATACACTGAACGCAATTCGCCAACTGTCCTTTATCTCATAGTTTACAGTGAATCTCCATCACGTGCATGGACCCGAACATGCTGCTGCTAATGAATTTTCCCGTGTCTGTGCCATGACGTCCGACTCATCGGTGGACGTGAAGGAGTTAGCAGCCGCACACCGCAACGACCCACAGCTGCACTGCCTTCGTTCATCGTCCACGTGGCTGTCCTTCGCAGAATGTCCGCTGCCGTTTTCCTCTACGTTGATTACGTGTGAGACATCCACTGCTCTTCCGCGCCCTTACGAACCTTTGACGTTCCGTCGCGCCATATTTTACAATTTGCACCTTATGAGCCACCCTGATATTTATGCCACACAGAAGCTGGTTACATCGCGCTTCCTTTGGCCGAGCATGAATCCCGATGTCCGTCGCTGGGTCAGAACCTGCATTCAATGTCGGCGCGTGAAAGTCCAACGCCATACCCTCACTCCTGCCTCTTTTTTTCGGCCTCCCGATGTGAGACTTGTCCACGTCTACAGAGACATTGTTAGACCTATTCCGTCCTCACGTGGGGCCCCATACCTGCTCACTTGTGTGATCGTTTCACTCGCTGGCCCGAAGTTATAAGTGTTTCTGCAATACCGTCGAGACGGTTGTTACGGCCTTCGTGGCCGGCTGGGTGTCTCGTTTAGCTAGCCGTCTGCCGTCCCCACCAAACGTGGCCACCCGCCAGTTCCAGATAGCCTTCTTTACTGCCCTTGCCAACGTCCTGGGCATCCGTCACATTCATATGACCGCCTACCATCTTTTGTCAAATGGCATAGTGGAACGTCTTCATAGCTAACTCAAGGCTGTCCTTACCACTTATCAACCGAGGGAACGCTGGTCTGACCATATTCCCCTCGTCCTTTCTGGCATCTGCTCATCACTGAAGGCTGATCTTGGCTTCTCTTCTGCTGAGCTGGTCTATGGCGTTCGCCTGCGATTTACTGTGGAATTCTTCTCTCCTTCGTTCCCTTCGCTCATCCATGATGCTTCACCCTACGTCCGCGACAATCGAAAGACATTTCGACACAATACTTCGGTCATCCCTGTTAATCGTAATCCTCAATTTGGATTTGTGAGCCAGGATCTGGACTCCTGTGGCCATGCTTTCGTTCGCCCTGACCACGTCTATTCTCCATCAACACCGGACTGCGACGGACCGTTCCGCGTGCTCCAGCGTGCGACGAAGACATTCATTCTAGGCATCAACGGCCGTGAAGATGTGTCTGCTGACAGGCTGAAAGCTGCTTAAATTGCCACTCCTCCAATCGTGACCCCTTCACTCACTCTCGATTCGGCTCTGCCGAGTCTGTACCAAACTTGTCCGCTGAATGGCAGATGACTTGGCTTCCGCTCTACGGAGGGGAGCCCTGTAGCGCCCCTCGCGCCGCGCTTTTATCGTAAGCCACGGCCCGGCGCTCGAAAAAGAAGAGCATGGCACCAGGCACCTCCAGCGCGAGCAGCTCAATAAAAAAAAACAGTTCGAACAAGAACTCTGTCGGAGCTGGTTGTTCCTCGTCTTAGGTCCGACAAGTTCTAACTTGAGCCCGTGAAAAATGACCGTCCATGAATTTGAAACAGGAGCATACAGTGCATTGGTTTATTTGCGTAAGAGTGTTGAATAATAACTTTTATGTGACTAGGTATAACATAGAAGCTCCTTGAGCAGCAAATCATTGTAGAAGCACGGAATTGTTATAGCGCTTCTCAGCAAACTAACACTGGTATTCTATGACGAGAACCTACGGAAAAGGCAAGGAAGCATCGGACAGTTGCTTTAAGGGAACACTAATACAACCAGAGAAAATCTGGCAACACTTCAGCTTAATGTTTCATAACAAGAAATAACACTGCATCAAATTTAGACACATAACATATGCTTCCCGGAATACTGATCGTTTACAAATGCATAGGAGATTACTTGCCGAAAATTACCGACCATTCTTTCCCAAATTCATTTTATCTACGCCCATGTATATTCTTGCATTAGGTCACCAGAGGGTCACCTCTTGAACACGTACTATGGGAATGTCCACGAGATCCCTGTCCGGAGGATCTGCAGCCTTCTCCATGTGAACAGAAAGAGGCTCATATGCTAAGCACGTACCGACCAATTCAACTACGCACCATCGAGTGCGCATCTCAAGTCGCCAGAGCCCAAGGACACCCAAAGAATTAGGGCTGTATCTTCGCCTCTTCTTTGCCGCCTTCTTTACAATGGAATTCGCAATTGTAGCGGTACGACACAATCACTGTGGGATATGACTGCGAGTACAAAGGACAAGTTTATTAGACGTAGGTAGCGCATAAAACAGAAATATTCATAACAGCCCATTTTTCTCATTCAAGTAGCACATGGAGATTCGTTTCCACTCTGGAAATAGGAAAGAAAGGAGATGTTGCACTAAAATTACTGGAAACACGTAAGGTGCACATTTAAGGGTATGAAGCGATAGTGCACACTACCACCCCATATACGAAACCTGACTTTAGCAAAGCCTTTTGAACGTACCTGCATGATCTAAGGCTAGCGTGCCTGATTTTAATGCGAAGAATCTGGCTGGATTTTTACCGTATTATCATATCATATGAAAATTGGCTGTGGCTCAACTTGGTTAAGCCGGGAAATTGCGAAAGCAATACCCATGGCTACGCCCTCGCTCACGTGATAGTCGTGCTGTTGCGGTGTTTGTGTGAAACTTGTTGTATACCTTGTGCTGCTGTGGTGATCACTTGGCTATTCTATGTACAACTAGTAGTGAAACTATAATCGCTGCGGCTGTGAGGATATACTCGGTTGCTGGTGATGTTAATGCAGACTCCAGAACTGCTGTTCCTGCACTGGCACTCATGGTAAGTGTCCTGGTAAATCCAAGGTACACACTAGTCACACAAGAGACACATTGTTACAGTGGTTCATCGCTTTTATTCAAGCCAATAAACACACTTCGGTGGTCCGTGAAGAAGTGACTCTTCACTTGTACCTGTCTTATTGAATACCAGTCTGCATTTCTGTAGGCGACCAAGTCCAAACTGCTCCCCCATTGAGTAGTTGATCTTGGCTGCTGAGGGCATAGCTGGAGGTAGTATTTTTCTTCCAAGGCGTCGATGAATTTGGGGTCTCTTCTTGGGTCCTTGTTGAAGAGCTCGCACGTTCTGGCCGAGCCGCATACTGGGCACGTCGCTTAGCGAGTCTTGTTTCACGCTCTTCCTCTGTCTCTGTAGCTCGCCGCTCTCTTTTACGCGCATTACGACGAGCTTCCCTAGTGGTAAGCGGCATCGCCGCGAAGCAATGTTAAGCCGCTGGTGGTTGGCACAGTTACTGCTTTCTAGCGACGTGAGTCGAGCCTAATCTCTTCAGCGTAACGCCACAATCGCGCTCCTAGCGGAGAGCGCAGGGGTTAGGCACTGATGGTGGCACCGTCGGTCGCCCTTCGCTTCAGTGTGACGTCACAATACCTGTTACGCTCCTAGCGGAGAGCACAGAAGTTTGGCGCCGGTGGGGGCACCGCCGCGGCTTGCGACGGCGCGAGTCGGTCGCCCTTCTCTCAGCGTGACGTCACAACACCTGTTGCGCTCCTAGTGGAGAGCGCAGGAGTTAGGCGCCGGTGGTGGCACCGCCGCGGCTTGCGACAGTGCGAGTCGGTCGCCCTTCTCTTCAGCGTGATGTCACACATGACGTCACACAGATGTCAACTATGGTCAATGGTGGCACCGCCGCGCCACGGTAAAGGCTGAAAGGGCAAGTAGGATTGCTTTCGCAATAAAAAGAGACCTGAGTTGGCAGCTGCTGGAAAACGTAACGTCCGGCAACTTAAAGCCTAATCAGTGCGTGCCATGTCAGCTGCCTGCTAGCAGTGACATACTTACTCACAACGCCAACTGTGTAGTTTCTGAATATGGGGTCTTCAGCACTATCACATTAAAACAGATTACATCGCCTACAAACTATATAACTCAGAAAGGAGTAACAATTAGCAGGATTTATATAACACATTTAACTGAGCGATGAGCAGTTGAGACATTGAACAATATGCGATCATTAACGGAATCAACCGTGCTAAGCAGAGTGGCGCTTGACTTTGCTGTGGCTAAGTGCACAATGTACAAGTGAGGACTCTCTCCTCTGGGGTTCTTCTCGGCCTACGGCAAGTCCACGCTCTTCGCAACAGGCGCACAAAATCAGCACTCTTGGCGCGATTGCATTGTAGGCTGCTCCATGATATACCTCCACATTCGCTTTCCGCCTTGCACTTTTGTGACACTGCTTTTTAGGCTTCCTGCTCGCGCCACCCCATTGGTTTCCTGAATTCTGGAATGTTCCGAGAATGCCGAATAACTTTAAATTTAGCCCAAGCTTAGATAAGAAAAAGGTGTAAGTAATGCGAGAAGCGGTGACTTGAAGTAAGGTTTCGTTCGTTATTATATGTATCCGCGCCATGGTAATTCTGAAATATGGTTATGAATTGGAAGAGAATTAAAATCCCACTAACGGGAGACAGCTGACTCTTTCTATCTTTTGTCCAGACATCATATCATCTGCACTAACAGTTCCTTTTGCCTGCTTTGTTTTTTGTCGCCATCAAGAATCATTGTACGAATACTGCAAGGTGCTCAATCAGTAGCATGGAATGAAATGTCTGCATTCAACTGTGCAAGGAATTGTGTCGAGATGTATGAGGCGATGCGAAACAAAATCGACATTTAGCGACCTCACCAAAAGTGAAAAATTAATACGTACAATTGAGCTAACACACACAAGTTAAAAGACCTAACAAATGTGATCAATTAGGACTTTCGACGGGCGCTACTTCTGCTGTATTGTGAAAGAAACGAATGCTTCGTTAACGAGGAGGGTACAAGGAGGGTACACCCATGAACATTCCAGTAGGAAAATTCACCTGCATCAGATTCATGTTTTTTACAAAAAAAAAACAACTGACGCAATCTCCCCACATCTTTAATCATAAGGTCGGAGAACATCTGATATTGCATTTATCTGACATTACTAAGCAATACCAATTTTTCAAGGAAGTTGCGTTAGATTTAGCTAGCCGTTGCTCAGTAGGGATGGCATCTGAAAAGAAAGTGCAAAAGATTTGCTAAATCTAGATGATGTGCGTAGATTGTGTCAGTTCGCCTTCCGTCCACGAGTAGAACCAGAGAGGTTATTCTCGATGTGCCTATTCACGAGATCTAACCATCTTCATGTTTCTCAAATATAATCTAAGTTAATTTTTCGGCAGACAGGCTTTAAATGTCAGCAATGAAATTCCGCGTCAAAGTGACTAGGTTGTCTTTTTTTTACTTATTTTCCCTTTATTCCTTCGTCACGAATCACCAACTAGCCCACATGTTTCTTCTAGTAGCCTAATATCTCTTTTTCGGTACCGTAGCGTCAGCTTAATGCGGCAGATAATGGCGTATATCCTAGCAGTAATAGCTAATATTTAGATATTTCAGATCGAAGGGAAACATATTAAAGGACAATTAAACGAATTCCTTTAGATAACATTGGTGGCGGATATTTACGGTACACGAAAAAAAAATAAAATTAAAATACATCAGTTCGAGAAAAAGTACGAGGTCAATGAACAGGTATGACTTGTATAGAGTGTAGTAAAATAAGATATGTGTTTTGCAAGATCAATCGCGATGTTGTTGTGTGCAAGCTAAGAGGAGGAGGAGGATAAACATTTATTATTTGAGGAAGTCAGGCAGACAGGAGCTTCGGCGCCAGATGGCCAGGAGCCCTTGAGCTCTAGCGACCTGGGTTGCACGCTCGATGGCCCGCAGTTCGATTGCCGGGTCCGATCTGAGCGTAGCGGCCTCCCACTGCTCGCAGGTGGATAGCTCCAGATTCCCATAAAAATTGGCGATGAGAACTGTACTTCCTATTGCGAAATTTGAGTGTAGATTGTCAGGTGTTTCAGTTTTTTGATAGATTGAGGGAAAGAATTGTGCATACAATTGCAAACAGCTAGTTACGGGGAACAACGGCGACAGCGACGACGAAGCGAAAGCCAGGAACGGGCACTAAAGAGCTTAAAAGATTTTTTTTTTACCGTGGTTCATTAGGTGTATATACGCAAGCAACATCAAAATATGATTATTTTCGTGTGAGTGTGTGAATTCCCCGGTTGCTGCACATGTTACCCCGGTGTGCGGTGTGGGCGCTCGCATTATTCATGAATTATCTTTGAGTGTGTACAGTGTGTGGTCACGTCTTCCACTTGAGCTCTGAAGCGTGCCTTTCATAACTGAGTCCTTGAAATGGAAAGGCGCACAATCTGTCACACTCATTTCTGTCGACACCTGAATCATATTTGCAGTGTCTACCATGTGTTATCATGTTTTTCACTTGAGCTGTGAAGCATGCTTTTTATAATTGGTTCACATATATGGAAAGACGCCGTATTTCTAACACGTTTCTCTGCACACCATAATCTCAGCGTAAGGGAATAAGGAAGGTGTGTGTTAAAGTCGAGCTGCTTACGAGGGACAACGCCGACGCCGCAAAACCCAGGAACCCTCGAAGTTGCGAGGAATAACACTAATTTATGTACAGTCATTAGGGACGTCGCGGAATAGACAGCGTATGGTGAACCACTCAGCCGCCTTGCCTCCATTCTTCCATGTCTTCATCTTGATACAACTGGCAAAGTGCATCGCAGCACTTCACCCGGGTCAGTCAAAGCTCGCTCTTGAGCGGCAGATTAGTTAGCTGGCTGTCGGCAAGGTGTGAGGCGGACGATACGGACGACCTGATTCTACAGAAAGCGGCTGCGCCTTCAGGTAGCTCGAGATAACGTAATGAACTAATTAACTTCACTGACGCGGTGGAGAATGACAGCTGGATGGGAGTACGTCGAGCGATATTTCTTACAGTATCTTCGTCGACTCAATTATGTATAAAGTCAAATGCAGTCCCCGGGAGAGTATATAAATGTAATGCGGACGTCGTCGTACCCGACCCTGCCTAGGCCTTGTGAACTCAAGTTTCTGAGTCGGGGAAGTCTTTGCGCTTCCTCTCCACGGCAGAGTGTCCTCGAAACGAATGTGTCAGGATGATGAGATAATCGAAGGCTTCTGTATGTTCGACCTCCAACATGGGACGCACGTTCTTGAAGGCGTGGTTTTTGGGCTCTCTGAAGCCACTTGAATATGAATCATAAGGCGTAGAACGCCGACAATCAAAGTGAAATTGCAGAAGGAACTCTTTGATATCATCTCCGGTAAACTGACGTCTAATCTCTGTAATGACTCGATGAGCGATGGGGCAAAGAATGACAAAGCACAGCAGACGTTAAAAACGTCTCCTGCCAAGGCAGACTTGAGAGAAGAACCTCTCTGCGTATCTTCTTTAGTATTCGACTCATACAATGATCCAATGGTGGCTGGTTGCTGACTTGTTGAGCGGACCAAGCACCAGATACCCACTTTCGAAAATGGAGAGTGCAACCGGCTAATCAGTTGCATGTGCCAAACTAAGAAAAGTAGGAGGCTTAAAAGGTTGACACTGGATATAGCGTGATACGTACTGCCGCGTTGTCATTTATAATCCGGGCAGGGAGAATAGCTGCCATGTTCTGGGATATATGTACGCGTGAAGCCATGATGGCCGGACGCAATATAGTTGTGCATGACAGGCAGAGCAGTGCCACGATGGTCAGGAGGGACACACACAAGCAGTCGGCTGCCCTCAAGACAAACGTTTGGGGTGAGATTGCTGATCTCACAGAATAAAATGAAGAATCTGACGGTGAAAATTTCGAACAAATACATATTAGGACTTTTGTTTGGATTATTTCACGTTTTTACATTATGATTTAGTATGCGGCTCCCAGGACACGCAACACATGCATTATCGAGCTTAGACTCCATTAGCGGAATATAATCGAGCAGTTTAACTTCATTGGGGGCCTTCGAAGCTTTCTTCCGCAAGAAGAACCCTACGCTGCGCAAGATGGACGAGCTGTTGTTTTCTGCATGGGAATTCCAGGAGAGATTGGTATTTATTGTTATATCTTCGTGTTTAAAACTGGAGACCATGTAATGGTGATTGGCAAAGGTGAGGCCTGCGATCAAAGAGATTTTTCCTACGTGTCATGCAAATAAGACTTCTCTTTTATTTGTGTATCACGATGACCCAATTCTGCCGCCGTTCAAGGATGACAAAAACGTCAACATCAATCTCGTTTTTCGAGCACATGATATGATGAAACAGGCCGTAATCATATGCAAACAAACGGGTCTTACTACCTGTTGGTTTTTCATTATTTTCTCTATCATCATCCTTAACAGGAAGAGAACTGCAGCTGTTTGCCAAGAAAAAGAGACTGAGATCTGTTTTCTGTTGAGATAACTGCAAGAAAACATACGCGCTGGGATGGCCTTGGAACACGACAATTAGTCTTAGCCAGTAACGTCCAAGGAAGTTCATTTTATGGGATACGTCATATTTGTCTGACGTTTCATCTAAAGGAAATTCTGGTCGCTCTGATATGACGACCCTAATTGTGAAGTATCTAACACATATATTTCCCAAATAATGCGAATTTTATAAATTATGGGCAGTAAGAACGATCAAGTTAGCCGTGGTAAACCACACTGTTTGTAGCACTTCTCCCTAAATGCTTTTTCATATTTGCTTATTGCCCTAATGAGAAACAATTATCGTCCCTTTACACCCCGTTAAAGAAAAGAGAGGTGTTCTTAACGGTGCTACAAATCAATAAAATTTCGGTTTTTGTTTTGTTGGGTTATAATATTCCTAGCGGCTGACATTGTCTGTTCTCAATGAATCTTCTTCAGTTTGCACATCAGTTACCTTAGGGAAACTATAAGACGGCCACTTAGCGTTAGTTTATGCGCGGTTCAGTCGCCAGGGCCAGCAAGGACATTGCATGCCATTCTCGCTTCACGTTTTGGTGGCACTACAATGAGCACGCATGAAAAGGACCTGAATTCAGCTCGTACGTATATTACGCTCCCTGGTTTTAAATGGTTCTTTTTTCAGTGGACGCCACCCATGACACTGCACACAATCAGCACTATAACTCTTATCCAGTTCGGCTGGGAAACCAACTAACTGAAGCTGCTAGACACTGCTTTTGAGCATTTGTTTGAATTCAAATTTATTTTATGTTTCGGCGAAACATTTTGTTTAAGGGAGTGTACTGAAAGCAATAAAATGCACGCAGTTCAGTCTTAGATAAGCAAGGAAAATCGCAAACGTGTAAAGCATCGGCGTTGTTCCAGCTCGATTGTGCCGCGTACGGCGCAAGTTGAACAGACAAACATTTCTTTTTGAGTTGTATCCTTGTTACTGGTGTGAGAGAAACCTCAGTACACGCGATAACTATTTTTGTTATAAAATGTATAATGCCCGTCGTTAGATGCAGGTGAAAATCATGTGGGCGGAAACCGGCATCTTTTTATTAGAACACTAAAACTAAACCTAAAATAAAAAAATGCTCCAACTTGAACAAAGAACTCTATTTAGACATCATGTCTTTGGTTCCAGTGACGTATAATCTAACAGCAAGTGCATGGAGTCTGAGAGCAGCTCCTTAGCTTACCGGGATTGCGTTACCGCGCAGTGATGGATACTTAAGGTATTGGGGGGAAGCCCTTGAGTTTGACCAGCATTTGACCGCTTCATTGTGTGCTGTTTGAACATAGGTGGTCTTCCAAATTTAACCCAATGTGTCAATATGTGCCCTTACCAGAACATTTTGCCTTTCCAATGCCTTAGTAGTAGTGTACCTATACGTACCGATTTCGCAGACTTTTGCCTAAATACTAAGCTTTAAACATAATAGTCGACCAAATTGGAATTGAAACGAATGTGGCAGCGAACCTAATCCGAGGATGGCCTAATGATGCTAAAGCCTGCACAGCTTCGATCGGCATGCAGACTAATCCACCGGCGGGCTGTTCGTTAATACGATTAGGATGCACGAATTCATGCCATGCATTAAAAGGCTGTGCTTCAGATCTTGTAGCTCCTGTTTCAGAAATATCAATTATAACTTCTTTAAATTCAACGCCGACGCCTGTAATTATGCTCAAGGGAAATCTAATTCTTAGCGAGTAGTGCCTTTAAAATTACTTGCTCCATAAACTTCGCATATGCGCTTACTTTGCATCTGATCGAATGAGCTATATCGACTGAATTTTGTTATCAACCAAAGTCGAACTGAAGATAGATAAAAAATAGAAAAGAAAAGAACCGTTTTCTTTTGACGTTTTGAGATAATTTAGATTTTCATTTTTGCGTATACCATTTTATTCAGGCCTATTTTGTGGAGTGCCTGGGGCATTCATGTTTGTAGCGTTAAAACTGCAGAAGAAAGTGCTTCGAGCGCCTCTCGAACGTGGTCGATATATTTATGATGATCAGCCTGATTACACCCAGAGCAGTTCAAAAAGCGCTTCCATGTCTCTTCGAAAAACCTGTCTTGGTCGAGCCTCTGTTATCTTGGGACCGCGACGTTCCTTATCAACTCTAACTATCCATCTTTCTCCTCTTTTCTTCTGCGCCTTTCTCCTCCTTGAACATAATCATTTATTGATATATGTCCACTATTTCTCCTCTTGGGACATAATCATTTATTGATATATGGCCGCTATTTCTCCTCTTGGGACATAATCATTTATTGGTATATGTCCACTATTTCTCCTCTTGGGACATAATCATTTATTGATATATGTCCACTATTTCTCCTCTTGGAACATAATCATTTATTGATATATGTCCACTATTTCTCCTCTTGGGACATCATCATTTATTGATATTAGTCCACTATTTCTCCTCTTGGAACATAATAATTTATTGATATATGTCCACTATTTCTCCTCTTGGAACATAATCATTTATTTATATATTACCGCGAAAGCTTCAAAACAGTTGTTTTTTAACAGCCGCCGGGATACAGGCTTATCACTCTGATTCTGGACCGCGTATCAGTTCCGTAATCTTTGTTTGTTACTGCTCGATGTCGCGAGTCACACCTTTATCAGTTTAGTTGTAGCGCAAGACGCACCGTGATCTGTCTCGAAGGTTCCGGCCGCTCGGGTGTCTTTCCACAATGTTCCAGCCCGTGCTGGTAGCTGTTTGCGACGTTATCTAGATTGTTCTGTGCAGCCTTTAAATTGAGCGTTGCCGAGTGTGAAGAGCATTCTTTGTTCGACGATCGACGAGCACGTTTGTTTCTATCGCCGCCGCCGAGTTGCTTAGTTATTTTGCGGGCGCAAGTCAGCCCAAATAAAGAGTTTCTTTAGTGCAATCATCGACCCCCCCTTCATTTGTGTCGCCAACCTCGTCACCACTACGTGACATCTGGTGGAGGTGCTGTCCTTGATCCTTCAAGCGAAGACCTCAGCCTTATTCTAGTCGCCCTGGAAAACCAGCCTACAGGTCACCGAGCCAGCCGCCGACTCCAAGGCCTACAACCCGAACACGGTCTGCTGCCTGACCACATTCGATCTCGGAAGACATCGACACTGACAATGGCCCAGCCTACAGCACCGGTTGTTTTCGTCCAACCCCGTGAGCCCCCTTGCTTCCATGGACAACCGGATGAAGATGCGGGAGATTGGATGGACCTTTTCGACCGTGTGGCAGATTTCAACGGCTGGAACGACGCTGCGAAACTCAGGCAGGTCTAATTTGTTCTTCAAGGACATGCCCGAATTTGGTTTGAAAATCACGAGACTTCTTTCAAGGATTGGGAGATATTCAAAGCACAGTTCTTGATGGCCTTTACATGTTCTGTCAGAAAAGAAAGAGCTCAGGCCCTCCTCCAATCAAGAATTCAACTACCAAACGAGCCCGTCCTGGCCTACGTAGAGGAGATGAAACGCCTGTTTCGCCGCGCCGACCCTAACATGACCGAAGATGACAAAGTGAAATTCTTAATGCGAGGCGTTAAAGAGTCGCTTTTTGCGGGGCTTGTCCGAAACCCGCCGAAAACTGTGGAAGAATTTGAAAGTGAAGCATCGACCATCGAGAAAACGTTGGACACCCGGATGCGCCACTACGAGCGACCACTTCAGCCGGACAGCTCAATTCACTACCCCAGCGCATCTACAAGCGGAGAGAACCTTCGGGACCTCATCCGGGAGATCGTGCGAGAGGAGGTCCGCCGACTGATGCCATCATCGCAACAACCGCAGGTGGCGACGCTCGCGGACGTCGTCCGTGAAGAAGTCCAGCAGGCGCTGGGCGTTCCTCAAGCGACGGCTGCGACTGTTCCAGCACACGAGGCAACAGCGATGAACTACGCTGGTGCATTACGTCGCCCTCCGCCCCGACATGATGACTTTCCGAGCCCTCGCCGCTACCGTCCTGTTCCTGAAAACCGCCCCTTGGCCCCCGCCCGCCAAGCCTACCAAAGACCTACAAGCGCGAGGAAGTGCGACGCCTGGAGGACTGCCAACAACCGGCCAATATGCTTCCACTGCGGTGAGGCCGGCCACATTCTGCGCCGCTGCCCGTACCGACGAATCGGTCTCCGCGGATTTGCAGTCGACGCTCCACGACCACGCCCAGGTGAACGACCACAAGAAATCGACAACTATCTGCGTAGCGGTGAGATTGCGCCACCAAGCCGTCGATTCAGGTCTCCATCCCCGTACAGGGCCCGCTTTGCGTCGCCAGGACGTAACTATGATGGTAGTGTGCGCGGAAGGTCCCCAAGCCCCCGTAGGGGAAAGTAAAGGCAGCAACCTTTGGAGGTGAGGTTGCTCAACGGCGAAAAGACGAAGATCCTCCGCCACCGACGACCACTAACGACGACGCAACCATTTCATCGCCGCTCCGAACGACGACATTGACGACAACACGACCAGAGGGCAAGCAGACACCGCCGCCCAGCAAAGTAACAACGGTATGCCCCGGCCATGACCTGAAGAAACGACGGAGCCGAGATCGGACACTAAGGCCCACGTGCAATGCCAGGACGCGAACAAGTGACCTTGAAGTTGATGTCGACGGTCGCAGAGTCACTGCCCTAGTAGACACCGGAGCTGACTATTCAGTCATTAGTGGACCGCTAGCCTCTCAGCTAAGAAAAGTTACCACCGCTTGGGATGGCCCGCTGATTCGCACAACAGGTGGCAACCTGATTACTCCATCGGGACGATGCACTGCAAGAATAACCGTAAATGGGCGTACTTACCCCACCAGCTTTGTGGTCTTGCAGCAGTGCTCCCGCGACGTGATTTTAGGCATGGAATTCCTAAATGAACATAGGGCTATCATCGACCTGAGATCCAAGCTCATCAAGCTCTCTGCAGACAAAGCCATTCCTGCTACGACGACGTCCGTCGATGCAACACATCCCTCTAAACGTCCTGGATGAAGAATTGACCGTCCCGCCCCGATCAAGCATCGCAGTCTGCGTAGGTAGCGCAAACATCGAAACCGCTGAAGGCATCGTCGAAGGAAATATCCAATTGCTCTTAGAACGAGGTGTTGGCATCACAAGAGGCATCGCGAAATTCCGGAGAGGTCAAGCTCAGGTGCAAGTAACAAACTTCACCGAAGAATACCGGCATCTCAACAAGGGCACGACGATCGCTTTTCTCGACGAATTAGCCGACCTCAAAGATGTATTCGCCCTCCACGACCAAAAGCTGGAAGACGCACCGGACCAATTCCGTCAGCCCAAATTTGACATCAACCCGGCATTGACCCAGAGCAGGAAAGACCAGATTCTCAGTCTTCTTCGAAGCTACGGGGAGTGCTTCTCATCGTCATCGAAGGTACGACAAACACCACTGGCCAAGCACCGCATAATAACGGACGAACACGCCCGACCTCTGCGCCAAGGCCCTTATCGTGTTTCGCCGCGAGAACGCCAGGCCATTCGCGATCAAGTTGAGGAAATGCTGCGTGATGACGTAATCCAGGCATCGAACAGCCCCTGGGCGGCACCAGTCGTTTTGGTCAAGAAGAAAGACAGCACACTTCGCTTCTGCGTTGATTACCGCCGCTTGAATAGCATAACGAAGAAGGATGTCTACCCGCTTCCCCGCATCGACGACACTCTCGACCGGCTCTCCAATGCAAGGTACTTCTCATCAATGGCCGTGAAGAGCGGATATTGGCAAATTGAGGTCGACGAAAGAGATCGCGAGAAGACCGCATTCATTACACCGGACGGCCTTTATGAGTTCAAGGTGATGCCATTTGGCCTCTGCTCCGCACCAGCCACGTTTCAACGAGTAATGGACACAGTCCTGGCAGGCTTGAAGTGGCAAATTTGTTTGGTATATTTGGACGACGTTGTTGTCTTCTTGTCAAACTTTGAAGACCACCTAAAACGACTACAGACAGTGCTGGAAGCCATCAAGTCATCGGGACTAACGCTAAAAGCAGAGAAGTGTCACTTCGCCTACGAAGAACTCCGGTTCCTAGGTCACATCGTTAGCAAGGACGGTATTCGCCCAGACCTGGAGAAAACAGCTGCAATCGCACAATTCCCACCGCCTGCCGACAAGAAAGCTGTGCGCCGATTCCTTGGGCTGTGCGCTTATTATCGACGATTTGTTAGAAACTTTTCGCGGATCGCCGAACCGTTGACGCAGCTTACAAAGGCTGACGTACCTTTTAAATGGGAAGCGCCGCAAGGAGAAGCCTTCGACGAACTTAGGCGCCGCCTGCAATGCCCTCCTGTACTTGGCCACTTTGATGAAAACGCCGAGACCGAAATTCACACCGACGCGAGCAGTGTGGGTCTAGCAGCCGTTCTCGTCCAGAAGAGTGCCGGACAGGAGACAGTAATCGCCTACGCTAGCAGGTTCCTCACAAAAGCCGAAATCAATTACTCGACGACCGAGAAGGAGTGCCTTGCAATCATCTGGGCCACTTCTAAGTTTCGTCCATACCTATACGGCCGACCATTCAAGGTGGTAAGCGACCATCACGCGCTCTGCTGGCTGGATAATTTGAAAGATCCTTCCGGCCGCCTTGCCAGATGGAGCCTACGACTTCAAGAATTTGACATGACTGTAGTCTATAAGTCGGGCCGAAAGCATTCCGACGCAGACTGCTTATCCCGCGCTCCCATCGATGCTCCCCCGAAGGACGTGACAACGACGCCTTTTTGGGACCGGTAAGCGCCAGCAGTTTCGCAGAACAACAGCGATCAGACCCTGAGCTGGAAGCGCTAGCCGATTACTTGGAAGGAAAGACCGCTTCCCCTCCTGGTGTGTTCAGGCGACATTTATCATCCTTCACGTTAAGCAATGGCCTCCTCGTGAAGAAGAACTTTGCACCCAACAAGACCGCGCAGCTTCTCGTAGTGCCTAAAACCCTTCGGCAAGAAATTCTGCAGGCATTGCACGACGAGCCCACAGCAGGCCACCTCGGATTTGCGCGCACGTTGCGTCGAATCCAGGAGAAGTATTACTGGCCGCGACTGCCTGCCGAAGTTTCCCCACTACGTGAAGACGTGTCGTGAGTGCCAACGACGCAAGACGCCACCGATCAGACCAGCAGGACTAATAAACCCGATTCCGCCCCCAATCCTGCCCTTTCAGCAAATTGGGATGGATCTCCTCGGCCCCTTTCCATCTTCGTCTATGGGTAACAAGTGGATCATCGTAGCCACTGACTACCTTACCCGTTACGCCGAAGCAAGAGCACTACCAAATGGTACCGCGGCAGAAGTCGCCAAATTTTTTGTCGAACAAATTCTCTTGCGACACGGCGCCCCAGAAGTGCTCATCACGGACAGGGGAAGCGCGTTTACGGCAGAGTTGACGCAAGCCATCCTGGAATACAGTCACACAAGTCATCGACGAACAACTGCGTACCATCCCCAGACCAATGGCCTCACGGAGCGCCTGAACAAAACGATCGCGGACATGATCGCTATGTACGTCGACGCTGAACACAAGACCTGGGACACCATCTTGCCGTACGTGATCTTCGCGTATAACACGGCAGTCCAGGAGACGACTAGAGTGACCCCGTTTAAGCTTGTGTACGGCAGGGAGCCCACGACGACGCTCGACGCAATGCTGCCGCACGTAACCAACGAGGACAACCTTGACGTCGCCGCCTACCTGCAGCGTGCTGAGGAAGCCCGTCGACTCGCACGGCTGCGTATTAAAGACCAACAGCGCACCGACAGCCGACGATACAATTTACGACGACGCCACGCAGAGTACAATCCAGGAGACCAAGTGTGGGTTTGGACACCAATTCGCCGTCGCGGATTAAGTGAAAAGTTGTTGCGTCGATACTTTGGGCCATACAAAATCCTTCGCCGCGTCGGACCACTGGACTATGAAGTCATTCCCGACGGAACGTCAGCATCACAACGGCGACGCGCACGCCCAGAAATTGTACATGTTGTACGACTGAAGCCATATTACTCGCGTTAAAGAATCTGTGGTGTTAAACTTTGCAGTGTTTATGTTTAAGTTTCTTTGTTTTGAAACATCGAGGCGATGTTTCAAATAATGCCGCGAAAGCTTCAAAACAGTTGTTTTTTAACAGCCGCCGGGATACAGGCTTATCACTCTGATTCTGGACCGCGTATCAGTTCCGTAATCTTTGTTTGTTACTGCTCGATGTCGCGAGTCACACCTTTATCAGTTTAGTTGTAGCGCAAGACGCACCGAGATCGGTCTCGAAGGTTCCGGCCGCTCGGGTGTCTTTCCACAATGTTCCAGCCCGTGCTGGTAGCTGTTTGCGACGTTATCTAGATTGTTCTGTGCAGCCTTTAAATTGAGCGTTGCCGAGTGTGACGAGCATTCTTTGTTCGACGATCGACGAGCACGTTTGTTTCTATCGCAGCCGCCGAGTTGCTTAGTTATTTTGCGGGCGCAAGTCAGCCCAAATAAAGAGTTTCTTTAGTGCAATCATCGACCCCCCCTTCATTTGTGTCGCCAACCTCGTCACCACTACGTGACAATATGTCCACTATTTCTCCTCTTGGAACATAATCATTTATTGATATATGTCACTATTTCTCCTCTTGGAACATAATCATTTATTGATATATGTCCACTATTTCTCCTCTTGGAACATAAACATTTATTGGAATGGGAGCAGTGAGGGATAAGGGTAGATGGAGAATACCTCAGTAATCTGCGATTTGCTGATGACATTGCCTTGCTAAGCAACTCGGGGGATGAACTGCAAATAATGATTGATGACCTAGACAGAAAAAGTAGAAAGGTAGGCTTGAAAATCAATATGCAGAAGACTAAGGTAATGTCCAACAGCCTCGGGAAGGAACAGCAGTTTACATTAGGTAGCGAAATACTGGAAGTAGTAGGCGAATATGTCTACTTAGGACAGGTAGTAACCGCAGATCTGGACCATGAAAAGGAGATAACAAGGTTGGGATGGAGCGCATTTGGCAAGCACTCGCAGAATATAACTAGCAGCTTACCGGTATCGCTCAAGAGGAAAGTATACAATAGTTGCATCTTGCCTGTACTCACGTATGGGGCTGAAACGTGGAGGCTAACCAAGAGAGTTCTACTTAAGTTGAGAACAACCCAGAGGGCTATGGAACGAAAAATGGTAGGGGTAACATTAGGAGATAGAAAGCGTGCAGAGTGGGTCAGAGAAATAACTCAAGTTACCGACATTCTAGTGGAAATAAGAGGAAGAAATGCACGTGGGCAGGACGTGTAGTGCGAAGAGAGGATAACCGATGGTCGCTGAGGGTAACAAACTGGATTCCAAGGGAAGGAAAGCGTAGCAGGGGGTGGCAGAAAGTTAGGTGGGCGGATGAGATTAAGAAGTTCGCAGGGGTCAAGTGTATGCAGCTAGCACAGAACCGGGTTAAGTGGAGAAATATGGGAGATGCCTTCGCCCTGCAGTGGGTATAATCAGGCTGATGATGATGATGATGATGATGATGTCCACTGTTATTGGTTATAGTTTCTTTGCAGAGCCTGCTCTGTCTATTATAAACTTCATTTCAGCTCACATGTCACAAGTGGACTCTCTTCCCTGACCCACAAGTAGCGGTGTCCTCTGAAATATTTCTCTTACGCTTAGTTATCTTTGCCATTTTACCTCATTGCTACGACCCGGTTGGTTGAAGTGGTTTTTTATAAGACACTCTAAGACAG
Source organism: Amblyomma maculatum (assembly GCF_055883805.1). NCBI lineage: Eukaryota > Metazoa > Arthropoda > Arachnida > Ixodida > Ixodidae > Amblyomma > Amblyomma maculatum. The sequence continues at coordinate 13,149,037 of NC_139351.1, read as the reverse complement.
ATTTTGTTTATGTTCATTCCGTGTTCTTAAGATGCCTTGGCCAGAGCGCACCCTATACATGCCCAACCTCAAACCAGCAGCGCCTGATAGGTGCTCTCCATGGTTATCGACTTTCGCTAGCACGGGCAGCCATTAGGAATGGGGAGCCTGGCCCAGAAAAGACTTTGCGCTCGGTATTCAATTAAGGTTATCTCCCAGTTTGTTCCATCATTGTACTCTCGTTTTCCGGATGTTCCATGTGTACCTGTGCTGAGTCGCCGTTTATGGAAGCTTCCAATTTTCCATGTCTATCTCAAGAAGATGTCTACTTAGAACAGGATACGCGTTAAAAGAATTTAGTAATATTAAAATAAATAACTCGTATGCAAGAGCAGCCGGCATGAGATATAAATTTTAATAAGAAAAACTAGACGCTTCTGACGCGGTCGGTAAGAATAAAATGCACTTCCTCAAAGTAAAATGCGTCTGTTACGTTTTTTTTTATTCCCTACTGTAGCCTTGACTAAATAAATACGCAAAAAAGATCCCCAGACATTCGTTCCTAATAGTCTCCTTTCTTCATAAATTATTCGTTTTTCATTACTTTATTTTTGCCCACGATTTGCAAGTTACATATGATGGGATACAGTGTTTTGCATCAATCATTACAAGTCTCTTACATTCCAGGACATGTTTTTATTCCTGAGATTTTGAAGAAGATTTTGTGACATCACATTATTCATAGTAAAGGCTATCAAATACCAAGACACATTTATTGTATATATATATATCAGGAGCCCCCTCTGTGGCACGCAGAGCTCTACATGTGTGAGAATCCCTCTACCCTTTGTTGCCAGCCTTATCTGCGAGAAAACGCTTAACATGATTACTACGAGAGCAGGAATTATTTGCATTGTTTTTGGACTCCTTTTTGACATCTACCAGTAAGAATATTCTTACTATGTGACAATATATTTGAACGCAGATTTTCATCTCAAATATTTAGCGCCAATATAACTGGCAGGGAGTATAATTTGTAGCTCATATCTGTGCCTTTTCTTTATTTTTCAGATGCGGTGTTCCTTCAGATAACTCTCCATCGAAAGGAACAGGAATGTCGAAGCCCGGAAAGTAAGGAACAAAGCAGGCTGCGCACGCCTCCCCTCTTATTACTACCGTTTCTGGACTTGTGTAGATACTTCGGTAAACTGCGACCCACGAGATTCGCACAAATGGAAGCGCTTGGTTCAGCTAGCGCTATTAGCCTTTGGCTTTTAGTTTAAAATTTCTCCACAAAGCCCAACACAGTGATACAGTCGCTATAATTTATAGTTTTAGTTCACATCAGAGAATATATCTAAAGGGGAATTGAAGAATAAAAGGACCAGTATAATGGTATGTATGGCGGAACTTTGACAAGCAGAAAGAACGCAATCCTTATCTCTGCTTTATTTTGCATCATTCAAACACTTTTACTGGACATTTATTCAGCCTCAGTTCTGCATTATATAAGAAAGTTTGAGATTTTGTTTTACTAATATCACAGACTGCGCCGTTTAGTCTTTTAATGGTTCCGCCAGCTTAAGTTTCAACATAAGCCTTGGTTTTACGCTAGAAATATTGTACTCCCAGGGTGTGGAATGAAGTAAACAAAATTCGGTTTTGCTACTTTCATGTTAAAGAACCTCAGGTGGTCAAATTTTCAGAGACTACCCCCCCCCCCCCCCCCCTCACTGTGGCGTCTTTCATAGGCTGAGTCGCGTTGTAACGTTAAACCCGACAAACCAAACCAAACTAACTGGTCGTAAATTATGTGACCGTTTTGGGCGCATAACACAGACATTCATGCTTTGTATTCATCCCGGTATTGTGGTTTAAAGCAGAATAACGGAGTAAGACATTTTAAAGCAAAAGATTCAGTATAAATGAAAGTAATCGTCTTCGACAACACCACTTCGTCGTTAACGTATATTCTCCTAAACCAATATGGCCTAATATGTACTTGCACAATTCAATGTACAAGCTTCTAAGACAAGCCGTTCTTGTTAGCGTTGATCTGCATAATTCTGCAGGGTAATTTGGTCGGCGCATTTTTCATATCATTCCGGATTTTCTATACGGGCGGAAAAACTCACATCCGTTTTGCAGTTTGGAATGAAAGGAGGATGAACCGTCAAATTCTGATTTATTCCTATATTACTTGATAAAGTGGGGAGTGAAACAAGAAAAGACATGTGTTTGTCATACTGGAGTCTACGAAGTAAATTTCAAACAGTGTGTTTCATTACCGCGCACAGATATGCGCGTCAAAGAGAAAATTTCCAATCGAGAGGTCATCGTTTTAATGTGTTCATCATAATAACTGGTGCCCACCTGCTAACGCAGTGATTATGGACCTATTGTAGGGGGTGTGAGAGGGTCTCGTCTTGCTCTTGATGATGAGAGGGCATACATAATCAGATGATACATAAGGACAACCAACCACCCTAAAATATAAGATATGTAGGAATATTACCCACGAGGGGGGTTACGTATGTGGCAAGATGCATTGTTATTGTGACTGATGCGGCTGTGTTTTTTACAATACCGTGACTAGCTTGCGATAGTAGAATACGTCTCGGGGGTAAGGTGTTTCCAGAAAGATGGTGTCGTGAAAATTGCATAATACTGACAATGACAGTGTGAGAAGGTTGACTGAAAGTCAAAAATAAGGAAGCGGAGGCGATGACAGAGTGTGCACAGTCTGCAAACTTTCGTTAGGTAATTGAAGATCTCAAACAGTAGACAATCTACGGGGAAGAGACAAGAACCTACTAACAAATACTGTATTCTTCATTGCAACGACGCAATATGCACCTGACGTCACACTTGTGAACACAGGCTGGAACGACATGTCATGTGGCCCATCTTAACGTCGTCAGAGAGCAAAGAGATGAGGGAATACATATATTCTGGTTGGCCGACAAGGCTAATTGCTTCCCGAATGTAGAATTCGTTTAATTTATTAAAGATACCCTTCTCTGAATCGAATATTGCATGCGATGTTGCTTCTTATTAGGAGTGTTGCTTAGTGTCTTTTCCGACAATGCTATATTCTGTCATTGAGAAAAACATAAGAGCGGGTAAATTTGTACTGTGTATTTTCAATATTTGTTTCAATTTGTTTTTTGTGCACAAACTACCCACCTATCTCGCAATGCGGCTAGCAATGTAAAAGAGTAAAAAAAAAAGGTAAAGATCGAAATACCCTCAATTAATACTATAAAGGGATATTACACATGAAGTTTCATGGTGCCCTGGCTTTGTTAATTTTACCGCTACTCCTCGTTCTGAGGGCTTATACTTTCGAGAATAGGGTAAAAGGCATCCGAGATGAACGCCAGGTGTTCTATTATCATGAGGCAGGATACAAATGGCCGCTGGATTATTAAAAAGGTTGAGCGCTAGGAAATTCACAACCTCATTTGTCGTCACACGCATTTCTTGATTGCTAGTATACTAGAACCCTACAAAGGGGCGAGACATTGCGGAACGGCTTACCCTGTATATTATACTACTTGGTGCAGCTCCCCCGTTTTCATTTCTCTGTATGTACCAAAACTATGCTATAAAACTGAGGTGGCAAAGTTTTGCGCCTTAGGAACATTCTACCGTGCGCAGATTGCTATAATCTTTTTTTGTCTTCCAAACAGTAATAATTGTCAATCTAGCGAAGGAGGTTAGTATTGTGAACACTGAAGATCAGACATGAATAATGAAAGAAATGTGCGGCGATATATAAATTCTGGTTCGCCGAAAAGCACTCACTGCTCCCCAGCGCATGATTCCCTAAATGTATTAATGGCGTTCTGCGAATTGAACATTATATATGATGTTTCATCTGACTACTAGAGTTACTTAGTTTCCTTTCCGGTAATGCAATTTTTTTTTTTTCAAAATGACGCAATAAGCAGGTAAACATATTTGTCTTTTTAATTATTTGTTTTTGTATTTTATGCACAAACTATCCACCTATCTCATCAATGTGGCTAGAAATTTGAAATAGTAAATAAAATAGTAAACATCCATCTATCCTAAGTACTAATATATACGAATATTACACACGAGACGGAGTTGCGCCTGACAAAACATTGTTATTGTGACTGATGCGGCGATATTTCATAAGACTGCCGTGACTATCTTGTGATAATTGCATTCATCTTGGTAGCAAGCGATTCCAGACAGATGCGACTGGAAAAGGTCCATAATAGTTATAATATGATTATTTAAGGAGGTTTAATGTAAGCCACAAATAACGGAGCGGTAGCGATGACAGTGCGTTTCCGCAATCTGTCAACTTTCATAAGATAACTGATGAGCGCAAACAGTACACAATTCACGGAGAAGAGACAAGGACAGTTGTTACTAACAACTACATTATTTTCTATAGCAACGACAGGCATATAACCCTCAGGCCAGACTTTAGAGAACAGGCTGAAACGATATGTCATCTTGTACAAGTTAACGTTGCGAGCAGAGCAGCTTCTATTATGCTTCGTACAGAGAAATGAAAGTATCGGTAATGAAGTCTTCAGCCTTTTTCTTTCTATGAAAGGCTTCAAGTGCCAATAGCGCGCGTTCATTTTTGCTTCTACCAGTCTGCATCGACGTCTTATCAAATTGTGCTACACATTCGAAAGCAAGCATATGAAAGACGAGATGGACACGTTTGTCATCTTTCTTCGTCAGATTTAGCGCGTACTATCTGAGTCGTTCATTCATTCAGCGGCCAGTCTGCCCGACGTACGTCTTCCCACAGGAACCCAGCATGGTGGTGATGTGGTTAGGGCACACGACTACTATGGCCGAGGATGCTAGATGGAATCCTGAACTCGGCGGCCGCTTTTCGATTGTGAACGCTTAGCTTGTCCAAGGCAAAATACTCCACAGGGACAGACTGCCTATTTGCTTGCTATTACTTTTGAAGTAAAACCTTATAAAATAAGGCACCACTATTAGGCTGAATGTTTTGCGCTCGACCGCAAACCTCTAACTTGGCGTTCTGGTTCTACGCTTTAGAATCAGGCCCCCGGAAACAGCTGTCAAGAGCGTCAAAGGGAAACCAGGTGCCATAAGCCGGCACCGGTATAAGTCTGTGAGGGCCGACTACATGTATGAAGACGCTATTCCTACTATTTTGAGTACTACTTTTGAGTGTAAAGACTTTAGCGGGAAGAGTTCTTTGTCTGCACGTAGCTGGTATTCGCATAAACTTGGCGTTCCGAGACCTGGAGCTTATGTCCAAATACTAAAAAGTATTCCAGTGAGGTATCTGGAGGGCAAAATTTAGGCCTTCTCCGTGCTGCCTAAAATCTTTCGAACCAACAATAATTGATCCTGGTAGAAAGAGTAAGAGTTGAAAACCAAAAAAGGTCAACGTGCTTAACTTTGTTTTACATTTGGCTTTTAAAAAAATTTATAAGGTCCGGTGAATGTAAGCTAAAATATATCGCAAAGGATTTGAGCAACACTAGATCCAGTACATAAGTCATTTAATTGCAAAAAAACGGCTTGTCACAAAAGACGGTAAAAGTCATCTGGAGGTCATATTCCAAGATATTTATAAAGGTCCCTACAATACGTCTGGCAGAATTCTGGAATTCAATGACAGCATTTTTAAGCTTTGCTCCAGCGCATACGATGATGGAAGGCTTTTTACCACATTATGCACAGCGCTATCTACGTTCCACGCACCGCCGGTGTGGTGTATACTATCCTACGTTTCCTGTGGAAATCTTGCGTCGGGCGTACTGGCCACTTTATGAATAAATCACTCAGTAAGCATGCGCTACATGTTAAGAAGAAAGATGACAGAGTTGTTTATCTCGGGTCTCTGATTCTTGCTTGAAAATATACACCGCGATATTTATAAGGCGTTCATTTCAGACAGAAGCAAAAGCAAAACCTAAAGCATTACATATCAATAAAGAACCTAAAGACTGAAGTAGTGATAATTACATATCGCGGTACGAAGCAGAATATAAGTTTCCGTGCTCGCCCCGTTGTTACCTTGGACCAGAGGATATGTTTTGTCTTCTGCTTTCTAAATTGTGACCTGAAGTGTACATGAATTGTTGCTATGAAAAGTAAAGTAGGGGTTAGTAGCACCGGTCCTCCTTGTCTCTTCTCCGTGAATTGTCTACTATTTGCGCTCATGAATGACCTTAGGCAAGTCATGAACCAACTAGGCCGAACCGAAAGTTTATTGCAATCAGCCAACGCTGCAACGTTTTTCCGTTTACCATAAAAAAATGCCGAGAAAAGAACGCGTTAACGCCGCAGCGTGGTAGGAAAGGAAAAGAAAAAGAGACATATTCTGTATTGAAAGAGGTTTTTGTGGGTGAGCTGAAGGCATGACTCTAGCATAGGTAACTACACCTAAAAAAATTCGCTGCAGTAGACACCGTCTTTTCCGTTTGACATGCAGAAGTGATGAAAAGTAAGGCTTATTGTACCCGTGAAATTCATCTGTACAATAAATAGCGTTATAACGCCTATATCTTATGCCGTCTCTATGTTTATCCGTCCGTAATCTTTGGGCGTTTTCATCACACAGTAAACTTGAAGAGGATATTGGGAAAGTAGCGTTTTCACTGAAGAAAGCAGCACCATACTACACCGTTTGGATAGGGGATATCATTTCTGTGTTTATGTATGACGCACATTACAACATTTTTGTCAAAAGCCTCAAGTCACTTAACTGGACCAGCCGGTATCCTCTCATTGTACCAAAGATCTTGTCTGTGTCATTATTCTTGCTATCTCATCTTTCTCACCTTTCCAATTATGTTTCCTCCAAACCTAAGCAGATGGGATATCGGACTTTAAAGTGGGAAATTTAGAGAAGTCCACCAAAGTTAAATGATCTCCTCTTGACCAGGCAAACTTGTGCGTTGCCTGGTGGTGTCATAGAGAAGAAACAGTGAGTTAACCCTTTCAGGCATTAAACACAAAATAGACGAAACTTCTTACTTCTTAAGTGTTACATTATGCTAGGCATTGTTAGTTTCACCACCATGCAATAGGTCGATATTTTTATATAGTTCATAGTCATATAATGCAGCAGTCATTGCAAAGACCTTGAGGAGAGATTTCATCTTCTATAGATATGTTTAGCAGTGGTACCTTATAAATAGCAGTTCTCTAAAATTCCGAGGGATGGACATCGTTGCATCGCAGTTCAAACATTTTACATTTAATCGCCAGCATCAGCCTGACACCGAGGAAAAGAATTGAGAAATAGTTTCCTTCTTTTGTATCATCATTAATGTCTCTTACCTGTTGGGGAACTCAGTGGTCATACTCCTTCAAATTACAAAAGTGTTATACTATTCACTTTACACTAAAAAGTACACGTCGCGCTTTACAAAGACTTATTATATTGCCATGTGTCAACCATATTTATGAGAATGGTTTTGCTGCAAGCATTCAGACTGAACAGCTGTCTGCGATGATAGAGTGCATAGAGATACAACAGGTATTTTGATGAAGGGCGCGTCGCTCAGTGACTCGCTGTGCTTTCGAATAGTGATATGCATTCGCTGACTTCTTCAACTGCCTGCTTATAATTGGGATTGTCTTATTTTCCGCTAATGGGCACTAGATAACAGATCTTTTTTGATAAATTGGTGCTGCGTTTTGGAGGCGCAATGGTGAAAGCTTTTCCGAGCAATCACACTGAAGGTTTCTGGGAAGCCATATTTTTTCACGCCCAAGGGGAGGACGTGGAAAGAGACCCTTGCGTACATAGCGGAAGTGTCGTTTTTTGTCACCCTCATCCCTCAACCCTCATCAGGAGTATCATGTTAGGTTCATCACCAGGCAGACATCACCTGTTGCCATGAAAATATTGATTCTCTTTTCGAGAATCTGTCTGTGCTCAGACTTCCTCTAATATAAAGGAGAGGTGATTTTAAATATCTTGTGTGTAATCAGCATTTACCATTACTTTTTCAGACCCTCTGTGCCCGTTGTATATAACCCAAACAGACCTCGCGCTTGCGCAGCAAGGGTAAGTCTTTACAATAAGCCTTCGGACATGAGAGAAGATATCTGCGAGGGCACATCAACATAGTATCAACGTATATTAAACAAATTGGGGAAAAGCTAATCAATCATTGTTTTACATTGAGCAGCACTCTTTTGTGGTGCAGTCATACATTAGACATCTGGAGTTGCTGATTAAGAATATGAGGATTATCAAGCGGGTTGTCAACCGCGAGAATAGGGTAAAAGGCACCGCAGGTGAATTTCAGGTATACGATTATCGCGATGCAGGATTCAAAAGACCACAGAAATGGACCAAGCGTAAGCGGTGGGGAATTCACCGGCTGATTTGCCTTTGCACGCATTTATTTTCGGAAGTGTACCAGTACACTATAAAGCGACAAGACATTGCAGAACGGCTTACCCTGTGGCATAATATATTACTTTGCGCAGCACCAACTTTTTTATTCATCTGTTATTTTGTCAACACTATGCTATAAATTGAGCGTGAAAATGTTTTTTGTCTTCGAAATTTTTTTCCGTGCTCAGGTCACTACGTCTGTTTTTGTCTTGCAAACAGTAATAATTGGCAATCTACCGAAGGAAATTAAGACTGTGAAACACTGAAGATCATAAATGAAAAATAAGAGCGATTGAGGTGATAGATAGGTTTTCGTTGGCCAAAAAGCACAAACTGCTCTCCAAGTACAGAATTTCCTAAATGTATCAAAGGTGCCCTTTTGTTAATCAAGTATTACATATCATGTCCCTGTTCATGTACAGTTGCTTTGTCCCTATTCTGAAAATGCTATACTGTTATTTAAATTAGAAGCAGAAGCTGGTAAACGTATATTGTCTCTTAACATTGTCTGTTTTTATAATTTATGCAAAAACTAGCTTCCTATTACGGCAATGCCTCTAGCAATGCAAAACATTAAATAAAATAAATTTGTCACTGCACATACAATGCCGAAGCAAACATGAGCAACAATTGCAATGAAAGATAGGCTTTGATATTTCCCATTCGTTGTAGTTAGCATGCATTTGTAATTGAATAATAATGATCTGAAATTCTTAAAATCTTCATCGGCTGAGTTGTTATATTTCGAACGCAACAGAATCATGCGTTACTTCAGTCTAGTCACATCTTTAGCCTAATTCGAGTCTGCAAGGAACGTGCCGCGCGCATCTTTGCATCTGGTATTGTTTGGTTCCGAAGAAAGCGTCGATGTCTGTACTCAGCAGTGTTAGCATTTAGATTTTGTGCTTTTCAAAAACTAATATATTCTCGTTCATGCACTCTCCATGCACTCTCTACGCGGCAACTTACGGGCTGCTCAGACCGTTTTATCCGATCAGATCAAAACTTTGTCTGCTCTCCGCCATCACTTCGTTTGGGTCAAATCCCTTCGTTTCGAAGCACCCCTTACATCGTATAACGGCGCTAGTGAGCGCTTTTTGAAAGCATGTACTGTTCGGCGTGAGAGAGTATTGTTGGTCGCCCCTACGCGACAAGGCATGATGTCTTCGTATTATTGTTGGCATGGTGGCCCAAGTGAATATTGGCCCCCTTCCTATCTCGTTTCCCAAATCCTAATCAGGAACTCAATTACAAGTCGCAAATAAACCTGAAGTAGAAACGGACTGCGAACACACTTTGACGGTCAATTCGATCATCTACCGTGTATAGCTTTTATTGCTTACTTAACCTTCCTCAACCACGGAACCGCATTTTGAAAAGACTTCAACGCAACGTCTATGTCATTTGCACACGTCTTTATACCAACGACTACTGCAATGCTGTCACCGGCTTTGACCGGTTGCTTAATTATAATTTTTCTCTACATCGTGCTTGAAATCATTGCATACCGATAATGCATGCTAGGAAATTTCCTGCGTTCACCTGAACCAATATTATTGCTTTTACAACTCGTCTGCTGCGATTTAGAGCTCATACTCGACTTTAGAATATTTCGCTCCTACTCTCGACTGCGCCTACCACCACTCCCGATGGTTCTCACGAAATCTGCTTGGGACCGGCCCTCTTGTTGTGATTACCACTACATTAATGAGATCACGCTTCCGAATCATTACCGGCTGTTACATATTGCGGAGCTGTCTTGATCACGTCATGGCGACGTCAGTATTAGTCTAATGTAAACTGCCATTTGTAAGCTGTGTAAGTGGTGACCGTTCCGCGTTATGTCTGGACGCCATACGCTGCCGCATCAGAGCTCTAATGAGACTTTAGGCGCATAACTGTGAATTAACGAACCTAATTAAAATACTTAATGCTGATATAAAATCACCTACTGAAACAGAGAAAGCACAAAATAATTTCTAGCTGAAGAACGAATGCAGCTATGACTGTCCATAGGCATATTGTCCGACAATTCTAAGTTTAGTCGCATTTGCATTTTTTACCAACAAGGTTTAAATGAATGCGATGCCTTAGCATATCGTAGAGTGCGTATACAACACTCAGCCTATTAAGTCTCCTGCGACTACTAATACATAGGTCCACCCTTAGGAGATTGGTGCTTTATAGCGGTATATATTAAGCTACCCAAATAAAGGTTCACTACTGTTTTTGCATTCCTGCCGCTAGAGTACGGTGCTGGAGAAAGAAAATTAATAGTTAAGTCATCACCATTTATTGTAATATGCTACTATTTATTTTCGTATATCTACACCAATTTGCTTGATTATGTCATGATTGCGTCTGAAATGGTTACAACATATAAGTATGTTACGTTTTCTGATTCAGCCTGGCCTTGGATCAAGAGTTAACATTAAAAGGAGAGCCTCCCCGAATCCAAAACAACGTCAAAGTTATACCATACGTTTTAATGAATAGAAGAGTAGTTACATAGTGATGCACGTTAGATGGTTTATATTCGTAAGGTTACCACCAGGCAACAAGGACTGTAGTAAGCTCTCGGTGCTACCGTCTTCCATTACTTCTGATAAACAGTAACCTAAACCTAAACGAAGAATTTCAGCAGTTCGGAAACTTTATAAAATAATATAAAGCGTTTTGTGTGTTGTGAGGTGTGATTTTGTACCTACATTGGGTGTAATGAAAGAGGGCGTGTCTACGTCTTAGCTATGTTCAAAGCAGCAAGTGGAGACAAGAGCAGAAACGCAAGGCCATATAGCCCCGCCGGGGTGGCGCAGTGGTTACGGCGCTCGACTACTGTTCCCAAGGACGCGGAATCAAGTCCCGGCCTCGGCGGCCGCTTTTCGATGGAGGCAAAAGGCAAGGCGCCCGTGTGTTGTGCGATGTCAGTGCACGTTAAAGAATCCCAGGTGGTCTACATTTCCGGAGTCCTCCACTACGGCGTCCCTCATAGCCTGAGTCGCTTTGGGACGTTAAACCCCACAAACCAACCAACCAGCAAGGCCATATAAGAACGTTTGCATGCCAGTTATCTATCTGGCTTTATGCACGAATTCATTCAACCAGCTTGAGTGATCGTTAATTCCTCTCCTGCGGTAACTGGTGGACTGGTAGTGAAGACGACTTGATAGTCGGTTTCGTTTGCGCGGTTTGGCCATTCATACAACAGAAATTCGGAGCACTAAGAAACATCAAAGACAGCGCCAAACTTTTGGAATCGGCAACGAGAACTGTCCTTTAGCACTCGAGGGAATTCAAGGTTATGGAGAACAGCGCAATGTCAAAGGCTGCTTTATTGTTTCAAGCATACCGGTTAAAGATTTACAAATCCCACAAAAAGTTCCCTCCTGACATAATGCTCAACTTCAACTTAACGTTCAATATATTTTTACACCCCTACTACGAAGGATTGAAATAAATGCTTACTGCTTTGAACTGTGAACAACATTGGTTCTCTACTCCACACAAATAGTCCTTGAGAGCACAAAACAAACATTAGGAACAAACTTGTCAGCGCATTAGGAGTTTAGAAAACCCTCATAAATGCATTTTTATTATCCGGATGGTGACTGATAAGTTTTGAAAACATATCTTGTTTTGTTTCTTTAAAACAGTTTAACGGTTTTGCGCGAGCAGGAGAAAAGTTTCCGCGCCAATTATAATGCAAAAGCATTACTTCCTGTGACCAGGAGGGGCGCTTCAGTGTCCCCACGTGCGGAAATGCAAAAACATTGCGGTCCATGAGTCGTACGGCCAATCTTAACGCAATAAGACACCATTGCTTATGACTTCACCAAGTTTGTTCTTCGCACAGTAGGTGTGCTCACTTCACAAGGTGGTTAGATATTTTTCATTCCTGATTTTCTCGCGCACCGCAAGCATGTTCCCGTTTACATATAAACCTTAATATATCGACTTATGGCCTCAGAAATTTTCACACCTCGACTACGTTCGCAATATTTGCCATCTTCACGATAGTCGCAAAATGTTGACGCTCATAAAAACTAACAATCGAGCAATAACGCAATAAAAATTGGTGGCAGATTCTATCAGTGCAAGAAACCCTGGAAAGTTCTTGTTGCTGCACAAGATTGCAGTTTCAAAGGCTCTGCTGGTGCAAATAGAGTGTTTCATTCACTTTTGACCAGCAGCAGTCGGGAAACCTTGTTGAGCAGCCTGGAACACCAGAGCGACAACTTCTGCTTCGTTTCACGCCGACCCTTAAGTTCAAGTGCTATTTATAAGCGATCATCCATGGTAAAGCTTGCTGAGGCGGCGCTTTGTTTAGCAGGCTGTGTTTGTTTCCGGTTTGTGCTTGATAGACAAGAGAGTAATTCCATGAGGGCCACTTCATTAGTGGCAGAATATATCATCAGTTGAAACTATGTTACATTTTAGGTTCGTACCTAATTATTGTGCATTATATTTATTTTCCAGTGCCCGGAAGGAAGAGGGCTGTATGGCGAGCGTTGCGGACAAGATTGCACATGTCGCAGGCAGACGCGAGATGAAAACAGCCCCCTACACTGTGTACACACTCCCAGTGGAGTAGTGCCTCCGGGATACTATTAGCGACGTCTGGAACATTTAGTCATCCAGATATTGGCTGTAAGAATGTGGGATGGAAGACGCACTAATAAAGGATTGGTGTATAAAACAGAAACAAGTCGCCGCCGCCCCAATCTTTTTGGCATTTTGAGCATTTTCTTAGTATAAGATGTGTTATTTTACCTGCTCTGTTTATTGAAATAAGAAGTTCTCTAGGCTCAGGGGCATCGTTGATGATACTCAAGCCAAGATTAGTCACCACTTAAGCGGATTTGGTGCAGATACACCTTACAAAGGAACAGGCTATGAAAAAGGGCCCTGATAAGGCATATATCTAGGGGGACAATTCTTAGCAGAGCTCATTTTTAAGAGTTTAGGCTACGCCTCAGAAGGACATCAGTGTGTACGCGTTATTAGAACTGATCCAAGCAACGTATTAGAGGAGCATACGATTCACACATGACGCGTAGAAGCAGGAGCGTGAGCAAAAAGAAGCCACCTTCGAACCACATGGACAGCGGCAATAGTGTTTTGCCACTTTATCCAAACTTATTTGAAACAATTTCCCGCCTCGACCGGAGGCTCGTTTGCGGTGAAATCGCGCACAAAGTTGTTAACCATATTTTTGCCTATTAAGCTTCATAATGGCTATTGCCTAGTTTAATCGCGCATGATGAGAAACTAGAATAGTCTGTGGAGACATTGTAGGAATAAAGGAAGACAATGCAGAATTTCTGGTGAAGACCAATAGTGGCGCCATCTCGCCAGCAATGAGCACTACAAAATTATCCTGAGTGGTTTTTATTCGGGGTGTTTCCTGCCCTTTGCAATATAGGAAAATATTGCTAAAATCACAATTGCAGGAATGGATAAAATTCTGGTCAAGCTGATGAAAAACTTTGTCCAATAAGTAAGGAAATGTTGTTAAAAGCTTTGCAAATAGTCATAACTAATAGGAAAATTCCGGACAGCTGACAGCAGAGTAAAATAAATATCACTTATAAAGGAAAAGGAGACAGGATGCATATAAAACAAGTACTGAGACATGGCTGAGGTCGTTAGGTACAATTTATGAGCAGTAGGGGCTCGTAACCGACCGCCAGTTTTTGCCGGTTCCCATGCGTGTGTGCGCCTTGGTGACATGCACGCTTTCGTGCAGTTAGCGATGAGCACGTTGGAAATATGCGGCCTTCTCGATCAAAATTCTGCATATTTGCAACTAGTTTCACTCCTTGTCGATTTAATTTTTCGTCGCAAGCGTTTGGCGCTACAGCCAAGAAAGTGCTAAAAATAATGTGGCCCAAGCGTACGCAGCCCGTGCATTATGCGATAAGTCAAACAGCCTCCTGCAGCTTCTGTACGCCCGGCTTACAGCGACACTATATAGCGCGATATTTCACGCTTCTTAAGAATTGATTCCTTCATGACTTTTACTCCTTATTCTGCCTAGGTGGCTAACAAAACGAAAGTGGGAGTGAGAAGTGCTCTACCATATTTAACAGCACAGTTGCCCGATCGATTAGGGCGCTCAATACAAGAATGCTTAAAACAAAACGCTCCAAGCAATTGAAGACTCAGATAAATGTGGCTAGATTGCTTCAGTGAGCATGATATTGTCTACAAAACCCGCATAGTTCTCTTTGAGTGCTTAGCACAAAATTTTATTTACTGAAATGCTCCAAGTGCAACACCACCAAGTGTCGTATATCCAGTGACAAGCTTGGGCAGAGCCAAGTGGTATCAGTTACCACCAAATGCAGGCGTCAGTTATAACCAGAAGTGAGTGAGTGAGTGAGTGAGTGAATCTTTACTAAATGCTTGGGGATACTCAGAAGCGATTTTTTACTGCGTAGCAATACTAGCTGCAATTATGAATTTCGCTTACTCTCTCTCTCGCTTCGTGAACATTTAGTAGAGAAAGGAAATTGGGCGACGTGCGCGTCGCGCTGCTCACCATTGAGGATGCGGAGCGGCCACACAACTTCTGCAGAAGTGAGCAAAACTTCAGCTCTCACTCTCTGTTCGCATTTTCTTGAACTTGAAGAAGAGAAAGAGAAGGTACCGACGCCCGCTTTACGCTACATATCAGGGGGCCAATCAGCAGCACAGATGCACCCAGTGAGAGAGTGCGGCGTGCCACAGTTGCGAACGTCGTTGCTGTCACCAAGCAGCGTTGTAGTTGTACAAGCGTATGTTACTCCGGACTTGGCAGTCGTGTGTCGCTCGCGCGTCCTCTACTTAGGCATATCTCCCCTCGAATCAGTTATTCCTCAGCCTTCACCGACGATAGTCGTGTACGCGCGGTGCTCTTTGGAACTCGACTCCGTGACAATCGCCGGGTCGTGAAGCAGCTTGTGCTTACCTCCGAGCCTTAACGGTCGCTCACCTTCAAGCGCATTTTCCTGCTCTTGGATTACATTTCTTCCTCCTAAAGACCTTATTTCACTGGTCGGAATGTAATGATGGCGAAACTCTGGAACATCTTCTTTGCTCATGTCCCACATTCTCCTCAAATCTGTCTTTCTCTACCAATATAATCCCACCCCAGACCTTTCGGGAGCATAGCAGTGTATTCTAGAGATATGCACCATAAATTCTGCCTATTGTGAGCCTTCCAAGAATCTTTTTTCTTTCAGGTGTACATACCATCGTCATCATCCCGCGGCGTCACCGGTGGCACGCGCCTCGGTTGTTCATCGGAATAAAAGCCAGACACGGCATACCTTGCATCGCCGTCTCGACCTGGCCTTCTTCCACACTATTCTCATTCTAATAAGAAGCACGGAGCATGGGTAAGGAGAGCTGGGGACAAGACTGTGCCGCGTGTTTGCTTCGCGTTGCCATGTATGATGCCGGGCCATCTGGTACAAGGGCGCAGGTTATCCGCGACTGAAGGAAGAAGGAGAGGAAAATGCACTACAAAGTCACAGCATAATAACCGCACAGGGAACCGCAACTAATATGAAAAAAATATTAACAAAAAATAAAAAAAAATGTTTGAGGACAAATTCAAGCAACAAGTGTTAAGGAGGAAATGTGTTTAGAGGAACGTGTAAAGTTATGCTATACCGGAAGGGAATAGAGCGTACATGCGTTGTGAATAACTGTACAATAGAGGGTTTACAAAAGTAAGTCTGGCAACCATGAGCGGCACGCTGATCCGGCACTGGCAGCCATATTTTGTTCTCTCCATCCGTTCGCTTCGTGTCCGTCCGTCAGCGCCCGCCGTTCTGTCCGCGCTTTTCATGTTGTAACCTAGTGTGCTGTGCTTGGACCTCTCCTCTGTCCCTGGCGGTGTTTGTTAGCGAAGCCAAGAAGCATATTTTGACAGCCGAGGCGTAGCGGTTACAAACTGCTCTACGAGTCGTGCATGGGCCCCTCGTCGATCCGCGCAGCGTCATCCGTATCCAGGTACAGTATCTAGAGTTTTGAAATGTGCAGATTTTTTTTGTCTGTGTGCCTTTGCTATTTACTTTAACGACTATGAGAGATGATCGCGAGTTTGCTTGGTCTGCGCATCACCGTCACTCATCCCACAGCTACCAGCGGGATACTTGTTGGTGAAATGAGCGAGGATGCAATTTGTTTTGAGATGAAGGAATCGTGCGTAATTTGACGTAAGTCGAAACGGCGCTTAGCACTTTCCTGCCTATGCCGTCGACGCAGTTATTGGCACGGGTCTCGGAAATAACCGAGGGCTGCGTAAAAAAAAAAAGAAAAATGTGTCATAGCAAGTTCTGCTTCCAGTGAGTGAAGATTGATTGGTGTGCAATAGGCGATGATGAGACAATAAAATATTTGTAATTATTTGACCAATTGATGAAATAAAGCAACAAAAAAAGAAAAAATGGAAATTGAGGGTTTAAAGGTGACAAAATGCTCAGAAGGAAAAACCAGTACTTGGTGATGGTAATGAAGAAAATTTGGAATGTGCAATTGATTAATTGAAATAATTTAATGTGTTCAAAGGTGTCAAATTGCTCAGAATGGAAAGGTGATTGTTGCTGACCCTGAGTATTGGTGTATAAAAATACAAAACATTAAATGAAATAAACAAACAATCGAAATATAAAATAAATAAAAGCTAAAAATTCAAAAAGGAAAGAAAGAAAACGTGTGTGTGTGAGAGAGAGACTCTATCGCGTCATACCCAAAACGGCGGAGCTTAAGTGTCCCCCTAATGTTTTATAACAGTATTATATGGTATAAATCTGACTATGGCAACACAGCCAGTTGCACCAAGCACTGACACTTCGCAGTGTGTGAGATGAGTTTTCAAATTTTTTTTCGTTTCAGCTGAGTTCCTCTTTCTTTGAGTTCCTCGAAGCTTCCCATGACAGCACTTTCATATGAGGTTAAGGCATCAAATGTCTGCTATCTGACAGAGGGAGTAAACAAAAAAAAAATCGGCATGTTCACAAAATCAACTGAATTTTAGGTGGCTGTCAATTAGCGAACCATCGGGCGACTCGATAAAACGCACAAAAGTTAAAAGCAAACTTCTTTATTTTATCGGCCGCACAAGCAGGTATGAAGGCACAGAATGCAAACCTGAGCTGCGTGCTCTGGACGCGGACCGGACTTCGCATGCATTATCACGTGATAGCATCTTTCGAAACGAGCTAGACGTGAGCATATTACAACACACTAGTGGGATGTCATCTTCTCCTGCTTTACTAGACGCCGTGGGTTTGGCAGCCGCTTTTGCAGCTTGAAGCACGCACCTCGGGCGCACTAGACAGCCGTATTGCTCTCTGCACCAAGAAATACAATTTCGTACGACTGTGAAAAGTAGTTTTGGTAATCATGCCCTTGTCTTAAATCAAATACACACTAGTAAATGCAACCTACGTACAAAAGGTTTCAAAGAACGTATTTGAACTATAGCGTTCGGTATATATATATATATATATATATATATATATATATATATATATATATATATATATATATTTCTCCTTCTCCCGTGTCCTTCATCGAAGCATAAGCTTATTCTTCAAGTTAACAAGGCTCCATAGCACGCAAAACAACCTTGCTGTTTTAGGTGATAGCACGTTCTGTGAGCTAGCTCTCAGTCAGAGGGACGTGCAGTAAATTAACTGAATTTCAGGTGGCTGTCAATTAGCGAACCATCGGGCGACTCGATAAAACGCACGTTCTGTGAGCTAGCTCCCAGTCAGAGCTTAATGCTTTACATGATACAAGTGACACCTGTAAAACCGATTAGGATTGCAAACGAGCGGTCGCATACATGCGTATACTTTGTTTCCATGTTCATCTACGACGGTGCGCTTGCTGCAGAAGCGTACGCAGCAACATGCTGGCATCATTCCGAATAGAGCTTGGTGCTATCAGCGACTGCTGTGATGTTAAAAAATGAAACAATCGCTTGTGATCATTCCAATTCACCTTGCGGTGCAAGCACGGGTTCCACGAAGGCGCATGTTGACAGCGTACTCGATGGGACGCGCGGGCGGACTGAACAAAACATGGCCGCCTTGCCCAGTTTCTGCCTCTTTCACTAGATGGCGCTAACTTTTGTAAAGCCTCTATTAACTCTATGTGGGATTGTTTTCCTGAATAGTTATGATGCAGAGGGTATATACCCAAGGGATTCTAAAGTTCCCTTAGATATATTTGTTCCTGCTGGTTCCAATGTTCTAAATTTATGAATTAGATAGGCCTGTCTATATTTTCTGTCCCTTGCAGATTTAAAGCCTGACTGGAGAATATATTGCCACCTGACGGTTTGAGGTAGCGCCTGAAAGACGAAGAAGTTGTATACTCTCGGCCTTATCAGCCTTATCACGTCGGGGACGTAAGGCCGTAAAATGTACTGTCATTTTATGTGATGTAATACCGTAATTTTCGAACTATAGTTGTTTAAAAGTCACTCTGACGTGATAAGGCTGATGAGCACATGCTTGCATCGTCTGATCGTAGAAAGGCGAGATAGCGCAAGCACTCTTCCCACATAACGCCTATATTTTCTGCTCAGCCATCGACGTTACTTGATTTATGATTGGTTAGCGATATCCAGGAAAACCTATATAATTTCATCGCAAATCCTGCCAGTTGCAAAATGCCTCCAAGAGTGCCGATCGACGACAGGAGACTGATTGCATGTCTCTTCGTGGAAGGTGTTCCCCAGCGAGAAATTGCTCGCCGTACCGGTCGTTCCAAATCTGCAGTAGCCCGAACCATTCGCGTTTTCCGCAATGGAGGCAGCCTGGCAGATTCCAAGCGCCCAGGTCGACCGAGAGCTTCAACAGAAGAAGATGACCTCCTGATCATAGCGGCATCGGTGGCCGACCCCTTCATGACTGCAGAAGAAATCCGCAAGGAACTTGCACTGAATATATCTGCTAAAACTATCAGGCGGCGGCTCAAAGAAATTGGTCTCCGATCGTGCATGGCTGCCCAGAAGCCGCATCTGACAACTAAACAGCGCAAGGAACGGCTCGAGTTCGCCAACTCTCTGAAAGGGTGGACTGTGGACGACTGGTCCGAAGTTATATTCTCGGACGAGTCTTCTTTTTCCACCCGCTGGGACCAGAAGTGCCGAGTTTGGAGGCCAGTGAATTGCAGGTATGGATACCCTTTTTTTTGCGTCTAAGTAAATCCTGAATATTTTATATGAAGAATACGAATAAAGTAGGATATAGCGGCAAACTGCTGTCTTCGTGTTCCCAAATGAAATATACGTCGTAAACAATGCCGAATACTCCTCCTCAGCATGCAATATCTCGGAGGTGCACGATGTTGATAGAAGCGCCCTTCCGAAGAGAGTCCATTAGCAAACGCTTCTTAGTGCCGATGCCGCAATTTACTCTAAAGTAATTGCTCTTCCGAAACAACTCTTGTCATTTAGTAGCGTGGTTCAAGTACTAACTATTTAGAAACGATTCACAGTTGCTAATCAAACCTTTTTACACGGAAAAGTTAGTTTTCACTCGCGCTCAACCTGATGCATAAGACCCAAATTATAACTTTGTACTGATTTTCTTCTCCTATATAGATACGACCCGCCATACGTGCAAAATGTGTTCTCCAGTGGTCGCTGTTCCGTGGCTGTATGGGGCGCCATGTCAAGAAATGGACTGGGGCCTCTGGTGAGAGTCGATGGATCCTTCACCTCGGACGCCTACGTCGACATCATTGAGAGTGTGTTAACGCCATATGTCCTTGACGGACCATTCCCAGATGGATTCTACCTTTTTCAACAAGATAGGAGTCCTGTACACACGTCTCGAAAAGTGAGCGCTATTCTCGACGCTCGTGGCGTGCGGCAGCTGCCATGGCCTCCGAAGGGAGCCGACATGAGTCCCATTGAAAATGTGTGGGGCCTATTGAAAGCTCACCTGATGAGGTCTCACATTGGGAATGCCAACGCAGACACACTCTGGGAAGCGATCAGAGGTGAATGGGAAAGACTTCGTGCGGACACAGATGTGGTTCGTTCCCTTTACGAATCGATGCCACGCCGGTTGGCAAGCGTCATCGCTGCTGATGGCGGTTTCACCAAGTATTAGGAATTTTTCGTTTGCCAGTGATGTCTGCATTGTTTTATTTTTATTTTTTGTTTTATGACAATAAACTTGTTGCTTAAGGATTATTTCTCTCTTTTACGCTTTTGGTCGGCACAATAACTATGAATGAGTTGCGATGCACGCTAACGCTCGCAGTTGAAGCATAAGGACCGAGTGTCTTTATCGAGATGTTTTCATCGCAGTGGGCAGTTTGCAGAAACGAGACCTTTATCGCATGCCAGAAGTTATGTTATTATTGAAAGAAAAAAAGAAACAGATCTAAATGATTCGGTATAAAGGTGGCGGGCCCCGTGCACGAGCGCTGTTATCGCTTTCGACTGGCTGTACGCCGAGCACGACGGCCGCATAGCTCGAGCGGCGCGAGCAGTAAACAGCGCCAGCCGCGCCCAAGTGCGGAATAAGCAGCGCTTCAAACAAAACGAGCGAGGAGAAAGGCCAGCGGACGCATATAGGACGGGCATGCGCCTAGTCATCGGCCCGCGCAACCTCGACGCGCGCACCACGCCGCCTAGTGGCCCAGAGGCAGCTTTGAAACGGGGCTCCGGCGTCTCGCAAAATATTGTCCATGACTGTACTTCTGTTTACCTTCAAAACCCCCGAGTGCCAAAATCGTTCCATGGCACTGCGCATGAAGACGTTGAGGACTTGCTAGCTCAGTTCGAACGAGTCGCATCCTTTAATCAGTGGGACGACAACTTAAAGCTACGGAACGCCATTTTCTGCCTGGAAGACCATACTTTGACATGGTATGAGAACTGAGAAGGCACATTAACATCATGGCCTCAGTTCCGCCGTCTTATCATAGAGGCGTATGCCAGCCTGGATAGGCGCGAACGAGCAGAACGTGCTCTACAATCTCGGAAACAGGTGCCAAACGAGTCCGTCATGATGTATGTTGAGGACATGACGAAACTATTTCGACGTTTGGATCCCAACATGTCTGAAGACAGAAAGCTGCGCCACCTGATGCGTGGGGTGAAAGAACTGCTTTTTGATGGTCTTGTACGTAGCCCACCAATTACAGTTACCTCATTTCTAACAGAGGCGGTCACCATGGAAAAGATCATACACCAGCGCTCGGCTGTCTACGACAGCCCAATCCTCGCTACGACTGCTGCCGAGCCTCTTACAGATGCTTTAAGAAATACTGATCACCTCCGAGATCTTATTCGCGCAATTGTACGCGAGGAAGTGCAGAAGGTTTGTGGCATGTTCCAACGCAGGGGTGATTCTCTCGTACATATAATCCTCGAAGAGATTCAGCAAGTCACGCAGCCATCTTTGCATGTTGCTGAAGCTCAAAGTACCCTTGTTCCTGATTATCCTCGTCCGACTTACGCTGACATTCTCCGACGCACAGTTCCCGTCCAAGCTCCGTTGTCTACTTTACCACCAACCCAGTGCATGCCCGCCCAGCAGCCAACGCAATACATTCCTGTACAGCAGCCAACGCGGTACGTGCGGCCACCGCGGTCAAACATTCGACGAACGGACGTCTGGCGGGCCCCTCGGAGCCACCGCCTTTGCTACCACTGTGGGGAACCTGGTCACATTTTCCGGTGGTGCCCTTATCGGGAACTCGGATCGGAGGGTTTTTACACCAACGCACCTAGACTCACGTTCGGTCAACTACCTCGTGACATCGGAGACAACCTCGCACAAGAGAGTCTCCGGATGGCGCGCCGATAATCCAGGTCTCCATCCCCACGTCGGCCATCCCCTTGAACGACTGGTGACTTCCTGCGAGCACCACCTGGTCGCTCACCAAGCGCCCACCGGGAAAACTGAGTAGAGCGACCTCCGGGGGCGGGGCCGCTAAATGTCTGCACAAAGAAGTCCCCCTAATGAAAACAGATATGGATTTTGGAGCAGAAACGACAACATTTGGTTCACGAAACCGGCTATCGCTGGACATCCCTGTGTGCATCGATGGTCATTACGTCAGTGCTTTAGTGGATACCGGAGCAGACTTTTCGATTTTGAGTGGGAAACTGGCAGCGCATCTTAAGAAGGTTATGACACCATGGAGTAGCACACAGATACACACGGCTGGGGGGCATGTAATTACTTCTATTGGACAGTGCACGGCTAGAATCCAGATTCGTACGTCAGCATTTGTTGTCAGCGGCGTCGTTCTCCGGGAATGTTCTCGTGGTTGGAATGTCGGTGTGGATTTCCTGCGGGAATATGGCGCCATCATCGATCTCCGACAGCGAACGGTCTCGTTCTCAACGAAGAAAAGCGGTTGCCAGCCCGACCGACGGCCAACGTTACGTGCGCTCTACGAGCTTCAGCCGAGTGTGTTTCAGTGCCTCCCCGCACCAGCGTGTTTGTGAGTGTTGTGTGCGATGGGTTACGTGACGGGCCGATAATTTCTGAAGGCAACCGTTCGCTTTTATTTTCTCATGGCATCTGTGCAGCTCGAAGCTTAATTATTCTCAGCAATGTTCACTGAGCTTCTCGTCACTAACTTCACGAATGAATCTCGCCCCCTCTATCGCTCTACTGCCACCGCTTTTGGCGAACTGTTAAACGAAGTTTCTGAATGTTTTGCGTCTGACATTATTGATACTCCTGGTGTTCTAGACCACATCGATGTTAGCAGTGACCTTTCTGCCTGTCAACAACGCGACCTGCGCGCCTTACTGCTGGAGTACGCCCCGTGGTTTGCCTCATTATCGAACGTCCGGCAAACTTCTATCTCCAAGCATCGCATCTTAACGTCTGATGATTCCCGACCTATTCGACAGCAGCCTTACCGTATTTCGGCCAAATAACGTGAGGCAATTCGGACACAAGTCCAGGAAATACTTAATGATGATGTTATTCAGCCGTCTAAAGGTCCGTGGTCGTCGCCAGTCGTGTTGGATAAGAAAAAGGATGGCACGCTGCGTTTTTGCGGTGATTACAGTAAACTGAATGACATCACAAAAAAAAAGATGTATATCCGTTGCCCCGTATCGATTATTCGCTCGATCGACTTCGCAATGCCAAGTTTTTTTTCCTCCATTGATTTAAAAAGTGGTTACTGGCAGATGGAAGTGGATGAGCGCGATCGGGAAAAGACTGCCTTTGTGACACTGTATGGCTTATATGAATTTAAAGTATTGCCTTTCGGTCTGTGTTCAGCGCCAGCGACGTTCCAGAGAATGATGGACACCGTACTTGCTGGTCTCAAATGACAAACCTGTTCGGTTTATTTGGACGACGTCATTGTGTTTTAAGAAACATTTGACCAACATCTTAAGCCGCTGCGAACGGTATTGGACGCTCTTCGCTCGGCCGATTTGACACTCAAACCGGAAAAATGTCACTTTGGATATCAGCAGCTGAAATTTCTCGGTTATGTGGTTAGCGCTGACGGTGTCCGGCCTGATCCTCACAAAACAGCCGCTGTAGCCAACTTTCCCATCCCTACCACGAAGAAAGCAGTCCGACGTTTCTTGGGCCTGTGCGCGTACTATCGCTGTTTCATTGCCAATTTTGCCAAGATTGCAGAACCTTTGACGCGCCTCACACAAGATGACGTCCCGTATGTCTGGTCTTCCGAGCAGCAGGAGGCATTCACCGAGCTGCGCCAACGGCTGCACTACCCTCCCATTCTTGCACACTTCGATGAGGACGCTGCCACCGAAATTCACACCGACGCCAGCAGCGTCGGTCTGGGTGCTGTTCTGGTCCCGCACCAGCAAGGCGAAGAAAACGTGATCGCTTATGCCAGCCGCACCCTTTCTCGGGCAGAATCAAACTCCAACTTCTTAAAATGAGTGTCTCGCCGTCGTTTGGGCCACAATGAAATTCCGACCTTACCTGTACGGCCGTAAATTTAAAGTTGTGACAGACCTTCATGCTTTGTGTTGGCTGGCTAGTCTCCGAGACCCATCAGGACGTCTTGCACGGTGGAGTCTTCGTATGCAGGAATTTGATTACTCGATCGTTTATAAATCTGGACGTAAACATGAAGATGCTGACACACTGTCTGGATCACCCGTGGAGTTGGCCCATGACAGTACGGTCGAAGACGCCCATTTTCTTGGCATTATCAGTTCCTCTGATTTAAAGGCCCGGCAACGCGCTGATCCAGACCTCAAAACTGTGATCGATCATCTGGAGGGTTTCGATTCTACAGTATCTCGGCTGTTTGCTAAGAACTTGTTATCCTTCTGTACGCGCGACGGAATTCTCTACAAGAAAAGTGCCGGCAACAGTGACCGAGTCTATCTTCTAGTCATCCCTGCAGATCTCCGCGATGAAATCCTTCATGCTTACCATGATGAACCCACCGCTGGACACTTGGGCTTTGCACGCACTCTTACCAGAGTGCGCCAGGCCTACTACTGGCCCAAACTTGCCGCCACCGTTCATCGATATGTTAGAGGTTGCCGAGAGTGCAAGCGACGCAAGACACCGCCATTGAAGCCAGCGGGTTTTCGGCAGCCTATTCCCCCACCGCTAGTACCATTCAACCAAATTGGTATGGACTTTCTCGGCCCTTTTCCTCTATCGTCAGCTGGCAATAAGTGGATTATCGTGGCTACAGATTATTTGACACGTTACGCGGAAACTATGGCGGTGCCACGTCCAACATCTTCCGAACTGGTACAATTTTTCATGAAGCAGATTGTCCTCCGCCATGGCGCCCCTTCATACGTCATCACTGATTGTGGCAAGGCATTTACAGCGCGTCTCCTTGAAGTTTTCCAACTAAGCCAGACACATCACCGAAAGACTACTGCGTACCGTCTTCCGTCTTACTGAGAGACTAAAGAAAACAATAGTGGACATGCTCGCCATATACGTGGATGTGCGGCATAAAACATGGGATGAGATATTGCCTTATGTCACATTTGCATATAACACAGTCATCGAAGAAACAACTCGATTAGCTCCGTTTCGCCTAGTATATGGGCGCGATGTACAGGCCATACTCGACGCTATGCTGCCATGTGCGGCTGACGACCAGCTGCTTACCGCTGACGCAGAAGAATTCACCAACTACGCTGAGGAGGCTCGCCAACTCGCCCGTAATCACATTACAAAACAGCAAGCAACAGATGCACGGCGATATAACGACCATGATCGCTATGTCGTGTTCCAGCCTGGTGACAAAGTGTGGGTGTGGACACCTGTCCGGCACGCAGGCCTGCCAGAAAAACTTCTCAGTTGTTACTTTGGACCCTACAGAGTGTTGCGTCGTCTCCCAGAAGTTACGTACGAGGTTATTCCAGACGGAACTGTACCGAGTTCTAGTCGTCAGTGCTCGTCTGACCTAGTGCATGTGCTTCGCATGAAGCCGTATTTCACCCGCTGAAAGTCGCATTTGCGATCCGGATCAGTTTTTCTGTGAGCTCGCGTTTTTTTTTCTCTCAAAGGGGTGAATAATACCACCTGACGGTTTCAGGTAGCGCTTGAAGGACGAAGAAGTTGTAGACTCTCGCGCGCTTTGGCTAGCTAGGACGGTGGACTCTTGAGCCTGTGTCTTTGTGTTACTGTTTCCCGTGAACCCCTGTCTTGACTGTGTGTCTCTGCCCCTGTTGCCGATTCCCATAAATCCCTGTCTTCGTTACAATGTAATTTAATTTCTTCGAACTTATGGTCTTTCTGATTGAAATTACGGGAAGCTGCTTTCGGGAGGTTTTTGCCTGCGTCTGCCCGATGTCCATTAAGCCGTATGTTCATTGGTTGCCCTGTCTCTCAGATGTACTGTTTATGACAGAAGCAGCCATCTAGAAGGTAGATAGCGTTTGAAGATGTGCAGTTAAAGCCTCATTTTATGTGAAGCGTGAAATCGCTTGCATTACTTTTAACCTTGGTGTCTTTTTGTATATGACTGCACGTCTTACATCTAGGTCGAGAGCAAGGGTGAGGGTGTGTTGGATGCTTGTTGTCGAGTTTAGAATGTACTAGAATATCTCTGAGGTTCGCGTTACGTTTGTATGTTACCCTTGGTGCCTCCGGAAATATTTTCTTGAGGCGTTCATTAAACGTTAGCATGGAATGGTATTTCCGCAGAATATTGTTTATGTTTGTAAGGGCATTGGAGTATTGAAATGAGATAAGTGCATCTCTCGAGAAATTGGGGGAATCAACCTGGATCACTGCTCGGCTGACATGACCTCGAGCTGTACTGTGAGCCAACTCGTTTACTTTGTTCCCCGAGGGTGCCGGCACCCATATTAACACCACCTCTTTTTGGTTCTATTCTTTATATCTTAAAATTCGCTCTGTCTCTTTGAAGATCATGCCCCTCTCAAAATTATTTATAGCCTATTTGGAGTCGCTAATGGTAACCGCTTATTGACGAAATCAGCACTCGCCGAACTCACAGACGAAAAAGAAAAAGAAAAACAAAATATAAACACATTGACGTTTCGGCACCTGCTACGGGTGCCTTGCTCACAATGGAAATGAAACGAGGTGGGCCGTTGATTATGAAGTTAAAGTGTTGCGTACAAAGTGCATGTACATCTCGGGTAGATTTCCCCGCGTCCTGTTTATCGCTTCGCTTGTCATTTGGATGTGTAATGATTCCTCGGGCAGGCGCGTAGATAACAGTTTCTCCCTTTCAAGTATCTGCGCGGAATCCCAGTCAATCAGGTGGCCCGTGTCTTGATTATGCTCTGCTAGAGCGTTAGAAGTCACCTTTTTGTTCTTTACGTCACGTTGGTGTTCCTTCAATCGACTTCTGAAGTCGCCAGTTTCGCCTATGTAGGAAGCGCTGCAATCTTTGCAAGGAATCTTGTAGACGACGCCAGGGTAGCTTGCCTTCTCCAAAGGGTATTTGACCTGTACCAGATTATTTCGGAGCTTGCTGGATGGTACATCGGACACTTGGACGTCGTAGGCAGCGACTATCCTGCATAAGGTTTCGCTAACGCTCTGGGCATAAGGAATGACAGCACGCGTTTTCTTTTCTCTTCGTTCTCCGGTTGGAGGGGCTGCAGCGCGTAGTTCTTGCGAACGGAGGACTTGGGAAGGGTATCCGTTTTCTTTAAGGTCCTTCCGTATGTGGCTCAGTTCACGACGTGTTTTTCTTGGGCTTGAGCAAATCCTGAAGGCCCGATTAAAAAGCGCCGAGGCAACCGATCGCTTATGCCCTAATGGGTGCGCTGAATGAAAATTCAGATATTTACCCGTGTGGGTAGGCTTTTTGTATACACTCGTCGCTAAACCGTTTCTTGTTCTTTCAACTAGGACGTCAAGGAAGGGGAGTCGCCCGTTGACTTCTTCTTTCATAGTGAACTGGACGCCTTCTTGAAACGAGTTAAGGTGCCGAAGGAATCTTTCGGCGTCCTCTCGACGGATGAGGCAGAAAGAATCGTCAACGTAACGAAGGAACAGTCTTGGTGGAGGGTCGAATGACGTCAGTGCGCGGTTTTCAATCGTCTCTAGGGCCAGGTTGGCACAAACCACAGAAATGGAAGCACCCATTGCTGTCCCGAAGACCTGCCTGTAGAACGTCTTGTTGAACGTAAAGTACGTGTTGGACAGGCAGAATTTGAGGAGCTGGCATAGATCGTCCGTTTCAATAGGTGTACGTTCTAGCAGAGACAAGTCGTTGTTCATAGCTGTTTTGCAACATTCGACTGCGAAGTCTACCGGCACACACGTAAACATGGATCTCACGTCGAAAGACACCATGACGTGGTCGTTGTCAAACGTTATTGTCTTTAGTTTTTCTACAAACTGTGCCGAGTCTTTCACGTGCGTGCTGGTTCTTCCTGCCAAAGGAGCAAGTACCCGGTGTGTAGGTAGCCCGACAACTTGTAAAACGGAGACCGGGTGCAGTCCACAATCGGGCGAAGTGGCACATCCTTTTTGTGCACCTTGGGTACCCCGTATATGGCTGGCGCGGAGCCATTGTGGCAGAGCAGACGGTTATACAGGTAGCCCTTGTCCGGTGGAACGAACTTGAAAACTTCTGACAGACGCTTATGCAACTCAGCTTCAATTTTCTTTGTAAGGTCTCGAGCCAACTTAGCGTATGTGGCTGTATCACTCAAAAGTGCCTCCATTTTTTGCGCGTAGTGAGCGCTGTCCAATACGACAATGGCGTTACCTTTGTCGGCAGGAAGTATTGCAATGTCGCTGTTGTGTTTTAGCTCATTAGTGCTCTTTGCTCAGCGGGTGTGATCGAGCCATTCTTGCCTTTTGAAAGCTTGGAAATTGCTCTGATGGCCCGTGAGCGAGCTTCGCTTTGTAAGCTGGGGGCGACCGTGCGTACAGCCTCTTCAACAGCACATGTCATGTGAACAACATTTGGACGAGCGCCGACATTAAAATTAAGGCCCCGCTGAAGTAGGCTTCGTTCATCTGCGTCAAGCTGGTATGAAGACAGATTGCAGACACTTGATGTTCCCTCGGTCTCAGGTTTTTTTCACAACAATTTCTTGAATTTGGCATCTTGAGTAGCTCTTCTTTCTTCTTGGCTCTTGGCTGCTTCACTGTTGGCATGTAGCAGGACGTCAAAGAAATCAGCGGGAATGAGCCGCTCCAGATGCAGCTGGGCGCAATAAATGTCGTTTTCTAGTCGCTTGATAGTGGATTTTGTTTCGAGGATCATTGCCTGCAACAGCCGCTTTTCTGCTTGGGCGATGGTCTCTCTTTTAGCTGGCGTCTGGACTAGCATTGGCAGGCGTAAGGAATTGGGGACCAGTCCATGGGATTTGCACCGAAGGTTGAACTGGAGGTGGCTCTGGAACGAAGCAAGCCTCGTCTTCAGGCTGACAAACTGCCGAATCTTGGTAATAGCAGGTGGCCCATGTTTCTCGCGAAGGTCTACATAGTTGAGGATTCGACGGAAACCCGTCCGGCAAGGGAAATTCAGCATATTGATGAAAACACCACTCGCCGAAGTCACAGACGAAAAAGAAAAAGAAAAACAAAATATAAACACATTGAAGTTTCGGCACCGCTACGGGTGCCTTGCTCACAATGGTAATGAAACGAGGTGGGCCGTTGATTATGAAGTTAAAGTGTTCTTTGACGTCCTGCTACATGCCAACAGTGAAGCAGCCAAGAGCCAAGAAGAAAGAAGAGCTACTCAAGATGCCAAATTCAAGAAATTGTTGTGCAAAAAACCTGAGACCGAGGGAACATCAGGAGTCTGCAATCTGTCTTCATACCAGCTTGACGCAGATGAACGAAGCCTACTTCAGCGGGGCCTTAATTTTAATGTCGGCGCTCGTCCAAATGTTGTTCACATGACATGTGCTGTTGAAGAGGCTGTACGCAAGGTCGCCCCCAGCTTACAAAGCGAAGATCGCTCACGGGCCATCGGAGCGCTTTCCAAGCTTTCAAAAGGCAAGAATGGCTCGATCACACCCGCTGAGCAAAGAGCACTAACGAGACTAAAAAACAACAGCGACATTGCAATACTTCCTGCCGACAAAGGTAACGCTGTTGTCGTATTGGACCGCGCTCACTACGCGCAAAAAATGGAGGCACTTTTGAGTGATACAGCGACATACGCCAAGTTGGCTCGAGACCTTACAAAAAAAATTGAAGCTGAGTTGCAGAAGCGTCTGACAGAAGTTTTCAAGTTCGTTCCACCGGACAAGGGCTACCTGTATAACTGTCTGCTCTGCCACAATGGCTCCGCGCCAGCCATATACGGGGTACCCAAGGTGCACAAAAAGGATGTGCCACTTCGCCCGATTGTGAACTTCACCCGGTCTCCGTTATACAAGTTGTCGGGCTACCTACACACCGGGTACTTGCTCCTTTGGCAGGAAGAACCAGCACGCACGTGAAAGACTCGGCACAGTTTGTAGAAAAACTAAAGACAATAACGTTTGACGACGACCACGTCATGGTGTCTTTCGACGTGAGATCCATGTTTACGTGTGTGCCGGTAGAATTCGCAGTCGAATGTTGCAAAACAGCTATGAACAACGACTTGTCTCTGCTAGAACGTACACCTATTGAAACGGACGATCTATGCCAGCTCCTCAAATTCTGCCTGTCCAACACGTGCTTTACGTTTAACAAGACGTTCTACAGGCAGGTCTTCGGGACAGCAATGGGTGCTTCCATTTCTGTGGTTTGTGCCAACCTGGCCCTAGAACCGATTGAAAACTGCGCACTGACGTCATTCGACCCTCCACGAAGACTGTTCCTTCGTTACGTTGACGATTGTTTCTGCCTCACCCGTCGAGAGGACGCCGAAAGATTCCTGCTGCACCTTAACTCGTTTCAAGAAAGCGTCCAGTTCACTATGGAAGAAGAAGTCAACGGGCGACTTCCCTTCCTTGACGTCCTAGTTAAAACAACAAGAAACGGTTTAGCGACGAGTGTATACAGAAAGCCTACCCACACGGGTAATTATCTGAATTTTCATTCAGCGCACCCATTAGGGCATAAGCGATCGGTTGCCTCGGCGCTTTTTAATCGGGCCTTCAGGATTTGCTCAAGCCCAAGAAAAACACGTCGTGAACTGAGCCACATACGGAAGGACCTTAAAGAAAACGGATACCCTTCCCAAGTCCTCCGTTCGCAAGAACTACGCGCTGCAGCCCCTCCAACCGGAGAACGAATAGAAAAGAAAAACCGTGCTGTCATTCCTTATGCCCAGGGCGTTAGCGAAACCTTATGCAGGATATTCGCTGCCTACGACGTCCAAGTGTCGCATGTACCATCCAGCAAGCTCCGAAATAATCTGGTACAGGTCAAATACCCTTTGGAGAAGGCAAGCTACCCTGGCGTCATCTACAAGATTCCTTGCAAAGATTGCAGCGCTTCCTACATAGGCGAAACTGGCGACTTCAGAAGTCGATTGAAGGAACACCAACGTGACGTAAAGAACAAAAAGGTGACTTCTAACGCTCTAGCAGAGCATAATCAAGACACGGGCCACCTGATTGACTGGGATTCCACGCAGATACTTGAAAGGGAAAAACTGTTATCTACCCGCCTGCCCAAGGAATCATTACATATCCAAATGACAAGCGAAGCGATAAACAGGACGTGGGGAAATCTACCCGAGATGTACATGCACTTTGTACGCAGCACTTTAACTTCATAAGCAACGGCCCACCTCGTTTCATTTCCATTGTGAGCAAGGCACCCGTAGCGGTGCCGAAACTTCAATGTGTTTATATTTTGTTTTTCTTTTTCTTTTTCGTCTGTGACTTCGGCGAGTGCTGTTTTCGTCAATATGCTGAATTTCCCTTGCCGGACGGGTTTCCGTCGAATCCTCAACTATGGTAACCGCTTTGCTGCTGACCATCGCCATGGCGATAGCCGCCTCCTTCGCTGTCCCTGAGTAGTTTGTTTTTATTGAACTTGCCATTAATGTTTTACTAGAGTCGTTCACGCCAACGATAGCAAAAGAGCTGCTTCCTTCGCATTCCGCCTCATCTTCATAAACAATGTATTCAGAGCCTTCTAACTTTGCCTCAAGGGTCTTCGCTATTGCTTTTCTCCTGCCTTCATGAAATACAGGGTGCATGTTTTTTGGTAGCGGTTTAATTGTGAGGGCGTTCCTTACTTCAGTCGGCAGTTTTACTTGTGCATTTTTTTCCGGGATTCTATCTTGTAGTCCTAATTTACCCAGGAGTTTTCATCCCGTGGATGTGCTGGCGAGCCTTTTTAGCTGTGTTATTATATGTGCCTCGCATAGTTCCATGGTGTTATTGTAGACCCCCAGTTTAAGAAGTCTTTCCGTAGGGGTGCAGCAGGGTAGCCCCAGTGGTGCTTTTTATGCCTGCCTTATGATTGCTGCAATTTTGTTCTTTTCTGCCGCCCCTAGCTTGAGGTAGGGGATGGTGTACACTAATCTGCTTATTACAAAACCTCAACAATTCGGCACAAATCTTTCTCTTTGACCCCGCGTCTTTTGTTGGCTATTCGCCTCATCAACCTGGTTGTCGTGTTAAATGTTGACTTAAGTCGATTTATTATTTCTGTGTTCTTTCTCTTGTCTTGGGTTATGAGCCCCAAGACCCTGATTTTGTCCACTCTGGTTATCGGTGTGCCATTTAATTCCATCAAAATGTTTTCAGCGTTAATATTGCGTTTTTTTGTTCCTCGAATTACCAGAAATTCCGATTTGCTTGGTAAGTATTTCAGCCCTGCCCATTCCGCATGTTCTTCAACAATGTCAATTGCCTGTTGAAGATTTTCTTCTATTTCCCCATCGTTGCCTGTGCATGTCCATAACGTTACATCATCAGCATATAGGATATGTTTCACCCCTTTCACAGTTTTCAGTGATAGTGGAAGGTTCTTTGAGGCTGGGTTGAAGAAGAAAGGGGAAGGAACTGAGCCCTGTGGGGATCCCTTGTCTCCTAGCTTATTTGTCCCATACCTGATGTCTCCAAGGCTTATTTCTGCTGTTCTTTCGGTTAGAAAATTCTAACGTAATCGTAAATCCTCTTGCCAGGGGCAATTTCCTCCAGATTATTTATTATATGGCTTCGTGTTTGACATTATCAAAGGCTTTCTGTAGATCAAGGCCAAGTAGAGTTTTGTGCCCCCTTTATTGGGCGCGTCAATTATGTCTGCTTTGTGTTGAATCATTACATCCTGCGTGGACAGCTTGTTCCTAAAACCTAGCATTGTTTCGGAAAATACCTCACTTTCCTCTGCATACTCCTGAAGACTGTTTAGTATCACATGCTGCATCAGGTTCCCTAGGCACGATGTTAGCGATATCGTCCTGAGGTTGCCTACTTCAAATTTCTTCCCAGGCTTCGGAATGAAGACCACTTTAGCATGTTTCCACTGTGAAGGTATTCTATCTCGTTTCCATATCCCATTAAGAAAGTCTGTGAGTGCCGTAACTGATGCTAAATCTAGGTTTCTCAGAATTTTAGTGCTGATACCATCTGCTCCCGCTGCTGATGTGGTTCTTAGCTGCTTCATTGTTATCCATACCTCCGCTATTGATATGTCCCTATCTAGCTCTGTGTTCTCTGGTACTCGATATGGTGCAGATGAACC
The DNA here is from genome assembly GCF_055883805.1 of Amblyomma maculatum. NCBI lineage: Eukaryota > Metazoa > Arthropoda > Arachnida > Ixodida > Ixodidae > Amblyomma > Amblyomma maculatum. Next base: position 13,115,593 of record NC_139351.1, on the reverse strand, counting down.
CCCTTTGCACGTTGTAAGGTATCTGCTCCTCAGTTCCTCTATGAGATCTTCAGCCGTGCCCTGGTATTTATGGACCAATTTTTTCAGCTGTCCTTGAACAGCGGTCTTAATTTGTTCTGGATCTATCAAGTGGCGAAGAAGTTACCAGGTGTTTCTTCACCCAAGGTTTTCATTCAATTCATCGCAAATCTGCACCCAGTGTTGACTGTGAAGTTTGTTTCCTTTGGGGTAGGTCATCCTATATCCCCAAGCCGGATGTGGGGCATTGAAGTTCCCAGTGATTATTAGTCCTTTCCTGACAGCTAGTCTTATGGCTTTCCGTAAAAGATCTGCCAGCCCTGCCACTCGGTTTTCGGGCGAGTTGTACGTATTCAGAATAAAGAGACTGTTGTCTCCCTTAGTGTTTGGGATTAGTTCAATCATTACATAGTCTTCACTCGTGTTTTAGAGTTCGTGTTGTATTGCTGTCAAATTTCTCTGCACTAACGTAGCCGTGAACGACCTAGGTTTATGGCCAACTTGTAAGTCTAGCGGAGTATACCCGGCGTAGCCGATTACTTTTACCGTGTCGCTTGCCTCTTGTAGCATGATTACACCGGGTGCGTTTTCAATTTTTTGAATGTGCGCTTGCAGGTTCCCTCTCTTAGAATGGAATCCTCTGCAGTTCCACTGCCAGATTTTAATTTGGTGGTGAAGGGCCGTGATGTTCAAGGACTATTGCTGCGATGGCAGCTGAGGGAGGGTGTTGCCGGCAACCGGGGAAGCCTTGCTTCTGTGTTTGTTAGTCGTTCCACAATTTGCTGGAAGCGAGTCATTGTTTGTTCGACGAATTCCGCCGTAAGATTGTCTACCTGCTCGATTAGTTTGTCAACTCTAGCCGAAACGGCATCTATTCTGGCATCTTGAGCTCCTGCCCGCTTCATGAGTAGATTCATGTCCACCCTCAGCTTTCCGCAAGTCGGGGTGGAATTTTCTGCCGCCTTTTTGGGCTTGCTGTCTTCTGTGTTTTCCTCTCTGGGTAGAGGTCTTTTCGTGGGAACTCGGGCGTCCTTCTCCATTGATATTTTGTTATGCAGCATTTCGTTTGTATCACATGGAGACAATTTACTAGTGCTTTGTGAATTCTGAATAGGTGACTTGTCGAGTACCCTCTGCATTTTCTTGTTATCAGTAATAAGTTTCCTCATTTCTACCAATTCCTTCTATATGGTTCCAAGCTCTCTGTCCCTATTAGCGAGTTGTCCTACCAGTTCCCTCTCTGGAGCCGTTTCCCAAGGATAGGTCTTAACTGGCCAGCTGACCTTTTACTTGTCTCTCCACTCTTGCTTGAACTCCTTCCTTTGACTTCGTCAGGTCCTAAGCCGATGACGCCGTCTCCTGTCGGCGCGGCCGCGGCCGGCAGTGGCGGAAAGCCGTTCGACCTACTTCTCCCCGGTAGTCTTTGTGGTTGTTGCTAACCCGCGATCGTGGCTGATGTGCAGAGTCGTGTAGCCCTAGGTCGTTTTTGGGTTTGTAGGGCCGTGTCTTGAGCAGCCTATACTTGCAATTCCTACTGCCGGTGTTGTGCATCCCCCAGCATACAATGCATTCGGGCTTGCACATCGGTAGTTCGCCGTCCGTTGGCTCCGGGTGGCTTTCGCCGCATCTGCAGCAACGCTCTAGCCGTGGCTTGTAGCACACATCGGTCCTGTGGCCCGTCTTCCTACAGTTGTAACATGTCTCCACTCGTTCTCGGTACGGGAAGACGGTGAACACTGAGCCCCAGTAGAAAACTTGTCTTGGAAGCCTTTCCTCTCCAAAGGTGATCAGGATAGATCTTTACTTGCAGATTCTCCTTGCGTTGAGTACGGCGATGTTCGGTTTCCGCTTGATAAAGCCTTGGCGGACTTCTTCCGGAGTTCCGATGCCGTAGCCGTTCTATACGACGCCCTTAATAGCGTCGTCGGTTGCCGCGATGTAGGGCGTCATGTCAATGGTCTTCTGGTCTATATCTATGTATTTCATGTTCACGAAGTGCTCGCTCGTTGACGGTTGGGCGTGCTGATCGTGTACGTGTTGTTTCCGGAGTTGATCCTTGAAATATCTTCTTCCAGGACGTTTACATAGAGTAGGTTTTCAGACGCGCACATGGCCTGCAGTAGGCGACGTGGCACATCGTCATTTAAATTCCAGCCTCTTGGCCGAAAGGTTTTTTTATAGTAGCTTTCCGGGAGATTCGGCATTGGTGCCCTCTTGCGGATGTTGGGATCTTGCCTGCTTTTCTGGATGACAGATTTCTTCTCACCGGCGCCGTGCTCGCCGGCGTTCACGGAGCTCGACGCGGGTTTTCTGTCTCTCTTCCTCATGCGGTCGTGCATGCTGAGAACGGTCTCCCACTCACCGTTCTCGAATTCTGGAGGGTCAATATCCTCTCCGTCCACAGCGCTTTTCATCGTGGTAGTCTGTGGGCCGCCACAGGGGCCGGAGTCCATCGACGTGGGGTAGGGTATGCGACGCTAGGTCTGAAAGTTACGCCTTGCTAGCTCTTTTATCTTGAAGGTGAAATTCCGATGAAAAAATTCGTAGTGACTTAGCTTGGTTAAGCCTGGTAATTGCGAAAGCAATAGCTATGGCTACGCCTAGGTTCAGCTGGCGGTGTAGCTGGTTGTGGTGCTTGTGGTTATGCTTATGGTTATGCTTATGGTTATGCAGTGATTCACTCTGGCCACAGCATATGTTTATTGCGGGGTGCTACCTGGTTATTCTATGTATAACTCGTAGCGAGGCAAGGAGTGCCGTGGCTACAACGATATACTTGGTTGTGGGTGAGGTTAAGGCAGAATGTACATCTGCTGCTCCGGCACCGGCTGCAATGGTATTATTTACGCCAGCAGAAATGAAAGCATCCCTGGAGACTGCGCTGGTTCCACCAGCCGCTAGGCCACCTCCTATAGTATTCAACATCGCACCCCCGGCGGTAGCTGGGGCTGCAGCCCCATAATGCTTATTAGCTTTAGGAGCACGTGGCGCAACTGCAGCTTCGTCCAGCCGTAGATCAACGTTGGGCTGAACTCTCGGTGTGTAAAGGCATAACCGAACCGGGGCCGCAAACGTCGTTCTGAACGGTCTCACAACAGTCTCAGGGATGACGTCACTCCGGCTGTAGCGCTCCCTCACGGAGGGAGCGGGAGTTAGGCCGCGGCTGGTAGCTACCGCCTCGCGAGCCGACGTCGCTAATTGGGCCCCTGTTTTTGAGGCAGATGGGATGACGTCACTCCGGCTGTAGCACCTCCCGTGGAAGGAGCGGGAGTTAGGCCGCGGTTGGTAGCTACCGCCTCACGAGTTGACGGCGCGAGTTGGGGCCCCTATTTTTGCTCAGCTGTGCATGGCGGCGCGCCAAAAGTCACGCTAAAGGTTATTGGTAGCTACCGACTCGCTACGCGAAGGGCTGAAAAGTGAAGGTAGTATTGCTTTCGCAATAAAAGGAAATAATCCACTGAATGGCTAAACTCAACTCTTGCACGGAGTGATGACCAAGGAATCCAAGGGAAGGAAAGCGTAGCAGGGGGCGGCAGAAAGTTATTTGGGCGGATGAGGTTAAGAAGTTCGCAGAGGTCAAGTGGATGCAGCTAGCACAGAACCGGGTTAAGTGGAGAAATATGGAGAAGCCTTCGCCCTGCAGTGGGTATAGTCAGGCTGATGATGATGATGATGATGTACATGAAAAATGTGAAAGCACAACGTTGACCGCTATCTCCCTGACCTCGAGTAATCTGATTGGTGGAAATCTTAGAGTGTGATGTGGCCACCTCTTCCGGTTCCGTATTGGCAACACCCAGTTCCCGCGTTTCGACCAATCAGATGACTCGAGGTCACGTTAGACAGCGACACTTCGATAACGACGCAAGCTCGAAATACGGACCCTGGTTTGGTCATCATCATCATCATCAGCCTGATTATACCCACTGCAGGGCGAAGGCCTCTCCCATATTTCTCCACTTAACCCGGTTCTGCGCTAGCTGCATCCACTTGACCCCTGGTTTGGTAGAGTTATCCATCTCTTCTGTCCGCACGACGCAGCGGAGGTGGCTCAGCTATAGAGCCAGTAGCAGGCCCGTGCATTTTTTTCTGAAAATGTGTGTCGCCGGCGTGGTACAGTGGTAAGACGCCCGACTGCTGTCCGGAGCTTCAGGGTTCGAACCCGACCACGGCAGCTGCGTTTCGATGGAGGCGAAACGAAGTGGCGTCCGTGTGTTGTGCGATGCCAGCGCACGTTAAAAATCCACAGGTGGTCGAAATTACTCCGTAGCCCTGCACTACGGCTCCCCTTTCTCTCTTTCCACTTTCACTCCAATCTTCATTCCTTCCCTTACGGTGCGGTTGAAGTGTTCACACAGCAAGTGTGACAGATACTGCGCCTTTCCCTTCCTGTGAACTAATTATTATTATTATTGAAACGTCGCAACTACAGCATTTCGAGCCGTAAGCTCGACGCCGGTTTTCACCTTCAAGTGACCTTGACAGCTACTGCGCCTTTCCTTTCTAGTAAACTAAGTTACAACTGAAGCCAAACGTTCACCCCGTCACCCCGTCGCGGTGGTGCATGACATGGAGGACATAAGGAAAACCAAACAAAGGCTAGAACTAATTGAAGGACAACGTTACCGGGGAGCGCTGGTTAGGGCAAGGGCCGAAGACAGCTGCAGGCGGAGCGCCATCTAAAAGAGCGCTCGGTTTCGAAAAAGCCCGTACTGAAAGGAATCACATCGAAGAAATAGAATGGGGAGGGGTATTATCAACAGCAATCATATCAGAACAGCGTTTTTCGAACATTACCAGGCGCTCTTCGCATCACACCCGGTAGATGTTATTACATTTAAGAATGAGTTTCTAGGTGAGCTACGCGCGTCTCAACGACGAAACAAAAGCCAGATTAGAACTGGACATAACAGAATCGGAGGTGGAGCACGCAATTGATAAAGTAAACATCGGTAAATCCCCTGGACTGGACGAGTTCAGTGCGACGTTTTATAAAGTACTTAAACACGAAATAGCCCCTGTCCTAACTGTAATCTTTAACGAAGCCTTCAAAGAAAAGGCTCTTCCCCCGTCATATGGGTGTGCTCATTCTGAAAACAAATGAAATAAGTACGTTAAGACTGGTTACTAAATACCGGCCAATAGCGCTCAAAAACGTGGAGCACAAAATTTTATCAAGGTTCTAGGGCGAAGGTTGCAGACCGTGATTAGAGAGATAGTTGGGCCTCATGAGACGTGTGGGATCAAAGGGCGCTCAATTTTCACCAATATTCATAAAGCGCGCAGTTTATTAGAATACTGTGATGACAGTAATGGTCGGGTTGCATTTCTCCAAATTGACTTACCAAATGCATTTGACTGTGTCGCTCACGGACTGTTGTTTGCCATTTTAGACCATGTGAATGTGGGCTCTGCTGTACGTGAGGGTGTGGCTTTGGCGTACCGGAGCTGCACGACAAGATTGATTGTTAACAAATGTTTAGGGGACCCCATCAGTGTACAACGTTCCGTACTACAGGGATGTCCCCTCAGCCCTCTTTTATTTAACATCTATATAGAGACCCTTTGAAATTACTCAAGAATAATAGCACTCAGGGATTCAATGTTTAAGCAACCGAAGTAAAGCTTTTAGCGTATGCAGACAACATCGATGTTTTTACCGATGATTGGGGGCATAAGCCCAGCTATGAAGTGTTTGCGCGAATTCAGTCGCGTCACCGGCAGTGGAGTTAACTGGTCGAAATGCCTCGGACTCTGGCATGGAATGTGGCCATCTGCGCCTGAACGGTTTGCATGTGTGCCCTGGACGGCGACACTTGGGACAAATACTTGGGAGTTCCGCTTATGGCTTACCGCTACAGTGAACAGTATTGGAGAGGGCAGGCTAAATAGATAAAGGATAAAGCTGAGAAGTGGAGAGGGACCAACCTATCTATGTTTCCAAAAGCCTCAGTTTGCAATTTGTTCTTTATCAGTAAGCTCTGGTATGTTATGCAGGTGTTGCACTGTTCTCGGTTAAATATTCAGAAACTGAAAAGAAATTTCGCTGTATTTGTCTGGGCATCTGAATGGGAGCGCTGCAGCCGGACTAACTTGTTCAGACGAGTAAAAGATGGTGGGCTAGGATAGGGCCACCTTTCTTTGCGACAGCTGGTCAGTCGTTTTTTTGTTGTTAGAGACACGACCGACCCGTTATTACGCACCGTATGCCAAGTCAGGCTGAGGCGGCTGCTACCGGAATACGTGGTTTCAACGGAAGATTTTTCCGCAAGGATTAAGGGCTTTTATAGAGAAATCGTAGCAAGTGTGCGGTTCCTTTCAGGGTGGTTCTCAAGGGATTATTTATGTGCAGTAAAACGAAAAAAATTATATCGTGCATTGTGTGACATTATGTTCCCTATTCCTTTGTACAGGGGCTTGTACGATGGAGGCCCAGGTTCAAATGTTTTAAAAAGGGTAAAAAGAATGCATGTGACGCCAGGAGCAAAAGCCTTCTTTTTTAAATTGCACACCGGAACCTTGCCGGTGAAAACATTTTTGGAGAAAAAGGGATTATTCATACCATGGGGATCACACTGTTTAATATGCAGGAAGCCAGAAACAATAGACCATGTTTTTTTTACACTGTTGGGAAGGAGTATATTTTTGGGATGTATTGCAAAGAACGCTAATAAAATATTTTCCGCTAGACCCGCATGGCATTCGGTACTTATGCGTAGAAAGTGAGGATGGGGTACCATTTGATTTAATTATGCTCATGGGCCTCCACTGTATATGGCGCTCAAGAATGGCGGGTTACCATTGCGATAAAGATGCACGGCCTGCCAGAATTTATTTTCGGGAAAGCGTGGACAGGTATTTGGCAATCCAGAAAACTACAGCAGAACCTCCGGAGTGGCTGAATTTTGCGTGAATTTTAGCGTGTCATATGCAAATAGCGTCTGCATATAGCATTTGAGTGATTTTTATATATTTGGTTCTCGTGTCAAGACCAGGCAATGAAGAAACATAAATTCGCGGTGGTGCAGTGGTTAAGATGCCGGACTACTGTGTGGGAGTAGTCAGGTTCGATGCCGACCGGCGGCGGCTGGGTTTCTATGGAGGTGAAACGAGCAGAGCAAAAGCAGCGGAGGTGGCTTAGCTACAGAGCCAGTCCGTGCATTTTCTTTTCTCCTTCCTAGAGTCACAGCAACAACAACGAGCAGCCGTCAGTGTGCTTTGCGATGTCAGTGCACGCTAAAGAAATTACAAGGGTTCAATGCTGCTGAACCAAATATTGAGCGAAAGCATTAGCTGCGGGTGACCGAGCGTTCTTCTATTTTTCTTCTTCCTCAGCCCACATATAAAGCCCCGCTTTAACCAACCGATATGAACGTGCCTTAGTGGCCTATAGCGGTAACCTGAATGCCAGGGTCCTAGACGGCTGATTCTGACATAACCGTCTCATGTGAAACGAGAGACCCAGGTTGGCAGTTTCTGCCAGCCCATATGTCACTGGGATGTGACGTCACAGCGTCGCGTGGCGCGCACCGTGGTTACCGCCGGGACCGCGCCGACGAGCCCAAGTTGGCAGCCCCTGCCATCCCGTATGTCAGGCGGAGTGTAACGTCACAGCGTCACGTTACGTGCCTTGGTTACCGTCAGGACCACGCCGACTAGCCGAGCTGGTCTCCAGTTCTTCCTCCGCTCGGTGTGATGTCACTACGGACTACGGAAACGAGAGATCCAAGTTGGCAGCTCCTGCCAAAGGTCAAAGGTCAAACGTGGTTACCGCGGGGACCACGCTGACGGCTTGACAGTGCGAGTATTATTGCGTTCGCAATATTATCCCCAGGTGGTTGAAAGTAAGCCAGAGCCCTCCTAAATGTTCATCTGTCATTACACTTTCACACACACTTTTCGGCCCTCCCTTACGGTGCCGGACACAGAACACAGTGTGTGCATAAAACAAGTGTGACAGATACTGCGCCTCCTCTTGCCCCTCAATCAATTATTATTAGGATTATTATTGTTCGCTTCGTCGCGGTGGGGCTGTGCCGTGGTAAGCGGATTCGATCCCGATCTCCGGGAACACGTTCCACTGGAGGCTGAACGAAGAGGCTTCCGTGTGCTGTGCGATGTCAGCGCACGTTAAAAAAAACAAGGAAAGCTTCATGTTATTTATCACTTAGATTCCCATTTAGCATAAATTTGCTAATCATGTTCGAGACTAGCTTTCAAAGGAATTTGAGGGAAGGATTTTTACCACAGGTTGGTGGTGCTATCCACATAGAAGCGAGAGAGATGCTTCATCTTACGTTTACCAAACTCCCAGGTTCCTTGTTTCGAACTCGCCGGTCGGCGGCTCCATTTCGATGGAGGCGAAACGAAGAGGCGTTCGCGTGGTTTACGACGTCAATGCATTTCGAGGCACCCAGGATGGCTGAAATTATTGCGCAGGCCTCCACTGTTTGAATCTTCTTTCCATGTTCACTCCTTCATCCTCACTTTGATTAGCTGTTCAGTTGTCTTCATCAAAAAAAGTTAGAGACAGCATGCCTTTCCTTTAAATAAGCCAATTAACTTTTTTTTTCCTGAGATGAAAACGCCGTGTTAAACGCATTAGGACATTGCCGGGCCTCGGAAGGAGACTGCAGCCATGAAATTAGGAGACGCCTGCTTCTGGGAAAGAGAGCAATGGTTAGCCTTGACCGCCTAGTAAAGAGCAGAGACATTAGCCTGCCAACCAAGATCCGTATACCTCGTGCTATGGTATTTCCAGTTGTGATGTATGGATGCGAGAGTTGGACTGTGAAAAAGGCTGACCGCCGAAGAATTGACGCATTTGAATTGTGGTGCTGGCGAAGACTGTTGAGAGTTCCTTGGACTGCCAGAAGATCAAATCAGTCGATATTGTCGACCATAACCCTGAGTGCTCATTGGAGGGTCAAATTCTAAAGTTAAAGCTCAGCTACTTTGGTCATCTGATGAGAAGAGAGGAGTCGCTGGAGAAAGATTTGATGTTGGGAAAGGTTGAGGGTCGCCGGAGAAGGGGTAGGCAGCGAACGCGATGGTTAGATGGCATCCTCGAGGCGCTGCAGATGAAGTTATGTGATGTTAGGAAGAAGGTGAAAGACCGGAAAGCGTGGCGTGACATGGTCCATAGGGTCACGAAGAGTCGGACACGACTGAACGACTGAACTGAATTGAACTGATGAGTATTTTATCGCACCAGCAACACTGCTGCATTATAATTGTAAGGGGGGCAAGAGAGCCGCACAAATATTCTGTATAAATTTTCAGTGGATAATAATTTTCTAAACGGAAGTTCATAATTGTTCCGAATTTGCTGATACATTAGCTCGTGTTTGTATATATGATGTCAGAAAACCCTGCTAAAGGCTGCGTGCAACCAGTAGCGTTCAGTTCCTGCATAAGCTTCGACCTGAACATTTAGATGATCCGGCCAGTTCCCGAAAAGGAAGAACCTAGATGATCCGGCCAGCTCTCCAAAAGGGAGAATAAGGTTCATCCAAAAACGTGATCCTGGGTCAGGTCATCTCGCTCAGAAGAGCGAAGGAAAGGCCGATCACTCCTCCAAACCCAGACAACAAAGCTCCCGCAGCCATACTGCCTCGGCGCTTGAGGGGTGCGATGGCCTCCCTTATTGGCTGTCATCAGGTGTGGCCAGTTCCTGGCAGGGAAACACAGACATTATTCAGCGTTTCGTTCCTGCATACGCGTCGACCTGAGCGTATACATTTTCTGGCCAGTTCTCAAAACGAGAGAATTTTGATCCCAAAACATGATCCTGGGTCATCTCATTCAGAAGAGTGGAGGCCGATCACCCTTCCAAACGTAGACCACAAAGCTCTCGCAGCCATAGCGGCTCGGCGCTTGAGGGGTGCGATGGCCTCCCTTATTGGCTGTCATCAGGTGTGGCCAGTTCCTGGCAGGGAAACACAGACATTATTCAGCGTTTCGTTCCTGCATACGCGTCGACCTGAGCGTATACATTTTCTGGCCAGTTCTCAAAACGAGGGAATTTTGATCCCAAAACATGATCCTGGGTCATCTCATTCAGAAGAGTGGAGGCCGATCACCCTTCCAAACGTAGACCACAAAGCTCTCGCAGCCATAGCGGCTCGGCGCTTGAGGGGTGCGATGGCCTCCCTTATTGGCTGTCATCAGGTGTGGCCAGTTCCTGGCAGGGAAACACAGACATTATTCAGCGTTTCGTTCCTGCATACGCGTCGACCTGAGCGTATACATTTTCTGGCTAGTTCTCAAAACGAGAGAATTTTGATCCCAAAACATGATCCTGGGTCATCTCATTCAGAAGAGTGGAGGCCGATCACCCTTCCAAACGTAGACCACAAACCTCTCGCAGGCATAGCGGCTCGGCGCTTGAGGGGTGCGATGGCCTCCCTTATTGGCTGTCATCAGGTGTGGCCAGTTCCTGGCAGGGAAACACAGACATTATTCAGCGTTTCGTTCCTGCATACGCGTCGACCTGAGCGTATACATTTTCTGGCCAGTTCTCAAAACGAGAGAATTTTGATCCCAAAACATGATCCTGGGTCATCTCATTCAGAAGAGTGGAGGCCGATCACCCTTCCAAACGTAGACCACAAAGCTCTCGCAGCCATAGCGGCTCGGCGCTTGAGGGGTGCGATGGCCTCCCTTATTGGCTGTCATCAGGTGTGGCCAGTTCCTGGCAGGGAAACACAGACATTATTCAGCGTTTCGTTCCTGCATACGCGTCGACCTGAGCGTATACATTTCCTGGCCAGTTCTCAAAACGAGAGAATTTTGATCCCAAAACATGATCCTGGGTCATCTCATTCAGAAGAGTGGAGGCCGATCACCCTTCCAAACGTAGACCACAAAGCTCTCGCAGCCATAGCGGCTCGGCGCTTGAGTGGTGCGATGGCCTCCCTTATTGGTTGTCATCAGGTGTGCTCAGTTCCCGGCACGGAAATAGACATTATTGATTACACATAGAGGCGCTTAGCTAGTGGCATCCTTGTTTCTTTAGATCAAGATTAAAGATTTCGACCGGCTAGAACATGGCTACATATTCGGCGTTCTGGATGCTTTCCATTTTCCGCAAAATTTTATGTTTAATTAAAACCATGTATGATGGCATTCAAAGCACACTGGCCATGGATAGGTAGGAAAGTGCCCCTTTCCCTGTGACCGGCGGTGTCCGGCAAGGTTGTCCCCTCTCGCATCTTTTGTTTGTTCTCAGTTTAGAGCCTTATTTGAGGGCAATTATTAAAGCCTAAAGTATCCGTGACCTCCCTCTCCCAGGCTGTCGCACGCTGCGTGTGACTGCTTACGCGGATGATATTACGTTGTATCTACGTGATGAAGCGAGCTTGCTGCTCTGCATTCGTCTTTTTGATAGATACGGCAAGGTGTCTGGGGCTGCTCTCAATTTTGAAAAAAAAGTAAATATCTTTTAATTGCCAGGCCAGAAGCGCGCCCTACTGGTGCCCTACCAATTACGCACAGCGACATCATCCGCATACCTGGCATTGATTATGGGGCACGTGGGATAGCGGCTTCGGTGTGGACTACCGTAATAAACGAGGTGCGCAGCAAGGTGACTACAGCCAGTTCCTTTGAACTATACCCATGTTGGAGAAACCCTACCTTGTCCACACTGTTTTCTGCGGGCGAATATGGTAACTCGCACATGTAACGCATCCACCTCTCAGAATTTTGCGTTCCCTTCAGTCTCTTGCAAGTTCATTTTTTGGGCAATTCGCACGGAACTAGTATGCCGTGCGGCACTCGGCCAGGCACGTTCGAAGGGTGAGTTTGCCTTCCCTTCTTTGTCAGTCTGCTGTCGACTGCTGGCTCTACGCTTTTTTCTTCGTTTGCTGCAGGGTGATGAGTGGCCAGCACGGGCGCTTGCCCTCTATTTTTTTAGGCATAAATTTGAGGGAGCTTGTTCCTGACATACCACTCAATAGGGGACCTCAGGTTTTCCGGATGCCTGTTTTTTATTCGTGTATGGTGTCATTTCGTAGCCACGTCCGCCATGTGAGCCCTGACTTAGACGTCTCGGCGAACAGAGTAGTGGAGTCAATGGGAACGTTACTAATTCCGCTGGTGCCTGCGCAACGTAGGCGAAGGGCAGATTCCACTGGTTCGTAACCACTCACAGCGTCGCTTCTGCCAGGGCATTTACGTGACTTTATGTGGCTTTTGGAGTGATAGGTTTTGCCTACACGAGATCGGCTGCAGCGATGGGACATTGGGCGGACAGTGCAGTGCCCCAACTGCCCACTTCAGGAATCCATTTGTCACATGGCCCAGCAATGCGCCGTTGCTCGTGTTTTTTGGAGAGCAGTTCATGCCGGTTTCAGAAGTCTAGGTATTAACCGATTTCAGATAAATGGTAGATGTCCTCTCGGTCGCTTTGCACGATTGCTAATTTTAGCTGGCGCTTTCGCGTTAGGGCGCAATCGTTGTGAGGCTGTCGCATCGAGCCAGCGCCGACGTGCGCTTTTCCCTATCCTGGCGCGTCAGCGAAAGGAGATTATAAGCTTTCTGGCTGAGAAACTTTTCTTTCCTTCGCCAATGGTCTTGCCCTTTTATTTCCGTGTCGGACAGACGTGTACGAGTGGTTTTTAACTCACCTTGGTACCTGTAATATAATGTAAATATTTATGTCAACTATCTCCTGTATACATCGCAACGCACATGTGTATCCACACATGTCGAATAGATGTGTACTTAGTAGCATTAACACACCTTGGCACCTGCAATATAATTTAAATATACCGGGTGTCCCTGCTAACTTGAACCATGGATTACAAAATAATATATTTTAGGTAGGTCAATAAAACTAGTTGCATAAAACTGGCAGTCTCCTTGCGCACTACAGGCAATTTTTTCTTTTGCAATTACTTAATTATCTAATTATGTTAATTTTTCTAATTTCATTAATATTCATCTTGGACCAGAAATGTGAATTGGAAAGTTGTAGAACACCTTCAGAAACCTCCATTCCATTAATTGCAATAAAAAAAGTCTCACGTGCATCATTTTTTCCGGGCTCAAAAGGAAGCCAGCGAAATACAATTAATACCACGTGACCAGCGCATTTGAGCGCCGCGATTGTGGTGCTCTCAGTCGCGGTTTCAGCGAACGAAATTAGCTGCCGCCGTGTCTCCTCGACGCCGTTAAAGAGGCAGGCCGATGTGCCTGTGATGGCTTCTTCGCCCGCGTCAGACAGCACGTGACGGTGCAAGTAGCAGCGAGCGCGGCCAGCCGACACCACCGAGATTCTAACAAGGCCTCTGCATCACCTTCTCTCCCATCAGCGGACGTCATCACAATCGGATGAGCGATAAGGTGTCAGCCACTTAATCTGCGCGTACAGGCTTGGGTAAAGGGGCGAGATGAGATCATGTGACTCGACTCAAATTCGCGTTCGTATAGCGTTCGCGCCTTCATTTGCCGGTACTTTATCGTCATCCGCCTGTCATGACGTAGGCTGCTCGGGTGCGCAGGCCGTGCAAAGATCCCGGTGGCGGGAGGATCGCGAACGCTGCTGGAGGAGACGGACGCCACTTTGTTTCGCTCCGCAAAAGTTCATCTGCGAATGCGGTATTTGACTTCTCACCTTCTATCCTGTGCTACCAACGGATGCCTGAACCTCGAAACACCACGGGGACACCGGACTTTCGACGGTAGGCCCAATTTTCTGGATTTTATGAGTCTTTAAAAATTTCTGACCGAGGCCTAGGCCTAGCTCGACTCCGAAGCCTCGCTGGGCGCTAGGCGTTACCCGAAGAGGCTGGGAGCAGCGTCGCGACTTGAGACGAGCAAGATGATGGAAACCGTGGAGGGAAGAGACGCTTCCGCCAGCGATATTTTGAACGGACAATGGTTCAACAGAAAGAGAAACCGAAACGTGGCAGTCAACAACGCCCACGCCGATAACGTTGGAACGCTGAGCCTACCTAAGCCCAAGCCCCCTCAAGGGAGGAAGCTGGCCGAAAAATCGATTGAGCGACAGCAGGAGCGAATTCCCAGCACCGCTAACAAAATCATCATTCGCCCCAGAGGCGGAATTAACAGTATTATGAACATTGTAGGAAGATTGAACTTGTCGCGAGTTATCATCCAAGCCGCCGGCCTGGATCTGACGACCACGAAGGGTGACATCATCTCCCCAAACTGTACTCAGCAATCAATACTGGTCGCTACCACGGATACCGAGAGAACATACAAGTGCGCAGCAATTCAAGCTCTGAAGATTGGACCCAACATAATTGAAGCCAAGTCATACATCGCCATGCCGGAAGACGGAGGCAAAGGCGTCGTTCACGACGTACCACTCGAATATTCAACGGAGGAAATTAAAGAAATGATAGAATGGAGTGGGACTAATCCGCAAATCTCCGGTATTAGAAGATTGGGAGCGGGATCCAAAACCATTCTGATACTTTTCGAAGACTGGTTTGTGCCGAAATGGCTCAATTTCCAGGGAATCAATATGAGGTGCTACTTGTATAAGAAGAAGTACGAAGTCTGCACAACATGCGGCAGGCTGGGACACAGAGCCGATGTATGCCCAGACCCAACCAACGTGAAGTGTCGCGGCTGTGGCTTGGAACATCCAGGCGCTGAACACACATGTGAACCTATGTGCCAACTCTGCGGCAAAGACCATGTCCTAGGAGACAACAAATGCCGCGAAATATACAGGATGCCCTACCTCTCAAAGAAGAAAATGTGGGAGAAAAGGCTAGAAAAACAACTGCAATCAACTTCAGGAAGCCAGGGATCCATCCTCTACTCTTCGGAACAAGAGCACCGGGGACGAGAACCCCGAAGAAGGAACCGGGCCAACACGGACTCACGGTCGGGGACCCGATCGAGATCAAAATCAAGCTCGAGAACCAGAGACCTCGAAATCCCGGGACACGAGCCAGGGACGAGGACCTGGCCTGCCTCCCAGAGATCCTAAGAATCCATGGGGCCAACTCAAGTCAGCAGACAACAAGACGGTAAGCTTCGTTAGCAAAACCTCCCAGGCTGAAAATAGAGAGATGGAAAAACTCAGAGGGGAAAACGCAGAACTTAGAGAGATGATCAAACAAATGAGTCGCGAAATTCAAGAACTTAAATCTAAATTCACCGAAAAGCCCACGGCTAACAGCCCGCCTGCAAATCAATCACATGAGGTACCAAAAACCACAAATTCAATTACTACTAATTCTACTTCAGAGGAATCAAACTGTATGAACTTGGAATTCACCCGGCCGCCACCCCAGAAGCGTAAAGGGGGAGAGACCGATCCATTTATAACCCTTAATAGAAAATTTGAACAACGTAATGACAAATTTGATAAGCAACTCGAGAATATTAACACGCTAATCCAGCAACTTCTAGGGGCTCAGGGACAGATGCAAGTGCAGATTCAAAATCTCACTAAACAAATGCAGAAAGCATCACTAGCCTTCTCTGAATCCAGTAACAGAATCGCAAAACTAGAAGAAACAATGGGTAACAATCATGGGCAAAAGCCATAATCAGAAAGACAACTCCACGATCTGGCAGTGGAACTGCCGAGGGTACCAAAGAAAGCGAGCGCTATTGCAACAATACATAGAACAAACTGCCGACAAACCCATAGCTATCATGATACAGGAGACTGGGAAAAACCCAACCAAATTGTTTGGATATCAAAGCCACAGCAGCGATAGGGGCGAAAAATTCAAAGTCACGACTTTTATTCAGAGAAACATAGCCGCTACTAATCACGAGATCACATCTCGGGATATAGAAGCAGTTTTAACTGAAATCACCACTGGAAAAAAAGACCGAAAGAGTATCTTTCTCTTGAACATATACAGCACTCCGAAGCAAAAGAAAGTTAGGTTTCAAGCCCCATTCCGAAAAGCCCTAAAGATCGCAGGAAATAACCCGCTTATCATAGCCGGTGACTTTAATGCAGCCCATCAAGAATGGGGGTACAATCGGCAGGATCCTAAGGGCAGACAATTATGGGAAGACATGCAAACACTAGGACTCACCCTGCACACTGATCCAAATGCACCCACACGCACGGGTAATAGCGTCAGCAGGGACACCACCCCCGACCTCACCTTAAGCAAGAATGTAAGTACAGCGGACTGGAAAAACACCGAGCAAAACCTAGGTAGTGACCACTTCGTTATTGCACTCAAATTAGGAAAAGGAATCAAAATTAGAAAACCCAAACAACCCAAAATCACGGAATGGGAAAGATTTAGGCAAATACGAGAGACCGAGGGAATTGAGAAAATCGACGATATCGATAAGTGGTCACAAACACTAAAGAAACATGTGGAGGAAGCAACAGTCACTCTAGAAGACGAAGATACACCGCCGAATATCGATAGCAAACTCCTAAACATGTGGAACAAGAAACAGGACCTAGAGAAAAGCCTAAAAACACAAAGATGGAACCGTAACATTAGGAGAGCACTAGCTCGACATAATAAAGAGATGGAGACATACGCCATCAAACTAAATGAACAAAACTGGTGTAGCAGATGTGATGAAATGGAACAAGGCATGAGCCTCTCCAAAACATGGAACATTCTACGACACATGCTCGATCCGGAAAAATCTAAAGCACAAGCCAACGTAAATCAAACTAAAGTTAAGCATGCCTTCGAAGGCTCGGACGAACAATTGATGAGTAAATTAATCGAAATCTACATTGGACAAACGGAAACTGAAACGTTACCAGCATATGAGGGGAAACCTAACCTAGACTTAGACGCCCCCATTACCAGAGCTGAAGTCCGAGCTGAGATTATTGGATTAAAGACAAGATCAGCCCCAGGACCTGACGGTATCACGAACACTATTATCAGAAATCTAGACGACGATTCAATCACAGCCCTGACAGGATACATGAATAAGGTATGGGAGACTGGACAACTACCGCAGGCATGGAAAAATGCCAGTATAGTCCTCATACCCAAACCGGGGAAGCCGCCAAAGCTAGAAAACCTAAGACCCATATCACTGACCTCGTGCGTGGGAAAGCTAATGGAACGCGTTATTCAGACGAGACTTACCAAATACATGGAGCCAGAGAACCTCTGGCCACACGAAATGGTGGGCTTCAGGCCGGGGCTAAGCACACAGGACGTCATGCTCAGACTTAGATACGATATCATAACACATGAATCTTCAGATACAAAGACTATTCTCGGACTTGACCTAACCAAAGCCTTCGACAATGTCAAGCATAAGCAGTGCTCGAAGGTCTCCAAGAAGTTGGAGTTGGAATCAGAACCTACAACTATATTAAAGATTTTCTCACTAACAGAGAGGTCACCATCAGCTTTCAAAGCGCCAAATCACACACAATCACCTTGGGTAGCAAGGGAACGCCACAAGGCTCTGTCTTGTCTCCCTTTCTATTTAACATTGCTATGAGGGGGCTACCAGCACAACTAAAGCAAATACCGGACTTAAAATTTAGCATGTACGCAGATGACATAGATCTCTGGATAAATAAAGGTAGCGACGCAGAAATAAAGAGCAAACTCCAGGCTGCCGCAAATAAGGTGGTTGAGTACGCTGCGAAACGCGGTCTATCCTGCTCGCCGCAAAAGTCAGAACTATTCATCTACAACCCCAAATATAAGAAGAATAAAGCAGACATAAAGATAAATGTTGAAACCTACCCGGTTCCACAAGTAGAGGAAATTAGAATCCTAGGAATGATCCTCCAAGCAAGAGGGCAGAACACAAACACCATCAAAAAATTGGAGAACTACGCAGCCCAAGTTACGGGCATATTCAGAAGAGTAGCGCTTAGAGAACACGGTCTCAAGGAACGTAGTCTACTCAAAATGACACAGGCCTACATCATCAGTCGCATATGTTATGCCACACCTTTTCTCAATCTCAAAAAGACAGAACGTGAAAAAATCGACGTCATAATTCGAAAATGCGTCAAACGCGCACTAGGCCTCCCTGTCTCCACATCAACAGAGAAGCTGGAGAAAATGGGGATTCATAATACATGGCAAGAGCTCACTGAAGCTGTCAGAATCTCTCAACTGGAAAGACTAAGCCAGACGGAGACAGGCAGAGCCATCCTAGACTGGGTCGGACTCCAATCAGACAGAGGCCCACAGACGAAAACATCTATCCCACCCAACATAAGGGAACACATACTGGTATCACCCTTACCTCGAAACATGCACCCAGACTACAACAAAGAACGCAGAGAACACAGAGCCAAAGCCATCGCTAAAAGGATCAAACGCAAAGCAGTCGATGAAGTTGCTTATGTAGACGCATCATGCGGACGACATGGAGCAGCTGTCTCGGCAGTAGTAAATGGAGAAGGTGCACCTAAAATTGCGGCCTCAACACGCACCCGTGACATTAGTACAGCTGAAGAGGTCGCAATAGTGCTCGCATGCACTGGTACACAGGCCAAAACTATAATCAGCGACAGCAAAACGGCTGTCTGGAATTTTGCAAAAGGACGGATCTCAGAGGAGGCCAACAAGATTCTTCTCACAAATCCCATTACTAGAACCATATCCATCATATGGATACCAGCACACGAATCTGTCCCTGGCAACGAAGCTGCGCACCTGCTGGCCCGAGATCTCTACCACCGGGCAGCGGTAGAACAGCCCGAATGCAAGGGAATTAAAGATTGCGCTATCACATACAATGAGATCACAGAATCTTACAAATTAGATCGAAAAGTATACCCTCCCCCAGATCGGTCTCTCACTAACAATGAAGCACGCATCTGGAGGCGATTACAAGCCGATAACTACATCTGCCCTGTCTGGGTTTTTTTAACACAGACCGGGGAGGAAGAAGATTCTAAATGTAAAAATTGCGGACAAAAAGGCACGCTAGATCATATAATATGGCAATGCGCCGATTCCCCAGGCGCCGGAATTAACATTGATAGTAGAGAAGCCTGGGAGGTTTGGCTGCGGAGCGGAGATCCCACCGTTCAGCGGCACGCGACCCGCCTGGCGGCTGAGGCCGTGAAGAGTGCTTGTAACCTCACCTGACCTCAGCCTGCGGGGCCCTCCTGACCCACTACCCGGCCTGCGTGCCGGGGGCGGGAGATGAAGGGCTCCTTTTCGGTGGAAATAAAGTTTTCATTCATTCATTCCCGGTGGCGACGGGCGAACTCGAGCTCGTTCCAACCATCGCCAACATTTCAGCCTGCCGCTGCGACGGGACCATCGGGACCCGGCCGCAGCCGATTTCGTTCGCTCAAACCACGACTGAGAGCACCACAATCGTGGCGCTCAAACGCGCTAGTCACGTGGTATTATTTGTATTTCGCGGGCTTTCTTTTGAGCCTGGAAAAAAGACACACGTGAGACTTTCTTTATCGCAATAATCGAAAGGGGGGTTTCTGAAGGTGCTCTACAACTTTCCAATTCACATTTCTGGTCTAAGATGAATATTTATTAAATTAGAAAAATTAACATAATTAGATTATTAAGTAATTGCAAAACAAAAAGGAGGCTGGCAGTTGTATGCAACTGGTTTCATTCGCCTGCCTAAAATATATTATTTTGTAACCTTTGGTTCAAGTTAGCTGGGACACCCGGTATATGCCAACTCACAGCTGTTCACATTGCAACCAACATGTTCAATACCTGAAGTGAATTGAGAAGTTCTGATGGATAACGAAACAGCTCTATTCAAGGTTAGTTGCTTTCATAGCTACTTGGTTTGCAACCTCACCGCAACTATTGCCATGAACTGTCGTTGTCTCAAGTACGATAAGCGTGTGTGCATACTTCACAACAGTTCGCCACCCTTAAACCTTGGCGTGGTCGGGGTTTCATGTACTACATTTTGACCTACGCAGTGTCACTTCAGCGCTGCTGGTCACCAGTGCCTCCCGTATACTGTCCTAAGCTTGTGCGTCGGACGGCGTTTGAATGCCAGCGCCCGCTTTACACTGGCTGTCACTGCTGCGTTTCACTGAAGACTGGTTCTATTGATACGCTTCCGTGATACTTCCATTGATACTTCCGTGAAAACCTCGGCTTTACTTACCTCTCTTTCCACATTGTCTCTCCTTGCATTTAGCTACGCGAGGTGACAGCAATGTTCTTCCCCATCTGCGGTCTTTATTTAACATGCGTGAGGCCTCGGTGGACACTACAACACCTAGGTTCCATATAGCACCCGCTCCATAATTATTGAACCAAACTCCCTTCCTTAGGGCTTTGCCGCTGTTGCACCTCCCGCAGAAAACGGTCCTGACACGACACTGGGCAGTAAATCGCGGGGCTGGTAGCCGAGAAGCACGGAAGTCGTGGCTTTGCCGTTTGGAAGATGGGTATGCCCATAATGAGAAAGACTGTGGTCCTGGTGTCGCGATTGCGTTCTCTCAACGGTAGGATCCTGTGAGCAGCATCACAAGGCGGAAAATAGCAGAATTATTATTAAAATAAATAAGAGCGCATTTATAGCCCGCCTTTCCACCTGCGACGAAGTGGACTACAATATTTAGCTCAACATTGAATCATCCGTTCGAATACCCTGAGTGTAGTTTTAGAAATTTGTTTACAATTCACAACATTCAAATTAATTGCGAAAACCTTTCTGGGGTGTTTTTCTTTCTTTTGTGTTATGTTATGTTATTATGACGCATGTCTTTCTATGGCGAGACGCTGTAAAGCTGCCTCTTACTCCCTTATACGACGGCTCGTACCGCGTCTTTAACAAGACTGCAAAGTCGATGACTATTCTGCTGGATAGTCGTAAGAAGGTAGTCTCCTTGCACTGTCTCAAACACGCATACATGGATTTAACTCCCCAAGTGGTCATCTCGCATGATACTGGCTTTTGAGCCTACCTGCCTGCCACCGAGGTACGCTTATCACTGCGTTATCAGCGGGTACGTTTCACCATTCCATTTGGGTGGGAGGCCCAGCAACCCACAGCGACGCTTTAAAGTGGAGGCGTTAAGATCAGCGTTCCAAACCGGTGAATTAAAAAATATTCTATGAGGCAGTTTGGATCACTAAATTGCGATGAGGCGAAAGCCTCAATCGCGCTTTGGTCCGCAGCCCTCCACTACGGCACCTATTTCTCTCTTTTTTTATTGTTGTTGTTGTTGTTGAAAACTTTTATTGTCCAACAGAGAAGGACCACACCGCCTGAGCCGCTCTGTCTCACCCCCCTATAAGGGGGAGGGGACTTAGCGGCCCAGCCGCACGGGATGGTCGCATTAGATGCTGGCCGGTTTGGTTTGGCCGGCGGCCTTTGCTGCCAGTTGGACGGCGGTGAGTTGGAGCTCATAGTCCGAGCTTCGCAATAAGGTTTCCCAGGCTTCCCTACTGCTAATGTTTTGCGCCCTGCCTGGGGAGTAAGCGCACTCCCAAATTATGTGGTCGAGGGTTCCTCTCGCCCCACACTTTTTACATTTATCGTCCTCGCAGTCCGATCGGATAGGTTTATTTAGTACTGGGTTTGGGTATACTCCAGTCTGCAGGCGTCTCCACGCCATTGCCTGACCTCTATTTAACGCCGTGTTTGGTGGGGGAAACGCCTCCGGCATTGCCTGTAGTGTTCTGTAATGTCTTGATACGAGATTAATCGCCCTTCTCTATTATGTTCTGCCTGAGCCGAGCCATCCTGTAAAGCTCGGAGGTAGAGATCTCGAGCTGCACTGTGGGCCGCCTCGTTACCGCTGACAGATTCGTGCGCCGGGGTCCAGATGTTGATCGTCCTATCAATCACTCCTTGTGTTAAAATTTTGGGGGTGAGGGGGTTTACCCGCCCCCTACTGAAATTTTGGATTGCAGTTTTACTGTCGCTAATAATATATCTAGCTTTGGTGCCAACGCAAGCGATCGCTATCGCAGCTTCCTCCGCTATCTCGGTTTCTTTCCCTAGTATGGTAGCCACCATGATGAGGGTGCCTCCCCCATCTACCGCCGCTATGTTCATGTATCGACTGTGTCTGTTTCATGCCGCATCTACGTAGGGAAACTTCATTTGTGGGTTTGCTCCGATATATTGTTTCTATCGCTTCCGCCCTTTTCTGTCGCCTTTCCCTATTAAACTCAGGGTGCATGTTTTTGGGTAGGGGAGGGATTCTTAGGTGCGCCCGGATTTTCCTGTCAATGTCAACCCTTTCCTTTTGCCCCCTGTCTGTGGCTATTCCAAGGTTACTTAGCGTAGCTCTTCCCACTCGCGTCGTGCTGAGTCTTTCAAGTTGCGAGGTTTTAAGCGCTTCCGTGATTTCTGAAATCGTATTGTGCAGTCCTAGGGCCACTAGCTGCTCCGTCGATGTACATGTTGGGATGCCTAGGGCCTTTTTAACGCATTTTCTGATGAGCGCGTCTATCGTTCTCCTCTCATCTGCCTTTAGGTTCAGATATGGCATGGCGTAGCCCGCTCTGCTAATGATGAAGGCTTGTACCAATCTCAGGAGGTTTTTTTCCTTGAGGCCGCCTCCGTTACGTGAGACCCTCCTGATGAGGTTTAATGTCTGGGTCGCGTGGTTTTCTAACTTTTTAATGGTGATCGTGTTCCTTCCGTGTGTTTGTAAGTGGAGTCCCAATATTCGTATTGTCTCTACTTTTGGTATCTCCCTTCCTTCCACGTACACCTGTGGGTCAGAGGGAGGTTTGTTCCTGAGTGCCTTGTCATCATACACGAAGATTTCTGATTTTTGAGGCGAACATTTAAGTCCTCTGTCCGCCGCGTACTTAGAGATGACATCTGCTGCCGCCTGCAGCGTGTCATTGATCTCTGCGTCGCTCCCTCTGTTGATCCAGAGATTGATGTCGTCCGCGTAAAGGCTGTAATTTAAGTTGTAATTCCCAATTTTCCGCAATTCCTTCGGGAGCCCTCTCATGGCCATGTTGAAAAGGGTGGGTGACAGTACCCATCCCTGAGGTGTCCCCCTGTTACCTAACCTGATCACCCCAGATTGTATTTCCTGGAAAGTTATAACCGCCGTGCGGTTCGTTAAGAAATTTCTGACATAGCGATAAGTTTTTAGCCCTATTCCTGCCTGCTGGAGCCCTTCCAAGATGGCTTCGTGCTTGACGTTGCCGAAGGCCCTTTTAGGTCCAGTCCCATAATGACTTTCGCATCTTTGGTTCTGGAATTAATTATGTCTTGCTGCAGCCGCAGCATGACGTCCTGTGTGCTCAGATGGGGCCGGAAGCCATACATCTCGTCTGGCCATTTCTCTTTTTCCTCCATATAATTTGAAATTCTGGTCTGAATTATGTGTTCCATTAACTTTCCTACACATGACGTGAGCGATATAGGCCGGAGATTTTCCAGTTTCGTTTGCTTCCCGGGTTTTGGGATCAGGATCACGGTAGCCTCTTTCCGCAGCGGTGGGATCTCCCCTTTTTCCCAGCATTTCTGCATGTAGCTGGTAAGGGCCTCTATCGAGTTGTCATCTAAATTCCTGAGCATCTTATTCGTGACTCCATCTGGCCCTGGAGCTGACTCGGTTTTGAGTTTCGCTATCTCCGCCCTTACTTCAGCTCTCTTGATGGGCGCATCTAACTTCTCATTTGGAATTCCCTGGTAGTCGGGTAGCTCTCTAATTTCGGTGTCCCCTATGTACGCCTCGACGAGTTTCTTCATGAATATGTCATCGTCCTGCTCTTCGCATGCGTGTCTAACCTTAGCCATTTTGACTCGTGCTTGTGTTTTGGACGTTTCAGGGTCTATTAAATGTCTTAGGATATTCCACGTCTTGCGGGAGGTTCATATTCCTTTCCATGTCGCCACATTTGTTAGTCCAATTTTGTTCACATAGTTTAAAGGCGTAATCTTCTATTTCTTTGTTATGACGCGCCAGTCTTCTTCTGAGATTTTTGTTGTTTCTGCCTTGCCTTTTAAGTCGACGTTCCATGCCCTGTTTGGCCTCCCACATGTGTAGGAGTCGGGCATCCGCTATTTCCGGAGCTTTTTCCCCTTCTAGCGTCTTAGTTGTTTTCCTGGTGTCTTTCTTTACCGCTTCGCACCAGTCCTCTATATTTCCTATCTCTGTTAGGCCTCTGTTCCCCCTAATCTCTCTAAATCGGTCCCAGTCTGTGATTTTCGTCCGGAAGCACTGTTTTCCTTTGATTATACTCCTGATTTCAACCGTGGTTTCCCCTATTGAGTGGTCGCTCCCCAGGTTGAGTTCCGTATCTAGCCATTGCGTTGTTTCTACGTTTTTAATCAGGGTCAGGTCCGGTGAGGTATCGGCGGTAACGCTGTTCCCCGCCCGCGTGGGGTGTAATGGGTCAGTCAGCAATGTTATCCCCAGGTTATGCGTGTCCTCCCACAACTGTCTCCCCTTTGCGTCTTCCTTAGTGTACCCCCACTCCGGATGATGGGCGTTAAAGTCCCCCACTATAATTAGCGGCTGGTTCCCTGCTATCTTAAGTGCCTTGTGTTGAGGACAACCTGGAGGGCTATGGAACAACTAATGGTAAGGGTAAAATTAAGAGATAGGAAACGTGCAGAGTAGGTTACAAAAATAAATCAAGTTACCGACATTCTAGTGGAAATTAAGACGAAGAAATGGGCATGGGCAGGACATGTAGTGCGAAGAGAGGATAACCGATGGTCGCTGAGGGTTACAAACTGGATTCCAAGGGAAGGAAAGCGTAGCAGGGGGCGGCAGAAAGTTAGGTGGGCGGATGAGGTTAAGAAGTTCGCGGGGGTCAAGTGGATGCAGCTAGTACAGAACCGGGTTGGACTCTGGACTCGCGCAGTACTGGATAGGTATCATCATTTGCAGGGTTGGTCCCACGTGCAACACAGGAAGCTTGATTTGAGCCTTTACGGCGAGCTTGCCTAGAAAGCAGGACAACTGTCTCGAGAAGCGCTGGCGCGACAAGCCGATTATTGCAGTTGGTTTTCACGTAATGATGGAGACCGGCGAGACTGTGGCTACTTGAATCTCAATCAAAATCCGACTCCACTGGAATGTGCGAATAATGAAAGAATTAATCAAGTTAACAGACACATTGTACAAACCAAGCAGACAAAGCTGATTACCGTCCCTCTCGGAGAAATGCGCTTCAAAATCTAAAACTCCTTGTTTCAACGGGGGGATGTTTTCTAGGGACTATTTAGCCCGGCTTGTTCTCCCCTGCTTTGTGCTTATTTAGACTGCACCAGTGGCAAACAACATCTGCCCTGGACTAGATGCAATGTGCGGACGCGTCTTATGACTATATGGTGGGTCCTGCACCTTGCGTCTCAAAACATTATCATTGCCATGATCCTTTGTCTGATCCATGTAGCCCACGTTAAGTGCTGCCATCTCTACCGCTAATGGTAAATTCTCGGTTTGTTTCAGCGTTATCGGCGCTTTTGAGAAGAGTTTTCGCAGAAGGCCGGTGGCATGCAAATGGCTAACAAGTCTGTCTCAAAGCATTCTGTCCGTAACACGTCAATGTTGCACCAGCGGGCTTTTTTTTTCATTTCGTCAATAAAGTCCTGTTTTGTCCGGATTCTGGAATCTTGTGAAGAGCTTGTAGGACTCCGTAATGCCATTGCCGTTCGGCGAGAAATTTTCAGTTAGCAGAACCAGCTGCTCGTACGTAACCTCTTTAATATTGAGCGTCGCGCAACACCCCATTATTGTGCCGACTGTTGCAGCACTTTCAGCTGTAGTTGGACGAGTCCGTCGTTTCTCCGAGTCCTAGATTCTGTTAGCTTCACAATAAGACTCAAGACAATAACAACTCAGATGCACCGTTTTTGCAAAAAGCAACCGACCTGCCCCGACGGTTCCGGGAGCAGGTGCAGGGAGGAGTCAGGGCGCTACGTTCGATGTCGCTGGCCACAGCTCTCCTGCAGCGAGCGTAAGTTAGTTGACGTTATCTTGCTCCGTCTCTCTCATTCATATGATGTTAAAAGGTAAGCGCGCAATCGCATGAGGCGTCTGATTTGGCCTTTCGGAGCGTTGCACTGCTGACGAAGGGTGTCCTGATAGCATAACTCGCTCAATACTTATTTTACGCTTGCGCTGTGAAGCTGCGCTCTTCATTAGAATAATTAACTTGTACGTTTAATATCAGCACGCAGCTCCTATAGTTAGAAACATAGCGCAAATACTTGCTTTGCTACTTTTTAGAATATCGGGAAAGTAATTGCGAAGATAATTGTAGGAAGTAATTTCAGATTTAGCTCCTTCCATTATTCGACAATACCCTCATCTTCGAATCCTTCGCTTTCGATCACTGAAAATCTGCTGAATGTTTCTCGCGTTTGTCAGAATCAAGGTCTATCTCCTTTTGGAAGTCTTGGTTCAAATTCGAACAGTGTTCTCAGCCAGGTTTTCTTAGCAGGAAGAACTCATTATGTTAACCTTAGAAATCCTCAAGGAGTGTAATCAATACACCCAAATATCGGAGCGAGAACACCACGAAGACAATCGCATCGCTAACAACTAGCTTTCGGGGTTCATGTCCCAATGCCAAGCCTCGAATACTCGAGCTGACAGGAACAAAAAGCTACTTTATAGTTTATTAGAGACATGGTACGAAACAAATGAGCATGGGGTCAGGGGTGAAAAGCTACTTATTATAAGGTATATATTCGCTACCTACTTAGCATATGGAATAGTTTCGCACAATGACGGCTAGGAAAATTTTACCGTATACTCTCTAGGCGAGAAGCACTGCACTCAACCAACGCTGTTGTTTATTCCTGGCATCGCGGCAGCGCTCATTCTTTTATAGGCCAGGAAACTGTTGCCACTTCAATTGTTCAATCCGGACGCAGCATGTCACGTTGGCCAAAGAAGTTAAATAACAAGCACACTGGCTTCCCGTTTTGAAACTGCTGCGGCCATAGAGTAGAGGAAGAGCGGCGTGAAGGCGCCACCGCTGTACAAAGGCACCGCGAAGTATGCAGCCTGCTCAGGCTTGTCCGGAAGCGTGGATTTTTAATGCACCGCTGCCGTGCACTGCATTACGGGAACTTGTGAATAGGTGCTTGCAGGAGCGTTAAATCGGGTACCTCCGACATCCTCTCGCTTTTACCCTGACGATAACAGCAAACCTCGGTTGTTACCCCAATCATAACTACTATGAGGATGTTTACAACAAAAACTCTTCGAGCAGTCCCAGTTTTTTTTCCTCTCCACTGCTGCTGCTCTGCTAGAATGCAAAGTCTGGATGCATGCTCAGTCATCTAAATAAATCAGTTGTAAACAAGGAATATAATGTGATGAAATATCAAATCGCATTTGTATTCCGGCTTGATCTTGTCTTCATAGAAAATGCTGTTCAAACTATTAACAGCTCACAAACGATCCTAAATACCCACACATGATTGTGCACGTTGGCAGGAGTGCTAGAACGCCGAGATAGATTGTCTAAACGAATCATAACGCATTTAGAGGCTACATTTCCGGTCGTTTTGTGGCGCAATGGAAGGCTGCTATGCTAACCATTGATAGATCTAAAGGAAATCTAGAACGACGAAGCCAGCTCCTGGCAGGCGTATTATATAGATGTGTTGTGTGTGTTTGTGTTGTCTTGCAAAAGTCAGGCAATAAAGAAAAAAAAGTTTAGTAGCAAAATAAATTAACACCACGCATCACTGCACTGATACCACTGAAACATCTGCTCGACTCCTGTGTTGTGTTTGTTATAAATATTATTTTGCGGTTGCCTTCCCCGTAATTATTTCCTGCCTTCAGTGAGTGTATGTTACCTTTATGTAGCGTTCAGAGAGACATTTCAGCAACAATCACCATTTACAGTGAGTGTATGTTACCTACAGGTTGCGTTCAGAGACCTTTGAGCAACAATCGCTGTTTAACTAGCTGAGAGCGTCGTCTGCTCTAGTGCGTCTACGGGATATGGTTTGGCAATACGCCTTACATTGGTAGCACAGGCTAGCAGTGGCTAGGAAAATGGCTACGAATATCCACGTCGTTGCTGTCTTGTTGAAATACTTCATAATCTGGCCTTCAATGAAGGAGGCATGCCAGACAATGCCAAAGATTCTGCGCAGAAAGTACCCAACATGCATGTATATTTGTATTGTATTGTATCGGGGTTTTTTGGCGCGTAAGCAACTGAGGCTATCATGCGCCAAGAGCAAGGTTGATTGCCTTGAAGTACAGAAAATTACACCTCACAGCATGAATGGCAAGGGATGTCGCTTAAAGTAGACATAAAATGAATGAATGAATGAATGAATTATTAATTATATAATTAATGAATTAATGAATAATGAATGAAATACGGTCGCCATGTGTATGTTGCGGCGAAAAGAGGAAGATTGAACAAGTTTGAGTTAGGGGACCTCAGTATAAATCTGTCGCTAGGTATAAAGCAAACAACGGACAAGCCAGGGGGCTGAGAGCTGTGGGCCTTGTGGAAAGCTGCCCTCAGCGTTGAACAAAGGGTTATAAGAGTATACGCTGAACGAATATGATGAATTAAAAATAGGGATGGGGCAGGGCCAAGATAACGTAATATAGACAAGAAAAAAGACTAAAGTGTATAGAAGCTAAGAAGCGCACACTGTATTAAAGATGAAAAAAAAACGATGCTTTTACATTATACTAAAGGCACTTGATTTCACTTTCTCTGGCAATATTGTAACGAAACTATATATAGACCTCGAAAAAGTCAATCTAATTTCTCTTTATTTGTAATTCACTACCTAAATCTGTCAATACTAGCACTATCAATATTTTTTTTGTCTTTGCACGTGAGAATTTGGGCTACGTTAAGAGATTGATGGCATCAAGTGTTGTTAGTTATAATTCTCTTTGTTGTGCATGACGGTCAATGTTACTCAGGTAATATTGAAACCATAGAATAAAAAAGAACGAAAACCTACGTTGGGAGATGGGTGCACCTGCAGTAAATGTAGTGAACGTAAAGAGAAAGAATGGCATGAAAAATGAATGTTGCAGCTTAGTAGGATTTCATAGTCGCCACGAAGGAAGATAGTATAAAGACACAGTTGTGCCCACGCTGTCATTGAGGGCAGCACGTTTTTTCAACTTGAACTAAGCAGTTTTGTACATGGTAGAACACGCGGCATTCATGTGGCAATCCAGACCACACGTAATAACATGTTAATAGTATACTTCCGAAAGCAGAAACGCCGTCCCGGGGAGGCTGGAGTCTTCAAGACTCCTCGCCGATCTGCCTCCAATTATTACGCACCCCCGATTTTACATGTGCATAAGAAAGTTCAAAGAAACACAAATACATTACCGAATAACGGGCTTAAGAATATTTTCACTGATGCTTTTGAGCGGTTGCACCAGCCAGAGTCGTGATGCATCATTTGTACAGCAGCGGCCAACATGAGGCTCCATCATTCGCAGGACTTGCATTTGAAGAAAATTCGACACGACTCACTGAACAAGAAGGCGAACCGGCTCTCAAAAGTCCCAAAAGAACCACCACTGTCTCTTACTAAACTACGACTCACTCTGCTCTGACTCACTCTGCGGTTGATAACACAGTCGAAGGCAAGGAGGATATATAGCTCTAGCGAGACTGTGGTTCCGAGTCGTACGAAGAAGGGTGGAAGAGCAGTTTTTTGTCGCACCGCTAACAGTAGCGCGCAAATCGAACCCAGCTACCCGGCTATAACGGAACGGTCCGGCAGGTCGAACGGGCGCGGATCAGTGAAGGAGAGATAGAGAGAGAGCAGGTTTTTTTCTTTTCAGTAGAACCAGTGCTAACTCCTGAGCGACCCAGATTTAAATCAGGCGGTGAACTGTTCAATTAAGCCCGACTAACATTGATAAGCTGTGCCATTCAGAGCCGCTCACTAAAGTGAGCAGCTTTGCTCATCTCTACTTTCCAGCCGCGCCGTCGTCTGTTTCGGACGTGGTTGAAGAGAATCCAGGTGCTTTCGGGAGCGTGGCGCCCTCTACAGCGAGAGTTGAGAGTTGAGCGCAGGGCCAGGCGACGTGGGAAAATGGTGCTCCCTACGGCAGGCGTGGAGAGTAGAGAGAAGCGCAAGGCAAAGAATAATTCTTTTTTATATGAATGAATAAATGATGATGGACAAAAGGCGCAATTTTACGGGGGGTGGGATGCCTGCCGCCTACACACGCGCTGCACGTTTTGCCTAACAAATTTTGCCTTCGCAATGTCATTGTTGAAGGTAGTAAATTAGGAAGACTTTAAAGTGTTAGTACCATTCGCCAGGCCCTACGAATAGCCCACAGTAATTTTTAAAATGCTCTTATACTCATTAGGCCCCTACTGGATGTCCGTCTCCCTTTGTGGATGAAACCGTGACGGTAAACACGACAAATAATGAGACGAAACTTGAAAACTGCGATGGCCTTTCATCCGAAAGGTGTGTATATGCTCTCCTTATAGACAAACAGCCTTTACAAACACATGGCGGGCTCACGGATACCGCAGCACATTAGTGGTCTAACATATGCTGAGCGCCGACAGAATTGTGTACGTCGAAATGAAATATTTAAAGCAGTTTTCTAATGTTCTACTGCACGTATGATGTCCCCACGTGTACAGGAAGCACGAAACCTTTACAGTAGATAGAAAATGTAATAAGGTTCATTTCAAACATGAACGGCCTTTAAACATCATGCAATGTAAACGGGACATAATCGCGAGCCATAGCATTAGCCAAAGCTCACCGAATTTTTTTTCTCGTTACACAGCCCTACTGAACAATCCTGTATAAAATCCATACAGGAAATTGTTTACAAGTTTATTGTACAGGATCTGGAATACAAGATTGTGGGCTGATTCAGGAAATTCCTGTACTGCCCACTAAAGTCCGGAATAAATCAGGCGGAGCTCTGATACCGAAATGTCCTTATGTTTGATGGCTCTCGTTTCTGGAAGAATACGCATCGCCAAGCTGGAAAAAGCATGCAACAATATAAAATAACATGCCTTCATATAAAATACATAAAAATATAAACAATATAACAAACGCCAAGCGACAAGCCTGGATTCAAACTGCTGTCTTCACACTTCTGAAACGGACGCTTTTGCCACTACTCCATGACGTTTTTTTTTCTTTATTGCATGGAAAACTTCCGTAAAGAAAGAGGAAAACTCCACTTAAACATGTCCACTTCTATAGTTACGGGCTGCTTAATACAAGCCCGCATTATTCTTAGCCCGACAATGCACCATCATCAAAACATCAAACGTCTGGGAGGCAAACACGTGCGTCTAGGTACGGCATCCAGTTTGGAGGTTCTTCACGTGCAGCATATTGTTACGAAGCGGCAAGCCGATGAAGACAGGAGACATAACATGGCCGATGACGATGGTAGATGACGTTTAATGCAAGTTCGCGGGCCTAGCGCGAGCGCTCCTGCCCGCGCCACTGGCCGCTTCTTCTTCCTTGTCGCCCGTAACATGACCCGGGGCCACCGAGCGATCGTCCCGATCGTGGACGAGGAAGTTTAGCGATGTTATTGATTTTATGGCATGATGATGGGCGTGTCTGGATGCTTGAAGAAGAAGAAGAAGAAGAAAGAATAGAACGGCTTGCCGGTACGATGTCTGATGCGTGGGTGATCCGCCTCCCTTGGAGCTGTCAACCATCCGTCACCAGAGTCCATGGGACCGATGGCTCGAGGTCACGTCGGGTAGCTTGGGCGGGGGTTGCGTGTTCGTGTCCATCGGTTCCTTCGGGTCATTCAGGTCTTTCGGGTCCTTCATCTCGGTTCTGATCGCTATGTCTCTTCTCCTTGTCTTCAGGTCCGGGCTGGGGGCTGGGCGGTGGTAGTTCTTCAGGTCTGGGCTTGAAGGGCTGGGGCGAAGCTGCTCGGCGATGTCCCTGAGCCCTCGGTGATGGTCCCGGCTTGAAGATGGCGTCGATGCTCCAAGGCGAGCATGGGGATGCCTTACGCCGCACCTCCAACCAAATGTTACGAAGCGGCAAGCCGACGAAGACAGGAGACAGAACATGGCCAATGACGATGGTAGATGACGTTTAATGAATGTTCGCGGGCCTAGCGCGAGCGCTCCTGCCCGCGCCACTGCCCGCTTCTTCTTCCTTGTCGTCCGTAACAATATACACTCCTCACCAAAGCACACTGCTCGCGAAACACAGATTTGGACGATATTGGTGGCTCGGCATGCCTGTCCATCATACGGTTTTTCCAGACTAAACTCTCCAATCAACCCAAATAGATTGTAAGGCACGACAAAGCTTTTGTCAGGAGGCAAAAGTCTAATAGTGTCTGGTGTAATTTCAATTACCTTTTTAAGAGTTCTTTGTAGTATGTCTCAAAAGTACAGCCGTAGGTAATCATGGTAGAGTTCTCCAGCGGTGAGTAATTGCGACTCGTACGAAGGAGGGTGGGAGAGCAGTTACTTTGTCGCACCGCTAACAGAAGCGCGGAAATCGAAACCAGCCACCCGGCTGTAACGGAACGGTTCGTTTATGGTTAGAGTGGTTATGATTCAGTATATGTAGATAAATTTGCTCTTTCGTACTTTGTATATTTTTCTTGGCTGTAGAATTTGTGGCCGTAATTCACCGATCGCCCTTTATTTTTCCAGGCTATCACGAGGGTTCGCAAATGTCCCTTATCGTTATAATGCCTCGTTGTATTGCAGGCAAACCTAACGATATCATAATTTACTAGTGCTGATGTGTTTTGTCATCGTCTACGAACACTTGTAAGTTTGAATACATAGAGAGATATCCGGCGTACTATACTTGTAATACTGCGCGTTTTAGCTTCACGTGCTACCAGCAGAGCAGCGACGTCAATGAATACGCTCCGACTGAGTGGTTTCAATATGTCAACATTCGAGAAGGCGTCGCCCGGTGTGCGGCTATCTGCGCATCTTTCGATGGTCAGCGATGTTTGTTTATTTTTTCTCGAACAGTTTTTTTGTCATCGCTAGCGAAACGATACGTTCGTGCTTCTACTTTCGTGTTGTAGGCGGCATATCTTCAGTCGCAGATATGTGACGCACCGCGAGATAATACTAGCTGCAGTAATGGTTGCAGGCGCAAAAGCGACGCGATGCGCGTGTATACAGGCGCGTGTATGCGCCTGTATACGAAGTGTGCTAACGTACACTTCGACGGCTTCATATTTTCGAGGTATTTGTGAAACAACGCCTCCTCTTTATATACCGAATAGTTACATAATATGTTTGATTTGATATTTATTTAGTGCGCTGGCGAGTCTTGGCACGGTCATTCTGGTTTAGCTTCATCGATCGGCCCGGCTTCTGTTCAGAAGCGGAAATACTCTGCCCGATATCAGTTCCAGAATAGACGGGGTCGTCCGGTTTCTGGTTAATAGATACCAGCTGAACCGGCATGAAACCGCGCTTAGCTCTTATTCCGGAAATTCTTGTATGGTCCGTAACCCTCACTCCAGAAAACAAAACATGGACGCCAGGCTAGAAAAAACAACGCAGAGCTATAAAATAACACTACATTTAAAAATAAAAAAAAAAACTTTACATGTCGTGATTCTCACTTCGATCTTCACGATGAATAAGCACATACACTAACCACCACACCACGGTGGGATTTATTTTTCTTTATTACTTGGAAGTACTTCGAGCAATTAAACCAGGTGGCATTTTGCAACCTGTCAATGCACAATTACACCAGCATTGAGCTCTCATTTTGACCACACATCAAAATTCCGGGAGACATATACATGCATCAAGTAAAGGTAACCAGGCAGGAGGTTGATCCTGCGCAGCATATACCCCTCGCACCATAGCACATTGTTCTCTGAACGGAGACTTCAATGAACATGGTGGGTCTGCTTGGTAATCTGTCATGTGGCTCTTCCACGGGCTAAAAAGTCCCATGAGCATGAAAAGGTCACATGGCGCATCAGAAGTTTCCATTGTAGGCTCCTGAAACCTGGCAAATCGCCTCTGGACTTGACATCATATCGTCCAATTGCACTGGCTAGTTGCGTTGGTAATGTACTCGAAAGAATGCTGCTTACACGTATTGAGTGGTACCTGGAGCGCTACCGCATATATCCAGATATAGTGTCAGGGTTTCGACGTGGACGCTCTTCAGTTGACAACGTGGTGGACCTGGTATCATATGTACAGTGCAAAAAATTTTGAAGCGCTTACCCGTGGCGTTGTTCCTAGATATAAAGAGCGCGTATGAAAACGTTACTCACCAGGCCATTTCGGACGCTCTGGAAGCTGCCGAGCTTGGCGGTCTTGTTTTTTGCTGGATACGCAGTTATTTATCCAACAGATTTCAGTTTATGCAGACTGAGGATGGCCTAACATCTTATTTCATTTCCCATGGAGTCCCACAGGGCAAACTGCTATGCCCACGCTTTTCAATCTTACTCTTGTCGGGCTTGTCGACTTAATACCACAATCGGCGCAACTTTCAATATATACAGACGACATCTGCATCTGGGCATCAGGAGTTACGCGCCCACAGGTTAGAGCTCACCTAAAGTAATGAATCCCTCAATGGATCCGCTGCTCATCCTCAAGACCAGGAAAGTCTTCGTTTAAATGACTGAAACCAGACCCACTTTTCGAGGTATTACCACCACTAAAGAGCTACGCATAATAGTTAAAGAAGGCACTCAAAATACCAGGCGTGGCAGTGTACGTATCACTTCCGCAACGAATTTCTAAAACCTGCTTAGAACGACCAGCTTGCCTTTCGTCACTATAAGCACGGCGAGACGATTTTTATTAGGGAACCTCCGTATTCGCGACCTAATCAAGCCACCCTGATATTTTTCTGCACTAAACTGTTGTACTGTTTTTTTTTTTAATATTGTTGATATCATCAAGATATGACCCCGGAGAAATTCTTTCCAACTCATATAGTTCGTTCAAGGTGCGCTTCAATTCAGGAATGTGAAGGTGCTTAAGGAATGTAATCCTTAATGATGCTTCAATCACAAGACTCTTAACCTCCTGCCTATAAAAATCCCACTTTTGAATGCTTATAGATCGGCACGAGGTCTTTGAAGCACGCAGCTATAGGCTGCTGAAAAATTTCATCCGAAAGAAGGGAATTAGTTAGCTTCCATAGCTCCCACTGCGGTTAGAGTAGACGTCTAGTATGCTTTCCTATCTGAACAGATACCATGCAGTGGTCGTTAAAAAATATCGGTCTCACGCAGTATCCATGCACAGTAGGTAATGTGCCAGCCGAAACGTAGATCCTGTCAAGTCATCCGCATCTCAACACTCACGTGACATATACCGCGGATACGTGCACCCGTCTGGCACTGGAACTTCAAGCAATTTACAATGCTATACATTCCCTCCCACCAGTTCCTACATTCAATGCAGTTCATCTTTACACAGACTCTCTCACTGCCCTTAAACAGCTTAAGGCCGTTCGACGCACATTCCAAATAACACAGTCCATACATTTGCTATGTTCAAAGTACCCATGTCCTATTCGCATACACTGGATTCGCGGCCATGCTCGCGATCCACATAACATACAAGCAGATGCTATGACGCATATAAACACATCAGACGATCCACCACTTTCCCCTCTTCCCCCAGATCCGTTCCTGTCCCACGTTTCCGATTCGCAAGTTCTGCGCCACCGAACACGCGCTCTCATTCCTCCGTGTTCGCACCCTCTCCCCCGTAGTCTTACTCAGCAGGAGGAGGTGACAGTGCGCCGGATCCGGGCAGGGGCGGCTCTGATCCCATCTGTTCGACATCGATGGCGGGAAAAGACCTACCAGTGAGTGACAGGTGCCCTCACTGTGACACTCCACCTGACGTCTGCAATGTGCGCCACTTGTTGTGGACGTGTCCATCAACAACGCACATCAGGCAACGGATAATCATGAAGGTGGGCCTGCGGTGGAATTGCGATAGTGATTATGAGAAATGGACAATGGACAATCGCTATACTGCCAACCTTCTCGAATTCATAAGCACAACTGGACTGCACTCCTTTTAACTTTCTATCTCCTGCATCCCATTCCCGCTTTCTCAACTTATGCCTTGTGGCAAACTCTTCGAAAAAAAAAAAAAAAACGGGCGTTCGAACTCGATTGGAGGTGCGTTAAATGTATACTAACGCTTTTTAGTCGGCCAATGTCAACAAGGTTACGCTCACAAACTAGGCCAGTGAGAACAGCAGCACTGGGGTCACAACGTCCACGATACGGGTTAATCCTCATCGTTACATGCACAGCTGAAATCTCCCAGCAAAAAAATTCACGATCTGTGCGCAGATTTGCCAATGACAAGAAAAACACTTTCCCTTCGCGCTGCTTAACATAGACAGGCACATAGACACAAACAATTCGCCACTGCTTTTCCGAAATGGCGAGGTCGCATCATATGAGACGCCCCTCATCATCAATGCAATATGAAAAGTTAGTGATGTGTAGTGTATTTCTCAGAGTTAGCATGTTCCCTCCGGACACCCGTTTCGAATGGCGGACGATAATATTATAATGAGGTTATACTTTTTTTTTCTGGCATGGTATTTATTACACGTGGTTATGTACAGAAAGGGTTGTGTACACAGACTATTTACAGAGCACTCAGCCGTTGTTGAGCTGCACAACAGAAAACACAACTAAAAGGCAGGCAAAGATAACCACCGTGCCGCCAGCAGATACCAATCAGGTTGAAAGTCATTTTCATCATAAATGTTCTTCAGTTGCAGCATCATTCTGGTAAAATGGAGTGTAGGTGGAACAACAGCTTCAGCGTTGCGATCCAACGTGCGTCTCTTCCACAAGCTTTGAAGTCCAATAAGGAAACATATGTCAAATGGTTCGTAATCAGATAGCGTAACAGTACGATATCCCACACTGTGCGAATATAGAACAGAGAAGTTCTTTAGAGTTCTTTGCAGTACCTCACAAAACAGAAGTGCTTCTTTGCAATTAATGAAACAGTGCTCAATTGTTTCAAGCACATCACAAAGACGGCAGTTTACAGAACATACAAAAATATTTTTCCTATGGAGCGATATGCCAACAAGTAGAGCTTTGGTGTGTAATTTAAAGAAAAATGATTTTGTGCAAGGAGAAATCTGCATTTAGTGCACCCTCTTTAGCACATCACGTCCCTTAAGAGCAAAGTATAAACAACGATACAGTGGTGGGGGAAAAAGCATTGCTATCAGCTCCTTGTATAGTCTCTTGCGCAAAACAGAATATAAGTTCTCATTCGAGAATCGCACTACCAAAAACCTCACCTAAGCATAAACTTCCTGCATAAATCCTAGTAACTGTGGGTGGTCAGCAAAATTTGAAGAAATTACTTAGTTATGAAGCAAATTCATGAAATTAACTTGCAGGAATGCTCTAAAAATCGGATGTGAGCAAGCACGAAAACAGAGTCAACAGGCAACTAACTGCGCCTTACATACAGATGCACTGAGTCGAGGCCCCCTGCACAAACAGGTCTGGATAGGTGGTCACGTGGAATTAGTTCAAATTTTGATGACCAAATAAACGTCGCAAATATTCTGTGAAAACGCTGGCTGTATTGTCTAGCACAGTGGAGGATCTGAAGCACGTAATAAATTTTTTCGCTAGAAACACGTTGCCGGCCTGAGCTCTACAGAAAATTGAAAACCGATAGGGACAAATGTATTAGCATAACGTGGGATGATTGAAATTGGCTCTTTCCAGTAATTTGCACTTGACGTAAATGCATAGAGTGATAGGCCCAGATATTTAGAGCGCACACATGACCATTGAAATCCTGCATATAGGGGCGGTGATGAGCTCTACCAACCAACCGAAGGCCGGAAATCTTGAAGCCTGAGCACCAGAAACAATGACAAATTATACTATG
Source organism: Amblyomma maculatum (assembly GCF_055883805.1). Classification (NCBI taxonomy): domain Eukaryota; kingdom Metazoa; phylum Arthropoda; class Arachnida; order Ixodida; family Ixodidae; genus Amblyomma; species Amblyomma maculatum. The sequence goes on along the minus strand of NC_139351.1, from coordinate 13,077,812 downwards.
CTGGATACAACTTTTTCTATGTTTGGTTTGTCAGTGCAGAAAAATGAAAGATCATCCACAACTGCAAGCACTTTCACCTCATTCCCAAAGGAGAGGGGAGCCATGGATACTATTGTTATGTAAAACACTCAAAGTGGCTCCAAGTAAAGAGCAAAAAGCAGCACCGACATCGGACAGCCTTGCTTTGCAGAAGAGTTGGTTGGTACGGGGAATTATAGGTGGCCATTTACAATCAGGCGAGTCGAACAATTCCTATAGAAAAGTTGCACTCCCTTCAGTACTACACAACCAACATTCGCTCGCTCCAGAAGAGAAAACAGGAACGAATGATAAACTCGATCAAATGCTTTTGCGAGGCCGACCTGAAGTAAAATAACCTATCATGAGAACAGGAGCACGATTCGAGGATTGTGCGCGCAATATGTACATTACTTTGAATACCAGACGTTCGGCCCCTCAGGCCGAACGTCTGCTGAGGGCCAATGAGAACCGACATTGCGAACTGTAGGCGATTTGATAAAATTTTGACAAAATTGTTATAATCCACATTTGCCAGTGTGATTGGTCTGTAGCCTTCCACTGAGCGTAATTTTTCTTCATCAGTACGCTTTAGAATTAGGACTCTGGGTCATTTTGTAAACGCCTCGGGAAGAGCTTCTACATCAAAACTCATCACGAAGACATCTAGCAGGATAGAAGCAAGAACAGTTTTGAAAGCTTTGTAAAATTAAGAGGAAATGCCATCAGGACCAGGCGTTTTTGAGCGAGGTAATTGATCAAATGCTACTTCTACCTCCTGTGGCGTGAGAGAGCTACTAATTACAGAACAATCATCTTCTGGTTAAGGGGGCACCAGGGATGTAAAACGCGAGATAATGTCAAAATTTCTCACAGGAGGAGTGGCCCTAAACAACTTCCAGTAATAATCCACGAATGCGGACGTAACCTTATTACGCATTAATCCCGGAATCAGTTTTGCAGTCGCAGGATGACGTTCATCAAGCAAAGCTTGCCGCTTCGGGTGTTCGCAGTGCAAAGCACGCTTGACACCAGATAGAATTAAGGCACCCCTGTATCTATCCACATCATGCCTTTCTAATTCATTTTTGACGCTAGCAATGTCGTCCGTATACGATCCAAGGGATTCAAATTCTAGTTCATACACAAGAGTTTTTGTTAAGTGCCTGCTCCTAATGGTTTCCTGTAGAAAGGTTTAATTGAGCCAAGTTCAATTACTATCGCACGTACTTCCTGCTTGGACATTTCCCAAAAGGTGAACAGTGGTAGACCTCCGGAAAAACATGATTGAAGCTGTGATTGCACAAGAATGATAAATTCGTGGCCATTAACTAGCGATGAGTTTAACCTCCAAATTCTCACTGTAGCGTAAACTTTGAATGGTCATTGCCACCGAGCCGGGCCACTACCACGCAATTAGCAGAAAACAGAACCGGTATAGTTTCGCATACAAGGCGGCAGGAAACTAATCTACAACATGCATAAATCCGGTCTAGACGAGCGTGAGAATGCCCCTGAAATTGGGTGAATGAGCTTGAAGCACGGCAGGACACCCCTGTATCAACCAGTCCAACATCTTCTGAACCACGGAACAAACTTTCACCGCTCCTGTCATTGCATGCGTCTGGACTAGAACGATCTATGGGGTTGCAAACGCAGATAAGTCGCCCATTAACACATGATGTCGGTCACAGTCAAGTAAGCTGGCTATGTGTTCAAAGAAACTTATGCACAGAGTCACAGTATTGAAAGCGTAAACGTTAATTATCTACCATGGCTTCCTAAAGAGTAGATCGTAAGATATCAACCGGCCCTCGGAGTAGATATAAATTAGCCCACGACCAAGGCATTGCCTTTCACAGAAACAGAAAACAACCTGCCGACAAGTTCACAGAATGCGCAAAAGCGACATTAAAATCTGGCAAAAATAGCCGTAGCGCCCTCTCGGTCTCCTCATTGCTCTCTATCTTCGTCTCTTCGACTGCCACAATATCTAGACGCCTGCTGTGCAAAAGTCGGCGAAGTTGCATCTGTCTCTGGCGAGACCTAAGACCCCGTAAATTGAGAGTTGCAAGCACTATCTCCCCAGAGGCCGCCATGGTGACAGCACAAAGTTTGCCTGCAATTCCATTTGCCTGTCGGAAGACGGCGATGCCGCCTCCGAACCACCGCCAGGCCCCCTCGACCGCGAACGCCGGAAAATCTCTTTGTGCGTCGACGCTCGACCGCGACGGCGATGCTTGTTACTAGCTTGATCGTACTCCTCACTGGACTCGGAGGCACATGATGCCCTACGCTTCAGGACTGGCTCATTGGCAGTAGCGAGCCCGTCAGCCACAGGAACCGGGTACTGGTCTGGACGTTGTTGCATTGCAACGGCCACAGGGGTCACAATATCCGCGGAGGCACTCGCTGGGTGTTCGGGAACGAGTGCTGGCTCGTTGGCGGTTGGCTCCTTGTCAGAAGCTTGACACGACATCTCGTCCAAGGCCTGAGACGCGGCGTTATTCACATTACCCTCCGAAGGATGAGCATTATTAGACTAAGCTACAACGGCGGCAGGAAGGTCGGCAGTCACATCAATTATTTCACAGGCGTCCGTGATGTGCTCCCGTAATACATCGTCAGGAGGCCGGACTCGATGACAAACCTTGTCCAGGTAAGTAACCACACACTCCTGCGCTCTGTGGCCGAAACGCCGGTATTCTTCGCAACGTGGCGTACGGCAGGGCCGACGAATGTGTCCTCCACGGTTGCAGCGGAGGCAGAGGGGTACGAGACTCTGCAGTATACACACAATTAGTTGATGGAGAACGTCACCAACACTTCGGCGAAAGTCAAAGTCAAATCCCAGCCGAGCGTCTTCATCTGTTCCATCTCGGCAACTTTCCAGTTTTCCCTCGAAATCGAGGTGACTTTCCCATAAGCTTGTAGAGCCTCGCAAATAAAGGAGTCATCCAAACATTCAGGCAGCCAGGTAAGTTACACCTTCACCTCCTTCGGTTCCGGATCCACAACACCACAGGGACGGTACTTAACCAATAAATCTCCACATAACACTAGTTTTCCTTTAGAGCGCGCCGATTTACATGCAACCATACAGATATGCGACATTTGAAATTGTCCGATAGAGCTGATTTCTTCCTAATCCGCCACGTTCCGAAGGGCGTCTGTGAAGTTTTGGGCACGGTAGGGGTGGCAGGTGAGGTCATCTTGTAGAAAAGGAGTCGACGATAAGCTACCAGTTGGGAAACAAGGAAGGACAACACGGTAATCATTACTGCTGGCATTAACCTGAGCAGTACCTCGGCCAGAGGTCGATTGAACCTTTCTTGCGGAGAACATCATCAAACGCTACAGAAAAGAACGACGATGACGCCAAACACTGTAGTAGCGTTTCACGGCGAGATATGGTTGTGGTAGTTATATTTTTATGTATGTAGTTGACATTGCTCTTTCGTACCTTCTGTATTTTTGTGGGAACCCGACCGCGGCGGCTGCGTTTCGATGGAGGCGAAACGAAGTGGCGTCGTGTGCTGTGCGATGTCAGCGCACGTTAAAGATCCCCAGGTGGTCGAAATTACTCCGTAGCCCTCCACTACGGCTCCTCTTTCTCTCTTTCCGCTTTCATTCCCACCTTCCTCCCTTCCCTTACGGCGCGGTTCGGGTGTCCACAGAGCAAGTGTGACAGTTACTGCGCCTTTCCCTTCCTGTGGTGGTGGTGGTAAAAATATTTTAATGAAAATGATTAGGAGGTTGTAGCGGCGGTTGGAGTCCTCAGTCCGGAACCCCATTGGCGTAGGCTGCTGTCCGCGCTCTTCCGATGAGTTCTTTTTGAACCCTTGCGTCCGAGCTGGTCAGAGCTGCCTCCCACCCCTCCTGCGTTGGCTGGTTATTAATAGTGACAGTCTGATTTCGCTGGCATGCCCACACCATATGGTATAGGTCCGCCTTCTCCCCGCAGAATTTGCATTGTGAGTCAAATGACTCTGGATCTATTGCGTGTAGTCTGCGTGGATTGTTAAAAGTGTTGGTCTGTAGCTTGCGGAGGTGTATCTCCTCCCCTTTGTCTAGTGTCTTTGCCGGTGGAGGGTAGACCCGGCGAGATAATCTTAAGTGCTGAAGTATTTCGGTGTAAGTTAGCAATGGGATAGGAGGTTCCACGAGATCCGTATTGGGTGCCCGGGGGAGAAATGCTCGGGCTGAGGCGTGTGCGCTCTCGTTCCCTGGGATGCCCTGGTGACCTGGTACCCATACTAAGTGTTTATTCATGGGTTGGTAGCCACGGGTGTAACTATCTTGCAGGATTTTAGCTGCTAGCGGTGCAATCCTGCCCCTGAGGTAATTGCGATATGCTGTCTGTGAATCTGTAAGAATGTATTCTGAGGTAGTGTGTGTCGCAGCTAGGGCAATTGCCACTTCCTCCGCAGCCAGTGTGTCATGGCTGTGTAATATTAGTCCATCCACTGTTTTATCTTGGTGTACTACCGCAACGGCCGCCATTCCCTGTTCAGGACCCGCAGCATCGACATAGAACACGCCCTCGCGCCCGCCGTAGTGCCTTTTTATAGCTTCCGCTCGTGCTTGTCTTCTTGGCTGGTGAAAGTCGGGGTGCATATTCCTCGGTAATGGAGTTCCCTTGAATTGTCCTCTCCATGAGGCTGGGATGTCGCTTTTAGGGTCTAGCTGTTCGGGGCAATTGATGTTCAAATCGTTCAAGACTTGTCGGCCAGTCAGAGTCGTGGAGAGTCGTACCACCTGCGCCGTGAGGTGTGCCTCAATCAGCTCGTCTACCGTGTTGTGGACGCCCAGTCGTAAAAGCCGGTCCGTCGATGTCGTAAGAGGGAGGCCCAGGGCCTTCTTGTAGGCTGTTCTGATTATGACGTCGAGGTTCTTGATGTCAAACTTCTTGAGACGAAGGTAGGGTGCCGCATAGACGATGCGGCTTACGACGAAGGCCTGCACCAGTCGGAGAGTATCTTCTTCGCGCATCCCTGATTTCCGCGTCGTTATTCTGGCGATCATCCTGCCGACTTGCTCGCTCACGAGGCGGAGTTTCTGGATGGCGAGGTGGTTGTTGCCCTTGTTATTGATGCATAGACCCAGTATCTTAACGGTCTGAACTTCCTTTATGGGTGAGTTGTCAACGTGGATGTCGATCGTGGCCTGATTTTTGTGCTGGCGGAAGACTAGGAGTTCACATTTTTCGGGAGAGCAGGTTAGTCCACACGCTCGTGCATAATTCTGAACTGTTGTTGCCGCTGTTTGTAGTTGTTCTTCCATCATTCCCATACTACCCCTAGTTGTCCAGATGGTTATATCGTCAGCGTACAGGGCGTGTCGTATGCCCTGTATCTGATTTAGAAGAGGTGGAAGATTGCGGAGTGCAATATTGAACAGAAGTGGGGATAACACTGCCCCTTGCGGAGTGCCTCTCGTGCCCATCTTCACTTGCGTTGTTTGTTTAGTGCCGATGCTGATGTTGACTGTTCTGTCTTTAAGGAAATCATAGATGTATGAGTAGACTCGCTGGCCACAGTTAGTGGTCTGGAGATTTTGGAGGATTGTGGAATGTTTGACATTGTCAAACGCTCCTTTGAGGTCGAGGGATAGAAGTGCTCGGTCACTGTTTCTGCGTGCTGGATCAATGACTTCGCGTTTGAGTTGCAGAAGCACATCATGGGTGGACAGATGTGCTCTGAATCCAAACATCGTGTGTGGCAGTAGCTCGTTGTTCTCTAGATAGTTGGAGAGACGTGCGTGGACTGCCTTTTCCATGAGTTTGCCTGCGCACGACGTGAGGGATATGGGGCGTAGGTTTTCAATGCTGATTTTCTTGCCGGGTTTGGGGATAAAGTGTACATTGGCTGTTTTCCATGCCTGTGGAATGGTGCCGATGCGCCAGCATTCGTTAACGTAATCCGTAAGTTGCTGCAGTGCCTCCGTGCCGAGGTTGGTTAGAAGTCCGACCGTAATTTTGTCTTGTCCCGGGGCTGTACCTCGGCGCATATCTGCTAGTGCTGCTATGATTTCTTCTAAAGTGAAGTCTTTATCTAGGTCTTCGTTCGGTTCCCCCCGGTATTCTGGATTTGAGGGTTCTGCGTCTCTCGAAGTGCAGATATAGCGACGCGTGAGTTCATCCATGAGTTCATCATCCGTGCCTTGAAAGTTGTGTAAGGCTCGATGCAAATTTCTACGTTGTTCACTCTTCGATTTCGGTGGATCAATTAGGCATCGGAGAAGGTTCCACGTAGTCTTGCTGTCTAGGCGACCTTTGAGGGATTCGCACCTTTTTAGCCAATTGGTGCGAGCGAGGTCCCATGCGTATTGGTCTGCTTGAGTAGTTAGCTTCGCTATTCGAATTCTGAGTTTTCGATTGTGCCTTTGTTTCTTCCACCGTTTTATGAGACTACGCCTAGCTTCCCAAAGGTGTAGAAGATGGTTGTCAACAGCTGGGTGGTCCTCCGTGGTGGCAAGGGTTTTTGTGAGGTTTTCTTTAAGGTCGAGAATAGATGCCGCCCACTCTTCGTAACTAGTTATTTGTTCCGATGTAACTAGTTTAGTATCCTTCCTGAATTTCTCCCAGTCTGTCATTCTGGCTTGCCCGCGAGGTTTGCTGTGCTTGTTGCTTTCAAAGATGGTCTGCAGCATGTAGTGATCGCTGCCTAAGGTCTCTCCCGTATTGAGCCACTCATAGTTGCGGGCGTTGCGGACGAGCGTCAGGTCGGGGGAGGTATCCCGAGTTATGCTGGTACCGACTCGAGTCGGATGCTGCGGGTCAGTAAGTAAGGTGAGTGCCATGTCAGCGATGGCGGAAGCTAGTTTCCTGCCTTTAGTGTCTTCCTTTGGATATCCCCATAATGGGCTAGAAGCGTTAAAGTCGCCGACTATAGCTAGGGGAGCTGTGTGAGCTTCTCTTAGTGCTTTGATAAAGATAGCGTCAAAGGCTGCGCGGCGCTGTTTGGGGCGACTATATATATTGAGTATATAGGTGCCCTTGCTGTTACGGTGTTGTGGTAGCAACTTTATGAAGGTATATTCAATGTCGCTGTGTAGGTCAAGGTCTACAGTGGTTGCTGTGCATGATTTGTGGACCAAAATACATGTCGAGGGGTTTGTTTGATGTGTTGAGTATCCTCTGATCTTAGCCTCCATATTTACTTCTTGCAGGGCTATTATTTGCGGCGCATGAGAATAAGAGTCTATGTATTGTTGTAATGTTTCCCTCTTGCGCTTTAGTCCCCTGCAGTTCCATTGTAGGATGGTGAGTTTAGGTCTTGGTTGTGGCGCCATGTTGAGGATTAGAAATGTGTGTCGGATCCTGTGGTGGATCTTCAGGTTCTTTATCAAGTTCAGGGATGACTAGGCGACGATTTCCCATTTTGCCCTGTAGTTTTGTGCCCTTGTTGTGAGAAACATCCGAATATTCCTGAATTTTTCGGTCAATTCTAATCTCCTGCGCTTGCATCCTGATTAGAACTGGTTCAAGTTTTTCCATCATGGGCTTGATGACTGATTCTAACATGCTTTTGATTGTCGTCTCGATCATAATTTGTAATTTATTGGCCATGAGATCTTGGACTGTGTTTTCCAAGCGGGTAATGCGGTCCTGTGTTTCGGTGTTCTCAATAAATTGCGGCATGGGTGCCTGCGGTGCTGCTGCCTGCGGTTGTGGTACCTGCGGCATTGGCGCCTGCTGTGGCGTCTGTAGTGCAGTTTGCCTGTCGATAGTGCTAGTATTTAGCTCCTGTGGGTACGGAGGGTGTACCTCTTCCTTGTCCTCCTCCATCGGACATGCCTGTTGTGTCAATGGAGGTAATGTGTTCTTCGGGTTGGCTGCGACGCCTAATTGCTCTTTTAATTTCCTATTTTCTGACTTTAGTTTCTCGATCTCTGCTTTAAGTTGTTTGTAAGCCAACGCTTCGGGGGAGGAGGCAGCTACATCTGCCCAGCTCACCTTGCCGTCGTTGCGCTGGTCCTTGTAATGGGGTCCTGTTGTTTTCTCAGCTGGACGACTGCCGGTGGGGTGCGACGCCTTGTCGCTAGTGTCACGTCCTTTGCTTGATGACCGGGAGCCGCGTGGTCCTGAGTTGCTGCTGTTGGACTGGGCCCGTTGGGTCAGTCGGTCCCCGCTGTTAGATGTGCCTCTGCGGCTGGACCGGTCCCGAAACTTGGCCCTGGACTGGTGACTGTCTTGACCTGTCTTGGATTTGGCTGGTTGTGATGTTCGGTACTTGAACTTGCATTGATTCGACCCCATGGGATGTGGGCCTTCGCACACTGTGCACTTGGGTTGGCAGTCATGGGCTTCTTGAATGTCGTCCTGGCCACACTGCGGACATCGTGACTGCGCAGGGCAAGGGCAGACATCCGCCCGGTGTCCAAGTTTCCCGCACAGCAAACAGGCTGGTGTTGTTTTCTTGTACAGGCGCACAGGAAGCGCCTCTCCGTAGTAAAAGACGTGAAAAGGGACCTTTCTTCCTTCGAAAGTGACGGCCGCTTTGTTGGAGGAACCTAGTTTTCTCACGCTCACCACTGGTGCGTCCGGGGAGCGAAGCGCTTCCGTGATGTCTTCGTTGGAAACCCTAGGGTCCACCTGTATTACTCCTTTACATGTGTCGTCAGAAGGCCGGAGGTAGGAGTACACTGCGTGTGCTGTGTCCCCTAGTTTAAGTTCTTGAATTGCGAGGATCTTTCTGATTATTTCGGCATCTCGTACGCCGACGACGATGATGTTTTGTTCCCAAATGGGCCAAACGCTGAGCGCTGCTGATGTGTTATTAATGCCTGCTGCCATGTGCAAGGAGCTTCCGAGAGTGTTGCTTCCCCTGAATTTGCTGAGATCCAGCGTTCCTCTAGGTTTGATTATGATGACTGCATCTTGCTTGTCGAGACGCGGCTGCGGAGGAGGCTTCCAACGCTTGACTTGCGTGCGTGGCGTCTCCTGCAGCGGCGTATCAGCTGCGGCGGTGAAGTGGCCATCTGGCGTTCGTCCTTTCTGCCGTGCCGAGCGGTTGTTACGGGCTGATGCGCGTTCCCACTCTTCTATCTTGCGTTGGATGTTGGCTTCTGTTACTTTGTCGAAAACTGGCGTTTTCGCCTGCGGAATGGTGACGATACGCATTCCATCCGGGTCGTACCCCGTCAAGGTTGTCATGATTTGCGGCAGAGTTTGCCCGCGGAGCCGCGGCGGGCAGCTGACTCGAGGCCTATCTGTTAGGCTTAGCTACTCGCTCGATCCGCTTGAACTTGAAATCCTCGTTGAAAATGGTCCCACCTGAGAAACGGTGGTCTCCTCGTTGTTCTGAAGTAGAATTTGGTCTTGTAGTTCCCCGATCACGCATTAAACACGCTGCATCTTTTTCCTGAATAACACGAAGGGTTATCGGTGTAATGCATCTTTACAATGCATCAATTTCTTGCATAAAAACCTCAGAATGTCGCAATTTACTAGGGCTGATGTGTTTTGTCATCGTCTTCCAAAGCATGTAGTGTTTGCTACATGCAGAGATATGCGGTGTACCAACACTTGTAATACTACTTGCTGTAGGTCATCTGCTGCAAGCGGAGGAGCGACATCAATGTATTAACTTCCGACCAAGTGTTTAGAGAGGTAAGCACTCGAGGAAGCGACGCCCGATGTAAGGCTAAACGGTGTATATTTTGATGGTCAGAGATGTGTTTCATTTCCTCTCGAGCGTATATGTATCCTCGCTAACGAAACGCTACGTTCTTGCTTGCACTTTCTTGTTGAAGGTGGAAGATCTTCAGTTGCAGGTGGTGGTGGTGGTACAAACTTTATTCATTGAAGGCCAAAAAATTAAAAAAAGTAAAATTATGTTGCCGCCGTTCCGTGGGTGGCCTTCCGGCTGCTGGTCGTGGCCTCCAGGTCACGCCTGGCGGCGACTTCCGCTGCCCAGGTCGTAAGCCGCTGTTGAATATGCGGCTCCGAGCTGGCCAAAGCAGCCTCCCACAGCTGCGGGCTGTTTATTTGCCAGGAGACGGGGGGAAAGTGCGCCGGACAAGAGTAAAGAATGTGAGCATAGTCTGCTCGGGGAGAGCTGCAAAGCGTGCATTGGGGCGAGAAGGCACCAGGGTGAATAAGGGCAAGGCGTGCAGGGGAGAGGAAAGTGTGGGCCTGTAAATGGCGCCACGTATTCTGTTCGATTTTAGATAGGGACTTGTGAGGGGGAGGGAGGGATAATCGGGAGTTGCGGTAGTGGAGGGTGATGTCATGGAAGGTGAGGAGGGAGTCACGCGTGTCCATCCCGGGGTGGAGGGGGCCAGCTCGGTCGGTCATTTCGCGAGCGATAGAATTTGCCGCCTCATTTCCAGTGTGCCCCGCGTGAGCCGGAACCCAAAATAGTTGGATAGATCGGGAAGGGGGGGAGGAGTGCTTAAGGATATTGAGCGCAGAGGAAGAGATTCTACCCTTTCCAAAGTTGCGGACAGCGGTCTTAGAGTCGCTAAATATGAAAAGGGCTGGTGTGCTGGCAATGGCGAGGGCGATGGCTGCTTCCTCTGCGGCAGTGGAAGTGAGAGCATGGATAGTGGCGACGGAGAGGGGGGCTCGTGTATTAGAGACAGTGGCCAGGGCATAGGCGGGATGCGAGAGGTAGGGTGCCGCATCAACATACACGGCGTCAGACCGTGTACCGTACTGGCACCAGAGGGTGGAGGCGCGGCAGATCGGTTAGCGGCATGATGCTCAGGGTGCATGTTCTTGGGAAGGGGCTTGACAGTGAGTATGGAGAAATGGAGAAGAGGGAGCTGGGCAAGGGATGGGTGACAGAGATAGGGGAGACAGGGGTCAAGCGAAGGGAAGTAAGAAAGGCTCTACCAGGGGTGGTGCAAGATAAACGATCGAGTTGTGCCACGCGATGGGCATCCACAAGTTCTGAAAGAGTATTGTGGACGCCCATCGATAGTAGACGAGAAGTGGGGGTGGAAGTGGGAAGCCCGAGAGCCGACTTATAAGTTTGGCGGATGAGACAGTTGACCTTGTCTTCCTCGGTACGAGACAGAAAGAGGTAGGGGAGGGAGTAGACAAGGCGGCTTAGCACAAAGGCCTGAACAAGACGACGGAGGTCGTGCTCGCGCATGCCGTAGTGTCGGTTAGCGACCCGTCGGATCAGCCGTACCGTCTGCTGGACGGTGGTAGTAAGGCGGGAAAGGACAGTAGTGTGTTTGCCATTGGATTGCAGAAAGAGACCGAGAATACGGATGCAAGAGACAGAAGGGATGGGATGTCCGTCGATAGTGACGTTAAGGTTAGGAGATGAGGTTGGAGCTATGCCTCGAGCCAGGAGGAGCAGGAGCTCCGACTTGGACGGGGAACAAGCTAGCCCGACCGTGCGAGCATAATCGGCGACCGTTTTAGCGCCTGCCTGGAGAGCGGCTTCCATCTCACCAAGATTGCCGGTAGTCACCCAGAGGGTGATATCATCAGCGTAGAAAGCATGGGAGAGGTTAGGAATGCTAGCTAGAGCACGTGCCATCGGAAAAAGGGTGATGTTGAAGAGAAGGGGAGAGAGAACAGAACCCTGGGGGGTACCTCGATTTCCAAGAGGGAAAGTAGGAGAGGAGAGGGTGCCGAATGAGATCTCAGCCGTGCGATGGGCAAGAAAAGCCTTGATGTAACTATGGATTCGGGAGCCCACGTTAAGGGTAGAAAGGGCGTCTAGGATGGCGGTATGGAAGACATTATCAAATGCTTTTGTCAAGTCCAGTGCCATGATCGCGCGAGTGCGCTTGGCGTGAAGAGTGTGAAGGACCTCTTCGGAGAGCTGGAGCATGACATCCTGTGTAGAGAGGGATGGGCGAAAGCCGAACATCGAATCGGGGAAGAGATGGTTGTCCTCGAGGAAGCTCTGTAAGCGGTCTAGAACGACGTGCTCAAAGAGCTTACCGAGACAAGAGGTGAGGGAAATAGGACGGAGATTTTGAATGTCTATGGGTTTGCCGGGCTTGGGGATGAAGGTCACCTTAGCGTGGGTCCACTCAGAAGGCAGGGTGCCTTCGTGCCAATGTTTGTTAAAGAGGTCCGTAATGGCCTCTAGGGATGATGTGTCCAGGTTACGGAGGGCCTTATTAGAAATTTGGTCTGTTCCTGGTGCGGAAGTGGTGCGGAGCTTATGTAGCGCCGCACAAACCTCCCCCAAAGTGATATCTGCGTCAAGCGCAGAATTAATGGGGCCGAAGTAAGAAGGGAGGGGGGACGGAGGGGAAGTGCAAAGATAGCGATCTCGGAGTGCAAGAAGGAAATCGGAATCGGATAGCGGTGAGGATTGCAGGAGGCGCGTCACATCCCTGCGTTGCGTGGCCTTGACATGCGACGGGTCAAGGAGGGCACGTAGGAGCGCCCACCTATCCCTCAGCCCGAGATTACCGCCCATGCGGTCGCATGTCTGGCCCCACTGCTGCCTGGTGAGGTATGAGCAGTGCTCCTCTATTTCCATACCCAGGCGGGCAAGGCGGAGGCGTAGTAAGCGATTGTGCTTTTGTGAAAGCCAGCGGCGGTGCAGGGAATGATGCGCCTCCCATAGGTGAAGGAGGCGGCTGTCAGCCGTGGAGGAGTGAGGAGGGGTAGAGACGGTAGAGGTGGCGGATGAAACATCTTTGAGCAAGGTGGCAGTCCATTGAGAAAGGTCTGAGATGGAGGTGGGGGCATGTTGCCGTGAGTGGCGGAACCGATCCCAATCGACTACCTGGCTCAGACGCTGGCGGGAGGATAGGCTAGGAAGAGAGAAAGAGATGGACAGGATATAGTGGTCGCTGCCGAGAAAGACCCAGGTGTTCGTCCACGCTGCATCCACGACGTTTTTGCAGATGGAAAGGTCCGGATTAGTGTTGCGTTGGACACTGGAGCCGATGCGTGTTGGGTCAGAAAAATCATTAGGGACGGATAACTGTTCGTTCCGGATGAATGTCCACAGCGCGAGACCTTTCCTACTGTTCCCGGGATAACCCCAGCTGACGTGATGTGCATTGAAATCCCCAAGAATGAGGAGCGCATTGCGATGTGCGCGAGAAAGGGCTTTGCGTAGAAGGAGAAGGAGAGGAGCTGAAGGTGTGCGAGGAGGGCTGTAGACATTAAGAACAAAGAGACTGGCATCCTGTCGCCGCCGGGGGAGGAGTTCTAGGAAAAGGTGCGTGCACTCTGGAACGTCGAGCGGATGCTCTATCGCCGTGTAGTTGCGGTGAACCAGAGTGGCAATGTTCGGGGGGGATGAGGAAGAAGGATGGAAAGCAGTGAAGTCGCGCAGCTTAACTGGGGAGAAAGTTTCTTGGAGAGCGATTAAAGCGGGGAGCTCGGAGGGAGGGATGTTCTGGAGGTGGAGCTGCAGCGCGTTCCGCTTTCCGCGGAAACCACGGCAGTTCCACTGCCAGAAATTAAGGCCTGAGGGGTGTCTGGCCATCACGAGGCCTGGGTGCCCCTGCTGGTGGAGGGGGATTGGGAGATGAGGAGGAGGGGAGGAAGGATGACACCATTAGGATCGTCTGGGCAAGTTCGGCTTCGTGGGCACTCTGGCGGGCCTCAATTCTGGCTACGCGTTCGTTAATTTGTTCCATCCATTTCTGCGTGTCGGTACGCAGCGTAGAAATTTCGGCCATGAGGCGTTGCTCATGGGCTTCAAGAAACGAGGCTGTGTGGTGGATGACGGCCTCCACCTCCGGGATGGATGTGGGCTGGTTGGTGGATCGCCTCTTTTGTGGAGGGGTGCGGGAAGGGGAGGTGGCGCGGGAGGAAGCATTGGAGGAGATGGACATGGGGGCGGGTAGGGGCGGCTGGGGCGTTTGAGTGACAGGTGGTGTGGGGCATTGTGAAGAAGGGCTGGGGAGTTGGGGGTGCCCCAACAACGCCTGCAGCTGTTGTTTTAGCAGGGTAATCTCCCTGTTTTGGGCAGTGACTTGAGCTTTGAGCTCTTCTTTTTCGGGGTCGGGGGTGGGAGGCCGCAAAGGCCGGCTCACCTGGGAAGAAGTCGATGAGGTGTCTTGACTCGGCAGTGGCGGAAAAGAGACGGAGCGGCGGCGGGGGCTGCGTCCTTGGCGAATCCCGGAGTTGGACCGCTGGCTGGGTCTAGATGGGCGGGAGTCTTCGGTGGACGGTTTTGATTGCGGTGGGGTGGATGACGTTGACTTAAGGCTGGAGTTGGTTGGAGAGGGACCGGTCCGCGCGTAGCGAAGTCCACACGGGCGGGATCCCGTGACATGTGTGCCTTGGCACAAGATGCATTTAGGTGTGCAGTCGGGGGGCTTCCGAATCTCGTGCACGGCTCCGCAGCGAGTGCAGCGTCCGGATCTGGGCTGGGTGCATACGTCGGAGCGATGGCCGTAGCTCCAACAATTGGTGCAGGCTTCGGCCTTGCGGCGGAGAGGGTGGCAGATAAAAAGGCCGCAGTTGAATATCACGGTGCGGGGTAGTTCTTTTGTGCCGACGAAGGTGATCAGGATGGACCGCGTACGCCCCATCTGTCTTGCATCGGCAATGGCGTAGGTATTGCTGGGGTTCATAGCTTGAAGGTCTGCTATGATCTCCTCTTGGCTCTGTTGGTCCACGGCGTTAAGCCTGAGTGATTGCGAAAGCAATACCTCCCTGGCTGCGCTTAGCTCTGCTGGTAGTTTGGCATGGCTTCGCCTTTTCTGCAACTAAAGGATTTACTCTGGACACAACATGGTTTTTACTGTTTGTTTATTCCAATGAACACGCTCTTCTACACGGCGCCTTCTTCTATGGTAATTATATCGCTCTGCACTATTCATAGACGATCCTTCGGCATTCAGATAGTCCATGAAACTACTCTCGCTCACTGAACTTGTAGAACGCCGCCGGGCTCGCTATTCTGCGGCATAGGCGCGTTGCTTGGCCAATCGCTCTAGCCTTTCTTCATCTGTCTCCTCGGTACGGCGCGGCTTTTACGCGCAGCGCCGCCTTGTACAACTCCTCCAACATGAATAAGAGGAGCGCGCCTGCGGCGCCTCCTTTATCCTCTCCTAGCGAGCGCCCTCACGCGGCGGGTCGAGGAGCATGGTAGCATGGCCTCCGACATCACCTCCGCGCGCCCGATTCTAGCACGCGCGCGGAGGTGATCTCGGAGGCCATTGTCGTAGCCGCCGCGCCGAGCGATGGAACGACTGCGGCCGAAGAGACGAGTCGGGGCCCCTGCTCTCCTCTGATCGTAACGTCACGCTGTCACGTGGTAGCCGCCGCGCCCAGCGAAGGAATGACTACGGCCGAAGAGACGAGTTGGGGCCCCTGCTCTCCTCTGGTCGTGACGTCACGAAGCGAAGGAACGACCTCCACCGACAGCAGAAAAGTACTAGCAGTATTGCTTTCGCAATAAAACGCAAGATCATCCAAAAATACAAGCACTTTTACCTAATTTACAAGGGAAGGGGAGCCATGGATACTACTCTTATGTAAAACGCTCAAAGTGGTTCCAAGTAAAGAGCAAAAAGCAGCGGAGACATCGGACAGCCTTGCTTCACAGAAGAGTTGGTTGGAACGGGGATTGATAGGTGGCCATTTACAATCAGGCGAGTCGAACAATTCCTATAGCAAAGTTGCCCTCCTTCAGTACTACACAACCGACATTCGCTCGCTCCAGAAGAGAAAACAAGAACGAATGACAATCTCGTTCAAATGCATTTGCGAGGCCAACGTGAATTAAAGCAACCTATCAAGAGAGCAGGAGCATGATTCGACGATTATGCGCTCAATATGTACATTACTTTGACTGACACGGCCCCTCAGGCCGCACATCTGGTGAGGGCCAATGAGAACCGACATTGCGAACTGTAGGCGACTTTATACAATTGTGACGAAATCCTTATAATCCACATTTGCCAGTGTGGTTGGTTTATAGCCTTCCACTGAGCATAGGTTTTCTTCATCGGTACTCTTTCGAATTAGGACTGTGGGGCATTTTGTAAACGTCTTGGGAAGAGCTTCTACATCAAAACTCATCACGAAGACATCTAGCAGGATAGGAGCAAGAACAGTTATAAAAGCTTTGTAAAATTTATAGGAAATGCGATCAGGACCAGGCGTTTTTGAGAGAGGTAATTGATCAAATGCCACTTCTACCTCCTGCGGCGGAAAAGAGCTGCTGATTACAAAAAAAATCATCTTATGATTCAGGAGTCACCAGGGTTGTGAAACGCGAGATGTGTGTGTGTGTGTGTGTGTGTGTGTGTGTGTGTGTGTGTGTGTGTGTGTGTGTGTGTGTGTGTGTGTGTGTGTGTGTGTGTGTGTGTGTGTGTGTGTGTGTGTGTGTGTGTGTGTGTGTGTGTGTGTGTGTGTGTGTGTGTGTGTGTGTGTGTGTGTGTGTGTGTGTGTGTGTGTGTGTGTGTGTGTGTGTGTGTGTGTGTGTGTGTGTGTGTGTGTGTGTGTGTCGCCTCTCTAGTTATTGTCTTTGCATTAAAAACCCTACAAGATGGACTACCAACTCGCCCGAGAGGAAGCTTTAATGAAATTTTCATAATGAGCATTCAGGGGCTGTGGGCTATAGAAGGCAAGGCGTATCCTTGTCAGAGCATCTAGAAATTTGCTTCCAGGTGTCAAATGCACTTTAGCTCATAATGAAGACATGACGTTAATTTTTCTGTCGAGATTGTTTATTGCAATGACTGCAAGGTGTTTTATTTTAGCTCAATGTGACAATCTTTATGCATTCAACACTATACGGATCATAACACATGGAAATATACAGAGTCGACTTATTTTTTATCAATACTCAACAAGTCTTCAAAGAAGTAGTCAGTGCAATTAGCGCGTTAGTGCCTCACCATGCGCCAGCGGCGCCTCATTATCTCTCCCAAGCAAACGCACAAGACTATGGCGCAGCCGACCACATAGGCGTACATGTATTCGTAAAATGGCATGTCGTAAGATATAAGACTCTTCCCCGGAGGAAACATGTTCCGCCTTGCAGCTTTTGCTGCTGTGATGCCGTGCTCTTCCAAGGCCAATATCAGCCGGCGTTGTTGGTGCCTGCGAGAAAATGTATTGAAGTCATTGCAGAAATATCTGGCTCAGTTTTGACAGCAACACTTCAATGCAGGTTAGAAGAAAATCCGCTCTCTGGTACGGGTTAAGCATGCTAGGCTCGAGCACTTCAACTCAACCGCTCGCATGATGCTTGCATATCGGATGTGAAGCTATATTATCATCACAATCACCATCATTATCACCATGTCCACTGTAGGGCAAATGCTCCTCCCACTTCCCCAATTAAGCCAGCGCTGTTGCAGGTGCATCCACAAAATTCCAGAAAATGTGCTAACCTACATCCCATACCTACATTTATGCTCTTCCCTGCTACACTTGCTTCACAATGAAATCTAGTGTGCTGCTTCAAAACATGTGATTATTTTGCCGACGCAGTACGTATTATGCCCATGCCCAATTCTTGATTTTCACTATAGAATATTTACTACGGCGTCTCTCATAGCTTAAGTCGCTTTGGGACGTTAAACCCCATAAA
Organism: Amblyomma maculatum; assembly: GCF_055883805.1. NCBI lineage: Eukaryota > Metazoa > Arthropoda > Arachnida > Ixodida > Ixodidae > Amblyomma > Amblyomma maculatum. The sequence continues at coordinate 13,060,308 of NC_139351.1, read as the reverse complement.
CCAAACAAACCAACCATTACGTTGCGTTTGCTTCTTGACCCTCTACGCACGATTCCTACCTTATATCACACCTACCATTTTCCGTTGAATTGCTCTCTGTGTTCTCCTCAGTTTAAGAAAAATCCCCCTTCTTTTTAGTATCCATGTTTTAATCCTACAGCTGTGTACTGATCAGGTTCTCTTACATTGTTTCGTCAGGAGGTACAGTAGCAAGCTGCTATACATGAACAGGGTGCACTTCCGAAATTTCCTCCAACACATTTCGGTTATTGTAAAATCTTTCTAGTAAACATAATCAGCCCCTGTTATCTATCTAAAGTATTGTCATTATCTTACTGCCTCTAACACGTTGCTACCTAGAGTAAAGAGCTAATCCTCGAACCAGTGTAGGAGTACTTTGGTATTTTTCTATGTTATTTCTATGTTATTTCTTCTGGCTGTCGTTATTTACTGCCGGTCTAGTTCACTATTCTGTCCTTCAATTCGTTTGCTCAATTATTTGCCGATTGTTGAGGTATGCTCAGTCCATCATTATTTATGACTATTTTCAATACACATCTCTAAATAATTCATCTAAAAAAGTAATGAGAATCACTATAGTATGTTTATTACTATAGAATTGTTATGTAAGTACTATAGAATGTAACATTATGGTGTACGGGAATTTATTACTTTTTACCACATAAAAGCTTGCGAATTTATGTACCAAAATAAGAGAAGCTCCAGGTACTTGGGTGTATTCGCACCTAATTTATGGTTCGGAGAGAATGGCAAGCGAATAAAAAGTTCTAAAACTAATCAGAAGCACTCAAAAAAGGCGGAATCCTCTCAAGGACACAGGTTTGACGTTTTCACGCCGAGTGTAGTATTTAGTTGTCATCGTTCAGGAAACGATAACGTTTTTCCTAGAGCACATAAAGATAGACAATAAAACGTGCCTGCCCGCACTTTACTCTTTTCCCAAGGAATGAAAAGTTAACAATTTTAGAAAAGCCTTTAGGCGTTTCCACATTGTCTTGCTTGAGTAAATTCAGTCGCGATGTTTGCAGTGCAACTTTCAAGTCCTTATCATGTCATCTTTTCAGGCTTTGGCATTAAATTCGCATATTGCGCAAGAAGCCATCCTGAACTGCATCATTTCTGGCACATGGTAGTATAGCTCTTGGAATGGCCATAATGACTCCTCATTTCTTTATGTCCTTCGTAACAGCTAATTATGAACACAGAATAAGTCCGGAATACTTCAATGAGTAATTTCAGTTGCTTTGCTTTACTCGTGTGAGTGCAATACAAGTTCTCACATATACCGAGAACTTGCGGACTTTGCGCAAAAAAAGACCTAAACTTTTGTCTACAACTGGGATAGCATTAAAATTTCTACCTCATATATAACAAATCTACTAATGAGAGAGAAGTTGCTTTAATATTAGTTTTATTGCTTGAAAGGTAATGCTAGCACTGGCATTTTCCAGTGAGGGGGAGAATTATTTCAGCTTGCTGTTTCCTTACCAAGCAATAATGCATTGTCTCACAGTTTATAAATTATTATAAATATCGATATAGGTGAGAGAACAGCTGCAATACGGCGCGAACATATTTGCGAAAAAGAAGCTATTATTCAACTACTATAATGAAGAAATGATTAAGCACTCGATTCTGTTTGTAAGCTAAATAATCCAAACCAAGATTTTATCCAATACGTTTAGCCGTCATCATTTTTTGTCAGCGCTTTGCTGAGAAGCAATTGATACGCAGTATTCGTTTCATATATATCAAATATATCATGGTTATAAAAAAAATGCTGAAACATATTGCACAACACAGTTGGGTATTTCATTCCTATTTATGCCGATCTGCATTAGCAATGGTGTCCAAGTGTAAACAAACTGAAGGCATTGTATGTGCACTTCATTTTCGTTTATACGTGTTGTGCATCAATAAATCAAACATTCGCTCCAAACGTCCTTCCGCCCTCGTCGCTTTCAGTATTGCCCTTCGGTCTTCTCTGCAATGTGACGCATTGTTTTCTTTCAATAACATCCATCTCATGGCGCTTCAAGTTAGAACATTTCAAATGACTATAGTTGCCCTCATGCTTTCTGATGCTTACGTCTCAATTTTACGCAAAATACGCTCGCAAAGACAGAATGTTAAGCACACAACAAAGTGTACAGTCATTTGCTTTTGTACGCATCCTTTCCTTTGTTACTAAATGAAAAGCCATCTAACATGCTTCACTCTAGTTCTCACACTTGGCACAACACCACATGTGAATACGACCGAAAAGAGTGGGGCTCTATTGTAATATTCGTCCATTTGATGATCTTGAAACATGATGAGAGACATTATAACGCCGAAACGTCGCTATTTCCTTTCGTTTGAATCTGGGAATCTCAACAGGGCAGAGTTATCTAAAGAATTTTATTCGTGCGTGATTCGCTTTCTTGATTACAAAACGTGCTCTTAGCAGTCATATCGTATATTACACTGAATTACGTTATTTGCATGCTCATTTTGGATACCGCATAATAATTTCGTTCTTACCTTGTGGGAAGTCGACCGTGCGCCGCTGACCATGCTACGTCAGTCATGAACGCTTCATGCCCCACAGCCAGTCCCCTGCTCACAGCGCTGGCCATGAGCCGCTTGATGCACAGGATAACACCCGCATGGGTTCCAGACTGAATTCTCGTGATGCACTCGTACCAAACATGATCAGCCATGCACTTTCGTCCACATCTATTTAGTGATTGGCGCAGTGATTCTAAATAGGATACATTCCAACGTGCTTTCTGGATACGACGTGCTATAAAGATGTTTAAGCATGGTTCTAGCTTGCCCGCATCAAGCAACTCTCCAAGCTCGCGCATGTTTCTGACCTTGGCTGAGTACTCGGGAATGCTACGGGAAGCAGTGATCACAGTTTGAATAAAATTTAAAAGGAATGAAACGGCCACCATCCATACAATCATCATTATTCTCATTGACGAAGTGGTACAACGCAGGCCTGGGGGCGGACTTCGTCCAAGGTATGAGCTTACCAAGAACATGGCGGCAGCCGAGAGACTTGGCGAATTGTTTAGGTGAACCCGCTGTTGAAGACACGTTAATAAAATAAACACTACCGCAAAAGGTGCCAGCAGTGCTGATAGTTGGAAGAAAGAGTTCCAGTTGGTAACGAACGACGAACGTGAGTAGCTACTACGGCTGACCATCATGCAATGGGAGGTAGGTGGAGTGTAGCGTAGGCATAATGAAAACAGTGTGATGGACAGACTGGGATACGTCCGCCTAGGACAATGTCCACACGCCGGTCCATCAGCAGAGAGTCACTGTCGGAATTATTATTGCACCGCTCAATTAGTGTGTTGTTTAACGTTTCCAACGCCTCCTTCGCAGAAACGACGTTGATATCATGGTATTTTATGCGCTTAGGAACTGGCTTGTCGAACACTGTGTACTCAAGCGTTTTGTGCTTTGGATATCGACCAAGAGGAGTTCGGGCCTCACCAAAGGCTTCTTCAGGGTTTCTAAATACCTTGCGTGTTGCGCACGACTTGTAAGTGTCAGAGGGTGCATTGATATCATTCTCAGTAACAGTAATTACATGGCATGAGTGGTTATAACCTTTTCGAGAACGTCGGCATGATGCTCAACTGAGAATATCCAGTCAACATTAGAGTGATGCTTTTTAAAGGGCGCTATGTCATTGAATATATGATCCGGAAGTGCTTTGTGCCATGGTATGAACACCAAGCCTGGTCTCGGAAACTGGACGGGCTGAGCTACGTAGTTTAAAAACTGTATGTAGCACTCTCTCACTTTCGTGCAAGTCCAAAGAGTAACAGGCACAGGAACGAATGAAATGTACTTTCCAAGGCTGACAGCCTGTTCTGGAACACACACTAAAGCTACGCGGGAAGATGGCAAGCTTATAGCTTTCATTACGTCTAACATCAAAGGACCAACCGGATTATTACCCGAGACGAATGACAGAAAGAGGAAAAAGACAGAAGTGCCGAAAACGTGCACCATGAGTGAAACCAGTACGGCTGCCTCTAACAGAATGCCTTGTACTCGATGTGAACTCGTGAAGAATAAAAGTTTTATTCAAGAAAGTGCTTCCTATATATACCTGGTAGACTTGAGCAACGAAAAAAACTCGATGATAATGGAGTGCCAGCTCAATAAAGAAGACATTGCAGAGGTGACGAAATGCGGCCAGCAAAACGGCTTCAGGAGCTGCACACCTGTTGTCACAATCAATTTACCGGCTGAAGAGTGTTCTTCAATTTCTGAGGCAAACGTGGCCTGTTTACTCTCTAACAAATGGAATGTCGATGCTGGCTCAATGTGGGGACGCATTAGCAAGGCAAATACATTTCTGATCCACCGGTGCACGCGTCTGCCCGATGCGTTTTATCTGATTGGGAGTTGGTCAATATGATGGGCATCCAGGCAATATATTATAAGATTTTGAAAGACAATTAATGCACTTAATCGCAGCATAACAACCCATAAAGTTCTGCTCCCTAAATTGCGTTTTGCTGTTTATCACAATCATTATGGTGGGATTTATGAAGTTTGTGAAGTAAACCGCGAAGGACAGGAGGGCTTAATCTAATAGGTGGCCTGAAAATAGCTCACCTTTCTGGCTTAGGAGCAGTCGAACTTGAATGCTAGATATCGAACAGCGCGCTGTACATTTCGAGAAGGATACGTTACCATGACTGCCAAAAACCAAATAAGACTCGAAGTCCTTTCAAATTTCCTTCAAATATATAATTAACAAAGTACCATTGGTTTATTACCGTTTTGTCGAATTCGAATTTGGTGTGGAAGCGCACTTTTTTTTTCTTCGCTATGCGGTCGCTCATAGTCCTTCAGGCACAGTAATAATCTACAGCATAATTTCAAAATACAAACGGCATAGATAGACATAAAGTCCAGCTTTAGGCAGGCCGATTGATCTCCCCTGTATTATCTATGCTGAAAGAAGACAGTTGCGTTGCATGAAATAAGAAATAAGAAAAAAAGTCACGGAAACTGTCGACGGCGAGACGACGTGGTCACCCCTGGCTATTATACAGTTATGTCTCAGGCGATCTTAATCGGTACGGCATGCAGAAATCATGATATATAGACCGATAATTTTTTACTTCATATTATCCTAACATCTGACAGCCGTGCCCTGTAATTTTCCGAATAGTTACGCTGTATCACGAACTCGCCAGCCTAGCTATCGTGAAGACGGGAGGCCGTAGAAAAGTATGACTAGGCAACATTATTCAGTGGCTGAATATTGTGATGGATTTTTAAATACATTCACCTTACCCAGTTCTGTATCTTCAGACTGTCACATCATCACATTGCTAACTATAGAAGGTCGGGTACCAATTTAACTGGCCACAATAGTATCTTGAGCTGCAACTATTTAAGACTGCATAATGTAAAGAGTGACAAGGAGAGTTTTTTTGTCGCATGTGCATCGTGTCAGTCTCCCTCTAAGCTTGCTTACAAATGAGTAACCGCATGCTTTAAGAGTGGAGTTCATTCTTTAAAAGGAAAAATATTGGGACAGTCAAGAATGCGTGAAGTGCGCAAGCGCTTGGAGAAATGTGCAAGCAAAAACTGACCGCAACGAATAGGAAAATGTTCTGAAGACAGCCTGTATAGTACCACAGACATAGACAACACTAGGTAAAACAAAATCAGGGTGGGGGGGGGGGGGGGGGATTACGTGCTGTTGCTCTGATGGCAGCTACATATGCTGGGCGGAAGTTCTAGAATAAAAAAATTACGACAGAAAAGTGTGAAATAAATATCGAGAGATTAGGAGTCAAATTCAACGGTATCCACTGCCTCGACTAGGCCACCACCTTAAACTCGGAAGTCAAAGTTCTGACAAAATCCTCGCCCTAAACATCGCAAGGGATAAGTGTTTAGCCCAATATATGAAGACAGCCGAGCAATGCGTGATTTATCCGTCGATTAATTGTGAAACGTAAAATTTTGAATTGTACCAAGCGAATAATTTCGCCTGATAGCTTTTTCCTTCAGGTCCTTAACTTGTAGAAATGAAGGAAGCATTATCAGTTATTTGCTTAGCCCCTCGGTGGTTCTTTGCGGTAAAATTACAAAATTTTGATTTAGAGTTCTCAAGTCTCAAGTAAAGGATAGCACCAGTGATACCTGTGTGTATAACAACATTCTTCATCCTTGCGAATTTAACTACCTTGAGTACCATATGTCCAGAGAGCATACTGATTTGCTGTTGTGGTGTCTAAAATATTAGTTTCCAGGGCAAAACGGATAAGTAAACCGCAATGATCGCCTAACTGATGGGTGAGATTTATTACTCATGAACTGCGTTATCCTACATTCATAATTCTATGTTATCAGAAGAGCACCTTGACACTCACAGTGGCTTCTTTAAGACCTCCCTCCGACTTTTTCACCGATACTAAAGCGCAGTCTGCGGAGCGTTGTACTCCCGTACGCTCCTTTGTAGCTCTGTTCTTGATGACGTGTGACAACCCTTCGCGCCTGGTAGGACAATACTAGCTGGTGCTGGACGTATCTTGACAAAGTGTACTTGAACAGGGTATGTTGCTGGGCGAGTTGGTTATTCATTGTCAGAGAAAGAGCGTTAGCAGACGACAGACCAGGAAGAGGTGGACACATGTGTGTGTGTGTGTCCTTCTCTTCCTGGTCTGTCGTCTGCTAGCGCTCTATCTCTGAGAAAGTGTACTTGGCTTCTCTATCTTGTGTGCAAGCTACAGTGAGCTGTTTCCAATCAATGTTGCCAGGAACAGGAACTTTGTTACCTATAGTGTTAAGCAGCCTCAACATAGCGATTGTAGACAAGCGGGGAAACTTGCGACCAAATTGAGCTTAGCGTGACTACTCCATAGCCACAGGCAGCGCTCAAAACATTAGTATAAGGGAAAATAAAGCTGCAAATTGAAATGTCATGCGCCAACACAAAAAGAGAAATATTCCATTATTGAAGGTGAAGTGAGAGGCAAGTTGTTTTTCCTAATATCGTGCAAAATTTTGCTTTCTGTTTGATCACACTATCTCGTACAAAAGCGTATAAATGCTAATTGCAGTGCTGAAGAATATGGCTTTGCTTCCGAAGCAAGTCAGAAAGGAAGTTGTTATCGTTGCCGTTTCGCTGTCCGCACTAGTACCAACAAAAATGGTACGAAGGTAATCACTTATCTTAAAATATGCTACTTGCGACGTTATCTTCTTGCAGGCCTTCAGTCTTTTCTATTTAGCAGGATGCTCAGCAGTTCTTTTTGTCCGTTGTTTTCTCGTCCTTCCTAAGGCCAGAGCGAAGCCTTGTTACCGAGTAGTTGCATGCTACCAGTTTCTTTGTAAGCACTTGCACCTTATGAATCTGAGCTCGCAGCATGCGAATTGCGCAGTAGAATGTACGCTTGTGCATTCGTCTTCAGTTTGCTTGACAAAATCAGAATCAACTTCTGGTGTACAATTTGTAATGACAGGTTTCAAAAAAAGTGTTGCCACTTGAGAACGGCGTTATCGCAATACTTGCAGTTTTCAGCGAGAAACGTATCTTGATTGCTGTGAGGAAGTCGCCTGTTGTCTCTGGAACGCCGACTTTTGTAAATATAGATGACAAACCCAAGCGTCCAAAAGGTCTTTTGAAAGTATGCTAAATTCTAAGGAAGTCATTTAAGGTTTCATATTGCCGCGAAACCTTCAAAACAGTATTTGTTGTTTTTTCACAGCCGCCGGCATACAGGCTTATCACTCTGATTCTGGACCGCGTATCAGTTCCGTAGTCTTTGTTTGTTAATGCTCGATGTCGCGAGTCACACCTTTATCAGTTTTGTTGTAGCGCAAGATGCACCGAGGTCTGTCTCGAAGGTTCCGGCCACTTGGGTGTCTTTCCACAATGTTCCAGCCCGTGCTGGTAGCTGTTTGCGACGTTATCTAGATTGTTCTGTGCAGCCTTTAAATTGAGTGTTGCCGAGTGTGACGAGCATTCTTTGTTCGACGATCGACGTGCGCGTTTGTTTCTATCGCCACCGCCGAGTTGCTTAGTTCTTTTGCGGGCGCAAGTCAGCCCAAATAAAGAGTTTCTTTAGTGCAATCATCGACCCTTCATTTGTGTCGTCGACCTCGTCACTACTACGTAACATCTGGTGGAGGTGCTGCCTTTGATCCTTCAAGCGAAGACCCAAGCCGTGCTCCTGTTGCCCTGGAAGACTAGCCTACAGGTCCCCGAGCCAGCCGCCGACTTCAAGGCCTACAACCCGAACACGGTCTGCTGCCTGACCCCATTCGATCTGGGAAGGCATCGACGCTGACAATGGCCCAGCCTACAGCACCGGTTGTTTTCGTCCAACCCCGTGAGCCCCCTTGCTTCCATTGACGACCGGATGAAGATCCTGGAGATTGGATGGACCTTTTCGACCGTGTGACAGAATTCAACGGCTGGAACGACGCTGCGAAACTCACGCAGGTCTACTTTGTTCTTCAAGGACATGCCCGAGTTTGGTTCGAAAATCATGGGGCAGCTATGACGGATTGGGACATTTTCAAGGAAGCGTTTTTGACAGCCTTTTCAAGCGTCGTCCGAAAGGAAAGAGCCCAGGCCCTCCTTCAGTCAAAACTTCAACTTCCTAACGAGCCTGTCCTGGCGTACGTTGAAGAGATGAAACGCCTGTTTCGCCGCGCCGACCCTAACGTAACCGAAGGTGAGAGAGTGAAATTCCTAATGCGAGGAGTTAAAGAGTCGCTTTTTGCGGGGCTTGTCCGGAACCCGCCGAAAACTGTGGAAGAATTTGATTGTGAAGCATCGACCATCGAGAAGACGTTGGACACCCGGATGCGCAACTACGAGCTACCACTTCAGCCGGACTGCTCGACCCGCTACCCCAGCGCATCTGCAAGCGGGGAGAACCTCCGGGACCTCATTCGGGAGATCGTGCGAGAGGAGCTTCGCCGATTGATGCCATCCTCGCAACAACCCCAGGTGGCGACGCTTGCGGACGTCGTCCGTGAAGAAGTCCAGCAGGCGCTGGGCGTTCCTCAAGCGACGGCTGCGACTGTTCCAGCACAAGAGGCAACAGCAATGAACTACGCTGGTGCATTACGTGGCCCTGCGCCCCGACGTGATGACTTTCCGAACCCTCGCCGCTACCGTCCTGTTTCTGAAAACCGTCCCTTGGTCCCCGCCCGCCAAGCATACCAACGACCCCCAAACCCCAGGAAGTGCGACGCCTGGAGGACTGCAAACAACCGGCCATTATGCTTCCACTGCGGTGAGGCCGGCCACATTCTGCGCCACTGCCCGTACCGACGAATCGGTCTCCGCGGATTTGCAGTCGATGCTCCACGACCACGCCCAGGTGAACGACCACAAGAAATTGACAACTATCTGCGTAGCGGTGAGATTGCGCCACCAAGCCGTCGGTACAGATCTCCATCGCCGTACAGGGCCCGCTTTGCGTCGCCAGGCCATACCTATGATGAGAGTATGCGCGGTAGGTCCCCAAGCCCGCGCAGGGGAAACTAAACAGAGCAACCTTTGGAGGTGAGGTTGCTCAACGGCGAAAAAACGAACATCCTCCGCCGCAGACGATCACTAACGACGACGCAACCATTTCATCGCCGCTCCACACGACGACACCGACGACAACACGACCAGAGTGCAAGCCGACACCGCCGCCCAGCGAAGTAACAGCGGTATACCCCGGCCATTACCTGACGAAACGACGCAGCCGAGATCGGACACTAAGGCCCACGTGCAATGCGAGGACGCGAACAAGTGACCTTGAAGTTGATATCGACGGTCGCAGAGTCACTGCCCTAGTAGACACCGGAGCTGACTATTACGTCATTAGTGGACCGTTAGCCTGTCAGCTAAGAAAAGTTACCACCGCTTGGAATGGCCCGCTGATTCGCACAGCAGGCGGCAACCTGATTACTCCATCGGGACGATGCACTGCAAGAATAACCGTAAATTGGCGTATTTACCCCACCAGCTTTGTGGTCTTGCAGCAGTGCTCCCGCGACGTGATTTTAGGCATGGACTTCCCAAATGAACATAGGGCTATACTCGACCTGCGATCCAAGCTCATCAAGCTCTCTGCAGACAAAGCCATTCCTGCTACGACGACGTCGATGCAACACATCCCTCTAAACGTCCTCGACGAAGAATTGAACGTCCCGCCCCGATCAAGTATTGCAGTCGGCGTAGGTAGCGCCAACATCGAAACCGCTGAAGGCATCGTCGAAGGAAATATCCAATTGCTCTTAGAACGAGGTGTCGGCTTCGCAAGAGGCTTCACGAAATTCCGGAGAGGTCAAGCTCAGGTTACGGTAACAAACTTCACCGAAGAATACCGGCATCTTAACAAGGGCACGACGATCGCCTTTCTCGACGAATTAGCGGACCTCAAAGATGTATTCACCCTCCACGACCAAACGCTGGAAGACGCACCGGACCTATTCCGTCAGCCAACATTTGACATTAACCCGGCATTTACCCACAACAGGAAAGACCAGATTCTCAGTCTGCTTCGAAGCTACGGGGAGTGCTTATCATCGTCATCGAAGGTACGACAAACACCACTGTCCAAGCATCGCATAATAACGGACGAACACGCCCGACCTCTGCGCCAAAGCCCTTATCGTGTATCGCCGCGAGAATGCCAGGCCATTCGCGATCAAGTTGAGGAAATGCTGCGTGCTGACGTAACCCAGCCATCGAACAGCCCCTGGGCGGCACCAGTCGTTTTGTTCAAGAAGAAAGACAGTACACTTCGCTTCTGCTTTGATTACAGCCGCTTGAATAGCATAACGAAGAAGGATGTCTACCCGCTTCCCTGCATCGACGACACTCTCGACCGGCTCTGCAATGCAAGGTACTTCTCATCGATGGACCTGAAGAGCGGATATTGGCAAATTGAGGTCGACGAAAGAGATCGCGAGAAGACCGCATTCATCACACCGGACGGCCTTTATGAATATAAAGTGATGCCATTTGGCCTCTGCTCCGCACCAGCCACGTTTCAACGAGTAATGGACACAGTCCTGGCAGGCTTGAAGTGGCAAATTTGTTTCGTATATTTGGACGACGTTGCTGTCTACTCGTCTGCTATCGCCATCTATGAACCGGCAACGGCACCAATCTTTTCATTCTTTCTTTCCTTCTTTCCCCTCACCCCTCTGACTATATAATACCCCTTGATCTGGAAATAAAGCGGAGTACTTTTGGCCTGCCTACGCTGTCAGATGCATCACTCGGGAGCGGCATTCCCATTGACTATGCCTTTCCAACAATGGCGTTCCCATTGACTGCGCCTTTCCAACAGTGGCGACGAGGCTGAAGCAAGGATATCGGGCCCAGGACAGTGCCAGACATGGGTCACAAGATACCGGACTTCGATGAGGAAAAAGATAAGTGGCAAGCTTACCTGGTGAAAGTAGAAGCCTACTTTGAGGACAATGAAATCTCAGCTGATGCAAAGAAGAGGGCTTTACTAGTAGCTGCCCTTGGGACAAAGACCATTCAAGTTTTATGCAGTAAGGTAGCGCCAGCAAAAACAAGTTCGTTGAGCTACGACAAGGTAGTCGGGACCTTGAACAGCTACTATGATCCTACACCAAACGAAATAGCAGAAAGTTTTAAGTTCTTCAACCGCTATCAGAAAGAAGAAGAATCCGTGTAGGAATTTATTGTCGCTATACGACATATAGCACAGAACTGCAATTTTTCGTCTATGCTAGACAGAATGATCAGAGACCGCATCGTGTGTGGCGTCCGATCAAAGAGTTTACAAAAGCAGCTTCTGGCAATAAAAGACCTGTCGCTAAAGGAAGCAGAGGCTCTCGCACTAGCTGCAGAAAACGCCGAACTAGATTCGCGAGGCATAACCGGCGAGGCTCGGGATCCAAACGTGTTCAAGATAACTCATCGGCGCCAATCAGAGATACGAACGCAACCGCGAACGCAATGCCAGTGCTGCGGTAACTACGGCCACAAGACTGCAGTATGTCGCTTTAACAGACGGCAATGTTTCAAATGCAGACGATACGGGCATCTAGCGAAGATGTGCTCAGCGGCTGACAGCGTTAACAGAACTGGTACCATGGAAGCACAGAAGCGGCAGGAATCGGAAGACAGTGATAGCAGTACATCGCAGATATGGTCCCTCCGTACGGCGGCGCAGACGCTGCTACCGCCCATTCAGGAAACATTCACATGGAACGGCGTTGACCTAAAAATGGACATTGATACTGGATCCCCAGTCTGCGTGATTTCAAAAGCTATTTATGACAAACATCGCAATGAATGGCCTCCGCTCGCGAAATCGCCGATAAAGTTATCGTGCTATCTTGGAAGCTACCAGTACTGGGCGTCATGAACATGGACATGCGTTATCAAGCAACTACAGTGGAATGCAATCTGGTGGTGTTAAACTGCAAAGGCCCCAGTCTTTGTGGCCGGGATTTATTGCAGAAACTGGAGGACACCGGAATGACTCTCCTGTACGTAAAGGCGCGGACTAACGTGGCCAGCACGGTTCCGCCAGCTGCCCATCAACCTGCCGGGGAAATTCTGAACAGCTATGCTGATCTTTTCGGCGAGGGCACCGGAATCTTAAAAGGCCCGCCAGCACGGATTCATCTCAAGAACGGAGAAACCCCCAAGTTTTTCAAGACAAGGAAGGTTCCTGTTGCGTACAAAGAAAAAGTTTCACAGGAGTTGGATAGGCTTACGGAAGCGGGGATAATATCGCCTGTACCATATTCGGAATGGGCCACACCCATTGTTCCCGTCTTGAAGAAGGACGGCTCAGTGCGCCTCTGCGGAGATTTGAAAGCCACACTAAATCCTGTGTGTGAGATTGAGCAATACCCGCTACCAGTTATTGACGACATGTTTGCCAATTTTGCGGGAGGAGAACGGTTCAGTGTGCTAGACCTGCGAGATGCCTATAGCCAGGTAGCGTTGGACGAGGAGTCGCGGAAACTGGCCGTCATCAACACTCAAAAAGGGCATACTGCTACAATCGGCTACCATTTGGAATCTCTTCTGCGCCAGCAATCTTTCAGCGGAAAATTGAATCCGTGCTCCAAGGGTTACCGGCGTGCAGGTCTATCTTGACGATGTGCTGTTAGCTGACAAGAGCCAAGATGACTCAAACCTGAAAGCAGTACTGCAACGCTTCAGGGAAAATGGCATTAAGCTGCGCGCTGAGAAATGTCGCTTCGCCGAGCAAGCAGTAACATGTCTCGGTCACCGCATTGATAAAAACGGGTTGCACCCGGTTGAAAAGAACATCGATGCTATCAGACTAGCCCCTTCTCCGCGTAATGTTACAGAGTTGCGTGCCTTTCTTGGGTTTATCACCTTCTACCATAAGTTTCTCCCTAACCTGTCCACCTTACTTGCGCCTTTGTATAAGCTACTGACGAAAGGAGCCAGGTGGATGTGGAGCGATAAAGAACAAGCAGCATTCGAACTGTCGAAAAAGGCCCTTTGCGCAGCCCCTGTGTTGACATATTTCAATCCGAAGCTCGAACTACTTTTGGAATGCGATGCCTCGCCTCACGGTGTGGGAGCGACACTCTTCCTTCGCATTAATGGGGAAATGAGGCCCATCGGATTTCGGTCCCGGACCTTAACTTCTGCCGAAAAGAAGTATTCTCAGATCGAACGTGATGCGTTGGCTCTCGTTTTTGGTGTTTCACGTTTCCGGGACTACCTCCTTGGCCGGGAGTTCACCCTGGTGACGGATCATCAGCCACTGCTCGGCCTTCTACAAATGGATCGTCAGACCCCCATCATGGCCGCCACGAGAATACAAAGATGGGCCCTTTTGCTGGGAGCGTACAAATACAAGCTGCTTTGCAAATCCGGAAAAAATGATGGTTAACGCGGACACCCTAAGGCGTTTACCTCAAACTTTGCAAGAAACGGAGACCGCACCGGAAGGAGACGCAGAGTTTGTCCTCGCCATCAACCAGTGGGACCAGTCGGCCATCACTATAGAAGAATTGCGGTCACTCACAGAAACGGACGTAGTACTAGCTCTTGTCCGCAGGTACGTCCAGGAGGGTGGGCCCAAAGCATGTTGTTCCGGAAACACTGAGATGTTGCATTGCTACAAAAAGCGACATGAATTTCTGTTCAGGATGGCCTCCTACTGTGGGGACATCGTGTAGTAGTCCCCAAACAGGCGCGCGGTAGACTGCTGATGATATTGCACGAAGCCCATCAGGGCGTCTGCACCATGAAGAAGGTAGCACGGTCCAAATTTTGGTGGCCGGAGATCGACCGGGACATTAGCCGAATAGCCGATGAATGCAGAAACTGTGTCCAGGCTTTACCAATGCCTCCAGCACGTAAACCAGTAAACTGGCCAGCTACAGAAGAAAAATGGTCCCGATTGCACCTCGATTTCGCTGGACCTATCAGGGACAAAATGTTGCTGATCGTGGTTGATTCCCACAGCAAATGGATCGAGGCCATTCCACTCTCGAGTGCAACGTCAAGCAGCACGGTAAACGCGCTGCGTACGCTCTTCAGCCAGTTCGGACTACCGCGCACTGTAGTAACTGATAACGGCACGCCCTTTACCGGGTCGGATTTCGCCGAATTCATGAACAGCAATGGCATTGCCCACATTCGAACACCGCCCTACCACCCACAAAGCAATGGGCTGGCAGAACGCGCGGTCAGAACGGTTAAGGATGGGTTAAAGAAGATGCCTGGCGTGGATCTCTCAACCGTACTCGCACGAGTTTTGTGTCGATACCGGAATGCCCCAAGGCAGTCGAGCCTATCACCTTCAGAGTTACTGTTAGGTTATCGACTACGCACCAGACTTGACATGTGTTTTCCTCTCAGGAACAAACCTGTCCAGAGCAGAGCAGCTACACCAGAGTCGGACGACGCCAGCGGGAGTTTAGCTCCGGGGGACACTGTACTAGTCCGTAACTACGGTGTTGGTGACAAGTTGACTTCACCTTTCCGGGTGTCCACAGCAGGACCTCGGCTAGTCACCATCAAGACTGAGGATAATGTGGTGGTCCGTCGTCATGCTGATCAAATCCGCAAGCGCAACGTCGAGGGATCCACACTCACGGGTACAGACAGTCCAGCAGCAGAACCAGTGGACCATCCGCAGGCTATTCAGAACAACGCATCCACCAGAGCCCGCAGACCCTGCTCCCCAAGAGACACAGCTGTGCAGGTCAACCCGGGTCAAGAAACCTGTGGATCGCTATGGTTATTAGGAGGAACGGATGCTATCGCCATCTATGAACCGGCAACGGCACCAATCTTTTCATTATTTCTTTCCTTCTTTCCCCTCACCCCTCTGACTATATAATACCCCTTGATCTGCAAATAAAGCGGCGTACTTTCGGCCTGGCTACGCTGTCAGATGCATCACTCGGGAGCGGCGTTCCCATTGACTACGCCTTTCCAACAGTGGCGTTGCCATTGATTGCGCCTTTCCAACATCGTCAAACATTGAAGACCACCTAAAACGACTACAGACAGTGCTGGAAGCCATCAAGTCATCGGGGCTAACGCTAAAAGCAGAGAAGTGTCACTTCGCCTACGAAGAACTCAGATTCCTAGGTGACATCGTTAGCAAGGACGGTATTCGCCCAGACACGGAGAAAACAGCTGCAATCGCACAATTCCCACCGCCTGCCGACAAGAAAGCTGTGCGCCGATTCCTTGGGCTGTGCGCTTATTATCGACGATTTGTCAGAAAATTTTTCGCGGATCACCGAACCGTTGACGCAGCTTACAAAGGCTGACGTACCTTTTAAATGGGAAGCGCCGCTAGAAGAAGCCTTCGACGAACTTAAGCGCCGCCTGCAATGCCCTCCTGTACTTGGCCACTTTGATGAAAACGCCGAGACCGAAATTCACACCGACGCGAGAAGTGTAGGCCTAGGAGCCATTATCGGCCAGAATAGTGCCGGACAGAAAAAAGTAATCGCCTACGCTAGCAGGTCCCTCACAAAAGCCGAAGTCAATTACTCGACGACCGAGAAGGAGTGCCTTGCGATCATCTGGGCTACTTCTAAGTTTCGTCCATACCTATACGGCCGACCATTCAAGGTGGTAAGCGACCATCACGCGCTCTGCTGGCTGGCTAATTTGAAAGATCCTTCCGGCCACCTTGCCAGATAGAGCCTACGACTTCATGAATTTTACATGACTGTAGTCTATAAGTCGGGCCGGAAGCATTCCGACGCAGACTGCTTATCCTGCGCTCCTATCGATTCTCCCCCGAAGGGCGATGACGACGACGCCTTTTTGGGACCGGTAAGGGCCAGCAGTTTCGCAGAACAACAGCGATCAGACCCTGAGCTGAAAGCGCTAGCCGATTACTTGGAAGGAAAGACCGCTTCCCATCCTGGTGTGTTCAGGCGACATTTATCATCCTTCACGTTAAGCAATGGCTTCCTCGTGAAGAAGAACCTCGCCCCCAACAAGACCGCGCAGCTTCTCGTAGTGCCTAAAACCCTTCGGCAAGAAATTCTGCAGGCGTTGCACGATGAGCCCACCGCAGGCCACCTCGGATTTGAGCGCACGTTGCGTCGAATCCAGGAGAAGTATTACTGGCCCCGACTGCCTGCCGATGTTTCCCACTACGTGAAGACGTGTCGTGAGTGCCAACGATGCAAGACGCCGCCGATCAGACCAGCAGGGCTACTAAACCCGATTCCGCCCCCAATCCTGCCCTTTCAACAATTTCGGATGGATCTCCTCGGCCCCTTTCCATCTTCGTCCATGGGTAACAAGTGGATCATCGTGGCCACTGACTACCTGACGCCGAAGCAAGAGCACTACCAAATGGTACCGCGGCAGAAGTCGCCAAATTTTTTGTCGAACAAATTCTCTTGCGACACGGCGTCCCAGAAGTGCTCATCACGGACAGGGGAATGGCGTTTACGGCAGAGTTGACGCAAGCCATCCTGGAATACGGTCACACAAGCCATCGACGAACAACTGCGTACCATCCCCAGACCAATGGCCTTACGGAGCGCCTGAACAAAACGATCGCGGACATGATCGCTATGTACGTCGACGCTGAACACAAGACCTGGAACGCCATCTTGCCGTACGTGATCTTCGCGTATAACACGGCAGTCCAGGAGACGACCACAGCGACCCCGTTTAAGCTTGTGTACGGCAGGGAGCCCACGACGACGCTCGACGCAATGCTGCCGCACGTAACCAGCGAAGACAACCTTGACGTCGCCACCTACCTGCAGCGTGCAGAGGATGCCCGACGACTCGCACGGCTGCGTATTAAAGACCAACAGCGCACCGACAGCCGACGATACAATTTACGATGATGCCACGCAGAGTACAATCCAGGAGATCAAGTGTAGGTTTGGACACCAATTCGCCGTCGCGGATTAAGTGAAAAGTTGTTGCGTCGATACTTTGGGCCATACAAAATCCTTCGCCGCGTCGGACCACTGGACTATGAAGTCATTCCAGACGGAACGTCAGCATCACAACGGCGACGCGCACGCCCAGAAATTGTACATGTGCGACTGAAGCCATATTACGCGCGTTAAAGAATCTGTGGTGTTTAAACTTTGCCGTGTTTATGTTTAGTTTCTTTGTTTTGGAAGATCGAGGCGATGTTTTTTTAAGGGGGGAGTAATGCCGCGAAACCTTCAAAACAGTATTTGTTGTTTTTTTAACAGCCGCCGGCATACAGGCTTATCACTCTGATTCTGGACCGCGTATCAGTTCCGTAATCTTTGTTTGTTAATGCTCGATGTCGCGAGTCACACCTTTATCAGTTTTGTTGTAGCGCAAGATGCACCGAGATCCGTCTCGAAGGTTCCGGCACTTGGGTGTCTTTCCACAATGTTCCAGCCCGTGCTGGTAGCTGTTTGCGACGTTAATTAGATTGTTCTGTGCAGCCTTTAAATTGAGCGTTGCCGAGTGTGACGAGCATTCTTTGTTCGACAATCGACGAGCACGTTGTCTCTATCGCCGCCGCCGAGTTGCTTAGTTCTTTTGCGGGCGCAAGTCAGCCCAAATAAAGAGTTTCTTTAGTGCAATCATCGACCTCGTCACTACGACGTGACAATATCTTGCACGTACAGAGCACAATGCAAACTTTTGAAGGCTATAGCCTTAGGTCTAAGGCACACGAGCCAAGATTTCGACCCGCAAGTGACACAGCCAGATTTAATAAAGAAGTACGCCGGTTAATCCCCGGCCTAAAAACTTCCAACTGCCATAAGAAGAGATGTGGCAGCGGAGCAGCAATGTGGTCAAAGCTTGCAAGAGTACATCCTGCGCTGAAGTTGAGAATATAACCGCATGTCGTCTAAGCGGGGGAGGGTACCTTTGGCAGACATCAGAGCCGCCAAACAGGCGAAACATTACATGTATGTGCACGTTTCGGCTATCACCACAGGGGCCTTGTTCACGATGTGTCACCACCAGACCCATATCTCCTTTAGCCACGCTTAAAATATTACCATCATTTCTGCTTAATGTGCGAAATGTGGTCTGTTTTATTGATTCCAGATGTCGTGGAGTTGCTGTTAATGATTCAGGGGTGACGGCCTTTGCCTGCTTCCAGTCAAATTTGTCGTCATTCATGACGGCTTGTTCTGCCAAAGCATTTGTACGAGAGCTTGGTTTCATACGTCACGAGCGTGCTTGCTGGGGCACTTGGTTTTTGTACTTTGCTGTTTCTGCAAAATGAACACCGTTCCAACTTGCGCAGGTGCTGCACAAACAATCCGGGAGATTCTTTTGGTTGGCAACTTATCTTCACAATTCCTAACTTAGAAGGCAATTCTCGGAAATGACATGGGCCACCTTCATGCCATATGCAGTAAGATACGCGATATATACGTTCGTTATTGGCCACAAATGGTTTGTAATATAGCAAAATATCGGGTAAATTATTTACAAAATAAGTAATATAATAAAATGACGATAAATTACCTTGCCATGTCAAATATTTAATTTAGAGACATTTGGTCAGATTTGTCACAAGGGAGCATAATTTACCTTTTTGAATTGGCAACTCTTTTAGAAATGTATTTCTGAAAATAATTATGAAAATAGTTGAATAAAATGCTGAAATAATATCCAGATGAAGGTTGTAGTATCCCCACAGTATACCATTTTTCCTGTTTCCACTCACCTGCAATGCAATATCAATATTTGTTCAAGAAATGTTCACTTAAACCGTTCCTGCGACGGACGTTGATAAAAATTTAGAAGTTGTAGTCGAGCCGGTGATCGCATACATGGTTTCCTTAATGGCAAACCAATAAGTAGACCCATTTAGCATCGCTTCGAATACGATTAGAAAGTCCTACAAATCATAATACAAGAATGAGTACAAAGGACTGAATAAATATAATTTCTCGCGACTGAAGCAAGCTACCGGTGTTCATATTGCCAGGGGGCGCTCGCAGCGAAAGACGAAGTGGCGCTCGGAGAAAAAGGACGAAGTGAATCGGCTCCGGACTAGAAGGACGTACCTAAAGCTTGGACCTTGTAATTCCACCTGCACCGGCTCTGATAGCCTAGCCCTAGTCGCCAATATCGTGACAAATCTGGTGGAGGTCAGGTCTGATGTCCCGTACCCCTCCGCTAAGCAGGAGTGCTAGGCATATATTCGAGGAAACGCCTGTTCACCGCACCAGCCGCAGGCAACGAGGCCTACCACCTGAGTTTTCCCCATCGGCTATGACTACCGGCAGCCACGACGTCGTCGCAATGCCTGGAGCGGCCCCTACTTACGTGACGTTTCAGAACCCTTGCGTCCCAAAGACCTTTCACGGGGACACCTATGAAGACGTCGACGACTGGTTGCAGCACTACGAAAGGGTAGCTACCTTCAACCTCTGGGATGACGCCGCCCGGCTTCGCAACGTCTAATTCAGCCTTGAAGATGGCGCTCGGACATGGTTCGAGAACCATGAAGACCAGCTGTCATCCTGGAGTGAGTTCAAGCGTCATCTTGCGGCTGCTTACGGTAGCTCAGATCGCCGCGAAGCGGCCGAACGCGCTCTCCAATCTGGGGTTCAAATGCCCAACGAAACCGTCGCGGCATATATCGAAGACATGACACGCCTCTTCAAGCGGGCAGACCCTACAATGTCCGAGGACAAAAAGCTGCGCTACCTCATGCTTGGCGTTAAAGAGCAGCTTTTTGCTGGCCTAGCGCGCAGCCCACCGAAAACTGTCGCAGAATTCCTTGCGGAAACATCCACGATAGAAAGAGTGCTTCAGCAGCGAGCTTCGGCACAGAATCGTACCGTCCACGCCACCTCCGTCTCTGCCGAGTTACCATCGCATGGCATGGACGCATCGGCGCTACGTGAGCTCGTACGTTCGATTGTGCGCGACGAACTCAGACTGCTGTATGGCGCACATCAACCAGCTTCTACCTCCATTGCGAGCGTTGTCCGCGACAAAGTGCAGCAAGCGCTCCGGCCTCCGTTTCCAACCGGTGAACCTCATCCTGCTCCTCCTCTTACGCCACCTGAGTGCCAGCGTCCCACACACGCCGAGGTGCTACAATACTCGCCACCCCAGTCGCCGACCCTCATTCCTGCTAACGTAGCTGCACCAACAACACCGGCCCCCGTGATCCAGTACGTAACGGATTCCCGACAGTCTAGACGGAAAGCAGACGAGTGGCGTACCCCCGACCGACGGCCTTTATGCTTTCACTGCGGCGAACCGGGACATGTATATCGGCGCTGTCCCTACCGTCGACTGGGCCTCGAAGGTTTTTCCGCCGATTCTCCGCGGCCTCGCTACGGCGAACGGCCCCGAGCCGTTGAAGATTTCCTCAATGATCAGCGCCGTGGTGTTCCGTCTCGTCTGCGGCAATCTCGATCACCGTCGCCCAGGGCTCGCCCTTCGCCATCTGCTGCGAGGTCCTCATGGGCAGCGCAGGGCCAATTGCCCAGCCCCCAGCGGGAAAACTGAAACCAGCGACCTTCGGGGGTAGGCTCGCTTGACATCGCTGCACGGGAGACCCCCCATCGACGCGGACACGGAAACTCTACGAATCGACATTGGAAAAGTCCGCGGTTGCCGATTATAACGCTACCTCGACGCCACCACGACGCACCCGCAACGACGACGAATTGCCTGTGTTACCGACGACGCACCAATGCACCCGCAACAACGACGAATTGCCGGTGAAACAGACGACGCAACAACGCACCCGCAACAACGACGAATTGCCGGTGGAACGGACACCGCAACAACGCGCCTGCAACAACGACGAATTGCAGGTGAAGCATACCGCGTACACCGACGCAGAGCACTCAAACACTCAGAAGCCTGATATTCGCGAGAAACTGTCGTTGGACATACCAGTAATACTGGATGGTCGCCATGTTCGAGCGTTGTTGGATACTGGCGCTGAGTATTCTATTTTGAGCAGCCAGTTTGCCGCGATTCTCAAGAAGGTTTTGACTCCGTGGGCTGGCACATACGTTCGCACTGCGGGTGGTCCTCTGGTTACTCCTCTAGGCATGTGCACGGCCAGGGTTCAAATTCAAGAGTCGACATTTGTGTTAAGCTGCCTCGTTCTGAAAAGCTGCTCACGTGACCTAATTCTGGGCGTAGATTTTCTTCGTGAATATGGCGCAATTATTGACCTCCGGGATTTTAAGGTCTCGTTTACAACTCAGAAAGCAGTGGCCCTCAGCAGTGCACAGCGAACACTCAATGTGCTTCGAGTTTATGCGGACAGTGTCACGCTGCCACCCCGAACCAGCACCTTCGTTAATGTCAAATGCAATGCACTTCACGATGGTGATGCAATAGCCGAAACTAACCTCTCGTTACTGTTGACGCAGGGAATCTGCGTGGCTCGCAGTTTGATCCATCTTAACTGTGGTCAGTCCAAGGTACTTGTTACCAATTTTTCGCACGAGTATCGACACCTTTTTCGGAATACTTCCGTAGCTTTCGCGGAACGCATATCTGAAGTCTCCGAGTGCTTGTCCACAGAAACCGTGCCAGCGCCCACATCCCTCGACAACCTCAATATTAGCTCAGAGCTATCGGTGAGCCAGCGTGAACAGCTGTTTTCATTGTTACTTGAATTCAGAGAGTGTTTTGCATCATCGTCAAAAGTGCATCAGACTCCCATTGCCAAGCACCAGATCGTGACGTTCGATAATGTGCGCCCAATTCACCAGCACCCCTACCGCGTCTCTTCGACCGAGCGCGAAGTTATTAAGTCACAAGTTAAACACATGCTAGACGATGATGTCATCCAGCCTTCAAATAGCCCATGGTCCTCCCCAGTCGTTCTAGTTAAAAAGAAAGACGGCACGTTACGTTTTTGCGTCGATTACCGCAAGCTGAACGCCGTAACCAAGAAGGATGTATACCCCTTGCCGCGGATTGACGACTCTCTCGACCGCCTTCGGCGTGCGAAGTACTTTTCGTCAATCGATCTAAAAAGTGGCTACTGGCAGATTGAGGTAGATGAGCGAGATCGTGAAAAAACGGCCTTTGTCACACCCGACGGACTTTACGAATTTAAAGTTCTACCTTTCGGACTTTGTTCCGCGCCGGCCACATTTCAGCGGATGATGGACACTGTCCTCGCCGGGCTTAAATGGCAGTGTTGCCTAGTCTACCTAGATGACGTGGTGGTCTTCGCAGAATCGTTTTCACAACATCTTAGGCGCCTGCGGTCAGTACTCGAAGCCCTTCGATCCGCTAACTTGACACTTAAGCTACAGAAATGTCATTTTGGCTACCAAGAGCTTAAATTCCTCGGTCATGTCGTAAGCGCTGCCGGCGTGAAGCCCGACCCTTACAAGCTTACTGCTGTTGCGGAATTTCCGATTCCTCGTGACAAGACAGCTGTTCGCAGATTTCTCGGCTTGAGCAGTTATTACCGCCGTTTTATCGATAACTTCGCTGATCTTGCTGAACCGCTGACTCGGCTAACCCGGGGAGACACCCCATTTGTTTGGAGTCACGAGCAAGAAGCTGCTTTCACCGAGTTGCGTCTCCGTCTCCAATCGCCGCCTATTCTAGCCCATTTCGATGAGCACGGTGAGACAGAAATCCACACTGACGCCAGTAACATTGGCCTTGGGGCGGTTCTCGTGCAACGTCAAGAGGGTGTGGAACAAGTCGTCGCCTATGCCAGCCATGCTTTATCCCGCGCCGAGATGAACTATACAACTACTGAGAAGGAATGCCTCGCCATTATTTGGGCGGCTGCAAAATTTCGCCCCTACCTTTATGGTCGCCCATTTAAAGTGGTCACTGACCACCATTCCTTGTGTTGGCTGGCCAACCTGCGTGACCCATGCGGCCGCCTGGCGCGATGGAGCCTTCGCCTACAGGAGTTTGACCTTACTATAGTCTACAAGTCCGGACATAAACATGAAGATGCTGACGCGCTCTCGTGCGCCCGTCGAGCTCGCTTCACCACACACGGGTGACTCTGGCAGTTTTCTCGGAGCTGTTGATGCTTCAGATATGTCTCATCAGCAGCGTGCTGATCCAGAGTTACGAGCCCTGATCGATTATTTAGAAGGTCAGCCAGCCACAATACCTAAGTGTTTTTCTCGGAGCCTCTCAACTTTCTGCCTGAGAAGTGGTGTACTCTATAAGCACAGCTCTAGATCCGATTCGAGAACCTACCTCCTCGTGGTCCCCGCAGCTCTGCGAGAGGAAATTCTTTCCGCGTGCCACGATGAACCAACTTCCACTTGGGCTATACTCGCACACTTGCTAGAATACGAAAAACATTCTACTGGCCCAACCTTGCCACTGTCGTTAAGCGCTATGTTAAGAGCTGTCGGCAATGTCAGCGTCGGAAGGTTCCGCAATCAAAGCCTGCAGGCCTTCTCGTGCCCAATACCACCACGCGCACCGTTTGATCAAGTCGGCATGGACCTTCTCGGTCCTTTCCCTCGATCCTCCGGGGGCAACCGCTGAATAATCATCGCCACAGACTACCTGACTCGATATGCCGAGACCAAAGCGTTACCTAGTGGTACAGCATCGGAGGTTGCCCATTTCTTTGTACACCCGATCATGCTGCGGCACGGTGCTCCGACCTGTATTATTACTGACAGAGGGACTGCCTTTACTTCACAAATGATGGCCGAAGTTTTTCATCTCAGCGGTACGGCGCATCGAAAAGCTACTGCTTACCATCCGCAGACCAATGGGCTGACTGAAAGGCTTAATAAGACCATTGCGGACATGTTGGCGATGTATGTCGACGCCCAGCACAAGACTTGGGATGCTATCCTACCATATGTGACATTTGCGTACAATACGGCAGTCCAAGAGACGACACGCTTCACGCCGTTTCGCCTAGTTTACGGCAGAGAGGTTCGGACGATGCTGGACGCAATGCTCCCTTGCGAAACAGATACCGAGCTTTCTACCGACGCCGAACACTTTGCCCAAGATGCTGAGCAAGCACGCCAACTAGCACGCGTCCACATCGCCCAGCAACAGGACAAGGATTCACGCCGGTACAACCTCCGCCACAAACAAGCTTCCTACAACACCGGGGACCAGGTGTGGGTGTGGACTCCTGTTCGACGCCGTGGCCTATCAGAAAAGCTGATTTGCCGTTACTTCGGACCATATAAAGTCTTGCGGCGCCTCAGCGACGTTAACTATGAGGTCCTCCCAGATGGCCCAGAGCAGAGAGGCCGTCGGCTACCTCGTCCAGAGACAGTTCATGTCCTACGCATGAATCCGTATTTTACGCGGTAACTGAAAGACGGCATCTGCAAACTTTTTTTTTCTTTTGCTTTTGTCCACCTGTGTGCACGTGTGCCGTGTGCGTCACGCTTAAGGAGGGAGGAATGCCAGGGGGCGCTCGCAGCGAAAGACGAAGTGGCGCTCGGAGAAAAAGGACGAAGTGAATCGGCTCCGGACTAGAAGGACGTACCTAAAGCTTGGACCTTGTAATTCCACCTGCACCTGCTCTGATAGCCTAGCCCTAGTCGCCAATATCGTGACAATATTACTTGAATATTAACATAAACAAGTCTTCCGCGTACCGTTCTACAAGACATAATCACTTCTGGTGTATGATACAGCCAGGTAATTTATTAATGATGTAGATTTACGTGCCCTATGCCAGACGGGGGACAGGTAAAGGACAACTCACGACATAAGCGCAATATTACAACTGCTTATCCCTTTCTACAAAACAAGTACATATATACATACATATAGCGTTCTCGTCAAATCGGCAATCCAGCATCAATAAATGGCATGGACACGCACGTAATCACGGAGACCATAATTCCGCATAGCTATCATGTCTACCACCTATTTGTGAGAGCCACAAATGTCGTACTATCATTTTCTGCTAACTAAATTATTTATTTATTTATAATTTTGATCATACTGTTAGCCGCGTTTAGAGGCTGTTACAGGAATGGGCAAAACTGAACACATAGTTATACAGAACACTAAAAACTAATTAAAAGGCTTCTACGATTTCCCTTTCAATTTTTTATTTTAGTTTGCCAACGAATTCTCTCCTGTGAAATAATGGTCTGCAGCCTGTTCTGCACCGCCAAGAATATTGCGCAAGATTCCTCGGGTGGCTGGTTTTCGCACTGTCATTATGATGTTTCAGGAGCCTTTTTTAACACATCTCCCGTTTGTCTTATGTATTGTTTTCCGCACGTAATCGGGATCTATAAATGACTTTTTATTAGAAGGTATGAGCCTTTCCTTATGAGCAATTTCACATTCCTTCCTCTTGCCATGCTTGTGCTAGTTAACTGTGTTACAGAGGTTTATCAAATTTTTTGGTTCCCTAAATTTACCTTCAGAATATTTTTGTTTGACACCTTCTTTTATCCATATGACAATCTATGGATGTAAGAAATTGCAACACAGTGTTCTCAGCTTCCCTATTCCCTCTGCTACTATGTTTTCCTCATCACGGTTCTTAACAATTTTTCTGCCACAGACTCATTCACACTGCGGGAAAACCACTGAATTTAAGCCGGATTACCTGCATATCGATGCTGTCTGCCATTTTGTGATCGCGGACTTCATAATTCTCCGCAATATGCACAAGTGGGCAACGCTCCTAGTAACAAGCTCGAACTGGCTGCAATGTATATCATGAGGCTTTTTTTGGTTTTTGGTATTTCAGTGCACGGATAGGGTAAGAAGAGCTTTCTGGAAATGTCAAATAAAGTAAGGAACTCACACTGCGGCCATTCTTTTCACTTAAGACGCACAAATCTGAAAACCCTTTCAGGATGATTGTGGAAGAAAAAATATAGATAGCAAAGTCACGTGGCTAGATACCTGCAGTAGCAACTATCTAAGCTGACTTGTGATGACCTATTCATGACGCAAGGCTCCGAATAGGTGATCATCTTCCTGAGGAAAGGCTAACCTGTGACGCGTATGTCAGTGGACGTGAAATACAAGTCTAGTCCGTTACTCAAGACAGCGCATTATTAAAGAATGTATTGACAGCTACGAATCAACGATGTTCCAGAATGAGTGTGAAACGAGCATCAGCGGCTTCCTAGAACTACTATGCGTGTGCCTAAGATCCCTGTATGTGCAGTGCAAAAGGAAAATATATGAGAAGCGAGGAGTCATTTGCATTGGGTCGTTCCTGTCTTCTATCCTTTCGAACCTTTACATAGCAAAGAGAGACCGCAGCCTTGTGCTTCAACTCGATAGCAGGGATGTTTTGGGATGCTTGCGATGCGTAGATGATTGTTCTCTATGCCTTAGTAAAAGCTTGTGCGGTCGACGCGAATATTTTGGCCGCGCGTTTCAATAACATGTTGAATGGGCTTAATTGAACGAAAGAAGTGCGTGATAAATGAATGATAATGTTGCTTGACATATAAATACAGGAGACCCCATGCACACATGCTGTTGTTATCATACCAAAAACGAAAAAAGCCTCATTAGATTCAATTCCTGCCAGTCCAAGCTTGTTCAAAGTACCATTAGCCACTCGTGCTTATTGCAGAGCATTACGAAGTCCTTCGATCACAAAATGACAGATAGCATCGGCATGTAAGTAACCCGGCTGGAAGCCAGTGCCTTTCCTGGTAGCCTGATTACGTCTGTCGCAAAAAAGCTGCTAAAAACTAGGACGAGGAAAACTCCGGAGCAGAAGGAATGAGGCCAGCAGAGAATGCTGTGTTGTAATTCTGTATATCCATCCATACTGTGTCACATTGATTAAAGAATGTGGCAAACAAGCATACTGTGAGGAAATTCAATTTAGGGGGCCATAAAAGTTGATGAACCTCTGTAAGACGGTAAACGAGCACGACAAGCGTGGCAAGGAAATTTGAAATTGCTCATTAGGAAAGGTACATACATTGTCTGAAGGAAGTTATTTATAAGATCCCAACTTCGTCTGGAAAACAACAGATAGGACAAATGGAGAGACGTATTAAGAAGAGGCCCCTGGAACATCATAATTACTGCGGGAAAATCAGCCACTCATGGAATCTTGCGCACCATTGTTGGCTGGGCAAAACAGGCTGTCAGGAATTACTTCATAGTACTGGAATACAAGCAAACAGAAACAAAGAATTGAAAGGGAATTCGTAGAAGCTTTTTCATTTCAGACAGCAGAAAAAAGTTACACATGTTAATGCTTCCTTTGTGCCCTTTCCAATGGAAAATCTAGATATGATAGCTTTACAGCTGGAGTGTTGTGGTCGACGTGATAAAGCGCTGGATCATGAGGTGGAAGGATGCTGGATTTATGATTTGACAAGAGTGCTATATGTGTACATGTGCGTGTTTTGCCGATAAGAATAAACAGTTTTAGGATTGCGCTTGTGTCCTGTGTTGTCCTTCACCTGTCCCCTGTCTAACAAGTAGCACATAAATCACCATTATGATCAACCAACTGGCCCCTGTGTTAGCATTGTTAGTTGACTACTATTTGGCAGATTATGAGTACAAGGTAGTTGTCACTAGAGAAGAGAAGATATGTGTACAATGGACATAACCTGATGTTGATGATGAACATAGGTTCCATCTCTCTGTGGCTATCTTGGCAATTTCTTAGCTACGGACACCTGCAGCTCACACGAATGAATTTAATCGCTCTCTTATTTTCATTCAAAGCTGCACTGCACATGCAGGATTGTTTATTGGCTGATTCTATACTCCTACGCTCTTCAGAGTAGGCACACATGGAATAGCTACTAATCAGAGTGTTGAAGCTCCCTTTGTATAAAAAGAAAACAAGCTGACCACTCGACCTCTGATTTTTTATGTCGAGGGACATCTATAGACTATACGCATAGACTATAGACTATACCTCGGAAAAAGTTTGCTTAACGCCAACTTGTAGCCTGATCTGCACTTGGCGTTACCGAGACCCCTAGACGAGCCCGCCAGCCCTCATCAAGTTATGCCTGGCGGTTGTAGAGCATTTCAGAACGCAATAACCATACCATAACCGCATATGGCGCCCGTATTACAACGTGACAAAAGAGTTAAGAAATGTACTTGCCTTCAAACAGAAAACATAAAAAACATCGAGCTCCTCTATAAACAGCTCGATATTTAGAAAGATTACCATCCGAACGCCATGCCAAAAGTATCAGAGCCTTACTTCTTAGGCATCTTTAAATCCAATTTCCTTTTTATACACACGCTGCTACTTACGTATTAAGGTATGTTTTAGTGAATTCTCTGTGTTCCATTAGTCGCCAAGAATTTACTTTATCTTTCTCACCCAAATTATTGATGCACGCATCGTTTACAATATATTCAGGGGGACGTCACTAACACTGCTGGTGAGGAGCCAACGACGATCAAATGAAAACACAAAATCCAGCTCACGCACGAAGCGTTTCAAGCCAGCGCCTGATATTAGGTGATATTAGAACATATGGAAACTAACAATTATGCATGGGAGGCTCGATTTGGAAAAATAGTGCAGAACATATACTTCTCCTGTGAACAAAAATATTAGTAACTTGGGCTATTAAGGATTTTGCTCGATAATAGACTGGGAGTATGTTGGTTATTCCTGATCACCGAACATCATGTGGCTAGTACCTTACTGAAACAAAACACGTACATTAGATATTCCGGAAATTAGTGTAATCCAGCGGTAAGTGCCTAAACTGCGTTTTAAACAGCATTTGCCATAATATTCTAGTGGCTCAATTCATAGAGGCTGTCTTCGTGCTTATAAGATCCAAGTTTAAAAGCTTTTTATCGTGCGCGTAATTTAAAAATAAGCTTGACTAAGTGCTTTTTAGCAACAGCTTGCAATCAATTAGCGACAAGTACCTCTTCGCAGAACCCCCCAATTGGTGCCATCGGGACGCGGGCGGAACGGGACGTGGTAAAGCGCCGTTGCGGCTTGCTTTCTTCATTTTTGTCTTCCGTGCAGGCATTCGTTGATTTCAGGGGCAAAGGAAGAGCTTCATGTTTTATCATCAGTATCGATTTTCTATGTTAGCGCATTAGCCTAAACCCTTTTGTGTTGGCGAGAGGACAGTCGAGATGCCTATTACTCGTGAGCGTTTTCTAGTTTTAGTGAATGGCTTTTCAATGGCTCTTTCGGGATGACATATCGCGAATAACGCGCATTTAGTGATTTATTCGCGAGAACAAGAGAGAGCAATGCTAGCGTTGCTCGTTATATTTAATGTGTTTTGTGAGAAGTAGGCAGGGGGCAGGAAAAGGTGGTAAAATTTTTTTATGCTAATGTTCTGCAAACTGACCATTTTTGTTGCTTCCATAGCAGCCGTTTTGCATGGTGGCACGAGCAGAAGTTTAGTTAGAGCAAAAAGGTTTTCCGTTGAGCGCACTGCAAGTGTTATCTAAACATGGCTCTCAGATTTGCCTTCTTATTAGGAACTGAATTTATATCTGCCAAAGAGTACAATTTTCACCTTTTTTTTGGATTGATCTTCGTTCTTTAGGAGACTTGTTTTTTACAGCAATACTTGCCAAAGCGTGCCCAGAAGTTTGAAATCGCGAGAAAGGGGGTCGCAGTCATTTTTCCACCTTCTGTTTTAAGCGATCATACGTGAAATCGTTTTTTCTTGTGTTGTTCTGTGTGAAACAAAACTCAAACTGGAATAACTTTGCACACCGAAGGAGGCGCTGAGAGGCGTCAGGACTCAGCTGCGCGCCGAAACATTGATTGCAACACTTCTCTTTCAGTTCGCGAGATTGTTCTGTAAATGTGGAAACGAGTACCCCAGAACGCATTTTAAATGCCGATGTTTTTTTTTTTTAGTGTAGCTTTAAGACTCACCAAAGCATCTAAAAGGCTAATCACACATGAAGGAGTAAAGCAAGATTTCTTTCAGCTCTCAATGAAAAAAAGATTGTTCTCTGTGTTATATATGTAGCCGTGTCATAGTTCACTTCATCTTTTAAACTTTATTGAGGCTTTTAGCAAGCAATTCTGACCAAGATGAATATACGACGCTAAGAAGATAGCATTTGCTTATGTTAAGGTTTCTGAACACCTAGTGAAATTTTGGTTTTATCAGCCATATCAAGTGAGGGTGTGAAATATTTGTTTGCCTCAGAAGCAAATATACTGGATCACATAGTTGCCAAAAACCAACACTGAAAAATATTTCTGGATTTCCTCAAAAAAATTAGCTTACATTTAAGGCGAAGGTTGACTGCAGTCAAAGTTGGCCGTTTCCAACCCAAATATTCAGACATGGAGCAAAGCAACTAAGGCGCTTCTCAAATATAAAACTCTATGCTGCCTCCAGGTAGGGAATACCTAAGCGTTCGGAAGGAAGAAAATTTCCCGGTAAATGTTTCCGTGCTGTTTCTTTTTGTCCGGATGCAAGCGTGTCTTCGATCC
This sequence comes from Amblyomma maculatum, assembly GCF_055883805.1. Classification (NCBI taxonomy): domain Eukaryota; kingdom Metazoa; phylum Arthropoda; class Arachnida; order Ixodida; family Ixodidae; genus Amblyomma; species Amblyomma maculatum. The sequence goes on along the minus strand of NC_139351.1, from coordinate 13,029,433 downwards.
TGCTCAGCAAAGAGGCAAAATGAGTGCGAAATATACAGCAGATATGGTACGAATTCCGTGTAACTGTGGTTTAGGTTAAGGTATGAAGTTCTACTCAATCATGAAGGCAATTGTTAAAGAGCTCATCGATATTGCTCTGTGCAATGGAAACCTAACGAATCGATACTCAATTCTACTTAAAAGGAAGAAACCCCATAAAGAATAAAGATATTGCTTTACAAAATGTATATACAAGGTGAAACGTATGTATAAAGAACATCATACCGTCAGTAATAATGCAAAGCCGGAAATGAGATGGGGCGTAGAAATATTTATCATCGCATGAAGATGATTATTTGCAACGGCGCTGAATTAGGGTGAGGGAACATCAGTCAGCCATAAAAAAACAGCGCCTAATTATTTGTTTTGGCATTGAAAAGTTTTGGTATTAGCATTAGAATAGCCAGATGGTTTTGCGTTCCCAGGTATTGTGCACGTAGGTCTGGTGAAGTTACGCGCAACGCGAAGAGTAAGAGTTGTGGTGTGGAATGTATTATTCGAATTTACCATTATTAAACACATTTCCAGTATTAGCATTGACACCTTGGAACCTATATTTTGGTGAAGGGTCGTACAAAGACTTCAATGTGAGCTGCACATTCAGCATAAACATTATAAACAGCTTGTGACGTACTATTGTTTTTGTAGCTGAGGAGTTACGGACCTCTACACTAGCCACAGTAGGCCGGAAAAGAATGAAATTGGTCGTGATGAAGAGCAATTAGACGTTCTGCCAGTGACAAAAGATGAGGGTAAGAAAGCCTTAGAAGCTTATCAGGTAACAAGAGATTTGTTGAAGAACGGAGGGGATATCGTGCTAGAAAAACTGCCCATCCTGTATACGCAACACCTGACGACATCGAATGCACTGGAATCATTGCAGAACGCTAAATTTATCTTAAATCATAAGAAGGACGCAAAGAACGTTAAAAATAACAGAAAAATCAGATTACTATCATAATACGTACAAGGTATTTGCCAAGGCATTCGCTAATAGGATAACGAGAACCTTACATTTCAATCAACCAAAGGATCAAGCACGATTGCGGAAAGGGTACTCTAACATCGATCATGTGCACACTATAAACCGGATGATGGAAACATGGTCTGAATATGACCAGCCCCTATAGATAGTATTCATTGACTACGAGATAGCATTTGATTTCGTCTATGCCTGAGTGGCCATGCAGGCATTGCAAGAATAGGGTGTAGGCGAGCCATATGTGAAAAGTAGTGGAATATATTTATACTTGCTGCACAGAAACCATTGTTGCACATGATGAAAGCGATAAATTTGTAATTAAAAAGGTGTAAAGCAAGGAGACACGATCTCCCCAGTGCTATTTACAGCTTACATAGAGTGTATTCAAAGTCATGGAATGGGAGCAGTTAGGCATCAGGGTCGATGGAGAATATCTCAGTAATTTGCAATTCGCTGATGACATTGCTTGTTAAGGAACTCAGAGGACCAACTGCAATAATAATAAATAATCTGGATAGGAGAAGCAGGAAGGTAGGCCTAAAGATTAATATGCAGAAGACTAAGGTAATGCTGAACAGCCTCTGAAAGGAACAGCAGTTCAAAATAAGTAGCGAAGCCTTGGTAGCAGTAGGCGAATATATCTACTTAGGACAGGTTGCGACAGCAGATGCGGACCCAAAAAAGAGAAATAACTAGCAGAATAAAATTGAGATGGAGCGCATTTGGAATGTACTCAAACATTATGACTAGCAGCTAAATGGTATCACTGCAGAGGAAAGTGTATAACAGTTGCATCCTACAATTACAGACCCAAGGGGCTGAACCTTGAAGGTTAACGAAAAGGGTTTTACTTTCGTTCAGGACCCCGCAGAGGGCCATGGAACAGAAAATAGTATGTGTAACGTTAAGAGATAGAAAGCGTGTAGAGCGGGTAAGCGAAATAGCTCAAGTTGCTCATATTCTAGCCGAGACTAAGCAGAAGAAATGCGCATGGGGAGGACATGTAGTGCAAAGAAAGGGTAACCGATGGTCGCTTAGGGTAACAAAATGGATTCCAAATGAACGAGAGCGTAGCAGGGGCGATAGAAAGTTAGGATAACCATTGGTCTCCCAGAGTAACCAAATGGATTCCAAGGAAAGGTAAACATAGCAGGGGAGGCAGAAAGCTAGGGGGGGGGGGGGGGGGTGGATGAGATTAGGAAATTGCACGGCTAAAGTACATGCAGCTAGCACATCGGAGAGGCCTTCGCCGTGTAGTGGGTATAGTTAGGCTTATGAGGGTCATGATGGTGAGTGACATAATAAAAAAAGGATGTACGCCCTTTGTTCTCTCGTATATGTATAGACTCCGCATTATTTCCCATTGTGTGGATTGCGTCATAAAAAGGCAGGATTTTTACGGGTCCCTACGCACAGTACATTCAGTTTGTATAAGCAACAAGTTTGTAACTCACAGTGAGCTCTGAATTATTAGCCTTGAATATAGCACGAGGAATCAGGAAAATCTGTACTGGCATTATTACCGTGAAGGCAATATACGCAAAAGCCGTTTCAAATTACGCTGGAGAGTCGAAAACGATAATTATACAGGCAGTCAATAAATATTGTGTCATGCGTAGCAAAACAGAAAGTCACAGTGAAATATTCTCTTTTTTTCTTGCTCATACAGTACTGTGGGGCGTAGTTAGAAGGAACCTTGGCACTGTGGGGCCCTCTGGGCCGAAAATTATGTCTGTAGCTTCATTTGCTGCATGTTCGGGCTAGCATGTGAACATGCAGGTAATATATCCCAAAATTTATTGCAAAACTAGCTCTTATGCACTGTTTTTAATATGTAATGAAGATAAACTTTAGATTCTACCAGGTATAGACACGACTGGACAATATATTACAAAAGAGAAAAAAAGTGGCGAAAGGTCTTATTGCGCCCTATGGAGAAAAGGAGAGCAAGTCGATTATGAGGAAGCGATACATTTACATCACTGCTTTGTGGCATTTCTCAGACAAAAAAAGGCAGACCTGTACTTCTCGTATAGAACTACTCGGTGGCCTTCTTGTGGAGGTCTTTTTCGGGATTTTACAGAGGGCGCCATGTGCGCAATGAACTGTCCAGCTATGCGGACATTATGCAAGTGGGAGAGCGTCATGATTAAGTTGTTCATTCCTAGAAATACGAGGTTAAGGTTTTCATTTTGGAGAATTAGTTTCACTGGATTCATTTGCGAGTTTCGTCTTATTTTCCAAACCTAGCCGCTCATGAATTCCACAGATAGTGCCATGAATATGGGCCCAATGATGCTTTCACTGAAAGGGCATATGCGCGGCGTTCAAGTTAGCGACTGTACAAACGGTTTGGAGGATTTTGCTAGCATGTTTCACCCATTTATTACTTCTACGGGGCCATGACTACACAATATCCTGTAAAAAACAACCTTTATCAAGAGATCAATCAACTAGGTCACTGTATCATTCCTTTCTTTTCATAACTGATACCTATTATGAAGGGAACCATACCTGCTCAGAGTACAATGGGCAATCTACTCAGACTACACAATGGTGAAATCTCCTCTTGTATAGTGTAACTTTCCTTTATCGCACACTGTCTTTTTTGCTCATCTGTAGAAATCGCGGTCATTCTTCACCAACTTTTTAAAAAAGAAAAAGCTGAGTCTTTCTTTCGGGCTACTACAAGATGTCCCGGATGTCCCCAATTGTCTTGAGGCACATATCTTAATATCTACTTTACCAATGCTTACTGTTAGTTTATTGTCTTAGAACTCGTGTACTTCTTGCTACAGGCAGCGATTCCCGGCCCAATATTGCTTTTTCTGGTCTTCAATGTTGCCAGAGGAGCAGCAACGCAAATACTTTACTTTTCAATACGCCATTTGCATATGTAGACACTCCACAAAATATTTCCCGATAAGCAGCAAACTATGCACATTTTGGTGGCCAGAAATGTGTTGCAGTTAGCCCGAGCATATACTTTATGTTGAAATATTATCGATACTTTCTGCTTTGGACTTTCGCGTTTCTGCCTCTCTATATAATCGCAGATATTAAGCCGCACAAAAACGCGCATGCTGCACCAACTGTGATTTGGGACTAACGCATGCGCTCGGCGGAAACAACGCACAAAAGCGATGCGGTGAGTTTATGTAGTAGCCAAAATACACTTACATGGCTTCAGAGGTCGAGGTATTCTTGAAGCAGCGCGCTTATTTCGCATATATTGAATTTATATTATACTGTTAACAAAACTGATGACACTTATCTACAGCATTCGAGCAGTGCGCTGCGGAGACAATTAGGTGAAATACTTTGTTGTTGCCTTCGATTGAAAGTTTTGCCACTAACATTAGTGCCTGCCTTTAGTTTATGTTTACTGCATCTGCACTGTACCGCTCAAGTCCTGCACACATGTGGGATTCACTCTACGTTTTCATGCTTGTCAATAAGCGCTTTAGCATAATCCAGTAAGACTCGTCCGGCTGAGCACTACTATCCCATTTTAGTTGCGAAGCGAGAACACTGCATCACTTGTAAGCTTCACACAAAACTTATTCTTGCGGTTTCAATTCCGACAAGGACACATAGTATTCGGCATATGTACTCTAAAAGCTGGTGCATTTGGTTTGAGTTAGATACCGGACATGGTCTCTCCTGTTTGACCTGCATACCGAACATTGTCTCCGGTTACATCACCATACCGTCACTTTATTTCGTTTTGAACTTTATATGGGTTCAGTATAAACCTGTTTATACTGAATCCATATAACGCGATAGCGCGTTATGTGGGTTCATGGCGCAGGATGAGTAATCGCCTACGCGAGCCGCACACTTTCTCGATCGGAACGGAACTATCCGACGACAGAAGAAGAGTATCTTGCCGTCATCTGGGCTCTGAGTAAATTCCGACCATACATCTGCGGACAACTATTTCGTGTTGTCAGCGATCATCACTCGCTATACTGGCTAGCCAGCATTAAAGACCCTTCTAGCCGATTAGCCAGATGGAGCTTCAGGTTGCAGGAGTACGATGTGACAGTAGTCTATAAATCAGGTCGCCAGTACCAAGACGCGGACTGTTTATCACGAGCGCCCGTTGAACCGGCTACACAAGACATCACCGAAGATTGCCCTATTTTTTGTGCCATCAGCGTCTCCCGTATGGCGCAGCTTCAACGGACTGACTCTTATTTGGCGCCACTCATTAAGTATCGGAGGGTTCTAATGCTAGTGTACCTCGTGTGTTTCGCCGTGGACTACAGTCCTTCATTCTGCAGCGTGGAATCCTCTACAAGCGCAACTTTGACCGCAACAAGGAGACGTTTCTACTTATTGTGCATCCCAGTTATACTCCGAAATCTTGAGCGCTTGTCACTATGAACCATCCAACGGCCACTTGCTGGTCCAGTTTACTAGCATCAGTGCGTAAATACGTAACAATCAATCAATCAATCTTTATTTCAGTTTGTACATGCAAACTGGGGATGGTGAGAAACAAAAGCAGTGAATTATACACCACTTGACGGGCCTCACCACCTCTACAAGTCAGCAGTAGGCACAAGGCAAAAACAACCACTGGTAAAAAAAAATGAATACAAGTAAATCTATAGAACAAGGTTGACAGAACATGTCTCATAACTGGCAGCAATAATAGACGCAGATGACCGTGAGGCTATAACACAGAGTGGCACAGTACGTTCAAACACAATGGACATCCCTGTAGCATAGATTGCTGAATAAAGCTTTTACGAATGGAAGAAAAAGACAATATTCCATTGGTCACTCAGAGTGGTATTTAGGAACTTTGGCACAATAAATCTCAACATACTTAGTTCTGCACTTTGGTAATGCAAACCTACTCTGCAATCTGATGTCGTATGATGAGTAGCGACATGTAATAGGAACAATTTCAGAAAAAAATGAATCACCCTTTTTCATCGTTGATTTATAGAGACATGCAAATCTGTTCTCAAATAATTTGTTGAAAGGTGCAATATTGCCACGGTGTGAAGTCTCTGATCAGAAGTCACCGCGGGACACAGGAGTAACAGAAGTCACAGTGCGGCAGGAAACTAGCAGGCCCGCTTCGACAGAAGAACTTCAGTTTTTTCGCCTCGAGGAGATGAACGTCGGTTTCTTCGCCTCGGGGAGGCACACGCTCGCGATCAGCACAGAGGGAAGATAAGGAATGCAGCGTGTCATTGCCCCCCCCCCCCCGCTCGGGTACAAGAAGCATCGTCCCGATGCTGGGAGTGTTCAGTTCACTTCAGTTCAGTCGTTCAGTCGTGTCCGACTCTTCGTGACCCTATGAAACATGTCACGCCACGCTTTCCGGTCTCTCACTATCTTCCTAACATCACATAACTTCATCTGCAGTGCCTCGAGGATGCCATCTAACCATCGCGTTCGCTGCCTACCCCTTATTCGGCGACCCTCAATCTTTCCCAACATCAAATCTTTCTCCAGCGACTCCTCTCTTCTCATCAGATGACCAAAGTAGCTGAGCTTTAATTTAGAATTTGACCCTCCAATGGGCAGTCAGTGTTTATGGTCGACAATATCGACTGATTTGATCTTCTGGCAGTCCAAGGAACTCTCAAGAGTCTTCGCCAGCACCACAATTCAAACGCGTCAATTCTTCGGCGGTCAGCCTTTTTCACAGTCCAACTCTCGCATCCATACATCACAACTGGAGAGAGAGACCATAAAAAAAAACCATTGCACGAAGGGCAGTTGCTCACTCACAGAATGAGTCAACACTATCGGTCGTAATACGGTTTCAGGCGGACCACGTGGACCACGTCCGGGAGCGTGGAGCGTCGGGACTTTTTAAATTCATCAGGAACAACCTCATAGTTTAGGTCCCCAACTTGGCTTACCACTTTGTACGGGCCAAAGTAACGACTCAGCGGTTTCTCGCTGAGGCCTCGTCGACGTACAGGAAACCAAACCCAGACACGGTCTCCAGCTGTGTACCGGGCGTCACGGTGTCGGAGGTTGTATCGCTGGGCATCGCGGCGTTGCTGATTCTGAATTCGCAGCCTGGCCAGCTGACGGGCCTCTTCGGCGAGTTGCAGAAAGGTATGAACATCTGGTTGTTGGTTTGCCGTCGTCTAGATGTGGTAACATGGCATCAAGCATTGGGGTCACTTCACGGCCATGGACCAGACGGGAAGGTGTCATGTTCGTATTTTCCTGGACCGCTGTATTGTATGCAAAGGTAACGTACGGGAGCACTTCATCCCACGTTTTGTGCTCTACGTCGACGTACATTGAGAGCATGTCAGAGAATGTTTTGTTCAAGCGTTCGGTCAAGCCGTTCGTTTGAGGATGGTAAGGTGTTGCCTTCCTGTGTTCAGTATGACTGTGAATTAAAATCTGCTGCAACAATTCGGCTGTAAATGCGGCTCCTCTGTCAGTAATCAAAATCTCCGGTGCGCCATGGCGCAGGACAACGCAATTGATGAAAAACTTTGCAAACTCTAAGGCAGTACCGTTTGGTAGAGCGGAGGTTTCCGCGTATCGTGTAAGGTAATCCGTGGCAATAATGACCCACCGGTTACCGGAGTGTGAAAGGGGAAATGGTCCCAGCATGTCCATGCCAATCTGCTGGAATGGCCTCGAAGGTGGGTCTATTGGCTTCAAGAGTCCTGTGGGCTTAGTCGGCGGCACCTTACGACGCTGACAGTTGCGACACGTTTTCACATAGTGTGAAACGTCTGAGTGAAGTCGAGGCCAGTAGTACTTTTCCTTGAGCCTTGCAAGCGTGCGGGTGACTCCCAAATGTCCAGAGGTTGGTTCATCGTGGCAAGCTTGTAAGATTTCATCACGTAGACACATAGGTACAACAATCAAGTACGGCGTTTGGCTGGCGGAAAAGCTTTTCTTCATGAGGACACCATTGCGCACACATAACGATGACAGAGCACGCTTGAAAGCTCTCGGAGCGGTTGTACATGCACCGTTTAGATAGTCCATGATGTGACGAAGTTCGGGATCTGCAGATTGTCTTACAGCGAGGCACTCTGTGCTGATGGCATTTAGCAGTATGGCCTCATCAGGAATTTCATCTGCGGGGGGATATACAGGGGCCCGAGAGAGGCAGTCTGCGTCCGAATGCTGACGGCCAGATTTGTACGTGACAGTTATGTCGAATTCCTGTAATCGTAGACTCCATCTTACAAGACGGGTTGAAGGGTCCTTTAGGGTTGCAAGCCAGCATAGGGCATGGTGGTCAGTTACTAACTTGAACGGTTTCCCGTAAAGGTATTGCCGGAACTTCGACGTCGCCCACACAATGGCTAGACATTCTTTCTCTGTTGAGGAATAGTTCGATTCCGCTTTAGATAGACAGCGACTGGCGTAAGCGATTACACGTTCTTCGCCGCCCTGGATTTGAACTAGAACGGCGCCCAGGCCTATGTTGCTTGCATCGGTGTGAAGCTCCGTGTCGGCGTTTTCGTCGAAGTGAGCCAATATGGGAGGTGTTTGTAGGCGGCATTGAAGCTCTTTGAATGCTTGTTCCTGTGGTGCGTCCCAAGTGAAAGGCGTGTCTGTCTTTGTCAGACGTGTTAGGGGCTCGGCGAGTCGAGCGAAATCTTTGACGTAGCGCCGGTAGTAGGCACATAAGCCAAGAAATCGTCGAACAGCTTTCTGGTCTTTGGGCGGAGGGAAGTTGGCAATAGCTGTCGTCTTCTCTGGATCCGGCAGGACACCAGCATGGCTTACGACGTGCCCCAAGACCTTGAGCTCCGTAAAAGCAAAATGACATTTCTCGTTCTTTAACGTAAGGCCAGAGGATGTTATGGCTTGCAAAACAGTTTCAAGGCGCCGAAGGTGCTCCTCGAACGTTGGAGCGAAGACCACAACGTCGTCAAGGTAAACGAGACATGTCTGCCACTTGTAGATCTGCAAGTACGGTGTCCATAAGCCGTTGGAAAGTAGCCGGAGCAGAGCAGAGACCAAAGGGCATAGCCTTGAACTCGTAGAGCCCATCCGGAGTAATAAACGCCGTTTTCTCGCGGTCACTCTCATCTACCTCTATTTGCCAGTATCCGGATTTCAAGTCCATTGAAGAGAAATATTTCGCGGAGCAGAGACGATCCAGAGCATCGTCGATGCGTGGCAGGGGATAGACGTCTTTCTTTGTAACTTTGTTTAGCCGGCGGTAATCCACACAAAAGCTCAGCGTACCATCCTTTTTCTTCACAAGAACGACAGGTGCAGCCCATGGACTCCGCGAGGGCTGCATGACATCGTCGCGAAGCATCTCTTTCACTTGGCGGGTGATAGCGGCGCGTTCAGTCGGAGGCACTCGGTAAGGTGACTGTCTGAGAGGTGGCACGGTATCATCCGTAATAATGCGATGCTTGGCGAGATCGGTTCGCCAACCCGTGAAAAGTTGGAGAAGGTCGCCCGATAGCGCTAGAGGAGCTGGTTCACTTGGCGATGCTGCAGTTGAGAAAGCGCAGGGTTAATGTCGAAGTGTAAATTGGTGGTAGGCCTCTCCATTTCGGTCAATGACAGCGTCGCAAGTCCAGAGGCTTTTCCAACATGCGTGATACCGCAAATATGGGCCACTACAGTCCCAGTGCTTAAATGCTGGTACTCACCGCCAAAATTTGTGAGTAGGATGTCTGCTTTGCCGTCTTCGAGGCGAACGACTCCTCTGGCTACAGCAAGACTGCGTTCGAAAAGTAAGATCTGTTTACTCTCCACGACACCTTCAAAGTTTCGCAGTGTATTCGCAGCCACAGACGTCATCACGCTGGAACGGGGCGGAATAGTGACGTGATCATCAAGGATGTGTAGTGCTGTCGGTCGCTCTGAAGCACTGTGTATTGCGTTCTCAGTCGATAAGGTCACTGACTTAGTCTGCAGGTCGATAACGGCTCCATTCTCTGCTAAGAAATCCATGTCAAGGATGACGTCGCGAGAACACTGGACAAGTACGACGAAGTACGTTTCTTCTTGCACAGTTACCCTAGAAGTGCAGGTACCGGTCGGCGTTATCAAGTGGCCTCCGGCGGTACGAATTTGTGGGCCTGTCCAGGGTGTAGTCACCTTTTTCAGAGTGGCGGCGAAAGGCCCACTCATCACAGAATAATCGGCGCCGGTATCCACAAGCGCTGTCACGTCGGTTCCGTCCACTGAAATGTTCAGGTCGGCGGTTACGGCTGTGGTGTTGCCGGAACGTCGCGGGGTCCGGTCACGGCTGCGGTGTGGTACTAGCTGATTTCGTGTCGTCGGAGAACTGGAGCGCCGAGGCAGCGGATCATTGTGGGGCGCGTCGTGTCGTAGTGAAACGGAGTGGCCATCCGGTTGCAGCGGTGGAGGAGCTTGAGAATTTCGTCGATGAGCAACCTTCCCTCCAAAGGTTGCCGCGTCTAGTTTTCCCGATGGGGGCTAGGGGAGCGGACCCGCGTCAGGCCGGCATTACCACGTGTCTGCGAGGAGTATTGGCGCAGTGAAGGCGACCGCGAGTAGTCATAGGGCGTTCCGGATGATTCAGCCAAGTACGCGTCAATGGCAGGGGGTCGTTCACCACGATGCGGCTTTCGCGCGTCGGCGCTAAATCCCGGCAGACCCATTCGTCGGTAATAGCAATCGCGGAACAGGTGACCAGCTTGGCCACAGTAGAAGCACAGCGGGCGATTATCGCGAGTGCGCCAGACGTCGCTTTTGCGTGGACGCACCTGAGAAATTCGAGCGGGAGGTGCTTGACGAGTGTATGCAGGGGCTGCCTTGTGCTGACTGGGAGGTGGATTCTGACTGGGAGATGGACAGGCACGACGAGTGACTGTGGCGTAGGTCATGGCCTGCTGTGGTGGCATTGTCGGGAGCGGCTCGGGTGGATTGAGGGCCTGGTTGATCTCTTCCCGAACCATCTGAGAAAGGCTGGATACTTGAGGGGGTGCTGCCGTCGAAAACGGTTTTTGCAGCTCCTTGCGTACGACGGCCCGTATGGTCTCACGGAGCACGTCAGTGCTACCAGTGTCCGCGATGGCGGCAGCAATAGGGATGGACGGCCGCTCGTAGTGCTTAGATCGCATCTCTAGAGCTCTCTCAATGGTAGTGGCCTCGGATACAAATTCCCCGATGGTCTTGGGGGGACATCGCACTAATCCAACGAAGATCTGTTCCTTAATTCCCATCATGAGATAGCGAAGTTTTTTCTCTTCGGACATGTTTGGATCAGCGTGACGGAATTGCCTCGTCATGTCCTCGAAGTAAACGAGGACGCTCTCGTTAGGGAGCTGAACTCTCGTCTGTAGGAGCAGCTCGGCGCGTTCTTTCCGAAAAACGGTGGTGAAAGCTTGCAGGAACTGGTCCTTGAAGGAACTCCGCGTTGTGATAGTAGTCTCATGATTTTCAAACCATGTACGAGCTGCACCGTCGAGCAAAAAAAATACATGCTGCAGTTTCTGGTCGTCGCCCCAGCGATTGTTCTGGGCCACTCGCTCAAATTTATCTAGCCAGTCTTCCGGGTCGTCGCCGGGAAAGTCTTGGAAGATGGGTATCTCCCGCGGCTGCTGCAACACGAAGGAGGGGGCAGTGGTTTCTACCTGCGTCATTACGGGTGGTTGTGTTGTCTCCGAAGGTGGGGCTGGAGAAGATGGTGGCGGCATCGCAGTACGAGAAAATTGTAGAGGCGCGAATTCAGGATCAAGCCCTCGAAGCCGTCGGCTACTCTGATGGGTAGGCGTAATCTCGATGGTAGGAGATCCTTGAGGGCTGGAGTCTCGGCTGGTTGGATGTGTTCGGAGCATGTGTTGCGTTACCCAGCAGCTCCACCACATGTCACGGTGTGAAGTCTCTGATCGGAAGTCACCGCGGGTCACAGGAGTAACAGAAGTCAGAGTGCGGCAGGAAACTAGCAGGCCCGCTTCGACAGGAGAACTTCAGTTTTTTCGCCTCGAGGAGACGAACGTCGGTTTCTTCGCCTCGAGGAGGCACACGCTCGCGATCAGCACAGAGGGAAGATAAAGAATGCAGCGTGTCAATATTATAATGTAGGTAAATGTGTCTAGTAGGCGAATCATACGTCCCGTTGACAATGGCACGAAGCATTTTCTTTTGTAATGTTTGCAGTGTAATGACATTAGATACCGTTGTATTGCCCCAGACAAGGTGGCAATAGCTAAGGTGGGAATAAAAAAATGCATAATATAAAGTAATTTTAGTTTTGATAGGTAGAATATGCCTGTTACGTGAAGTAATTCCGACAATTCTAGAAAGCGTTAACACAATATTATTAACATGGGCATCCCATGTCATCGTACTGCTAAACGTTACACCTAATGATTTGAATGTGTCCACGTACTCAATTACACTGCCATTGAGGTATAACGAGGGGCGGTAAAGTACTTGTTTTCCTTTAGGAAAGAAAAGTACTGCTTTAGTGTTTTCTCTGTTTATCTTTAATGAGTTGGCTGATGACCATGTGGCAAGCGATAAGAGCGTGCGGTTTGCGGTGTATGTTAAGCTTTGTACGTCATTGGAAGAAAAAAATAGGCTGGTGCCATCTGCATATATAATGTATATTGCATGGTTACTGATATTAGAGATGTCATTTATATATGTATTGAACAGGAGTGGCCCTAAAATGCTGCCTTGAGGGACTCCATTCGAAATTCCTAGACTCTGTGAAGAGGTATGATTAATCACCACATACTGAGATCATGAATTCAGATAAGATTTGATTAGGCTGAGAGCATGCCCGCGTATCCCATAGTTCTCTAGTTTTGCAAAAAGAATATCGTGATTTAGGCAATCGAAGGGTTTATTGAAGTCAACGAAAACACCGATAGTTAGAAGCTGTGACTCACAATTTTTTAAAATGTATTCCTTTTGGACGGGTAGCGCATGCTCCGTGGACCTATTTTGTAAGCCATACTGACAGTTGGTTATTACGAAATAGTAATGCAGAAAATGTTTGAAGCGGATGCGAATCAGTAGTTCTAAACCCTTAGAAAAATACGGAAGTACAGACACTGGCCTGCAGTTTAACAACTTGTTCGCGTCGCCTTTTTTATATATCTCGGCTACCCTGGCTAGCTGCAGGTCAGTAGAGAAATGAGCTGTAATACGTGCGGTGTTGTATATATAGGTTAGGCATGGCGTAATTATGTCAAGAATGTACTTAACTGGTCGGCTCTGTATATTATGTGCATCAAGACTGCAGGTGTCTTAATTTTCGGCATATTGAAAAACTTCACTTTCGTCCGTTGGTCTTAAGAAGAGAGATGCCTCTATCTTGTCGCCTAAGAAATTCGCGATTCCGGCATTAAATTGGCTATAACCTACTTCGGCAAAGAGTTTATAAATGTGTTTGAAAGGCATGAACTTGACGTCTCTTTATCTTCGATTACTAAGCTCGTTATGTTCCTACTGTGTGTGTTTCTATTTAAAACTAAGTTTAAGCACCTCCATTTTTCTTTGCGATTTCTAGAAAGCTGAATATCAAACAAGTTGTTATAGTAAGCGGCCCTAGCTATCCTAATTTCTTTATTCAACTGATTGCGCAATGATTTAAATCTCGCTAGTACGTCCGCATCTCTCATTTTAATGAACTGAGCAAACATCTTTTGTTTTTGTTTTCACGAGTCGCGTGAGGCGACGGTTCATCCACGGCTTACGAGCATTTTTGCATGGCGTTATGTCAACCACAGGGAAGCAGTCATTGTACAATAAGAGAAAAATTTGCAGAAATTTGCGGTAAGCGCCCTCAGCTGTATTTTCTCGGCATACGGGATCCCAGTTCACTAAAGCAATGCGTCTTCCTTGAGAAATAAGTTGCCGATGAGCCTGTGCGTTTGCCTTCGTACGGATTTATTTGTCTAGGCGCAAGTAAACAGGTGAATGATCACTGATATCTATTGCGATCCGGCCCGAAAAGAGTGTATTATGACTGTATGTTACTATAATGTCTAGCGCCGTAGAACAGGCAGCAATGACGCGTGTAGGACTACTGATAGCGTTGTGGAATCCAGTCGCCTCGAGAAGCGCAGAAAGCTTTTGCTGTGCTGGAATTACTCTGTTAATATCTATGTTGAAGTCTCCCGCTATACAGGAAAAAAAGGTTTCTATGGTAAAAAAAGAATAATTCGCGCTCAAAGCGGTCAAAAAACGTGGCTAAGTTTCCCGGGGGGGGGGGGGGGCGGTAAAGAAAAGAAAACGTTTGGCGTGCGGACTTCACAGTGAGCATTTCGATATCACCATTACAGAAGCAGTGATCAGATAAAAGTTTGCAGGCGTACGTGTTTTTCACTAGCAGCGCAACGCCTCCCCCACGTTTTATAGCACGGTTAACATAAAAAGGGTTATACCCCGGTATTCGCAGAACATCTGTGTCGTGACGATACCATGTTTCGGTTAAACAGATGATATCAGACGATATCCTTAAGCCTGCCAAAAATTGAGTCAATTGGTCAGCTTTGTTCATGGCAGATTGCATGCTGAAATGTATTAACATGAGTTGCTTATTTTCATCTAGGCTAACATGTTTATTAAATTGTGAAGGTGTGAAAAGAGGTGCAGAGCTCGATACTGTTTCCAGAGGCAAGAAAGCAAGAACAACATCGGTATGATGAGTAATGACGTCGCCTTACGTCATTTTAAGCAAATCGTCATGACTGTTAATCCGAACGATACCAGATGTCTCTGTTTTTCGCGCGAGTATGCTGCCGTTTTTTGTCTACACGAACTTCCAGGACACTTCCCCTTTCCTTGCAATAGTGGCACCAAGAAGGCGTTTGTTGTCTGGTGTCAAATGTTCATTGACGTAAATCCGTTGAGTAGGACCAGTGAAACCAATATCAGTAGTTGACAGGGTTGCTTTCTTTGCTGCCTCAAGAAACTGGTTCCTTTTCGTACGGGTTGTGAATCTTACAACCAGATTAATGTCTTTCTTGTTTCTGGTTTTAACGCTGTGCGCGATGTCAATGTCTGCAAGATCAAGAGGAACGCCGGTGGCTTGTGCGATTTGCAAGGATACTTCAGCCGCTCTGTCTTTAGCGGTGAGTGGCAAGCCCTTTATCTCCCCAATATTCAACCGGCTGTATTGCTCCAATTCAACAATTCTCCCTTCAGCTTTAGTTAGCCTATCAGTTAGGTCCTTGTTTTCCTGCCTTAAGGCAGCACATTCCTCCTTTGTCCTCTTGACCTCTTCACTCAGAGTTTTCAGCTCAGAGAGAGCACTTTTGAAATCATCAGCAGCGTCAGAACAAAATGTAATGCTCTGATTCATTGAACGTATTTGGACAAGCATTTCGCGTTTGAAGTCTTCAATGGCTTTCATGACTTCAGCAGTGGCAGTTGACATCGTAAACAAAAATCACACGGCAACCAGTCGGCAGTGGCAAGCAGTGGATAATTTGGTCGAATATTGGTAAACACATTGCAGGTGCACTCACCTATGAAGCACAAATAAATAGCATGGGCAGCAGTTGTCTGCACAACGTGCCACCGCAGACTGGAGGGCAGATCCGAAGAGGGGATGATTAGGAATTTGGGCAGCACGTGACGTCACCACGGCACTCGTAGGCGTTGTAGATACGTTACTCTTCCGCACGTGTCTTCCAGCGCAATTTCCTGGTATGGTTGTAGAAGCCCTATGAAGCACAAATAGTATGGGCAGCAGTTGTCTGCACAACGTGCCACCGCCGACTGGAGGGCAGATCCGAAGAGGGGATGATTGTGTATTTTGGGCAGCACGTGACGTCACTACGGCACTCGTGGCTGGCGGCACTCGTAGGCGTTGTAGATACGTTACTCTTCCGCACGTGTCTTCCAGCGCAATTTCCTGGTATGGTTGTAGAAGCCCTATGAAGCACAAATAAATAGCATGGGAAGCAGTTGTCTGCACAACGTGCCACCGCCGACTGGAGGGCAGATCCGAAGAGGGGATGATTATGTATTTTGGGCAGCACGTGACGTCACTACGGCACTCGTGGCTGGCGACACTTGTAGGCGTTGTAGATACGTTACTCTTCCGCACGTGTCTTCCAGCGCAATTTCCTGGTACGGTTGTAGAAGCCCTATGAAGCACAAATAAATAGCATGGGAAGCAGTTGTCTGCAGAACATGCCACCGCCGACTGGAGGGCAGATCCGAAGAGGGGATGATTATGTATTTTGGGCAGCACGTGATGTCACTACGGCACTCGTGGCTGGCGGCACTCGTAGGCATTATAGATACGTTATTCTTCCGCACGTGTCTTCGAGCGCAATTTCCTCGTACGGTTGTAGAAGCCCTATGAAGCACAAATAAATAGCATGGGAAGCAGTTGTCTGCACAACGTGCCACTGCCGACTGGAGGGCAGATCCGAAGAGGGGATGATTATGTATTTTGGGCAGCACGTGACGTCACTACGGCACTCGTGGCTGGCGGCACTCGTAGGCGTTGTAGATACGTTACTCTCCCGCACGTGTCTTCCAGCGCAATTTCCTGGTACGGTTGTGGAAGCCCTATGAAGCACAAATAAACAGCATGGGAAACAGTTGTCTGCACAACGTGTCACCGCCGACTGGAGGGCAGATCCGAAGAGGGGATGATTATGTATTTTGGGCAGCACGTGACGTCACTACGGCACTCGTGGCTGGCGGCACTCGTAGGCGTTGTAGATACGTTACTCTTCCGCACGTGTCTTCCAGCGCAATTTCCTGGTACGGTTGTAGAAGCCCTATGAAGCACAAATAAATAGCATGGGAAGCAGTTGTCTGCACAACGTGCCACCGCCGACTGGAGGGAAGATCCGAAGAGGGGATGATTATGTATTTTGGCCAGCACGTGACGTCACTACGGCACTCGTGGCTGGCGGCACTCGTAGGTGTTGTAGATACGTTGCTCTTCCGCACGTGTCTTCCAGCGCAATTTCCTGGTACGGTTGTAGAAGCCCTATGAAGCACAAATAAATAGCATGGGCAGC
Source organism: Amblyomma maculatum (assembly GCF_055883805.1). NCBI lineage: Eukaryota > Metazoa > Arthropoda > Arachnida > Ixodida > Ixodidae > Amblyomma > Amblyomma maculatum. The sequence goes on along the minus strand of NC_139351.1, from coordinate 13,012,474 downwards.
AGTTGTCTACAAAACGTGCCACCGCCGACTGGAGGGCAGATCCGAAGAGGGGATGATTATGTATTTTGGGCAGCACGTGACGTCAATACGGTACTCGTGGCTGGCGGCACTCGTAGGCGTTGTAGATACGTTACTCTTCCGCACGTGTCTTCCAGTGCAATTTCCTGGTACGGTTGTAGAAGCCCTATGAAGCACAAATAAATAGCATGGGAAGCAGTTGTCTGCACAACGTGCCACCGCCGACTGGAGGGAAGATCCGAAGAGGGGATGATTATGTATTTTGGCCAGCACGTGACGTCACTACGGCACTCGTGGCTGGCGGCACTCGTAGGCATTATAGATACGTTACTCTTGCGCACGTGTCTTCCAGCGCAATTTCCTGGTACGGTTGTAGAAGGTCTATGAAGCACAAATAAATAGCATGGGAAGCAGTTGTCTGCACAACGTGCCACCGCCGACTGGAGGGCAGATCCGAAGAGGTGATGATTATGTATTTTGGGCAGCACGTGACGTCACTACGGCACTAGTGGCTGCGGCACTCGTAGGTGTTGTAGATACGGTACTCTTCCGCACGTGTCTTCCAGCGCAATTTCCTGGTACGGTTGTAGAAGCCCTATGAAGCACAAATAAATAGCATGGGAAGCAGTTGTCTGCACAACGTGCCACCGCCGACTGGAGGGCAGATCCGAAGAGGTGATGATTATGTATTTTGGGCAGCACGTGACGTCACTACGGCACTCGTGGCTGCGGCACTCGTAGGTGTTGTAGATACGTGACTCTTCCGCACGTGTCTTCCAGCGCAATTTCCTGGTACGGTTGTAGAAGCCCTATGAAGCACAAATAAATAGCATGGGAAGCAGTTGTCTGCACAACGTGCCACCGCCGACTGGAGGGCAGATCCGAAGAGGTGATGATTATGTATTTTGGGCAGCACGTGACGTCACTACGGCACTCGTGGCTGCGGCACTCATAGGTGTTGTAGATACGTTACTCTTCCGCACGTGTCTTCCAGCGCAATTTCCTGGTACGGTTGTAGAAGCCCTATGAAGCACAAATAAATAGCATGGGAAGCAGTTGTCTGCAGAACATGCCACCGCCGACTGGAGGGCAGATCCGAAGAGGGGATGATTATGTATTTTGGGCAGCACGTGATGTCACTACGGCACTCGTGGCTGGCGGCACTCGTAGGCATTATAGATACGTTATTCTTCCGCACGTGTCTTCGAGCGCAATTTCCTCGTACGGTTGTAGAAGCCCTATGAAGCACAAATAAATAGCATGGGAAGCAGTTGTCTGCACAACGTGCCACTGCCGACTGGAGGGCAGATCCGAAGAGGGGATGATTATGTATTTTGGGCAGCACGTGACGTCACTACGGCACTCGTGGCTGGCGGCACTCGTAGGCGTTGTAGATACGTTACTCTTCCGCACGTGTCTTCCAGCGCAATTTCCTGGTACGGTTGTGGAAGCCCTATGAAGCACAAATAAACAGCATGGGAAACAGTTGTCTGCACAACGTGTCACCGCCGACTGGAGGGCAGATCCGAAGAGGGGATGATTATGTATTTTGGGCAGCACGTGACGTCACTACGGCACTCGTGGCTGGCGGCACTCGTAGGCGTTGTAGATACGTTACTCTTCCGCACGTGTCTTCCAGCGCAATTTCCTGGTACGGTTGTAGAAGCCCTATGAAGCACAAATAAATAGCATGGGAAGCAGTTGTCTGCACAACGTGCCACCGCCGACTGGAGGGAAGATCCGAAGAGGGGATGATTATGTATTTTGGCCAGCACGTGACGTCACTACGGCACTCGTGGCTGGCGGCACTCGTAGGTGTTGTAGATACGTTACTCTTCCGCACGTGTCTTTCAGCGCAATTTCCTGGTACGGTTGTAGAAGCCCTATGAAGCACAAATAAATAGCATGGGCAGCAGTTGTCTACAAAACGTGCCACCGCCGACTGGAGGGCAGATCCGAAGAGGGGATGATTATGTATTTTGGGCAGCACGTGACGTCAATACGGTACTCGTGGCTGGCGGCACTCGTAGGCGTTGTAGATACGTTACTCTTCCGCACGTGTCTTCCAGTGCAATTTCCTGGTACGGTTGTAGAAGCCCTATGAAGCACAAATAAATAGCATGGGAAGCAGTTGTCTGCACAACGTGCCACCGCCGACTGGAGGGAAGATCCGAAGAGGGGATGATTATGTATTTTGGCCAGCACGTGACGTCACTACGGCACTCGTGGCTGGCGGCACTCGTAGGCATTATAGATACGTTACTCTTGCGCACGTGTCTTCCAGCGCAATTTCCTGGTACGGTTGTAGAAGGCCTATGAAGCACAAATAAATAGCATGGGAAGCAGTTGTCTGCACAACGTGCCACCGCCGACTGGAGGGCAGATCCGAAGAGGTGATGATTATGTATTTTGGGCAGCACGTGACGTCACTACGGCACTAGTGGCTGCGGCACTCGTAGGTGTTGTAGATACGGTACTCTTCCGCACGTGTCTTCCAGCGCAATTTCCTGGTACGGTTGTAGAAGCCCTATGAAGCACAAATAAATAGCATGGGAAGCAGTTGTCTGCACAACGTGCCACCGCCGACTGGAGGGCAGATCCGAAGAGGTGATGATTATGTATTTTGGGCAGCACGTGACGTCACTACGGCACTCGTGGCTGCGGCACTCGTAGGTGTTGTAGATACGTGACTCTTCCGCACGTGTCTTCCAGCGCAATTTCCTGGTACGGTTGTAGAAGCCCTATGAAGCACAAATAAATAGCATGGGAAGCAGTTGTCTGCACAACGTGCCACCGCCGACTGGAGGGCAGATCCGAAGAGGTGATGATTATGTATTTTGGGCAGCACGTGACGTCACTACGGCACTCGTGGCTGCGGCACTCATAGGTGTTGTAGATACGTTACTCTTCCGCACGTGTCTTCCAGCGCAATTTCCTGCTACGGTTGTAGAAGCCCTATGAAGCACAAATAAATAGCATGGGCAGCAGTTGTCTACAAAACGTGCCACCGCCGACTGGAGGGCAGATCCGAAGAGGGGGTGATTATGTATTTTGGGCAGCACGTGACGTCAGTACGGCACTCGTGGCTGGCGGCACTCGTAGGCGTTGTAGATACGCTACTCTTTCGCACGTGTCTTCCAGTGCAATTTCCTGGTATGGTTGTAGAAGCCCTATGAAGCACAAATAAATAGCATGGGAAGCAGTTGTCTGCACAATGTGCCACCGCCGACTGGAGGGCAGATCCGAAGAGGTGATGATTATGTATTTTGGGCAGCACGTGACGTCACTACGGCACTCGTGGCTGCGGCACTCGTAGGTGTTGTAGATACGTTACTCTTCCGCACGTGTCTTCCAGCGCAATTTCCTGCTACGGTTGTAGAAGCCCTATGAAGCACAAATAAATAGCATGGGCAGCAGTTGTCTACAAAACGTGCCACCGCCGACTGGAGGGCAGATCCGAAGAGGGGGTGATTATGTATTTTGGGCAGCACGTGATGTCACTACGGCACTCGTGGCTGGCGGCACTCGTAGGCGTTTTAGATACGTTACTCTTCCGCACGTGTCTTCCAGCGCAATTTTCTGGTACGGTTGTAGAAGCCCTTTGAAGCACAAATAGATAGCATGGGAAGCAGTTGTCTGCACAATGTGCCACTGCCGACTTGAGGGCGGATCCGAAGAGGGGATGATTATGTATTTTGGTCAGCACGTGACGTCACCACGGCACTCGTGGCTGGCGGCACTCGTAGGCGTTGTAGATACGTTACTCTTCCGCACGTGTCTTCCAGCGCAATTTCCTCGTATGGTTGTAGAAGCCCTATGAAGCACAAATAAATAGCATGGGAAGCAGTTGTCTGCACAATGTGCCACTGCCGACTTGAGGGCGGATCCGAAGAGGGGATGATTATGTATTTTGGTCAGCACGTGACGTCACTACGGCACTCGTGGCTGGCGGCACTCGTAGGCGTTGTAGATACGTTACTCTTCCGCACGTGTCTTCCAGCGCAATTTGCTGGTACGGTTGTAGAAGTCCTATGAAGCACAAATAAATAGCATGGGCAGCAGTTGTCTACAAAACGTGCCACCGCCGACTGGAGGGAAGATCCGAAGAGGGGATGATTATGTATTTTGGGCAGCACGTGACTTCACTACGGAACTCGTGGCTGGCGGCACTCGTAGGCGTTATAGATACGTTACTCTTGCGCACGTGTCTTCCAGCGCAATTTCCTGGTACGGTTGTAGAAGCCCTATGAAGCACAAATAAATAGCATGGGAAGCAGTTGTCTGCACAACGTGCACCGCCGACTGGAGGGCAGATCCGAAGAGGGGATGATTATGTATTTTGGGCAGCACGTGACGTCAATACGGCACTCGTAGGGGTTGTAGATACGGTACTCTTCCGCACGTGTCTTCCAGTGCAATTTCCTGGTATGGTTGTAGAAGCCCTATGAAGCACAAATAAATATCATGGGAAGCAGTTGTCTGCACAACGTGCCACCGCCGACTGGAGGGCAGATCCGAAGGGGTGATGATTATGTATTTTGGGCAGCACGTGACGTCACTACGGCACTCGTGGCTGGCGGCACTCGTAGGTGTTGTAGATACGTTACTCTTCCGCGCGTGTCTTCCAGCGCAACTTCCTGGTACGGTTGTAGAAGCCCTATGAAGCACAAATAAATAGCATGGGCAGCAGTTGACTACAAAACGTGCCACCGCCGACTGGAGGGCAGATCCGAAGAGGGGGTGATTATGTATTTTGGGCAGCACGTGACGTCACTACGGCACTCGTGGCTGGCGGCACTCGTAGGCGTTGTAGATACATTACTCTTCCGCACGTGTCTTCCAGCGCAATTTTCTGGTACGGTTGTAGAAGCCATTTGAAGCACAAATAGATAGCATGGGAAGCAGTTGTCTGCACAACGTGCCACCGCTGACTGGAGGGCAGATCCGAAGAGGGGATGATTATGTATTTTGGGCAGCACGTGACGTCACTACGGCACTCGTGGCTGGCGGCACTCGTAGGCGTTGTAGATACGTTACTCTTCCGCACGTGTCTTCCAGCGCAATTTCCTGGTACGGTTGTAGAAGCCCTATGAAGCACAAATAGCATGGGCAGCAGTTGTCTACACAACGTGCCACCGCCGACTGGAGGGCAGATCAGAAGAGGGGATGATTGTGTACTTTGGGCAGCACGTGACGTCACTACGACACTCGTGGCTGGCGGCACTCGTAGGCGTTATAGATACGTTATACTTCCGCACGTGTCTTCCAGGGCAATTTCCTCGTACGGTTGTAGAAGCCCTATGAAGCACAAATAAATACCATGGGAAGCAGTTGTCTGCACAATGTGCCACTGCCGACTTGAGGGCGGATCCGAAGAGGGGATGATTATGTATTTTGGTCAGCACGTGACGTCACTACGGCACTCGTGGCTGGCGGCACTCGTAGGCGTTATAGATACGTTATTTTTCCGCACGTGTCTTCCAGCGCAATTTCCTTGTACGGTTGTAGAAGCCCTATGAAGCACAAATAAATAGCATGGGAAGCAGTTTTCTGCACAATGTGTCACTGCCAACTTGAGGGCGGATCCGAAGAGGGGATGATTATGTATTTTGGGCAGCACGTGACGTCACTACGGCACTCGTGGCTGGAGGCACTCGTAGGCGTTGTAGATACGTTACTCTTCCGCACGTGTCTTCCAGCGCAATTTCCTGGTACGGGTGTAGCAGCCCTATGAAGCACAAATAAATAGCATGGGAAGCAGTTGTCTGCACAACGTGCCACCGCCGACTGAAGGGCAGATCCGAAGAGGGGATGATTATGTATTTTGGACAGCACGTGACGTCACTATGGCACTCGTGGCTGGCGGCACTCGTAGGCGTTATAGATACGTTACTCTTCCGCACGTGTCTTCCATTGCGATTTCCTCGTACGGTTGTAGAAGCCCTATGAAGCACAAATAAATAGCATGGGAAGCAGTTGTCTGCACAACGTGCCACTGCCGACTGGAGGGCAGATCCGAAAAGGGGATGATTATGTATTTTGGGCAGCACGTGACGTCACTACGGCACTCGTGGCTGGCGGCACTCGTACGTGTTGTAGATACGTTACTCTTCCGCACGTGTCTTCCAGCGCAATTTCCTGGTACGGTTGTAGAAGCCCTATGAAGCACAAATAAATAGCATGGGTAGCAGTTGTCTACAAAACGTGCCACCGCCGACTGGAGGGCAGATCCGAAGAGGGGATGATTATGTATTTTGCGCAGCACGTGACGTCACTACGGCACTCGTGGCTGGCGACACTTGTAGGCGTTGTAGATACGCTACTCTTCCGCACGTGTCTTCCAGCGCAATTTCCTGGTACGGTTGTAGAAGCCCTATGAAGCACAAATAAATAGCATGGGAAGCAGTTGTCTGCAGAACATGCCACCGCCGACTGGAGGGCAGATCCGAAGAGGGGATGATTATGTATTTTGGGCAGCACGTGATGTCACTACGGCACTCGTGGCTGGCGGCACTCGTAGGCATTATAGATACGTTATTCTTCCGCACGTGTCTTCGAGCGCAATTTCCTCGTACGGTTGTAGAAGCCCTTTGAAGCACAAATAGATAGCATGGGAAGCAGTTGTCTGCACAATGTGCCACCGCCGACTGGAGGGCAGATCCGAAGAGGGGATGATTATGTATTTTGGGCAGCACGTGACGTCACTACGGCACTCGTGGCTGGCGACACTTGTAGGCGTTGTAGATACGTTACTCTTCCGCGCGTGTCTTCCAGCGCAATTTCCTGGTACGGTTGTAGAAGCCCTATGAAGCACAAATAAATAGCATGGGCAGCAGTTGTCTACAAAACGTGCCACCGCCGACTGGAGGGCAGATCCGAAGAGGGGGTGATTATGTATTTTGGGCAGCACGTGACGTCACTACGGCACTCGTGGCTGGCGGCACTCGTAGGCGTTGTAGATACGTTACTCTTCCGCACGTGTCTTCCAGCGCAATTTACTGGTACGGGTGTAGAAGCCCTATGAAGCACAAATAAATAGCATGGGTAGCAGTTGTCTACAAAACGGGCCACCGCCGACTGGAGGGCAGATCCGAAGAGGGGATGATTATGTATTTTGGGCAGCACGTGACGTCACTACGGCACTCGTGGCTGGCGACACTTGTAGGCGTTGTAGATACGTTACTCTTCCGCGCGTGTCTTCCAGCGCAATTTCCTGGTACGGTTGTAGAAGCCCTATGAAGCACAAATAAATAGCATGGGCAGCAGTTGTCTACAAAACGTGCCACCGCCGACTGGAGGGCAGATCCGAAGAGGGGGTGATTATGTATTTTGGGCAGCACGTGACGTCACTACGGCACTCGTGGCTGGCGGCACTCGTAGGCGTTGTAGATACATTACTCTTCCGCACGTGTCTTCCAGCGCAATTTTCTGGTACGGTTGTAGAAGCCCTTTGAAGCACAAATAGATAGCATGGGAAGCAGTTGTCTGCACAATGTGCCACCGCCGACTGGAGGGCAGATCCGAAGAGGGGATGATTATGTATTTTGGGCAGCACGTGACGTCACTACGGCACTCGTGGCTGGCGGCACTCGTAGGCGTTGTAGATACGTTACTCTTCCGCACGTGTCTTCCACCGCAATTTCCTGGTACGGTTGTAGAAGCCCTATGAAGCACAAATAGCATGGGTAGCAGTTGTCTACACAACGTGCCACCGCCGACTGGAGGGCAGATCAGAAGAGGGGATGATTGTGTACTTTGGGCAGCACGTGACGTCACTACGACACTCGTGGCTGGCGGCACTCGTAGGCGTTATAGATACGTTATACTTCCGCACGTGTCTTCCAGCGCAATTTCCTCGTACGGTTGTAGAAGCCCTATGAAGCACAAATAAATAGCATGGGAAGCAGTTGTCTGCACAATGTGCCACTGCCGACTTGAGGGCGGATCCGAAGAGGGGATGATTATGTATTTTGGGCAGCACGTGACGTCACTACGGCACTCGTGGCTGGCGGCACTCGTAGGCGTTATAGATACGTTATTCTTCCGCACGTGTCTTCCAGCGCAATTTCCTTGTACGGTTGTAGAAGCCCTATGAAGCACAAATAAATAGCATGGGAAGCAGTTTTCTGCACAATGTGACACTGCCGACTTGAGGGCGGATCCGAAGAGGGGATGATTATGTATTTTGGGCAGCACGTGACGTCACTATGGCACTCGTGGCTGGAGGCACTCGTAGGCATTGTAGATACGTTACTCTTCGGCACGTGTCTTCCAGCGCAATTTCCTGGTACGGGTGTAGCAGCCCTATGAAGCACAAATAAATAGCATGGGAAGCAGTTGTCTGCACAACGTGCCACCGCCGACTGGAGGGCAGATCCGAAGAGGGGATGATTATGTATTTTGGACAGCACGTGACGTCACTATGGCACTCGTGGCTGGCGGCACTCGTAGGCGTTATAGATACGTTACTCTTCCACACGTGTCTTCCATTGCGATTTCCTCGTACGGTTGTAGAAGCCCTATGAAGCACAAATAAATAGCATTGGAAGCAGTTGTCTGCACAACGTGCCACTGCCGACTGGAGGGCAGATCCGAAAAGGGGATCATTATGTATTTTGGGCAGCACGTGACGTCACTACGGCACTCGTGGCTGGCGGCACTCGTACGTGTTGTAGATACGTTACTCTTCCGCACGTGTCTTCCAGCGCAATTTACTGGTACGGGTGTAGAAGCCCTATGAAGCACAAATAAATAGCATGGGTAGCAGTTGTCTACAAAACGTGCCACCGCCGACTGGAGGGCAGATCCGAAGAGGGGATGATTATGTATTTTGGGCAGCACGTGACGTCACTACGGCACTCGTGGCTGGCGACACTTGTAGGCGTTGTAGATACGTTACTCTTCCGCACGTGTCTTCCAGCGCAATTTCCTGGTACGGTTGTAGAAGCCCTATGAAGCACAAATAAATAGCATGGGAAGCAGTTGTCTGCACAACATGCCACCGCCGACTGGAGGGCAGATCCGAAGAGGGGATGATTATGTATTTTGGGCAGCACGTGATGTCACTACGGCACTCGTGGCTGGCGGCACTCGTAGGCATTATAGATACGTTATTCTTCCGCACGTGTCTTCGAGCGCAATTTCCTCGTACGGTTGTAGAAGCCCTATGAAGCACAAATAAATAGCATGGGAAGCAGTTGTCTGCACAACGTGCCACTGCCGACTGGAGGGCAGATCCGAAGAGGGAATGATTATGTATTTTGGGCAGCACGTGACGTAACTACGGCACTCGTGGCTGGCGGCACTCGTAGGCGTTGTAGATACGTTACTCTTCCGCACGTGTCTTCCAGCGCAATTTCCTGGTACGGTTGTAGAAGCCCTATGAAGCACAAATAAACAGCATGGGAAACAGTTGTCTGCACAACGTGCCACCGCCGACTGGAGGGCAGATCCGAAGAGGGGATGATTATGTATTTTGGGCAGCACGTGACGTCACTACGGCACTCGTGGCTGGCAGCACTCGTAGGCGTTGTAGATACGTTACTCTTCCGCACGTGCCTTCCAGCGCAATTTCCTGGTACGGTTGTAGAAGCCCTATGAAGCACAAATAAATAGCATGGGCAGCAGTTGTCTACAAAACGTGCCACCGCCGACTGGAGGGCAGATCCGAAGAGGGGGTGATTATGTATTTTGGGCAGCACGTGACGTCACTACGGCACTCGTGGCTGGCGGCACTCGTAGGCGTTGTAGATACGTTACTCTTCCGCACGTGTCTTCCAGCGCAATTTTCTGGCACGGTTGTAGAAGCCCTATGAAGCACAAATAGATAGCATGGAAAGCAGTTGTCTGCACAACGTGCCACCGCCGACTGGAGGGCAGATCCGAAGAGGGGATGATTATGTATTTTGGGCAGCACGTGACATCTCTACGGCACTCGTGGCTGGCGGCACTCGTAGGCGTTGTAGATACATTACTCTTCCGCACGTGTCTTCCAGCGCAATTTCCTGGTACGGTTGTAGAAGCCCTATGAAGCACAAATAGCATGGGCAGCAGTTGTCTACACAACGTGCCACCGCCGACTGGAGGGCAGATCCGAAGAGGGGATGATTGTGTACTTTGGGCAGCACGTGACGTCACTACGGCACTCGTGGCTGGCGGCACTCGTAGTCGTTATAGATACGTTATACTTCCGCACGTGTCTTCCAGCACAATTTCCTCGTACGGTTGTAGAAGCCCTATGAAGCACAAATAAATAGCATGGGAAGCAGTTGTCTGCACAATGTGCCACTGCCGACTTGAGGACGGATCCGAAGAGGGGATGATTATGTATTTTGGTCAGCACGTGACGTCACTACGGCACTCGTGGCTGGCGGCACTCGTAGGCGTTATAGATACGTTATTCTTCCGCACGTGTCTTCCAGCGCAATTTCCTTGTACGGTTGTAGAAGCCCTATGAAGCACAAATAAATAGCATGGGAAGCAGTTGCCTGCACAATGTGCCACTGCCGACTTGAGGGCGGATCCGAAGAGGGGATGATTATGTATTTTGGGCAGCACGTGACGTCACTACGGCACTCGTGGCTGGCGGCACTCGTAGGCGTTGTAGATACGTTACTCTTCCGCACGTGTCTTCCAGCGCAATTTCCTGGTACGGGTGTAGAAGCCCTATGAAGCACAAATAAATAGCATGGGAAGCAGTTGTCTGCACAACGTGCCACCGCCGACTGGAGGGCAGATCAGAAGAGGGGATGATTATGTATTTTGGGCAGCACGTGACGTCACTATGGCACTCGTGGCTGGCGGCACTCGTAGGCGTTATAGATACGTTACTCTTCCGCACGTGTCTTCCATTGCGATTTCCTCGTACGGTTGTAGAAGCCCTATGAAGCACAAAAAAATAGCATGGGAAGCAGTTGTCTGCACAACGTGCCACTGCCGACTGTAGGGCAGATCCGAAAAGGGGATGATTATGTATTTTGGGCAGCACGTGACGTCACTACGGCACTCGTGGCTGGCGGCACTCGTACGTGTTGTAGATACGTTACTCTTCCGCACGTGTCTTCCAGCGCAATTTACTGGTACGGGTGTAGAAGCCCTATGAAGCACAAATAAATAGCATGGGTAGCAGTTGTCTACAAAACGTGCCACCGCCGACTGGAGGGCAGATCCGAAGAGGGGATGATTATGTATTTTGGGCAGCATGTGACGTCACTACGGCACTCGTGGCTGGCGACACTTGTAGGCGTTGTAGATACGTTACTCTTCCGCACGTGTCTTCCAGCGCAATTTCCTGGTACGGTTGTAGAAGCCCTATGAAGCACAAATAAATAGCATGGGAAGCAGTTGTCTGCACAACATGCCACCGCCGACTGGAGGGCAGATCCGAAGAGGGGATGATTATGTATTTTGGGCAGCACGTGATGTCACTACGGCACTCGTGGCTGGCGGCACTCGTAGGCATTATAGATACGTTATTCTTCCGCACGTGTCTTCGAGCGCAATTTCCTCGTACGGTTGTAGAAGCCCTATGAAGCACAAATAAATAGCATGGGAAGCAGTTGTCTGCACAACGTGCCACTGCCGACTGGAGGGCAGATCCGAAGAGGGAATGATTATGTATTTTGGGCAGCACGTGACGTAACTACGGCACTCGTGGCTGGCGGCACTCGTAGGCGTTGTAGATACGTTACTCTTCCGCACGTGTCTTCCAGCGCAATTTCCTGGTACGGTTGTAGAAGCCCTATGAAGCACAAATAAACAGCATGGGAAACAGTTGTCTGCACAACGTGCCACCGCCGACTGGAGGGCAGATCCGAAGAGGGGATGATTATGTATTTTGGGCAGCACGTGACGTCACTACGGCACTCGTGGCTGGCAGCACTCGTAGGCGTTGTAGATACGTTACTCTTCCGCACGTGCCTTCCAGCGCAATTTCCTGGTACGGTTGTAGAAGCCCTATGAAGCACAAATAAATAGCATGGGCAGCAGTTGTCTACAAAACGTGCCACCGCCGACTGGAGGGCAGATCCGAACAGGGGGTGATTATGTATTTTGGGCAGCACGTGACGTCACTACGGCACTCGTGGCTGGCGGCACTCGTAGGCGTTGTAGATACGTTACTCTTCCGCACGTGTCTTCCAGCGCAATTTTCTGGCACGGTTGTAGAAGCCCTATGAAGCACAAATAGATAGCATGGAAAGCAGTTGTCTGCACAACGTGCCACCGCCGACTGGAGGGCAGATCCGAAGAGGGGATGATTATGTATTTTGGGCAGCACGTGACATCTCTACGGCACTCGTGGCTGGCGGCACTCGTAGGCGTTGTAGATACATTACTCTTCCGCACGTGTCTTCCAGCGCAATTTCCTGGTACGGTTGTAGAAGCCCTATGAAGCACAAATAGCATGGGCAGCAGTTGTCTACACAACGTGCCACCGCCGACTGGAGGGCAGATCCGAAGAGGGGATGATTGTGTACTTTGGGCAGCACGTGACGTCACTACGGCACTCGTGGCTGGCGGCACTCGTAGTCGTTATAGATACGTTATACTTCCGCACGTGTCTTCCAGCACAATTTCCTCGTACGGTTGTAGAAGCCCTATGAAGCACACATAAATAGCATGGGAAGCAGTTGTCTGCACAATGTGCCACTGCCGACTTGAGGACGGATCCGAAGAGGGGATGATTATGTATTTTGGTCAGCACGTGACGTCACTACGGCACTCGTGGCTGGCGGCACTCGTAGGCGTTATAGATACGTTATTCTTCCGCACGTGTCTTCCAGCGCAATTTCCTTGTACGGTTGTAGAAGCCCTATGAAGCACAAATAAATAGCATGGGAAGCAGTTGCCTGCACAATGTGCCACTGCCGACTTGAGGGCGGATCCGAAGAGGGGATGATTATGTATTTTGGGCAGCACGTGACGTCACTACGGCACTCGTGGCTGGCGGCACTCGTAGGCGTTGTAGATACGTTACTCTTCCGCACGTGTCTTCCAGCGCAATTTCCTGGTACGGGTGTAGAAGCCCTATGAAGCACAAATAAATAGCATGGGAAGCAGTTGTCTGCACAACGTGCCACCGCCGACTGGAGGGCAGATCAGAAGAGGGGATGATTATGTATTTTGGGCAGCACGTGACGTCACTATGGCACTCGTGGCTGGCGGCACTCGTAGGCGTTATAGATACGTTACTCTTCCGCACGTGTCTTCCATTGCGATTTCCTCGTACGGTTGTAGAAGCCCTATGAAGCACAAAAAAATAGCATGGGAAGCAGTTGTCTGCACAACGTGCCACTGCCGACTGTAGGGCAGATCCGAAAAGGGGATGATTATGTATTTTGGGCAGCACGTGACGTCACTACGGCACTCGTGGCTGGCGGCACTCGTACGTGTTGTAGATACGTTACTCTTCCGCACGTGTCTTCCAGCGCAATTTCCTGGTACGGTTGTAGAAGCCCTATGAAGCACAAATAAATAGCATGGGTAGCAGTTGTCTACAAAACGTGCCACCGCCGACTGGAGGGCAGATCCGAAGAGGGGATGATTATGTATTTTGGGCTGCACGTGACGTCACTACGGCACTCGTGGCTGGCGGCAGTCGTAGGCGTTGTAGATACGTTACTCTTCCGCACGTGTCTTCCAGCGCAATTTCCTGGTACGGGTGTAGAAGCCCTGTGAAGCACAAATAAATAGCATGGGAAGCAGTTGTCTGCACAACGTGCCACCGCCGACTGGAGGGCAGATCCGAAGAGGGAATGATTATGTATTTTGGGCAGCACGTGACGTCACTATGGCACTCGTGGCTGGCGGCACTCGTAGGCGTTATAGATACGTTACTCTTCCGCACGTGTCTTCCATTGCGATTTCCTCGTACGGTTGTAGAAGCCCTATAAAGCACAAATAAATAGCATGGGAAGCAGTTGTCTGCACAACGTGCCACTGCCGACTGGAGGGCAGATCCGAAAAGCGGATGATTATGTATTTTGGGCAGCACGTGACGTCACTATGGTACTCGTGGCTGGCGGCACTCGTACGTGTTGTAGATACGTTACTCTTCCGCACGTGTCTTCCAGCGCAATTTCCTGGTACGGTTGTAGAAGCCCTATGAAGCACAAATAAATAGCATGAGTAGCAGTTGTCTACAAAACGTGCCACCGCCGACTGGAGGGCAGATCCGAAGAGGGGATGATTATGTATTTTGGGCAGCACGTGACTTCACTATGGCACTCGTGGCTGGCGGCACTCGTAGGCGTTATAGATACGTTACTCTTCCGCACGTGTCTTCCATTGCGATTTCCTCGTACGGTTGTAGAAGCCCTATAAAGCACAAATAAATAGCATGGGAAGCAGTTGCCTGCACAACGTGCCACTGCCGACTGGAGGGCAGATCCGAAGAGGGGATGATTATGTATTTTGGGCAGCACGTGACGTCACCACGGCACTCGTGGCTGGCGGCACTCCTAGGCGTTGTAGATACGTTACTCTTCCGCACGTGTCTTCCAACGCAATTTCCTCGTATGGTTGTAGAAGCCCTATGAAGCACAAATAAATAGCATGAGTAGCAGTTGTCTACAAAACGTGCCACCGCCGACTGGAGGGCAGATCCGAAAAGCGGATGATTATGTATTTTGGGCAGCACGTGACGTCACTATGGTACTCGTGGCTGGCGGCACTCGTACGTGTTGTAGATACGTTACTCTTCCGCACGTGTCTTCCAGCGCAATTTCCTGGTACGGTTGTAGAAGCCCTATGAAGCACAAATAAATAGCATGAGTAGCAGTTGTCTACAAAACGTGCCACCGCCGACTGGAGGGCAGATCCGAAGAGGGGATGATTATGTATTTTGGGCAGCACGTGACTTCACTATGGCACTCGTGGCTGGCGGCACTCGTAGGCGTTATAGATACGTTACTCTTCCGCACGTGTCTTCCATTGCGATTTCCTCGTACGGTTGTAGAAGCCCTATAAAGCACAAATAAATAGCATGGGAAGCAGTTGTCTGCACAACGTGCCACTGCCGACTGGAGGGCAGATCCGAAGAGGGAATGATTATGTATTTTGGGCAGCACGTGACGTAACTACGGCACTCGTGGCTGGCGGCACTCGTAGGCGTTGTAGATACGTTACTCTTCCGCACGTGTCTTCCAGCGCAATTTCCTGGTACGGTTGTAGAAGCCCTATGAAGCACAAATAAACAGCATGGGAAACAGTTGTCTGCACAACGTGCCACCGCCGACTGGAGGGCAGATCCGAAGAGGGGATGATTATGTATTTTGGGCAGCACGTGACGTCACTACGGCACTCGTGGCTGGCAGCACTCGTAGGCGTTGTAGATACGTTACTCTTCCGCACGTGCCTTCCAGCGCAATTTCCTGGTACGGTTGTAGAAGCCCTATGAAGCACAAATAAATAGCATGGGCAGCAGTTGTCTACAAAACGTGCCACCGCCGACTGGAGGGCAGATCCGAAGAGGGGGTGATTATGTATTTTGGGCAGCACGTGACGTCACTACGGCACTCGTGGCTGGCGGCACTCGTAGGCGTTGTAGATACGTTACTCTTCCGCACGTGTCTTCCAGCGCAATTTTCTGGCACGGTTGTAGAAGCCCTATGAAGCACAAATAGATAGCATGGAAAGCAGTTGTCTGCACAACGTGCCACCGCCGACTGGAGGGCAGATCCGAAGAGGGGATGATTATGTATTTTGGGCAGCACGTGACATCTCTACGGCACTCGTGGCTGGCGGCACTCGTAGGCGTTGTAGATACATTACTCTTCCGCACGTGTCTTCCAGCGCAATTTCCTGGTACGGTTGTAGAAGCCCTATGAAGCACAAATAGCATGGGCAGCAGTTGTCTACACAACGTGCCACCGCCGACTGGAGGGCAGATCCGAAGAGGGGATGATTGTGTACTTTGGGCAGCACGTGACGTCACTACGGCACTCGTGGCTGGCGGCACTCGTAGTCGTTATAGATACGTTATACTTCCGCACGTGTCTTCCAGCACAATTTCCTCGTACGGTTGTAGAAGCCCTATGAAGCACAAATAAATAGCATGGGAAGCAGTTGTCTGCACAATGTGCCACTGCCGACTTGAGGACGGATCCGAAGAGGGGATGATTATGTATTTTGGTCAGCACGTGACGTCACTACGGCACTCGTGGCTGGCGGCACTCGTAGGCGTTATAGATACGTTATTCTTCCGCACGTGTCTTCCAGCGCAATTTCCTTGTACGGTTGTAGAAGCCCTATGAAGCACAAATAAATAGCATGGGAAGCAGTTGCCTGCACAATGTGCCACTGCCGACTTGAGGGCGGATCCGAAGAGGGGATGATTATGTATTTTGGGCAGCACGTGACGTCACTACGGCACTCGTGGCTGGCGGCACTCGTAGGCGTTGTAGATACGTTACTCTTCCGCACGTGTCTTCCAGCGCAATTTCCTGGTACGGGTGTAGAAGCCCTATGAAGCACAAATAAATAGCATGGGAAGCAGTTGTCTGCACAACGTGCCACCGCCGACTGGAGGGCAGATCAGAAGAGGGGATGATTATGTATTTTGGGCAGCACGTGACGTCACTATGGCACTCGTGGCTGGCGGCACTCGTAGGCGTTATAGATACGTTACTCTTCCGCACGTGTCTTCCATTGCGATTTCCTCGTACGGTTGTAGAAGCCCTATGAAGCACAAAAAAATAGCATGGGAAGCAGTTGTCTGCACAACGTGCCACTGCCGACTGTAGGGCAGATCCGAAAAGGGGATGATTATGTATTTTGGGCAGCACGTGACGTCACTACGGCACTCGTGGCTGGCGGCACTCGTACGTGTTGTAGATACGTTACTCTTCCGCACGTGTCTTCCAGCGCAATTTCCTGGTACGGTTGTAGAAGCCCTATGAAGCACAAATAAATAGCATGGGTAGCAGTTGTCTACAAAACGTGCCACCGCCGACTGGAGGGCAGATCCGAAGAGGGGATGATTATGTATTTTGGGCTGCACGTGACGTCACTACGGCACTCGTGGCTGGCGGCAGTCGTAGGCGTTGTAGATACGTTACTCTTCCGCACGTGTCTTCCAGCGCAATTTCCTGGTACGGGTGTAGAAGCCCTGTGAAGCACAAATAAATAGCATGGGAAGCAGTTGTCTGCACAACGTGCCACCGCCGACTGGAGGGCAGATCCGAAGAGGGAATGATTATGTATTTTGGGCAGCACGTGACGTCACTATGGCACTCGTGGCTGGCGGCACTCGTAGGCGTTATAGATACGTTACTCTTCCGCACGTGTCTTCCATTGCGATTTCCTCGTACGGTTGTAGAAGCCCTATAAAGCACAAATAAATAGCATGGGAAGCAGTTGTCTGCACAACGTGCCACTGCCGACTGGAGGGCAGATCCGAAAAGCAGATGATTATGTATTTTGGGCAGCACGTGACGTCACTATGGTACTCGTGGCTGGCGGCACTCGTACGTGTTGTAGATACGTTACTCTTCCGCACGTGTCTTCCAGCGCAATTTCCTGGTACGGTTGTAGAAGCCCTATGAAGCACAAATAAATAGCATGAGTAGCAGTTGTCTACAAAACGTGCCACCGCCGACTGGAGGGCAGATCCGAAGAGGGGATGATTATGTATTTTGGGCAGCACGTGACTTCACTATGGCACTCGTGGCTGGCGGCACTCGTAGGCGTTATAGATACGTTACTCTTCCGCACGTGTCTTCCATTGCGATTTCCTCGTACGGTTGTAGAAGCCCTATAAAGCACAAATAAATAGCATGGGAAGCAGTTGCCTGCACAACGTGCCACTGCCGACTGGAGGGCAGATCCGAAGAGGGGATGATTATGTATTTTGGGCAGCACGTGACGTCACCACGGCACTCGTGGCTGGCGGCACTCCTAGGCGTTGTAGATACGTTACTCTTCCGCACGTGTCTTCCAACGCAATTTCCTCGTATGGTTGTAGAAGCCCTATGAAGCACAAATAAATAGCATGAGTAGCAGTTGTCTACAAAACGTGCCACCGCCGACTGGAGGGCAGATCCGAAAAGCGGATGATTATGTATTTTGGGCAGCACGTGACGTCACTATGGTACTCGTGGCTGGCGGCACTCGTACGTGTTGTAGATACGTTACTCTTCCGCACGTGTCTTCCAGCGCAATTTCCTGGTACGGTTGTAGAAGCCCTATGAAGCACAAATAAATAGCATGAGTAGCAGTTGTCTACAAAACGTGCCACCGCCGACTGGAGGGCAGATCCGAAGAGGGGATGATTATGTATTTTGGGCAGCACGTGACGTCACTATGGCACTCGTGGCTGGAGGCACTCGTAGGCATTGTAGATACGTTACTCTTCGGCACGTGTCTTCCAGCGCAATTTCCTGGTACGGGTGTAGCAGCCCTATGAAGCACAAATAAATAGCATGGGAAGCAGTTGTCTGCACAACGTGCCACCGCCGACTGGAGGGCAGATCCGAAGAGGGGATGATTATGTATTTTGGACAGCACGTGACGTCACTATGGCACTCGTGGCTGGCGGCACTCGTAGGCGTTATAGATACGTTACTCTTCCACACGTGTCTTCCATTGCGATTTCCTCGTACGGTTGTAGAAGCCCTATGAAGCACAAATAAATAGCATTGGAAGCAGTTGTCTGCACAACGTGCCACTGCCGACTGGAGGGCAGATCCGAAAAGGGGATCATTATGTATTTTGGGCAGCACGTGACGTCACTACGGCACTCGTGGCTGGCGGCACTCGTACGTGTTGTAGATACGTTACTCTTCCGCACGTGTCTTCCAGCGCAATTTACTGGTACGGGTGTAGAAGCCCTATGAAGCACAAATAAATAGCATGGGTAGCAGTTGTCTACAAAACGTGCCACCGCCGACTGGAGGGCAGATCCGAAGAGGGGATGATTATGTATTTTGGGCAGCACGTGACGTCACTACGGCACTCGTGGCTGGCGACACTTGTAGGCGTTGTAGATACGTTACTCTTCCGCACGTGTCTTCCAGCGCAATTTCCTGGTACGGTTGTAGAAGCCCTATGAAGCACAAATAAATAGCATGGGAAGCAGTTGTCTGCACAACATGCCACCGCCGACTGGAGGGCAGATCCGAAGAGGGGATGATTATGTATTTTGGGCAGCACGTGATGTCACTACGGCACTCGTGGCTGGCGGCACTCGTAGGCATTATAGATACGTTATTCTTCCGCACGTGTCTTCGAGCGCAATTTCCTCGTACGGTTGTAGAAGCCTTATGAAGCACAAATAAATAGCATGGGAAGCAGTTGTCTGCACAACGTGCCACTGCCGACTGGAGGGCAGATCCGAAGAGGGAATGATTATGTATTTTGGGCAGCACGTGACGTAACTACGGCACTCGTGGCTGGCGGCACTCGTAGGCGTTGTAGATACGTTACTCTTCCGCACGTGTCTTCCAGCGCAATTTCCTGGTACGGTTGTAGAAGCCCTATGAAGCACAAATAAACAGCATGGGAAACAGTTGTCTGCACAACGTGCCACCGCCGACTGGAGGGCAGATCCGAAGAGGGGATGATTATGTATTTTGGGCAGCACGTGACGTCACTACGGCACTCGTGGCTGGCGGCACTCGTAGGCGTTGTAGATACGTTACTCTTCCGCACGTGCCTTCCAGCGCAATTTCCTGGTACGGTTGTAGAAGCCCTATGAAGCACAAATAAATAGCATGGGCAGCAGTTGTCTACAGAACGTGCCACCGCCGACTGGAGGGCAGATCCGAAGAGGGGGTGATTATGTATTTTGGGCAGCACGTGACGTCACTACGGCACTCGTGGCTGGCGGCACTCGTAGGCGTTGTAGATACATTACTCTTCCGCACGTGTCTTCCAGCGCAATTTTCTGGCACGGTTGTAGAAGCCCTATGAAGCACAAATAGATAGCATGGAAAGCAGTTGTCTGCACAACGTGCCACCGCCGACTGGAGGGCAGATCCGAAGAGGGGATGATTATGTATTTTGGGCAGCACGTGACGTCACTACGGCACTCGTGGCTGGCGGCACTCGTAGGCGTTGTAGACACATTACTCTTCCGCACGTGTCTTCCAGCGCAATTTCCTGGTACGGTTGTAGAAGCCCTATGAAGCACAAATAGCATGGGCAGCAGTTGTCTACACAACGTGCCACCGCCGACTGGAGGGCAGATCCGAAGAGGGGATGATTGTGTACTTTGGGCAGCACGTGACGTCACTACGGCACTCGTGGCTGGCGGCACTCGTAGTCGTTATAGATACGTTATACTTCCGCACGTGTCTTCCAGCACAATTTCCTCGTACGGTTGTAGAAGCCCTATGAAGCACAAATAAATAGCATGGGAAGCAGTTGTCTGCACAATGTGCCACTGCCGACTTGAGGACGGATCCGAAGAGGGGATGATTATGTATTTTGGTCAGCACGTGACGTCACTACGGCACTCGTGGCTGGCGGCACTCGTAGGCGTTATAGATACGTTATTCTTCCGCACGTGTCTTCCAGCGCAATTTCCTTGTACGGTTGTAGAAGCCCTATGAAGCACAAATAAATAGCATGGGAAGCAGTTGCCTGCACAATGTGCCACTGCCGACTTGAGGGCGGATCCGAAGAGGGGATGATTATGTATTTTGGGCAGCACGTGACGTCACTACGGCACTCGTGGCTGGCGGCACTCCTAGGCGTTGTAGATACGTTACTCTTCCGCACGTGTCTTCCAACGCAATTTCCTCGTATGGTTGTAGAAGCCCTATGAAGCAGAAATAAATAGCATGAGTAGCAGTTGTCTACAAAACGTGCCACCGCCGACTGGAGGGCAGATCCGAAAAGCGGATGATTATGTATTTTGGGCTGCACGTGACGTCACTACGGCACTCGTGGCTGGCGGCACTCGTAGGCGTTGTAGATGCGTTACTCTTCCGCACGTGTCTTCCAGCGCAATTTCCTGGTACGGGTGTAGAAGCCCTGTGAAGCACAAATAAATAGCATGGGAAGCAGTTGTCTGCACAATGTGCCACCGCCGACTGGAGGGCAGATCCGAAGAGGGAATGATTATGTATTTTGGGCAGCACGTGACGTCACTATGGCACTCGTGGCTGGCGGCACTCGTAGGCGTTATAGATACGTTACTCTTCCGCACGTGTCTTCCATTGCGATTTCCTCGTACGGTTGTAGAAGCCCTATAAAGCACAAATAAATAGCATGGGAAGCAGTTGCCTGCACAACGTGCCACTGCCGACTGGAGGGCAGATCCGAAGAGGGGATGATTATGTATTTTGGGCAGCACGTGACGTCACCACGGCACTCGTGGCTGGCGGCACTCCTAGGCGTTGTAGATACGTTACTCTTCCGCACGTGTCTTCCAACGCAATTTCCTCGTATGGTTGTAGAAGCCCTATGAAGCAGAAATAAATAGCATGAGTAGCAGTTGTCTACAAAACGTGCCACCGCCGACTGGAGGGCAGATCCGAAAAGCGGATGATTATGTATTTTGGGCAGCACGTGACGTCACTATGGTACTCGTGGCTGGCGGCACTCGTACGTGTTGTAGATACGTTACTCTTCCGCACGTGTCTTCCAGCGCAATTTCGTGGTACGGTTGTAGAAGCCCTATGAAGCACAAATAAATAGCATGAGTAGCAGTTGTCTACAAAACGTGCCACCGCCGACTGGAGGGCAGATCCGAAGAGGGGATGATTATGTATTTTGGGCAGCACGTGACTTCACTATGGCACTCGTGGCTGGCGGCACTCGTAGGCGTTATAGATACGTTACTCTTCCGCACGTGTCTTCCAGCGCAATTTCCTGGTACGGTTGTAGAAGCCCTATGAAGCACAAATAAATAGCATGGGAAGCAGTTGTCTGCAAAATGTGCCACTGCCGACTTGAGGACCGATCCGAAGAGGGGATGATTATGTATTTTGGTCAGCACGTGACGTCACTACGGCACTCGTGGCTGGCGGCACTCGTAGGCGTTATAGATACGTTATTCTTCCGCACGTGTCTTCCAGCGCAATTTCCTTGTACGGTTGTAGAAGCCCTATGAAGCACAAATAAATAGCATGGGAAGCAGTTGCCTGCACAATGTGCCACTGCCGACTTGAGGGCGGATCCGAAGAGGGGATGATTATGTATTTTGGGCAGCACGTGACGTCACTACGGCACTCGTGGCTGGCGGCACTCGTAGGCGTTGTAGATACGTTACTCTTCCGCACGTGTCTTCCAGCGCAATTTCCTGGTACGGGTGTAGAAGCCCTATGAAGCACAAATAAATAGCATGGGAAGCAGTTGTCTGCACAATGTGCCACTGCCGACTTGAGGACGGATCCGAAGAGGGGATGATTATGTATTTTGGTCAGCACGTGACGTCACTACGGCACTCGTGGCTGGCGGCACTCGTAGGCGTTATAGATACGTTATTCTTCCGCACGTGTCTTCCAGCGCAATTTCCTTGTACGGTTGTAGAAGCCCTATGAAGCACAAATAAATAGCATGGGAAGCAGTTGCCTGCACAATGTGCCACTGCCGACTTGAGGGCGGATCCGAAGAGGGGATGATTATGTATTTTGGGCAGCACGTGACGTCACTACGGCACTCGTGGCTGGCGGCACTCGTAGGCGTTGTAGATACGTTACTCTTCCGCACGTGTCTTCCAGCGCAATTTCCTGGTACGGGTGTAGAAGCCCTATGAAGCACAAATAAATAGCATGGGAAGCAGTTGTCTGCACAACGTGCCACCGCCGACTGGAGGGCAGATCAGAAGAGGGGATGATTATGTATTTTGGGCAGCACGTGACGTCACTATGGCACTCGTGGCTGGCGGCACTCGTAGGCGTTATAGATACGTTACTCTTCCGCACGTGTCTTCCATTGCGATTTCCTCGTACGGTTGTAGAAGCCCTATGAAGCACAAAAAAATAGCATGGGAAGCAGTTGTCTGCACAACGTGCCACTGCCGACTGTAGGGCAGATCCGAAAAGGGGATGATTATGTATTTTGGGCAGCACGTGACGTCACTACGGCACTCGTGGCTGGCGGCACTCGTACGTGTTGTAGATACGTTACTCTTCCGCACGTGTCTTCCAGCGCAATTTCCTGGTACGGTTGTAGAAGCCCTATGAAGCACAAATAAATAGCATGGGTAGCAGTTGTCTACAAAACGTGCCACCGCCGACTGGAGGGCAGATCCGAAGAGGGGATGATTATGTATTTTGGGCTGCACGTGACGTCACTACGGCACTCGTGGCTGGCGGCACTCGTAGGCGTTGTAGATACGTTACTCTTCCGCACGTGTCTTCCAGCGCAATT
Organism: Amblyomma maculatum; assembly: GCF_055883805.1. Classification (NCBI taxonomy): domain Eukaryota; kingdom Metazoa; phylum Arthropoda; class Arachnida; order Ixodida; family Ixodidae; genus Amblyomma; species Amblyomma maculatum. The sequence goes on along the minus strand of NC_139351.1, from coordinate 12,989,140 downwards.
TCCTGGTACGGGTGTAGAAGCCCTGTGAAGCACAAATAAATAGCATGGGAAGCAGTTGTCTGCACAACGTGCCACCGCCGACTGGAGGGCAGATCCGAAGAGGGAATGATTATGTATTTTGGGCAGCACGTGACGTCCCTATGGCACTCGTGGCTGGCGGCACTCGTAGGCGTTATAGATACGTTACTCTTCCGCACGTGTCTTCCATGGCGATTTCCTCGTACGGTTGTAGAAGCCCTATAAAGCACAAATAAATAGCATGGGAAGCAGTTGTCTGCACAACGTGCCACTGCCGACTGGAGGGCAGATCCGAAAAGCGGATGATTATGTATTTTGGGCAGCACGTGACGTCACTATGGTACTCGTGGCTGGCGGCACTCGTACGTGTTGTAGATACGTTACTCTTCCGCACGTGTCTTCCAGCGCAATTTCCTGGTACGGTTGTAGAAGCCCTATGAAGCACAAATAAATAGCATGAGTAGCAGTTGTCTACAAAACGTGCCACCGCCGACTGGAGGGCAGATCCGAAGAGGGGATGATTATGTATTTTGGGCAGCACGTGACTTCACTATGGCACTCGTGGCTGGCGGCACTCGTAGGCGTTATAGATACGTTACTCTTCCGCACGTGTCTTCCATTGCGATTTCCTCGTACGGTTGTAGAAGCCCTATAAAGCACAAATAAATAGCATGGGAAGCAGTTGCCTGCACAACGTGTCACTGCCGACTCGAGGGCAGATCCGAAGAGGGGATGATTATGTATTTTGGGCAGCACGTGACGTCACCACGGCACTCGTGGCTGGCGGCACTCCTAGGCGTTGTAGATACGTTACTCTTCCGCACGTGTCTTCCAACGCAATTTCCTCGTATGGTTGTAGAAGCCCTATGAAGCACAAATAAATAGCATGAGTAGCAGTTGTCTACAAAACGTGCCACCGCCGACTGGAGGGCAGATCCGAAAAGCGGATGATTATGTATTTTGGGCAGCACGTGACGTCACTATGGTACTCGTGGCTGGCGGCACTCGTACGTGTTGTAGATACGTTACTCTTCCGCACGTGTCTTCCAGCGCAATTTCCTGGTACGGTTGTAGAAGCCCTATGAAGCACAAATAAATAGCATGAGTAGCAGTTGTCTACAAAACGTGCCACCGCCGACTGGAGGGCAGATCCGAAGAGGGGATGATTATGTATTTTGGGCAGCACGTGACTTCACTATGGCACTCGTGGCTGGCGGCACTCGTAGGCGTTATAGATACGTTACTCTTCCGCACGTGTCTTCCAGCGCAATTTCCTGGTACGGTTGTAGAAGCCCTATGAAGCACAAATAAATAGCATGGGAAGCAGTTGTCTGCACAACATGCCACCGCCGACTGGAGGGCAGATCCGAAGAGGGGATGATTATGTATTTTGGGCAGCACGTGATGTCACTACGGCACTCGTGGCTGGCGGCACTCGTAGGCATTATAGATACGTTATTCTTCCGCACGTGTCTTCGAGCGCAATTTCCTCGTACGGTTGTAGAAGCCCTATGAAGCACAAATAAATAGCATGGGAAGCAGTTGTCTGCACAACGTGCCACTGCCGACTGGAGGGCAGATCCGAAGAGGGAATGATTATGTATTTTGGGCAGCACGTGACGTAACTACGGCACTCGTGGCTGGCGGCACTCGTAGGCATTGTAGATACGTTACTCTTCCGCACGTGTCTTCCAGCGCAATTTCCTGGTACGGTTGTAGAAGCCCTATGAAGCACAAATAAACAGCATGGGAAACAGTTGTCTGCACAACATGCCACCGCCGACTGGAGGGCAGATCCGAAGAGGGGATGATTATGTATTTTGGGCAGCACGTGACGTCACTACGGCACTCGTGGCTGGCGGCACTCGTAGGCGTTGTAGATACGTTACTCTTCCGCACGTGCCTTCCAGCGCAATTTCCTGGTACGGTTGTAGAAGCCCTATGAAGCACAAATAAATAGCATGGGCAGCAGTTGTCTACAAAACGTGCCACCGCCGACTGGAGGGCAGATCCGAAGAGGGGGTGATTATGTATTTTGGGCAGCACGTGACGTCACTACGGCACTCGTGGCTGGCGGCACTCGTAGGCGTTGTAGATACGTTACTCTTCCGCACGTGTCTTCCAGCGCAATTTTCTGGTACGGTTGTAGAAGCCCTATGAAGCACAAATAGATAGCATGGAAAGCAGTTGTCTGCACAACGTGCCACCGCCGACTGGAGGGCAGATCCGAAGAGGGGATGATTATGTATTTTGGGCAGCACGTGACGTCACTACGGCACTCGTGGCTGGCGGCACTCGTAGGCGTTGTAGACACATTACTCTTCCGCACGTGTCTTCCAGCGCAATTTCCTGGTACGGTTGTAGAAGCCCTATGAAGCACAAATAGCATGGGCAGCAGTTGTCTACACAACGTGCCACCGCCGACTGGAGGGCAGATCCGAAGAGGGGATGATTGTGTACTTTGGGCAGCACGTGACGTCACTACGGCACTCGTGGCTGGCGGCACTCGTAGTCGTTATAGATACGTTATACTTCCGCACGTGTCTTCCAGCACAATTTCCTCGTACGGTTGTAGAAGCCCTATGAAGCACAAATAAATAGCATGGGAAGCAGTTGTCTGCACAATGTGCCACTGCCGACTTGAGGACGGATCCGAAGAGGGGATGATTATGTATTTTGGTCAGCACGTGACGTCACTACGGCACTCGTGGCTGGCGGCACTCGTAGGCGTTATAGATACGTTATTCTTCCGCACGTGTCTTCCAGCGCAATTTCCTTGTACGGTTGTAGAAGCCCTATGAAGCACAAATAAATAGCATGGGAAGCAGTTGCCTGCACAATGTGCCACTGCCGACTTGAGGGCGGATCCGAAGAGGGGATGATTATGTATTTTGGGCAGCACGTGACGTCACTACGGCACTCGTGGCTGGCGGCACTCCTAGGCGTTGTAGATACGTTACTCTTCCGCACGTGTCTTCCAACGCAATTTCCTCGTATGGTTGTAGAAGCCCTATGAAGCAGAAATAAATAGCATGAGTAGCAGTTGTCTACAAAACGTGCCACCGCCGACTGGAGGGCAGATCCGAAAAGCGGATGATTATGTATTTTGGGCTGCACGTGACGTCACTACGGCACTCGTGGCTGGCGGCACTCGTAGGCGTTGTAGATGCGTTACTCTTCCGCACGTGTCTTCCAGCGCAATTTCCTGGTACGGGTGTAGAAGCCCTGTGAAGCACAAATAAATAGCATGGGAAGCAGTTGTCTGCACAATGTGCCACCGCCGACTGGAGGGCAGATCCGAAGAGGGAATGATTATGTATTTTGGGCAGCACGTGACGTCACTATGGCACTCGTGGCTGGCGGCACTCGTAGGCGTTATAGATACGTTACTCTTCCGCACGTGTCTTCCATTGCGATTTCCTCGTACGGTTGTAGAAGCCCTATAAAGCACAAATAAATAGCATGGGAAGCAGTTGCCTGCACAACGTGCCACTGCCGACTGGAGGGCAGATCCGAAGAGGGGATGATTATGTATTTTGGGCAGCACGTGACGTCACCACGGCACTCGTGGCTGGCGGCACTCCTAGGCGTTGTAGATACGTTACTCTTCCGCACGTGTCTTCCAACGCAATTTCCTCGTATGGTTGTAGAAGCCCTATGAAGCAGAAATAAATAGCATGAGTAGCAGTTGTCTACAAAACGTGCCACCGCCGACTGGAGGGCAGATCCGAAAAGCGGATGATTATGTATTTTGGGCAGCACGTGACGTCACTATGGTACTCGTGGCTGGCGGCACTCGTACGTGTTGTAGATACGTTACTCTTCCGCACGTGTCTTCCAGCGCAATTTCGTGGTACGGTTGTAGAAGCCCTATGAAGCACAAATAAATAGCATGAGTAGCAGTTGTCTACAAAACGTGCCACCGCCGACTGGAGGGCAGATCCGAAGAGGGGATGATTATGTATTTTGGGCAGCACGTGACTTCACTATGGCACTCGTGGCTGGCGGCACTCGTAGGCGTTATAGATACGTTACTCTTCCGCACGTGTCTTCCAGCGCAATTTCCTGGTACGGTTGTAGAAGCCCTATGAAGCACAAATAAATAGCATGGGAAGCAGTTGTCTGCAAAATGTGCCACTGCCGACTTGAGGACCGATCCGAAGAGGGGATGATTATGTATTTTGGTCAGCACGTGACGTCACTACGGCACTCGTGGCTGGCGGCACTCGTAGGCGTTATAGATACGTTATTCTTCCGCACGTGTCTTCCAGCGCAATTTCCTTGTACGGTTGTAGAAGCCCTATGAAGCACAAATAAATAGCATGGGAAGCAGTTGCCTGCACAATGTGCCACTGCCGACTTGAGGGCGGATCCGAAGAGGGGATGATTATGTATTTTGGGCAGCACGTGACGTCACTACGGCACTCGTGGCTGGCGGCACTCGTAGGCGTTGTAGATACGTTACTCTTCCGCACGTGTCTTCCAGCGCAATTTCCTGGTACGGGTGTAGAAGCCCTATGAAGCACAAATAAATAGCATGGGAAGCAGTTGTCTGCACAACGTGCCACCGCCGACTGGAGGGCAGATCAGAAGAGGGGATGATTATGTATTTTGGGCAGCACGTGACGTCACTATGGCACTCGTGGCTGGCGGCACTCGTAGGCGTTATAGATACGTTACTCTTCCGCACGTGTCTTCCATTGCGATTTCCTCGTACGGTTGTAGAAGCCCTATGAAGCACAAAAAAATAGCATGGGAAGCAGTTGTCTGCACAATGTGCCACTGCCGACTTGAGGGCGGATCCGAAGAGGGGATGATTATGTATTTTGGGCAGCACGTGACGTCACTACGGCACTCGTGGCTGGCGGCACTCGTAGGCGTTGTAGATACGTTACTCTTCCGCACGTGTCTTCCAGCGCAATTTCCTGGTACGGGTGTAGAAGCCCTATGAAGCACAAATAAATAGCATGGGAAGCAGTTGTCTGCACAATGTGCCACTGCCGACTTGAGGACGGATCCGAAGAGGGGATGATTATGTATTTTGGTCAGCACGTGACGTCACTACGGCACTCGTGGCTGGCGGCACTCGTAGGCGTTATAGATACGTTATTCTTCCGCACGTGTCTTCCAGCGCAATTTCCTTGTACGGTTGTAGAAGCCCTATGAAGCACAAATAAATAGCATGGGAAGCAGTTGCCTGCACAATGTGCCACTGCCGACTTGAGGGCGGATCCGAAGAGGGGATGATTATGTATTTTGGGCAGCACGTGACGTCACTACGGCACTCGTGGCTGGCGGCACTCGTAGGCGTTGTAGATACGTTACTCTTCCGCACGTGTCTTCCAGCGCAATTTCCTGGTACGGGTGTAGAAGCCCTATGAAGCACAAATAAATAGCATGGGAAGCAGTTGTCTGCACAACGTGCCACCGCCGACTGGAGGGCAGATCAGAAGAGGGGATGATTATGTATTTTGGGCAGCACGTGACGTCACTATGGCACTCGTGGCTGGCGGCACTCGTAGGCGTTATAGATACGTTACTCTTCCGCACGTGTCTTCCATTGCGATTTCCTCGTACGGTTGTAGAAGCCCTATGAAGCACAAAAAAATAGCATGGGAAGCAGTTGTCTGCACAACGTGCCACTGCCGACTGTAGGGCAGATCCGAAAAGGGGATGATTATGTATTTTGGGCAGCACGTGACGTCACTACGGCACTCGTGGCTGGCGGCACTCGTACGTGTTGTAGATACGTTACTCTTCCGCACGTGTCTTCCAGCGCAATTTCCTGGTACGGTTGTAGAAGCCCTATGAAGCACAAATAAATAGCATGGGTAGCAGTTGTCTACAAAACGTGCCACCGCCGACTGGAGGGCAGATCCGAAGAGGGGATGATTATGTATTTTGGGCTGCACGTGACGTCACTACGGCACTCGTGGCTGGCGGCACTCGTAGGCGTTGTAGATACGTTACTCTTCCGCACGTGTCTTCCAGCGCAATTTCCTGGTACGGGTGTAGAAGCCCTGTGAAGCACAAATAAATAGCATGGGAAGCAGTTGTCTGCACAACGTGCCACCGCCGACTGGAGGGCAGATCCGAAGAGGGAATGATTATGTATTTTGGGCAGCACGTGACGTCCCTATGGCACTCGTGGCTGGCGGCACTCGTAGGCGTTATAGATACGTTACTCTTCCGCACGTGTCTTCCATGGCGATTTCCTCGTACGGTTGTAGAAGCCCTATAAAGCACAAATAAATAGCATGGGAAGCAGTTGTCTGCACAACGTGCCACTGCCGACTGGAGGGCAGATCCGAAAAGCGGATGATTATGTATTTTGGGCAGCACGTGACGTCACTATGGTACTCGTGGCTGGCGGCACTCGTACGTGTTGTAGATACGTTACTCTTCCGCACGTGTCTTCCAGCGCAATTTCCTGGTACGGTTGTAGAAGCCCTATGAAGCACAAATAAATAGCATGAGTAGCAGTTGTCTACAAAACGTGCCACCGCCGACTGGAGGGCAGATCCGAAGAGGGGATGATTATGTATTTTGGGCAGCACGTGACTTCACTATGGCACTCGTGGCTGGCGGCACTCGTAGGCGTTATAGATACGTTACTCTTCCGCACGTGTCTTCCATTGCGATTTCCTCGTACGGTTGTAGAAGCCCTATAAAGCACAAATAAATAGCATGGGAAGCAGTTGCCTGCACAACGTGTCACTGCCGACTCGAGGGCAGATCCGAAGAGGGGATGATTATGTATTTTGGGCAGCACGTGACGTCACCACGGCACTCGTGGCTGGCGGCACTCCTAGGCGTTGTAGATACGTTACTCTTCCGCACGTGTCTTCCAACGCAATTTCCTCGTATGGTTGTAGAAGCCCTATGAAGCACAAATAAATAGCATGAGTAGCAGTTGTCTACAAAACGTGCCACCGCCGACTGGAGGGCAGATCCGAAAAGCGGATGATTATGTATTTTGGGCAGCACGTGACGTCACTATGGTACTCGTGGCTGGCGGCACTCGTACGTGTTGTAGATACGTTACTCTTCCGCACGTGTCTTCCAGCGCAATTTCCTGGTACGGTTGTAGAAGCCCTATGAAGCACAAATAAATAGCATGAGTAGCAGTTGTCTACAAAACGTGCCACCGCCGACTGGAGGGCAGATCCGAAGAGGGGATGATTATGTATTTTGGGCAGCACGTGACTTCACTATGGCACTCGTGGCTGGCGGCACTCGTAGGCGTTATAGATACGTTACTCTTCCGCACGTGTCTTCCAGCGCAATTTCCTGGTACGGTTGTAGAAGCCCTATGAAGCACAAATAAATAGCATGGGAAGCAGTTGTCTGCACAACATGCCACCGCCGACTGGAGGGCAGATCCGAAGAGGGGATGATTATGTATTTTGGGCAGCACGTGATGTCACTACGGCACTCGTGGCTGGCGGCACTCGTAGGCATTATAGATACGTTATTCTTCCGCACGTGTCTTCGAGCGCAATTTCCTCGTACGGTTGTAGAAGCCCTATGAAGCACAAATAAATAGCATGGGAAGCAGTTGTCTGCACAACGTGCCACTGCCGACTGGAGGGCAGATCCGAAGAGGGAATGATTATGTATTTTGGGCAGCACGTGACGTAACTACGGCACTCGTGGCTGGCGGCACTCGTAGGCATTGTAGATACGTTACTCTTCCGCACGTGTCTTCCAGCGCAATTTCCTGGTACGGTTGTAGAAGCCCTATGAAGCACAAATAAACAGCATGGGAAACAGTTGTCTGCACAACATGCCACCGCCGACTGGAGGGCAGATCCGAAGAGGGGATGATTATGTATTTTGGGCAGCACGTGACGTCACTACGGCACTCGTGGCTGGCGGCACTCGTAGGCGTTGTAGATACGTTACTCTTCCGCACGTGCCTTCCAGCGCAATTTCCTGGTACGGTTGTAGAAGCCCTATGAAGCACAAATAAATAGCATGGGCAGCAGTTGTCTACAAAACGTGCCACCGCCGACTGGAGGGCAGATCCGAAGAGGGGGTGATTATGTATTTTGGGCAGCACGTGACGTCACTACGGCACTCGTGGCTGGCGGCACTCGTAGGCGTTGTAGATACGTTACTCTTCCGCACGTGTCTTCCAGCGCAATTTTCTGGTACGGTTGTAGAAGCCCTATGAAGCACAAATAGATAGCATGGAAAGCAGTTGTCTGCACAACGTGCCACCGCCGACTGGAGGGCAGATCCGAAGAGGGGATGATTATGTATTTTGGGCAGCACGTGACGTCACTACGGCACTCGTGGCTGGCGGCACTCGTAGGCGTTGTAGATACATTACTCTTCCGCACGTGTCTTCCAGCGCAATTTCCTGGTATGGTTGTAGAAGCCCTATGAAGCACAAATAGCATGGGCAGCAGTTGTCTACACAACGTGCCACCGCCGACTGGAGGGCAGATCCGAAGAGGGGATGATTGTGTACTTTGGGCAGCACGTGACGTCACTACGGCACTCGTGGCTGGCGGCACTCGTAGTCGTTATAGATACGTTATACTTCCGCACGTGTCTTCCAGCACAATTTCCTCGTACGGTTGTAGAAGCCCTATGAAGCACAAATAAATAGCATGGGAAGCAGTTGTCTGGACAATGTGCCACTGCCGACTTGAGGACGGATCCGAAGAGGGGATGATTATGTATTTTGGTCAGCACGTGACGTCACTACGGCACTCGTGGCTGGCGGCACTCGTAGGCGTTATAGATACGTTACTCTTCCGCACGTGTCTTCCATTGCGATTTCCTCGTACGGTTGTAGAAGCCCTATAAAGCACAAATAAATAGCATGGGAAGCAGTTGTCTGCACAACGTGCAGTTGCCGACTGGAGGGCAGATCCGAAAAGCGGATGATTATGTATTTTGGGCAGCACGTGACGTCACTATGGTACTCGTGGCTGGCGGCACTCGTACGTGTTGTAGATACGTTACTCTTCCGCACGTGTCTTCCAGCGCAATTTCCTGGTACGGTTGTAGAAGCCCTATGAAGCACAAATAAATAGCATGAGTAGCAGTTGTCTACAAAACGTGCCACCGCCGACTGGAGGGCAGATCCGAAGAGGGGATGATTATGTATTTTGGGCAGCACGTGACTTCACTATGGCACTCGTGGCTGGCGGCACTCGTAGGCGTTATAGATACGTTACTCTTCCGCACGTGTCTTCCATTGCGATTTCCTCGTACGGTTGTAGAAGCCCTATAAAGCACAAATAAATAGCATGGGAAGCAGTTGCCTGCACAACGTGCCACTGCCGACTGGAGGGCAGATCCGAAGAGGGGATGATTATGTATTTTGGGCAGCACGTGACGTCACCACGGCACTCGTGGCTGGCGGCACTCCTAGGCGTTGTAGATACGTTACTCTTCCGCACGTGTCTTCCAACGCAATTTCCTCGTATGGTTGTAGAAGCCCTATGAAGCACAAATAAATAGCATGGGAAGCAGTTGTCTGCACAATGTGCCACTGCCGACTTGAGGGCGGATCCGAAGAGGGGATGATTATGTATTTTGGTCAGCACGTGACGTCACTACGGCACTCGTGGCTGGCGGCACTCGTAGGCGTTGTAGATACGTTACTCTTCCGCACGTGTTTTCCAGCGCAATTTCCTGGTACGGTTGTAGAAGTCCTATGAAGCACAAATAAATAGCATGGGCAGCAGTTGTCTACAAAACGTGCCACCGCCGACTGGAGGGAAGATCCGAAGAGGGGATGATTATGTATTTTGGGCAGCACGTGACTTCACTACGGAACTCGTGGCTGGCGGCACTCGTAGGCGTTATAGATACGTTACTCTTGCGCACGTGTCTTCCAGCGCAATTTCCTGATACGGTTGTAGAAGCCCTATGAAGCACAAATAAATAGCATGGGAAGCAGTTGTCTGCAAAACGTGCACCGCCGACTGGAGGGCAGATCCGAAGAGGGGATGATTATGTATTTTGGGCAGCACGTGACGTCAATACGGCACTCGTGGCTGGCGGCACTCGTAGGCGTTGTAGATACGTTACTCTTCCGTACGTGTCTTCCAGTGCAATTTCCTGGTATGGTTGTAGAAGCCCTATGAAGCACAAATAAATAGCATGGGAAGCAGTTGTCTGCACAACGTGCCACCGCCGACTGGAGGGCAGATCCGAAGAGGTGATGATTATGTATTTTGAGCAGCACGTGACGTCACTACGGCACTCGTTGCTGGCGGCACTCGTAGGCGTTGTAGATACGTTACTCTTCCGCACGTGTCTTCCAGCGCAATTTCCTGGTACGGTTGTAGAAGCCCTATGAAGCACAAATAGCATGGGCAGCAGTTGTCTACACAACGTGCCACCGCCGACTGGAGGGCAGATCAGAAGAGGGGATGATTGTGTACTTTGGGCAGCACGTGACGTCACTACGGCACTCGTGGCTGGCGGCACTCGTAGGCGTTGTAGATACATTACTCTTCCGCACGTGTCTTCCAGCGCAATTTTCTGTACGGTTGTAGAAGCCCATTGAAGCACAAATAGATAGCATGGGAAGCAGTTGTCTGCACAACATGCCACCGCCGACTGGAGGGCAGATCCGAAGAGGGGATGATTATGTATTTTGGGCAGCACGTGACGTCACTACGGCACTCGTGGCTGGCGGCACTCGTAGGCGTTGTAGATACGTTACTCTTCCGCACGTGTCTTCCAGCGCAATTTCCTGGTACGGTTGTAGAAGCCCTATGAAGCACAAATAGCATGGGCAGCAGTTGTCTACACAACGTGCCACCGCCGACTGGAGGGCAGATCAGAAGAGGGGATGATTGTGTACTTTGGGCAGCACGTGACGTCACTACGACACTCGTGGCTGGCGGCACTCGTAGGCGTTATAGATACGTTATACTTCCGCACGTGTCTTCCAGCGCAATTTCCTCGTACGGTTGTAGAAGCCCTATGAAGCACAAATAAATAGGATGGGAAGCAGTTCTCTGCACAATGTGCCACTGCCGACTGGAGGGCAGATCCGAAGAGGGGATGATTATGTATTTTGGGCAGCACGTGATGTCACTACGGCACTCGTGGCTGGCGGCACTCGTAGGCATTATAGATACGTTATTCTTCCGCACGTGTCTTCGAGCGCAATTTCCTCGTACGGTTGTAGAAGCCCTATGAAGCACAAATAAATAGCATGGGAAGCAGTTGTCTGCACAACGTGCCACTGCCGACTGGAGGGCAGATCCGAAGAGGGGATGATTATGTATTTTGGGCAGCACATGACGTCACTACGGCACTCGTGGCTGGCGGCACTCGTAGGCGTTGTAGATACGTTACTCTTCCGCACGTGTCTTCCAGCGCAATTTCCTGGTACGGTTGTAGAAGCCCTATGAAGCACAAATAAATAGCATGGGCAGCAGTTGTCTACAAAACGTGCCACCGCCGACTGGAGGGCAGATCCGAAGAGGGGATGATTATGTATTTTGGGCTGCACGTGACGTCACTACGGCACTCGTGGCTGGCGGCGCTCGTAGGCGTTATAGATACGTTACTCTTGATCACGTGTCTTCCAGCGCAATTTCCTGGTACGGTTGTAGGAGCCCTATGAAGCACAAATAAATAGCATGGGAAGCAGTTGTCTGCACAACGTGCCACCGCCGACTGGAGGGCAGATCCGAAGAGGGGATGATTATGTATTTTGGGCAGCACGTGACGTCAATACGGCACTCGTGGCTGGCGGCACTCGTAGGCGTTGTAGATACGTTACTCTTCCGCACGTGTCTTCCAGTGCAATTTTCTGGTACGGTTGTAGAAGCCCTTTGAAGCACAAATAGATAGCATGGGAAGCAGTTGTGTGCACAACGTGCCACCGCCGATTGGAGGGCAGATCCGAAGTGGGGATGATTATGTATTTTGGGCAGCACGTGACGTCACTACGGCACTCGTGGCTGGCGGCACTCGTAGGCGTTGTAGATGCGTTACTCTTCCGCACGTGTCTTCCAGCGCAATTTCCTGGTACGGTTGTAGAAGCCCTATGAAGCACAAATAGCATGGGCAGCAGTTGTCTACACAACGTGAGACCGCCGACTGGAGGGCAGATCAGAAGAGGGGATGATTGTGTACTTTGGGCAGCACGTGACGTCACTACGACACTCGTGGCTGGCGGCACTCGTAGGCGTTATAGATACGTTATACTTCCGCACGTGTCTTCCAGCGCAATTTCCTCGTACGGTTGTAGAAGCCCTATGAAGCACAAATAAATAGCATGGGAAGCAGTTGTCTGCACAATGTGCCACTGCCGACTGGAGGGCAGATCCGAAGAGGGGATGATTATGTATTTTGGGCAGCACGTGATGTCACTACGGCACTCGTGGCTGGCGGCACTCGTAGGCATTATAGATACGTTATTCTTCCGCACGTGTCTTCGAGCGCAATTTCCTCGTACGGTTGTAGAAGCCCTATGAAGCACAAATAAATAGCATGGGAAGCAGTTGTCTGCACAACGTGCCACTGCCGACTGGAGGGCAGATCCGAAGAGGGGATGATTATGTATTTTGGGCAGCACGTGACGTCACTACGGCACTCGTGGCTGGCGGCACTCGTAGGCGTTGTAGATACGTTACTCTTCCGCACGTGTCTTCCAGCGCAATTTCCTGGTACGGTTGTAGAAGCCCTATGAAGCACAAATAAACAGCATGGGAAACAGTTGTCTGCACAACGTGCCACCGCCGACTGGAGGGCAGATCCGAAGAGGGGATGATTATGTATTTTGGGCAGCACGTGACGTCACTACGGCACTCGTGGCTGGCGGCACTCGTAGGCGTTGTAGATACGTTACTCTTCCGCACGTGTCTTCCAGCGCAATTTCCTGGTACGGTTGTAGAAGCCCTATGAAGCACAAATAAATAGCATGGGCAGCAGTTGTCTACAAAACGTGCCACCGCCGACTGGAGGGCAGATCCGAAGAGGGGATGATTATGTATTTTGGGCTGCACGTGACGTCACTACGGCACTCGTGGCTGGCGGCGCTCGTAGGCGTTATAGATACGTTACTCTTGATCACGTGTCTTCCAGCGCAATTTCCTGGTACGGTTGTAGGAGCCCTATGAAGCACAAATAAATAGCATGGGAAGCAGTTGTCTGCACAACGTGCCACCGCCGACTGGAGGGCAGATCCGAAGAGGGGATGATTATGTATTTTGGGCAGCACGTGACGTCAATACGGCACTCGTGGCTGGCGGCACTCGTAGGCGTTGTAGATACGTTACTCTTCCGCACGTGTCTTCCAGTGCAATTTTCTGGTACGGTTGTAGAAGCCCTTTGAAGCACAAATAGATAGCATGGGAAGCAGTTGTCTGCACAACGTGCCACCGCCGACTGGAGGGCAGATCCGAAGAGGGGATGATTATGTATTTTGGGCAGCACGTGACGTCACTACGGCACTCGTGGCTGGCGGCACTCGTAGGCGTTGTAGATACGTTACTCTTCCGCACGTGTCTTCCAGCGCAATTTCCTGGTACGGTTGTAGAAGCCCTATGAAGCACAAATAGCATGGGCAGCAGTTGTCTACACAACGTGCCACCGCCGACTGGAGGGCAGATCAGAAGAGGGGATGATTGTGTACTTTGGGCAGCACGTGACGTCACTACGACACTCGTGGCTGGCGGCACTCGTAGGCGTTATAGATACGTTATACTTCCGCACGTGTCTTCCATTGCAATTTCCTCGTACGGTTGTAGAAGCCCTATGAAGCACAAATAAATAGCATGGGAAGCAGTTGTCTGCACAATGTGCCACTGCCGACTGGAGGGCAGATCCGAAGAGGGGATGATTATGTATTTTGGGCAGCACGTGATGTCACTACGGCACTCGTGGCTGGCGGCACTCGTAGGCATTATAGATACGTTATTCTTCCGCACGTGTCTTCGAGCGCAATTTCCTCGTACGGTTGTAGAAGCCCTATGAAGCACAAATAAATAGCATGGGAAGCAGTTGTCTGCACAACGTGCCACTGCCGACTGGAGGGCAGATCCGAAGAGGGGATGATTATGTATTTTGGGCAGCACGTGACGTCACTACGGCACTCGTGGCTGGCGGCACTCGTAGGCGTTGTAGATGCGTTACTCTTCCGCACGTGTCTTCCAGCGCAATTTCCTGGTACGGTTGTAGAAGCCCTATGAAGCACAAATAAACAGCATGGGAAACAGTTGTCTGCACAACGTGCCACCGCCGACTGGAGGGCAGATCCGAAGAGGGGATGATTATGTATTTTGGGCAGCACGTGACGTCACTACGGCACTCGTGGCTGGCGGCACTCGTAGGCGTTGTAGATACGTTACTCTTCCGCACGTGTCTTCCAGCGCAATTTCCTGGTACGGTTGTAGAAGCCCTATGAAGCACAAATAAATAGCATGGGCAGCAGTTGTCTACAAAACGTGCCACCGCCGACTGGAGGGCAGATCCGAAGAGGGGATGATTATGTATTTTGGGCTGCACGTGACGTCACTACGGCACTCGTGGCTGGCGGCGCTCGTAGGCGTTATAGATACGTTACTCTTGATCACGTGTCTTCCAGCGCAATTTCCTGGTACGGTTGTAGGAGCCCTATGAAGCACAAATAAATAGCATGGGAAGCAGTTGTCTGCACAACGTGCCACCGCCGACTGGAGGGCAGATCCGAAGAGGGGATGATTATGTATTTTGGGCAGCACGTGACGTCAATACGGCACTCGTGGCTGGCGGCACTCGTAGGCGTTGTAGATACGTTACTCTTCCGCACGTGTCTTCCAGTGCAATTTTCTGGTACGGTTGTAGAAGCCCTTTGAAGCACAAATAGATAGCATGGGAAGCAGTTGTCTGCACAACGTGCCACCGCCGACTGGAGGGCAGATCCGAAGAGGGGATGATTATGTATTTTGGGCAGCACGTGACGTCACTACGGCACTCGTGGCTGGCGGCACTCGTAGGCGTTGTAGATACGTTACTCTTCCGCACGTGTCTTCCAGCGCAATTTCCTGGTACAGTTGTAGAAGCCCTATGAAGCACAAATAGCATGGGCAGCAGTTGTCTACACAACGTGCCACCGCCGACTGGAGGTCAGATCAGAAGAGGGGATGATTGTGTACTTTGGGCAGCACGTGACGTCACTACGACACTC
This sequence comes from Amblyomma maculatum, assembly GCF_055883805.1. Lineage (NCBI taxonomy): Eukaryota > Metazoa > Arthropoda > Arachnida > Ixodida > Ixodidae > Amblyomma > Amblyomma maculatum. The sequence goes on along the minus strand of NC_139351.1, from coordinate 12,973,971 downwards.
GTGGCTGGCGGCACTCGTAGGCGTTATAGATACGTTATACTTCCGCACGTGTCTTCCATTGCAATTTCCTCGTACGGTTGTAAAGCCCTATGAAGCACAAATAAATAGCATGGGAAGCAGTTGTCTGCACAATGTGCCACTGCCGACTGGAGGGCAGATCCGAAGAGGGGATGATTATGTATTTTGGGCAGCACGTGATGTCACTACGGCACTCGTGGCTGGCGGCACTCGTAGGCATTATAGATACGTTATTCTTCCGCACGTGTCTTCGAGCGCAATTTCCTCGTACGGTTGTAGAAGCCCTATGAAGCACAAATAAATAGCATGGGAAGCAGTTGTCTGCACAACGTGCCACTTCCGACTGGAGGGCAGATCCGAAGAGGGGATGATTATGTATTTTGGGCAGCACGTGACGTCACTACGGCACTCGTGGCTGGCGGCACTCGTAGGCGTTGTAGATGCGTTACTCTTCCGCACGTGTCTTCCAGCGCAATTTCCTGGTACGGTTGTAGAAGCCCTATGAAGCACAAATAAACAGCATGGGAAACAGTTGTCTGCACAACGTGCCACCGCCGACTGGAGGGCAGATCCGAAGAGGGGATGATTATGTATTTTGGGCAGCACGTGACGTCACTACGGCACTCGTGGCTGGCGGCACTCGTAGGCGTTGTAGATACGTTACTCTTCCGCACGTGTCTTCCAGCGCAATTTCCTGGTACGGTTGTAGAAGCCCTATGAAGCACAAATAAATAGCATGGGCAGCAGTTGTCTACAAAACGTGCCACCGCTGACTGGAGGGCAGATCCGAAGAGGGGATGATTATGTATTTTGGGCTGCACGTGACGTCACTACGGCACTCGTGGCTGGCGGCGCTCGTAGGCGTTATAGATACGTTACTCTTGCGCACGTGTCTTCCAGCGCAATTTCCTGGTACGGTTGTAGGAGCCCTATGAAGCACAAATAAATAGCATGGGAAGCAGTTGTCTGCACAACGTGCCACCGCCGACTGGAGGGCAGATCCGAAGAGGGGATGATTATGTATTTTGGGCAGCACGTGACGTCAATACGGCACTCGTGGCTGGCGGCACTCGTAGGCGTTGTAGATACGTTACTCTTCCGCACGTGTCTTCCAGTGCAATTTCCTGGTATGGTTGTAGAAGCCCTATGAAGCACAAATAAATAGCATGGGAAGCAGTTGCCTGCACAACGTGCCACCGCCGACTGGAGGGCAGATCCGAAGAGGTGATGATTATGTATTTTGGGCAGCACGTGACGTCACTATGGCACTCGTGGCTGGCGGCACTCGTAGGTATTGTGGATACGTTACTCTTCCGCACGTGTCTTCCAGCGCAATTTCCTGGTACGGTTGTAGAAGCCCTATGAAGCACAAATAAATAGCATGGGAAGCAGTTGTCTGCACAACGTGCCACCGCCGACTGGAGGGAAGATCCGAAGAGGGGATGATTATGTATTTTGGGCAGCACGTGACGTCACTACGGCACTCGTGGCTGGCGGCACTCGTAGGTGTTGTAGATACGTTACTCTTCCGCACGTGTCTTCCAGCGCAATTTCCTCGTACGGTTGTAGAAGCCCTATGAAGCACTAATAGCATGGGCAGCAGTTGTCTACACAACGTGCCACCGCCGACTGGAGGGCAGATCCGAAGAGGGGATGATTATGTATTTTGGGCAGCACGTGATGTCACTACGGCACTCGTGGCTGGCGGCACTCGTAGGCATTATAGATACGTTATTCTTCCGCACGTGTCTTCGAGCGCAATTTCCTCGTACGGTTGTAGAAGCCCTATGAAGCACAAATAAATAGCATGGGAAGCAGTTGTCTGCACAACGTGCCACTGCCGACTGGAGGGCAGATCCGAAGAGGGGATGATTATGTATTTTGGGCAGCACGTGACGTCACTACGGCACTCGTGGCTGGCGGCACTCGTAGGCGTTGTAGATACGTTACTCTTCCGCTCGTGTCTTCCAGCGCAATTTCCTGGTACGGTTGTAGAAGCCCTATGAAGCACAAATAAACAGCATGGGAAACAGTTGTCTGCACAACGTACCACTGCTGACTGGAGGGCAGATCCGAAGAGGGGATGATTATGTATTTTGGGCAGCACGTGACGTCACTACGGCACTCGTGGCTGGCGGCACTCGTAGGCGTTGTAGATACGTTACTCTTCCGCACGTGTCTTCCAGCGCAATTTCCTGGTACGGTTGTAGAAGCCCTATGAAGCACAAATAAATAGCATGGGAAGCAGTTGTCTGCACAACGTGCCACCGCCGACTGGAGGGAAGATCCGAAGAGGGGATGATTATGTATTTTGGCCAGCACGTGACGTCACTACGGCACTCGTGGCTGGCGGCACTCGTAGGTGTTGTAGATACGTTACTCTTCCGCACGTGTCTTCCAGCGCAATTTCTGGTACGGTTGTAGAAGCCCTATGAAGCACAAATAAATAGTATGGGCAGCAGTTGTCTACAAAACGTGCCACCGCCGACTGGAGGGCAGATCCGAAGAGGGGATGATTATGTATTTTGGGCTGCACGTGACGTCACTACGGCACTCGTGGCTGGCGGCACTCGTAAGCGTTATAGATACGTTACTCTTGCGCACGTGTCTTCCAGCGCAATTTCCTGGTACGGTTGTAGGAGCCCTATGAAGCACAAATAAATAGCTTGGGAAGCATTTGTCTGCACAACGTGCCACCGCCGACTGGAGGGCAGATCCGAAGAGGGGATGATTATGTATTTTGGGCAGCACGTGACGTCAATACGGCACTCTTGGCTGGCGGCACTCGTAGGCGTTGTAGATACGTTACTCTTCCGCACGTGTCTTCCAGTGCAATTTCCTGGTATGGTTGTAGAAGCCCTATGAAGCACAAATAAATAGCATGGGAAGCAGTTGTCTGCACAACGTGCCACCGCCGACTGGAGGGCAGATGCGAAGAGATGATGATTATGTATTTTGGGCAGCACGTGACGTCACTATGCCACTCGTGGCTGGCGGCACTCGTAGGCATTGTGGATACGTTACTCTTCCGCACGTGTCTTCCAGCGCAATTTCCTGGTACGGTTGTAGAAGCCCTATGAAGCACAAATAAATAGCATGGGCAGCAGTTGTCTACAAAACGTGCCACCGCCGACTGGAGGGCAGATTCGAAGAGGGGGTGATTATGTATTTTGGGCAGCACGTGACGTCACTACGGCACTCGTGGCTGGCGGCACTCGTAGGCGTTGTAGATATGTTACTCTTCCGCACGTGTCTTCCAGCGCAATTTTCTGGTACGGTTGTAGAAGCCCTATGAAGCACAAATAAATAGCATGGGAAGCAGTTGTCTCCACAATGCGCCACTGCCGACTTGAGGGCGGATCCGAAGAGGGGATGATTATGTATTTTGGTCAGCACGTGACGTCACTACGGCACTCGTGGCTGGCGGCACTCGTAGGCGTTATAGATACCTTATTCTTCCGCACGTGTCTTCCAGCGCAATTTCCTTGTACGGTTGTAGAAGCCCTATGAAGCACAAATAAATAGCATGGGAAGCAGTTGCCTGCACAATGTGCCACTGCCGACTTGAGGGCGGATCCGAAGAGGGGATAATTATGTATTTTGGGCAGCACGTAACGTCACTACGGCACTCGTGGCTGGCGGCACTCGTAGGCGTTATAGATACGTTACTCTTCCGCACGTGTCTTCCATTGCGATTTCCTCGTACGGTTGTAGAAGCCCTATGAAGCACAAATAAATAGCATGGGAAGCAGTTGTCTGCACAACGTGCCACTGCCGACTGGAGGGCAGATCCGAAAAGGGGATGATTATGTATTTTGGGCAGCACGTGACGTCACTACGGCACTCGTGGCTGGCGGCACTCGTACGTGTTGTAGATACGTTACTCTTCCGCACGTGTCTTCCAGCGCAATTTCCTGGTACGGTTGTAGAAGCCCTATGAAGCACAAATAAATAGCATGGGAAGCAGTTGTCTGCACAACGTGCCACTGCCGACTGGAGGGCAGATCCGAAAAGGGGATGATTATGTATTTTGGGCAGCACGTGACGTCACTACGGCACTCGCGGCTGGCGGCACTCGTACGTGTTGTAGATACGTTACTCTTCCGCACGTGTCTTCCAGCGCAATTTCCAGGTACGGTTGTAGAAGCCCTATGAAGCACAAATAAATAGCATGGGTAGCAGTTGTCTACAAAACGTGCCACCGCCGACTGGAGGGCAGATCCGAAGAGGGGATGATTATGTATTTTGGGCTGCACGTGACGTCACTACGGCACTCGTGGCTGGCGGCACTCGTAGGCGTTATAGATACATTACTCTTGCGCACGTGTCTTCCAGCGCAATTTCCTGGTACGGTTGTAGAAGCCCTATGAAGCACAAATAGAATGGGCAGCAGTTGTCTACACAACGTGCCACCGCCGACTGGAGGGCAGATCCGAAGAGGGGATGATTATGTACTTTGGGCAGCACGTGACGTCACTACGGCACTCGTGGCTGGCGACACTTGTAGGCGTTGTAGATACATTACTCTTCCGCACGTGTCTTCTATTGCGATTTCCTCGTACGGTTGTAGAAGCCCTATGAAGCACAAATAAATAGCATGGGAAGCAGTTGTCTGCACAACGTGCCACTGCCGACTGGAGGGCAGATCCGAAAAGGGGATGATTATGTATTTTGGGCAGCACGTTACGTCACTACGGCACTCGTGGCTGGCGGCACTCGTAGTCGTTATAGATACGTTATACTTCCGCACGTGTCTTCCAGCGCAATTTCCTGGTACGGTTGTAGAAGCCCTATGAAGTACAAATAGCATGGGCAGCAGTTGTCTACACAACGTGCCACCGCCGACTGGAGGGCAGATCCGAAGAGGGGATGATTGTGTACTTTGGGCAGCACGTGACGTCACTACGGCACTCGTGGCTGGCGGCACTCATAGTCGTTATAGATACGTTATACTTCCGCACGTGTCTTCCAGCGCAATTTCCTTGTACGGTTGTAGAAGCCCTATGAAGCACAAATAAATAGCATGGGAAGCAGTTGCCTGCACAACGTGCCACCGCCGACTGGAGGGCAGATCAGAAGAGGGGATGATTATGTATTTTGGGCAGCACGTGACGTCACTATGGCACTCGTGGCTGGCGGCACACGTAGGCGTTATAGATACGTTACTCTTCCGCACGTGTCTTCTATTGCGATTTCCTCGTACGGTTGTAGAAGCCCTATGAAGCACAAATAAATAGCATGGGAAGCAGTTGTCTGCACAACGTGCCACTGCCGACAGGAGGGCAGATCCGAAAAGGGGATGATTATGTATTTTGGGCAGCACGTTACGTCACTACGGCACTCGTGGCTGGCGGCACTCGTACGTGTTGTAGATACGTTACTCTTCCGCACGTGTCTTCCAGCGCAATTTCCTGGTACGGTTGTAGAAGCCCTATGAAGCAAAATAAATAGCATGGGTAGCAGTTGTCTACAAAACGTGCCACCGCCGACTGGAGGGCAGATCCGAAGAGGGGATTATTATGTATTTTGGGCTGCACGTGACGTCACTACGGCACTCGTGGCTGGCGGCACTCGTAGGCGTTGTAGATACGTTACTCTTCCGCACGTGTCTTCCAGCGCAATTTCCTGGTACGGGTGTAGAAGCCCTATGAAGCACAAATAAATAGCATGGGAAGCAGTTGTCTGCACAACGTGCCTCCGCCGACTGGAGGGCAGATCCGAAGAGGGGATGATTAGGTATTTTGGGCAGCACGTGACGTCAATATGGCACTCGTGGCTGGCGGCACTCGTAGGCGTTATAGATACGTTACTCTTCCGCACGTGTCTTCCATTGCGATTTCCTCGTACGGTTGTAGAAGCCCTATGAAGCACAAATAAATAGCATGGGAAGCAGTTGTCTGCACAACGTGCCACTGCCGACTGGAGGGCAGATCCGAAAAGGGGATGATTATGTATTTTGGGCAGCACGTGACGTCACTACGGCACTCGCGGCTGGCGGCACTCGTACGTGTTGTAGATACGTTACTCTTCCGATCGTGTCTTCCAGCGCAATTTCCTGGTACGGTTGTAGAAGCCCTATGAAGCACAAATAAATAGCATGGGTAGCAGTTGTCTACAAAACGTGCCACCGCCGACTGGAGGGCAGATCCGAAGAGGGGATGATTATGTATTTTGGGCTGCACGTGACGTTACTACGGCACTCGTGGCTGGCGGCACTCGTAGGCGTTATAGATACATTACTCTTGCGCACGTGTCTTCCAGCGCAATTTCCTGGTACGGTTGTAGAAGCCCTATGAAGCACAAATAGAATGGGCAGCAGTTGTCTACACAACGTGCCACCGCCGACTGGAGGGCAGATCCGAAGAGGGGATGATTATGTACTTTGGGCAGCACGTGACGTCACTACGGCACTCGTGGCTGGCGACACTTGTAGGCGTTGTAGATACGTTACTCTTCCGCACGTGTCTTCCAGCGCAATTTCCTGGTACAGTTGTAGAAGCCCTATGAAGCACAAATAAATAGCATGGGAAGCAGTTGGCTGCACAACATGCCACCGCCGACTGGAGGGCAGATCCTAAGAGGGGATGATATGTATTTTGGGCAGCACGTGATGTCACTACGGGACTCGTGGCTGGCGGCACTCGTAGGCATTATAGATACGTTATTCTTCCGCACGTGTCTTCGAGCGCAATTTCCTCGTACGGTTGTAGAAGCCCTATGAAGCACAAATAAATAGCATGGGAAGCAGTTGTCTGCACAACGTGCCACTGCCGACTGGAGGGCAGATCCGAAGAGGGGATGATTATGTATTTTGGGCAGCACGTGACGTCACTACGGCACTCGTGGCTGGAGGCACTCGTAGGCGTTGTAGATACGTTACTCTTCCGCACGAGTCTTCCAGCGCAATTTCCTGGTACGGTTGTAGAAGCCCTATGAAGCACAAATAAATAGCATGGGAAACAGTTGTCTGCACAACGTGCCACCGCCGACTGGAGGGCAGATTCGAAGAGGGGATGATTATGTATTTTGGGCAGCACGTGACGTCACTACGGCACTCGTGGCTGGCGGCACTCGTTGGCGTTATAGATACGTTACTCTTCCGCACGTGTCTTCCATTTCGATTTCCTCGTACGGGTGTAGAAGCCCCATGAAGCACAAATGAATAGCATGGGAAGCAGTTGTCTGCACAACGTGCCACTGCCGACTGGAGGGCAGATCCGAAAAGGGGATGATTATGTATTTTGGGCAGCACGTGACGTCACTACGGCACTCCTGGCTGGCGGCACTCGTACGTGTTGTAGATACGTTACTCTTCCGCACGTGTCTTCCAGCGCAATTTCCTGGTACGGTTGTAGAAGCCCTATGAAGCACAAATAAATAGCATGGGAAGCAGTTGTCTGCACAACGTGCCACTGCCGACTGGAGGGCAGATCCGAAAAGGGGATGATTATGTATTTTGGGCAGCACGTGACGTCACTACGGCACTCGCGGCTGGCGGCACTCGTACGTGTTGTAGATACGTTACTCTTCCGCACGTGTCTTCCAGCGCAATTTCCAGGTACGGTTGTAGAAGCCCTATGAAGCACAAATAAATAGCATGGGTAGCAGTTGTCTACAAAACGTGCCACCGCCGACTGGAGGGCAGATCCGAAGAGGGGATGATTATGTATTTTGGGCTGCACGTGACGTCACTACGGCACTCGTGGCTGGCGGCACTCGTAGGCGTTATAGATACATTACTCTTGCGCACGTGTCTTCCAGCGCAATTTCCTGGTACGGTTGTAGAAGCCCTATGAAGCACAAATAGAATGGGCAGCAGTTGTCTACACAACGTGCCACCGCCGACTGGAGGGCAGATCCGAAGAGGGGATGATTATGTACTTTGGGCAGCACGTGACGTCACTACGGCACTCGTGGCTGGCGACACTTGTAGGCGTTGTAGATACATTACTCTTCCGCACGTGTCTTCTATTGCGATTTCCTCGTACGGTTGTAGAAGCCCTATGAAGCACAAATAAATAGCATGGGAAGCAGTTGTCTGCACAACGTGCCACTGCCGACTGGAGGGCAGATCCGAAAAGGGGATGATTATGTATTTTGGGCAGCACGTTACGTCACTACGGCACTCGTGGCTGGCGGCACTCGTAGTCGTTATAGATACGTTATACTTCCGCACGTGTCTTCCAGCGCAATTTCCTGGTACGGTTGTAGAAGCCCTATGAAGTACAAATAGCATGGGCAGCAGTTGTCTACACAACGTGCCACCGCCGACTGGAGGGCAGATCCGAAGAGGGGATGATTGTGTACTTTGGGCAGCACGTGACGTCACTACGGCACTCGTGGCTGGCGGCACTCATAGTCGTTATAGATACGTTATACTTCCGCACGTGTCTTCCAGCGCAATTTCCTTGTACGGTTGTAGAAGCCCTATGAAGCACAAATAAATAGCATGGGAAGCAGTTGCCTGCACAACGTGCCACCGCCGACTGGAGGGCAGATCAGAAGAGGGGATGATTATGTATTTTGGGCAGCACGTGACGTCACTATGGCACTCGTGGCTGGCGGCACACGTAGGCGTTATAGATACGTTACTCTTCCGCACGTGTCTTCTATTGCGATTTCCTCGTACGGTTGTAGAAGCCCTATGAAGCACAAATAAATAGCATGGGAAGCAGTTGTCTGCACAACGTGCCACTGCCGACAGGAGGGCAGATCCGAAAAGGGGATGATTATGTATTTTGGGCAGCACGTTACGTCACTACGGCACTCGTGGCTGGCGGCACTCGTACGTGTTGTAGATACGTTACTCTTCCGCACGTGTCTTCCAGCGCAATTTCCTGGTACGGTTGTAGAAGCCCTATGAAGCAAAATAAATAGCATGGGTAGCAGTTGTCTACAAAACGTGCCACCGCCGACTGGAGGGCAGATCCGAAGAGGGGATTATTATGTATTTTGGGCTGCACGTGACGTCACTACGGCACTCGTGGCTGGCGGCACTCGTAGGCGTTGTAGATACGTTACTCTTCCGCACGTGTCTTCCAGCGCAATTTCCTGGTACGGGTGTAGAAGCCCTATGAAGCACAAATAAATAGCATGGGAAGCAGTTGTCTGCACAACGTGCCTCCGCCGACTGGAGGGCAGATCCGAAGAGGGGATGATTAGGTATTTTGGGCAGCACGTGACGTCAATATGGCACTCGTGGCTGGCGGCACTCGTAGGCGTTATAGATACGTTACTCTTCCGCACGTGTCTTCCATTGCGATTTCCTCGTACGGTTGTAGAAGCCCTATGAAGCACAAATAAATAGCATGGGAAGCAGTTGTCTGCACAACGTGCCACTGCCGACTGGAGGGCAGATCCGAAAAGGGGATGATTATGTATTTTGGGCAGCACGTGACGTCACTACGGCACTCGCGGCTGGCGGCACTCGTACGTGTTGTAGATACGTTACTCTTCCGATCGTGTCTTCCAGCGCAATTTCCTGGTACGGTTGTAGAAGCCCTATGAAGCACAAATAAATAGCATGGGTAGCAGTTGTCTACAAAACGTGCCACCGCCGACTGGAGGGCAGATCCGAAGAGGGGATGATTATGTATTTTGGGCTGCACGTGACGTTACTACGGCACTCGTGGCTGGCGGCACTCGTAGGCGTTATAGATACATTACTCTTGCGCACGTGTCTTCCAGCGCAATTTCCTGGTACGGTTGTAGAAGCCCTATGAAGCACAAATAGAATGGGCAGCAGTTGTCTACACAACGTGCCACCGCCGACTGGAGGGCAGATCCGAAGAGGGGATGATTATGTACTTTGGGCAGCACGTGACGTCACTACGGCACTCGTGGCTGGCGACACTTGTAGGCGTTGTAGATACGTTACTCTTCCGCACGTGTCTTCCAGCGCAATTTCCTGGTACAGTTGTAGAAGCCCTATGAAGCACAAATAAATAGCATGGGAAGCAGTTGGCTGCACAACATGCCACCGCCGACTGGAGGGCAGATCCTAAGAGGGGATGATATGTATTTTGGGCAGCACGTGATGTCACTACGGGACTCGTGGCTGGCGGCACTCGTAGGCATTATAGATACGTTATTCTTCCGCACGTGTCTTCGAGCGCAATTTCCTCGTACGGTTGTAGAAGCCCTATGAAGCACAAATAAATAGCATGGGAAGCAGTTGTCTGCACAACGTGCCACTGCCGACTGGAGGGCAGATCCGAAGAGGGGATGATTATGTATTTTGGGCAGCACGTGACGTCACTACGGCACTCGTGGCTGGAGGCACTCGTAGGCGTTGTAGATACGTTACTCTTCCGCACGAGTCTTCCAGCGCAATTTCCTGGTACGGTTGTAGAAGCCCTATGAAGCACAAATAAATAGCATGGGAAACAGTTGTCTGCACAACGTGCCACCGCCGACTGGAGGGCAGATTCGAAGAGGGGATGATTATGTATTTTGGGCAGCACGTGACGTCACTACGGCACTCGTGGCTGGCGGCACTCGTTGGCGTTATAGATACGTTACTCTTCCGCACGTGTCTTCCATTTCGATTTCCTCGTGCGGGTGTAGAAGCCCCATGAAGCACAAATGAATAGCATGGGAAGCAGTTGTCTGCACAACGTGCCACTGCCGACTGGAGGGCAGATCCGAAAAGGGGATGATTATGTATTTTGGGCAGCACGTGACGTCACTACGGCACTCCTGGCTGGCGGCACTCGTACGTGTTGTAGATACGTTACTCTTCCGCACGTGTCTTCCAGCGCAATTTCCTGGTACGGTTGTAGAAGCCCTATGAAGCACAAATAAATAGCATGGGAAGCAGTTGTCTGCACAACGTGCCACTGCCGACTGGAGGGCAGATCCGAAAAGGGGATGATTATGTATTTTGGGCAGCACGTGACGTCACTACGGCACTCGCGGCTGGCGGCACTCGTACGTGTTGTAGATACGTTACTCTTCCGCACGTGTCTTCCAGCGCAATTTCCAGGTACGGTTGTAGAAGCCCTATGAAGCACAAATAAATAGCATGGGTAGCAGTTGTCTACAAAACGTGCCACCGCCGACTGGAGGGCAGATCCGAAGAGGGGATGATTATGTATTTTGGGCTGCACGTGACGTCACTACGGCACTCGTGGCTGGCGGCACTCGTAGGCGTTATAGATACATTACTCTTGCGCACGTGTCTTCCAGCGCAATTTCCTGGTACGGTTGTAGAAGCCCTATGAAGCACAAATAGAATGGGCAGCAGTTGTCTACACAACGTGCCACCGCCGACTGGAGGGCAGATCCGAAGAGGGGATGATTATGTACTTTGGGCAGCACGTGACGTCACTACGGCACTCGTGGCTGGCGACACTTGTAGGCGTTGTAGATACATTACTCTTCCGCACGTGTCTTCTATTGCGATTTCCTCGTACGGTTGTAGAAGCTCTATGAAGCACAAATAAATAGCATGGGAAGCAGTTGTCTGCACAACGTGCCACTGCCGACTGGAGGGCAGATCCGAAAAGGGGATGATTATGTATTTTGGGCAGCACGTTACGTCACTACGGCACTCGTGGCTGGCGGCACTCGTAGTCGTTATAGATACGTTATACTTCCGCACGTGTCTTCCAGCGCAATTTCCTGGTACGGTTGTAGAAGCCCTATGAAGCACAAATAGCATGGGCAGCAGTTGTCTACACAACGTGCCACCGCCGACTGGAGGGCAGATCCGAAGAGGGGATGATTGTGTACTTTGGGCAGCACGTGACGTCACTACGGCACTCGTGGCTGGCGGCACTCGTAGTCGTTATAGATACGTTATACTTCCGCACGTGTCTTCCAGCAAAAATTCCTCGTACGGTTGTAGAAGCCCTATGAAGCACAAATAAATAGCATGGGAAGCAGTTGTCTCCACAATGCGCCACTGCCGACTTGAGGGCGGATCCGAAGAGGGGATGATTATGTATTTTGGTCAGCACGTGACGTCACTACGGCACTCGTGGCTGGCGGCACTCGTAGGCGTTATAGATACGTTATTCTTCCGCACGTGTCTTCCAGCGCAATTTCCTTGTACGGTTGTAGAAGCCCTATGAAGCACAAATAAATAGCATGGGAAGCAGTTGCCTGCACAACGTGCCACCGCCGACTGGAGGGCAGATCAGAAGAGGGGATGATTATGTATTTTGGGCAGCACGTGACGTCACTATGGCACTCGTGGCTGGCGGCACACGTAGGCGTTATAGATACGTTACTCTTCCGCACGTGTCTTCTATTGCGATTTCCTCGTACGGTTGTAGAAGCCCTATGAAGCACAAATAAATAGCATGGGAAGCAGTTGTCTGCACAACGTGCCACTGCCGACTGGAGGGCAGATCCGAAAAGGGGATGATTATGTATTTTGGGCAGCACGTTACGTCACTACGGCACTCGTGGCTGGCGGCACTCGTACGTGTTGTAGATACGTTACTCTTCCGCACGTGTCTTCCAGCGCAATTTCCTGGTACGGTTGTAGAAGCCCTATGAAGCAAAATAAATAGCATGGGTAGCAGTTGTCTACAAAACGTGCCACCGCCGACTGGAGGGCAGATCCGAAGAGGGGATTATTATGTATTTTGGGCTGCACGTGACGTCACTACGGCACTCGTGGCTGGCGGCACTCGTAGGCGTTGTAGATACGTTACTCTTCCGCACGTGTCTTCCAGCGCAATTTCCTGGTACGGGTGTAGAAGCCCTATGAAGCACAAATAAATAGCATGGGAAGCAGTTGTCTGCACAACGTGCCTCCGCCGACTGGAGGGCAGATCCGAAGAGGGGATGATTAGGTATTTTGGGCAGCACGTGACGTCAATATGGCACTCGTGGCTGGCGGCACTCGTAGGCGTTATAGATACGTTACTCTTCCGCACGTGTCTTCCATTGCGATTTCCTCGTACGGTTGTAGAAGCCCTATGAAGCACAAATAAATAGCATGGGAAGCAGTTGTCTGCACAACGTGCCACTGCCGACTGGAGGGCAGATCCGAAAAGGGGATGATTATGTATTTTGGGCAGCACGTGACGTCACTACGGCACTCGCGGCTGGCGGCACTCGTACGTGTTGTAGATACGTTACTCTTCCGATCGTGTCTTCCAGCGCAATTTCCTGGTACGGTTGTAGAAGCCCTATGAAGCACAAATAAATAGCATGGGTAGCAGTTGTCTACAAAACGTGCCATCGCCGACTGGAGGGCAGATCCGAAGAGGGGATGATTATGTATTTTGGGCTGCACGTGACGTCACTACGGCACTCGTGGCTGGCGGCACTCGTAGGCGTTATAGATACATTACTCTTGCGCACGTGTCTTCCAGCGCAATTTCCTGGTACGGTTGTAGAAGCCCTATGAAGCACAAATAGAATGGGCAGCAGTTGTCTACACAACGTGCCACCGCCGACTGGAGGGCAGATCCGAAGAGGGGATGATTATGTACTTTGGGCAGCACGTGACGTCACTACGGCACTCGTGGCTGGCGACACTTGTAGGCGTTGTAGATACGTTACTCTTCCGCACGTGTCTTCCAGCGCAATTTCCTGGTACAGTTGTAGAAGCCCTATGAAGCACAAATAAATAGCATGGGAAGCAGTTGGCTGCACAACATGCCACCGCCGACTGGAGGGCAGATCCTAAGAGGGGATGATATGTATTTTGGGCAGCACGTGATGTCACTACGGGACTCGTGGCTGGCGGCACTCGTAGGCATTATAGATACGTTATTCTTCCGCACGTGTCTTCGAGCGCAATTTCCTCGTACGGTTGTAGAAGCCCTATGAAGCACAAATAAATAGCATGGGAAGCAGTTGTCTGCACAACGTGCCACTGCCGACTGGAGGGCAGATCCGAAGAGGGGATGATTATGTATTTTGGGCAGCACGTGACGTCACTACGGCACTCGTGGCTGGAGGCACTCGTAGGCGTTGTAGATACGTTACTCTTCCGCACGAGTCTTCCAGCGCAATTTCCTGGTACGGTTGTAGAAGCCCTATGAAGCACAAATAAATAGCATGGGAAACAGTTGTCTGCACAACGTGCCACCGCCGACTGGAGGGCAGATTCGAAGAGGGGATGATTATGTATTTTGGGCAGCACGTGACGTCACTACGGCACTCGTGGCTGGCGGCACTCGTTGGCGTTATAGATACGTTACTCTTCCGCACGTGTCTTCCATTTCGATTTCCTCGTACGGGTGTAGAAGCCCCATGAAGCACAAATGAATAGCATGGGAAGCAGTTGTCTGCACAACGTGCCACTGCCGACTGGAGGGCAGATCCGAAAAGGGGATGATTATGTATTTTGGGCAGCACGTGACGTCACTACGGCACTCGTGGCTGGCGGCACTCGTAGGCGTTGTAGATACGTTACTCTTCCGCACGTGTCTTCCATTGCGATTTCCTCGTACGGGTGTACAAGCCCCATGAAGCACAAATGAATAGCATGGGAAGCAGTTGTCTGCACAACGTGCCACTGCCGACTGGAGGGCAGATCCGAAAAGGGGATGATTATGTATTTTGGGCAGCACATGACGTCACTACGGCGCTCGTGGCTGGCGGCACTCGTAGGCGTTGTAGATACGTTACTCTTCCGCACGTGTCTTCCAGCGCAATTTCCTCGTACGGTTGTAGAAGCCCTATGAAGCACAAATAAATAGCATGGGAAACAGTTGTCTGCACAACGTGCCACCGCCGACTGGAGGGCAGATCCGAAGAGGGGATGATTATGTATTTTGGTCAGCACGTGACGTCACTACGGCACTCGTGGCTGGCGGCACTCGTAGGCGTTATAGATACGTTATTCTTCCGCACGTGTCTTCCAGCGCAATTTCCTTGTACGGTTGTAGAAGCCCTATGAAGCACAAATAAATAGCATGGGAAGCAGTTGCCTGCACAACGTGCCACCGCCGACTGGAGGGCAGATCATAAGAGGGGATGATTATGTATTTTGGGCAGCACGTGACGTCACTATGGCACTCGTGGCTGGCGGCACTCGTAGGCGTTATAGATACGTTACTCTTCCGCACGTGTCTTCCATTGCGATTTCCTCGTACGGTTGTAGAAGCCCTATGAAGCACAAATAAATAGCATGGGAAGCAGTTGTCTGCACAACGTGCCACTGCCGACTGGAGGGCAGATCCGAAAAGGGGATGATTATGTATTTTGGGCAGCACGTGACGTCACTACGGCACTCGTGGCTGGCGGCACTCGTACGTGTTGTAGATACGTTACTCTTCCGCACGTGTCTTCCAGCGCAATTTCCTGGTACGGTTGTAGAAGCCCTATGAAGCACAAATAAATAGCATGGGTAGCAGTTGTCTACAAAACGTGCCACCGCCGACTGGAGGGCAGATCCGAAGAGGGGATGATTATGTATTTTGGGCTGCACGTGACGTCACTACGGCACTCGTGGCTGGCGGCACTCGTAGGCGTTATAGATACGTTACTCTTCCGCACGCGTCTTCCATTGCGATTTCCTCGTACGGTTGTAGAAGCCCTATGAAGCACAAATAAATAGCATGGGAAGCAGTTGTCTGCACAACGTGCCACTGCCGACTGGAGGGCAGATCCGAAAAGGGGATGATTATGTATTTTGGGCAGCACGTGACGTCACTACGGCACTCGCGGCTGGCGGCACTCGTACGTGTTGTAGATACGTTACTCTTCCGCACGTGTCTTCCAGCGCAATTTCCTGGTACGGTTGTAGAAGCCCTATGAAGCACAAATAAATAGCATGGGTAGCAGTTGTCTACAAAACGTGCCACCGCCGACTGGAGGGCAGATCCGAAGAGGGGATGATTATGTATTTTGGGCTGCACGTGACGTCACTACGGCACTCGTGGCTGGCGGCACTCGTAGGCGTTATAGATACATTACTCTTGCGCACGTGTCTTCCAGCGCAATTTCCTGGTACGGTTGTAGAAGCCCTATGAAGCACAAATAGAATGGGCAGCAGTTGTGTACACAACGTGCCACCGCCGACTGGAGGGCAGATCAGAAGAGGGGATGATTATGTACTTTGGGCAGCACGTGACGTCACTACGGCACTCGTGGCTGGCGACACTTGTAGGCGTTGTAGATACGTTACTCTTCCGCACGTGTCTTCCAGCGCAATTTCCTGGTACAGTTGTAGAAGCCCTATGAAGCACAAATAAATAGCATGGGAAGCAGTTGTCTGCACAACATGCCACCGCCGACTGGAGGGCAGATCCGAAGAGGGGATGATTATGTATTTTGGGCAGCACGTGATGTCACTACGGGACTCGTGGCTGGCGGCACTCGTAGGCATTATAGATACGTTATTCTTCCGCACGTGTCTTCGAGCGCAATTTCCTCGTACGGTTGTAGAAGCCCTATGAAGCAAAAATAAATAGCATGGGAAGCAGTTGTCTGCACAACGTGCCACTGCCGACTGGAGGGCAGATCCGAAGAGGGGATGATTATGTATTTTGGGCAGCACGTGACGTCACTACGGCACTCGTGGCTGGCGGCACTCGTAGGCGTTGTAGATACGTTACTCTTCCGCACGTGTCTTCCAGCGCAATTTCCTGGTACGGTTGTAGAAGCCCTATGAAGCACAAATAAATAGCATGGGAAACAGTTGTCTGCACAACGTGCCACCGCCGACTGGAGGGCAGATCCGAAGAGGGGATGATTATGTATTTTGGGCAGCACGTGACGTCACTACGGCACTCGTGGCTGGCGGCACTCGTTGGCGTTATAGATACGTTACTCTTCCGCACGTGTCTTCCATTGCGATTTCCTCCTACGGGTGTAGAAGCCCCATGAAGCACAAATGAATAGCATGGGAAGCAGTTGTCTGCACAACGTGCCACTGCCGACTGGAGGGCAGATCCGAAAAGGGGATGATTATGTATTTTGGGCAGCACGTGACGTCACTACGGCACTCGTGGCTGGCGGCACTCGTAGGCGTTGTAGATACGTTACTCTTCCGCACGTGTCTTCCAGCGCAATTTCCTGGTACGGTTGTAGAAGCCCTATGAAGCACAAATAAATAGCATGGGAAGCAGTTGTCTGCACAACGTGCCACCGCCGACTGGAGGGAAGATCCGAAGAGGGGATGATTATGTATTTTGGGCAGCACGTGACGTCACTACGGCACTCGTGGCTGGCGGCACTCGTAGGTGTTGTAGATACGTTACTCTTCCGCACGTGTCTTCCAGCGCAATTTCCTCGTACGGTTGTAGAAGCCCTATGAAGCACAAATAGCATGGGCAGCAGTTGTCTACACAACGAGCCACCGCCGACTGGAGGGCAGATGCGAAGAGGGGATGATTGTGTACTTTGGGCAGCACGTGACGTCAGTACGGCACTCGTGGCTGGCGGCACTCGTAGTCGTTATAGATACGTTATACTTCCGCACGTGTCTTCCAGCACAATTTCCTCGTACGGTTGTAGAAGCCCTATGAAGCACAAATAACTAGCATGGGAAGCAGTTGTCTGCACAATGTGCCACTGCCGACTTGAGGGCGGATCCGAAGAGGGGATGATTATGTATTTTGGGCAGCACGTGGCGTCACTGCGGCACTCGTGGCTGGCGGCACTCGTAGGCGTTGTAGATACGTTATTCTTCCGCACGTGTCTTCCAGCGCAATTTCCTTTTACGGTTGTAGAAGCCCTATGAAGCACAAATAAATAGCATGGGAAGCAGTTGTCTGCACAATGTGCCACTGCCGACTTGAGGGCGGATCCGAAGAGGGGATGATTATGTATTTTGGGCAGCACGTGGCGTCACTGCGGCACTCGTGGCTGGCGGCACTCGTAGGCGTTGTAGATACGTTACTCTTCCGCACGTGTCTTCCAGCGCAATTTCCTGGTACGGGTGTAGAAGCCCTATGAAGCACAAATAAATAGCATGGGAAGCAGTTGTCTGCACAACGTGCCACCGCCGACTAGAGGGCAGATCCGAAGAGGGGATGATTATGTATTTTGGGCAGCACGTGACGTCACTATGGCACTCGTGACTGGCGGCACTCGTAGGCGTTGTAGATACGTTACTCTTCCGCACGTGTCTTCCAGCGCAATTTCCTGGTACGGTTGTAGAAGCCCTATGAAGCACAAATAGCATGGGCAGCAGTTGTCTACACAACGTGCCACCGCCGACTGGAGGGGAGATCCGAAGAGGGGATGATTGTGTACTTTGGGCAGCACGTGACGTCACTACAGCACTCGTGGCTGGCGGCACTCGTAGTCGTTATAGATACGTTATACTTCCGCACGTGTCTTCCAGCACAATTTCTTCGTACGGTTGTAAAAGCCCTATGAAGCACAAATAAATAGCATGGGAAGCAGTTGTCTGCACAATGTGCCACTGCCGACTTGAGGGCGGATCCGAAGAGGGGATGATTATGTATTTTGGTCAGCACGTGACGTCACTACGGCACTCGTGGCTGGCGGCACTCGTAGGCGTTATAGATACGTTATTCTTCCGCACGTGTCTTCCAGCGCAATTTCCTGGTACGGGTGTAGAAGCCCTATGAAGCACAAATAAATAGCATGGGAAGCAGTTGTCTGCACAACGTGCCACCGCCGACTGGAGGGCAGATCAGAAGAGGGGATGATTATGTATTTTGGGCAGCACGTGACGTCACTATGGCACTCGTGGTTGGCGGCACTCGTAGGCGTTATAGATATGTTACTCTTCCGCACGTGTCTTCCATTGCGATTTCCTCGTACGGTTGTAGAAGCCCTATGAAGCACAAATAAATAGCATGGGAAGCAGTTGTCTGCACAACGTGCCACTGCCGACTGGAGGGCAGATCCGAAAAGGGGATGATTATGTATTTTGGGCAGCACGTGACGTCACTACGGCACTCGTGGCTGGCGGCGCTCGTACGTGTTGTAGATACGTTACTCTTCCGCACGTGTCTTCCAGCGCAATTTCCTGCTACGGTTGTAGAAGCCCTATGAAGCACAAATAAATAGCATGGGTAGCAGTTGTCTACAAAACGTGCCACCGCCGACTGGAGGGCAGATCCGAAGAGGGGATGATTATGTATTTTGGGCTGCACGTGACGTCACTACGGCACTCGTGGCTGGCGGCACTCGTAGGCGTTGTAGATACGTTACTCTTCCGCACGTGTCTTCCAGCGCAATTTCCTGGTACGGGTGTAGAAGCCCTATGAAGCACAAATAAATAGCATGGGAAGCAGTTGTCTGCACAACGTGCCACCGCCGTCTGGAGGGCAGATCCGAAGAGGGGATGATTATGTATTTTGGGCAGCACGTGACGTCACTATGGCACTCGTGGCTGGCGGCACTCGTAGGCGTTATAGATACGTTACTCTTCCGCACGTGTCTTCCATTGCGATTTCCTCGTACGGTTGTAGAAGCCCTATGAAGCACAAATAAATAGCATGGGAAGCAGTTGTCTGCACAACGTGCCACTGCCGACTGGAGGGCAGATCCGAAAAGGGGATGATTATGTATTTTGGGCAGCACGTGACGTCACTACGGCACTCGTGGCTGGCGGCACTCGTACGTGTTGTAGATACGTTACTCTTCCGCACGTGTCTTCCAGCGCAATTTCCTGGTACGGTTGTAGAAGCCCTATGAAGCACAAATAAATAGCATGGGTAGCAGTTGTCTACAAAACGTGCCACCGCCGACTGGAGGGCAGATCCGAAGAGGGGATGATTATGTATTTTGAGCTGCACGTGACGTCACTACGGCACTCGTGGCTGGCGGCACTCGTAGGCGTTATAAATACATTACTCTTGCGCACGTGTCTTCCAGCGCAATTTCCTGGTACGGTTGTAGAAGCCCTATGAAGCACAAATAGCATGGGCAGCAGTTGTCTACACAACGTGCCACCGCCGACTGGAGGGCAGATCCGAAGAGGGGATGATTATGTACTTTGGGCAGCACGTGACGTCACTACGGCACTCGTGGCTGGCGCACTTGTAGGCGTTGTAGATACGTTACTCTTCCGCACGTGTCTTCCAGCGCAATTTCTTGGTACAGTTGTAGAAGCCCTATGAAGCACAAATAAATAGCATGGGAAGCAGTTGTCTGCACAACATGCCACCGCCGGCTGGAGGGCAGATCCGAAGAGGGGATGATTATGTATTTTGGGCAGCACGTGATGTCACTACGGCACTCGTGGCTGGCGGCACTCGTAGGCATTATAGATACGTTATTCTTCCGCACGTGTCTTCGAGCGCAATTTCCTCGTACGGTTGTAGAAGCCCTATGAAGCACAAATAAATAGCATGGGAAGCAGTTGTCTGCACAACGTGCCACTGCCGACTGGAGGGCAGATCCGAAGAGGGGATGATTATGTATTTTGGGCAGCACGTGATGTCACTACGGCACTCGTGGCTGGCGGCACTCGTAGGCGTTGTAGATACGTTACTCTCCCGCACGTGTCTTCCAGCGCAATTTCCTGGTACGGTTGTAGAAGCCCTATGAAGCACAAATAAATAGCATGGGAAACAGTTGTCTGCACAAAGTGCCACTGCCGACTGGAGGGCAGATCCGAAATGGGGATGATTATGTATTTTGGGCAGCACGTGACGTCACTACGGCACTCGTGACTGGCGGCACTCGTAGACGTTGTAGATACGTTACTCTTCCGCACGTGTCTTCCAGCGCAATTTCCTGGTACGGTTGTAGAAGCCCTATGAAGCACAAATAAATAGCATGGGAAGCAGTTGTCTGCACAACGTGCCACCGCCGACTGGAGGGAAGATCCGAAGAGGGGATGATTATGTATTTTGAGCAGCACGTGACGTCACTACGGCACTCGTGGCTGGCGGCACTCGTAGGTGTTGTAGATACGTTACTCTTCCGCACGTGTCTTCCAGCGCAATTTCCTCGTACGGTTGTAGAAGCCCTATGAAGCACAAATAGCATGGGCAGCAGTTGTCTACACAACGTGCCACCGCCGACTGGAGGGCAGATCCGAAGAGGGGATGATTGTGTATTTTGGGCAGCACGTGACGTCACTACGGATCGTGGCTGGCGGCACTCATAGGCATTATAGATACGTTATTCTTCCGCACGTGTCTTCGAGCGCAATTTCCTCGTACGGTTGTAGAAGCCCTATGAAGCACAAATAAATAGCATGGGAAGCAGTTGTCTGCACAACGTGCCACTGCCGACTGGAGGGCAGATCCGAAGAGGGGATGATTATATATTTTGGGCAGCACGTGACGTCACTACGGCACTCGTGGCTGGCGGCACTCGTAGGCGTTGTAGATACGATACTCCTCCGCACGTGTCTTCCAGCGCAATTTCCTGGTACGGTTGTAGAAGCCCTATGAAGCACAAATAAATAGCATGGGAAACAGTTGTCTGCACAACGTGCCACCGCCGACTGGAGGGCAGATCCGAAGAGGGGATGATTATGTATTTTGGGCAGCACGTGACGTCACTACGGCACTCGTGGCTGGCGGCACTCGTTGGCGTTATAGATACGTTACTCTTCCGCACGTGTCTTCCATTGCGATTTCCTCGTACGGTTGTAGAAGCCCCATGAAGCACAAATAAATAGCATGGGAAGCAGTTGTCTGCACAACGTGCCACTGCCGACTGGAGGGCAGATCCGAAGAGGGGATGATTATGTATTTTGGGCAGCACGTGACGTCACTACGGCACTCGTGGCTGGCGGCACTCGTAGGCGTTGTAGTTACGTTACTCTTCCGCACGTGTCTTCCAGCGCAATTTCCTGGTACGGTTGTAGAAGCCCTATGAAGCACAAATAAATAGCATGGGAAACAGTTGTCTGCACAACGTGCCACCGCCGACTGGAGGGCAGATCCGAAGAGGGGATGATTATGTATTTTGGGCAGCACGTGACGTCACTACGGCACTCGTGGCTGGCGGCACTCGTTGGCGTTATAGATACGTTACTCTTCCGCACGTGTCTTCCATTGCGATTTCCTCGTACGGTTGTAGAAGCCCCATGAAGCACAAATAAATAGCATGGGAAGCAGTTGTCTGCACAACGTGCCACTGCCGACTGGAGGGCAGATCCGGAAAGGGGATGATTATGTATTTTGGGCAGCACGTGACGTCACTACGGCACTCGTGGCTGGCGGCACTCGTAGGCGTTGTAGATACGTTGCTCTTCCGCACGTGTCTTCCAGCGCAATTTCCTGGTACGGTTGTAGAAGCCCTATGAAGCACAAATAAATAGCATGGGAGGCAGTTGTCTGCACAACGTGCCACCGCCGACTGGAGGGAAGATCCGAAGAGGGGATGATTATGTATTTTGGGCAGCACGTGACGTCACTACGGCACTCGTGGCTGGCGGCACTCGTAGGTGTTGTAGATACGTTACTCTTCCGCACGTGTCTTCCAGCGCAATTTCCTCGTACGGTTGTAGAAGCCCTATGAAGCACAAATAGCATGGGCAGCAGTTGTCTACACAACGTGCCACCGCCGACTGGAGGGAGATGCGAAGAGGGGATGATTGTGTACTTTGGGCAGCACGTGACGTCAGTACGGCACTCGTGGCTGGCGGCACTCGTAGGCGTTATAGATACGTTATTCTTCCGCACGTGTCTTCCAGCGCAATTTCCTTTTACGGTTGTAGAAGCCCTATGAAGCACAAATAAATAGCATGGGTAGCAGTTGTCTGCACAATGTGCCAGTGCCGACTTGAGGGCGGATCCGAAGAGGGGATGATTATGTATTTTGGGCAGCACGTGGCGTCACTGCGGCACTCGTGGCTGGCGGCACTCGTAGGCGTTGTAGATACATTACTCTTCCGCACGTGTCTTCCAGCGCAATTTCCTGGTACGGGTGTAGAAGCCCTATGAAGCACAAATAAATAGCATGGGAAGCAGTTGTCTGCACAACGTGCCACCGCCGACTAGAGGGCAGATCCGAAGAGGGGATGATTATGTATTTTGGGCAGCACGTGACGTCACTATGGCACTCGTGGCTGGCGGCACTCGTAGGCGTTGTAGATACGTTACTTTTCCGCACGTGTCTTCCAGCGCAATTCCCTGGTACGGTTGTAGAAGCCCTATGAAGCACAAATAGCATGGGCAGCAGTTGTCTACACAACGTGCCACCGCCGACTGGAGGGCAGATCCGAAGAGGGGATGATTGTGTACTTTGGGCAGCACGTGACGTCACTACGGCACTCGTGGCTGGCGGCACTCGTAGTCGTTATAGATACGTTATACTTCCGCACGTGTCTTCCAGCACAATTTCCTCGTACGGTTGTAGAAGCCCTATGCAGCACAAATAAATAGCATGGGAAGCAGTTGTCTGCACAATGTGCAGCTGCCGACTTGAGGGCGGATCCGAAGAGGGGATGATTATGTATTTTGGTCAGCACGTGACGTCACTACGGCACTCGTGGCTGGCGGCACTCGTAGGCGTTATAGATACGTTATTCTTCCGCACGTGTCTTCCAGCGCAATTTCCTTGTACGGTTGTAGAAGCCCTATGAAGCACAAATAAATAGCATGGGAAGCAGTTGCCTGCACAATGTGCCACTGCCGACTTGAGGGCGGATCCGAAGAGGGAATGATTATGTATTTTGGGCAGCACGTGACGTCACTACGGCACTCGTGGCTGGCGGCACTCGTAGGCGTTGTAGATATGTTACTCTTCCGCACGTGTCTTCCAGCGCAATTTCCTGGTACGGGTGTAGAAGCCCTATGAAGCACAAATAAATAGCATGGGAAGCAGTTGTCTGCACAACGTGCCACCGCCGACTGGAGGGCAGATCAGAAGAGGGGATGATTATGTATTTTGGGCAGCACGTGACGTCACTATGGCACTCGTGGCTGGCGGCACTCGTAGGCGTTATAGATACGTTACTCTTCCGCACGTGTCTTCCATTGCGATTTCCTCGTACGGTTGTAGAAGCCCTATGAAGCACAAATAAATAGCATGGGAAGCAGTTGTCTGCACAACGTGCCACTGCCGACTGGAGGGCAGATCCGAAAAGGGGATGATTATGTATTTTGGGCAGCACGTGACGTCACTACGGCACTCGTGGCTGGCGGCACTCGTACGTGTTGTAGATACGTTACTCTTCCGCACGTGTCTTCCAGCGCAATTTCCTGGTACGGTTGTAGAAGCCCTATGAAGCACAAATAAATAGCATGGATAGCAGTTGTCTACAAAACGTGCCACCGCCGACTGGAGGGCAGATCCGAAGAGGGGATGATTATGTATTTTGGGCTGCACGTGACGTCACTACGGCACTCGTGGCTGGCGGCACTCGTAGGCGTTGTAGATACCTTACTCTTCCGCACGTGTCTTCCAGCGCAATTTCCTGGTACGGGTGTAGAAGCCCTATGAAGCACAAATAAATAGCATGGGAAGCAGTTGTCTGCACAACGTGCCACCGCCGTCTGGAGGGCAGATCCGAAGAGGGGATGATTATGTATTTTGGGCAGCACGTGACGTCACTATGGCACTCGTGGCAGGCGGCACTCGTAGGCGTTATAGATACGTTACTCTTCCGCACGTGTCTTCCATTGCGATTTCCTCGTACGGTTGTAGAAGCCCTATGAAGCACAAATAAATAGCATGGGAAGCAGTTGTCTGCACAACGTGCCACTGCCGACTGGAGGGCAGATCCGAAAAGGGGATGATTATGTATTTTGGGCAGCACGTGACGTCACTACGGCACTCGTTGCTGGCGGCACTCGTACGTGTTGTAGATACGTTACTCTTCCGCACGTGTCTTCCAGCGCAATTTCCTGGTACGGTTGTAGAAGCCCTATGAAGCACAAATAAATAGCATGGGTAGCAGTTGTCTACAAAACGTGCCACCGCCGACTGGAGGGCAGATCCGAAGAGGGGATGATTATGTATTTTGAGCTGCACGTGACGTCACTACGGCACTCGTGGCTGGCGGCACTCGCAGGCGTTATAGATACATTACTCTTGCGCACGTGTCTTACAGCGCAATTTCCTGGTACGGTTGTAGAAGCCCTATGAAGCACAAATAGCATGGGCAGCAGTTGTCTGCACAACGTGCCACTGCCGACTGTAGGGCAGATCCGAAGAGGGGATGATTATGTATTTTGGGCAGCACGTGAAGTCACTACGGCACTCGTGGCTGGCGGCACTCGTAGGCATTATAGATACGTTATTGTTCCGCACGTGTCTTCGAGCGCAATTTCCTCGTACGGTTGTAGAAGCCCTATGAAGCACAAATAAATAGCATGGGAAGCAGTTGTCTGCACAACGTGCCACTGCCGACTGGAGGGAAGATCCGAAGAGGGGATGATTATGTATTTTGGGCTGCACGTGACGTCACTACGGCACTCGTAGGCGTTATAGATACGTTACTCTTGCGCACGTGTCTTCCAGCGCAATTTCCTGGTACGGTTGTAGGAGCCCTATGAAGCACAAATAAATAGCATGGGAAGCAGTTGCCTGCACAATGTGCCACTGCCGACTTGAGGGCGGATCCGAAGAGGGAATGATTATGTATTTTGGGCAGCACGTGACGTCACTACGGCACTCGTGGCTGGCGGCACTCGTAGGCGTTGTAGATATGTTACTCTTCCGCACGTGTCTTCCAGCGCAATTTCCTGGTACGGGTGTAGAAGCCCTATGAAGCACAAATAAATAGCATGGGAAGCAGTTGTCTGCACAACGTGCCACCGCCGACTGGAGGGCAGATCAGAAGAGGGGATGATTATGTATTTTGGGCAGCACGTGACGTCACTATGGCACTCGTGGCTGGCGGCACTCGTAGGCGTTATAGATACGTTACTCTTCCGCACGTGTCTTCCATTGCGATTTCCTCGTACGGTTGTAGAAGCCCTATGAAGCACAAATAAATAGCATGGGAAGCAGTTGTCTGCACAACGTGCCACTGCCGACTGGAGGGCAGATCCGAAAAGGGGATGATTATGTATTTTGGGCAGCACGTGACGTCACTACGGCACTCGTGGCTGGCGGCACTCGTACGTGTTGTAGATACGTTACTCTTCCGCACGTGTCTTCCAGCGCAATTTCCTGGTACGGTTGTAGAAGCCCTATGAAGCACAAAGAAATAGCATGGATAGCAGTTGTCTACAAAACGTGCCACCGCCGACTGGAGGGCAGATCCGAAGAGGGGATGATTATGTATTTTGGGCTGCACGTGACGTCACTACGGCACTCGTGGCTGGCGGCACTCGTAGGCGTTGTAGATACCTTACTCTTCCGCACGTGTCTTCCAGCGCAATTTCCTGGTACGGGTGTAGAAGCCCTATGAAGCACAAATAAATAGCATGGGAAGCAGTTGTCTGCACAACGTGCCACCGCCGTCTGGAGGGCAGATCCGAAGAGGGGATGATTATGTATTTTGGGCAGCACGTGACGTCACTATGGCACTCGTGGCTGGCGGCACTCGTAGGCGTTATAGATACGTTACTCTTCCGCACGTGTCTTCCATTGCGATTTCCTCGTACGGTTGTAGAAGCCCTATGAAGCACAAATAGCATGGGCAGCAGTTGTCTACACAACGTGCCACCGCCGACTGGAGGGCAGATCCGAAGAGGGGATGATTATGTACTTTGGGCAGCACGTGACGTCACTACGGCACTCGTGGCTGGCGACACTTGTAGGCGTTGTAGATACGTTACTCTTCCGCACGTGTCTTCCAGCGCGATTTCCTGGTACAGTTGTAGAAGCCCTATGAAGCACAAACAAATAGCATGGGAAGCAGTTGTCTGCACAACATGCCACCGCCGACTGGAGGGCAGATCCGAAGAGGGGATGATTATGTATTTTGGGCAGCACGTGATGTCACTACGGCACTCGTGGCTGGCGGCACTCGTAGGCATTATAGATACGTTATTCTTCCGCACGTGTCTTCGAGCGCAATTTCCTCGTACGGTTGTAGAAGCCCTATGAAGCACAAATAAATAGCATGGGAAGCAGTTGTCTGCACAACGTGCCACTGCCGACTGTAGGGCAGATCCGAAGAGGGGATGATTATGTATTTTGGGCAGCACGTGAAGTCACTACGGCACTCGTGGCTGGCGGCACTCGTAGGTGTTGTAGATACGTTACTCTTCCGCACGTGTCTTCCAGCGCAATTTCCTCGTACGGTTGTAGAAGCCCTATGAAGCACAAATAGCATGGGCAGCAGTTGTCTACACAACGTGCCACCGCCGACTGGAGGGCAGATCCGAAGAGGGGATGATTGTGTATTTTGGGCAGCACGTGACGTCACTACGGCACTCGTGGCTGGCGGCACTCGTAGGCATTATAGATACGTTATTCTTCCGCACGTGTCTTCGAGCGCAGTTTCCTGGTACGGTTGCAGAAGCCCTATGAAGCACAAATAAATAGCATGGGAAGCAGTTGTCTGCACGTGCCACTGCCGACTGGAGGGCAGATCCGAAGAGGGGATGATTAAGTATTTTGGGCAGCACGTGACGTCACTACGGCACTCGTGGCTGGCGGCACTCGTAGGCGTTGTAGATACGTTACTCTTCCGCACGTGTCTTCCAGCGCAATTTCCTGGTACGGTTGTAGAAGCCCTATGAAGCACAAATAAATAGCATGGGAAAGTTGTCTGCACAACGTGCCACCGCCGACTGGAGGGCAGATCCGAAGAGGGGATGATTATGTATTTTGGGCAGCACGTGACGTCACTACGGCACTCGTGGCTGGCGGCACTCGTTGGCGTTATAGATACGTTACTCTTCCGCACGTGACTTCCATTGCGATTTCCTCGTACGGTTGTAGAAGCCCCATGAAGCACAAATAAATAGCATGGGAAGCAGTTGTCTGCACAACATGCCACTGCCGACTGGAGGGCAGATCCGAAAAGGGGATGATTATGTATTTTGGGCAGCATATGACGTCACTACGGCGCTCGTGGCTGGCGGCACTCGTAGGCGTTGTAGATACGTTACTCTTCCGCACGTGTCTTCCAGCGCAATTTCCTGGTACGGTTGTAGAAGCCCTATGAAGCACAAATAAATAGCATGGGAAGCAGTTGTCTGCACAACGTGCCACCGCCGACTGGAGGGAAGATCCGAAGAGGGGATGATTATGTATTTTGGGCAGCACGTGACGTCACTACGGCACTCGTGGCTGGCGGCACTCGTAGGCGTTATAGATACGTTATTCTTCCGTACGTGTCTTCCAGCGCAATTTCCTTGTACGGTTGTAGAAGCCCTATGAAGCACAAATAAATAGCATGGGAAGCAGTTGTCTGCACAATGTGCCACTGCCGACTTGAGGGCGGATCCGAAGAGGGGATGATTATGTATTTTGGGCAGCACGTGGCATCACTGCGGCACTCGTGGCTGGCGGCACTCGCAGTCGTTATAGATACGTTATACTTCCGCACGTGTCTTCCAGCACAATTTTCTCGTACGGTTGTAGAAGCCCTATGAAGCACAAATAAATAGCATGGGAAGCAGTTGTCTGCACAATGTGCCACTGCCGACTTGAGGGCGGATCCAAAGAGGGGATGATTATGTATTTTGGGTGACGTCACTACGGCACTCGTGGCTGGCGGCACTCGTAGGCGTTATAGATACGTTATTCTTCCGTACGTGTCTTCCAGCGCAATTTCCTTGTACGGTTGTAGAAGCCCTATGAAGCACAAATAAATAGCATGGGAAGCAGTTGTCTGCACAATGTGCCACTGCCGACTTGAGGGCGGATCCGAAGAGGGGATGATTATGTATTTTGGGCAGCACGTGGCGTCACTGCGGCACTCGTGGCTGGCGGCACTCGTAGGCATTATAGATACGTTACTCTTCCGCACGTGTCTTCCATTGCGATTTCCTCGTACGGTTGTAGAAGCCCTATGAAGCACAAATAAATAGCATGGGAAGCAGTTGTCTGCACAATGTGCCACTGCCGACTGGAGGGAAGTTTCGAAGAGGGGATGATTATGTATTTTGGGCTACACGTGACGTCACTACGGCACTCGTAGGCGTTATAGATACGTTAATCTTGCGCACGTGTCTTCCAGCGCAATTTCCTGGTACGGTTGTAGGAGCCCTATGAAGCACAAATAAATAGCATGGGAAGCAGTTGTCTGCACAACGTGCCACCGCCGACTGGAGGGCAGATCCGAAGAGGGGATGATTATGTATTTTGGGCAGCACGTGACGTCAATACGGCACTCGTGGCTGGCGGCACTCGTAGGCGTTGTAGATACGTTACTCTTCCGCACGTGTCTTCCAGTGCAATTTCCTCGTACGGTTGTAGAAGCCCTATGAAGCACAAATAAATTGCATGGGAAGCAGTTGTCTGCACAACGTGCCACTGCCGACTGGAGGGCAGATCCGAAGAGGGGATGATTATGTATTTTGGGCAGCACGTGATGTCACTACGGCACTCGTGGCTGGCGGCACTCGTAGGCGTTGTAGATACGTTACTCTTCCGCACGTGTCTTCCAGCGCAATTTCCTGGTACGGTTGTAGAAGCCCTATGAAGCACAAATAAATAGCATGGGCAGCAGTTGTCTACAAAACGTGCCACCGCCGACTGGAGGGCAGATCCGAAGAGGGGATGATTGTGTATTTTGGGCAGCACGTGACGTCACTACGGATCGTGGCTGGCGGCACTCATAGGCATTATAGATACGTTATTCTTCCGCACGTGTCTTCGAGCGCAATTTCCTCGTACGGTTGTAGAAGCCCTATGAAGCACAAATAAATAGCATGGGAAGCAGCTGTCTGCACAACGTGCCACTGCCGACTGGAGGGCAGATCCGAAGAGGGGATGATTATGTATTTTGGGCAGCACGTGACGTCACTACGGCACTCGTGGCTGGCGGCACTCGTAGGCGTTGTAGATACGTTACTCTTCCGCACGTGTCTTCCAGCGCAATTTCCTGGTACGGTTGTAGAAGCCCTATGAAGCACAAATAAATAGCATGGGAAACAGTTGTCTGCACAACGTGCCACCGCCGACTGGAGGGCAGATCCGAAGAGGGGATGATTATGTATTTTGGGCAGCACGTGACGTCACTACGGCACTCGTGGCTGGCGGCACTCGTTGGCGTTATAGATACGTTACTCTTAAGCACGTGTCTTCCATTGCGATTTCCTCGTACGGTTGTAGAAGCCCTATGAAGCACAAATAAATAGCATGGGAAGCAGTTGTCTGCACAATGTGCCACTGCCGACTGGAGGGAAGTTTCGAAGAGGGGATGATTATGTATTTTGGGCTACACGTGACGTCACTACGGCACTCGTAGGCGTTATAGATACGTTAATCTTGCGCACGTGTCTTCCAGCGCAATTTCCTGGTACGGTTGTAGGAGCCCTATGAAGCACAAATAAATAGCATGGGAAGCAGTTGTCTGCACAACGTGCCACCGCCGACTGGAGGGCAGATCCGAAGAGGGGATGATTATGTATTTTGGGCAGCACATGACGTCAATACGGCACTCGTGGCTGGCGGCACTCGTAGGCGTTGTAGATACGTTACTCTTCCGCACGTGTCTTCCAGCGCAATTTCCTGGTACGGTTGTAGAAGCCCTATGAAGCACAAATAAATAGCATGGGCAGCAGTTGTCTACAAAACGTGCCACCGCCGACTGGAGGGCAGATCCGAAGAGGGGGTGATTATGTATTTTGGGCAGCACGTGACGGCACTACGGCACTCGTGACTGGCGGCACTCGTAGACGTTGTAGATACGTTACTCTTCCGCACGTGTCTTCCAGCGCAATTTCCTGGTACGGTTGTAGAAGCCCTATGAAGCACAAATAAATAGCATGGGAAGCAGTTGTCTGCACAACGTGCCACCGCCGACTGGAGGGAAGATCCGAAGAGGGGATGATTATGTATTTTGAGCAGCACGTGACGTCACTACGGCACTCGTGGCTGGCGGCACTCGTAGGTGTTGTAGATACATTACTCTTCCGCACGTGTCTTCCAGCGCAATTTCCTCGTACGGTTGTAGAAGCCCTATGAAGCACAAATAGCATGGGCAGCAGTTGTCTACACAACGTGCCACCGCCGACTGGAGGGCAGATCCGAAGAGGGGATGATTGTGTATTTTGGGCAGCACGTGACGTCACTACGGATCGTGGCTGGCGGCACTCATAGGCATTATAGATACGTTATTCTTCCGCACGTGTCTTCGAGCGCAATTTCCTCGTACGGTTGTAGAAGCCCTATGAAGCACAAATAAATAGCATGGGAAGCAGTTGTCTGCACAACGTGCCACTGCCGACTGGAGGGCAGATCCGAAGAGGGGATGATTATGTATTTTGGGCAGCACGTGACGTCACTACGGCACTCGTGGCTGGCGGCACTCGTAGGCGTTGTAGATACGTTACTCTTCCGCACGTGTCTTCCAGCGCAATTTCCTGGTACGGTTGTAGAAGCCCTATGAAGCACAAATAAATAGCATGGGAAACAGTTGTCTGCACAACGTGCCACCGCCGACTGGAGGGCAGATCCGAAGAGGGGATGATTATGTATTTTGGGCAGCACGTGACGTCACTACGGCACTCGTGGCTGGCGGCACTCGTTGGCGTTATAGATACGTTACTCTTCCGCACGTGTCTTCCATTGCGATTTCCTCGTACGGTTGTAGAAGCCCCATGAAGCACAAATAAATAGCATGGGAAGCAGTTGTCTGCACAACGTGCCACTGCCGACTGGAGGGCAGATCCGAAAAGGGGATGATTATGTATTTTGGGCAGCACGTGACGTCACTACGGCACTCGTTGCTGGCGGCACTCGTACGTGTTGTAGATACGTTACTCTTCCGCACGTGTCTTCCAGCGCAATTTCCTGGTACGGTTGTAGAAGCCCTATGAAGCACAAATAAATAGCATGGGTAGCAGTTGTCTACAAAACGTGCCACCGCCGACTGGAGGGCAGATCCGAAGAGGGGATGATTATGTATTTTGAGCTGCACGTGACGTCACTACGGCACTCGTGGCTGGCGGCACTCGCAGGCGTTATAGATACATTACTCTTGCGCACGTGTCTTACAGCGCAATTTCCTGGTACGGTTGTAGAAGCCCTATGAAGCACAAATAGCATGGGCAGCAGTTGTCTACACAACGTGCCACCGCCGACTGGAGGGCAGATCCGAAGAGGGGATGATTATGTACTTTGGGCAGCACGTGATGTCACTACGGCACTCGTGGCTGGCGGCACTCGTAGGCATTATAGATACGTTATTCTTCCGCACGTGTCTTCGAGCACAATTTCCTCGTACGGTTGTAGAAGCCCTATGAAGCACAAATAAATAGCATGGGAAGCAGTTGTCTGCACAACATGCCACTGCCGACTGTAGGGCAGATCCGAAGAGGGGATGATTATGTATTTTGGGCAGCACGTGAAGTCACTACGGCACTCGTGGCTGGCGACACTTGTAGGCGTTGTAGATACGTTACTCTTCCGCACGTGTCTTCCAGCGCGATTTCCTGGTACAGTTGTAGAAGCCCTATGAAGCACAAATAAATAGCATGGGAAGCAGTTGTCTGCACAACATGCCACCGCCGACTGGAGGGCAGATCCGAAGAGGGGATGATTATGTATTTTGGGCAGCACGTGATGTCACTACGGCACTCGTGGCTGGCGGCACTCGTAGGCATTATAGATACGTTATTCTTCCGCGCGTGTCTTCGAGCACAATTTCCTCGTACGGTTGTAGAAGCCCTATGAAGCACAAATAAATAGCATGGGAAGCAGTTGTCTGCACAACATGCCACTGCCGACTGTAGGGCAGATCCGAAGAGGGGATGATTATGTATTTTGGGCAGCACGTGAAGTCACTACGGCACTCGTGGCTGGCGGCACTCGTAGGTGTTGTAGATACGTTACTCTTCCGCACGTGTCTTCCAGCGCAATTTCCTCGTACGGTTGTAGAAGCCCTATGAAGCACAAATAGCATGGGCAGCAGTTGTCTACACAACGTGCCACCGCCGACTGGAGGGCAGATCCGAAGAGGGGATGATTGTGTATTTTGGGCAGCACGTGACGTCACTATGGCACTTGTGGCTGGCGGCACTCGTAGGCATTATAGATACGTTATTCTTCCGCACGTGTCTTCGAGCGCAGTTTCCTGGTACGGTTGCAGAAGCCCTATGAAGCACAAATAAATAGCATGGGAAGCAGTTGTCTGCACGTGCCACTGCCGACTGGAGGGCAGATCCGAAGAGGGGATGATTAAGTATTTTGGGCAGCACGTGACGTCACTACGGCACTCGTGGCTGGCGGCACTCGTAGGCGTTGTAGATACGTTACTCTTCCGCACGTGTCTTCCAGCGCAATTTCCTGGTACGGTTGTAGAAGCCCTATGAAGCACAAATAAATAGCATGGGAAAGTTGTCTGCACAACGTGCCACCGCCGACTGGAGGGCAGATCCGAAGAGGGGATGATTATGCATTTTGGGCAGCACGTGACGTCACTACGGCACTCGTGGCTGGCGGCACTCGTTGGCGTTATAGATACGTTACTCTTCCGCACGTGACTTCCATTGCGATTTCCTCGTACGGTTGTAGAAGCCCCATGAAGCACAAATAAATAGCATGGGAAGCAGTTGTCTGCACAACGTGCCACTGCCGACTGGAGGGCAGATCCGAAAAGGGGATGATTATGTATTTTGGGCAGCATATGACGTCACTACGGCGCTCGTGGCTGGCGGCACTCGTAGGCGTTGTAGATACGTTACTCTTCCGCACGTGTCTTCCAGCGCAATTTCCTGGTACGGTTGTAGAAGCCCTATGAAGCACAAATAAATAGCATGGGAAGCAGTTGTCTGCACAACGTGCCACCGCCGACTGGAGGGAAGATCCGAAGAGGGGATGATTATGTATTTTGGGCAGCACGTGACGTCACTACGGCACTCGTGGCTGGCGGCACTCGTAGGCGTTATAGATACGTTATTCTTCCGTACGTGTCTTCCAGCGCAATTTCCTTGTACGGTTGTAGAAGCCCTATGAAGCACAAATAAATAGCATGGGAAGCAGTTGTCTGCACAATGTGCCACTGCCGACTTGAGGGCGGATCCGAAGAGGGGATGATTATGTATTTTGGGCAGCACGTGGCATCACTGCGGCACTCGTGGCTGGCGGCACTCGCAGTCGTTATAGATACGTTATACTTCCGCACGTGTCTTCCAGCACAATTTTCTCGTACGGTTGTAGAAGCCCTATGAAGCACAAATAAATAGCATGGGAAGCAGTTGTCTGCACAATGTGCCACTGCCAACTTGAGGGCGGATCCAAAGAGGGGATGATTATGTATTTTGGGTGACGTCACTACGGCACTCGTGGCTGGCGGCACTCGTAGGCGTTATAGATACGTTATTCTTCCGTACGTGTCTTCCAGCGCAATTTCCTTGTACGGTTGTAAAAGCCCTATGAAGCACAAATAAATAGCATGGGAAGCAGTTGTCTGCACAATGTGCCACTGCCGACTTGAGGGCGGATCCGAAGAGGGGATGATTATGTATTTTGGGCAGCACGTGACGTCACTGCGGCACTCGTGGCTGGCGGCACTCGTAGGCATTATAGATACGTTACTCTTCCGCACGTGTCTGCCATTGCGATTTCCTCGTACGGTTGTAGAAGCCCTATGAAGCACAAATAAATAGCATGGGAAGCAGTTGTCTGCACAATGTGCCACTGCCGACTGGAGGGAAGTTTCGAAGAGGGGATGATTATGTATTTTGGGCTACACGTGACGTCACTACGGCACTCGTAGGCGTTATAGATACGTTAATCTTGCGCACGTGTCTTCCAGCGCAATTTCCTGGTACGGTTGTAGGAGCCCTATGAAGCACAAATAAATAGCATGGGAAGCAGTTGTCTGCACAACGTGCCACCGCCGACTGGAGGGCAGATCCGAAGAGGGGATGATTATGTATTTTGGGCAGCACGTGACGTCAATACGGCACTCGTGGCTGGCGGCACTCGTAGGCGTTGTAGATACGTTACTCTTCCGCACGTGTCTTCCAGTGCAATTTCCTCGTACGGTTGTAGAAGCCCTATGAAGCACAAATAAATAGCATGGGAAGCAGTTGTCTGCACAACGTGCCACTGCCGACTGGAGGGCAGATCCGAAGAGGGGATGATTATGTATTTTGGGCAGCACGTGATGTCACTACGGCACTCGTGGCTGGCGGCACTCGTAGGCGTTGTAGATACGTTACTCTTCCGCACGTGTCTTCCAGCGCAAGTTCCTGGTACGGTTGTAGAAGCCCTATGAAGCACAAATAAATAGCATGGGCAGCAGTTGTCTACAAAACGTGCCACCGCCGACTGGAGGGCAGATCCGAAGAGGGGGTGATTATGTATTTTGGGCAGCACGTGACGGCACTACGGCACTCGTGACTGGCGGCACTCGTAGACGTTGTAGATACGTTACTCTTCCGCACGTGTCTTCCAGCGCAATTTCCTGGTACGGTTGTAGAAGCCCTATGAAGCACAAATAAATAGCATGGGAAGCAGTTGTCTGCACAACGTGCAACCGCCGACTGGAGGGAAGATCCGAAGAGGGGATGATTATGTATTTTGAGCAGCACGTGACGTCACTACGGCACTCGTGGCTGGCGGCACTCGTAGGTGTTGTAGATAGGTTACTCTTCCGCACGTGTCTTCCAGCGCAATTTCCTCGTACGGTTGTAGAAGCCCTATGAAGCACAAATAGCATGGGCAGCAGTTGTCTACACAACGTGCCACCGCCGACTGGAGGGCAGATCCGAAGAGGGGATGATTGTGTATTTTGGGCAGCACGTGACGTCACTACGGATCGTGGCTGGCGGCACTCATAGGCATTATAGATACGTTATTCTTCCGCACGTGTCTTCGAGCGCAATTTCCTCGTACGGTTGTAGAAGCCCTATGAAGCACAAATAAATAGCATGGGAAGCAGTTGTCTGCACAACGTGCCACTGCCGACTGGAGGGCAGATCCGAAGAGGGGATGATTATGTATTTTGGGCAGCACGTGACGTCACTACGGCACTCGTGGCTGGCGGCACTCGTAGGCGTTGTAGATACGTTACTCTTCCGCACGTGTCTTCCAGCGCAATTTCCTGGTACGGTTGTAGAAGCCCTATGAAGCACAAATAAATAGCATGGGAAACAGTTGTCTGCACAACGTGCCACCGCCGACTGGAGGGCAGATCCGAAGAGGGGATGATTATGTATTTTGGGCAGCACGTGACGTCACTACGGCACTCGTGGCTGGCGGCACTCGTTGGCGTTATAGATACGTTACTCTTCCGCACGTGTCTTCCATTGCGATTTCCTCGTACTGTTGTAGAAGCCCCATGAAGCACAAATAAATAGCATGGGAAGCAGTTGTCTGCACAACGTGACACTGCCGACTGGAGGGCAGATCCGAAGAGGGGATGATTATGTATTTTGGGCAGCACGTGACGTCACTACGGCACTCGTGGCTGGCGGCACTCGTAGGCGTTGTAGTTACGTTACTCTTCCGCACGTGTCTTCCAGCGCAATTTCCTGGTACGGTTGTAGAAGCCCTATGAAGCACAAATAAATAGCATGGGAAACAGTTGTCTGCACAACGTGCCACCGCCGACTGGAGGGCAGATCCGAAGAGGGGATGATTATGTATTTTGGGCAGCACGTGACGTCACTACGGCACTCGTGGCTGGCGGCACTCGTTGGCGTTATAGATACGTTACTCTTCCGCACGTGTCTTCCATTGCGATTTCCTCGTACGGTTGTAAAAGCCCCATGAAGCACAAATAAATAGCATGGGAAGCAGTTGTCTGCACAACGTGCCACTGCCGACTGGAGGGCAGATCCGAAAAGGGGATGATTATGTATTTTGGGCAGCACGTGACGTCACTACGGCACTCGTGGCTGGCGGCACTCGTAGGCGTTGTAGATACGTTACTCTTCCGCACGTGTCTTCCAGCGCAATTTCCTGGTACGGTTGTAGAAGCCCTATGAAGCACAAATAAATAGCATGGGAAGCAGTTGTCTGCACAACGTGCCACCGCCGACTGGAGGGAAGATCCGAAGAGGGGATGATTATGTATTTTGGGCAGCACGTGACGTCACTACGGCACTCGTGGCTGGCGGCACTCGTAGGTGTTGTAGATACGTTACTCTTCCACACGTGTCTTCCAGCGCAATTTCCTCGTACGGTTGTAGAAGCCCTATGAAGCACAAATAGCATGGGCAGCAGTTGTCTACACAACGTGCCACCGCCGACTGGAGGGAGATGCGAAGAGGGGATGATTGTGTACTTTGGGCAGCACGTGACGTCAGTACGGCACTCGTGGCTGGCGGCACTCGTAGGCGTTATAGATACGTTATTCTTCCGCACGTGTCTTCCAGCGCAATTTCCTTTTACGGTTGTAGAAGCCCTATGAAGCACAAATAAATAGCATGGGTAGCAGTTGTCTGCACAATGTGCCAGTGCCGACTTGAGGGCGGATCCGAAGAGGGGATGATTATGTATTTTGGGCAGCACGTGGCGTCACTGCGGCACTCGTGGCTGGCGGCACTCGTAGGCGTTGTAGATACGTTACTCTTCCGCACGTGTCTTCCAGCGCAATTTCTTGGTACGGGTGTAGAAGCCCTATGAAGCACAAATAAATAGCATGGGAAGCAGTTGTCTGCACAACGTGCCACCGCCGACTAGAGGGCAGATCCGAAGAGGGGATGATTATGTATTTTGGGCAGCACGTGACGTCACTATGGCACTCGTGGCTGGCGGCACTCGTAGGCGTTGTAGATACGTTACCCTTCCGCACGTGTCTTCCAGCGCAATTTCCTGGTACGGTTGTAGAAGCCCTATGAAGCACAAATAGCATGGGCAGCAGTTGTCTACACAACGTGCCACCGCCGACTGGAGGGCAGATCCGAAGAGGGGATGATTGTGTACTTTGGGCAGCACGTGACGTCACTACGGCACTCGTGGCTGGCGGCACTCGTAGTCGTTATAGATACGTTATACTTCCGCACGTGTCTTCCAGCACAATTTCCTCGTACGGTTGTAGAAGCCCTATGCAGCACAAATAAATAGCATGGGAAGCAGTTGTCTGCACAATGTGCAGCTGCCGACTTGAGGGCGGATCTGAAGAGGGGATGATTATGTATTTTGGTCAGCACGTGACGTCACTACGGCACTCGTGGCTGGCGGCACTCGTAGGCGTTATAGATACGTTATTCTTCCGCACGTGTCTTCCAGCGCAATTTCCTTGTACGGTTGTAGAAGCCCTATGAAGCACAAATAAATAGCATGGGAAGCATTTGCCTGCACAATGTGCCACTGCCGACTTGAGGGCGGATCCGAAGAGGGAATGATTATGTATTTTGGGCAGCACGTGACGTCACTACGGCACTCGTGGCTGGCGGCACTCGTAGGCGTTGTAGATATGTTACTCTTCCGCACGTGTCTTCCAGCGCAATTTCCTGGTACGGGTGTAGAAGCCCTATGAAGCACAAATAAATAGCATGGGAAGCAGTTGTCTGCACAACGTGCCACCGCCGACTGGAGGGCAGATCAGAAGAGGGGATGATTATGTATTTTGGGCAGCACGTGACGTCACTATGGCACTCGTGGCTGGCGGCACTCGTAGGCGTTATAGATACGTTACTCTTCCGCACGTGTCTTCCATTGCGATTTCCTCGTACGGTTGTAGAAGCCCTATGAAGCACAAATAAATAGCATGGGAAGCAGTTGTCTGCACAACGTGCCACTGCCGACTGGAGGGCAGATCCGAAAAGGGGATGATTATGTATTTTGGGCAGCACGTGACGTCACTACGGCACTCGTTGCTGGCGGCACTCGTACGTGTTGTAGATACGTTACTCTTCCGCACGTGTCTTCCAGCGCAATTTCCTGGTACGGTTGTAGAAGCCCTATGAAGCACAAATAAATAGCATGGGTAGCAGTTGTCTACAAAACGTGCCACCGCCGACTGGAGGGCAGATCCGAAGAGGGGATGATTATGTATTTTGAGCTGCACGTGACGTCACTACGGCACTCGTGGCTGGCGGCACTCGCAGGCGTTATAGATACATTACTCTTGCGGACGTGTCTTACAGCGCAATTTCCTGGTACGGTTGTAGAAGCCCTATGAAGCACAAATAGCATGGGCAGCAGTTGTCTACACAACGTGCCACCGCCGACTGGAGGGCAGATCCGAAGAGGGGATGATTATGTACTTTGCGCAGCACGTGACGTCACTACGGCACTCGTGGCTGGCGACACTTGTAGGCGTTGTAGATACGTTACTCTTCCGCACGTGTCTTCCAGCGCGATTTACTGGTACAGTTGTAGAAGCCCTATGAAGCACAAATAAATAGCATGAGAAGCAGTTGTCTGCACAACATGCCACCGCCGACTGGAGGGCAGATCCGAAGAGGGGATGATTATGTATTTTGGGCAGCACGTGATGTCACTACGGCACTCGTGGCTGGCGGCACTCGTAGGCATTATAGATACGTTATTCTTCCGCACGTGTCTTCGAGCGCAATTTCCTCGTACGGTTGTAGAAGCCCTATGAAGCACAAATAAATAGCATGGGAAGCAGTTGTCTGCACAACGTGCCACTGCCGACTGTAGGGCAGATCCGAAGAGGGGATGATTATGTATTTTGGGCAGCACGTGAAGTCACTACGGCACTCGTGGCTGGCGGCACTCGTAGGTGTTGTAGATACGTTACTCTTCCGCACGTGTCTTCCAGCGCAATTTCCTCGTACGGTTGTAGAAGCCCTATGAAGCACAAATAGCATGGGCAGCAGTTGTCTACACAACGTGCCACCGCCGACTGGAGGGCAGATCCGAAGAGGGGATGATTGTGTATTTTGGGCAGCACGTGACGTCACTACGGCACTCGTGGCTGGCGGCACTCGTAGGCATTATAGATACGTTATTCTTCCGCACGTGTCTTCGAGCGCAGTTTCCTGGTACGGTTGCAGAAGCCCTATGAAGCACAAATAAATAGCATGGGAAGCAGTTGTCTGCACGTGCCACTGCCGACTGGAGGGCAGATCCGAAGAGGGGATGATTAAGTATTTTGGGCAGCACGTGACGTCACTACGGCACTCGTGGCTGGCGGCACTCGTAGGCGTTGTAGATACGTTACTCTTCCGCACGTGTCTTCCAGCGCAATTTCCTCGTACGGTTGTAGAAGCCCTATGAAGCACAAATAAATAGCATGGGAAGCAGTTGTCTGCACAACGTGCCACTGCCGACTGGAGGGCAGATCCGAAAAGGGGATGATTATGTATTTTGGGCAGCATATGACGTCACTACGGCGCTCGTGGCTGGCGGCACTCGTAGGCGTTGTAGATACGTTACTCTTCCGCACGTGTCTTCCAGCGCAATTTCCTGGTACGGTTGTAGAAGCCCTATGAAGCACAAATAAATAGCATGGGAAGCAGTTGTCTGCACAACGTGCCACCGCCGACTGGAGGGAAGATCCGAAGAGGGGATGATTATGTATTTTGGGCAGCACGTGACGTCACTACGGCACTCGTGGCTGGCGGCACTCGTAGGCGTTATAGATACGTTATTCTTCCGTACGTGTCTTCCAGCGCAATTTCCTTGTACGGTTGTAGAAGCCCTATGAAGCACAAATAAATAGCATGGGAAGCAGTTGTCTGCACAATGTGCCACTGCCGACTTGAGGGCGGATCCGAAGAGGGGATGATTATGTATTTTGGGCAGCACGTGGCATCACTGCGGCACTCGTCGCTGGCGGCACTCGCAGTCGTTATAGATACGTTATACTTCCGCACGTGTCTTCCAGCACAATTTTCTCGTACGGTTGTAGAAGCCCTATGAAGCACAAATAAATAGCATGGGAAGCAGTTGTCTGCACAATGTGCCACTGCCAACTTGAGGGCGGATCCAAAGAGGGGATGATTATGTATTTTGGGTGACGTCACTACGGCACTCGTGGCTGGCGGCACTCGTAGGCGTTATAGATACGTTATTCTTCCGTACGTGTCTTCCAGCGCAATTTCCTTGTACGGTTGTAGAAGCCCTATGAAGCACAAATAAATAGCATGGGAAGCAGTTGTCTGCACAATGTGCCACTGCCGACTTGAGGGCGGATCCGAAGAGGGGATGATTATGTATTTTGGGCAGCACGTGACGTCACTGCGGCACTCGTGGCTGGCGGCACTCGTAGGCATTATAGATACGTTACTCTTCCGCACGTGTCTGCCATTGCGATTTCCTCGTACGGTTGTAGAAGCCCTATGAAGCACAAATAAATAGCATGGGAAGCAGTTGTCTGCACAATGTGCCACTGCCGACTGGAGGGAAGTTTCGAAGAGGGGATGATTATGTATTTTGGGCTACACGTGACGTCACTACGGCACTCGTAGGCGTTATAGATACGTTAATCTTGCGCACGTGTCTTCCAGCGCAATTTCCTGGTACGGTTGTAGGAGCCCTATGAAGCACAAATAAATAGCATGGGAAGCAGTTGTCTGCACAACGTGCCACCGCCGACTGGAGGGCAGATCCGAAGAGGGGATGATTATGTATTTTGGGCAGCACGTGACGTCAATACGGCACTCGTGGCTGGCGGCACTCGTAGGCGTTGTAGATACGTTACTCTTCCGCACGTGTCTTCCAGTGCAATTTCCTCGTACGGTTGTAGAAGCCCTATGAAGCACAAATAAATAGCATGGGAAGCAGTTGTCTGCACAACGTGCCACTGCCGACTGGAGGGCAGATCCGAAGAGGGGATGATTATGTATTTTGGGCAGCACGTGATGTCACTACGGCACTCGTGGCTGGCGGCACTCGTAGGCGTTGTAGATACGTTACTCTTCCGCACGTGTCTTCCAGCGCAAGTTCCTGGTACGGTTGTAGAAGCCCTATGAAGCACAAATAAATAGCATGGGCAGCAGTTGTCTACAAAACGTGCCACCGCCGACTGGAGGGCAGATCCGAAGAGGGGGTGATTATGTATTTTGGGCAGCACGTGACGGCACTACGGCACTCGTGACTGGCGGCACTCGTAGACGTTGTAGATACGTTACTCTTCCGCACGTGTCTTCCAGCGCAATTTCCTGGTACGGTTGTAGAAGCCCTATGAAGCACAAATAAATAGCATGGGAAGCAGTTGTCTGCACAACGTGCAACCGCCGACTGGAGGGAAGATCCGAAGAGGGGATGATTATGTATTTTGAGCAGCACGTGACGTCACTACGGCACTCGTGGCTGGCGGCACTCGTAGGTGTTGTAGATAGGTTACTCTTCCGCACGTGTCTTCCAGCGCAATTTCCTCGTACGGTTGTAGAAGCCCTATGAAGCACAAATAGCATGGGCAGCAGTTGTCTACACAACGTGCCACCGCCGACTGGAGGGCAGATCCGAAGAGGGGATGATTGTGTATTTTGGGCAGCACGTGACGTCACTACGGATCGTGGCTGGCGGCACTCATAGGCATTATAGATACGTTATTCTTCCGCACGTGTCTTCGAGCGCAATTTCCTCGTACGGTTGTAGAAGCCCTATGAAGCACAAATAAATAGCATGGGAAGCAGTTGTCTGCACAACGTGCCACTGCCGACTGGAGGGCAGATCCGAAGAGGGGATGATTATGTATTTTGGGCAGCACGTGACGTCACTACGGCACTCGTGGCTGGCGGCACTCGTAGGCGTTGTAGATACGTTACTCTTCCGCACGTGTCTTCCAGCGCAATTTCCTGGTACGGTTGTAGAAGCCCTATGAAGCACAAATAAATAGCATGGGAAACAGTTGTCTGCACAACGTGCCACCGCCGACTGGAGGGCAGATCCGAAGAGGGGATGATTATGTATTTTGGGCAGCACGTGACGTCACTACGGCACTCGTGGCTGGCGGCACTCGTTGGCGTTATAGATACGTTACTCTTCCGCACGTGTCTTCCATTGCGATTTCCTCGTACTGTTGTAGAAGCCCCATGAAGCACAAATAAATAGCATGGGAAGCAGTTGTCTGCACAACGTGACACTGCCGACTGGAGGGCAGATCCGAAGAGGGGATGATTATGTATTTTGGGCAGCACGTGACGTCACTACGGCACTCGTGGCTGGCGGCACTCGTAGGCGTTGTAGTTACGTTACTCTTCCGCACGTGTCTTCCAGCGCAATTTCCTGGTACGGTTGTAGAAGCCCTATGAAGCACAAATAAATAGCATGGGAAACAGTTGTCTGCACAACGTGCCACCGCCGACTGGAGGGCAGATCCGAAGAGGGGATGATTATGTATTTTGGGCAGCACGTGACGTCACTACGGCACTCGTGGCTGGCGGCACTCGTTGGCGTTATAGATACGTTACTCTTCCGCACGTGTCTTCCATTGCGATTTCCTCGTACGGTTGTAAAAGCCCCATGAAGCACAAATAAATAGCATGGGAAGCAGTTGTCTGCACAACGTGCCACTGCCGACTGGAGGGCAGATCCGAAAAGGGGATGATTATGTATTTTGGGCAGCACGTGACGTCACTACGGCACTCGTGGCTGGCGGCACTCGTAGGCGTTGTAGATACGTTACTCTTCCGCACGTGTCTTCCAGCGCAATTTCCTGGTACGGTTGTAGAAGCCCTATGAAGCACAAATAAATAGCATGGGAAGCAGTTGTCTGCACAACGTGCCACCGCCGACTGGAGGGAAGATCCGAAGAGGGGATGATTATGTATTTTGGGCAGCACGTGACGTCACTACGGCACTCGTGGCTGGCGGCACTCGTAGGTGTTGTAGATACGTTACTCTTCCACACGTGTCTTCCAGCGCAATTTCCTCGTACGGTTGTAGAAGCCCTATGAAGCACAAATAGCATGGGCAGCAGTTGTCTACACAACGTGCCACCGCCGACTGGAGGGAGATGCGAAGAGGGGATGATTGTGTACTTTGGGCAGCACGTGACGTCAGTACGGCACTCGTGGCTGGCGGCACTCGTAGGCGTTATAGATACGTTATTCTTCCGCACGTGTCTTCCAGCGCAATTTCCTTTTACGGTTGTAGAAGCCCTATGAAGCACAAATAAATAGCATGGGTAGCAGTTGTCTGCACAATGTGCCAGTGCCGACTTGAGGGCGGATCCGAAGAGGGGATGATTATGTATTTTGGGCAGCACGTGGCGTCACTGCGGCACTCGTGGCTGGCGGCACTCGTAGGCGTTGTAGATACGTTACTCTTCCGCACGTGTCTTCCAGCGCAATTTCTTGGTACGGGTGTAGAAGCCCTATGAAGCACAAATAAATAGCATGGGAAGCAGTTGTCTGCACAACGTGCCACCGCCGACTAGAGGGCAGATCCGAAGAGGGGATGATTATGTATTTTGGGCAGCACGTGACGTCACTATGGCACTCGTGGCTGGCGGCACTCGTAGGCGTTGTAGATACGTTACCCTTCCGCACGTGTCTTCCAGCGCAATTTCCTGGTACGGTTGTAGAAGCCCTATGAAGCACAAATAGCATGGGCAGCAGTTGTCTACACAACGTGCCACCGCCGACTGGAGGGCAGATCCGAAGAGGGGATGATTGTGTACTTTGGGCAGCACGTGACGTCACTACGGCACTCGTGGCTGGCGGCACTCGTAGTCGTTATAGATACGTTATACTTCCGCACGTGTCTTCCAGCACAATTTCCTCGTACGGTTGTAG
The DNA here is from genome assembly GCF_055883805.1 of Amblyomma maculatum. Taxonomy (NCBI): domain Eukaryota; kingdom Metazoa; phylum Arthropoda; class Arachnida; order Ixodida; family Ixodidae; genus Amblyomma; species Amblyomma maculatum. Next base: position 12,929,428 of record NC_139351.1, on the reverse strand, counting down.
AAGCCCTATGCAGCACAAATAAATAGCATGGGAAGCAGTTGTCTGCACAATGTGCAGCTGCCGACTTGAGGGCGGATCTGAAGAGGGGATGATTATGTATTTTGGTCAGCACGTGACGTCACTACGGCACTCGTGGCTGGCGGCACTCGTAGGCGTTATAGATACGTTATTCTTCCGCACGTGTCTTCCAGCGCAATTTCCTTGTACGGTTGTAGAAGCCCTATGAAGCACAAATAAATAGCATGGGAAGCATTTGCCTGCACAATGTGCCACTGCCGACTTGAGGGCGGATCCGAAGAGGGAATGATTATGTATTTTGGGCAGCACGTGACGTCACTACGGCACTCGTGGCTGGCGGCACTCGTAGGCGTTGTAGATATGTTACTCTTCCGCACGTGTCTTCCAGCGCAATTTCCTGGTACGGGTGTAGAAGCCCTATGAAGCACAAATAAATAGCATGGGAAGCAGTTGTCTGCACAACGTGCCACCGCCGACTGGAGGGCAGATCAGAAGAGGGGATGATTATGTATTTTGGGCAGCACGTGACGTCACTATGGCACTCGTGGCTGGCGGCACTCGTAGGCGTTATAGATACGTTACTCTTCCGCACGTGTCTTCCATTGCGATTTCCTCGTACGGTTGTAGAAGCCCTATGAAGCACAAATAAATAGCATGGGAAGCAGTTGTCTGCACAACGTGCCACTGCCGACTGGAGGGCAGATCCGAAAAGGGGATGATTATGTATTTTGGGCAGCACGTGACGTCACTACGGCACTCGTGGCTGGCGGCACTCGTACGTGTTGTAGATACGTTACTCTTCCGCACGTGTCTTCCAGCGCAATTTCCTGGTACGGTTGTAGAAGCCCTATGAAGCACAAATAAATAGCATGGGAAGCAGTTGTCTGCACAACGTGCCACTGCCGACTGGAGGGCAGATCCGAAAAGGGGATGATTATGTATTTTGGGCAGCATATGACGTCACTACGGCGCTCGTGGCTGGCGGCACTCGTAGGCGTTGTAGATACGTTACTCTTCCGCACGTGTCTTCCAGCGCAATTTCCTGGTACGGTTGTAGAAGCCCTATGAAGCACAAATAAATAGCATGGGAAGCAGTTGTCTGCACAACGTGCCACCGCCGACTGGAGGGAAGATCCGAAGAGGGGATGATTATGTATTTTGGGCAGCACGTGACGTCACTACGGCACTCGTGGCTGGCGGCACTCGTAGGCGTTATAGATACGTTATTCTTCCGTACGTGTCTTCCAGCGCAATTTCCTTGTACGGTTGTAGAAGCCCTATGAAGCACAAATAAATAGCATGGGAAGCAGTTGTCTGCACAATGTGCCACTGCCGACTTGAGGGCGGATCCGAAGAGGGGATGATTATGTATTTTGGGCAGCACGTGGCATCACTGCGGCACTCGTCGCTGGCGGCACTCGCAGTCGTTATAGATACGTTATACTTCCGCACGTGTCTTCCAGCACAATTTTCTCGTACGGTTGTAGAAGCCCTATGAAGCACAAATAAATAGCATGGGAAGCAGTTGTCTGCACAATGTGCCACTGCCAACTTGAGGGCGGATCCAAAGAGGGGATGATTATGTATTTTGGGTGACGTCACTACGGCACTCGTGGCTGGCGGCACTCGTAGGCGTTATAGATACGTTATTCTTCCGTACGTGTCTTCCAGCGCAATTTCCTTGTACGGTTGTAGAAGCCCTATGAAGCACAAATAAATAGCATGGGAAGCAGTTGTCTGCACAATGTGCCACTGCCGACTTGAGGGCGGATCCGAAGAGGGGATGATTATGTATTTTGGGCAGCACGTGACGTCACTGCGGCACTCGTGGCTGGCGGCACTCGTAGGCATTATAGATACGTTACTCTTCCGCACGTGTCTGCCATTGCGATTTCCTCGTACGGTTGTAGAAGCCCTATGAAGCACAAATAAATAGCATGGGAAGCAGTTGTCTGCACAATGTGCCACTGCCGACTGGAGGGAAGTTTCGAAGAGGGGATGATTATGTATTTTGGGCTACACGTGACGTCACTACGGCACTCGTAGGCGTTATAGATACGTTAATCTTGCGCACGTGTCTTCCAGCGCAATTTCCTGGTACGGTTGTAGGAGCCCTATGAAGCACAAATAAATAGCATGGGAAGCAGTTGTCTGCACAACGTGCCACCGCCGACTGGAGGGCAGATCCGAAGAGGGGATGATTATGTATTTTGGGCAGCACGTGACGTCAATACGGCACTCGTGGCTGGCGGCACTCGTAGGCGTTGTAGATACGTTACTCTTCCGCACGTGTCTTCCAGTGCAATTTCCTCGTACGGTTGTAGAAGCCCTATGAAGCACAAATAAATAGCATGGGAAGCAGTTGTCTGCACAACGTGCCACTGCCGACTGGAGGGCAGATCCGAAGAGGGGATGATTATGTATTTTGGGCAGCACGTGATGTCACTACGGCACTCGTGGCTGGCGGCACTCGTAGGCGTTGTAGATACGTTACTCTTCCGCACGTGTCTTCCAGCGCAAGTTCCTGGTACGGTTGTAGAAGCCCTATGAAGCACAAATAAATAGCATGGGCAGCAGTTGTCTACAAAACGTGCCACCGCCGACTGGAGGGCAGATCCGAAGAGGGGGTGATTATGTATTTTGGGCAGCACGTGACGGCACTACGGCACTCGTGACTGGCGGCACTCGTAGACGTTGTAGATACGTTACTCTTCCGCACGTGTCTTCCAGCGCAATTTCCTGGTACGGTTGTAGAAGCCCTATGAAGCACAAATAAATAGCATGGGAAGCAGTTGTCTGCACAACGTGCAACCGCCGACTGGAGGGAAGATCCGAAGAGGGGATGATTATGTATTTTGAGCAGCACGTGACGTCACTACGGCACTCGTGGCTGGCGGCACTCGTAGGTGTTGTAGATAGGTTACTCTTCCGCACGTGTCTTCCAGCGCAATTTCCTCGTACGGTTGTAGAAGCCCTATGAAGCACAAATAGCATGGGCAGCAGTTGTCTACACAACGTGCCACCGCCGACTGGAGGGCAGATCCGAAGAGGGGATGATTGTGTATTTTGGGCAGCACGTGACGTCACTACGGATCGTGGCTGGCGGCACTCATAGGCATTATAGATACGTTATTCTTCCGCACGTGTCTTCGAGCGCAATTTCCTCGTACGGTTGTAGAAGCCCTATGAAGCACAAATAAATAGCATGGGAAGCAGTTGTCTGCACAACGTGCCACTGCCGACTGGAGGGCAGATCCGAAGAGGGGATGATTATGTATTTTGGGCAGCACGTGACGTCACTACGGCACTCGTGGCTGGCGGCACTCGTAGGCGTTGTAGATACGTTACTCTTCCGCACGTGTCTTCCAGCGCAATTTCCTGGTACGGTTGTAGAAGCCCTATGAAGCACAAATAAATAGCATGGGAAACAGTTGTCTGCACAACGTGCCACCGCCGACTGGAGGGCAGATCCGAAGAGGGGATGATTATGTATTTTGGGCAGCACGTGACGTCACTACGGCACTCGTGGCTGGCGGCACTCGTTGGCGTTATAGATACGTTACTCTTCCGCACGTGTCTTCCATTGCGATTTCCTCGTACTGTTGTAGAAGCCCCATGAAGCACAAATAAATAGCATGGGAAGCAGTTGTCTGCACAACGTGACACTGCCGACTGGAGGGCAGATCCGAAGAGGGGATGATTATGTATTTTGGGCAGCACGTGACGTCACTACGGCACTCGTGGCTGGCGGCACTCGTAGGCGTTGTAGTTACGTTACTCTTCCGCACGTGTCTTCCAGCGCAATTTCCTGGTACGGTTGTAGAAGCCCTATGAAGCACAAATAAATAGCATGGGAAACAGTTGTCTGCACAACGTGCCACCGCCGACTGGAGGGCAGATCCGAAGAGGGGATGATTATGTATTTTGGGCAGCACGTGACGTCACTACGGCACTCGTGGCTGGCGGCACTCGTTGGCGTTATAGATACGTTACTCTTCCGCACGTGTCTTCCATTGCGATTTCCTCGTACGGTTGTAAAAGCCCCATGAAGCACAAATAAATAGCATGGGAAGCAGTTGTCTGCACAACGTGCCACTGCCGACTGGAGGGCAGATCCGAAAAGGGGATGATTATGTATTTTGGGCAGCACGTGACGTCACTACGGCACTCGTGGCTGGCGGCACTCGTAGGCGTTGTAGATACGTTACTCTTCCGCACGTGTCTTCCAGCGCAATTTCCTGGTACGGTTGTAGAAGCCCTATGAAGCACAAATAAATAGCATGGGAAGCAGTTGTCTGCACAACGTGCCACCGCCGACTGGAGGGAAGATCCGAAGAGGGGATGATTATGTATTTTGGGCAGCACGTGACGTCACTACGGCACTCGTGGCTGGCGGCACTCGTAGGTGTTGTAGATACGTTACTCTTCCACACGTGTCTTCCAGCGCAATTTCCTCGTACGGTTGTAGAAGCCCTATGAAGCACAAATAGCATGGGCAGCAGTTGTCTACACAACGTGCCACCGCCGACTGGAGGGAGATGCGAAGAGGGGATGATTGTGTACTTTGGGCAGCACGTGACGTCAGTACGGCACTCGTGGCTGGCGGCACTCGTAGGCGTTATAGATACGTTATTCTTCCGCACGTGTCTTCCAGCGCAATTTCCTTTTACGGTTGTAGAAGCCCTATGAAGCACAAATAAATAGCATGGGTAGCAGTTGTCTGCACAATGTGCCAGTGCCGACTTGAGGGCGGATCCGAAGAGGGGATGATTATGTATTTTGGGCAGCACGTGGCGTCACTGCGGCACTCGTGGCTGGCGGCACTCGTAGGCGTTGTAGATACGTTACTCTTCCGCACGTGTCTTCCAGCGCAATTTCTTGGTACGGGTGTAGAAGCCCTATGAAGCACAAATAAATAGCATGGGAAGCAGTTGTCTGCACAACGTGCCACCGCCGACTAGAGGGCAGATCCGAAGAGGGGATGATTATGTATTTTGGGCAGCACGTGACGTCACTATGGCACTCGTGGCTGGCGGCACTCGTAGGCGTTGTAGATACGTTACCCTTCCGCACGTGTCTTCCAGCGCAATTTCCTGGTACGGTTGTAGAAGCCCTATGAAGCACAAATAGCATGGGCAGCAGTTGTCTACACAACGTGCCACCGCCGACTGGAGGGCAGATCCGAAGAGGGGATGATTGTGTACTTTGGGCAGCACGTGACGTCACTACGGCACTCGTGGCTGGCGGCACTCGTAGTCGTTATAGATACGTTATACTTCCGCACGTGTCTTCCAGCACAATTTCCTCGTACGGTTGTAGAAGCCCTATGCAGCACAAATAAATAGCATGGGAAGCAGTTGTCTGCACAATGTGCAGCTGCCGACTTGAGGGCGGATCTGAAGAGGGGATGATTATGTATTTTGGTCAGCACGTGACGTCACTACGGCACTCGTGGCTGGCGGCACTCGTAGGCGTTATAGATACGTTATTCTTCCGCACGTGTCTTCCAGCGCAATTTCCTTGTACGGTTGTAGAAGCCCTATGAAGCACAAATAAATAGCATGGGAAGCATTTGCCTGCACAATGTGCCACTGCCGACTTGAGGGCGGATCCGAAGAGGGAATGATTATGTATTTTGGGCAGCACGTGACGTCACTACGGCACTCGTGGCTGGCGGCACTCGTAGGCGTTGTAGATATGTTACTCTTCCGCACGTGTCTTCCAGCGCAATTTCCTGGTACGGGTGTAGAAGCCCTATGAAGCACAAATAAATAGCATGGGAAGCAGTTGTCTGCACAACGTGCCACCGCCGACTGGAGGGCAGATCAGAAGAGGGGATGATTATGTATTTTGGGCAGCACGTGACGTCACTATGGCACTCGTGGCTGGCGGCACTCGTAGGCGTTATAGATACGTTACTCTTCCGCACGTGTCTTCCATTGCGATTTCCTCGTACGGTTGTAGAAGCCCTATGAAGCACAAATAAATAGCATGGGAAGCAGTTGTCTGCACAACGTGCCACTGCCGACTGGAGGGCAGATCCGAAAAGGGGATGATTATGTATTTTGGGCAGCACGTGACGTCACTACGGCACTCGTGGCTGGCGGCACTCGTACGTGTTGTAGATACGTTACTCTTCCGCACGTGTCTTCCAGCGCAATTTCCTGGTACGGTTGTAGAAGCCCTATGAAGCACAAATAAATAGCATGGGTAGCAGTTGTCTACAAAACGTGCCACCGCCGACTGGAGGGCAGATCCGAAGAGGGGATGATTATGTATTTTGGGCTGCACGTGACGTCACTACGGCACTCGTGGCTGGCGGCACTCGTAGGCGTTGTAGATACCTTACTCTTCCGCACGTGTCTTCCAGCGCAATTTCCTGGTACGGGTGTAGAAGCCCTATGAAGCACAAATAAATAGCATGGGAAGCAGTTGTCTGCACAACGTGCCACCGCCGTCTGGAGGGCAGATCCGAAGAGGGGATGATTATGTATTTTGGGCAGCACGTGACGTCACTATGGCACTCGTGGCTGGCGGCACTCGTAGGCGTTATAGATACGTTACTCTTCCGCACGTGTCTTCCATTGCGATTTCCTCGTACGGTTGTAGAAGCCCTATGAAGCACAAATAAATAGCATGGGAAGCAGTTGTCTGCACAACGTGCCACTGCCGACTGGAGGGCAGATCCGAAAAGGGGATGATTATGTATTTTGGGCAGCACGTGACGTCACTACGGCACTCGTTGCTGGCGGCACTCGTACGTGTTGTAGATACGTTACTCTTCCGCACGTGTCTTCCAGCGCAATTTCCTGGTACGGTTGTAGAAGCCCTATGAAGCACAAATAAATAGCATGGGTAGCAGTTGTCTACAAAACGTGCCACCGCCGACTGGAGGGCAGATCCGAAGAGGGGATGATTATGTATTTTGAGCTGCACGTGACGTCACTACGGCACTCGTGGCTGGCGGCACTCGCAGGCGTTATAGATACATTACTCTTGCGGACGTGTCTTACAGCGCAATTTCCTGGTACGGTTGTAGAAGCCCTATGAAGCACAAATAGCATGGGCAGCAGTTGTCTACACAACGTGCCACCGCCGACTGGAGGGCAGATCCGAAGAGGGGATGATTATGTACTTTGCGCAGCACGTGACGTCACTACGGCACTCGTGGCTGGCGACACTTGTAGGCGTTGTAGATACGTTACTCTTCCGCACGTGTCTTCCAGCGCGATTTACTGGTACAGTTGTAGAAGCCCTATGAAGCACAAATAAATAGCATGAGAAGCAGTTGTCTGCACAACATGCCACCGCCGACTGGAGGGCAGATCCGAAGAGGGGATGATTATGTATTTTGGGCAGCACGTGATGTCACTACGGCACTCGTGGCTGGCGGCACTCGTAGGCATTATAGATACGTTATTCTTCCGCACGTGTCTTCGAGCGCAATTTCCTCGTACGGTTGTAGAAGCCCTATGAAGCACAAATAAATAGCATGGGAAGCAGTTGTCTGCACAACGTGCCACTGCCGACTGTAGGGCAGATCCGAAGAGGGGATGATTATGTATTTTGGGCAGCACGTGAAGTCACTACGGCACTCGTGGCTGGCGGCACTCGTAGGTGTTGTAGATACGTTACTCTTCCGCACGTGTCTTCCAGCGCAATTTCCTCGTACGGTTGTAGAAGCCCTATGAAGCACAAATAGCATGGGCAGCAGTTGTCTACACAACGTGCCACCGCCGACTGGAGGGCAGATCCGAAGAGGGGATGATTGTGTATTTTGGGCAGCACGTGACGTCACTACGGCACTCGTGGCTGGCGGCACTCGTAGGCATTATAGATACGTTATTCTTCCGCACGTGTCTTCGAGCGCAGTTTCCTGGTACGGTTGCAGAAGCCCTATGAAGCACAAATAAATAGCATGGGAAGCAGTTGTCTGCACGTGCCACTGCCGACTGGAGGGCAGATCCGAAGAGGGGATGATTAAGTATTTTGGGCAGCACGTGACGTCACTACGGCACTCGTGGCTGGCGGCACTCGTAGGCGTTGTAGATACGTTACTCTTCCGCACGTGTCTTCCAGCGCAATTTCCTCGTACGGTTGTAGAAGCCCTATGAAGCACAAATAGCATGGGCAGCAGTTGTCTACACAACGTGCCACCGCCGACTGGAGGGCAGATCCGAAGAGGGGATGATTGTGTATTTTGGGCAGCACGTGACGTCACTACGGCACTCGTGGCTGGCGGCACTCGTAGGCATTATAGATACGTTATTCTTCCGCACGTGTCTTCGAGCGCAGTTTCCTGGTACGGTTGCAGAAGCCCTATGAAGCACAAATAAATATCATGGGAAGCAGTTGTCTGCACGTGCCACTGCCGACTGGAGGGCAGATCCGAAGAGGGGATGATTAAGTATTTTGGGCAGCACGTGACGTCACTACGGCACTCGTGGCTGGCGGCACTCGTAGGCGTTGTAGATACGTTACTCTTCCGCACGTGTCTTCCAGCGCAATTTCCTGGTACGGTTGTAGAAGCCCTATGAAGCACAAATAAATAGCATGGGAAAGTTGTCTGCACAACGTGCCACCGCCGACTGGAGGGCAGATCCGAAGAGGGGATGATTATGTATTTTGGGCAGCACGTGACGTCACTACGGCACTCGTGGCTGGCGGCACTCGTTGGCGTTATAGATACGTTACTCTTCCGCACGTGACTTCCATTGCGATTTCCTCGTACGGTTGTAGAAGCCCCATGAAGCACAAATAAATAGCATGGGAAGCAGTTGTCTGCACAACGTGCCACTGCCGACTGGAGGGCAGATCCGAAAAGGGGATGATTATGTATTTTGGGCAGCATATGACGTCACTACGGCGCTCGTGGCTGGCGGCACTCGTAGGCGTTGTAGATACGTTACTCTTCCGCACGTGTCTTCCAGCGCAATTTCCTGGTACGGTTGTAGAAGCCCTATGAAGCACAAATAAATAGCATGGGAAGCAGTTGTCTGCACAACGTGCCACCGCCGACTGGAGGGAAGATCCGAAGAGGGGATGATTATGTATTTTGGGCAGCACGTGACGTCACTACGGCACTCGTGGCTGGCGGCACTCGTAGGCGTTATAGATACGTTATTCTTCCGTACGTGTCTTCCAGCGCAATTTCCTTGTACGGTTGTAGAAGCCCTATGAAGCACAAATAAATAGCATGGGAAGCAGTTGTCTGCACAATGTGCCACTGCCGACTTGAGGGCGGATCCGAAGAGGGGATGATTATGTATTTTGGGCAGCACGTGGCATCACTGCGGCACTCGTGGCTGGCGGCACTCGCAGTCGTTATAGATACGTTATACTTCCGCACGTGTCTTCCAGCACAATTTTCTCGTACGGTTGTAGAAGCCCTATGAAGCACAAATAAATAGCATGGGAAGCAGTTGTCTGCACAATGTGCCACTGCCGACTTGAGGGCGGATCCAAAGAGGGGATGATTATGTATTTTGGGTGACGTCACTACGGCACTCGTGGCTGGCGGCACTCGTAGGCGTTATAGATACGTTATTCTTCCGTACGTGTCTTCCAGCGCAATTTCCTTGTACGGTTGTAGAAGCCCTATGAAGCACAAATAAATAGCATGGGAAGCAGTTGTCTGCACAATGTGCCACTGCCGACTTGAGGGCGGATCCGAAGAGGGGATGATTATGTATTTTGGGCAGCACGTGGCGTCACTGCGGCACTCGTGGCTGGCGGCACTCGTAGGCATTATAGATACGTTACTCTTCCGCACGTGTCTTCCATTGCGATTTCCTCGTACGGTTGTAGAAGCCCTATGAAGCACAAATAAATAGCATGGGAAGCAGTTGTCTGCACAATGTGCCACTGCCGACTGGAGGGAAGTTTCGAAGAGGGGATGATTATGTATTTTGGGCTACACGTGACGTCACTACGGCACTCGTAGGCGTTATAGATACGTTAATCTTGCGCACGTGTCTTCCAGCGCAATTTCCTGGTACGGTTGTAGGAGCCCTATGAAGCACAAATAAATAGCATGGGAAGCAGTTGTCTGCACAACGTGCCACCGCCGACTGGAGGGCAGATCCGAAGAGGGGATGATTATGTATTTTGGGCAGCACGTGATGTCAATACGGCACTCGTGGCTGGCGGCACTCGTAGGCGTTGTAGATATGTTACTCTTCCGCACGTGTCTTCCAGTGCAATTTCCTGGTATGGTTGTAGAAGCCCTAGGAAGCACAAATAAATAGCATGGGAAGCAGTTGACTGCACAACGTGCCACCGCCGACTGGAGGGCAGATCCGAAGAGGTGATGATTATGTATTTTGGGCAGCACGTGACGTCACTATGGCACTCGTGGCTGGCGGCACTCGTAGGTATTGTGGATACGTTACTCTTCCGCACGTGTCTTCCAGCGCAATTTCCTGGTACGGTTGTAGAAGCCCTATGAAGCACAAATAAATAGCATGGGTAGCAGTTGTCTACAAAACGTGCCACCGCCGACTGGAGGGCAGATCCGAAGAGGGGATGATTATGTATTTTGAGCTGCACGTGACGTCACTACGGCACTCGTGGCTGGCGGCACTCGCAGGCGTTATAGATACATTACTCTTGCGCACGTGTCTTACAGCGCAATTTCCTGGTACGGTTGTAGAAGCCCTATGAAGCACAAATAGCATGGGCAGCAGTTGTCTACGCAACGTGCCACCGCCGACTGGAGGGCAGATCCGAAGAGGGGATGATTATGTACTTTGGGCAGCACGTGACGTCACTACGGCACTCGTGGCTGGCGACACTTGTAGGCGTTGTAGATACGTGACTCTTCCGCACGTGTCTTCCAGCGCGATTTACTGGTACAGTTGTAGAAGCCCTATGAAGCACAAATAAATAGCATGGGAAGCAGTTGTCTGCACAACATGCCACCGCCGACTGGAGGGCAGATCCGAAGAGGGGATGATTATGTATTTTGGGCAGCACGTGATGTCACTACGGCACTCGTGGCTGGCGGCACTCGTAGGCATTATAGATACGTTATTCTTCCGCACGTGTCTTCGAGCGCAATTTCCTCGTACGGTTGTAGAAGCCCTATGAAGCACAAATAAATAGCATGGGAAGCAGTTGTCTGCACAACGTGCCACTGCCGACTGTAGGGCAGATCCGAAGAGGGGATGATTATGTATTTTGGGCAGCACGTGAAGTCACTACGGCACTCGTGGCTGGCGGCACTCGTAGGTGTTGTAGATACGTTACTCTTCCGCACGTGTCTTCCAGCGCAATTTCCTCGTACGGTTGTAGAAGCCCTATGAAGCACAAATAGCATGGGCAGCAGTTGTCTACACAACGTGCCACCGCCGACTGGAGGGCAGATCCGAAGAGGGGATGATTGTGTATTTTGGGCAGCACGTGACGTCACTACGGCACTCGTGGCTGGCGGCACTCGTAGGCATTATAGATACGTTATTCTTCCGCACGTGTCTTCGAGCGCAGTTTCCTGGTACGGTTGCAGAAGCCCTATGAAGCACAAATAAATAGCATGGGAAGCAGTTGTCTGCACGTGCCACTGCCGACTGGAGGGCAGATCCGAAGAGGGGATGATTAAGTATTTTGGGCAGCACGTGACGTCACTACGGCACTCGTGGCTGGCGGCACTCGTAGGCGTTGTAGATACGTTACTCTTCCGCACGTGTCTTCCAGCGCAATTTCCTCGTACGGTTGTAGAAGCCCTATGAAGCACAAATAGCATGGGCAGCAGTTGTCTACACAACGTGCCACCGCCGACTGGAGGGCAGATCCGAAGAGGGGATGATTGTGTATTTTGGGCAGCACGTGACGTCACTACGGCACTCGTGGCTGGCGGCACTCGTAGGCATTATAGATACGTTATTCTTCCGCACGTGTCTTCGAGCGCAGTTTCCTGGTACGGTTGCAGAAGCCCTATGAAGCACAAATAAATAGCATGGGAAGCAGTTGTCTGCACGTGCCACTGCCGACTGGAGGGCAGATCCGAAGAGGGGATGATTAAGTATTTTGGGCAGCACGTGACGTCACTACGGCACTCGTGGCTGGCGGCACTCGTAGGCGTTGTAGATACGTTACTCTTCCGCACGTGTCTTCCAGCGCAATTTCCTGGTACGGTTGTAGAAGCCCTATGAAGCACAAATAAATAGCATGGGAAAGTTGTCTGCACAACGTGCCACCGCCGACTGGAGGGCAGATCCGAAGAGGGGATGATTATGTATTTTGGGCAGCACGTGACGTCACTACGGCACTCGTGGCTGGCGGCACTCGTTGGCGTTATAGATACGTTACTCTTCCGCACGTGACTTCCATTGCGATTTCCTCGTACGGTTGTAGAAGCCCCATGAAGCACAAATAAATAGCATGGGAAGCAGTTGTCTGCACAACGTGCCACTGCCGACTGGAGGGCAGATCCGAAAAGGGGATGATTATGTATTTTGGGCAGCATATGACGTCACTACGGCGCTCGTGGCTGGCGGCACTCGTAGGCGTTGTAGATACGTTACTCTTCCGCACGTGTCTTCCAGCGCAATTTCCTGGTACGGTTGTAGAAACCCTATGAAGCACAAATAAATAGCATGGGAAGCAGTTGTCTGCACAACGTGCCACCGCCGACTGGAGGGAAGATCCGAAGAGGGGATGATTATGTATTTTGGGCAGCACGTGACGTCACTACGGCACTCGTGGCTGGCGGCACTCGTAGGCGTTATAGATACGTTATTCTTCCGTACGTGTCTTCCAGCGCAATTTCCTTGTACGGTTGTAGAAGCCCTATGAAGCACAAATAAATAGCATGGGAAGCAGTTGTCTGCACAATGTGCCACTGCCGACTTGAGGGCGGATCCGAAGAGGGGATGATTATGTATTTTGGGCAGCACGTGGCATCACTGCGGCACTCGTGGCTGGCGGCACTCGCAGTCGTTATAGATACGTTATACTTCCGCACGTGTCTTCCAGCACAATTTTCTCGTACGGTTGTAGAAGCCCTGTGAAGCACAAATAATTAGCATGGGAAGCAGTTGTCTGCACAATGTGCCACTGCCGACTTGAGGGCGGATCCAAAGAGGGGATGATTATGTATTTTGGGTGACGTCACTACGGCACTCGTGGCTGGCGGCACTCGTAGGCGTTATAGATACGTTATTCTTCCGTACGTGTCTTCCAGCGCAATTTCCTTGTACGGTTGTAGAAGCCCTATGAAGCACAAATAAATAGCATGGGAAGCAGTTGTCTGCACAATGTGCCACTGCCGACTTGAGGGCGGATCCGAAGAGGGGATGATTATGTATTTTGGGCAGCACGTGGCGTCACTGCGGCACTCGTGGCTGGCGGCACTCGTAGGAATTATAGATACGTTACTCTTCCGCACGTGTCTTCCATTGCGATTTCCTCGTACGGTTGTAGAAGCCCTATGAAGCACAAATAAATAGCATGGGAAGCAGTTGTCTGCACAATGTGCCACTGCCGACTGGAGGGAAGTTTCGAAGAGGGGATGATTATGTATTTTGGGCTACACGTGACGTCACTACGGCACTCGTAGGCGTTATAGATACGTTAATCTTGCGCACGTGTCTTCCAGCGCAATTTCCTGGTACGGTTGTAGGAGCCCTATGAAGCACAAATAAATAGCATGGGAAGCAGTTGTCTGCACAACGTGCCACCGCCGACTGGAGGGCAGATCCGAAGAGGGGATGATTATGTATTTTGGGCAGCACGTGACGTCAATACGGCACTCGTGGCTGGCGGCACTCGTAGGCGTTGTAGATATGTTACTCTTCCGCACGTGTCTTCCAGTGCAATTTCCTGGTATGGTTGTAGAAGCCCTAGGAAGCACAAATAAATAGCATGGGAAGCAGTTGACTGCACAACGTGCCACCGCCGACTGGAGGGCAGATCCGAAGAGGTGATGATTATGTATTTTGGGCAGCACGTGACGTCACTATGGCACTCGTGGCTGGCGGCACTCGTAGGTATTGTGGATACGTTACTCTTCCGCACGTGTCTTCCAGCGCAATTTCCTGGTACGGTTGTAGAAGCCCTATGAAGCACAAATAAATAGCATGGGCAGCAGTTGTCTACAAAACGTGCCACCGCCGACTGGAGGGCAGATCCGAAGAGGGGGTGATTATGTATTTTGGGCAGCACGTGACGGCACTACGGCACTCGTGGCTGGCGGCACTCGTAGGCGTTGTAGATACGTTACTCTTCCGCACGTGTCTTCCAGCGCAATTTCCTGGTACGGTTGTAGAAGCCCTATGAAGCACAAATAAATAGCATGGGAAACAGTTGTCTGCACAACGTGCCACCGCCGACTAGAGGGCAGATCCGAAGAGGGGATGATTATGTATTTTGGGCAGCACGTGACGTCACTATGGCACTCGTGGCTGGCGGCACTCGTAGGCGTTGTAGATACGTTACTCTTCCGCACGTGTCTTCCAGCGCAATTTCCTGGTACGGTTGTAGAAGCCCTATGAAGCACAAATAGCATGGGCAGCAGTTGTCTACACAACGTGCCACCGCCGACTGGAGGGCAGATCCGAAGAGGGGATGATTGTGTACTTTGGGCAGCACGTGACGTCACTACGGCACTCGTGGCTGGCGGCACTCGTAGTCGTTATAGATACGTTATACTTCCGCACGTGTCTTCCAGCACAATTTCCTCGTACGGTTGTAGAAGCCCTATGCAGCACAAATAAATAGCATGGGAAGCAGTTGTCTGCACAATGTGCAGCTGCCGACTTGAGGGCGGATCCGAAGAGGGGATGATTATGTATTTTGGTCAGCACGTGACGTCACTACGGCACTCGTGGCTGGCGGCACTCGTAGGCGTTATAGATACGTTATTCCTCCGCACGTGTCTTCCAGCGCAATTTCCTTGTACGGTTGTAGAAGCCCTATGAAGCACAAATAAATAGCATGGGAAGCAGTTGCCTGCACAATGTGCCACTGCCGACTTGAGGGCGGATCCGAAGAGGGAATGATTATGTATTTTGGGCAGCACGTGACGTCACTACGGCACTCGTGGCTGGCGGCACTCGTAGGCGTTGTAGATATGTTACTCTTCCGCACGTGTCTTCCAGCGCAATTTCCTGGTACGGGTGTAGAAGCCCTATGAAGCACAAATAAATAGCATGGGAAGCAGTTGTCTGCACAACGTGCCACCGCCGACTGGAGGGCAGATCAGAAGAGGGGATGATTATGTATTTTGGGCAGCACGTGACGTCACTATGGCACTCGTGGCTGGCGGCACTCGTAGGCGTTATAGATACGTTACTCTTCCGCACGTGTCTTCCATTGCGATTTCCTCGTACGGTTGTAGAAGCCCTATGAAGCACAAATAAATAGCATGGGAAGCAGTTGTCTGCACAACGTGCCACTGCCGACTGGAGGGCAGATCCGAAAAGGGGATGATTATGTATTTTGGGCAGCACGTGACGTCACTACGGCACTCGTGGCTGGCGGCACTCGCACGTGTTGTAGATACGTTACTCTTCCGCACGTGTCTTCCAGCGCAATTTCCTGGTACGGTTGTAGAAGCCCTATGAAGCACAAATAAATAGCATGGGTAGCAGTTGTCTACAAAACGTGCCACCGCCGACTGGAGGGCAGATCCGAAGAGGGGATGATTATGTATTTTGGGCTGCACGTGACGTCACTACGGCACTCGTGGCTGGCGGCACTCGTAGGCGTTGTAGATACCTTACTCTTCCGCACGTGTCTTCCAGCGCAATTTCCTGGTACGGGTGTAGAAGCCCTATGAAGCACAAATAAATAGCATGGGAAGCAGTTGTCTGCACAACGTGCCACCGCCGTCTGGAGGGCAGATCCGAAGAGGGGATGATTATGTATTTTGGGCAGCACGTGACGTCACTATGGCACTCGTGGCTGGCGGCACTCGTAGGCGTTATAGATACGTTACTCTTCCGCACGTGTCTTCCATTGCGATTTCCTCGTACGGTTGTAGAAGCCCTTTGAAGCACAAATAAATAGCATGGGAAGCAGTTGTCTGCACAACGTGCCACTGCCGACTGGAGGGCAGATCCGAAAAGGGGATGATTATGTATTTTTGGGCAGCACGTGACGTCACTACGGCACTCGTTGCTGGCGGCACTCGTACGTGTTGTAGATACGTTACTCTTCCGCACGTGTCTTCCAGCGCAATTTCCTGGTACGGTTGTAGAAGCCCTATGAAGCACAAATAAATAGCATGGGTAGCAGTTGTCTACAAAACGTGCCACCGCCGACTGGAGGGCAGATCCGAAGAGGGGATGATTATGTATTTTGAGCTGCACGTGACGTCACTACGGCACTCGTGGCTGGCGGCACTCGCAGGCGTTATAGATACATTACTCTTGCGCACGTGTCTTACAGCACAATTTCCTGGTACGGTTGCAGAAGCCCTATGAAGCACAAATAGCATGGGCAGCAGTTGTCTACACAACGTGCCACCGCCGACTGGAGGGCAGATCCGAAGAGGGGATGATTATGTACTTTGGGCAGCACGTGACGTCACTACGGCACTCGTGGCTGGCGACACTTGTAGGCGTTGTAGATACGTTACTCTTCCGCACGTGTCTTCCAGCGCGATTTCCTGGTACAGTTGTAGAAGCCCTATGAAGCACAAATAAATAGCATGGGAAGCAGTTGTCTGCACAACATGCCACCGCCGACTGGAGGGCAGATCCGAAGAGGGGATGATTATGTATTTTGGGCAGCACGTGATGTCACTACGGCACTCGTGGCTGGCGGCACTCGTAGGCATTATAGATACGTTATTCTTCCGCACGTGTCTTCGAGCGCAATTTCCTCGTACGGTTGTAGAAGCCCTATGAAGCACAAATAAATAGCATGGGAAGCAGTTGTCTGCACAACGTGCCACTGCCGACTGTAGGGCAGATCCGAAGAGGGGATGATTATGTATTTTGGGCAGCACGTGAAGTCACTACGGCACTCGTGGCTGGCGGCACTCGTAGGTGTTGTAGATACGTTACTCTTCCGCACGTGTCTTCCAGCGCAATTTCCTCGTACGGTTGTAGAAGCCCTATGAAGCACAAATAGCATGGGCAGCAGTTGTCTACACAACGTGCCACCGCCGACTGGAGGGCAGATCCGAAGAGGGGATGATTGTGTATTTTGGGCAGCACGTGACGTCACTACGGCACTCGTGGCTGGCGGCACTCGTAGGCATTATAGATACGTTATTCTTCCGCACGTGTCTTCGAGCGCAGTTTCCTGGTACGATTGCAGAAGCCCTATGAAGCACAAATAAATAGCATGGGAAGCAGTTGTCTGCACGTGCCACTGCCGACTGGAGGGCAGATCCGAAGAGGGGATGATTAAGTATTTTGGGCAGCACGTGACGTCACTACGGCACTCGTGGCTGGCGGCACTCGTAGGCGTTGTAGATACGTTACTCTTCCGCACGTGTCTTCCAGCGCAATTTCCTGGTACGGTTGTAGAAGCCCTATGAAGCACAAATAAATAGCATGGGAAGCAGTTGTCTGCACAACGTGCCACCGCCGACTGGAGGGCAGATCCGAAGAGGGGATGATTATGTATTTTGGGCAGCACGTGACGTCACTACGGCACTCGTGGCTGGCGGCACTCGTAGGCGTTGTAGTTACGTTACTCTTCCGCACGTGTCTTCCAGCGTAATTTCCTGGTACGGTTGTAGAAGCCCTATGAAGCACAAATAAATAGCATGGGAAACAGTTGTCTGCACAACGTGCCACCGCCGACTGGAGGGCAGATCCGAAAAGGGGATGATTATGTATTTTGGGCAGCATATGACGTCACTACGGCGCTCGTGGCTGGCGGCACTCGTAGGCGTTGTAGATACGTTACTCTTCCGCACGTGTCTTCCAGCGCAATTTCCTGGTACGGTTGTAGAAGCCCTATGAAGCACAAATAAATAGCATGGGAAGCAGTTGTCTGCACAACGTGCCACCGCCGACTGGAGGGAAGATCCGAAGAGGGGATGATTATGTATTTTGGGCAGCACGTGACGTCACTACGGCACTCGTGGCTGGCGGCACTCGTAGGCGTTATAGATACGTTATTCTTCCGTACGTGTCTTCCAGCGCAATTTCCTTGTACGGTTGTAGAAGCCCTATGAAGCACAAATAAATAGCATGGGAAGCAGTTGTCTGCACAATGTGCCACTGCCGACTTGAGGGCGGATCCGAAGAGGGGATGATTATGTATTTTGGGCAGCACGTGGCATCACTGCGGCACTCGTGGCTGGCGGCACTCGCAGTCGTTATAGATACGTTATACTTCCGCACGTGTCTTCCAGCACAATTTTCTCGTACGGTTGTAGAAGCCCTATGAAGCACAAATAAATAGCATGGGAAGCAGTTGTCTGCACAATGTGCCACTGCCGACTTGAGGGCGGATCCAAAGAGGGGATGATTATGTATTTTGGGTGACGTCACTACGGCACTCGTGGCTGGCGGCACTCGTAGGCGTTATAGATACGTTATTCTTCCGTACGTGTCTTCCAGCGCAATTTCCTTGTACGGTTGTAGAAGCCCTATGAAGCACAAATAAATAGCATGGGAAGCAGTTGTCTGCACAATGTGCCACTGCCGACTTGAGGGCGGATCCGAAGAGGGGATGATTATGTATTTTGGGCAGCACGTGGCGTCACTGCGGCACTCGTGGCTGGCGGCACTCGTAGGCATTATAGATACGTTACTCTTCCGCACGTGTCTTCCATTGCGATTTCCTCGTATGGTTGTAGAAGCCCTATGAAGCACAAATAAATAGCATGGGAAGCAGTTGTCTGCACAACGTGCCACTGCCGACTGGAGGGAAGTTTCGAAGAGGGGATGATTATGTATTTTGGGCTACACGTGACGTCACTACGGCACTCGTAGGCGTTATAGATACGTTAATCTTGCGCACGTGTCTTCCAGCGCAATTTCCTGGTACGGTTGTAGGAGCCCTATGAAGCACAAATAAATAGCATGGGAAGCAGTTGTATGCACAACGTGCCACCGCCGACTGGAGGGCAGATCCGAAGAGGGGATGATTATGTATTTTGGGCAGCACGTGACGTCAATACGGCACTCGTGGCTGGCGGCACTCGTAGGCGTTGTAGATATGTTACTCTTCCGCACGTGTCTTCCAGTGCAATTTCCTGGTATGGTTGTAGAAGCCCTAGGAAGCACAAATAAATAGCATGGGAAGCAGTTGACTGCACAACGTGCCACCGCCGACTGGTGGGCAGATCCGAAGAGGTGATGATTATGTATTTTGGGCAGCACGTGACGTCACTATGGCACTCGTGGCTGGCGGCACTCGTAGGTATTGTGGATACGTTACTCTTCCGCACGTGTCTTCCAGCGCAATTTCCTGGTACGGTTGTAGAAGCCCTATGAAGCACAAATAAATAGCATGGGCAGCAGTTGTCTACAAAACGTGCCACCGCCGACTGGAGGGCAGATCCGAAGAGGGGGTGATTATGTATTTTGGGCAGCACGTGACGGCACTACGGCACTCGTGGCTGGCGGCACTCGTAGGCGTTGTAGATACGTTACTCTTCCGCACGTGTCTTCCAGCGCAATTTTCTGGTACGGTTGTAGAAGCCCTATGAAGCACAAATAGCATGGGCAGCAGTTGTCTACACAATGTGCCACCGCCGACTGGAGGGCAGATCCGAAGAGGGGATGATTGTGTACTTTGGGCAGCACGTGACGTCACTACGGCACTCTTGGCTGGCGGCACTCGTAGTCGTTATAGATACGTTATACTTCCGCACGTGTCTTCCAGCACAATTTCCTCGTACGGTTGTAGAAGCCCTATGAAGCACAAATAAATAGCATGGGAAGCAGTTGTCTGCACAATGTGCCACTGCCGACTTGAGGGCGGATCCCAAGAGGGGATGATTATGTATTTTGGTCAGCACGTGACGTCACTACGGCACTCGTGGCTGGCGGCACTCGTAGGCGTTATAGATACGTTATTCTTCCGCACGTGTCTTCGAGCGCAATTTCCTCGTACGGTTGTAGAAGCCCTACGAATCACAAATAAATAGCATGGGAAGCAGTTGTCTGCACAACGTGCCACTGCCGACTGGAGGGCAGATCCGAAGAGGGGATGATTATGTATTTTGGGCAGCACGTGACGTCACTACGGCACTCGTGGCTGGCGGCACTCGTAGGCGTTGTAGATACGTTACTCTTCCGCACGTGTCTTCCAGCGCAATTTCCTGGTACGGTTGTAGAAGCCCTATGAAACACAAATAAATAGCATGGGAAACAGTTGTCTGCACAACGTGCCACTGCCGACTGGAGGGCAGATCCGAAAAGGGGATGATTATGTATTTTGGGCAGCACGTGACGTCACTACGGCACTCGTGGCTGGCGGCACTCGTAGGCGTTGTAGATACGTTACTCTTCCGCACGTGTCTTCCAGCGCAATTTCCTGGTACGGTTGTAGAAGCCCTATGAAGCACAAATAAATAGCATGGGAAACAGTTGTCTGCACAACGTGCCACCGCCGACTGGAGGGCAGATCCGAAGATGGGATGATTATGTATTTTGAGCAGCACGTGACGTCACTACGGCACTCGTGGCTGGCGGCACTCGTAGGCGTTGTAGATACGTTACTCTTCCGCACGTGTCTTCCATTGCGATTTCCTCGTACGGTTGTAGAAGCCCCATGAAGCACAAATAAATAGCATGGGAAGCAGTTGTCTGCACAACGTGCCACTGCCGACTGGAGGGCAGATCCGAAAAGGGGATGATTATGTATTTTGGGCAGCACATGACGTCACTACGGCGCTCGTGGCTGGCGGCACTCGTAGGCGTTGTAGATACGTTACTCTTCCGCACGTGTCTTCCAGCGCAATTTCCTGGTACGGTTGTAGAAGCCCTATGAAGCACAAATAAATAGCATGGGAAGCAGTTGTCTGCACAACGTGCCACCGCCGACTGGAGGGAAGATCCGAAGAGGGGATGATTATGTATTTTGGGCAGCACGTGACGTCACTACGGCACTCGTGGCTGGCGGCACTCGTAGGTGTTGTAGATACGTTACTCTTCCGCACGTGTCTTCCAGCGCAATTTCCTCGTACGGTTGTAGAAGCCCTATGAAGCACAAATAGCATGGGCAGCAGTTGTCTACACAACGTGCCACCGCCGACTGGAGGGCAGATGCGAAGAGGGGATGATTGTGTACTTTGGGCAGCACGTGACGTCACTACGGCACTCGTGGCTGGCGGCACTCGCAGTCGTTATAG
The DNA here is from genome assembly GCF_055883805.1 of Amblyomma maculatum. Taxonomy (NCBI): domain Eukaryota; kingdom Metazoa; phylum Arthropoda; class Arachnida; order Ixodida; family Ixodidae; genus Amblyomma; species Amblyomma maculatum. The sequence goes on along the minus strand of NC_139351.1, from coordinate 12,908,151 downwards.
ATACGTTATACTTCCGCACGTGTCTTCCAGCACAATTTCCTCGTACGGTTGTAGAAGCCCTATGAAGCACAAATAAATAGCATGGGAAGCAGTTGTCTGCACAATGTGCCACTGCCGACTTGAGGGCGGATCCGAAGAGGGGATGATTATGTATTTTGGGCAGCACGTGACGTCACTACGGCACTCGTGGCTGGCGGCACTCGTAGGCGTTGTAGGTACGTTACTCTTCCGCACGTGTCTTCCAGCGCAATTTCCTGGTACGGGTGTAGAAGCCCAATGAAGCACAAATAAATAGCATGGGAAGCATTTGTCTGCACAACGTGCCACCGCCGACTAGAGGGCAGATCCGAAGAGGGGATGATTATGTATTTTGGGCAGCACGTGACGTCACTATGGCACTCGTGGCTGGCGGCACTCGTAGGCATTATAGATACGTTACTCTTCCGCACGTGTCTTCCATTGCGATTTCCTCGTACGGTTGTAAAAGCCCTATGAAGCACAAATAAATAGCATGGGAAGCAGTTGTCTGCACAACGTGCCACTGCCGACTGGAGGGAAGATCCGAAGAGGGGATGATTATGTATTTTGGGCTGCACGTGACGTCACTACGGCACTCGTAGGCGTTATAGATACGTTACTCTTGCGCACGTGTCTTCCAGCGCAATTTCCTGGTACGGTTGTAGGAGCCCTATGAAGCACAAATAAATAGCATGGGAAGCAGTTGTCTGCACCACGTGCCACCGCCGACTGGAGGGCAGATCCGAAGAGGGGATGATTATGTATTTTGGTCAGCACGTGACGTCAATACGGCACTCGTGGCTGGCGGCACTCGTAGGCGTTGTAGATATGTTACTCTTCCGCACGTGTCTTCCAGTGCAATTTCCTGGTATGGTTGTAGAAGCCCTATGAAGCACAAATAAATAGCATGGGAAGCAGTTGTCTGCACAATGTGCCACCGCTGACTGGAGGGCAGATCCGAAGAGGTGATGATTATGTATTTTGGGCAGCACGTGACGTCACTATGGCACTCGTGGCTGGCGGCACTCGTAGGTATTGTGGATACGTTACTCTTCCGCACGTGTCTTCCAGCGCAATTTCCTGGTACGGTTGTAGAAGCCCTATGAAGCACAAAAAAATAGCATGGGCAGCAGTTGTCTACAAAACGTGCCACCGCCGACTGGAGGGCAGACCCGAAGAGGGGGTGATTATGTATTTTGGGCAGCACGTGACGTCACTACGGCACTCGTGGCTGGCGGCACTCGTAGGCGTTGTAGATACGTTACTCTTCCGCACGTGTCTTCCAGCGCAATTTCCTGGTACGGTTGTAGAAGCCCTATGAAGCACAAATAGCATGGGCAGCAGTTGTCTACACAACGTGCCACCGCCGACTGGAGGGCAGATCCGAAGAGGGGATGATTGAGTACTTTGGGCAGCACGTGACGTCACTACGGCACTCGTGGCTGGCGGCACTCGTAGTCGTTATAGATACGTTATACTTCCGCTCGTGTCTTCCAGCACAATTTCCTCGTACGGTTGTAGAAGCCCTATGAAGCACAAATAAATAGCATGGGAAGCAGTTGTCTGCACAATGTGCCACTGCCGACTTGAGGGCCGCTCCCAAGAGGGGATGATTATGTATTTTGGTCAGCACGTGACGTCACTACGGCACTCGTGGCTGGCGGCACTCGTAGGCGTTATAGATACGTTATTCTTCCGCACGTGTCTTCGAGCGCAATTTCCTCGTACGGTTGTAGAAGCCCTATGAAGCACAAATAAATAGCATGGGAAGCAGTTGTCTGCAAAACGTGCCACTGCCGACTGGAGGGCAGATCCGAAGAGGGGATGATTATGTATTTTGGGCAGCACGTGACGTCACTACGGCACTCGTGGCTGGCGGCACTCGTAGGCGTTGTAGATACGTTACTCTTCCGCACGTGTCTTCCAGCGCAATTTCCTGGCACGGTTGTAGAAGCCCTATGAAGCACAAATAAATAGCATGGGAAACAGTTGTCTGCACAACGTGCCACTGCCGACTGGAGGGCAGATCCGAAAAGGGGATGATTATGTATTTTGGGCAGCACGTGACGTCACTACGGCACTCGTGGCTGGCGGCACTCGTAGGCGTTGTAGATACGTTACTCTTCCGCACGTGTCTTCCAGCGCAATTTCCTGGTACGGTTGTAGAAGCCCTATGAAGCACAAATAAATAGCATGGGAAGCATTTGTCTGCACAACGTGCCACCGCCGACTGGAGGGAAGATCCGAAGAGCGGATGATTATGTATTTTGAGCAGCACGTGACGTCACTACGGCACTCGTGGCTGGCGGCACTCGTAGGTGTTGTATATACGTTACTCTTCCGCACGTGTCTTCCAGCGCAATTTCCTCGTACGGTTGTTGAAGCCCTATGAAGCACAAATAGCATGGGCAGCAGTTGTCTACACAACGTGCAACCGCCGACTGGAGGGCAGATCCGAAGGGGGGATGATTGTGTATTTTGGGCAGCACGTGACGTCACTGCGGCACTCGTGGCTGGCGGCACTCGTAGGCATTATAGATACGTTATTCTTCCGCACGTGTCTTCGAGCGCAATTTCCTCGTACGGTTGTAGAAGCCCTATGAAGCACAAATAAATAGCATGGGAAGCAGTTGTCTGCACAACGTGCCACTGCCGACTGGAGGGCAGATCCGAAGAGGGGATGATTATGTATTTTGGGCAGCACGTGACGTCACTACGGCACTCGTGGCTGGCGGCACTCGTAGGCGTTGTAGATACGTTACTCTTCCGCACGTGTCTTCCAGCGCAATTTCCTGGTACGGTTGTAGAAGCCCTATGAAGCACAAATAGCATGGGCAGCAGTTGTCTACACAACGTGCCACCGCCGACTGGAGGGCAGATCCGAAGATGGGACGATTGTGTACTTTGGGCAGCACGTGACGTCACTACGGCACTCGTGGCTGGCGGCACTCGTAGTCGTTATAGATACGTTATACTTCCGCACGTGTCTTCCAGCACAATTTCCTCGTACGGTTGTAGAAGCCCTATGAAGCACAAATAAATAGCATGGGAAGCAGTTGTCTGCACAATGTGCCACTGCCGACTTGAGGGCGGATCCCAAGAGGGGATGATTATGTATTTTGGTCAGCACGTGACGTCACTACGGCACTCGTGGCTGGCGGCACTTGTAGGCGTTATAGATACGTTATTCTTCCGCACGTGTCTTCGAGCGCAATTTCCTCGTACGGTTGTAGAAGCCCTATGAAGCACAAATAAATAGCATGGGAAGCAGTTGTCTGCACAACGTGCCACTGCCGACTGGAGGGCAGATCCGAAGAGGGATGATTATGTATTTTGGGCAGCACGTGATGTCAATACGGCACTCGTGGCTGGCGGCACTCGTAGGCGTTGTAGATACGTTACTCTTCCGCACGTGTCTTCCAGCGCAATTTCCTGGTACGGTTGTAGAAGCCCTATGAAGCACAAGTAAATAGCATGGGAAACAGTTGTCTGCACAACGTGCCACTGCCGACTGGAGGGCAGATCCGAAAAGGGGATGATTATGTATTTTGGGCAGCACGTGACGTCACTAGGGCACTCGTGGCTGGCGGCACTCGTAGGCGTTGTAGATACGTTACTATTCCGCACGTGTCTTCCAGCGCAATTTCCTGGTACGGGTGTAGAAGCCCTATGAAGCACAAATAAATAGCATGGGAAGCAGTTGTCTGCACAATGTGCCACCGCCGACTAGAGGGCAGATCCGAAGAGGGGATGATTATGTATTTTAAGCAGCACGTGACGTCACTATGGCACTCGTGGCTGGCGGCACTCGTAGGCATTATAGATACGTTACTCTTCCGCACGTGTCTTCCATTGCGATTTCCTCGTACGGTTGTAGAAGCCATATGAAGCACAAATAAATAGCATGGGAAGCAGTTGTCTGCACAACGTGCCACTGCCGACTGGAGGGAAGATCCGAAGAGGGGATGATTATGTATTTTGGGCTGCACGTGACGTCACTACGGCACTCGTAGGCGTTATAGATACGTTACTCTTGCGCACGTGTCTTCCAGCGCAATTTCCTGGTACGGTTGTAGGAGCCCTATGAAGCACAAATAAATAGCATGGGAAGCAGTTGTCTGCACAACGTGCCACCGCCGACTGGAGGGCAGATCCGAAGAGGGAATGATTATGTATTTTGGGCAGCACGTGACGTCAATACGGCACTCGTGGCTGGCGGCACTCGTAGGCGTTGTAGATACGTTACTCTTCCGCACGTGTCTTCCAGTGCAATTTCCTGGTATGGTTGTAGAAGCCCTATGAAGCACAAATAAATAGCATGGGAAGCAGTTGTCTGCACAACGTGCCACCGCCGACTGGAGGGCAGATCCGAAGAGGTGATGATTATGTATTTTGGGCAGCACGTGACGTCACTATGGCACTCGTGGCTGGCGGCACTCGTAGGTATTGTGGATACGTTACTCTTCCGCACGTGTCTTCCAGCGCAATTTCCTGGTACGGTTGTAGAAGTCCTATGAAGCACAAATAAATAGCATGGGCAGCAGTTGTCTACAAAACGTGCCACCGCCGACTGGAGGGCAGATCCGAAGAGGGGGTGATTATGTATTTTGGGCAGCACGTGACGTCACTACGGCACTCGTGGCTGGCGGCACTCGTAGGCGTTGTAGATACGTTACTCTTCCGCACGTGCCTTCCAGCGCAATTTTCTGGTACGGTTGTAGAAGCCCTATGAAGCACAAATAGATAGCATGGAAAGCAGTTGTCTGCACAACGTGCCACCGCCGACTGGAGGGCAGATCCGAAGAGGGCATGATTATGTATTTTGGGCAGCACGTGACGTCACTACGGCACTCGTAGGCGTTATAGATACGTTACTCTTGCGCACGTGTCTTCCAGCGCAATTTCCTGGTACGGTTGTAGAAGCCCTATGAAGCACAAATAAATAGCATGGGCAGCAGTTGTCTACAAAACGTGCCACCGCCGACTGGAGGGCAGATCCGAAGAGGGGGTGATTATGTATTTTGGGCAGCACGTGACGGCACTACGGCACTCGTGGCTGGCGGCACTCGTAGGCGTTGTAGATACGTTACTCTTCCGCACGTGTCTTCCAGCGCAATTTTCTGGTACGGTTGTAGAAGCCCTATGAAGCACAAATAGATAGCATGGAAAGCAGTTGTCTGCACAACGTGCCACCGCCGACTGGAGGGCAGATCCGAAGAGGGGATGATTATGTATTTTGGGCAGCACGTGACGTCACTACGGCACTCGTGGCTGGCGGCACTCGTAGGCATTGTAGATACGTTACTCTTCCGCACGTGTCTTCCAGCGCAATTTCCTGGTACGGTTGTAGAAGCCCTATGAAGCACAAATAGCATGGGCAGCAGTTGTCTACACAATGTGCCACCGCCGACTGGAGGGCAGATCCGAAGAGGGGATGATTGTGTACTTTGGGCAGCACGTGACGTCACTACGGCACTCGTGGCTGGCGGCACTCGTATTCGTTATAGATACGTTATACTTCCGCACGTGTCTTCCAGCACAATTTCCTCGTACGGTTGTAGAAGCCCTATGAAGCACAAATAAATAGCATGGGAAGCAGTTGTCTGCACAATGTGCCACTGCCGACTTGAGGGCGGATCCCAAGAGGGGATGATTATGTATTTTGGTCAGCACGTGACGTCACTACGGCACTCGTGGCTGGCGGCACTCGTAGGCGTTATAGATACGTTATTCTTCCGCACGTGTCTTCGAGCGCAATTTCCTCGTACGGTTGTAGAAGCCCTACGAAGCACAAATAAATAGCATGGGAAGCAGTTGTCTGCACAACGTGCCACTGCCGACTGGAGGGCAGATCCGAAGAGGGGATGATTATGTATTTTGGGCAGCACGTGACGTCACTACGGCACTCGTGGCTGGCGGCACTCGTAGGCGTTGTAGATACGTTACTCTTCCGCACGTGTCTTCCAGAGCAATTTCCTGGTACGGTTGTAGAAGCCCTATGAAGCACAAATAAATAGCATGGGAAACAGTTGTCTGCACAACGTGCCACTGCCGACTGGAGGGCAGATCCGAAAAGGGGATGATTATGTATTTTGGGCAGCACGTGACGTCACTACGGCACTCGTGGCTGGCGGCACTCGTAGGCGTTGTAGATACGTTACTCTTCCGCACGTGTCTTCCAGCGCAATTTCCTGGTACGGTTGTAGAAGCCCTATGAAGCACAAATAAATAGCATGGGAAACAGTTGTCTGCACAACGTGCCACCGCCGACTGGAGGGCAGATCCGAAGATGGGATGATTATGTATTTTGAGCAGCACGTGACGTCACTACGGCACTCGTGGCTGGCGGCACTCGTAGGCGTTGTAGATACGTTACTCTTCCGCACGTGTCTTCCAGCGCAATTTCCTGGTACGGTTGTAGAAGCCCTATGAAGCACTAATAAATAGCATGGGAAACAGTTGTCTGCACAACGTGCCACTGCCGACTGGAGGGAAGATCCGAAAAGGGGATGATTATGTATTTTGGGCAGCACGTGACGTCACTACGGCACTCGTGGCTGGCGGCACTCGTAGGCGTTGTAGATACGTTACTCTTCTGCACGTGTCTTCCAGCGCAATTTCCTGGTACGGTTGTAGAAGCCCTATGAAGCACAAATAAATAGCATGGGAAGCAGTTGTCTGCACAACGTGCCACCGCCGACTGGAGGGAAGATCCGAAGAGGGGATGATTATGTATTTTGAGCAGCACGTGACGTCACTACAGCACTCGTGGCTGGCGGCACTCGTAGGTGTTGTAGATACGTTACTCTTCCGCACGTGTCCTCCAGCGCAATTTCCTCGTACGGTTGTAGAAGCCCTATGAAACACAAATAGCATGGGCAGCAGTTGTCTACACAACGTGCCACCGCCGACTGGAGGGCAGATCCGAAGAGGGGATGGTTGTGTATTTTGGGCAGCACGTGACGTCACTACGGCACTCGTGGCTGGCGGCACTCGTAGGCATTATAGATACGTTATTCTTCCGCACGTGTCTTCGAGCGCAGTTTCCTCGTACGGTTGTAGAAGCCCTATGAAGCACAAATAAATAGCATGGGAAGCAGTTGTCTGCACAACGTGCCACTGCCGACTGGAGGGCAGATCCGAAGAGGGGATGATTATGTATTTTGGGCAGCACGTGACGTCACTACGGCACTCGTGGCTGGCGGCACTCGTAGGCGTTGTAGATACGTTACTCTTCCGCACGTGTCTTCCAGCGCAATTTCCTGGTACGGTTGTAGAAGCCCTATGAAGCACAAATAAATAGCATGGGAAAGTTGTCTGCACAACGTGCCACCGCCGACTGGAGGGCAGATCCAAAGAGGGGATGATTATGTATTTTGGGCAGCACGTGACGTCACTACGGCACTCGTGGCTGGCGGCACTCGTTGGCGTTATAGATACGTTACTCTTCCGCACGTGTCTTCCATTGCGATTTCCTCGTACGGTTGTAGAAGCCCCATGAAGCACAAATAAATAGCATGGGAAGCAGTTGTCTGCACAACGTGCCACTGCCGACTGGAGGGCAGATCCGAAAAGGGGATGATTATGTATTTTGGGCAGCACATGACGTCACTACGGCGCTCGTGGCTGGCGGCACTCGTAGGCGTTGTAGATACGTTACTCTTCCGCACGTGTCTTCCAGCGCAATTTCCTGGTACGGTTGTAGAAGCCCTATGAAGCACAAATAAATAGCATGGGAAGCAGTTGTCTGCACAACGTGCCACCGCCGACTGGAGGGAAGATCCGAAGAGGGGATGATTATGTATTTTGGGCAGCACGTGACGTCACTACGGCACTCGTGGCTGGCGGCACTCGTAGGTGTTGTAGATACGTTACTCTTCCGCACGTGTCTTCCAGCGCAATTTCCTCGTACGGTTGTAGAAGCCCTATGAAGCACAAATAGCATGGGCAGCAGTTGTCTACACAACGTGCCACCGCCGACTGGAGGGCAGATGCGAAGAGGGGATGATTGTGTACTTTGGGCAGCACGTGACGTCACTACGGCACTCGTGGCTGGCGGCACTCGCAGTCGTTATAGATACGTTATACTTCCGCACGTGTCTTCCAGCACAATTTCCTCGTACGGTTGTAGAAGCCCTATGAAGCACAAATAAATAGCATGGGAAGCAGTTGTCTGCACAATGTGCCACTGCCGACTTGAGGGCGGATCCGAAGAGGGGATGATTATGTATTTTGGGCAGCACGTGACGTCACTACGGCACTCGTGGCTGGCGGCACTCGTAGGCGTTGTAGGTACGTTTCTCTTCCGCACGTGTCTTCCAGCGCAATTTCCTGGTACGGGTGTAGAAGCCCAATGAAGCACAAATAAATAGCATGGGAAGCAGTTGTCTGCACAACGTGCCACCGCCGACTAGAGGGCAGATCCGAAGAGGGGATGATTATGTATTTTGGGCAGCACGTGACGTCACTATGGCACTCGTGGCTGGCGGCACTCGTAGGCATTATAGATACGTTACTCTTCCGCACGTGTCTTCCATTGCGATTTCCTCGTACGGTTGTAGAAGCCCTATGAAGCACAAATAAATAGCATGGGAAGCAGTTGTCTGCACAACGTGCCACTGCCGACTGGAGGGAAGATCCGAAGAGGGGATGATTATGTATTTTGGGCTGCACGTGACGTCACTACGGCACTCGTAGGCGTTATAGATACGTTACTCTTGCGCACGTGTCTTCCAGCGCAATTTCCTGGTACGGTTGTAGGAGCCCTATGAAGCACAAATAAATAGCATGGGAAGCAGTTGTCTGCACAACGTGCCACCGCCGACTGGAGGGCAGATCCGAAGAGGTGATGATTATGTATTTTGGGCAGCACGTGACGTCACTATGGCACTCGTGGCTGGCGGCACTCGTAGGTATTGTGGATACGTTACTCTTCCGCACGTGTCTTCCAGCGCAATTTCCTGGTACGGTTGTAGAAGCCCTATGAAGCACAAAAAAATAACATGGGCAGCAGTTGTCTACAAAACGTGCCACCGCCGACTGGAGGGCAGATCCGAACAGGGGGTGATTATGTATTTTGGGCAGCACGTGACGTCACTACGGCACTCGTGGCTGGCGGCACTCGTAGGCGTTGTAGATACGTTACTCTTCCGCACGTGTCTTCCAGCGCAATTTCCTGGTACGGTTGTAGAAGCCCTATGAAGCACAAATAGCATGGGCAGCAGTTGTCTACACAACGTGCCACCGCCGACTGGAGGGCAGATCCGAAGAGGGGATGATTGTGTACTTTGGGCAGCACGTGACGTCACTACGGCACTCGTGGCTGGCGGCACTCGTAGTCGTTATAGATACGTTATACTTCCGCTCGTGTCTTCCAGCACAATTTCCTCGTACGGTTGTACAAGCCCTATGAAGCACAAATAAATAGCATGGGAAGCAGTTGTCTGCACAATGTGCCACTGCCGACTTGAGGGCGGCTCCCAAGAGGGGATGATTATGTATTTTGGTCAGCACGTGACGTCACTACGGCACTCGTGGCTGGCGGCACTCGTAGGCGTTATAGATACGTTATTCTTCCGCTCGTGTCTTCGAGCGCAATTTCCTCGTACGGTTGTAGAATAACTATGAAGCACAAATAAATAGCATGGGAAGCAGTATCTGCAAAACGTGCCACTGCCGACTGGAGGGCAGATCCGAAGAGGGGATGATTATGTATTTTGGGCAGCACGTGACGTCACTACGGCACTCGTGGCTGGCGGCACTCGTAGGCGTTGTAGATACGTTACTCTTCCGCACGTGTCTTCCAGCGCAATTTCCTGGTACGGTTGTAGAAGCCCTATGAAGCACAAATAAATAGCATGGGAAACAGTTGTCTGCACAACGTGCCACTGCCGACTGGAGGGCAGATCCGAAAAGGGGATGATTATGTATTTTGGGCAGCACGTGACGTCACTACGGCACTCGTGGCTGGCGGCACTCGTAGGCGTTGTAGATACGTTACTCTTCCGCACGTGTCTTCCAGCGCAATTTCCTGGTACGGTTGTAGAAGCCCTATGAAGCACAAATAAATAGCATGGGAAGCATTTGTCTGCACAACGTGCCACCGCCGACTGGAGGGAAGATCCGAAGAGCGGATGATTATGTATTTTGAGCAGCACGTGACGTCACTACGGCACTCGTGGCTGGCGGCACTCGTAGGTGTTGTATATACGTTACTCTTCCGCACGTGTCTTCCAGCGCAATTTCCTCGTACGGTTGTAGAAGCCCTATGAAGCACAAATAGCATGGGCAGCAGTTGTCTACACAACGTGCAACCGCCGACTGGAGGGCAGATCCGAAGGGGGGATGATTGTGTATTTTGGGCAGCACGTGACGTCACTACGGCACTCGTGGCTGGCGGCACTCGTAGGCATTATAGATACGATATTCTTCCGCACGTGTCTTCGAGCGCAATTTCCTCGTACGGTTGTAGAAGCCCTATGAAGCACAAATAAATAGCATGGGAAGCAGTTGTCTGCACAATGTGCCACTGCCGACTTGAGGGCGGATCCCAAGAGGGGATGATTATGTATTTTGGTCAGCACGTGACGTCACTACGGCACTCGTGGCTGGCGGCACTCGTAGGCGTTATAGATACGTTATTCTTCCGCACGTGTCTTCGAGCGCAATTTCCTCGTACGGTTGTAGAAGCCCTATGAAGCACAAATAAATAGCATGGGAAGCAGTTGTCTGCACAACGTGCCACTGCCGACTGGAGGGCAGATCCGAAGAGGGGATGATTATGTATTTTGGGCAGCACGTGACGTCAATACGGCACTCGTGGCTGGCGGCACTCGTAGGCGTTGTAGATACGTTACTCTTCCGCACGTGTCTTCCAGCGCAATTTCCTGGTACGGTTGTAGAAGCCCTATGAAGCACAAATAAATAGCATGGGAAACAGTTGTCTGCACAACGTGCCACTGCCGACTGGAGGGCAGATCCGAAAAGGGGATGATTATGTATTTTGGGCAGCACGTGACGTCACTACGGCACTCGTGGCTGGCGGCACTCGTAGGCGTTGTAGATACGTTACTCTTCCGCACGTGTCTTCCAGCGCAATTTCCTGGTACGGGTGTAGAAGCCCTATGAAGCACAAATAAATAGCATGGGAAGCAGTTGTCTGCACAACGTGCCACCGCCGACTAGAGGGCAGATCCGAAGAGGGGATGATTATGTATTTTGGGCAGCACGTGACGTCACTATGGCACTCGTGGCTGGCGGCACTCGTAGGCATTATAGATACGTTACTCTTCCGCACGTGTCTTCCATTGCGATTTCCTCGTACGGTTGTAGAAGCCCTATGAAGCACAAATAAATAGCATGGGAAGCAGTTGTCTGCACAACGTGCCACTGCCGACTGGAGGGAAGATCCGAAGAGGGGATGATTATGTATTTTGGGCTGCACGTGACGTCACTACGGCACTCGTAGGCGTTATAGATACGTTACTCTTGCGCACGTGTCTTCCAGCGCAATTTCCTGGTACGGTTGTAGGAGCCCTATGAAGCACAAATAAATAGCATGGGAAGCAGTTGTCTGCACAACGTGCCACCGCCGACTGGAGGGCAGATCCGAAGAGGGAATGATTATGTATTTTGGGCAGCACGTGACGTCAATACGGCACTCGTGGCTGGCGGCACTCGTAGGCGTTGTAGATACGTTACTCTTCCGCACGTGTCTTCCAGTGCAATTTCCTGGTATGGTTGTAGAAGCCCTATGAAGCACAAATAAATAGCATGGGAAGCAGTTGTCTGCACAACGTGCCACCGCCGACTGGAGGGCAGATCCGAAGAGGTGATGATTATGTATTTTGGGCAGCACGTGACGTCACTATGGCACTCGTGGCTGGCGGCACTCGTAGGTATTGTGGATACGTTACTCTTCCGCACGTGTCTTCCAGCGCAATTTCCTGGTACGGTTGTAGAAGCCCTATGAAGCACAAATAAATAGCATGGGCAGCAGTTGTCTACAAAACGTGCCACCGCCGACTGGAGGGCAGATCCGAAGAGGGGGTGATTATGTATTTTGGGCAGCACGTGACGTCACTACGGCACTCGTGGCTGGCGGCACTCGTAGGCGTTGTAGATACGTTACTCTTCCGCACGTGCCTTCCAGCGCAATTTTCTGGTACGGTTGTAGAAGCCCTATGAAGCACAAATAGATAGCATGGAAAGCAGTTGTCTGCACAACGTGCCACCGCCGACTGGAGGGCAGATCCGAAGAGGGCATGATTATGTATTTTGGACAGCACGTGACGTCACTACGGCACTCGTGGCTGGCGGCACTCGTAGGCGTTGTAGATACGTTACTCTTCCGCACGTGTCTTCCAGCGCAATTTCCTGGTACGGTTGTAGAAGCCCTATTAAGCACAAATAGCATGGGCAGCAGTTGTCTACACAACGTGCCACCGCCGACTGGAGGGCAGATCCGAAGAGGGGATGATTGTGTACTTTGGGCAGCACGTGACGTCACTACGGCACTCGTGGCTGGCGGCACTCGTAGTCGTTATAGAAACGTTATACTTCCGCACGTGTCTTCCAGCACAATTTCCTCGTACGGTTGTAGAAGCCCTATGAAGCACAAATAAATAGCATGGGAAGCAGTTGTCTGCACAATGTGCCACTGCCGACTTGAGGGCGGATCCCAAGAGGGGATGATTATGTATTTTGGTCAGCACGTGACGTCACTACGGCACTCGTGGCTGGCGGCACTCGTAGGCGTTATAGATACGTTATTCTTCCGCACGTGTCTTCGAGCGCAATTTCCTCGTACGGTTGTAGAAGCCCTATGAAGCACAAATAAATAGCATGGGAAGCAGTTGTCTGCACAACGTGCCACTGCCGACTGGAGGGCAGATCCGAAGAGGGGATGATTATGTATTTTGGGCAGCACGTGACGTCACTACGGCACTCGTGGCTGGCGGCACTCGTAGGCGTTGTAGATACATTACTCTTCCGCACGTGTCTTCCAGCGCAATTTCCTGGTACGGTTGTAGAAGCCCTATGAAGCACAAATAAATAGCATGGGAAACAGTTGTCTGCACAACGTGCCACTGCCGACTGGAGGGCAGATCCGAAAAGGGGATGATTATGTATTTTGGGCAGCACGTGACGTCACTACGGCACTCGTGGCTGGCGGCACTCGTAGGCGTTGTAGATACGTTACTCTTCCGCACGTGTCTTCCAGCGCAATTTCCTGGTACGGTTGTAGAAGCCCTATGAAGCACAAATAAATAGCATGGGAAGCAGTTGTCTGCACAACGTGCCACCGCCGACTGGAGGGAAGATCCGAAGAGGGGATGATTATGTATTTTGAGCAGCACGTGACGTCACTACGGCACTCGTGGCTCGCGGCACTCGTAGGTGTTGTAGATACGTTACTCTTCCGCACGTGTCTTCCAGCGCAATTTCCTCGTACGGTTGTAGAAGACCTATGAAGCACAAATAGCAAGGGCAGCAGTTGTCTACACAACGTGCCACCGCCGACTGGAGGGCAGATCCGAAGAGGGGATGATTGTGTATTTTGGGCAGCACGTGACGTCACTACGGCACTCGTGGCTGGCAGCACTCGTAGGCATTATAGATACGTTATTCTTCCGCTCGTGTCTTCGAGCGCAATTTCCTCGTACGGTTGTAGAAGCCCTATGAAGCACAAATAAATAGCATGGGAAGCAGTTGTCTGCACAATGTGCCACTGCCGACTTGAGGGCGGATCCCAAGAGGGGATGATTATGTATTTTGGTCAGCACGTGACGTCACTACGGCACTCGTGGCTGGCGGCACTCGTAGGCGTTATAGATACGTTATTCTTCCGCACGTGTCTTCGAGCGCAATTTCCTCGTACGGTTGTAGAAGCCCTATGAAGCACAAATAAATAGCATGGGAAGCAGTTGTCTGCACAACGTGCCACTGCCGACTGGAGGGCAGATCCGAAGAGGGGATGATTATGTATTTTGGGCAGCACGTGACGTCAATACGGCACTCGTGGCTGGCGGCACTCGTAGGCGTTGTAGATACGTTACTCTTCCGCACGTGTCTTCCAGCGCAATTTCCTGGTACGGTTGTAGAAGCCCTATGAAGCACAAATAAATAGCATGGGAAACAGTTGTCTGCACAACGTGCCACTGCCGACTGGAGGGCAGATCCGAAAAGGGGATGATTATGTATTTTGGGCAGCACGTGACGTCACTACGGCACTCGTGGCTGGCGGCACTCGTAGGCGTTGTAGATACGTTACTCTTCCGCACGTGTCTTCCAGCGCAATTTCCTGGTACGGGTGTAGAAGCCCTATGAAGCACAAATAAATAGCATGGGAAGCAGTTGTCTGCACAACGTGCCACCGCCGACTAGAGGGCAGATCCGAAGAGGGGATGATTATGTATTTTGGGCAGCACGTGACGTCACTATGGCACTCGTGGCTGGCGGCACTCGTAGGCATTATAGATACGTTACTCTTCCGCACGTGTCTTCCATTGCGATTTCCTCGTACGGTTGTAGAAGCCCTATGAAGCACAAATAAATAGCATGGGAAGCAGTTGTCTGCACAACGTGCCACTGCCGACTGGAGGGAAGATCCGAAGAGGGGATGATTATGTATTTTGGGCTGCACGTGACGTCACTACGGCACTCGTAGGCGTTATAGATACGTTACTCTTGCGCACGTGTCTTCCAGCGCAATTTCCTGGTACGGTTGTAGGAGCCCTATGAAGCACAAATAAATAGCATGGGAAGCAGTTGTCTGCACAACGTGCCACCGCCGACTGGAGGGCAGATCCGAAGAGGGAATGATTATGTATTTTGGGCAGCACGTGACGTCAATACGGCACTCGTGGCTGGCGGCACTCGTAGGCGTTGTAGATACGTTACTCTTCCGCACGTGTCTTCCAGTGCAATTTCCTGGTATGGTTGTAGAAGCCCTATGAAGCACAAATAAATAGCATGGGAAGCAGTTGTCTGCACAACGTGCCACCGCCGACTGGAGGGCAGATCCGAAGAGGTGATGATTATGTATTTTGGGCAGCACGTGACGTCACTATGGCACTCGTGGCTGGCGGCACTCGTAGGTATTGTGGATACGTTACTCTTCCGCACGTGTCTTCCAGCGCAATTTCCTGGTACGGTTGTAGAAGCCCTATGAAGCACAAATAAATAGCATGGGCAGCAGTTGTCTACAAAACGTGCCACCGCCGACTGGAGGGCAGATCCGAAGAGGGGGTGATTATGTATTTTGGGCAGCACGTGACGTCACTACGGCACTCGTGGCTGGCGGCACTCGTAGGCGTTGTAGATACGTTACTCTTCCGCACGTGCCTTCCAGCGCAATTTTCTGGTACGGTTGTAGAAGCCCTATGAAGCACAAATAGATAGCATGGAAAGCAGTTGTCTGCACAACGTGCCACCGCCGACTGGAGGGCAGATCCGAAGAGGGCATGATTATGTATTTTGGACAGCACGTGACGTCACTACGGCACTCGTGGCTGGCGGCACTCGTAGGCGTTGTAGATACGTTACTCTTCCGCACGTGTCTTCCAGCGCAATTTCCTGGTACGGTTGTAGAAGCCCTATTAAGCACAAATAGCATGGGCAGCAGTTGTCTACACAACGTGCCACCGCCGACTGGAGGGCAGATCCGAAGAGGGGATGATTGTGTACTTTGGGCAGCACGTGACGTCACTACGGCACTCGTGGCTGGCGGCACTCGTAGTCGTTATAGAAACGTTATACTTCCGCACGTGTCTTCCAGCACAATTTCCTCGTACGGTTGTAGAAGCCCTATGAAGCACAAATAAATAGCATGGGAAGCAGTTGTCTGCACAATGTGCCACTGCCGACTTGAGGGCGGATCCCAAGAGGGGATGATTATGTATTTTGGTCAGCACGTGACGTCACTACGGCACTCGTGGCTGGCGGCACTCGTAGGCGTTATAGATACGTTATTCTTCCGCACGTGTCTTCGAGCGCAATTTCCTCGTACGGTTGTAGAAGCCCTATGAAGCACAAATAAATAGCATGGGAAGCAGTTGTCTGCACAACGTGCCACTGCCGACTGGAGGGCAGATCCGAAGAGGGGATGATTATGTATTTTGGGCAGCACGTGACGTCACTACGGCACTCGTGGCTGGCGGCACTCGTAGGCGTTGTAGATACATTACTCTTCCGCACGTGTCTTCCAGCGCAATTTCCTGGTACGGTTGTAGAAGCCCTATGAAGCACAAATAAATAGCATGGGAAACAGTTGTCTGCACAACGTGCCACTGCCGACTGGAGGGCAGATCCGAAAAGGGGATGATTATGTATTTTGGGCAGCACGTGACGTCACTACGGCACTCGTGGCTGGCGGCACTCGTAGGCGTTGTAGATACGTTACTCTTCCGCACGTGTCTTCCAGCGCAATTTCCTGGTACGGTTGTAGAAGCCCTATGAAGCACAAATAAATAGCATGGGAAGCAGTTGTCTGCACAACGTGCCACCGCCGACTGGAGGGAAGATCCGAAGAGGGGATGATTATGTATTTTGAGCAGCACGTGACGTCACTACGGCACTCGTGGCTCGCGGCACTCGTAGGTGTTGTAGATACGTTACTCTTCCGCACGTGTCTTCCAGCGCAATTTCCTCGTACGGTTGTAGAAGACCTATGAAGCACAAATAGCAAGGGCAGCAGTTGTCTACACAACGTGCCACCGCCGACTGGAGGGAAGATCCGAAGAGGGGATGATTATGTATTTTGGGCAGCACGTGACGTCACTACGGCACTCGTGGCTGGCGGCACTCGTTGGCGTTATAGATACGTTACTCTTCCGCACGTGTCTTCCATTGCGATTTCCTCGTACGGTTGTAGAAGCCCCATGAAGCACAAATAAATAGCATGGGAAGCAGTTGTCTGCACAACGTGCCACTGCCGACTGGAGGGCAGATCCGAAAAGGGGATGATTATGTATTTTGGGCAGCACATGACGTCACTACGGCGCTCGTGGCTGGCGGCACTCGTAGGTGTTGTAGATACGTTACTCTTCCGCACGTGTCTTCCAGCGCAATTTCCTCGTACGGTTGTAGAAGCCCTATGAAGCACAAATAGCATGGGCAGCAGTTGTCTACACAACGTGCCACCGCCGACTGGAGGGCAGATGCGAAGAGGGGATGATTGTGTACTTTGGGCAGCACGTGACGTCACTACGGCACTCGTGGCTGGCGGCACTCGCAGTCGTTATAGATACGTTATACTTCCGCACGTGTCTTCCAGCACAATTTCCTCGTACGGTTGTAGAAGCCCTATGAAGCACAAATAAATAGCATGGGAAGCAGTTGTCTGCACAATGTGCCACTGCCGACTTGATAACGGATCCGAAGAGGGGATGATTATGTATTTTGGGCAGCACGTGACGTCACTACGGCACTCGTGGCTGGCGGCACTCGTAGGCGTTATAGATACGTTATTCTTCCGTACGTGTCTTCCAGCGCAATTTCCTTGTACGGTTGTAGAAGCCCTATGAAGCACAAATAAATAGCATGGGAAGCAGTTGTCTGCACAATGTGCCACTGCCGACTTGAGGGCGGATCCGAAGAGGGGATGATTACGTATTTTGGGCAGCACGTGGCGTCACTGCGGCACTCGTGGCTGGCGGCACTCGTAGGCGTTGTAGATACGTTACTCTTCCGCACGTGTCTTCCAGCGCAATTTCCTGGTACGGGTGTAGAAGCCCTATGAAGCACAAATAAATAGCATGGGAAGCAGTTGTCTGCACAACGTGCCACCGCCGACTAGAGGGCAGATCCGAAGAGGGGATGATTATGTATTTTGGGCAGCACGTGACGTCACTATGGCACTCGTGGCTGGCGGCACTCGTAGGCATTATAGATACGTTACTCTTCCGCACGTGTCTTCCATTGCGATTTCCTCGTACGGTTGTAGAAGCCCTATGAAGCACAAATAAATAGCATGGGAAGCAGTTGTCTGCACAACGTGCCACTGCCGACTGGAGGGAAGATCCGAAGAGGGGATGATTATGTATTTTGGGCTGCACGTGACGTCACTACGGCACTCGTAGGCGTTATAGATACGTTACTCTTGCGCACGTGTCTTCCAGCGCAATTTCCTGGTACGGTTGTAGGAGCCCTATGAAGCACAAATAAATAGCATGGGAAGCAGTTGTCTGCACAACGTGCCACCGCCGACTGGAGGGCAGATCCGAAGAGGGGATGATTATGTATTTTGGGCAGCACGTGACGTCAATACGGCACTCGTGGCTGGCGGCACTCGTAGGCGTTGTAGATACGTTACTCTTCCGCACGTGTCTTCCAGTGCAATTTCCTGGTATGGTGGTAGAAGCCCTATGAAGCACAAATAAATAGCATGGGAAGCAGTTGTCTGCACAACGTGCCACCGCCGACTGGAGGGCAGATCCGAAGAGGTGATGATTATCTATTTTGGGCAGCACGTGACGTCACTATGGCACTCGTAGGTATTGTGGATACGTTACTCTTCCGCACGTGTCTTCCAGCGCAATTTCCTGGTACGGTTGTAGAAGCCCTATGAAGCACAAATAAATAGCATGGGCAGCAGTTGTCTACAAAACGTGCCACCGCCGACTGGAGGGCAGATCCGAAGAGGGGGTGATTATGTATTTTGGGCAGCACGTGACGTCACTACGGCACTCGTGGCTGGCGGCACTCGTAGGCGTTGTAGATACGTTACTCTTCCGCACGTGTCTTCCAGCGCAATTTTCTGGTACGGTTGTAGAAGCCCTATGAAGCACAAATAGATAGCATGGAAAGCAGTTGTCTGCACAACGTGCCACCGCCGACTGGAGGGCAGATCCGAAGAGGGGATGATTATGTATTTTGGGCAGCACGTGACGTCACTACGGCACTCGTGGCTGGCGGCACTCGTAGGCGTTGTAGATACGTTACTCTTCCGCACGTGTCTTCCAGCGCAATTTCCTGGTACGGTTGTAGAAGCCCTATGAAGCACAAATAGCATGGGCAGCAGTTGTCTACACAACGTGCCACCGCCGACTGGAGGGCAGATCCGAAGAGGGGATGATTGTGTACTTTGGGCAGCACGTGACGTCACTACGGCACTCGTGGCTGGCGGCACTCGTAGTCGTTTTAGATACGTTATACTTCCGCACGTGTCTTCCAGCACAATTTCCTCGTACGGTTGTAGAAGCCCTATGAAGCACAAATAAATAGCATGGGAAGCAGTTGTCTGCACAATGTGCCACTGCCGACTTGAGGGCGGATCCCAAGAGGGGATGATTATGTATTTTCGTCAGCACGTGACGTCACTACGGCACTCGTGGCTGGCGGCACTCGTAGGCGTTATAGATACGTTATTCTTCCGCACGTGTCTTCCAGCGCAATTTCCTTGTACGGTTGTAGAAGCCCTATGAAGCACAAATAAATAGCATGGGAAGCAGTTGCCTGCACAATGTGCCACTGCCGACTTGAGGGCGGATCCGAAGAGGGGATGATTATGTATTTTGGGCAGCACGTGACGTCACTACGGCACTCGTGGCTGGCGGCACTCGTAGGCGTTGTAGATACGTTACTCTTCCGCACGTGTCTTCCATTGCGATTTCCTCGTACGGTTGTAGAAGCCCTATGAAGCACAAATAAATAGCATGGGAAGCAGTTGTCTGCACAACGTGCCACTGCCGACTGGAGGGCAGATCCGAAAAGGGGATGATTATGTATTTTGGGCAGCACGTGACGTCACTACGGCACTCGTGGCTGGCGGCACTCGTACGTGTTGTAGATACGTTACTCTTCCGCACGTGTCTTCCAGCGCAATTTCCTGGTACGGCTGTAGAAGCCCTATGAAGCACAAATAAATAGCATGGGTAGCAGTTGTCTACAAAACGTGCCACCGCCGACTGGAGGGCAGATCCGAAGAGGGGATGATTATGTATTTTGGGCTGCACGTGACGTCACTACGGCACTCGTGGCTGGCGGCACTCGTAGGCGTTGTAGATACGTTACTCTTCCGCATGTGTCTTCCAGCGCATTTTCCTGGTACGGGTGTAGAAGCCCTATGAAGCACAAATAAATAGCATGGGAAGCAGTTGTCTGCACAACGTGCCACTGCCGACTGGAGGGCAGATCCGAAAAGGGGATGATTATGTATTTTGGGCAGCACGTGACGTCACTACGGCACTCGTGGCTGGCGGCACTCGTACGTGTTGTAGATACGTTACTCTTCCGCACGTGTCTTCCAGCGCAATTTCCTGGTACGGCTGTAGAAGCCCTATGAAGCACAAATAAATAGCATGGGTAGCAGTTGTCTACAAAACGTGCCACCGCCGACTGGAGGGCAGATCCGAAGAGGGGATGATTATGTATTTTGGGCAGCACGTGACGTCACTATGGCACTCGTGGCTGGCGGCACTCGTGGGCGTTATAGATACGTTACTCTCCCGCACGTGTCTTCCATTGCGATTTCCTCGTACGGTTGTAGAAGCCCTATGAAGCACAAATATATAGCATGGGAAGCAGTTGTCTGCACAACGTGCCACTGAAGACTGGAGGGCAGATCCGAAAAGGGGATGATTATGTATTTTGGGCAGCACGTGACGTCACTACGGCACTCGTGGCTGGCGGCACTCGTACGTGTTGTAGATACGTTACTCTTCCGCATGTGTCTTCCAGCGCAATTTCCTGGTACGGTTGTAGAAGCCCTATGAAGCACAAATAAAGAGCATGGGAAACAGTTGTCTGCACAACGTGCCACCGCCGACTGGAGGGCAGATCCGAAGAGGGGATGATTATGTATTTTGGGCAGCACGTGACGTCACTACGGCACTCGTGGCTGGCGGCACTCGTTGGCGTTATAGATACGTTACTCTTCCGCGCGTGTCTTCCATTGCGATTTCCTCGTACGGTTGTAGAAGCCCCATGAAGCACAAATGAATAGCATGGGAAGCAGTTGTCTGCACAACGTGCCACTGCCGACTGGAGGGCAGATCCGAAAAGGGGATGATTATGTATTTTGGGCAGCACGTGACGTCACTACGGCACTCGTGGCTGGCGGCACTCGTAGGCGTTGTAGATACGTTACTTTTCCGCACGTGTCTTCCAGCGCAATTTCCTGGTACGGTTGTAGAAGCCCTATGAAGCACAAATAAATAGCATGGGAAACAGTTGTCTGCACAACGTGCCACCGCCGACTGGAGGGCAGATCCGAAGAGGGGATGATTATGTATTTTGGGCAGCACGTGACGTCACTACGGCACTCGTGGCTGGCGGCACTCGTTGGCGTTATAGATACGTTACTCTTCCGCACGTGTCTTCCATTGCGATTTCCTCGTACGGTTGTAGAAGCCCCATGAAGCACAAATAAATAGCATGGGAAGCAGTTGTCTGCACAACGTGCCCCTGCCGACTGGAGGGCAGATCCGAAAAGGGGATGATTATGTATTTTGGGCAGCACGTGACGTCACTACGGCACTCGTGGCTGGCGGCACTCGTAGGCGTTGTAGATACGTTACTCTTCCGCACGTGTCTTCCAGCGCAATTTCCTGGTACGGCTGTAGAAGCCCTATGAAGCACAAATAAATAGCATGGGTAGCAGTTGTCTACAAAACGTGCCACCGCCGACTGGAGGGCAGATCCGAAGAGGGGATGATTATGTATTTTGGGCTGCACGTGACGTCACTACGGCACTCGTGGCTGGCGGCACTCGTAGGCGTTGTAGATACGTTACTCTTCCGCACGTGTCTTCCAGCGCAATTTCCTGGTACGGGTGTAGAAGCCCTATGAAGCACAAATAAATAGCATGGGAAGCAGTTGTCTGCACAACGTGCCACCGCCGACTGGAGGGCAGATCCGAAGAGGGGATGATTATGTATTTTGGGCAGCACGTGACGTCACTACGGCACTCGTGGCTGGCGGCACTCGTAGGCGTTATAGATACGTTACTCTTCCGCACGTGTCTTCCATTGCGATTTCCTCGTACGGTTGTAGAAGCCCTATGAAGCACAAATAAATAGCATGGGAAGCAGTTGTCTGCACAACGTCCCACTGAAGACTGGAGGGCAGATCCGAAAAGGGGATGATTATGTATTTTGGGCAGCACGTGACGTCACTATGGCACTCGTGGCTGGCGGCACTCGTAGGCGTTGTAGATACGTTACTCTTCCGCACGTATCTTCCAGCGCAATTTCCTGGTACGGTTGTAGAAGCCCTATGAAGCACAAATAAATAGCATGGGTAGCAGTTGTCTACAAAACGTGCCACCGCCGACTGGAGGGCAGATCCGAAGAGGGGATGATTATGTATTTTGGGCTGCACGTGACGTCACTACGGCACTCGTGGCTGGCGGCACTCGTAGGCGTTATAGATACATTACTCTTGCGCACGTGTCTTCCAGCGCAATTTCCTGGTACGGTTGTAGAAGCCCTATGAAGCACAAATAGCATGGGCAGCAGTTGTCTACACAACGTGCCACCGCCGACTGGAGGGCAGATCCGAAGAGGGGATGATTATGTACTTTGGGCAGCACGTGACGTCACTACGGCACTCGTGGCTGGCGACACTCGTAGGCGCTGTAGATACGTTACTCTTCCGCACGTGTCTTCCAGCGCAATTTCCTGGTACAGTTGTAGAAGCCCTATGAAGCACAAATAAATAGCATGGGAAGCAGTTGTCTGCACAAAATGCCACCGCCGACTGGAGGGCAGATCCGAAGAGGGGATGATTATGTATTTTGGGCAGCACGTGACGTCACTACGGCACTCGTGGCTGGCGGCACTCGTAGGCATTATAGATACGTTATTCTTCCGCACGTGTCTTCGAGCGCAATTTCCTCGTACGGTTGTAGAAGCCCTATGAAGCACAAATAAATAGCATGGGAAGCAGTTGTCTGCACAACGTGCCACTGCCGACTGGAGGGCAGATCCGAAGAGGGGATGATTATGTATTTTGGGCAGCACGTGACGTCACTACGGCACTCGTGGCTGGCGGCACTCGTAGGCGTTGTAGATACGTTACTCTTCCGCACGTGTCTTCCAGCGCAATTTCCTTGTACGGTTGTAGAAGCCCTATGAAGCACAAATAAAGAGCACGGGAAACAGTTGTCTGCACAACGTGCCACCGCCGACTGGAGGGCAGATCCGAAGAGGGGATGATTATGTATTTTGGGCAGCACGTGACGTCACTACGGCACTCGTGGCTGGCGGCACTCGTTGGCGTTATAGATACGTTACTCTTCCGCGCGTGTCTTCCATTGCGATTTCCTCGTACGGTTGTAGAAGCCCCATGAAGCACAAATGAATAGCATGGGAAGCAGTTGTCTGCACAACGTGCCACTGCCGACTGGAGGGCAGATCCGAAAAGGGGATGATTATGTATTTTGGGCAGCACGTGACGTCACTACGGCACTCGTGGCTGGCGGCACTCGTAGGCGTTGTAGATACGTTACTCTTCCGCACGTGTCTTCCAGCGCAATTTCCTGGTACGGTTGTAGAAGCCCTATGAAGCACAAATAAATAGCATGGGAAGCAGTTGTCTGCACAACGTGCCACCGCCGACTGGAGGGAAGATCCGAAGAGGGGATGATTATGTATTTTGAGCAGCACGTGACGTCACTACGGCACTCGTGGCTGGCGGCACTCGTAGGTGTTGTAGATACGTTACTCTTCCGCACGTGTCTTCCAGCGCAATTTCCTCGTACGGTTGTAGAAGCCCTATGAAGCACAAATAGCATGGGAAGCAGTTGTCTGCACAACGTGCCACTGCCGACTGGAGGGCAGATCCGAAGAGGGGATGATTATGTATTTTGGGCAGCACGTGACGTCACTACGGCACTCGTGGCTGGCGGCACTCGTAGGCGTTGTAGATACGTTACTCTTCCGCACGTGTCTTCCAGCGCAATTTCCTGGTACGGTTGTAGAAGCCCTATGAAGCACAAATAAATAGCATGGGAAACAGTTGTCTGCACAACGTGCCACCGCCGACTGGAGGGCAGATCCGAAGAGGGGATGATTATGTATTTTGGGCAGCACGTGACGTCACTACGGCACTCGTGGCTGGCGGCACTCGTTGGCGTTATAGATACGTTACTCTTCCGCACGTGTCTTCCATTGCGATTTCCTCGTACGGTTGTAGAAGCCACATGAAGCACAAATAAATAGCATGGGAAGCAGTTGTCTGCACAACGTGCCACTGCCGACTGGAGGGCAGATCCGAAGAGGGGATGATTATGTATTTTGGGCAGCACGTGACGTCACTACGGCACTCGTGGCTGGCGGCACTCATAGCCGTTGTAGTTACGTTACTCTTCCGCACGTGTCTTCCAGCGCAATTTCCTGGTACGGTTGTAGAAGCCCTATGAAGCACAAATAAATAGCATGGGAAACAGTTGTCTGCACAACGTGCCACCGCCGACTGGAGGGCAGATCCGAAGAGGGGATGATTATGTATTTTGGGCAGCACGTGACGTCACTACGGCACTCGTGGCTGGCGGCACTCGTTGGCGTTATAGATACGTTACTCTTCCGCACGTGTCTTCCATTGCGATTTCCTCGTACGGTTGTAGAAGCCCCATGAAGCACAAATAAATAGCATGGGAAGCAGTTGTCTGCACAACGTGCCACTGCCGACTGGAGGGCAGATCCGAAAAGGGGATGATTATGTATTTTGGGCAGCACGTGACGTCACTACGGCACTCGTGGCTGGCGGCACTCGTAGGCGTTGTAGATACGTTACTCTTCCGCACGTGTCTTCCAGCGCAATTTCCTGGTACGGTTGTAGAAGCCCTATGAAGCACAAATAAATAGCATGGGAAGCAGTTGTCTGCACAACGTGCCACCGCCGACTGGAGGGAAGATCCGAAGAGGGGATGATTATGTATTTTGGGCAGCACGTGACGTCACTACGGCACTCGTGGCTGGCGGCACTCGTAGGTGTTGTAGATACATTACTCTTCCACACGTGTCTTCCAGCGCAATTTCCTCGTACGGTTGTAGAAGCCCTATGAAGCACAAATAGCATGGGCAGCAGTTGTCTACACAACGTGCCACCGCCGACTGGAGGGAGATGCGAAGAGGGGATGATTGTGTACTTTGGGCAGCACGTGACGTCAGTACGGCACTCGTGGCTGGCGGCACTCGTAGGCGTTATAGATACGTTATTCTTCCGCACGTGTCTTCCAGCGCAATTTCCTTTTACGGTTGTAGAAGCCCTATGAAGCACAAATAAATAGCATGGGTAGCAGTTGTCTGCACAATGTGCCAGTGCCGACTTGAGGGCGGATCCGAAGAGGGGATGATTATGTATTTTGGGCAGCACGTGACGTCACTACGGCACTCGTGGCTGGCGGCACTCGTAGGCGTTGTAGATACGTTACTCTTCCGCACGTGTCTTCCAGCGCAATTTCCTGGTACGGTTGTAGAAGCCCTATGAAGCACAAATAAATAGCATGGGAAACAGTTGTCTGCACAACGTGCCACCGCCGACTGGAGGGCAGATCCGAAGAGGGGATGATTATGTATTTTGGGCAGCACGTGACGTCACTACGGCACTCGTGGCTGGCGGCACTCGTTGGCGTTATAGATACGTTACTCTTCCGCACGTGTCTTCCAGCGCAATTTCCTGGTACAGTTGTAGAAGCCCTATGAAGCACAAATAAATAGCATGGGAAGCAGTTGTCTGCACAAAATGCCACCGCCGACTGGAGGGCAGATCCGAAGAGGGGATGATTATGTATTTTGGGCAGCACGTGACGTCACTACGGCACTCGTGGCTGGAGGCACTCGTAGGCATTATAGATACGTTATTCTTCCGCACGTGTCTTCGAGCGCAATTTCCTCGTACGGTTGTAGAAGCCCTATGAAGCACAAATAAATAGCATGGGAAGCAGTTGTCTGCACAACGTGCCACCGCCGACTGGAGGGCAGATCCGAAGAGGGGATGATTATGTATTTTGGGCAGCACGTGACGTCACTACGGCACTCGTGGCTGGCGGCACTCGTTGGCGTTATAGATACGTTACTCTTCCGCGCGTGTCTTCCATTGCGATTTCCTCGTACGGTTGTAGAAGCCCCATGAAGCACAAATGAATAGCATGGGAAGCAGTTGTCTGCACAACGTGCCACTGCCGACTGGAGGGCAGATCCGAAAAGGGGATGATTATGTATTTTGGGCAGCACGTGACGTCACTACGGCACTCGTGGCTGGCGGCACTCGTAGGCGTTGTAGATACGTTACTCTTCCGCACGTGTCTTCCAGCGCAATTTCCTGGTACGGTTGTAGAAGCCCTATGAAGCACAAATAAATAGCATGGGAAGCAGTTGTCTGCACAACGTGCCACCGCCGACTGGAGGGAAGATCCGAAGAGGGGATGATTATGTATTTTGAGCAGCACGTGACGTCACTACGGCACTCGTGGCTGGCGGCACTCGTAGGTGTTGTAGATACGTTACTCTTCCGCACGTGTCTTCCAGCGCAATTTCCTCGTACGGTTGTAGAAGCCCTATGAAGCACAAATAGCATGGGAAGCAGTTGTCTGCACAACGTGCCACTGCCGACTGGAGGGCAGATCCGAAGAGGGGATGATTATGTATTTTGGGCAGCACGTGACGTCACTACGGCACTCGTGGCTGGCGGCACTCGTAGGCGTTGTAGATACGTTACTCTTCCGCACGTGTCTTCCAGCGCAATTTCCTGGTACGGTTGTAGAAGCCCTATGAAGCACAAATAAATAGCATGGGAAACAGTTGTCTGCACAACGTGCCACCGCCGACTGGAGGGCAGATCCGAAGAGGGGATGATTATGTATTTTTGGCAGCACGTGACGTCACTACGGCACTCGTGGCTGGCGGCACTCGTTGGCGTTATAGATACGTTACTCTTCCGCACGTGTCTTCCATTGCGATTTCCTCGTACGGTTGTAGAAGCCCCATGAAGCACAAATAAATAGCATGGGAAGCAGTTGTCTGCACAACGTGCCACTGCCGACTGGAGGGCAGATCCGAAGAGGGGATGATTATGTATTTTGGGCAGCACGTGACGTCACTACGGCACTCGTGGCTGGCGGCACTCGTAGGCGTTGTAGTTACGTTACTCTTCCGCACGTGTCTTCCAGCGCAATTTCCTGGTACGGTTGTAGAAGCCCTATGAAGCACAAATAAATAGCATGGGAAACAGTTGTCTGCACAACGTGCCACCGCCGACTGGAGGGCAGATCCGAAGAGGGGATGATTATGTATTTTGGGCAGCACGTGACGTCACTACGGCACTCGTGGCTGGCGGCACTCGTTGGCGTTATAGATACGTTACTCTTCCGCACGTGTCTTCCATTGCGATTTCCTCGTACGGTTGTAGAAGCCCCATGAAGCACAAAAAAATAGCATGGGAAGCAGTTGTCTGCACAACGTGCCACTGCCGACTGGAGGGCAGATCCGAAAAGGGGATGATTATGTATTTTGGGCAGCACGTGACGTCACTACGGCACTCGTGGCTGGCGGCACTCGTAGGCGTTGTAGATACGTTACTCTTCCGCACGTGTCTTCCAGCGCAATTTCCTGGTACGGGTGTAGAAGCCCTATGAAGCACAAATAAATAGCATGGGAAGCAGTTGTCTGCACAACGTGCCACCGCCGACTAGAGGGCAGATCCGAAGAGGGGATGATTATGTATTTTGGGCAGCACGTGACGTCACTATGGCACTCGTGGCTGGCGGCACTCGTAGGCGTTGTAGATACGTTACCCTTCCGCACGTGTCTTCCAGCGCAATTTCCTGGTACGGTTGTAGAAGCCCTATGAAGCACAAATAGCATGGGCAGCAGTTGTCTACACAACGTGCCACCGCCGACTGGAGGGCAGATCCGAAGAGGGGATGATTGTGTACTTTGGGCAGCACGTGACGTCACTACGGCACTCGTGGCTGGCGGCACTCGTAGTCGTTATAGATACGTTATACTTCCGCACGTGTCTTCCAGCACAATTTCCTCGTACGGTTGTAGAAGCCCTATGCAGCACAAATAAATAGCATGGGAAGCAGTTGTCTGCACAATGTGCAGCTGCCGACTTGAGGGCGGATCCGAAGAGGGGATGATTATGTATTTTGGTCAGCACGTGACGTCACTACGGCACTCGTGGCTGGCGGCACTCGTAGGCGTTATAGATACGTTATTCTTCCGCACGTGTCTTCCAGCGCAATTTCCTTGTACGGTTGTAGAAGGCCTATGAAGCACAAATAAATAGCATGGGAAGCAGTTGCCTGCACAATGTGCCACTGCCGACTTGAGGGCGGATCCGAAGAGGGAATGATTATGTATTTTGGGCAGCACGTGACGTCACTACGGCACTCGTGGCTGGCGGCACTCGTAGGCGTTGTAGATATGTTACTCTTCCGCACGTGTCTTCCAGCGCAATTTCCTGGTACGGGTGTAGAAGCCCTATGAAGCACAAATAAATAGCATGGGAAGCAGTTGTCTGCACAACGTGCCACCGCCGACTGGAGGGCAGATCAGAAGAAGGGATGATTATGTATTTTGGGCAGCACGTGACGTCACTATGGCACTCGTGGCTGGCGGCACTCGTAGGCGTTATAGATACGTTACTCTTCCGCACGTGTCTTCCATTGCGATTTCCTCGTACGGTTGTAGAAGCCCTATGAAGCACAAATAAATAGCATGGGAAGCAGTTGTCTGCACAACGTGCCACTGCCGACTGGAGGGCAGATCCGAAAAGGGGATGATTATGTATTTTGGGCAGCACGTGACGTCACTACGGCACTCGTGGCTGGCGGCACTCGTACGTGTTGTAGATACGTTACTCTTCCGCACGTGTCTTCCAGCGCAATTTCCTGGTACGGTTGTAGAAGCCCTATGAAGCACAAATAAATAGCATGGGTAGCAGTTGTCTACAAAACGTGCCACCGCCGACTGGAGGGCAGATCCGAAGAGGGGATGATTATGTATTTTGGGCTGCACGTGACGTCACTACGGCACTCGTGGCTGGCGGCACTCGTAGGCGTTGTAGATACCTTACTCTTCCGCACGTGTCTTCCAGCGCAATTTCCTGGTACGGGTGTAGAAGCCCTATGAAGCACAAATAAATAGCATGGGAAGCAGTTGTCTGCACAACGTGCCACCGCCGTCTGGAGGGCAGATCCGAAGAGGGGATGATTATGTATTTTGGGCAGCACGTGACGTCACTATGGCACTCGTGGCTGGCGGCACTCGTAGGCGTTATAGATACGTTACTCTTCCGCACGTGTCTTCCATTGCGATTTCCTCGTACGGTTGTAGAAGCCCTATGAAGCACAAATAAATAGCATGGGAAGCAGTTGTCTGCACAACGTGCCACTGCCGACTGGAGGGCAGATCCGAAAAGGGGATGATTATGTATTTTGGGCAGCACGTGACGTCACTACGGCACTCGTTGCTGGCGGCACTCGTACGTGTTGTAGATACGTTACTCTTCCGCACGTGTCTTCCAGCGCAATTTCCTGGTACGGTTGTAGAAGCCCTATGAAGCACAAATAAATAGCATGGGTAGCAGTTGTCTACAAAACGTGCCACCGCCGACTGGAGGGCAGATCCGAAGAGGGGATGATTATGTATTTTGAGCTGCACGTGACGTCACTACGGCACTCGTGGCTGGCGGCACTCGCAGGCGTTATAGATACATTACTCTTGCGCACGTGTCTTACAGCGCAATTTCCTGGTACGGTTGTAGAAGCCCTATGAAGCACAAATAGCATGGGCAGCAGTTGTCTACACAACGTGCCACCGCCGACTGGAGGGCAGATCCGAAGAGGGGATGATTATGTACTTTGGGCAGCACGTGACGTCACTACGGCACTCGTGGCTGGCGACACTTGTAGGCGTTGTAGATACGTTACTCTTCCGCACGTGTCTTCCAGCGCGATTTACTGGTACAGTTGTAGAAGCCCTATGAAGCACAAATAAATAGCATGGGAAGCAGTTGTCTGCACAACATGCCACCGCCGACTGGAGGGCAGATCCGAAGAGGGGATGATTATGTATTTTGGGCAGCACGTGATGTCACTACGGCACTCGTGGCTGGCGGCACTCGTAGGCATTATAGATACGTTATTCTTCCGCACGTGTCTTCGAGCGCAATTTCCTCGTACGGTTCTAGAAGCCCTATGAAGCACAAATAAATAGCATGGGAAGCAGTTGTCTGCACAACGTGCCACTGCCGACTGTAGGGCAGATCCGAAGAGGGGATGATTATGTATTTTGGGCAGCACGTGAAGTCACTACGGCACTCGTGGCTGGCGGCACTCGTAGGTGTTGTAGATACGTTACTCTTCCGCACGTGTCTTCCAGCGCAATTTCCTCGTACGGTTGTAGAAGCCCTATGAAGCACAAATAGCATGGGCAGCAGTTGTCTACACAACGTGCCACCGCCGACTGGAGGGCAGATCCGAAGAGGGGATGATTGTGTATTTTGGGCAGCACGTGACGTCACTACGGCACTCGTGGCTGGCGGCACTCGTAGGCATTATAGATACGTTATTCTTCCGCACGTGTCTTCGAGCGCAGTTTCCTGGTACGGTTGCAGAAGCCCTATGAAGCACAAATAAATAGCATGGGAAGCAGTTGTCTGCACGTGCCACTGCTGACTGGAGGGCAGATCCGAAGAGGGGATGATTAAGTATTTTGGGCAGCACGTGACGTCACTACGGCACTCGTGGCTGGCGGCACTCGTAGGCGTTGTAGATACGTTACTCTTCCGCACGTGTCTTCCAGCGCAATTTCCTCGTACGGTTGTAGAAGCCCTATGAAGCACAAATAGCATGGGCAGCAGTTGTCTACACAACGTGCCACCGCCGACTGGAGGGCAGATCCGAAGAGGGGATGATTGTGTATTTTGGGCAGCACGTGACGTCACTACGGCACTCGTGGCTGGCGGCACTCGTAGGCATTATAGATACGTTATTCTTCCGCACGTGTCTTCGAGCGCAGTTTCCTGGTACGGTTGCAGAAGCCCTATGAAGCACAAATAAATAGCATGGGAAGCAATTGTCTGCACGTGCCACTGCCGACTGGAGGGCAGATCCGAAGAGGGGATGATTAAGTATTTTGGGCAGCACGTGACGTCACTACGGCACTCGTGGCTGGCGGCACTCGTAGGCGTTGTAGATACGTTACTCTTCCGCACGTGTCTTCCAGCGCAATTTCCTGGTACGGTTGTAGAAGCCCTATGAAGCACAAATAAATAGCATGGGAAAGTTGTCTGCACAACGTGCCACCGCCGACTGGAGGGCAGATCCGAAGAGGGGATGATTATGTATTTTGGGCAGCACGTGACGTCACTACGGCACTCGTGGCTGGCGGCACTCGTTGGCGTTATAGATACGTTACTCTTCCGCACGTGACTTCCATTGCGATTTCCTCGTACGGTTGTAGAAGCCCCATGAAGCACAAATAAATAGCATGGGAAGCAGTTGTCTGCACAACGTGCCACTGCCGACTGGAGGGCAGATCCGAAAAGGGGATGATTATGTATTTTGGGCAGCATATGACGTCACTACGGCGCTCGTGGCTGGCGGCACTCGTAGGCGTTGTAGATACGTTACTCTTCCGCACGTGTCTTCCAGCGCAATTTCCTGGTACGGTTGTAGAAGCCCTATGAAGCACAAATAAATAGCATGGGAAGCAGTTGTCTGCACAACGTGCCACCGCCGACTGGAGGGAAGATCCGAAGAGGGGATGATTATGTATTTTGGGCAGCACGTGACGTCACTACGGCACTCGTGGCTGGCGGCACTCGTAGGCGTTATAGATACGTTATTCTTCCGTACGTGTCTTCCAGCGCAATTTCCTTGTACGGTTGTAGAAGCCCTATGAAGCACAAATAAATAGCATGGGAAGCAGTTGTCTGCACAATGTGCCACTGCCGACTTGAGGGCGGATCCGAAGAGGGGATGATTATGTATTTTGGGCAGCACGTGGCATCACTGCGGCACTCGTGGCTGGCGGCACTCGCAGTCGTTATAGATACGTTATACTTCCGCACGTGTCTTCCAGCACAATTTTCTCGTACGGTTGTAGAAGCCCTATGAAGCACAAATAAATAGCATGGGAAGCAGTTGTCTGCACAATGTGCCACTGCCGACTTGAGGGCGGATCCAAAGAGGGGATGATTATGTATTTTGGGTGACGTCACTACGGCACTCGTGGCTGGCGGCACTCGTAGGCGTTATAGATACGTTATTCTTCCGTACGTGTCTTCCAGCGCAATTTCCTTGTACGGTTGTAGAAGCCCTATGAAGCACAAATAAATAGCATGGGAAGCAGTTGTCTGCACAATGTGCCACTGCCGACTTGAGGGCGGATCCGAAGAGGGGATGATTATGTATTTTGGGCAGCACGTGGCGTCACTGCGGCACTCGTGGCTGGCGGCACTCGTAGGCATTATAGATACGTTACTCTTCCGCACGTGTCTTCCATTGCGATTTCCTCGTACGGTTGTAGAAGCCCTATGAAGCACAAATAAATAGCATGGGAAGCAGTTGTCTGCACAATGTGCCACTGCCGACTGGAGGGAAGTTTCGAAGAGGGGATGATTATGTATTGTGGGCTACACGTGACGTCACTACGGCACTCGTAGGCGTTATAGATACGTTAATCTTGCGCACGTGTCTTCCAGCGCAATTTCCTGGTACGGTTGTAGGAGCCCTATGAAGCACAAATAAATAGCATGGGAAGCAGTTGTCTGCACAACGTGCCACCGCCGACTGGAGGGCAGATCCGAAGAGGGGATGATTATGTATTTTGGGCAGCACGTGACGTCAATACGGCACTCGTGGCTGGCGGCAGTCGTAGGCGTTGTAGATATGTTACTCTTCCGCACGTGTCTTCCAGTGCAATTTCCTGGTATGGTTGTAGAAGCCCTAGGAAGCACAAATAAATAGCATGGGAAGCAGTTGTCTACAAAACGTGCCACCGCCGACTGGAGGGCAGATCCGAAGAGGGGATGATTAAGTATTTTGAGCTGCACGTGACGTCACTACGGCACTCGTGGCTGGCGGCACTCGCAGGCGTTATAGATACATTACTCTTGCGCACGTGTCTTACAGCGCAATTTCCTGGTACGGTTGTAGAAGCCCTATGAAGCACAAATAGCATGGGCAGCAGTTGTCTACACAACGTGCCACCGCCGACTGGAGGGCAGATCCGAAGAGGGGATGATTATGTACTTTGGGCAGCACGTGACGTCACTACGGCACTCGTGGCTGGCGACACTTGTAGGCGTTGTAGATACGTTACTCTTCCGCACGTGTCTTCCAGCGCGATTTACTGGTACAGTTGTAGAAGCCCTATGAAGCACAAATAAATAGCATGGGAAGCAGTTGTCTGCACAACATGCCACCGCCGACTGGAGGGCAGATCCGAAGAGGGGATGATTATGTATTTTGGGCAGCACGTGATGTCACTACGGCACTCGTGGCTGGCGGCACTCGTAGGCATTATAGATACGTTATTCTTCCGCACGTGTCTTCGAGCGCAATTTCCTCGTACGGTTGTAGAAGCCCTATGAAGCACAAATAAATAGCATGGGAAGCAGTTGTCTGCACAACGTGCCACTGCCGACTGTAGGGCAGATCCGAAGAGGGGATGATTATGTATTTTGGGCAGCACGTGAAGTCACTACGGCACTCGTGGCTGGCGGCACTCGTAGGTGTTGTAGATACGTTACTCTTCCGCACGTGTCTTCCAGCGCAATTTCCTCGTACGGTTGTAGAAGCCCTATGAAGCACAAATAGCATGGGCAGCAGTTGTCTACACAACGTGCCACCGCCGACTGGAGGGCAGATCCGAAGAGGGGATGATTGTGTATTTTGGGCAGCACGTGACGTCACTACGGCACTCGTGGCTGGCGGCACTCGTAGGCATTATAGATACGTTATTCTTCCGCACGTGTCTTCGAGCGCAGTTTCCTGGTACGGTTGCAGAAGCCCTATGAAGCACAAATAGCATGGGCAGCAGTTGTCTACACAACGTGCCACCGCCGACTGGAGGGCAGATCCGAAGAGGGGATGATTGTGTATTTTGGGCAGCACGTGACGTCACTACGGCACTCGTGGCTGGCGGCACTCGTAGGTGTTGTAGATACGTTACTCTTCCGCACGTGTCTTCCAGCGCAATTTCCTCGTACGGTTGTAGAAGCCCTATGAAGCACAAATAGCATGGGCAGCAGTTGTCTACACAACGTGCCACCGCCGACTGGAGGGCAGATCCGAAGAGGGGATGATTAAGTATTTTGGGCAGCACGTGACGTCACTACGGCACTCGTGGCTGGCGGCACTCGTAGGCGTTGTAGATACGTTACTCTTCCGCACGTGTCTTCCAGCGCAATTTCCTCGTACGGTTGTAGAAGCCCTATGAAGCACAAATAGCATGGGCAGCAGTTGTCTACACAATGTGCCACCGCCGACTGGAGGGCAGATCCGAAGAGGGGATGATTGTGTATTTTGGGCAGCACGTGACGTCACTACGGCACTCGTGGCTGGCGGCACTCGTAGGCATTATAGATACGTTATTCTTCCGCACGTGTCTTCGAGCGCAGTTTCCTGGTACGGTTGCAGAAGCCCTATGAAGCACAAATAAATAGCATGGGAAGCAGTTGTCTGCACGTGCCACTGCCGACTGGAGGGCAGATCCGAAGAGGGGATGATTAAGTATTTTGGGCAGCACGTGACGTCACTACGGCACTCGTGGCTGGCGGCACTCGTAGGCGTTGTAGATACGTTACTCTTCCGCACGTGTCTTCCAGCGCAATTTCCTGGTACGGTTGTAGAAGCCCTATGAAGCACAAATAAATAGCATGGGAAAGTTGTCTGCACAACGTGCCACCGCCGACTGGAGGGCAGATCCGAAGAGGGGATGATTATGTATTTTGGGCAGCACGTGACGTCACTACGGCACTCGTGGCTGGCGGCACTCGTTGGCGTTATAGATACGTTACTCTTCCGCACGTGACTTCCATTGCGATTTCCTCGTACGGTTGTAGAAGCCCCATGAAGCACAAATAAATAGCATGGGAAGCAGTTGTCTGCACAACGTGCCACTGCCGACTGGAGGGCAGATCCGAAAAGGGGATGATTATGTATTTTGGGCAGCATATGACGTCACTACGGCGCTCGTGGCTTGCGGCACTCGTAGGCGTTGTAGATACGTTACTCTTCCGCACGTGTCTTCCAGCGCAATTTCCTGGTACGGTTGTAGAAGCCCTATGAAGCACAAATAAATAGCATGGGAAGCAGTTGTCTGCACAACGTGCCACCGCCGACTGGAGGGAAGATCCGAAGAGGGGATGATTATGTATTTTGGGCAGCACGTGACGTCACTACGGCACTCGTGGCTGGCGGCACTCGTAGGCGTTATAGATACGTTATTCTTCCGTACGTGTCTTCCAGCGCAATTTCCTTGTACGGTTGTAGAAGCCCTATGAAGCACAAATAAATAGCATGGGAAGCAGTTGTCTGCACAATGTGCCACTGCCGACTTGAGGGCGGATCCGAAGAGGGGATGATTATGTATTTTGGGCAGCACGTGGCATCACTGCGGCACTCGTGGCTGGCGGCACTCGCAGTCGTTATAGATACGTTATACTTCCGCACGTGTCTTCCAGCACAATTTTCTCGTACGGTTGTAGAAGCCCTATGAAGCACAAATAAATAGCATGGGAAGCAGTTGTCTGCACAATGTGCCACTGCCGACTTGAGGGCGGATCCAAAGAGGGGATGATTATGTATTTTGGGTGACGTCACTACGGCACTCGTGGCTGGCGGCACTCGTAGGCGTTATAGATACGTTATTCTTCCGTACGTGTCTTCCAGCGCAATTTCCTTGTACGGTTGTAGAAGCCCTATGAAGCACAAATAAATAGCATGGGAAGCAGTTGTCTGCACAATGTGCCACTGCCGACTTGAGGGCGGATCCAAAGAGGGGATGATTATGTATTTTGGGCAGCACGTGGCGTCACTGCGGCACTCGTGGCTGGCGGCACTCGTAGGCATTATAGATACGTTACTCTTCCGCACGTGTCTTCCATTGCGATTTCCTCGTACGGTTGTAGAAGCCCTATGAAGCACAAATAAATAGCATGGGAAGCAGTTGTCTGCACAATGTGCCACTGCCGACTGGAGGGAAGTTTCGAAGAGGGGATGATTATGTATTTTGGGCTACACGTGACGTCACTACGGCACTCGTAGGCGTTATAGATACGTTAATCTTGCGCACGTGTCTTCCAGCGCAATTTCCTGGTACGGTTGTAGGAGCCCTATGAAGCACAAATAAATAGCATGGGAAGCAGTTGTCTGCACAACGTGCCACCGCCGACTGGAGGGCAGATCCGAAGAGGGGATGATTATGTATTTTGGGCAGCACGTGACGTCAATACGGCACTCGTGGCTGGCGGCACTCGTAGGCGTTGTAGATATGTTACTCTTCCGCACGTGTCTTCCAGTGCAATTTCCTGGTATGGTTGTAGAAGCCCTAGGAAGCACAAATAAATAGCATGGGAAGCAGTTGACTGCACAACGTGCCACCGCCGACTGGAGGGCAGATCCGAAGAGGTGATGATTATGTATTTTGGGCAGCACGTGACGTCACTATGGCACTCGTGGCTGGCGGCACTCGTAGGTATTGTGGATACGTTACTCTTCCGCACGTGTCTTCCAGCGCAATTTCCTGGTACGGTTGTAGAAGCCCTATGAAGCACAAATAAATAGCATGGGCAGCAGTTGTCTACAAAACGTGCCACCGCCGACTGGAGGGCAGATCCGAAGAGGGGGTGATTATGTATTTTGGGCAGCACGTGACGGCACTACGGCACTCGTGGCTGGCGGCACTCGTAGGCGTTGTAGATACGTTACTCTTCCGCACGTGTCTTCCAGCGCAATTTCCTGGTACGGTTGTAGAAGCCCTATGAAGCACAAATAAATAGCATGGGAAACAGTTGTCTGCACAACGTGCCACCGCCGACTGGAGGGCAGATCCGAAGAGGGGATGATTATGTATTTTGGGCAGCACGTGACGTCACTACGGCACTCGTGGCTGGCGGCACTCGTTGGCGTTATAGATACGTTACTCTTCCGCACGTGTCTTCCAGCGCAATTTCCTGGTACGGTTGTAGAAGCCCTATGAAGCACAAATAAATAGCATGGGAAACAGTTGTCTGCACAACGTGCCACCGCCGACTGGAGGGCAGATCCGAAGAGGGGATGATTATGTATTTTGGGCAGCACGTGACGTCACTACGGCACTCGTGGCTGGCGGCACTCGTTGGCGTTATAGATACGTTACTCTTCCGCACGTGTCTTCCATTGCGATTTCCTCGTACGGTTGTAGAAGCCCCATGAAGCACAAATAAATAGCATGGGAAGCAGTTGTCTGCACAACGTGCCACTGCCGACTGGAGGGCAGATCCGAAGAGGGGATGATTATGTATTTTGGGCAGCACGTGACGTCACTACGGCACTCGTGGCTGGCGGCACTCGTAGGCGTTGTAGTTACGTTACTCTTCCGCACGTGTCTTCCAGCGTAATTTCCTGGTACGGTTGTAGAAGCCCTATGAAGCACAAATAAATAGCATGGGAAACAGTTGTCTGCACAACGTGCCACCGCCGACTGGAGGGCAGATCCGAAGAGGGGATGATTATGTATTTTGGGCAGCACGTGACGTCACTACGGCACTCGTGGCTGGCGGCACTCGTTGGCGTTATAGATACGTTACTCTTCCGCACGTGTCTTCCATTGCGATTTCCTCGTACGGTTGTAGAAGCCCCATGAAGCACAAATAAATAGCATGGGAAGCAGTTGTCTGCACAACGTGCCACTGCCGACTGGAGGGCAGATCCGAAAAGGGGATGATTATGTATTTTGGGCAGCACGTGACGTCACTACGGCACTCGTGGCTGGCGGCACTCGTAGGCGTTGTAGATACGTTACTCTTCCGCACGTGTCTTCCAGCGCAATTTCCTGGTACGGTTGTAGAAGCCCTATGAAGCACAAATAAATAGCATGGGAAGCAGTTGTCTGCACAACGTGCCACCGCCGACTGGAGGGAAGATCCGAAGAGGGGATGATTATGTATTTTGGGCAGCACGTGACGTCACTACGGCACTCGTGGCTGGCGGCACTCGTAGGTGTTGTAGATACGTTACTCTTCCGCACGTGTCTTCCAGCGCAATTTCCTCGTACGGTTGTAGAAGCCCTATGAAGCACAAATAGCATGGGCAGCAGTTGTCTACACAACGTGCCACCGCCGACTGGAGGGAGATGCGAAGAGGGGATGATTGTGTACTTTGGGCAGCACGTGACGTCAGTACGGCACTCGTGGCTGGCGGCACTCGTAGGCGTTATAGATACGTTATTCTTCCGCACGTGTCTTCCAGCGCAATTTCCTTTTACGGTTGTAGAAGCCCTATGAAGCACAAATAAATAGCATGGGTAGCAGTTGTCTGCACAATGTGCCAGTGCCGACTTGAGGGCGGATCCGAAGAGGGGATGATTATGTATTTTGGGCAGCACGTGGCGTCACTGCGGCACTCGTGGCTGGCGGCACTCGTAGGCGTTGTAGATACGTTACTCTTCCGCACGTGTCTTCCAGCGCAATTTCCTGGTACGGGTGTAGAAGCCCTATGAAGCACAAATAAATAGCATGGGAAGCAGTTGTCTGCACAACGTGCCACCGCCGACTAGAGGGCAGATCCGAAGAGGGGATGATTATGTATTTTGGGCAGCACGTGACGTCACTATGGCACTCGTGGCTGGCGGCACTCGTAGGCGTTGTAGATACGTTACTCTTCCGCACGTGTCTTCCAGCGCAATTTCCTGGTACGGTTGTAGAAGCCCTATGAAGCACAAATAGCATGGGCAGCAGTTGTCTACACAACGTGCCACCGCCGACTGGAGGGCAGATCCGAAGAGGGGATGATTGTGTACTTTGGGCAGCACGTGACGTCACTACGGCACTCGTGGCTGGCGGCACTCGTAGTCGTTATAGATACGTTATACTTCCGCACGTGTCTTCCAGCACAATTTCCTCGTACGGTTGTAGAAGCCCTATGCAGCACAAATAAATAGCATGGGAAGCAGTTGTCTGCACAATGTGCAGCTGCCGACTTGAGGGCGGATCCGAGGAGGGGATGATTATGTATTTTGGTCAGCACGTGACGTCACTACGGCACTCGTGGCTGGCGGCACTCGTAGGCGTTATAGATACGTTATTCTTCCGCACGTGTCTTCCAGCGCAATTTCCTTGTACGGTTGTAGAAGCCCTATGAAGCACAAATAAATAGCATGGGAAGCAGTTGCCTGCACAATGTGCCACTGCCGACTTGAGGGCGGATCCGAAGAGGGAATGATTATGTATTTTGGGCAGCACGTGACGTCACTACGGCACTCGTGGCTGGCGGCACTCGTAGGCGTTGTAGATATGTTACTCTTCCGCACGTGTCTTCCAGCGCAATTTCCTGGTACGGGTGTAGAAGCCCTATGAAGCACAAATAAATAGCATGGGAAGCAGTTGTCTGCACAACGTGCCACCGCCGACTGGAGG
Source organism: Amblyomma maculatum (assembly GCF_055883805.1). Lineage (NCBI taxonomy): Eukaryota > Metazoa > Arthropoda > Arachnida > Ixodida > Ixodidae > Amblyomma > Amblyomma maculatum. The sequence continues at coordinate 12,868,560 of NC_139351.1, read as the reverse complement.
GAAGATCCGAAGAGGGGATGATTATGTATTTTGGGCAGCACGTGACGTCACTACGGCACTCGTGGCTGGCGGCACTCGTAGGTGTTGTAGATACGTTACTCTTCCGCACGTGTCTTCCAGCGCAATTTCCTCGTACGGTTGTAGAAGCCCTATGAAGCACAAATAGCATGGGCAGCAGTTGTCTACACAACGTGCCACCGCCGACTGGAGGGAGATGCGAAGAGGGGATGATTGTGTACTTTGGGCAGCACGTGACGTCAGTACGGCACTCGTGGCTGGCGGCACTCGTAGGCGTTATAGATACGTTATTCTTCCGCACGTGTCTTCCAGCGCAATTTCCTTTTACGGTTGTAGAAGCCCTATGAAGCACAAATAAATAGCATGGGTAGCAGTTGTCTGCACAATGTGCCAGTGCCGACTTGAGGGCGGATCCGAAGAGGGGATGATTATGTATTTTGGGCAGCACGTGGCGTCACTGCGGCACTCGTGGCTGGCGGCACTCGTAGGCGTTGTAGATACGTTACTCTTCCGCACGTGTCTTCCAGCGCAATTTCCTGGTACGGGTGTAGAAGCCCTATGAAGCACAAATAAATAGCATGGGAAGCAGTTGTCTGCACAACGTGCCACCGCCGACTAGAGGGCAGATCCGAAGAGGGGATGATTATGTATTTTGGGCAGCACGTGACGTCACTATGGCACTCGTGGCTGGCGGCACTCGTAGGCGTTGTAGATACGTTACTCTTCCGCACGTGTCTTCCAGCGCAATTTCCTGGTACGGTTGTAGAAGCCCTATGAAGCACAAATAGCATGGGCAGCAGTTGTCTACACAACGTGCCACCGCCGACTGGAGGGCAGATCCGAAGAGGGGATGATTGTGTACTTTGGGCAGCACGTGACGTCACTACGGCACTCGTGGCTGGCGGCACTCGTAGTCGTTATAGATACGTTATACTTCCGCACGTGTCTTCCAGCACAATTTCCTCGTACGGTTGTAGAAGCCCTATGCAGCACAAATAAATAGCATGGGAAGCAGTTGTCTGCACAATGTGCAGCTGCCGACTTGAGGGCGGATCCGAGGAGGGGATGATTATGTATTTTGGTCAGCACGTGACGTCACTACGGCACTCGTGGCTGGCGGCACTCGTAGGCGTTATAGATACGTTATTCTTCCGCACGTGTCTTCCAGCGCAATTTCCTTGTACGGTTGTAGAAGCCCTATGAAGCACAAATAAATAGCATGGGAAGCAGTTGCCTGCACAATGTGCCACTGCCGACTTGAGGGCGGATCCGAAGAGGGAATGATTATGTATTTTGGGCAGCACGTGACGTCACTACGGCACTCGTGGCTGGCGGCACTCGTAGGCGTTGTAGATATGTTACTCTTCCGCACGTGTCTTCCAGCGCAATTTCCTGGTACGGGTGTAGAAGCCCTATGAAGCACAAATAAATAGCATGGGAAGCAGTTGTCTGCACAACGTGCCACCGCCGACTGGAGGGCAGATCAGAAGAGGGGATGATTATGTATTTTGGGCAGCACGTGACGTCACTATGGCACTCATGGCTGGCGGCACTCGTAGGCGTTATAGATACGTTACTCTTCCGCACGTGTCTTTCATTGCGATTTCCTCGTACGGTTGTAGAAGCCCTATGAAGCACAAATAAATAGCATGGGAAGCAGTTGTCTGCACAACGTGCCACTGCCGACTGGAGGGCAGATCCGAAAAGGGGATGATTATGTATTTTGGGCAGCACGTGACGTCACTACGGCACTCGTGGCTGGCGGCACTCGCACGTGTTGTAGATACGTTACTCTTCCGCACGTGTCTTCCAGCGCAATTTCCTGGTACGGTTGTAGAAGCCCTATGAAGCACAAATAAATAGCATGGGTAGCAGTTGTCTACAAAACGTGCCACCGCCGACTGGAGGGCAGATCCGAAGAGGGGATGATTATGTATTTTGGGCTGCACGTGACGTCACTACGGCACTCGTGGCTGGCGGCACTCGTAGGCGTTGTAGATACCTTACTCTTCCGCACGTGTCTTCCAGCGCAATTTCCTGGTACGGGTGTAGAAGCCCTATGAAGCACAAATAAATAGCATGGGAAGCAGTTGTCTGCACAACGTGCCACCGCCGTCTGGAGGGCAGATCCGAAGAGGGGATGATTATGTATTTTGGGCAGCACGTGACGTCACTACGGCACTCGTTGCTGGCGGCACTCGTACGTGTTGTAGATACGTTACTCTTCCGCACGTGTCTTCCAGCGCAATTTCCTGGTACGGTTGTAGAAGCCCTATGAAGCACAAATAAATAGCATGGGTAGCAGTTGTCTACAAAACGTGCCACCGCCGACTGGAGGGCAGATCCGAAGAGGGGATGATTATGTATTTTGAGCTGCACGTGACGTCACTACGGCACTCGTGGCTGGCGGCACTCGCAGGCGTTATAGATACATTACTCTTGCGCACGTGTCTTACAGCGCAATTTCCTGGTACGGTTGCAGAAGCCCTATGAAGCACAAATAGCATGGGCAGCAGTTGTCTACACAACGTGCCACCGCCGACTGGAGGGCAGATCCGAAGAGGGGATGATTATGTACTTTGGGCAGCACGTGACGTCACTACGGCACTCGTGGCTGGCGACACTTGTAGGCGTTGTAGATACGTTACTCTTCCGCACGTGTCTTCCAGCGCGATTTCCTGGTACAGTTGTAGAAGCCCTATGAAGCACAAATAAATAGCATGGGAAGCACTTGTCTGCACAACATGCCACCGCCGACTGGAGGGCAGATCCGAAGAGGGGATGATTATGTATTTTGGGCAGCACGTGATGTCACTACGGCACTCGTGGCTGGCGGCACTCGTAGGCATTATAGATACGTTATTCTTCCGCACGTGTCTTCGAGCGCAATTTCCTCGTACGGTTGTAGAAGCCCTATGAAGCACAAATAAATAGCATGGGAAGCAGTTGTCTGCACAACGTGCCACTGCCGACTGTATTGCAGATCCGAAGAGGGGATGATTATGTATTTTGGGCAGCACGTGAAGTCACTACGGCACTCGTGGCTGGCGGCACTCGTAGGTGTTGTAGATACGTTACTCTTCCGCACGTGTCTTCCAGCGCAATTTCCTCGTACGGTTGTAGAAGCCCTATGAAGCACAAATAGCATGGGCAGCAGTTGTCTACACAACGTGCCACCGCCGACTGGAGGGCAGATCCGAAGAGGGGATGATTGTGTATTTTGGGGAGCACGTGACGTCACTACGGCACTCGTGGCTGGCGGCACTCGTAGGCATTATAGATACGTTATTCTTCCGCACGTGTCTTCGAGCGCAGTTTCCTGGTACGGTTGCAGAAGCCCTATGAAGCACAAATAAATAGCATGGGAAGCAGTTGTCTGCACGTGCCACTGCCGACTGGAGGGCAGATCCGAAGAGGGGATGATTAAGTATTTTGGGCAGCACGTGACGTCACTACGGCACTCGTGGCTGGCGGCACTCGTAGGCGTTGTAGATACGTTACTCTTCCGCACGTGTCTTCCAGCGCAATTTCCTGGTACGGTTGTAGAAGCCCTATGAAGCACATATAAATAGCATGGGAAAGTTGTCTGCACAATGTGCCACCGCCGACTGGAGGGCAGATCCGAAGAGGGGATGATTATGTATTTTGGGCAGCACGTGACGTCACTACGGCACTCGTGGCTGGCGGCACTCGTTGGCGTTATAGATACGTTACTCTTCCGCACGTGACTTCCATTGCGATTTCCTCGTACGGTTGTAGAAGCCCCATGAAGCACAAATAAATAGCATGGGAAGCAGTTGTCTGCACAACGTGCCACTGCCGACTGGAGGGCAGATCCGAAAAGGGGATGATTATGTATTTTGGGCAGCATATGACGTCACTACGGCGCTCGTGGCTGGCGGCACTCGTAGGCGTTGTAGATACGTTACTCTTCCGCACGTGTCTTCCAGCGCGATTTCCTGGTACAGTTGTAGAAGCCCTATGAAGCACAAATAAATAGCATGGGAAGCACTTGTCTGCACAACATGCCACCGCCGACTGGAGGGCAGATCCGAAGAGGGGATGATTATGTATTTTGGGCAGCACGTGATGTCACTACGGCACTCGTGGCTGGCGGCACTCGTAGGCATTATAGATACGTTATTCTTCCGCACGTGTCTTCGAGCGCAATTTCCTCGTACGGTTGTAGAAGCCCTATGAAGCACAAATAAATAGCATGGGAAGCAGTTGTCTGCACAACGTGCCACTGCCGACTGTAGGGCAGATCCGAAGAGGGGATGATTATGTATTTTGGGCAGCACGTGAAGTCACTACGGCACTCGTGGCTGGCGGCACTCGTAGTTGTTGTAGATACGTTACTCTTCCGCACGTGTCTTCCAGCGCAATTTCCTCGTACGGTTGTAGAAGCCCTATGAAGCACAAATAGCATGGGCAGCAGTTGTCTACACAACGTGCCACCGCCGACTGGAGGGCAGATCCGAAGAGGGGATGATTGTGTATTTTGGGCAGCACGTGACGTCACTACGGCACTCGTGGCTGGCGGCACTCGTAGGCATTATAGATACGTTATTCTTCCGCACGTGTCTTCGAGCGCAGTTTCCTGGTACGGTTGCAGAAGCCCTATGAAGCACAAATAAATAGCATGGGAAGCAGTTGTCTGCACGTGCCACTGCCGACTGGAGGGCAGATCCGAAGAGGGGATGATTAAGTATTTTGGGCAGCACGTGACGTCACTACGGCACTCGTGGCTGGCGGCACTCGTAGGCGTTGTAGATACGTTACTCTTCCGCACGTGTCTTCCAGCGCAATTTCCTGGTACGGTTGTAGAAGCCCTATGAAGCACAAATAAATAGCATGGGAAAGTTGTCTGCACAACGTGCCACCGCCGACTGGAGGGCAGATCCGAAGAGGGGATGATTATGTATTTTGGGCAGCACGTGACGTCACTACGGCACTCGTGGCTGGCGGCACTCGTAGGCGTTATAGATACGTTATTCTTCCGTACGTGTCTTCCAGCGCAATTTCCTTGTACGGTTGTAGAAGCCCTATGAAGCACAAATAAATAGCATGGGAAGCAGTTGTCTGCACAATGTGCCACTGCCGACTTGAGGGCGGATCCGAAGAGGGGATGATTATGTATTTTGGGCAGCACGTGGCATCACTGCGGCACTCGTGGCTGGCGGCACTCGCAGTCGTTATAGATACGTTATACTTCCGCACGTGTCTTCCAGCACAATTTTCTCGTACGGTTGTAGAAGCCCTATGAAGCACAAATAAATAGCATGGGAAGCAGTTGTCTGCACAATGTGCCACTGCCGACTTGAGGGCGGATCCAAAGAGGGGATGATTATGTATTTTGGGTGACGTCACTACGGCACTCGTGGCTGGCGGCACTCGTAGGCGTTATAGATACGTTATTCTTCCGTACGTGTCTTCCAGCGCAATTTCCTTGTACGGTTGTAGAAGCCCTATGAAGCACAAATAAATAGCATGGGAAGCAGTTGTCTGCACAATGTGCCACTGCCGACTTGAGGGCGGATCCGAAGAGGGGATGATTATGTATTTTGGGCAGCACGTGGCGTCACTGCGGCACTCGTGGCTGGCGGCACTCGTAGGCATTATAGATACGTTACTCTTCCGCACGTGTCTTCCATTGCGATTTCCTCGTATGGTTGTAGAAGCCCTATGAAGCACAAATAAATAGCATGGGAAGCAGTTGTCTGCACAATGTGCCACTGCCGACTGGAGGGAAGTTTCGAAGAGGGGATGATTATGTATTTTGGGCTACACGTGACGTCACTACGGCACTCGTAGGCGTTATAGATACGTTAATCTTGCGCACGTGTCTTCCAGCGCAATTTCCTGGTACGGTTGTAGGAGCCCTATGAAGCACAAATAAATAGCATGGGAAGCAGTTGTCTGCACAACGTGCCACCGCCGACTGGAGGGCAGATCCGAAGAGGGGATGATTATGTATTTTGGGCAGCACGTGACGTCAATACGGCACTCGTGGCTGGCGGCACTCGTAGGCGTTGTAGATATGTTACTCTTCCGCACGTGTCTTCCAGTGCAATTTCCTGGTATGGTTGTAGAAGCCCTAGGAAGCACAAATAAATAGCATGGGAAGCAGTTGACTGCACAACGTGCCACCGCCGACTGGAGGGCAGATCCGAAGAGGTGATGATTATGTATTTTGGGCAGCACGTGACGTCACTATGGCACTCGTGGCTGGCGGCACTCGTAGGTATTGTGGATACGTTACTCTTCCGCACGTGTCTTCCAGCGCAATTTCCTGGTACGGTTGTAGAAGCCCTATGAAGCACAAATAAATAGCATGGGCAGCAGTTGTCTACAAAACGTGCCACCGCCGACTGGAGGGCAGATCCGAAGAGGGGGTGATTATGTATTTTGGGCAGCACGTGACGGCACTACGGCACTCGTGGCTGGCGGCACTCGTAGGCGTTGTAGATACGTTACTCTTCCGCACGTGTCTTCCAGCGCAATTTTCTGGTACGGTTGTAGAAGCCCTATGAAGCACAAATAGATAGCATGGAAAGCAGTTGTCTGCACAACGTGCCACCGCCGACTGGAGGGCAGATCCGAAGAGGGGATGATTATGTATTTTGGGCAGCACGTGACGTCACTACGGCACTCGTGGCTGGCGGCACTCGTAGGCATTGTAGATACGTTACTCTTCCGCACGTGTCTTCCAGCGCAATTTCCTGGTACGGTTGTAGAAGCCCTATGAAGCACAAATAGCATGGGCAGCAGTTGTCTACACAATGTGCCACCGCCGACTGGAGGGCAGATCCGAAGAGGGGATGATTGTGTACTTTGGGCAGCACGTGACGTCACTACGGCTCTCGTGGCTGGCGGCACTCGTAGTCGTTATAGATACGTTATACTTCCGCACGTGTCTTCCAGCACAATTTCCTCGTAAGGTTGTAGAAGCCCTATGAAGCACAAATAAATAGCATGGGAAGCAGTTGTCTGCACAATGTGCCACTGCCGACTTGAGGGCGGATCCCAAGAGGGGATGATTATGTATTTTGGTCAGCACGTGACGTCACTACGGCACTCGTGGCTGGCGGCACTCGTAGGCGTTATAGATACGTTATTCTTCCGCACGTGTCTTCGAGCGCAATTTCCTCGTACGGTTGTAGAAGCCGTACGAATCACAAATAAATAGCATGGGAAGCAGTTGTCTGCACAACGTGCCACTGCCGACTGGAGGGCAGATCCGAAGAGGGGATGATTATGTATTTTGGGCAGCACGTGACGTCACTACGGCACTCGTGGCTGGCGGCACTCGTAGGCGTTGTAGATACGTTACTCTTCCGCACGTGTCTTCCAGCGCAATTTCCTGGTACGGTTGTAGAAGCCCTATGAAGCACAAATAAATAGCATGGGAAACAGTTGTCTGCACAACGTGCCACCGCCGACTGGAGGGCAGATCCGAAGATGGGATGATTATGTATTTTGAGCAGCACGTGACGTCACTACGGCACTCGTGGCTGGCGGCACTCGTAGGCGTTGTAGATACGTTACTCTTCCGCACGTGTCTTCCATTGCGATTTCCTCGTACGGTTGTAGAAGCCCCATGAAGCACAAATAAATAGCATGGGAAGCAGTTGTCTGCACAACGTGCCACTGCCGACTGGAGGGCAGATCCGAAAAGGGGATGATTATGTATTTTGGGCAGCACATGACGTCACTACGGCGCTCGTGGCTGGCGGCACTCGTAGGCGTTGTAGATACGTTACTCTTCCGCACGTGTCTTCCAGCGCAATTTCCTGGTACGGTTGTAGAAGCCCTATGAAGCACAAATAAATAGCATGGGAAGCAGTTGTCTGCACAACGTGCCACCGCCGACTGGAGGGAAGATCCGAAGAGGGGATGATTATGTATTTTGGGCAGCACGTGACGTCACTACGGCACTCGTGGCTGGCGGCACTCGTAGGTGTTGTAGATACGTTACTCTTCCGCACGTGTCTTCCAGCGCAATTTCCTCGTACGGTTGTAGAAGCCCTATGAAGCACAAATAGCATGGGCAGCAGTTGTCTACACAACGTGCCACCGCCGACTGGAGGGCAGATGCGAAGAGGGGATGATTGTGTACTTTGGGCAGCACGTGACGTCACTACGGCACTCGTGGCTGGCGGCACTCGCAGTCGTTATAGATACGTTATACTTCCGCACGTGTCTTCCAGCACAATTTCCTCGTACGGTTGTAGAAGCCCTATGAAGCACAAATAAATAGCATGGGAAGCAGTTGTCTGCACAATGTGCCACTGCCGACTTGAGGGCGGATCCGAAGAGGGGATGATTATGTATTTTGGGCAGCACGTGACGTCACTACGGCACTCGTGGCTGGCGGCACTCGTAGGCGTTGTAGGTACGTTACTCTTCCGCACGTGTCTTCCAGCGCAATTTCCTGGTACGGGTGTAGAAGCCCAATGAAGCACAAATAAATAGCATGGGAAGCAGTTGTCTGCACAACGTGCCACCGCCGACTAGAGGGCAGATCCGAAGGAAAATGATTATGTATTTTGGGCAGCACGTGACGTCACTATGGCACTCGTGGCTGGCGGCACTCGTAGGCATTATAGATACGTTACTCTTCCGCACGTGTCTTCCATTGCGATTTCCTCGTACGGTTGTAGAAGCCCTATGAAGCACAAATAAATAGCATGGGAAGCAGTCGTCTGCACAACGTGCCACTGCCGACTGGAGGGAAGATCCGAAGAGGGGATGATTATGTATTTTGGGCTGCACGTGACGTCACTACGGCACTCGTAGGCGTTATAGATACGTTACTCTTGCGCACGTGTCTTCCAGCGCAATTTCCTGGTACGGTTGTAGGAGCCCTATGAAGCACAAATAAATAGCATGGGAAGCAGTTGTCTGCACCACGTGCCACCGCCGACTGGAGGGCAGATCCGAAGAGGGGATGATTATGTATTTTGGTCAGCACGTGACGTCAATACGGCACTCGTGGCTGGCGGCACTCGTAGGCGTTGTAGATACGTTACTCTTCCGCACGTGTCTTCCAGTGCAATTTCCTGGTATGGTTGTAGAAGCCCTATGAAGCACAAATAAATAGCATGGGAAGCAGTTGTCTGCACAATGTGCCACCGCTGACTGGAGGGCAGATCCGAAGAGGTGATGATTATGTATTTTGGGCAGCACGTGACGTCACTATGGCACTCGTGGCTGGCGGCACTCGTAGGTATTGTGGATACGTTACTCTTCCGCACGTGTCTTCCAGCGCAATTTCCTGGTACGGTTGTAGAAGCCCTATGAAGCACAAAAAAATAGCATGGGCAGCAGTTGTCTACAAAACGTGCCACCGCCGACTGGAGGGCAGACCCGAAGAGGGGGTGATTATGTATTTTGGGCAGCACGTGACGTCACTACGGCACTCGTGGCTGGCGGCACTCGTAGGCGTTGTAGATACGTTACTCTTCCGCACGTGTCTTCCAGCGCAATTTCCTGGTACGGTTGTAGAAGCCCTATGAAGCACAAATAGCATGGGCAGCAGTTGTCTACACAACGTGCCACCGCCGACTGGAGGGCAGATCCGAAGAGGGGATGATTGAGTACTTTGGGCAGCACGTGACGTCACTACGGCACTCGTGGCTGGCGGCACTCGCAGTCGTTATAGATACGTTATACTTCCGCTCGTGTCTTCCAGCACAATTTCCTCGTACGGTTGTAGAAGCCCTATGAAGCACAAATAAATAGCATGGGAAGCAGTTGTCTGCACAATGTGCCACTGCCGACTTGAGGGCCGCTCCCAAGAGGGGATGATTATGTATTTTGGTCAGCACGTGACGTCACTACGGCACTCGTGGCTGGCGGCACTCGTAGGCGTTATAGATACGTTATTCTTCCGCACGTGTCTTCGAGCGCAATTTCCTCGTACGGTTGTAGAAGCCCTATGAAGCACAAATAAATAGCATGGGAAGCAGTTGTCTGCAAAACGTGCCACTGCCGACTGGAGGGCAGATCCGAAGAGGGGATGATTATGTATTTTGGGCAGCACGTGACGTCACTACGGCACTCGTGGCTGGCGGCACTCGTAGGCGTTGTAGATACGTTACTCTTCCGCACGTGTCTTCCAGCGCAATTTCCTGGCACGGTTGTAGAAGCCCTATGAAGCACAAATAAATAGCATGGGAAACAGTTGTCTGCACAACGTGCCACTGCCGACTGGAGGGCAGATCCGAAGATGGGACGATTGTGTACTTTGGGCAGCACGTGACGTCACTACGGCACTCGTGGCTGGCGGCACTCGTAGTCGTTATAGATACGTTATACTTCCGCACGTGTCTTCCAGCACAATTTCCTCGTACGGTTGTAGAAGCCCTATGAAGCACAAATAAATAGCATGGGAAGCAGTTGTCTGCACAATGTGCCACTGCCGACTTGAGGGCGGATCCCAAGAGGGGATGATTATGTATTTTGGTCAGCACGTGACGTCACTACGGCACTCGTGGCTGGCGGCACTCGTAGGCGTTATAGATACGTTATTCTTCCGCACGTGTCTTCGAGCGCAATTTCCTCGTACGGTTGTAGAAGCCCTATGAAGCACAAATAAATAGCATGGGAAGCAGTTGTCTGCACAACGTGCCACTGCCGACTGGAGGGCAGATCCGAAGAGGGGATGATTATGTATTTTGGGCAGCACGTGACGTCAATACGGCACTCGTGGCTGGCGGCACTCGTAGGCGTTGTAGATACGTTACTCTTCCGCACGTGTCTTCCAGCGCAATTTCCTGGTACGGTTGTAGAAGCCCTATGAAGCACAAGTAAATAGCATGGGAAACAGTTGTCTGCACAACGTGCCACTGCCGACTGGAGGGCAGATCCGAAAAGGGGATGATTATGTATTTTGGGCAGCACGTGACGTCACTAGGGCACTCGTGGCTGGCGGCACTCGTAGGCGTTGTAGATACGTTACTATTCCGCACGTGTCTTCCAGCGCAATTTCCTGGTACGGGTGTAGAAGCCCTATGAAGCACAAATAAATAGCATGGGAAGCAGTTGTCTGCACAACGTGCCACCGCCGACTAGAGGGCAGATCCGAAGAGGGGATGATTATGTATTTTAAGCAGCACGTGACGTCACTATGGCACTCGTGGCTGGCGGCACTCGTAGGCATTATAGATACGTTACTCTTCCGCACGTGTCTTCCATTGCGATTTCCTCGTACGGTTGTAGAAGCCATATGAAGCACAAATAAATAGCATGGGAAGCAGTTGTCTGCACAACGTGCCACTGCCGACTGCAGGGAAGATCCGAAGAGGGGATGATTATGTATTTTGGGCTGCACGTGACGTCACTACGGCACTCGTAGGCGTTATAGATACGTTACTCTTGCGCACGTGTCTTCCAGCGCAATTTCCTGGTACGGTTGTAGGAGCCCTATGAAGCACAAATAAATAGCATGGGAAGCAGTTGTCTGCACAACGTGCCACCGCCGACTGGAGGGCAGATCCGAAGAGGGAATGATTATGTATTTTGGGCAGCACGTGACGTCAATACGGCACTCGTGGCTGGCGGCACTCGTAGGCGTTGTAGATACGTTACTCTTCCGCACGTGTCTTCCAGTGCAATTTCCTGGTATGGTTGTAGAAGCCCTATGAAGCACAAATAAATAGCATGGGAAGCAGTTGTCTGCACAACGTGCCACCGCCGACTGGAGGGCAGATCCGAAAGAGGTGATGATTATGTATTTTGGGCAGCACGTGACGTCACTATGGCACTCGTGGCTGGCGGCACTCGTAGGTATTGTGGATACGTTACTCTTCCGCACGTGTCTTCCAGCGCAATTTCCTGGTACGGTTGTAGAAGTCCTATGAAGCACAAATAAATAGCATGAGCAGCAGTTGTCTACAAAACGTGCCACCGCCGACTGGAGGGCAGATCCGAAGAGGGGGTGATTATGTATTTTGGGCAGCACGTGACGTCACTACGGCACTCGTGGCTGGCGGCACTCGTAGGCGTTGTAGATACGTTACTCTTCCGCACGTGCCTTCCAGCGCAATTTTCTGGTACGGTTGTAGAAGCCCTATGAAGCACAAATAGATAGCATGGAAAGCAGTTGTCTGCACAACGTGCCACCGCCGACTGGAGGGCAGATCCGAAGAGGGCATGATTATGTATTTTGGGCAGCACGTGACGTCACTACGGCACTCGTAGGCGTTATAGATACGTTACTCTTGCGCACGTGTCTTCCAGCGCAATTTCCTGGTACGGTTGTGGGAGCCCTATGAAGCACAAATAAATAGCATGGGAAGCAGTTGTCTGCACAACGTGCCACCGCCGACTGGAGGGCAGATCCGAAGAGGGGATGATTATGTATTTTGGGCAGCACGTGACGTCAATACGGCACTCGTGGCTGGCGGCACTCGTAGGCGTTGTAGATATGTTACTCTTCCGCACGTGTCTTCCAGTGCAATTTCCTGGTATGGTTGTAGAAGCCCTAGGAAGCACAAATAAATAGCATGGGAAGCAGTTGTCTGCACAACGTGCCACCGCCGACTGGAGGGCAGATCCGAAGAGGTGATGATTATGTATTTTGGGCAGCACGTGACGTCACTATGGCACTCGTGGCTGGCGGCACTCGTAGGTATTGTGGATACGTTACTCTTCCGCACGTGTCTTCCAGCGCAATTTCCTGGTACGGTTGTAGAAGCCCTATGAAGCACAAATAAATAGCATGGGCAGCAGTTGTCTACAAAACGTGCCACCGCCGACTGGAGGGCAGATCCGAAGAGGGGGTGATTATGTATTTTGGGCAGCACGTGACGGCACTACGGCACTCGTGGCTGGCGGCACTCGTAGGCGTTGTAGATACGTTACTCTTCCGCACGTGTCTTCCAGCGCAATTTTCTGGTACGGTTGTAGAAGCCCTATGAAGCACAAATAGATAGCATGGAAAGCAGTTGTCTGCACAACGTGCCACCGCCGACTGGAGGGCAGATCCGAAGAGGGGATGATTATGTATTTTGGGCAGCACGTGACGTCACTACGGCACTGGTGGCTGGCGGCACTCGCAGGCATTGTAGATACGTTACTCTTCCGCACGTGTCTTCCAGCGCAATTTCCTGGTACGGTTGTAGAAGCCCTATGAAGCACAAATAGCATGGGCAGCAGTTGTCTACACAATGTGCCACCGCCGACTGGAGGGCAGATCCGAAGAGGGGATGATTGTGTACTTTGGGCAGCACGTGACGTCACTACGGCACTCGTGGCTGGCGGCACTCGTATTCGTTATAGATACGTTATACTTCCGCACGTGTCTTCCAGCACAATTTCCTCGTACGGTTGTAGAAGCCCTATGAAGCACAAATAAATAGCATGGGAAGCAGTTGTCTGCACAACGTGCCACTGCCGACTGGAGGGCAGATCCGAAGAGGGGATGATTATGTATTTTGGGCAGCACGTGACGTCACTACGGCACTCGTGGCTGGCGGCACTCGTAGGCGTTGTAGATACGTTACTCTTCCGCACGTGTCTTCCAGAGCAATTTCCTGGTACGGTTGTAGAAGCCCTATGAAGCACAAATAAATAGCATGGGAAACAGTTGTCTGCACAACGTGCCACTGCCGACTGGAGGGCAGATCCGAAAAGGGGATGATTATGTATTTTGGGCAGCACGTGACGTCACTACGGCACTCGTGGCTGGCGGCACTCGTAGGCGTTGTAGATACGTTACTCTTCCGCACGTGTCTTCCAGCGCAATTTCCTGGTACGGTTGTAGAAGCCCTATGAAGCACAAATAAATAGCATGGGAAACAGTTGTCTGCACAACGTGCCACCGCCGACTGGAGGGCAGATCCGAAGATGGGATGGTTGTGTATTTTGGGCAGCACGTGACGTCACTACGGCACTCGTGTCTGGCGGCACTCGTAGGCATTATAGATACGTTATTCTTCCGCACGTGTCTTCGAGCGCAGTTTCCTCGTACGGTTGTAGAAGCCCTATGAAGCACAAATAAATAGCATGGGAAGCAGTTGTCTGCACAACGTGCCACTGCCGACTGGAGGGCAGATCCGAAGAGGGGATGATTATGTATTTTGGGCAGCACGTGACGTCACTACGGCACTCGTGGCTGGCGGCACTCGTAGGCGTTGTAGATACGTTACTCTTCCGCACGTGTCTTCCAGCGCAATTTCCTGGTACGGTTGTAGAAGCCCTATGAAGCACAAATAAATAGCATGGGAAAGTTGTCTGCACAACGTGCCACCGCCGACTGGAGGGCAGATCCAAAGAGGGGATGATTATGTATTTTGGGCAGCACGTGACGTCACTACGGCACTCGTGGCTGGCGGCACTCGTTGGCGTTATAGATACGTTACTCTTCCGCACGTGTCTTCCATTGCGATTTCCTCGTACGGTTGTAGAAGCCCCATGAAGCACAAATAAATAGCATGGGAAGCAGTTGTCTGCACAACGTGCCACTGCCGACTGGAGGGCAGATCCGAAAAGGGGATGATTATGTATTTTGGGCAGCACATGACGTCACTACGGCGCTCGTGGCTGGCGGCACTCGTAGGCGTTGTAGATACGTTACTCTTCCGCACGTGTCTTCCAGCGCAATTTCCTGGTACGGTTGTAGAAGCCCTATGAAGCACAAATAAATAGCATGGGAAGCAGTTGTCTGCACAACGTGCCACCGCCGACTGGAGGGAAGATCCGAAGAGGGGATGATTATGTATTTTGGGCAGCACGTGACGTCACTACGGCACTCGTGGCTGGCGGCACTCGTAGGTGTTGTAGATACGTTACTCTTCCGCACGTGTCTTCCAGCGCAATTTCCTCGTACGGTTGTAGAAGCCCTATGAAGCACAAATAGCATGGGCAGCAGTTGTCTACACAACGTGCCACCGCCGACTGGAGGGCAGATGCGAAGAGGGGATGATTGTGTACTTTGGGCAGCACGTGACGTCACTACGGCACTCGTGGCTGGCGGCACTCGCAGTCGTTATAGATACGTTATACTTCCGCACGTGTCTTCCAGCACAATTTCCTCGTACGGTTGTAGAAGCCCTATGAAGCACAAATAAATAGCATGGGAAGCAGTTGTCTGCACAATGTGCCACTGCCGACTTGAGGGCGGATCCGAAGAGGGGATGATAATGTATTTTGGGCAGCACGTGACGTCACTACGGCACTCGTGGCTGGCGGCACTCGTAGGCGTTGTAGGTACGTTACTCTTCCGCACGTGTCTTCCAGCGCAATTTCCTGGTACGGGTGTAGAAGCCCAATGAAGCACAAATAAATAGCATGGGAAGCGGTTGTCTGCACAACGTGCCACCGCCGACTAGAGGGCAGATCCGAAGAGGGGATGATTATGTATTTTGGGCAGCACGTGACGTCACTATGGCACTCGTGGCTGGCGGCACTCGTAGGCATTATAGATACGTTACTCTTCCGCACGTGTCTTCCATTGCGATTTCCTCGTACGGTTGTAGAAGCCCTATGAAGCACAAATAAATAGCATGGGAAGCAGTTGTCTGCACAACGTGCCACTGCCGACTGGAGGGAAGATCCGAAGAGGGGATGATTATGTATTTTGGGCTGCACGTGACGTCACTACGGCACTCGTAGGCGTTATAGATACGTTACTCCTGCGCACGGGTCTTCCAGCGCAATTTCCTGGTACGGTTGTAGGAGCCCTATGAAGCACAAATAAATAGCATGGGAAGCAGTTGTCTGCACCACGTGCCACCGCCGACTGGAGGGCAGATCCGAAGAGGGGATGATTATGTATTTTGGTCAGCACGTGACGTCAATACGGCACTCGTGGCTGGCGGCACTCGTAGGCGTTGTAGATACGTTACTCTTCCGCACGTGTCTTCCAGTGCAATTTCCTGGTATGGTTGTAGAAGCCCTATGAAGCACAAATAAATAGCATGGGAAGCAGTTGTCTGCACAACGTGCCACCGCCGACTGGAGGGCAGATCCGAAGAGGTGATGATTATGTATTTTGGGCAGCACGTGACGTCACTATGGCACTCGTGGCTGGCGGCACTCGTAGGTATTGTGGATACGTTACTCTTCCGCACGTGTCTTCCAGCGCAATTTCCTGGTACGGTTGTAGAAGCCCTATGAAGCACAAAAAAATAACATGGGCAGCAGTTGTCTACAAAACGTGCCACCGCCGACTGGAGGGCAGATCCGAACAGGGGGTGATTATGTATTTTGGGCAGCACGTGACGTCACTACGGCACTCGTGGCTGGTGGCACTCGTAGGCGTTGTAGATACGTTACTCTTCCGCACGTGTCTTCCAGCGCAATTTCCTGGTACGGTTGTAGAAGCCCTATGAAGCACAAATAGCATGGGCAGCAGTTGTCTACACAACGTGCCACCGCCGACTGGAGGGCAGATCCGAAGAGGGGATGATTGTGTACTTTGGGCAGCACGTGACGTCACTACGGCACTCGTGGCTGGCGGCACTCGTAGTCGTTATAGATACGTTATACTTCCGCTCGTGTCTTCCAGCACAATTTCCTCGTACGGTTGTACAAGCCCTATGAAGCACAAATAAATAGCATGGGAAGCAGTTGTCTGCACAATGTGCCACTGCCGACTTGAGGGCGGCTCCCAAGAGGGGATGATTATGTATTTTGGTCAGCACGTGACGTCACTACGGCACTCGTGGCTGGCGGCACTCGTAGGCGTTATAGATACGTTATTCTTCCGCTCGTGTCTTCGAGCGCAATTTCCTCGTACGGTTGTAGAATAACTATGAAGCACAAATAAATAGCATGGGAAGCAGTATCTGCAAAACGTGCCACTGCCGACTGGAGGGCAGATCCGAAGAGGGGATGATTATGTATTTTGGGCAGCACGTGACGTCACTACGGCACTCGTGGCTGGCGGCACTCGTAGGCGTTGTAGATACGTTACTCTTCCGCACGTGTCTTCCAGCGCAATTTCCTGGTACGGTTGTAGAAGCCCTATGAAGCACAAATAAATAGCATGGGAAACAGTTGTCTGCACAACGTGCCACTGCCGACTGGAGGGCAGATCCGAAAAGGGGATGATTATGTATTTTGGGCAGCACGTGACGTCACTACGGCACTCGTGGCTGGCGGCACTCGTAGGCGTTGTAGATACGTTACTCTTCCGCACGTGTCTTCCAGCGCAATTTCCTGGTACGGTTGTAGAAGCCCTATGAAGCACAAATAAATAGCATGGGAAGCATTCGTCTGCACAACGTGCCACCGCCGACTGGAGGGAAGATCCGAAGAGCGGATGATTATGTATTTTGAGCAGCACGTGACGTCACTACGGCACTCGTGGCTGGCGGCACTCGTAGGTGTTGTATATACGTTACTCTTCCGCACGTGTCTTCCAGCGCAATTTCCTCGTACGGTTGTAGAAGCCCTATGAAGCACAAATAGCATGGGCAGCAGTTGTCTACACAACGTGCAACCGCCGACTGGAGGGCAGATCCGAAGGGGGGATGATTGTGTATTTTGGGCAGCACGTGACGTCACTACGGCACTCGTGGCTGGCGGCACTCGTAGGCATTATAGATACGATATTCTTCCGCACGTGTCTTCGAGCGCAATTTCCTCGTACGGTTGTAGAAGCCCTATGAAGCACAAATAAATAGCATGGGAAGCAGTTGTCTGCACAATGTGCCACTGCCGACTTGAGGGCGGATCCCAAGAGGGGATGATTATGTATTTTGGTCAGCACGTGACGTCACTACGGCACTCGTGGCTGGCGGCACTCGTAGGCGTTATAGATACGTTATTCTTCCGCACGTGTCTTCGAGCGCAATTTCCTCGTACGGTTGTAGAAGCCCTATGAAGCACAAATAAATAGCATGGGAAGCAGTTGTCTGCACAACGTGCCACTGCCGACTGGAGGGCAGATCCGAAGAGGGGATGATTATGTATTTTGGGCAGCACGTGACGTCAATACGGCACTCGTGGCTGGCGGCACTCGTAGGCGTTGTAGATACGTTACTCTTCCGCACGTGTCTTCCAGCGCAATTTCCTGGTACGGTTGTAGAAGCCCTATGAAGCACAAATAAATAGCATGGGAAACAGTTGTCTGCACAACGTGCCACTGCCGACTGGAGGGCAGATCCGAAAAGGGGATGATTATGTATTTTGGGCAGCACGTGACGTCACTACGGCACTCGTGGCTGGCGGCACTCGTAGGCGTTGTAGATACGTTACTCTTCCGCACGTGTCTTCCAGCGCAATTTCCTGGTACGGGTGTAGAAGCCCTATGAAGCACAAATAAATAGCATGGGAAGCAGTTGTCTGCACAACGTGCCACCGCCGACTAGAGGGCAGATCCGAAGAGGGGATGATTATGTATTTTGGGCAGTACGTGACGTCACTATGGCACTCGTGGCTGGCGGCACTCGTAGGCATTATAGATACGTTACTCTTCCGCACGTGTCTTCCATTGCGATTTCCTCGTACGGTTGTAGAAGCCCTATGAAGCACAAATAAATAGCATGGGAAGCAGTTGTCTGCACAACGTGCCACTGCCGACTGGAGGGAAGATCCGAAGAGGGGATGATTATGTATTTTGGGCTGCACGTGACGTCACTACGGCACTCGTAGGCGTTATAGATACGTTACTCTTGCGCACGTGTCTTCCAGCGCAATTTCCTGGTACGGTTGTAGGAGCCCTATGAAGCACAAATAAATAGCATGGGAAGCAGTTGTCTGCAAAACGTGCCACCGCCGACTGGAGGGCAGATCCGAAGAGGGAATGATTATGTATTTTGGGCAGCACGTGACGTCAATACGGCACTCGTGGCTGGCGGCACTCGTAGGCGTTGTAGATACGTTACTCTTCCGCACGTGTCTTCCAGTGCAATTTCCTGGTATGGTTGTAGAAGCCCTATGAAGCACAAATAAATAGCATGGGAAGCAGTTGTCTGCACAACGTGCCACCGCCGACTGGAGGGCAGATCCGAAGAGGTGATGATTATGTATTTTGGGCAGCACGTGACGTCACTATGGCACTCGTGGCTGGCGGCACTCGTAGGTATTGTGGATACGTTACTCTTCCGCACGTGTCTTCCAGCGCAATTTCCTGGTACGGTTGTAGAAGCCCTATGAAGCACAAATAAATAGCATGGGCAGCAGTTGTCTACAAAACGTGCCACCGCCGACTGGAGGGCAGATCCGAAGAGGGGGTGATTATGTATTTTGGGCAGCACGTGACGTCACTACGGCACTCGTGGCTGGCGGCACTCGTAGGCGTTGTAGATACGTTACTCTTCCGCACGTGCCTTCCAGCGCAATTTTCTGGTACGGTTGTAGAAGCCCTATGAAGCACAAATAGATAGCATGGAAAGCAGTTGTCTGCACAACGTGCCACCGCCGACTGGAGGGCAGATCCGAAGAGGGCATGATTATGTATTTTGGGCAGCACGTGACGTCACTACGGCACTCGTGGCTGGCGGCACTCGTAGGCGTTGTAGATACGTTACTCTTCCGCACGTGTCTTCCAGCGCAATTTCCTGGTACGGTTGTAGAAGCCCTATTAAGCACAAATAGCATGGGCAGCAGTTGTCTACACAACGTGCCACCGCCGACTGGAGGGCAGATCCGAAGAGGGGATGATTGTGTACTTTGGGCAGCACGTGACGTCACTACGGCACTCGTGGCTGGCGGCACTCGTAGTCGTTATAGAAACGTTATACTTCCGCACGTGTCTTCCAGCACAATTTCCTCGTACGGTTGTAGAAGCCCTATGAAGCACAAATAAATAGCATGGGAAGCAGTTGTCTGCACAATGTGCCACTGCCGACTTGAGGGCGGATCCCAAGAGGGGATGATTATGTATTTTGGTCAGCACGTGACGTCACTACGGCACTCGTGGCTGGCGGCACTCGTAGGCGTTATAGATACGTTATTCTTCCGCACGTGTCTTCCAGCGCAATTTCCTGGTACGGTTGTAGAAGCCCTATGAAGCACAAATAAATAGCATGGGAAACAGTTGTCTGCACAACGTGCCACTGCCGACTGGAGGGCAGATCCGAAAAGGGGATGATTATGTATTTTGGGCAGCACGTGACGTCACTACGGCACTCGTGGCTGGCGGCACTCGTAGGCGTTGTAGATACGTTACTCTTCCGCACGTGTCTTCCAGCGCAATTTCCTGGTACGGTTGTAGAAGCCCTATGAAGCACAAATAAATAGCATGGGAAGCAGTTGTCTGCACAACGTGCCACCGCCGACTGGAGGGAAGATCCGAAGAGGGGATGATTATGTATTTTGAGCAGCACGTGACGTCACTACGGCACTCGTGGCTCGCGGCACTCGTAGGTGTTGTAGATACGTTACTCTTCCGCACGTGTCTTCCAGCGCAATTTCCTCGTACGGTTGTAGAAGACCTATGAAGCACAAATAGCAAGGGCAGCAGTTGTCTACACAACGTGCCACCGCCGACTGGAGGGCAGATCCGAAGAGGGGATGATTGTGTATTTTGGGCAGCACGTGACGTCACTACGGCACTCGTGGCTGGCGGCACTCGTAGGCATTATAGATACGTTATTCTTCCGCTCGTGTCTTCGAGCGCAATTTCCTCGTACGGTTGTAGAAGCCCTATGAAGCACAAATAAATAGCATGGGAAGCAGTTGTCTGCACAACGTGCCACTGCCGACTGGAGGGCAGATCCGAAGAGGGGATGATTATGTATTCTGGGCAGCACGTGACGTCACTACGGCACTCGTGGCTGGCGGCACTCGTAGGCGTTGTAGATACGTTACTCTTCCGCACGTGTCTTCCAGCGCAATTTCCTGGTACGGTTGTAGAAGCCCTATGAAGCACAAATAAATAGCATGGGAAACAGTTGTCTGCACAACGTGCCACCGCCGACTGGAGGGCAGATCCGAAGAGGGGATGATTATGTATTTTGGGCAGCACGTGACGTCACTACGGCACTCGTGGCTGGCGGCACTCGTTGGCGTTATAGATACGTTACTCTTCCGCACGTGTCTTCCATTGCGATTTCCTCGTACGGTTGTAGAAGCCCCATGAAGCACAAATAAATAGCATGGGAAGCAGTTGTCTGCACAACGTGCTACTGCCGACTGGAGGGCAGATCCGAAAAGGGGATGATTATGTATTTTGGGCAGCACATGACGTCACTACGGCGCTCGTGGCTGGCGGCACTCGTAGGTGTTGTAGATACGTTACTCTTCCGCACGTGTCTTCCAGCGCAATTTCCTCGTACGGTTGTAGAAGCCCTATGAAGCACAAATAGCATGGGCAGCAGTTGTCTACACAACGTGCCACCGCCGACTGGAGGGCAGATGCGAAGAGGGGATGATTGTGTACTTTGGGCAGCACGTGACGTCACTACGGCACTCGTGGCTGGCGGCACTCGCAGTCGTTATAGATACGTTATACTTCCGCACGTGTCTTCCAGCACAATTTCCTCGTACGGTTGCAGAAGCCCTATGAAGCACAAATAAATAGCATGGGAAGCAGTTGTCTGCACAATGTGCCACTGCCGACTTGATAACGGATCCGAAGAGGGGATGATTATGTATTTTGGGCAGCACGTGACGTCACTACGGCACTCGTGGCTGGCGGCACTCGTAGGCGTTATAGATACGTTATTCTTCCGTACGTGTCTTCCAGCGCAATTTCCTTGTACGGTTGTAGAAGCCCTATGAAGCACAAATAAATAGCATGGGAAGCAGTTGTCTGCACAATGTGCCACTGCCGACTTGAGGGCGGATCCGAAGAGGGGATGATTACGTATTTTGGGCAGCACGTGGCGTCACTGCGGCACTCGTGGCTGGCGGCACTCGTAGGCGTTGTAGATACGTTACTCTTCCGCACGTGTCTTCCAGCGCAATTTCCTGGTACGGGTGTAGAAGCCCTATGAAGCACAAATAAATAGCATGGGAAGCAGTTGTCTGCACAACGTGCCACCGCCGACTAGAGGGCAGATCCGAAGAGGGGATGATTATGTATTTTGGGCAGCACGTGACGTCACTATGGCACTCGTGGCTGGCGGCACTCGTAGGCATTATAGATACGTTACTCTTCCGCACGTGTCTTCCATTGCGATTTCCTCGTACGGTTGTAGAAGCCCTATGAAGCACAAATAAATAGCATGGGAAGCAGTTGTCTGCACAACGTGCCACTGCCGACTGGAGGGAAGATCCGAAGAGGGGATGATTATGTATTTTGGGCTGCACGTGACGTCACTACGGCACTCGTAGGCGTTATAGATACGTTACTCTTGCGCACGTGTCTTCCAGCGCAATTTCCTGGTACGGTTGTAGGAGCCCTATGAAGCACAAATAAATAGCATGGGAAGCAGTTGTCTGCACAACGTGCCACCGCCGACTGGAGGGCAGATCCGAAGAGGGGATGATTATGTATTTTGGGCAGCACGTGACGTCAATACGGCACTCGTGGCTGGCGGCACTCGTAGGCGTTGTAGATACGTTACTCTTCCGCACGTGTCTTCCAGTGCAATTTCCTGGTATGGTGGTAGAAGCCCTATGAAGCACAAATAAATAGCATGGGAAGCAGTTGTCTGCACAACGTGCCACCGCCGACTGGAGGGCAGATCCGAAGAGGTGATGATTATCTATTTTGGGCAGCACGTGACGTCACTATGGCACTCGTAGGTATTGTGGATACGTTACTCTTCTGCACGTGTCTTCCAGCGCAATTTCCTGGTACGGTTGTAGAAGCCCTATGAAGCACAAATAAATAGCATGGGCAGCAGTTGTCTACAAAACGTGCCACCGCCGACTGGAGGGCAGATCCGAAGAGGGGGTGATTATGTATTTTGGGCAGCACGTGACGTCACTACGGCACTCGTGGCTGGCGGCACTCGTAGGCGTTGTAGATACGTTACTCTTCCGCACGTGTCTTCCAGCGCAATTTTCTGGTACGGTTGTAGAAGCCCTATGAAGCACAAATAGATAGCATGGAAAGCAGTTGTCTGCACAACGTGCCACCGCCGACTGGAGGGCAGATCCGAAGAGGGGATGATTATGTATTTTGGGCAGCACGTGACGTCACTACGGCACTCGTGGCTGGCGGCACTCGTAGGCGTTGTAGATACGTTACTCTTCCGCACGTGTCTTCCAGCGCAATTTCCTGGTACGGTTGTAGAAGCCCTATGAAGCACAAATAGCATGGGCAGCAGTTGTCTACACAACGTGCCACCGCCGACTGGAGGGCAGATCCGAAGAGGGGATGATTGTGTACTTTGGGCAGCACGTGACGTCACTACGGCACTCGTGGCTGGCGGCACTCGTAGTCGTTTTAGATACGTTATACTTCCGCACGTGTCTTCCAGCACAATTTCCTCGTACGGTTGTAGAAGCCCTATGAAGCACAAATAAATAGCATGGGAAGCAGTTGCCTGCACAATGTGCCACTGCCGACTTGAGGGCGGATCCGAAGAGGGGATGATTATGTATTTTGGGCAGCACGTGACGTCACTACGGCACTCGTGGCTGGCGGCACTCGTAGGCGTTGTAGATACGTTACTCTTCCGCACGTGTCTTCCAGCGCAATTTCCTGGTATGGGTGTAGAAGCCCTATGAAGCACAAATAAATAGCATGGGAAGCAGTTGTCTGCACAACGTGCCACCGCCGACTGGAGGGCAGATCAGAAGAGGGGATGATTATGTATTTTGGGCAGCACGTGACGTCACTATGGCACTCGTGGCTGGCGGCACTCGTAGGCGTTATAGATACGTTACACTTCCGCACGTGTCTTCCATTGCGATTTCCTCGTACGGTTGTAGAAGCCCTATGAAGCACAAATAAATAGCATGGGAAGCAGTTGTCTGCACAACGTGCCACTGCCGACTGGAGGGCAGATCCGAAAAGGGGATGATTATGTATTTTGGGCAGCACGTGACGTCACTACGGCACTCGTGGCTGGCGGCACTCGTACGTGTTGTAGATACGTTACTCTTCCGCACGTGTCTTCCAGCGCAATTTCCTGGTACGGCTGTAGAAGCCCTATGAAGCACAAATAAATAGCATGGGTAGCAGTTGTCTACAAAACGTGCCACCGCCGACTGGAGGGCAGATCCGAAGAGGGGATGATTATGTATTTTGGGCTGCACGTGACGTCACTACGGCACTCGTGGCTGGCGGCACTCGTAGGCGTTGTAGATACGTTACTCTTCCGCACGTGTCTTCCAGCGCATTTTCCTGGTACGGGTGTAGAAGCCCTATGAAGCACAAATAAATAGCATGGGAAGCAGTTGTCTGCACAACGTGCCACTGCCGACTGGAGGGCAGATCCGAAAAGGGGATGATTATGTATTTTGGGCAGCACGTGACGTCACTACGGCACTCGTGGCTGGCGGCATTCGTACGTGTTGTAGATACGTTACTCTTCCGCACGTGTCTTCCAGCGCAATTTCCTGGTACGGCTGTAGAAGCCCTATGAAGCACAAATAAATAGCATGGGTAGCAGTTGTCTACAAAACGTGCCACCGCCGACTGGAGGGCAGATCCGAAGAGGGGATGATTATGTATTTTGGGCAGCACGTGACGTCACTATGGCACTCGTGGCTGGCGGCACTCGTAGGCGTTATAGATACGTTACTCTTCCGCACGTGTCTTCCATTGCGATTTCCTCGTACGGTTGTAGAAGCCCTATGAAGCACAAATATATAGCATGGGAAGCAGTTGTCTGCACAACGTGCCACTGAAGACTGGAGGGCAGATCCGAAAAGGGGATGATTATGTATTTTGGGCAGCACGTGACGTCACTACGGCACTCGTGGCTGGCGGCACTCGTACGTGTTGTAGATACGTTACTCTTCTGCATGTGTCTTCCAGCGCAATTTCCTGGTACGGTTGTAGAAGCCCTATGAAGAACAAATAAAGAGCATGGGAAACAGTTGTCTGCACAACGTGCCACCGCCGACTGGAGGGCAGATCCGAAGAGGGGATGATTATGTATTTTGGGCAGCACGTGACGTCACTACGGCACTCGTGGCTGGCGGCACTCGTTGGCGTTATAGATACGTTACTCTTCCGCGCGTGTCTTCCATTGCGATTTCCTCGTACGGTTGTAGAAGCCCCATGAAGCACAAATGAATAGCATGGGAAGCAGTTGTCTGCACAACGTGCCACTGCCGACTGGAGGGCAGATCCGAAAAGGGGATGATTATGTATTTTGGGCAGCACGTGACGTCACTACGGCACTCGTGGCTGGCGGCACTCGTAGGCGTTGTAGATACGTTACTCTTCCGCACGTGTCTTCCAGCACAATTTCCTGGTACGGTTGTAGAAGCCCTATGAAGCACAAATAAATAGCATGGGAAACAGTTGTCTGCACAACGTGCCACCGCCGACTGGAGGGCAGATCCGAAGAGGGGATGATTATGTATTTTGGGCAGCACGTGACGTCACTACGGCACTCGTGGCTGGCGGCACTCGTTGGCGTTATAGATACGTTACTCTTCCGCACGTGTCTTCCATTGCGATTTCCTCGTACGGTTGTAGAAGCCCCATGAAGCACAAATAAATAGCATGGGAAGCAGTTGTCTGCACAACGTGCCCCTGCTGACTGGAGGGCAGATCCGAAAAGGGGATGATTATGTATTTTGGGCAGCACGTGACGTCACTACGGCACTCGTGGCTGGCGGCACTCGTAGGCGTTGTAGATACGTTACTCTTCCGCACGTGTCTTCCAGCGCAATTTCCTGGTACGGCTGTAGAAGCCCTATGAAGCACAAATAAATGGCATGGGTAGCAGTTGTCTACAAAACGTGCCACCGCCGACTGGAGGGCAGATCCGAAGAGGGGATGATTATGTATTTTGGGCTGCACGTGACGTCACTACGGCACTCGTGGCTGGCGGCACTCGTAGGCGTTGTAGATACGTTACTCTTCCGCACGTGTCTTCCAGCGCAATTTCCTGGTACGGGTGTAGAAGCCCTATGAAGCACAAATAAATAGCATGGGAAGCAGTTGTCTGCACAACGTGCCACCGCCGACTGGAGGGCAGATCCGAAGAGGGGATGATTATGTATTTTGGGCAGCACGTGACGTCACTACGGCACTCGTGGCTGGCGGCACTCGTAGGCGTTATAGATACGTTACTCTTCCGCACGTGTCTTCCATTGCGATTTCCTCGTACGGTTGTAGAAGCCCTATGAAGCACAAATAAATAGCATGGGAAGCAGTTGTCTGCACAACGTCCCACTGAAGACTGGAGGGCAGATCCGAAAAGGGGATGATTATGTATTTTGGGCAGCACGTGACGTCACTATGGCACTCGTGGCTGGCGGCACTCGTAGGCGTTGTAGATACGTTACTCTTCCGCACGTATCTTCCAGCACAATTTCCTGGTACGGTTGTAGAAGCCCTATGAAGCACAAATAAATAGCATGGGTAGCAGTTGTCTACAAAACGTGCCACCGCCGACTGGAGGGCAGATCCGAAGAGGGGATGATTATGTATTTTGGGCTGCACGTGACGTCACTACGGCACTCGTGGCTGGCGGCACTCGTAGGCGTTATAGATACATTACTCTTGCGCACGTGTCTTCCAGCGCAATTTCCTGGTACGGTTGTAGAAGCCCTATGAAGCACAAATAGCATGGGCAGCAGTTGTCTACACAACGTGCCACCGCCGACTGGAGGGCAGATCCGAAGAGGGGATGATTATGTACTTTGGGCAGCACGTGACGTCACTACGGCACTCGTGGCTGGCGACACTCGTAGGCGTTGTAGATACGTTACTCTTCCGCACGTGTCTTCCAGCGCAATTTCCTGGTACAGTTGTAGAAGCCCTATGAAGCACAAATAAATAGCATGGGAAGCAGTTGTCTGCACAAAATGCCACCGCCGACTGGAGGGCAGATTCGAAGAGGGGATGATTATGTATTTTGGGCAGCACGTGACGTCACTACGGCACTCGTGGCTGGCGGCACTCGTAGGCATTATAGATACGTTATTCTTCCGCACGTGTCTTCGAGCGCAATTTCCTCGTACGGTTGTAGAAGCCCTATGAAGCACAAATAAATAGCATGGGAAGCAGTTGTCTGCACAACGTGCCACTGCCGACTGGAGGGCAGATCCGAAGAGGGGATGATTATGTATTTTGGGCAGCACGTGACGTCACTACGGCACTCGTGGCTGGCGGCACTCGTAGGCGTTGTAGATACGTTACTCTTCCGCACGTGTCTTCCAGCGCAATTTCCTTGTACGGTTGTAGAAGCCCTATGAAGCACAAATAAAGAGCACGGGAAACAGTTGTCTGCACAACGTGCCACCGCCGACTGGAGGGCAGATCCGAAGAGGGGATGATTATGTATTTTGGGCAGCACGTGACGTCACTACGGCACTCGTGGCTGGCGGCACTCGTTGGCGTTATAGATACGTTACTCTTCCGCGCGTGTCTTCCATTGCGATTTCCTCGTACGGTTGTAGAAGCCCCATGAAGCACAAATGAATAGCATGGGAAGCAGTTGTCTGCACAACGTGCCACTGCCGACTGGAGGGCAGATCCGAAAAGGGGATGATTATGTATTTTGGGCAGCACGTGACGTCACTACGGCACTCGTGGCTGGCGGCACTCGTAGGCGTTGTAGATACGTTACTCTTCCGCACGTGTCTTCCAGCGCAATTTCCTGGTACGGTTGTAGAAGCCCTATGAAGCACAAATAAATAGCATGGGAAGCAGTTGTCTGCACAACGTGCCACCGCCGACTGGAGGGAAGATCCGAAGAGGGGATGATTATGTATTTTGAGCAGCACGTGACGTCACTACGGCACTCGTGGCTGGCGGCACTCGTAGGTGTTGTAGATACGTTACTCTTCCGCACGTGTCTTCCAGCGCAATTTCCTCGTACGGTTGTAGAAGCCCTATGAAGCACAAATAGCATGGGCAGCAGTTGTCTACACAACGTGCCACCGCCGACTGGAGGGCAGATCCGAAGAGGGGATGTACTTTGGGCAGCACGTGACGTCACTACAGCACTCGTGGCTGGCGGCACTCGTAGTCGTTATAGATACGTTATACTTCCGCACGTGTCTTCCAGCACAATTTCCTCGTACGGTTGTAGAAGCCCTATGAAGCACAAATAAATAGCATGGGAAGCAGTTGTCTGCACAATGTGCCACTGCCGACTTGAGGGCGGATCCGAAGAGGGGATGATTATGTATTTTGGGCAGCACGTGACGTCACTACGGCACTCGTGGCTGGCGGCACTCGTAGGCATTATAGATCCGTTATTCTTCTGCACGTGTCTTCGAGTGCAATTTCCTCGTATGGTTGTAGAAGCCCTATGAAGCACAAATAAATAGCATGGGAAGCAGTTGTCTGCACAACGTGCCACTGCCGACTGGAGGGCAGATTCGAAGAGGGGATGATTATGTATTTTGGGCAGCACGTGACGTCACTACGGCACTCGTGGCTGGCGGCACTCGTAGGCGTTGTAGATACGTTACTCTTCCGCACGTGTCTTCCAGCGCAATTTCCTGGTACGGTTGTAGAAGCCCTATGAAGCACAAATAAATAGCATGGGAAACAGTTGTCTGCACAACGTGCCACCGCCGACTGGAGGGCAGATCCGAAGAGGGGATGATTATGTATTTTGGGCAGCACGTGACGTCACTACGGCACTCGTGGCTGGCGGCACTCGTTGGCGTTATAGATACGTTACTCTTCCGCACGTGTCTTCCACTGCGATTTCCTCGTACGGTTGTAGAAGCCCCATGAAGCACAAATAAATAGCTTGGGAAGCAGTTGTCTGCACAACGTGCCCCTGCCGACTGGAGGGCAGATCCGAAAAGGGGATGATTATGTATTTTGGGCAGCACGTGACGTCACTACGGCACTCGTGGCTGGCGGCACTCGTAGGCGTTGTAGATACGTTACTCTTCCGCACGTATCTTCCAGCGCAATTTCCTGGTACGGTTGTAGAAGCCCTATGAAGCACAAATAAATAGCATGGGTAGCAGTTGCCTACAAAACGTGCCACCGCCGACTGGAGGGCAGATCCGAAGAGGGGATGATTATGTATTTTGGGCTGCACGTGACGTCACTACGGCACTCGTGGCTGGCGGCACTCGTAGGCGTTATAGATACATTACTCTTGCGCACGTGTCTTCCAGCGCAATTTCCTGGTACGGTTGTAGAAGCCCTATGAAGCACAAATAGCATGGGCAGCAGTTGTCTACACAACGTGCCACCGCCGACTGGAGGGCAGATCCGAAGAGGGGATGATTATGTACTTTGGGCAGCACGTGACGTCACTACGGCACTCGTGGCTGGCGACACTCGTAGGCGTTGTAGATACGTTACTCTTCCGCACGTGTCTTCCAGCGCAATTTCCTGGTACAGTTGTAGAAGCCCTATGAAGCACAAATAAATAGCATGGGAAGTAGTTGTCTGCACAACATGCCACCGCCGACTGGAGGGCAGATCCGAAGAGGGGATGATTATGTATTTTGGGCAGCACGTGACGTCACTACGGCACTCGTGGCTGGCGGCACTCGTAGGCATTATAGATACGTTATTCTTCCGCACGTGTCTTCGAGCGCAATTTCCTCGTACGGTTGTAGAAGCCCTATGAAGCACAAATAAATAGCATGGGAAGCAGTTGTCTGCACAACGTGCCACTGCCGACTGGAGGGCAGATCCGAAGAGGGGATGATTATGTATTTTGGGCAGCACGTGACGTCACTACGGCACTCGTGGCTGGCGGCACTCGTAGGCGTTGTAGATACGTTACTCTTCCGCACGTGTCTTCCAGCGCAATTTCCTGGTACGGTTGTAGAAGCCCTATGAAGCACAAATAAAGAGCATGGGAAACAGTTGTCTGCACAACGTGCCACCGCCGACTGGAGGGCAGATCCGAAGAGGGGATGATTATGTATTTTGGGCAGCACGTGACGTCACTACGGCACTCGTGGCTGGCGGCACTCGTTGGCGTTATAGATACGTTACTCTTCCGCACGTGTCTTCCATTGCGATTTCCTCGTACGGTTATAGAAGCCCCATGAAGCACAAATGAATAGCATGGGAAGCAGTTGTCTGCACAACGTGCCACTGCCGACTGGAGGGCAGATCCGAAAAGTTAATGATTATGTATTTTGGGCAGCACGTGACGTCACTACGGCACTCGTGGCTGGCGGCACTCGTAGGCGTTGTAGATACGTTACTCTTCCGCACGTGTCTTCCAGCGCAATTTCCTCGTACGGTTGTAGAAGCCCTATGAAGCACAAATAGCATGGGCAGCAGTTGTCTACACAACGTGCCACCGCCGACTGGAGGGCAGATCCGAAGAGGGGATGATTGTGTACTTTGGGCAGCACGTGACGTCACTACGGCACTCGTGGCTGGCGGCACTCGTAGTCGTTATAGATACGTTATACTTCCGCACGTGTCTTCCAGCACAATTTCCTCGTACGGTTGTAGAAGCCCTATGAAGCACAAATAAATAGCATGGGAAGCAGTTGTCTGCACAACGTGCCACCGCCGACTTGAGGGCGGATCCGAAGAGGGGATGATTATGTATTTTGGGCAGCACGTGACGTCACTACGGCACTCGTGGCTGGCGGCACTCGTAGGCATTATAGATCCGTTATTCTTCCGCACGTGTCTTCGAGCGCAATTTCCTCGTACGGTTGTAGAAGCCCTATGAAGCACAAATAAATAGCATGGGAAGCAGTTGTCTGCACAACGTGCCACTGCCGACTGAAGGGCAGATCCGAAAAGGGGATGATTATGTATTTTGGGCAGCACGTGACGTCACTACGGCTCTCGTGGCTGGTGGCACTCGTAGGCGTTGTAGATACGTTACTCTTCCACACGTGTCTTCCAGCGCAATTTCCTGGTACGGTTGTAGAAGCCCTATGAAGCACAAATAAATAGCATAGGAAGCAGTTGTCTGCACAACGTGCCACCGCCGACTGGAGGGAAGATGCGAAGAGGGGATGATTGTGTACTTTGGGCAGCACGTGACGTCACTACGGCACTCGTGGCTGGCGGCACTCGTAGTCGTTATAGATACGTTATACTTCCGCACGTGTCTTCCAGCGCAATTTCCTGGTACAGTTGTAGAAGCCCTATGAAGCACAAATAAATAGCATGGGAAGCAGTTGTCTGCACAACATGCCACCGCCGACTGGAGGGCAGATCCGAAGAGGGGATGATTATGTATTTTGGGCAGCACGTGACGTCACTACGGCACTCGTGGCTGGCGGCACTCGTAGGCATTATAGATACGTTATTCTTCCGCACGTGTCTTCGAGCGCAATTTCCTCGTACGGTTGTAGAAGCCCTATGAAGCACAAATAAATAGCATGGGAAGCAGTTGTCTGCACAACGTGCTACTGCCGACTGGAGGGCAGATCCGAAGAGGGGATGATTATGTATTTTGGGCAGCACGTGACGTCACTACGGCACTCGTGGCTGGCGGCACTCGTAGGCGTTGTAGATACGTTACTCTTCCGCACGTGTCTTCCAGCGCAATTTCCTGGTACGGTTGTAAAAGCCCTATGAAGCACAAATAAAGAGCATGGGAAACAGTTGTCTGCACAACGTGCCACCGCCGACTGGAGGGCAGATCCGAAGAGGGGATGATTATGTATTTTGGGCAGCACGTGACGTCACTACGGCACTCGTGGCTGGCGGCACTCGTTGGCGTTATAGATACGTTACTCTTCCGCACGTGTCTTCCATTGCGATTTCCTCGTACGGTTGTAGAAGCCCCATGAAGCACAAATGAATAGCATGGGAAGCAGTTGTCTGCACAACGTGCCACTGCCGACTGGAGGGCAGATCCGAAAAGTTAATGATTATGTATTTTGGGCAGCACGTGACGTCACTACGGCACTCGTGGCTGGCGGCACTCGTAGGCGTTGTAGATACGTTACTCTTCCGCACGTGTCTTCCAGCGCAATTTCCTCGTACGGTTGTAGAAGCCCTATGAAGCACAAATAGCATGGGCAGCAGTTGTCTACACAACGTGCCACCGCCGACTGGAGGGCAGATCCGAAGAGGGGATGATTGTGTACTTTGGGCAGCACGTGACGTCACTACGGCACTCGTGGCTGGCGGCACTCGTAGTCGTTATAGATACGTTATACTTCCGCACGTGTCTTCCAGCACAATTTCCTCGTACGGTTGTAGAAGCCCTATGAAGCACAAATAAATAGCATGGGAAGCAGTTGTCTGCACAACGTGCCACCGCCGACTTGAGGGCGGATCCGAAGAGGGGATGATTATGTATTTTGGGCAGCACGTGACGTCACTACGGCACTCGTGGCTGGCGGCACTCGTAGGCATTATAGATCCGTTATTCTTCCGCACGTGTCTTCGAGCGCAATTTCCTCGTACGGTTGTAGAAGCCCTATGAAGCACAAATAAATAGCATGGGAAGCAGTTGTCTGCACAACGTGCCACTGCCGACTGGAGGGCAGATCCGAAAAGGGGATGATTATGTATTTTGGGCAGCACGTGACGTCACTACGGCTCTCGTGGCTGGTGGCACTCGTAGGCGTTGTAGATACGTTACTCTTCCACACGTGTCTTCCAGCGCAATTTCCTGGTACGATTGTAGAAGCCCTATGAAGCACAAATAAATAGCATGGGAAGCAGTTGTCTGCACAACGTGCCACCGCCGACTGGAGGGAAGATGCGAAGAGGGGATGATTGTGTACTTTGGGCAGCACGTGACGTCACTACGGCACTCGTGGCTGGCGGCACTCGTAGTCGTTATAGATACGTTATACTTCCGCACGTGTCTTCCAGCACAATTTCCTTGTACGGTTGTAGAAGCCCTATGAAGCACAAATAAATAGCATGGGAAGCAGTTGTCTGCACAATGTGCCACTGCCGACTTGAGGGCGGATCCGAAGAGGGGATGATTATGTATTTTGGGCAGCACGTGACGTCGCTACGGCACTCGTGGCTGGCGGCACTCGTAGGTGTTATAGATACGTTATTCTTCCGCACGTGTCTTCCAGCGCAATTTCCTTGTACGGTTGTAGAAGCCCTATGAAGCCCAAATAAATAGCATGGGAAGCAGTTGTCTGCACAATGTGCCACTGCCGACTTGAGGGCGGATCCGAAGAGGGGATGATTATGTATTTTGGGCAGCACGTGGCGTCACTGCGGCACTCGTGGCTGGCGGCACTCGTAGGCGTTGTAGATACGTTACTCTTCCGCACGTGTCTTCCAGCGCAATTTCCTGGTACGGGTGTAGAAGCCCTATGAAGCACAAATAAATAGCATGGGAAGCAGTTGTCTGCACAACTTGCACCGCCGACTAGAGGGCAGATCCGAAGAGGGGATGATTATGTATTTTGGGCAGCACGTGACGTCACTATGGCACTCGTGGCTGGCGGCACTCGTAGGCATTATAGATACGTTACTCTTCCGCACGTGTCTTCCATTGCGATTTCCTCGTACGGTTGTAGAAGCCCTATGAAGCACAAATAAATAGCATGGGAAGCAGTTGTCTGCACAACGTGCCACTGCCGACTGGAGGGCAGATCCGAAGAGGGGATGATTATGTATTTTGGGCAGCACGTGACGTCACTACGGCACTCGTGGCTGGCGGCACTCGTTGGCGTTATAGATACGTTACTCTTCCGCACGTGTCTTCCACTGCGATTTCCTCGTACGGTTGTAGAAGCCCCATGAAGCACAAATAAATAGCTTGGGAAGCAGTTGTCTGCACAACGTGCCCCTGCCGACTGGAGGGCAGATCCGAAAAGGGGATGATTATGTATTTTGGGCAACACGTGACGTCACTACGGCACTCGTGGCTGGCGGCACTCGTAGGCGTTGTAGATACGTTACTCTTCCGCACGTATCTTCCAGCGCAATTTCCTGGTACGGTTGTAGAAGCCCTATGAAGCACAAATAAATAGCATGGGTAGCAGTTGTCTACAAAACGTGCCACCGCCGACTGGAGGGCAGATCCGAAGAGGGGATGATTATGTATTTTGGGCTGCACGTGACGTCACTACGGCACTCGTGGCTGGCGGCACTCGTAGGCGTTATAGATACATTACTCTTGCGCACGTGTCTTCCAGCGCAATTTCCTGGTACGGTTGTAGAAGCCCTATGAAGCACAAATAGCATGGGCAGCAGTTGTCTACACAACGTGCCACCGCCGACTGGAGGGCAGATCCGAAGAGGGGATGATTATGTACTTTGGGCAGCACGTGACGTCACTACGGCACTCGTGGCTGGCGACACTCGTAGGCGTTGTAGATACGTTACTCTTCCGCACGTGTCTTCCAGCGCAATTTCCTGGTACAGTTGTAGAAGCCCTATGAAGCACAAATAAATAGCATGGGAAGTAGTTGTCTGCACAACATGCCACCGCCGACTGGAGGGCAGATCCGAAGAGGGGATGATTATGTATTTTGGGCAGCACGTGACGTCACTACGGCACTCGTGGCTGGCGGCACTCGTAGGCATTATAGATACGTTATTCTTCCGCACGTGTCTTCGAGCGCAATTTCCTCGTACGGTTGTAGAAGCCCTATGAAGCACAAATAAATAGCATGGGAAGCAGTTGTCTGCACAACGTGCCACTGCCGACTGGAGGGCAGATCCGAAGAGGGGATGATTATGTATTTTGGGCAGCACGTGACGTCACTACGGCACTCGTGGCTGGCGGCACTCGTAGGCGTTGTAGATACGTTACTCTTCCGCACGTGTCTTCCAGCGCAATTTCCTGGTACGGTTGTAGAAGCCCTATGAAGCACAAAGAGCATGGGAAACAGTTGTCTGCACAACGTGCCACCGCCGACTGGAGGGCAGATCCGAAGAGGGGATGATTATGTATTTTGGGCAGCACGTGACGTCACTACGGCACTCGTGGCTGGCGGCACTCGTTGGCGTTATAGATACGTTACTCTTCCGCACGTGTCTTCCATTGCGATTTCCTCGTACGGTTGTAGAAGCCCCATGAAGCACAAATGAATAGCATGGGAAGCAGTTGTCTGCACAACGTGCCACTGCCGACTGGAGGGCAGATCCGAAAAGTTAATGATTATGTATTTTGGGCAGCACGTGACGTCACTACGGCACTCGTGGCTGGCGGCACTCGTAGGCGTTGTAGATACGTTACTCTTCCGCACGTGTCTTCCAGCGCAATTTCCTCGTACGGTTGTAGAAGCCCTATGAAGCACAAATAGCATGGGCAGCAGTTGTCTACACAACGTGCCACCGCCGACTGGAGGGCAGATCCGAAGAGGGGATGATTGTGTACTTTGGGCAGCACGTGACGTCACTACGGCACTCGTGGCTGGCGGCACTCGTAGTCGTTATAGATACGTTATACTTCCGCACGTGTCTTCCAGCACAATTTCCTCGTACGGTTGTAGAAGCCCTATGAAGCACAAATAAATAGCATGGGAAGCAGTTGTCTGCACAACGTGCCACCGCCGACTTGAGGGCGGATCCGAAGAGGGGATGATTATGTATTTTGGGCAGCACGTGACGTCACTACGGCACTCGTGGCTGGCGGCACTCGTAGGCATTATAGATCCGTTATTCTTCCGCACGTGTCTTCGAGCGCAATTTCCTCGTACGGTTGTAGAAGCCCTATGAAGCACAAATAAATAGCATGGGAAGCAGTTGTCTGCACAACGTGCCACTGCCGACTGAAGGGCAAATCCGAAAAGGGGATGATTATGTATTTTGGGCAGCACGTGACGTCACTACGGCTCTCGTGGCTGGTGGCACTCGTAGGCGTTGTAGATACGTTACTCTTCCACACGTGTCTTCCAGCGCAATTTCCTGGTACAGTTGTAGAAGCCCTATGAAGCACAAATAAATAGCATGGGAAGCAGTTGTCTGCACAACGTGCCACCGCCGACTGGAGGGAAGATGCGAAGAGGGGATGATTGTGTACTTTGGGCAGCACGTGACGTCACTACGGCACTCGTGGCTGGCGGCACTCGTAGTCGTTATAGATACGTTATACTTCCGCACGTGTCTTCCAGCGCAATTTCCTGGTACAGTTGTAGAAGCCCTATGAAGCACAAATAAATAGCATGGGAAGCAGTTGTCTGCACAACATGCCACCGCCGACTGGAGGGCAGATCCGAAGAGGGGATGATTATGTATTTTGGGCAGCACGTGACGTCACTACGGCACTCGTGGCTGGCGGCACTCGTAGGCATTATAGATACGTTATTCTTCCGCACGTGTCTTCGAGCGCAATTTCCTCGTACGGTTGTAGAAGCCCTATGAAGCACAAATAAATAGCATGGGAAGCAGTTGTCTGCACAACGTGCCACTGCCGACTGGAGGGCAGATCCGAAGAGGGGATGATTATGTATTTTGGGCAGCACGTGACGTCACTACGGCACTCGTGGCTGGCGGCACTCGTAGGCGTTGTAGATACGTTACTCTTCCGCACGTGTCTTCCAGCGCAATTTCCTGGTACGGTTGTAAAAGCCCTATGAAGCACAAATAAAGAGCATGGGAAACAGTTGTCTGCACAACGTGCCACCGCCGACTGGAGGGCAGATCCGAAGAGGGGATGATTATGTATTTTGGGCAGCACGTGACGTCACTACGGCACTCGTGGCTGGCGGCACTCGTTGGCGTTATAGATACGTTACTCTTCCGCACGTGTCTTCCATTGCGATTTCCTCGTACGGTTGTAGAAGCCCCATGAAGCACAAATGAATAGCATGGGAAGCAGTTGTCTGCACAACGTGCCACTGCCGACTGGAGGGCAGATCCGAAAAGTTAATGATTATGTATTTTGGGCAGCACGTGACGTCACTACGGCACTCGTGGCTGGCGGCACTCGTAGGCGTTGTAGATATGTTACTCTTCCGCACGTGTCTTCCAGCGCAATTTCCTCGTACGGTTGTAGAAGCCCTATGAAGCACAAATAGCATGGGCAGCAGTTGTCTACACAACGTGCCACCGCCGACTGGAGGGCAGATCCGAAGAGGGGATGATTGTGTACTTTGGGCAGCACGTGACGTCACTACGGCACTCGTGGCTGGCGGCACTCGTAGTCGTTATAGATACGTTATACTTCCGCACGTGTCTTCCAGCACAATTTCCTCGTATGGTTGTAGAAGCCCTATGAAGCGCAAATAAATAGCATGGGAAGCAGTTGTCTGCACAACGTGCCACCGCCGACTTGAGGGCGGATCCGAAGAGGGGATGATTATGTATTTTGGGCAGCACGTGACGTCACTACGGCACTCGTGGCTGGCGGCACTCGTAGGCATTATAGATCCGTTATTCTTCCGCACGTGTCTTCGAGCGCAATTTCCTCGTACGGTTGTAGAAGCCCTATGAAGCACAAATAAATAGCATGGGAAGCAGTTGTCTGCACAACGTGCCACTGCCGACTGGAGGGCAGATCCGAAAAGGGGATGATTATGTATTTTGGGCAGCACGTGACGTCACTACGGCTCTCGTGGCTGGTGGCACTCGTAGGCGTTGTAGATACGTTACTCTTCCACACGTGTCTTCCAGCGCAATTTCCTGGTACGGTTGTAGAAGCCCTATGAAGCACAAATAAATAGCATGGGAAGCAGTTGTCTGCACAACGTGCCACCGCCGACTGGAGGGAAGATGCGAAGAGGGGATGATTGTGTACTTTGGGCAGCACGTGACGTCACTACGGCACTCGTGGCTGGCGGCACTCGTAGTCGTTATAGATACGTTATACTTCCGCACGTGTCTTCCAGCACAATTTCCTTGTACGGTTGTAGAAGCCCTATGAAGCACAAATAAATAGCATGGGAAGCAGTTGTCTGCACAATGTGCCACTGCCGACTTGAGGGCGGATCCGAAGAGGGGATGATTATGTATTTTGGGCAGCACGTGACGTCGCTACGGCACTCGTGGCTGGCGGCACTCGTAGGCGTTATAGATACGTTATTCTTCCGCACGTGTCTTCCAGCGCAATTTCCTTGTACGGTTGTAGAAGCCCTATGAAGCCCAAATAAATAGCATGGGAAGCAGTTGTCTGCACAATGTGCCACTGCCGACTTGAGGGCGGATCCGAAGAGGGGATGATTATGTATTTTGGGCAGCACGTGGCGTCACTGCGGCACTCGTGGCTGGCGGCACTCGTAGGCGTTGTAGATACGTTACTCTTCCGCACGTGTCTTCCAGCGCAATTTCCTGGTACGGGTGTAGAAGCCCTATGAAGCACAAATAAATAGCATGGGAAGCAGTTGTCTGCACAACTTGCACCGCCGACTAGAGGGCAGATCCGAAGAGGGGATGATTATGTATTTTGGGCAGCACGTGACGTCACTATGGCACTCGTGGCTGGCGGCACTCGTAGGCATTATAGATACGTTACTCTTCCGCACGTGTCTTCCATTGCGATTTCCTCGTACGGTTGTAGAAGCCCTATGAAGCACAAATAAATAGCATGGGAAGCAGTTGTCTGCACAACGTGCCACTGCCGACTGGAGGGAAGATCCGAAGAGGGGATGATTATGTATTTTGGGCAGCACGTGACGTCACTACGGCACTCGTGGCTGGCGGCACTCGTAGGTGTTGTATATACGTTACTCTTCCGCACGTGTCTTCCAGCGCAATTTCCTGGTACGGTTGTAGAAGCCCTATGAAGCACAAATAAATAGCATGGGCAGCAGTTGTCTACAAAACGTGCCACCGCCGACTTGAGGGCGGATCCTAAGAGGGGATGATTATGTATTTTGGTCAGCACGTGACGTCACTACGGCACTCGTGGCTGGCGGCACTCGTAGGCGTTATAGATACGTTATTCTTCCGCACGTATCTTCGAGCGCAATTTCCTCGTACGGTTGTAGAAGCCCTATGAAGCACAAATAAATAGCATGGGAAGCAGTTGTCTGCACAACGTGCCACTGCCGACTGGAGGGCAGATCCGAAGAGGGGATGATTATGTATTTTGGGCAGCACGTGACGTCACTACGGCACTCGTGGGTGGCGGCACTCGTAGGCGTTGTAGATACATTACTCTTCCGCACGTGTCTTCCAGCGCAATTTCCTGGTACGGTTGTAGAAGCCGTATGAAGCACAAATAAATAGCATGGGAAACAGTTGTCTGCACAACGTGCCACTGCCGACTGGAGGGCAGATCCGAAAAGGGATGATTATGTATTTTGGGCAGCACGTGACGTCACTACGGCACTCGTTGCTGGCGGCACTCGTAGGCGTTGTAGATACGTTACTCTTCCGCACGTGTCTTCCAGCGCAATTTCCTGGTACGGTTGTAGAAGCCCTATGAAGCACAAATAAATAGCATGGGAAGCAGTTGTCTGCACAACGTGCCACCGCCGACTGGAGGGAAGATCCGAAGAGGGGATGATTATGTATTTTGAGCAGCACGTGACGTCACTACGGCACTCGTGGCTCGCGGCACTCGTAGGTGTTGTAGATACGTTACTCTTCCGCACGTGTCTTCCAGCGCAATTTCCTCGTACGGTTGTAGAAGCCCTATGAAGCACAAATAGCAAGGGCAGCAGTTGTCTACACAACGTGCCACCGCCGACTGGAGGGCAGATCCGAAGAGGGGATGATTGTGTATTTTGGGCAGCACGTGACGTCACTACGGCACTCGTGGCTGGCGGCACTCGTAGGCATTATAGATACGTTATTCTTCCGCTCGTGTCTTCGAGCGCAATTTCCTCGTACGGTTGTAGAAGCCCTATGAAGCACAAATAAATAGCATGGGAAGCAGTTGTCTGCACAACGTGCCACTGCCGACTGGAGGGCAGATCCGAAGAGGGGATGATTATGTATTTTGGGCAGCACGTGACGTCACTACGGCACTCGTGGCTGGCGGCACTCGTAGGCGTTGTAGATACGTTACTCTTCTGCACGTGTCTTCCAGCGCAATTTCCTGGTACGGTTGTAGAAGCCCTATGAAGCACAAATAAATAGCATGGGAAACAGTTGTCTGCACAACGTGCCACCGCCGACTGGAGGGCAGATCCGAAGAGGGGATGATTATGTATTTTGGGCAGCACGTGACGTCACTACGGCACTCGTGGCTGGCGGCACTCGTTGGCGTTATAGATACGTTACTCTTCCGCACGTGTCTTCCATTGCGATTTCCTCGTACGGTTGTAGAAGCCCCATGAAGCACAAATAAATAGCATGGGAAGCAGTTGTCTGCACAACGTGCCACTGCCGACTGGAGGGCAGATCCGAAAAGGGGATGATTATGTATTTTGGGCAGCACATGACGTCACTACGGCGCTCGTGGCTGGCGGCACTCGTAGGTGTTGTAGATACGTTACTCTTCCGCACGTGTCTTCCAGCGCAATTTCCTCGTACGGTTGTAGAAGCCCTATGAAGCACAAATAGCATGGGCAGCAGTTGTCTACACAACGTGCCACCGCCGACTGGAGGGCAGATGCGAAGAGGGGATGATTGTGTACTTTGGGCAGCACGTGACGTCACTACGGCACTCGTGGCTGGCGGCACTCGCAGTCGTTATAGATACGTTATACTTCCGCACGTGTCTTCCAGCACAATTTCCTCGTACGGTTGTAGAAGCCCTATGAAGCACAAATAAATAGCATGGGAAGCAGTTGTCTGCACAATGTGCCACTGCCGACTTGATAGCGGATCCGAAGAGGGGATGATTATGTATTTTGGGCAGCACGTGACGTCACTACGGCACTCGTGGCTGGCGGCACTCGTAGGCGTTATAGATACGTTATTCTTCCGTACGTGTCTT
This sequence comes from Amblyomma maculatum, assembly GCF_055883805.1. Taxonomy (NCBI): domain Eukaryota; kingdom Metazoa; phylum Arthropoda; class Arachnida; order Ixodida; family Ixodidae; genus Amblyomma; species Amblyomma maculatum. Next base: position 12,827,860 of record NC_139351.1, on the reverse strand, counting down.
CCAGCGCAATTTCCTTGTACGGTTGTAGAAGCCCTATGAAGCACAAATAAATAGCATGGGAAGCAGTTGTCTGCACAATGTGCCACTGCCGACTTGAGGGCGGATCCGAAGAGGGGATGATTACGTATTTTGGGCAGCACGTGGCGTCACTGCGGCACTCGTGGCTGGCGGCACTCGTAGGCGTTGTAGATACGTTACTCTTCCGCACGTGTCTTCCATTGCGATTTCCTCGTACGGTTGTAGAAGCCCTATGAAGCACAAATAAATAGCATGGGAAGCAGTTGTCTGCACAACGTGCCACTGCCGACTGGAGGGAAGATCCGAAGAGGGGATGATTATGTATTTTGGGCTGCACGTGACGTCACTACGGCACTCGTAGGCGTTATAGATACGTTACTCTTGCGCACGTGTCTTCCAGCGCAATTTCCTGGTACGGTTGTAGGAGCCTTATGAAGCACAAATAAATAGCATGGGAAGCAGTTGTCTGCACAACGTGCCACCGCCGACTGGAGGGCAGATCCGAAGAGGGGATGATTATGTATTTTGGGCAGCACGTGACGTCAATACGGCACTCGTGGCTGGCGGCACTCGTAGGCGTTGTAGATACGTTACTCTTCCGCACGTGTCTTCCAGTGCAATTTCCTGGTATGGTGGTAGAAGCCCTATGAAGCACAAATAAATAGCATGGGCAGCAGTTGTCTACAAAACGTGCCACCGCCGACTGGAGGGCAGATCCGAAGAGGGGGTGATTATGTATTTTGGGCAGCACGTGACGTCACTACGGCACTCGTGGCTGGCGGCACTCGTAGGCGTTGTAGATACGTTACTCTTCCGCACGTGTCTTCCAGCGCAATTTTCTGGTACGGTTGTGAAGCCCTATGAAGCACAAATAGATAGCATGGAAAGCAGTTGTCTGCACAACGTGCCACCGCCGACTGGAGGGCAGATCCGAAGAGGGGATGATTATGTATTTTGGGCAGCACGTGACGTCACTACGGCACTCGTGGCTGGCGGCACTCGTAGGCGTTGTAGATACGTTACTCTTCCGCACGTATCTTCCAGCGCAATTTCCTGGTACGGTTGTAGAAGCCCTATGAAGCACAAATAAATAGCATGGGTAGCAGTTGTCTACAAAACGTGCCACCGCCGACTGGAGGGCAGATCCGAAGAGGGGATGATTATGTATTTTGGGCTGCACGTGACGTCACTACGGCACTCGTGGCTGGCGGCACTCGTAGGCATTATAGATACATTACTCTTGCGCACGTGTCTTCCAGCGCAATTTCCTGGTACGGTTGTAGAAGCCCTATGAAGCACAAATAGCATGGGCAGCAGTTGTCTACACAACGTGCCACCGCCGACTGGAGGGCGGATCCGAAGAGGGGATGATTATGTACTTTGGGCAGCACGTGACGTCACTACGGCACTCGTGGCTGGCGACACTCGTAGGCGTTGTAGATACGTTACTCTTCCGCACGTGTCTTCCAGCGCAATTTCCTGGTACAGTTGTAGAAGCCCTATGAAGCACAAATAAATAGCATGGGAAGCAGTTGTCTGCACAACATGCCACCGCCGACTGGAGGGCAGATCCGAAGAGGGGATGATTATGTATTTTGGGCAGCACGTGACGTTACTACGGCACTCGTGGCTGGCGGCACTCGTAGGCATTATAGATACGTTATTCTTCCGCACGTGCCTTCGAGCGCAATTTCCTCGTACGGTTGTAGAAGCCCTATGAAGCACTAATAAATAGCATGGGAAGCAGTTGTCTGCACAACGTGCCACTGCCGACTGGAGGGCAGATCCGAAGAGGGGATGATTATGTATTTTGGGCAGCACGTGACGTCACTACGGCACTCGTGGCTGGCGGCACTCGTAGGCGTTGTAGATACGTTACTCTTCCGCACGTGTCTTCCAGCGCAATTTCCTGGTACGGTTGTAGAAGCCCTATGAAGCACAAATAAAGAGCATGGGAAACAGTTGTCTGCACAACGTGCCACCGCCGACTGGAGGGCAGATCCGAAGAGGGGATGATTATGTATTTTGGGCAGCACGTGACGTCACTACGGCACTCGTGGCTGGCGGCACTCGTTGGCGTTATAGATACGTTACTCTTCCGCACGTGTCTTCCATTGCGATTTCCTCGTACGGTTGTAGAAGCCCCATGAAGCACAAATGAATAGCATGGGAAGCAGTTGTCTGCACAACGTGCCACTGCCGACTGGAGGGCAGATCCGAAAAGTTAATGATTATGTATTTTGGGCAGCACGTGACGTCACTACGGCACTCGTGGCTGGCGGCACTCGTAGGCGTTGTAGATACGTTACTCTTCCGCACGTGTCTTCCAGCGCAATTTCCTCGTACGGTTGTAGAAGCCCTATGAAGCACAAATAGCATGGGCAGCAGTTGTCTACACAACGTGCCACCGCCGACTGGAGGGCAGATCCGAAGAGGGGATGATTGTGTACTTTGGGCAGCACGTGACGTCATTACGGCACTCGTGGCTGGCGGCACTCGTAGGCGTTGTAGATACGTTACTCTTCCGCACGTGTCTTCCAGCGCAATTTCCTGGTACGGCTGTAGAAGCCCTATGAAGCACAAATAAATAGCATGGGTAGCAGTTGTCTACAAAACGTGCCACCGCCGACTGGAGGGAGATGCGAAGAGGGGATGATTGTGTACTTTGGGCAGCACGTGACGTCAGTACGGCACTCGTGGCTGGCGGCACTCGTAGGCGTTGTAGATACGTTACTCTTCCGCACGTGTCTTCCAGCGCAATTTCCTGGTACGGTTGTAGAAGCCCTATGAAGCACAAATAAAGAGCATGGGAAACAGTTGTCTGCACAACGTGCCACCGCCGACTGGAGGGCAGATCCGAAGAGGGGATGATTATGTATTTTGGGCAGCACGTGACGTCACTACGGCACTCGTGGCTGGCGGCACTCGTTGGCGTTATAGATACGTTACTCTTCCGCACGTGTCTTCCATTGCGATTTCCTCGTACGGTTGTAGAAGCCCCATGAAGCACAAATGAATAGCATGGGAAGCAGTTGTCTGCACAACGTGCCACTGCCGACTGGAGGGCAGATCCGAAAAGTTAATGATTATGTATTTTGGGCAGCACGTGACGTCACTACGGCACTCGTGGCTGGCGGCACTCGTAGGCGTTGTAGATACGTTACTCTTCCGCACGTGTCTTCCAGCGCAATTTCCTCGTACGGTTGTAGAAGCCCTATGAAGCACAAATAGCATGGGCAGCAGTTGTCTACACAACGTGCCACCGCCGACTGGAGGGCAGATCCGAAGAGGGGATGATTGTGTACTTTGGGCAGCACGTGACGTCACTACGGCACTCGTGGCTGGCGGCACTCGCAGTCGTTATAGATACGTTATACTTCCGCACGTGTCTTCCAGCACAATTTCCTCGTACGGTTGTAGAAGCCCTATGAAGCACAAATAAATAGCATGGGAAGCAGTTGTCTGCACAATGTGCCACTGCCGACTTGATAGCGGATCCGAAGAGGGGATGATTATGTATTTTGGGCAGCACGTGACGTCACTACGGCACTCGTGGCTGGCGGCACTCGTAGGCGTTATAGATACGTTATTCTTCCGTACGTGTCTTCCAGCGCAATTTCCTTGTACGGTTGTAGAAGCCCTATGAAGCACAAATAAATAGCATGGGAAGCAGTTGTCTGCACAATGTGCCACTGCCGACTTGAGGGCGGATCCGAAGAGGGGATGATTACGTATTTTGGGCAGCACGTGGCGTCACTGCGGCACTCGTGGCTGGCGGCACTCGTAGGCGTTGTAGATACGTTACTCTTCCGCACGTGTCTTCCATTGCGATTTCCTCGTACGGTTGTAGAAGCCCTATGAAGCACAAATAAATAGCATGGGAAGCAGTTGTCTGCACAACGTGCCACTGCCGACTGGAGGGAAGATCCGAAGAGGGGATGATTATGTATTTTGGGCTGCACGTGACGTCACTACGGCACTCGTAGGCGTTATAGATACGTTACTCTTGCGCACGTGTCTTCCAGCGCAATTTCCTGGTACGGTTGTAGGAGCCCTATGAAGCACAAATAAATAGCATGGGAAGCAGTTGTCTGCACAACGTGCCACCGCCGACTGGAGGGCAGATCCGAAGAGGGGATGATTATGTATTTTGGGCAGCACGTGACGTCAATACGGCACTCGTGGCTGGCGGCACTCGTAGGCGTTGTAGATACGTTACTCTTCCGCACGTGTCTTCCAGTGCAATTTCCTGGTATGGTGGTAGAAGCCCTATGAAGCACAAATAAATAGCATGGGAAGTAGTTGTCTGCACAACGTGCCACCGCCGACTGGAGGGCAGATCCGAAGAGGTGATGATTATCTATTTTGGGCAGCACGTGACGTCACTATGGCACTCGTAGGTATTGTGGATACGTTACTCTTCCGCACGTGTCTTCCAGCGCAATTTCCTGGTACGGTTGTAGAAGCCCTATGAAGCACAAATAAATAGCATGGGCAGCAGTTGTCTACAAAACGTGCCACCGCCGACTGGAGGGCAGATCCGAAGAGGGGGTGATTATGTATTTTGGGCAGCACGTGACGTCACTACGGCACTCGTGGCTGGCGGCACTCGTAGGCGTTGTAGATACGTTACTCTTCCGCACGTGTCTTCCAGCGCAATTTTCTGGTACGGTTGTGAAGCCCTATGAAGCACAAATAGATAGCATGGAAAGCAGTTGTCTGCACAACGTGCCACCGCCGACTGGAGGGCAGATCCGAAGAGGGGATGATTATGTATTTTGGGCAGCACGTGACGTCACTACGGCACTCGTGGCTGGCGGCACTCGTAGGCGTTGTAGATACGTTACTCTTCCGCACGTATCTTCCAGCGCAATTTCCTGGTACGGTTGTAGAAGCCCTATGAAGCACAAATAAATAGCATGGGTAGCAGTTGTCTACAAAACGTGCCACCGCCGACTGGAGGGCAGATCCGAAGAGGGGATGATTATGTATTTTGGGCTGCACGTGACGTCACTACGGCACTCGTGGCTGGCGGCACTCGTAGGCGTTATAGATACATTACTCTTGCGCACGTGTCTTCCAGCGCAATTTCCTGGTACGGTTGTAGAAGCCCTATGAAGCACAAATAGCATGGGCAGCAGTTGTCTACACAACGTGCCACCGCCGACTGGAGGGCAGATCCGAAGAGGGGATGATTATGTACTTTGGGCAGCACGTGACGTCACTACGGCACTCGTGGCTGGCGACACTCGTAGGCGTTGTAGATACGTTACTCTTCCGCACGTGTCTTCCAGCGCAATTTCCTGGTACAGTTGTAGAAGCCCTATGAAGCACAAATAAATAGCATGGGAAGCAGTTGTCTGCACAACATGCCACCGCCGACTGGAGGGCAGATCCGAAGAGGGGATGATTATGTATTTTGGGCAGCACGTGACGTCACTACGGCACTCGTGGCTGGCGGCACTCGTAGGCATTATAGATACGTTATTCTTCCGCACGTGCCTTCGAGCGCAATTTCCTCGTACGGTTGTAGAAGCCCTATGAAGCACAAATAAATAGCATGGGAAGCAGTTGTCTGCACAACGTGCCACTGCCGACTGGAGGGCAGATCCGAAGAGGGGATGATTATGTATTTCGGGCAGCACGTGACGTCACTACGGCACTCGTGGCTGGCGGCACTCGTAGGCGTTGTAGATACGTTACTCTTCCGCACGTGTCTTCCAGCGCAATTTCCTGGTACGGTTGTAGAAGCCCTATGAAGCACAAATAAAGAGCATGGGAAACAGTTGTCTGCACAACGTGCCACCGCCGACTGGAGGGCAGATCCGAAGAGGGGATGATTATGTATTTTGGGCAGCACGTGACGTCACTACGGCACTCGTGGCTGGCGGCACTCGTTGGCGTTATAGATACGTTACTCTTCCGCACGTGTCTTCCATTGCGATTTCCTCGTACGGTTGTAGAAGCCCCATGAAGCACAAATGAATAGCATGGGAAGCAGTTGTCTGCACAACGTGCCACTGCCGACTGGAGGGCAGATCCGAAAAGTTAATGATTATGTATTTTGGGCAGCACGTGACGTCACTACGGCACTCGTGGCTGGCGGCATTCGTAGGCGTTGTAGATACGTTACTCTTCCGCACGTGTCTTCCAGCGCAATTTCCTCGTACGGTTGTAGAAGCCCTATGAAGCACAAATAGCATGGGCAGCAGTTGTCTACACAACGTGCCACCGCCGACTGGAGGGCAGATCCGAAGAGGGGATGATTGTGTACTTTGGGCAGCACGTGACGTCACTACGGCACTCGTGGCTGGCGGCACTCGTAGTCGTTATAGATACGTTATACTTCCGCACGTGTCTTCCAGCACAATTTCCTCGTACGGTTGTAGAAGCCCTATGAAGCACAAATAAATAGCATGGGAAGCAGTTGTCTGCACAACGTGCCACCGCCGACTTGAGGGCGGATCCGAAGAGGGGATGATTATGTATTTTGGGCAGCACGTGACGTCACTACGGCACTCGTGGCTGGCGGCACTCGTAGGCATTATAGATCCGTTATTCTTCCGCACGTGTCTTCGAGCGCAATTTCCTCGTACGGTTGTAGAAGCCCTATGAAGCACAAATAAATAGCATGGGAAGCAGTTGTCTGCACAACGTGCCACTGCCGACTGGAGGGCAGATCCGAAAAGGGGATGATTATGTATTTTGGGCAGCACGTGACGTCACTACGGCTCTCGTGGCTGTTGGCACTCGTAGGCGTTGTAGATACGTTACTCTTCCACACGTGTCTTCCAGCGCAATTTCCTGGTACGGTTGTAGAAGCCCTATGAAGCACAAATAAATAGCATGGGAAGCAGTTGTCTGTACAACGTGCCACCGCCGACTGGAGGGAAGATGCGAAGAGGGGATGATTGTGTACTTTGGGCAGCACGTGACGTCACTACGGCACTCGTGGCTGGCGGCACTCGTAGTCGTTATAGATACGTTATACTTCCGCACGTGTCTTCCAGCGCAATTTCCTGGTACAGTTGTAGAAGCCCTATGAAGCACAAATAAATAGCATGGGAAGCAGTTGTCTGCACAACATGCCACCGCCGACTGGAGGGCAGATCCGAAGAGGGGATGATTATGTATTTTGGGCAGCACGTGACGTCACTACGGCACTCGTGGCTGGCGGCACTCGTAGGCATTATAGATACGTTATTCTTCCGCACGTGTCTTCGAGCGCAATTTCCTCGTACGGTTGTAGAAGCCCTATGAAGCACAAATAAATAGCATGGGAAGCAGTTGTCTGCACAACGTGCCACTGCCGACTGGAGGGCAGATCCGAAGAGGGGATGATTATGTATTTTGGGCAGCACGTGACGTCACTACGGCACTCGTGGCTGGCGGCACTCGTAGGCGTTGTAGATACGTTACTCTTCCGCACGTGTCTTCCAGCGCAATTTCCTGGTACGGTTGTAGAAGCCCTATGAAGCACAAATAAAGAGCATGGGAAACAGTTGTCTGCACAACGTGCCACCGCCGACTGGAGGGCAGATCCGAAGAGGGGATGATTATGTATTTTGGGCAGCACGTGACGTCACTACGGCACTCGTGGCTGGCGGCACTCGTTGGCGTTATAGATAAGTTACTCTTCCGCACGTGTCTTCCATTGCGATTTCCTCGTACGGTTGTAGAAGCCCCATGAAGCACAAATGAATAGCATGGGAAGCAGTTGTCTGCACAACGTGCCACTGCCGACTGGAGGGCAGATCCGAAAAGTTAATGATTATGTATTTTGGGCAGCACGTGACGTCACTACGGCACTCGTGGCTGGCGGCACTCGTAGGCGTTGTAGATACGTTACTCTTCCGCACGTGTCTTCCAGCGCAATTTCCTCGTACGGTTGTAGAAGCCCTATGAAGCACAAATAGCATGGGCAGCAGTTGTCTACACAACGTGCCACCGCCGACTGGAGGGCAGATCCGAAGAGGGGATGATTGTGTACTTTGGGCAGCACGTGACGTCACTACGGCACTCGTGGCTGGCGGCACTCGTAGTCGTTATAGATACGTTATACTTCCGCACGTGTCTTCCAGCACAATTTCCTCGTACGGTTGTAGAAGCCCTATGAAGCACAAATAAATAGCATGGGAAGCAGTTGTCTGCACAACGTGCCACCGCCGACTTGAGGGCGGATCCGAAGAGGGGATGATTATGTATTTTGGGCAGCACGTGACGTCACTACGGCACTCGTGGCTGGCGGCACTCGTAGGCATTATAGATCCGTTATTCTTCCGCACGTGTCTTCGAGCGCAATTTCCTCGTACGGTTGTAGAAGCCCTATGAAGCACAAATAAATAGCATGGGAAGCAGTTGTCTGCACAACGTGCCACTGCCGACTGGAGGGCAGATCCGAAAAGGGGATGATTATGTATTTTGGGCAGCACGTGACGTCACTACGGCTCTCGTGGCTGGTGGCACTCGTAGGCGTTGTAGATACGTTACTCTTCCACACGTGTCTTCCAGCGCAATTTCCTGGTACGGTTGTAGAAGCCCTATGAAGCACAAATAAATAGCATGGGAAGCAGTTGTCTGCACAACGTGCCACCGCCGACTGGAGGGAAGATGCTAAGAGGGGATGATTGTGTACTTTGGGCAGCACGTGACGTCACTACGGCACTCGTGGCTGGCGGCACTCGTAGTCGTTATAGATACGTTATACTTCCGCACGTGTCTTCCAGCACAATTTCCTCGTACGGTTGTAGAAGCCCTATGAAGCACAAATAAATAGCATGGGAAGCAGTTGTCTGCACAATGTGCCACTGCCGACTTGAGGGCGGATCCGAAGAGGGGATGATTATGTATTTTGGGCAGCACGTGACGTCGCTACGGTACTCGTGGCTGGCGGCACTCGTAGGCGTTATAGATACGTTATTCTTCCGCACGTGTCTTCCAGCGCAATTTCCTTGTACGGTTGTAGAAGCCCTATGAAGCACAAATAAATAGCATGGGAAGCAGTTGTCTGCACAATGTGCCACTGCCGACTTGAGGGCGGATCCGAAGAGGGGATGATTATGTATTTTGGGCAGCACGTGGCGTCACTGCGGCACTCGTGGCTGGCGGCACTCGTAGGCGTTGTAGATACGTTACTCTTCCGCACGTGTCTTCCAGCGCAATTTCCTGGTACGGGTGTAGAAGCCCTATGAAGCACAAATAAATAGCATGGGAAGCAGTTGTCTGCACAACTTGCACCGCCGACTAGAGGGCAGATCCGAAGAGGGGATGATTATGTATTTTTGGCAGCACGTGACGTCACTATGGCACTCGTGGCTGGCGGCACTCGTAGGCATTATAGATACGTTACTCTTCCGCACGTGTCTTCCATTGCGATTTCCTCGTACGGTTGTAGAAGCCCTATGAAGCACAAATAAATAGCATGGGAAGCAGTTGTCTGCACAACGTGCCACTGCCGACTGGAGGGAAGATCCGAAGAGGGGATGATTATGTATTTTGGGCAGCACGTGACGTCACTACGGCACTCGTGGCTGGCGGCACTCGTAGGTGTTGTATATACGTTACTCTTCCGCACGTGTCTTCCAGCGCAATTTCCTGGTACGGTTGTAGAAGCCCTATGAAGCACAAATAAATAGCATGGGCAGCAGTTGTCTACAAAACGTGCCACCGCCGACTTGAGGGCGGATCCTAAGAGGGGATGATTATGTATTTTGGTCAGCACGTGACGTCACTACGGCACTCGTGGCTGGCGGCACTCGTAGGCGTTATAGATACGTTATTCTTCCGCACGTATCTTCGAGCGCAATTTCCTCGTACGGTTGTAGAAGCCCTATGAAGCACAAATAAATAGCATGGGAAGCAGTTGTCTGCACAACGTGCCACTGCCGACTGGAGGGCAGATCCGAAGAGGGGATGATTATGTATTTTGGGCAGCACGTGACGTCACTACGGCACTCGTGGCTGGCGGCACTCGTAGGCGTTGTAGATACATTACTCTTCCGCACGTGTCTTCCAGCGCAATTTCCTGGTACGGTTGTAGAAGCCCTATGAAGCACAAATAAATAGCATGGGAAACAGTTGTCTGCACAACGTGCCACTGCCGACTGGAGGGCAGATCCGAAAAGGGGATGATTATGTATTTTGGGCAGCACGTGACGTCACTACGGCACTCGTGGCTGGCGGCACTCGTAGGCGTTGTAGATACGTTACTCTTCCGCACGTGTCTTCCAGCGCAATTTCCTGGTACGGTTGTAGAAGCCCTATGAAGCACAAATAAATAGCATGGGAAGCAGTTGTCTGCACAACGTGCCACCGCCGACTGGAGGGAAGATCCGAAGAGGGGATGATTATGTATTTTGAGCAGCACGTGACGTCACTACGGCACTCGTGGCTCGCGGCACTCGTAGGTGTTGTAGATACGTTACTCTTCCGCACGTGTCTTCCAGCGCAATTTCCTCGTACGGTTGTAGAAGCCCTATGAAGCACAAATAGCAAGGGCAGCAGTTGTCTACACAACGTGCCACCGCCGACTGGAGGGCAGATCCGAAGAGGGGATGATTGTGTATTTTGGGCAGCACGTGACGTCACTACGGCACTCGTGGCTGGCGGCACTCGTAGGCATTATAGATACGTTATTCTTCCGCTCGTGTCTTCGAGAGCAATTTCCTCGTACGGTTGTAGAAGCCCTATGAAGCACAAATAAATAGCATGGGAAGCAGTTGTCTGCACAACGTGCCACTGCCGACTGGAGGGCAGATCCGAAGAGGGGATGATTATGTATTTTGGGCAGCACGTGACGTCACTGCGGCACTCGTAGGCGTTGTAGATACGTTACTCTTCCGCACGTGTCTTCCAGCGCAATTTCCTGGTACGGTTGTAGAAGCCCTATGAAGCACAAATAAATAGCATGGGAAACAGTTGTCTGCACAACGTGCCACCGCCGACTGGAGGGCAGATCCGAAGAGGGGATGATTATGTATTTTGGGCAGCACGTGACGTCACTACGGCACTCGTGGCTGGCGGCACTCGTTGGCGTTATAGATACGTTACTCTTCCGCACGTGTCTTCCATTGCGATTTCCTCGTACGGTTGTAGAAGCCCCATGAAGCACAAATAAATAGCATGGGAAGCAGTTGTCTGCACAACGTGCCACTGCCGACTGGAGGGCAGCCCAAAAAGGGGATGATTATGTATTTTGGGCAGCACATGACGTCACTACGGCGCTCGTGGCTGGCGGCACTCGTAGGTGTTGTAGATACGTTACTCTTCCGCACGTGTCTTCCAGCGCAATTTCCTCGTACGGTTGTAGAAGCCCTATGAAGCACAAATAGCATGGGCAGCAGTTGTCTACACAACGTGCCACCGCCGACTGGAGGGCAGATGCGAAGAGGGGATGATTGTGTACTTTGGGCAGCACGTGACGTCACTACGGCACTCGTGGCTGGCGGCACTCGCAGTCGTTATAGATACGTTATACTTCCGCACGTGTCTTCCAGCACAATTTCCTCGTACGGTTGTAGAAGCCCTATGAAGCACAAATAAATAGCATGGGAAGCAGTTGTCTGCACAATGTGCCACTGCCGACTTGATAGCGGATCCGAAGAGGGGATGATTATGTATTTTGGGCAGCACGTGACGTCACTACGGCACTCGTGGCTGGCGGCACTCGTAGGCGTTATAGATACGTTATTCTTCCGTACGTGTCTTCCAGCGCAATTTCCTTGTACGGTTGTAGAAGCCCTATGAAGCACAAATAAATAGCATGGGAAGCAGTTGTCTGCACAATGTGCCACTACTGCCGACTTGAGGGCGGATCCGAAGAGGGGATGATTACGTATTTTGGGCAGCACGTGGCGTCACTGCGGCACTCGTGGCTGGCGGCACTCGTAGGCGTTGTAGATACGTTACTCTTCCGCACGTGTCTTCCATTGCGATTTCCTCGTACGGTTGTAGAAGCCCTATGAAGCACAAATAAATAGCATGGGAAGCAGTTGTCTGCACAACGTGCCACTGCCGACTGGAGGGAAGATCCGAAGAGGGGATGATTATGTATTTTGGGCTGCACGTGACGTCACTACGGCACTCGTAGGCGTTATAGATACGTTACTCTTGCGCACGTGTCTTCCAGCGCAATTTCCTGGTACGGTTGTAGGAGCCCTATGAAGCACAAATAAATAGCATGGGAAGCAGTTGTCTGCACAACGTGCCACCGCCGACTGGAGGGCAGATCCGAAGAGGGGATGATTATGTATTTTGGGCAGCACGTGACGTCAATACGGCACTCGTGGCTGGCGGCACTCGTAGGCGTTGTAGATACGTTACTCTTCCGCACGTGTCTTCCAGTGCAATTTCCTGGTATGGTGGTAGAAGCCCTATGAAGCACAAATAAATAGCATGGGAAGCAGTTGTCTGCACAACGTGCCACCGCCGACTGGAGGGCAGATCCGAAGAGGTGATGATTATCTATTTTGGGCAGCACGTGACGTCACTATGGCACTCGTAGGTATTGTGGATACGTTACTCTTCCGCACGTGTCTTCCAGCGCAATTTCCTGGTACGGTTGTAGAAGCCCTATGAAGCACAAATAAATAGCATGGGCAGCAGTTGTCTACAAAATGTGCCACCGCCGACTGGAGGGCAGATCCGAAGAGGGGGTGATTATGTATTTTGGGCAGCACGTGACGTCACTACGGCACTCGTGGCTGGCGGCACTCGTAGGCGTTGTAGATACGTTACTCTTCCGCACGTGTCTTCCAGCGCAATTTTCTGGTATGGTTGTGAAGCCCTATGAAGCACAAATAGATAGCATGGAAAGCAGTTGTCTGCACAACGTGCCACCGCCGACTGGAGGGCAGATCCGAAGAGGGGATGATTATGTATTTTGGGCAGCACGTGACGTCACTACGGCACTCGTGGCTGGCGGCACTCGTAGGCGTTGTAGATACGTTACTCTTCCGCACGTGTCTTCCAGCGCAATTTCCTGGTACAGTTGTAGAAGCCCTATGAAGCACAAATAGCATGGGCAGCAGTTGTCTACACAACGTGCCACCGCCGACTGGAGGGCAGATCCGAAGAGGGGATGATTGTGTACTTTGGGCAGTACGTGACGTCACTACGGCACTCGTGGCTGGCGGCACTCGTAGTCGTTATAGATACGTTATACTTCCGCACGTGTCTTCCAGCACAATTTCCTCGTACGGTTGTAGAAGCCCTATGAAGCACAAATAAATAGCATGGGAAGCAGTTGTCTGCACAATGTGCCACTGCCGACTTGAGGGCGGATCCCAAGAGGGGATGATTATGTATTTTCGTCAGCACGTGACGTCACTACGGCACTCGTGGCTGGCGGCACTCGTAGGCGTTATAGATACGTTATTCTTCCGCACGTGTCTTCCAGCGCAATTTCCTTGTACGGTTGTAGAAGCCCTATGAAGCACAAATAAATAGCATGGGAAGCAGTTGCCTGCACAATGTGCCACTGCCGACTTGAGGGCGGATCCGAAGAGGGGATGATTATGCATTTTGGGCAGCACGTGACGTCACTACGGCACTCGTGGCTGGCGGCACTCGTAGGCGTTGTAGATACGTTACTCTTCCGCACGTGTCTTCCAGCGCAATTTCCTGGTATGGGTGTAGAAGCCCTATGAAGCACAAATAAATAGCATGGGAAGCAGTTGTCTGCACAACGTGCCACCGCCGACTGGAGGGCAGATCAGAAGAGGGGATGATTATGTATTTTGGGCAGCACGTGACGTCACTATGGCACTCGTGGCTGGCGGCACTCGTAGGCGTTATAGATAGGTTAATCTTCCGCACGTGCCTTCCATTGCGATTTCCTCGTACGGTTGTAGAAGCCCTATGAAGCACAAATAGCAAGGGCAGCAGTTGTCTACACAACGTGCCACCGCCGACTGGAGGGCAGATCCGAAGAGGGGATGATTGTGTATTTTGGGCAGCACGTGACGTCACTACGGCACTCGTGGCTGGCGGCACTCGTAGGCATTATAGATACGTTATTCTTCCGCACGTGTCTTCGAGAGCAATTTCCTCGTACGGTTGTAGAAGCCCTATGAAGCACAAATAAATAGCATGGGAAGCAGTTGTCTGCACAACGTGCCACTGCCGACTGGAGGGCAGATCCGAAGAGGGGATGATTATGTATTTTGGGCAGCACGTGACGTCACTACGGCACTCGTGGCTGGCGGCACTCGTAGGCGTTGTAGATACGTTACTCTTCCGCACGTGTCTTCCAGCGCAATTTCCTGGTACGGTTGTAGAAGCCCTATGAAGCACAAATAAATAGCATGGGAAACAGTTGTCTGCACAACGTGCCACTGCCGACTGGAGGGCAGATCCGAAAAGGGGATGATTATGTATTTTGGGCAGCACGTGACGTCACTACGGCACTCGTGGCTGGCGGCACTCGTAGGCGTTGTAGATACGTTACTCTTCCGCACGTGTCTTCCAGCGCAATTTCCTGGTACGGTTGTAGAAGCCCTATGAAGCACAAATAAATAGCATGGGAAGCAGTTGTCTGCACAACGTGCCACCGCCGACTGGAGGGAAGATCCGAAGAGGGGATGATTATGTATTTTGAGCAGCACGTGACGTCACTACGGCACTCGTGGCTCGCGGCACTCGTAGGTGTTGTAGATACGTTACTCTTCCGCACGTGTCTTCCAGCGCAATTTCCTCGTACGGTTGTAGAAGCCCTATGAAGCACAAATAGCAAGGGCAGCAGTTGTCTACACAACGTGCCACCGCCAACTGGAGGGCAGATCCGAAGAGGGGATGATTGTGTATTTTGGGCAGCACGTGACGTCACTACGGCACTCGTGGCTGGCGGCACTCGTAGGCATTATAGATACGTTATTCTTCCGCTCGTGTCTTCGAGAGCAATTTCCTCGTACGGTTGTAGAAGCCCTATGAAGCACAAATAAATAGCATGGGAAGCAGTTGTCTGCACAACGTGCCACTGCCGACTGGAGGGCAGATCCGAAGAGGGGATGATTATGTATTTTGGGCAGCACGTGACGTCACTGCGGCACTCGTAGGCGTTGTAGATACGTTACTCTTCCGCACGTGTCTTCCAGCGCAATTTCCTGGTACGGTTGTAGAAGCCCTATGAAGCACAAATAAATAGCATGGGAAACAGTTGTCTGCACAACGTGCCACCGCCGACTGGAGGGCAGATCCGAAGAGGGGATGATTATGTATTTTGGGCAGCACGTGACGTCACTGCGGCACTCGTAGGCGTTGTAGATACGTTACTCTTCCGCACGTGTCTTCCAGCGCAATTTCCTGGTACGGTTGTAGAAGCCCTATGAAGCACAAATAAATAGCATGGGAAACAGTTGTCTGCACAACGTGCCACCGCCGACTGGAGGGCAGATCCGAAGAGGGGATGATTATGTATTTTGGGCAGCACATGACGTCACTACGGCGCTCGTGGCTGGCGGCACTCGTAGGTGTTGTAGATACGTTACTCTTCCGCACGTGTCTTCCAGCGCAATTTCCTCGTACGGTTGTAGAAGCCCTATGAAGCACAAATAGCATGGGCAGCAGTTGTCTACACAACGTGCCACCGCCGACTGGAGGGCAGATGCGAAGAGGGGATGATTGTGTACTTTGGGCAGCACGTGACGTCACTACGGCACTCGTGGCTGGCGGCACTCGCAGTCGTTATAGATACGTTATACTTCCGCACGTGTCTTCCAGCACAATTTCCTCGTACGGTTGTAGAAGCCCTATGAAGCACAAATAAATAGCATGGGAAGCAGTTGTCTGCACAATGTGCCACTGCCGACTTGATAGCGGATCCGAAGAGGGGATGATTATGTATTTTGGGCAGCACGTGACGTCACTACGGCACTCGTGGCTGGCGGCACTCGTAGGCGTTATAGATACGTTATTCTTCCGTACGTGTCTTCCAGCGCAATTTCCTTGTACGGTTGTAGAAGCCCTATGAAGCACAAATAAATAGCATGGGAAGCAGTTGTCTGCACAATGTGCCACTACTGCCGACTTGAGGGCGGATCCGAAGAGGGGATGATTACGTATTTTGGGCAGCACGTGGCGTCACTGCGGCACTCGTGGCTGGCGGCACTCGTAGGCGTTGTAGATACGTTACTCTTCCGCACGTGTCTTCCATTGCGATTTCCTCGTACGGTTGTAGAAGCCCTATGAAGCACAAATAAATAGCATGGGAAGCAGTTGTCTGCACAACGTGCCACTGCCGACTGGAGGGAAGATCCGAAGAGGGGATGATTATGTATTTTGGGCTGCACGTGACGTCACTACGGCACTCGTAGGCGTTATAGATACGTTACTCTTGCGCACGTGTCTTCCAGCGCAATTTCCTGGTACGGTTGTAGGAGCCCTATGAAGCACAAATAAATAGCATGGGAAGCAGTTGTCTGCACAACGTGCCACCGCCGACTGGAGGGCAGATCCGAAGAGGGGATGATTATGTATTTTGGGCAGCACGTGACGTCAATACGGCACTCGTGGCTGGCGGCACTCGTAGGCGTTGTAGATACGTTACTCTTCCGCACGTGTCTTCCAGTGCAATTTCCTGGTATGGTGGTAGAAGCCCTATGAAGCACAAATAAATAGCATGGGAAGCAGTTGTCTGCACAACGTGCCACCGCCAACTGGAGGGCAGATCCGAAGAGGTGATGATTATCTATTTTGGGCAGCACGTGACGTCACTATGGCACTCGTAGGTATTGTGGATACGTTACTCTTCCGCACGTGTCTTCCAGCGCAATTTCCTGGTACGGTTGTAGAAGCCCTATGAAGCACAAATAAATAGCATGGGCAGCAGTTGTCTACAAAATGTGCCACCGCCGACTGGAGGGCAGATCCGAAGAGGGGGTGATTATGTATTTTGGGCAGCACGTGACGTCACTACGGCACTCGTGGCTGGCGGCACTCGTAGGCGTTGTAGATACGTTACTCTTCCGCACGTGTCTTCCAGCGCAATTTTCTGGTACGGTTGTGAAGCCCTATGAAGCACAAATAGATAGCATGGAAAGCAGTTGTCTGCACAACGTGCCACCGCCGACTGGAGGGCAGATCCGAAGAGGGGATGATTATGTATTTTGGGCAGCACGTGACGTCACTACGGCACTCGTGGCTGGCGGCACTCGTAGGCGTTGTAGATACGTTACTCTTCCGCACGTGTCTTCCAGCGCAATTTCCTGGTACAGTTGTAGAAGCCCTATGAAGCACAAATAGCATGGGCAGCAGTTGTCTGCACAATGTGCCACTGCCGACTTGAGGGCGGATCCCAAGAGGGGATGATTATGTATTTTCGTTAGCACGTGACGTCACTACGGCACTCGTGGCTGGCGGCACTCGTAGGCGTTATAGATACGTTATTCTTCCGCACGTGTCTTCCAGCGCAATTTCCTTGTACGGTTGTAGAAGCCCTATGAAGCACAAATAAATAGCATGGGAAGCAGTTGCCTGCACAATGTGCCACTGCCGACTTGAGGGCGGATCCGAAGAGGGGATGATTATGCATTTTGGGCAGCACGTGACGTCACTACGGCACTCGTGGCTGGCGGCACTCGTAGGCGTTGTAGATACGTTACTCTTCCGCACGTGTCTTCCAGCGCAATTTCCTGGTATGGGTGTAGAAGCCCTATGAAGCACAAATAAATAGCATGGGAAGCAGTTGTCTGCACAACGTGCCACCGCCGACTGGAGGGCAGATCAGAAGAGGGGATGATTATGTATTTTGGGCAGCACGTGACGTCACTATGGCACTCGTGGCTGGCGGCACTCGTAGGCGTTATAGATAGGTTAATCTTCCGCACGTGCCTTCCATTGCGATTTCCTCGTACGGTTGTAGAAGCCCTATGAAGCACAAATAGCAAGGGCAGCAGTTGTCTACACAACGTGCCACCGCCGACTGGAGGGCAGATCCGAAGAGGGGATGATTGTGTATTTTGGGCAGCACGTGACGTCACTACGGCACTCGTGGCTGGCGGCACTCGTAGGCATTATAGATACGTTATTCTTCCGCACGTGTCTTCGAGAGCAATTTCCTCGTACGGTTGTAGAAGCCCTATGAAGCACAAATAAATAGCATGGGAAGCAGTTGTCTGCACAACGTGCCACTGCCGACTGGAGGGCAGATCCGAAGAGGGGATGATTATGTATTTTGGGCAGCACGTGACGTCACTACGGCACTCGTGGCTGGCGGCACTCGTAGGCGTTGTAGATACGTTACTCTTCCGCACGTGTCTTCCAGCGCAATTTCCTGGTACGGTTGTAGAAGCCCTATGAAGCACAAATAAATAGCATGGGAAACAGTTGTCTGCACAACGTGCCACCGCCGACTGGAGGGCAGATCCGAAGAGGGGATGATTATGTATTTTGGGCAGCACGTGACGTCACTACGGCACTCGTGGCTGGCGGCACTCGTTGGCGTTATAGATACGTTACTCTTCCGCACGTGTCTTCCATTGCGATTTCCTCGTACGGTTGTAGAAGCCCCATGAAGCACAAATAAATAGCATGGGAAGCAGTTGTCTGCACAACGTGCCACTGCCGACTGGAGGGCAGATCCGAAAAGGGGATGATTATGTATTTTGGGCAGCACATGACGTCACTACGGCGCTCGTGGCTAGCGGCACTCGTAGGTGTTGTAGATACGTTACTCTTCCGCACGTGTCTTCCAGCGCAATTTCCTCGTACGGTTGTAGAAGCCCTATGAAGCACAAATAGCATGGGCAGCAGTTGTCTACACAACGTGCCACCGCCGACTGGAGGGCAGATGCGAAGAGGGGATGATTGTGTACTTTGGGCAGCACGTGACGTCACTACGGCACTCGTGGCTGGCGGCACTCGCAGTCGTTATAGATACGTTATACTTCCGCACGTGTCTTCCAGCACAATTTCCTCGTACGGTTGTAGAAGCCCTATGAAGCACAAATAAATAGCATGGGAAGCAGTTGTCTGCACAATGTGCCACTGCCGACTTGATAGCGGATCCGAAGAGGGGATGATTATGTATTTTGGGCAGCACGTGACGTCACTACGGCACTCGTGGCTGGCGGCACTCGTAGGCGTTATAGATACGTTATTCTTCCGTACGTGTCTTCCAGCGCAATTTCCTTGTACGGTTGTAGAAGCCCTATGAAGCACAAATAAATAGCATGGGAAGCAGTTGTCTGCACAATGTGCCACTGCCGACTTGAGGGCGGATCCGAAGAGGGGATGATTACGTATTTTGGGCAGCACGTGGCGTCACTGCGGCACTCGTGGCTGGCGGCACTCGTAGGCGTTGTAGATACGTTACTCTTCCGCACGTGTCTTCCATTGCGATTTCCTCGTACGGTTGTAGAAGCCCTATGAAGCACAAATAAATAGCATGGGAAGCAGTTGTCTGCACAATGTGCCACTGCCGACTGGAGGGAAGATCCGAAGAGGGGATGATTATGTATTTTGGGCTGCACGTGACGTCACTACGGCACTCGTAGGCGTTATAGATACGTTACTCTTGCGCACGTGTCTTCCAGCGCAATTTCCTGGTACGGTTGTAGGAGCCCTATGAAGCACAAATAAATAGCATGGGAAGCAGTTGTCTGCACAACGTGCCACCGCCGACTGGAGGGCAGATCCGAAGAGGGGATGATTATGTATTTTGGGCAGCACGTGACGTCAATACGGCACTCGTGGCTGGCGGCACTCGTAGGCGTTGTAGATACATTACTCTTCCGCACGTGTCTTCCAGTGCAATTTCCTGGTATGGTGGTAGAAGCCCTATGAAGCACAAATAAATAGCATGGGAAGCAGTTGTCTGCACAACGTGCCACCGCCGACTGGAGGGCAGATCCGAAGAGGTGATGATTATCTATTTTGGGCAGCACGTGACGTCACTATGGCACTCGTAGGTATTGTGGATACGTTACTCTTCCGCACGTGTCTTCCAGCGCAATTTCCTGGTACGGTTGTAGAAGCCCTATGAAGCACAAATAAATAGCATGGGCAGCAGTTGTCTACAAAATGTGCCACCGCCGACTGGAGGGCAGATCCGAAGAGGGGGTGATTATGTATTTTGGGCAGCACGTGACGTCACTACGGCACTCGTGGCTGGCGGCACTCGTAGGCGTTGTAGATACGTTACTCTTCCGCACGTGTCTTCCAGCGCAATTTTCTGGTACGGTTGTGAAGCCCTATGAAGCACAAATAGATAGCATGGAAAGCAGTTGTCTGCACAACGTGCCACCGCCGACTGGAGGGCAGATCCGAAGAGGGGATGATTATGTATTTTGGGCAGCACGTGACGTCACTACGGCACTCGTGGCTGGCGGCACTCGTAGGCGTTGTAGATACGTTACTCTTCCGCACGTGTCTTCCAGCGCAATTTCCTGGTACAGTTGTAGAAGCCCTATGAAGCACAAATAGCATGGGCAGCAGTTGTCTACACAACGTGCCACCGCCGACTGGAGGGCAGATCCGAAGAGGGGATGATTGTGTACTTTGGGCAGTACGTGACGTCACTACGGCACTCGTGGCTGGCGGCACTCGTAGTCGTTATAGATACGTTATACTTCCGCACGTGTCTTCCAGCACAATTTCCTCGTACGGTTGTAGAAGCCCTATGAAGCACAAATAAATAGCATGGGAAGCAGTTGTCTGCACAATGTGCCACTGCCGACTTGAGGGCGGATCCCAAGAGGGGATGATTATGTATTTTCGTCAGCACGTGACGTCACTACGGCACTCGTGGCTGGCGGCACTCGTAGGCGTTATAGATACGTTATTCTTCCGCACGTGTCTTCCAGCGCAATTTCCTTGTACGGTTGTAGAAGCCCTATGAAGCACAAATAAATAGCATGGGAAGCAGTTGCCTGCACAATGTGCCACTGCCGACTTGAGGGCGGATCCGAAGAGGGGATGATTATGCATTTTGGGCAGCACGTGACGTCACTACGGCACTCGTGGCTGGCGGCACTCGTAGGCGTTGTAGATACGTTACTCTTCCGCACGTGGCTTCCAGCGCAATTTCCTGGTATGGGTGTAGAAGCCCTATGAAGCACAAATAAATAGCATGGGAAGCAGTTGTCTGCACAACGTGCCACCGCCGACTGGAGGGCAGATCAGAAGAGGGGATGATTATGTATTTTGGGCAGCACGTGACGTCACTATGGCACTCGTGGCTGGCGGCACTCGTAGGCGTTATAGATAGGTTACTCTTCCGCACGTGTCTTCCATTGCGATTTCCTCGTACGGTTGTAGAAGCCCTATGAAGCACAAATAAATAGCATGGGAAGCAGTTGTCTGCACAACGTGCCACTGCCGACTGGAGGGCAGATCCGAAAAGGGGATGATTATGTATTTTGGGCAGCACGTGACGTCACTACGGCACTCGTGGCTGGCGGCACTCGTACGTGTTGTAGATACGTTACTCTTCCGCACGTGTCTTCCAGCGCAATTTCCTGGTACGGCTGTAGAAGCCCTATGAAGCACAAATAAATAGCATGGGTAGCAGTTGTCTACAAAACGTGCCACCGCCGACTGGAGGGCAGATCCGAAGAGGGGATGATTATGTATTTTGGGCTGCACGTGACGTCTCTACGGCACTCGTGGCTGGCGGCACTCGTAGGCGTTGTAGATACGTTACTCTTCCGCACGTGTCTTCCAGCGCATTTTCCTGGTACGGGTGTAGAAGCCCTATGAAGCACAAATAAATAGCATGGGAAGCAGTTGTCTGCACAACGTGCCACCGCCGACTGGAGGGCAGATCCGAAGAGGGGATGATTATGTATTTTGGGCAGCACGTGACGTCACTATGGCACTCGTGGCTGGCGGCACTCGTAGGCGTTATAGATACGTTACTCTTCCGCACGTGTCTTCCATTGCGATTTCCTCGTACGGTTGTAGAAGCCCTATGAAGCACAAATAAATAGCATGGGAAGCAGTTGTCTGCACAACGTGCCACTGAAGACTGGAGGGCAGATCCGAAAAGGGGATGATTATGTATTTTGGGCAGCACGTGACGTCACTACGGCACTCGTGGCTGGCGGCACTCGTACGTGTTGTAGATACGTTACTCTTCCGCATGTGTCTTCCAGCGCAATTTCCTGGTACGGTTGTAGAAGCCCTATGAAGCACAAATAAATAGCATGGGTAGCAGTTGTCTACAAAACGTGCCACCGCCGACTGGAGGGCAGATCCGAAGAGGGGATGATTATGTATTTTGGGCTGCACGTGACGTCACTACGGCACTCGTGGCTGGCGGCACTCATAGGCGTTATAGATACATTACTCTTGCGCACGTGTCTTCCAGCGCAATTTCCTGGTACGGTTGTAGAAGCCCTATGAAGCACAAATAGCATGGGCAGCAGTTGTCTACACAACGTGCCACCGCCGACTGGAGGGCTGATCCGAAGAGGGGATGATTATGTACTTTGGGCAGCACGTGACGTCACTACGGCACTCGTGGCTGGCGACACTTGTAGGCGTTGTAGATACGTTACACTTCCGCACGTGTCTTCCAGCGCAATTTCCTGGTACAGTTGTAGAAGCCCTATGAAGCACAAATAAATAGCATGGGAAGCAGTTGTCTGCACAACATGCCACCGCCGACTGGAGGGCAGATCCGAAGAGGGGATGATTATGTATTTTGGGCAGCACGTGATGTCACTACGGCACTCGTGGCTGGCGGCACTCGTAGGCATTATAGATACGTTATTCTTCCGCACGTGTCTTCGAGCGCAATTTCCTCGTACGGTTGTAGAAGCCCTATGAAGCACAAATAAATAGCATGGGAAGCAGTTGTCTGCACAACGTGCCACTGCCGACTGGAGGGCAGATCCGAAGAGGGGATGATTATGTATTTTGGGCAGCACGTGACGTCACTACGGCACTCGTGGCTGGCGGCACTCGTAGGCGTTGTAGATACGTTACTCTTCCGCACGTGTCTTCCAGCGCAATTTCCTTGTACGGTTGTAGAAGCCCTATGAAGCACAAATAAAGAGCATGGGAAACAGTTGTCTGCACAACGTGCCACCGCCGACTGGAGGGCAGATCCGAAGAGGGGATGATTATGTATTTTGGGCAGCACGTGACGTCACTACGGCACTCGTGGCTGGCGGCACTCGTTGGCGTTATAGATACGTTACTCTTCCGCACGTGTCTTCCATTGCGATTTCCTCGTACGGTTGTAGAAGCCCCATGAAGCACAAATGAATAGCATGGGAAGCAGTTGTCTGCACAACGTGCCACTGCCGACTGGAGGGCAGATCCGAAAAGGGGATGATTATGTATTTTGGGCAGCACGTGACGTCACTACGGCACTCGTGGCTGGCGGCACTCGTTGGCGTTATAGATACGTTACTCTTCCGCACGTGTCTTCCATTGCGATTTCCTCGTACGGTTGTAGAAGCCCCATGAAGCACAAATGAATAGCATGGGAAGCAGTTGTCTGCACAACGTGCCACTGCCGACTGGAGGGCAGATCCGAAAAGGGGATGATTATGTATTTTGGGCAGCACGTGACGTCACTACGGCACTCGTGGCTGGCGGCACTTGTAGGCGTTGTAGATACGTTACTCTTCCGCACGTGTCTTCCAGCGCAATTTCCTGGTACGGTTGTAGAAGCCCTATGAAGCACAAATAAATAGCATGGGAAGCAGTTGTCTGCACAACGTGCCACCGCCGACTGGAGGGAAGATCCGAAGAGGGGATCATTATGTATTTTGAGCAGCACGTGACGTCACTACGGCACTCGTGGCTGGCGGCACTCGAAGGTGTTGTAGATACGTTACTCTTCCGCACGTGTCTTCCAGCGCAATTTCCTCGTACGGTTGTAGAAGCCCTATGAAGCACAAATAGCATGGGCAGCAGTTGTCTACACAACGTGCCACCGCCGACTGGAGGGCAGATCCGAAGAGGGGATGATTGTGTACTTTGGGCAGCACGTGACGTCACTACGGCACTCGTGGCTGGCGGCACTCGTAGTCGTTATAGATACGTTATACTTCCGCACGTGTCTTCCAGCACAATTTCCTCGTACGGTTGTAGAAGCCCTATGAAGCACAAATAAATAGCATGGGAAGCAGTTGTCTGCACAATGTGCCACTGCCGACTTGAGGGCGGATCCGAAGAGGGGATGATTATGTATTTTGGGCAGCACGTGACGTCACTACGGCACTCGTGGCTGGCGGCACTCGTAGGCATTATAGATCCGTTATTCTTCTGCACGTGTCTTCGAGTGCAATTTCCTCGTACGGTTGTAGAAGCCCTATGAAGCACAAATAAATAGCATGGGAAGCAGTTGTCTGCACAACGTGCCACTGCCGACTGGAGGGCAGATTCGAAGAGGGGATGATTATGTATTTTGGGCAGCACGTGACGTCACTACGGCACTCGTGGCTGGCGGCACTCGTAGGCGTTGTAGATACGTTACTCTTCCGCACGTGTCTTCCAGCGCAATTTCCTGGTACGGTTGTAGAAGCCCTATGAAGCACAAATAAATAGCATGGGAAACAGTTGTCTGCACAACGTGCCACCGCCGACTGGAGGGCAGATCCGAAGAGGGGATGATTATGTATTTTGGGCAGCACGTGACGTCACTACGGCACTCGTGGCTGGCGGCACTCGTTGGCGTTATAGATACGTTACTCTTCCGCACGTGTCTTCCATTGCGATTTCCTCGTACGGTTGTAGAAGCCCCATGAAGCACAAATAAATAGCATGGGAAGCAGTTGTCTGCACAACGTGCCACTGCGGACTGGAGGGCAGCCCAAAAAGGGGATGATTATGTATTTTGGGCAGCACATGACGTCACTACGGCGCTCGTGGCTGGCGGCACTCGTAGGTGTTGTAGATACGTTACTCTTCCGCACGTGTCTTCCAGCGCAATTTCCTCGTACGGTTGTAGAAGCCCTATGAAGCACAAATAGCATGGGCAGCAGTTGTCTACACAACGTGCCACCGCCGACTGGAGGGCAGATGCGAAGAGGGGATGATTGTGTACTTTGGGCAGCACGTGACGTCACTACGGCACTCGTGGCTGGCGGCACTCGCAGTCGTTATAGATACGTTATACTTCCGCACGTGTCTTCCAGCACAATTTCCTCGTACGGTTGTAGAAGCCCTATGAAGCACAAATAAATAGCATGGGAAGCAGTTGTCTGCACAATGTGCCACTGCCGACTTGATAGCGGATCCGAAGAGGGGATGATTATGTATTTTGGGCAGCACGTGACGTCACTACGGCACTCGTGGCTGGCGGCACTCGTAGGCGTTATAGATACGTTATTCTTCCGTACGTGTCTTCCAGCGCAATTTCCTTGTACGGTTGTAGAAGCCCTATGAAGCACAAATAAATAGCATGGGAAGCAGTTGTCTGCACAATGTGCCACTACTGCCGACTTGAGGGCGGATCCGAAGAGGGGATGATTACGTATTTTGGGCAGCACGTGGCGTCACTGCGGCACTCGTGGCTGGCGGCACTCGTAGGCGTTGTAGATACGTTACTCTTCCGCACGTGTCTTCCATTGCGATTTCCTCGTACGGTTGTAGAAGCCCTATGAAGCACAAATAAATAGCATGGGAAGCAGTTGTCTGCACAACGTGCCACTGCCGACTGGAGGGAAGATCCGAAGAGGGGATGATTATGTATTTTGGGCTGCACGTGACGTCACTACGGCACTCGTAGGCGTTATAGATACGTTACTCTTGCGCACGTGTCTTCCAGCGCAATTTCCTGGTACGGTTGTAGGAGCCCTATGAAGCACAAATAAATAGCATGGGAAGCAGTTGTCTGCACAACGTGCCACCGCCGACTGGAGGGCAGATCCGAAGAGGGGATGATTATGTATTTTGGGCAGCACGTGACGTCAATACGGCACTCGTGGCTGGCGGCACTCGTAGGCGTTGTAGATACGTTACTCTTCCGCACGTGTCTTCCAGTGCAATTTCCTGGTATGGTGGTAGAAGCCCTATGAAGCACAAATAAATAGCATGGGAAGCAGTTGTCTGCACAACGTGCCACCGCCGACTGGAGGGCAGATCCGAAGAGGTGATGATTATCTATTTTGGGCAGCACGTGACGTCACTATGGCACTCGTAGGTATTGTGGATACGTTACTCTTCCGCACGTGTCTTCCAGCGCAATTTCCTGGTACGGTTGTAGAAGCCCTATGAAGCACAAATAAATAGCATGGGCAGCAGTTGTCTACAAAATGTGCCACCGCCGACTGGAGGGCAGATCCGAAGAGGGGGTGATTATGTATTTTGGGCAGCACGTGACGTCACTACGGCACTCGTGGCTGGCGGCACTCGTAGGCGTTGTAGATACGTTACTCTTCCGCACGTGTCTTCCAGCGCAATTTTCTGGTACGGTTGTGAAGCCCTATGAAGCACAAATAGATAGCATGGAAAGCAGTTGTCTGCACAACGTGCCACCGCCGACTGGAGGGCAGATCCGAAGAGGGGATGATTATGTATTTTGGGCAGCACGTGACGTCACTACGGCACTCGTGGCTGGCGGCACTCGTAGGCGTTGTAGATACGTTACTCTTCCGCACGTGTCTTCCAGCGCAATTTCCTGGTACAGTTGTAGAAGCCCTATGAAGCACAAATAGCATGGGCAGCAGTTGTCTACACAACGTGCCACCGCCGACTGGAGGGCAGATCCGAAGAGGGGATGATTGTGTACTTTGGGCAGTACGTGACGTCACTACGGCACTCGTGGCTGGCGGCACTCGTAGTCGTTATAGATACGTTATACTTCCGCACGTGTCTTCCAGCACAATTTCCTCGTACGGTTGTAGAAGCCCTATGAAGCACAAATAAATAGCATGGGAAGCAGTTGTCTGCACAATGTGCCACTGCCGACTTGAGGGCGGATCCCAAGAGGGGATGATTATGTATTTTCGTTAGCACGTGACGTCACTACGGCACTCGTGGCTGGCGGCACTCGTAGGCGTTATAGATACGTTATTCTTCCGCACGTGTCTTCCAGCGCAATTTCCTTGTACGGTTGTAGAAGCCCTATGAAGCACAAATAAATAGCATGGGAAGCAGTTGCCTGCACAATGTGCCACTGCCGACTTGAGGGCGGATCCGAAGAGGGGATGATTATGCATTTTGGGCAGCACGTGACGTCACTACGGCACTCGTGGCTGGCGGCACTCGTAGGCGTTGTAGATACGTTACTCTTCCGCACGTGTCTTCCAGCGCAATTTCCTGGTATGGGTGTAGAAGCCCTATGAAGCACAAATAAATAGCATGGGAAGCAGTTGTCTGCACAACGTGCCACCGCCGACTGGAGGGCAGATCAGAAGAGGGGATGATTATGTATTTTGGGCAGCACGTGACGTCACTATGGCACTCGTGGCTGGCGGCACTCGTAGGCGTTATAGATAGGTTAATCTTCCGCACGTGCCTTCCATTGCGATTTCCTCGTACGGTTGTAGAAGCCCTATGAAGCACAAATAGCAAGGGCAGCAGTTGTCTACACAACGTGCCACCGCCGACTGGAGGGCAGATCCGAAGAGGGGATGATTGTGTATTTTGGGCAGCACGTGACGTCACTACGGCACTCGTGGCTGGCGGCACTCGTAGGCATTATAGATACGTTATTCTTCCGCACGTGTCTTCGAGAGCAATTTCCTCGTACGGTTGTAGAAGCCCTATGAAGCACAAATAAATAGCATGGGAAGCAGTTGTCTGCACAACGTGCCACTGCCGACTGGAGGGCAGATCCGAAGAGGGGATGATTATGTATTTTGGGCAGCACGTGACGTCACTACGGCACTCGTGGCTGGCGGCACTCGTAGGCGTTGTAGATACGTTACTCTTCCGCACGTGTCTTCCAGCGCAATTTCCTGGTACGGTTGTAGAAGCCCTATGAAGCACAAATAAATAGCATGGGAAACAGTTGTCTGCACAACGTGCCACCGCCGACTGGAGGGCAGATCCGAAGAGGGGATGATTATGTATTTTGGGCAGCACGTGACGTCACTACGGCACTCGTGGCTGGCGGCACTCGTTGGCGTTATAGATACGTTACTCTTCCGCACGTGTCTTCCATTGCGATTTCCTCGTACGGTTGTAGAAGCCCCATGAAGCACAAATAAATAGCATGGGAAGCAGTTGTCTGCACAACGTGCCACTGCCGACTGGAGGGCAGATCCGAAAAGGGGATGATTATGTATTTTGGGCAGCACATGACGTGACTACGGCGCTCGTGGCTAGCGGCACTCGTAGGTGTTGTAGATACGTTACTCTTCCGCACGTGTCTTCCAGCGCAATTTCCTCGTACGGTTGTAGAAGCCCTATGAAGCACAAATAGCATGGGCAGCAGTTGTCTACACAACGTGCCACCGCCGACTGGAGGGCAGATGCGAAGAGGGGATGATTGTGTACTTTGGGCAGCACGTGACGTCACTACGGCACTCGTGGCTGGCGGCACTCGCAGTCGTTATAGATACGTTATACTTCCGCACGTGTCTTCCAGCACAATTTCCTCGTACGGTTGTAGAAGCCCTATGAAGCACAAATAAATAGCATGGGAAGCAGTTGTCTGCACAATGTGCCACTGCCGACTTGATAGCGGATCCGAAGAGGGGATGATTATGTATTTTGGGCAGCACGTGACGTCACTACGGCACTCGTGGCTGGCGGCACTCGTAGGCGTTATAGATACGTTATTCTTCCGTACGTGTCTTCCAGCGCAATTTCCTTGTACGGTTGTAGAAGCCCTATGAAGCACAAATAAATAGCATGGGAAGCAGTTGTCTGCACAATGTGCCACTGCCGACTTGAGGGCGGATCCGAAGAGGGGATGATTACGTATTTTGGGCAGCACGTGGCGTCACTGCGGCACTCGTGGCTGGCGGCACTCGTAGGCGTTGTAGATACGTTACTCTTCCGCACGTGTCTTCCATTGCGATTTCCTCGTACGGTTGTAGAAGCCCTATGAAGCACAAATAAATAGCATGGGAAGCAGTTGTCTGCACAACGTGCCACTGCCGACTGGAGGGAAGATCCGAAGAGGGGATGATTATGTATTTTGGGCTGCACGTGACGTCACTACGGCACTCGTAGGCGTTATAGATACGTTACTCTTGCGCACGTGTCTTCCAGCGCAATTTCCTGGTACGGTTGTAGGAGCCCTATGAAGCACAAATAAATAGCATGGGAAGCAGTTGTCTGCACAACGTGCCACCGCCGACTGGAGGGCAGATCCGAAGAGGGGATGATTATGTATTTTGGGCAGCACGTGACGTCAATACGGCACTCGTGGCTGGCGGCACTCGTAGGCGTTGTAGATACGTTACTCTTCCGCACGTGTCTTCCAGTGCAATTTCCTGGTATGGTGGTAGAAGCCCTATGAAGCACAAATAAATAGCATGGGAAGCAGTTGTCTGCACAACGTGCCACCGCCGACTGGAGGGCAGATCCGAAGAGGTGATGATTATCTATTTTGGGCAGCACGTGACGTCACTATGGCACTCGTAGGTATTGTGGATACGTTACTCTTCCGCACGTGTCTTCCAGCGCAATTTCCTGGTACGGTTGTAGAAGCCCTATGAAGCACAAATAAATAGCATGGGCAGCAGTTGTCTACAAAATGTGCCACCGCCGACTGGAGGGCAGATCCGAAGAGGGGGTGATTATGTATTTTGGGCAGCACGTGACGTCACTACGGCACTCGTGGCTGGCGGCACTCGTAGGCGTTGTAGATACGTTACTCTTCCGCACGTGTCTTCCAGCGCAATTTTCTGGTACGGTTGTGAAGCCCTATGAAGCACAAATAGATAGCATGGAAAGCAGTTGTCTGCACAACGTGCCACCGCCGACTGGAGGGCAGATCCGAAGAGGGGATGATTATGTATTTTGGGCAGCACGTGACGTCACTACGGCACTCGTGGCTGGCGGCACTCGTAGGCGTTGTAGATACGTTACTCTTCCGCACGTGTCTTCCAGCGCAATTTCCTGGTACAGTTGTAGAAGCCCTATGAAGCACAAATAGCATGGGCAGCAGTTGTCTACACAACGTGCCACCGCCGACTGGAGGGCAGATCCGAAGAGGGGATGATTGTGTACTTTGGGCAGTACGTGACGTCACTACGGCACTCGTGGCTGGCGGCACTCGTAGTCGTTATAGATACGTTATACTTCCGCACGTGTCTTCCAGCACAATTTCCTCGTACGGTTGTAGAAGCCCTATGAAGCACAAATAAATAGCATGGGAAGCAGTTGTCTGCACAATGTGCCACTGCCGACTTGAGGGCGGATCCCAAGAGGGGATGATTATGTATTTTCGTCAGCACGTGACGTCACTACGGCACTCGTGGCTGGCGGCACTCGTAGGCGTTATAGATACGTTATTCTTCCGCACGTGTCTTCCAGCGCAATTTCCTTGTACGGTTGTAGAAGCCCTATGAAGCACAAATAAATAGCATGGGAAGCAGTTGCCTGCACAATGTGCCACTGCCGACTTGAGGGCGGATCCGAAGAGGGGATGATTATGCATTTTGGGCAGCACGTGACGTCACTACGGCACTCGTGGCTGGCGGCACTCGTAGGCGTTGTAGATACGTTACTCTTCCGCACGTGTCTTCCAGCGCAATTTCCTGGTATGGGTGTAGAAGCCCTATGAAGCACAAATAAATAGCATGGGAAGCAGTTGTCTGCACAACGTGCCACCGCCGACTGGAGGGCAGATCAGAAGAGGGGATGATTATGTATTTTGGGCAGCACGTGACGTCACTATGGCACTCGTGGCTGGCGGCACTCGTAGGCGTTATAGATAGGTTACTCTTCCGCACGTGTCTTCCATTGCGATTTCCTCGTACGGTTGTAGAAGCCCTATGAAGCACAAATAAATAGCATGGGAAGCAGTTGTCTGCACAACGTGCCACTGGCGACTGGAGGGCAGATCCGAAAAGGGGATGATTATGTATTTTGGGCAGCACGTGACGTCACTACGGCACTCGTGGCTGGCGGCACTCGTACGTGTTGTAGATACGTTACTCTTCCGCACGTGTCTTCCAGCGCAATTTCCTGGTACGGCTGTAGAAGCCCTATGAAGCACAAATAAATAGCATGGGTAGCAGTTGTCTACAAAACGTGCCACCGCCGACTGGAGGGCAGATCCGAAGAGGGGATGATTATGTATTTTGGGCTGCACGTGACGTCTCTACGGCACTCGTGGCTGGCGGCACTCGTAGGCGTTGTAGATACGTTACTCTTCCGCACGTGTCTTCCAGCGCATTTTCCTGGTACGGGTGTAGAAGCCCTATGAAGCACAAATAAATAGCATGGGAAGCAGTTGTCTGCACAACGTGCCACCGCTGACTGGAGGGCAGATCCGAAGAGGGGATGATTATGTATTTTGGGCAGCACGTGACGTCACTATGGCACTCGTGGCTGGCGGCACTCGTAGGCGTTATAGATACGTTACTCTTCCGCACGTGTCTTCCATTGCGATTTCCTCGTACGGTTGTAGAAGCCCTATGAAGCACAAATAAATAGCATGGGAAGCAGTTGTCTGCACAACGTGCCACTGAAGACTGGAGGGCAGATCCGAAAAGGGGATGATTATGTATTTTGGGCAGCACGTGACGTCACTACGGCACTCGTGGCTGGCGGCACTCGTACGTGTTGTAGATACGTTACTCTTCCGCATGTGTCTTCCAGCGCAATTTCCTGGTACGGTTGTAGAAGCCCTATGAAGCACAAATAAATAGCATGGGTAGCAGTTGTCTACAAAACGTGCCACCGCCGACTGGAGGGCAGATCCGAAGAGGGGATGATTATGTATTTTGGGCTGCACGTGACGTCACTACGGCACTCGTGGCTGGCGGCACTCATAGGCGTTATAGATACATTACTCTTGCGCACGTGTCTTCCAGCGCAATTTCCTGGTACGGTTGTAGAAGCCCTATGAAGCACAAATAGCATGGGCAGCAGTTGTCTACACAACGTGCCACCGCCGACTGGAGGGCTGATCCGAAGAGGGGATGATTATGTACTTTGGGCAGCACGTGACGTCACTACGGCACTCGTGGCTGGCGACACTTGTAGGCGTTGTAGATACGTTACACTTCCGCACGTGTCTTCCAGCGCAATTTCCTGGTACAGTTGTAGAAGCCCTATGAAGCACAAATAAATAGCATGGGAAGCAGTTGTCTGCACAACATGCCACCGCCGACTGGAGGGCAGATCCGAAGAGGGGATGATTATGTATTTTGGGCAGCACGTGATGTCACTACGGCACTCGTGGCTGGCGGCACTCGTAGGCATTATAGATACGTTATTCTTCCGCACGTGTCTTCGAGCGCAATTTCCTCGTACGGTTGTAGAAGCCCTATGAAGCACAAATAAATAGCATGGGAAGCAGTTGTCTGCACAACGTGCCACTGCCGACTGGAGGGCAGATCCGAAGAGGGGATGATTATGTATTTTGGGCAGCACGTGACGTCACTACGGCACTCGTGGCTGGCGGCACTCGTAGGCGTTGTAGATACGTTACTCTTCCGCACGTGTCTTCCAGCGCAATTTCCTTGTACGGTTGTAGAAGCCCTATGAAGCACAAATAAAGAGCATGGGAAACAGTTGTCTGCACAACGTGCCACCGCCGACTGGAGGGCAGATCCGAAGAGGGGATGATTATGTATTTTGGGCAGCACGTGACGTCACTACGGCACTCGTGGCTGGCGGCACTCGTTGGCGTTATAGATACGTTACTCTTCCGCACGTGTCTTCCATTGCGATTTCCTCGTACGGTTGTAGAAGCCCCATGAAGCACAAATGAATAGCATGGGAAGCAGTTGTCTGCACAACGTGCCACTGCCGACTGGAGGGCAGATCCGAAAAGGGGATGATTATGTATTTTGGGCAGCACGTGACGTCACTACGGCACTCGTGGCTGGCGGCACTCGTTGGCGTTATAGATACGTTACTCTTCCGCACGTGTCTTCCATTGCGATTTCCTCGTACGGTTGTAGAAGCCCCATGAAGCACAAATGAATAGCATGGGAAGCAGTTGTCTGCACAACGTGCCACTGCCGACTGGAGGGCAGATCCGAAAAGGGGATGATTATGTATTTTGGGCAGCACGTGACGTCACTACGGCACTCGTGGCTGGCGGCACTTGTAGGCGTTGTAGATACGTTACTCTTCCGCACGTGTCTTCCAGCGCAATTTCCTGGTACGGTTGTAGAAGCCCTATGAAGCACAAATAAATAGCATGGGAAGCAGTTGTCTGCACAACGTGCCACCGCCGACTGGAGGGAAGATCCGAAGAGGGGATCATTATGTATTTTGAGCAGCACGTGACGTCACTACGGCACTCGTGGCTGGCGGCACTCGAAGGTGTTGTAGATACGTTACTCTTCCGCACGTGTCTTCCAGCGCAATTTCCTCGTACGGTTGTAGAAGCCCTATGAAGCACAAATAGCATGGGCAGCAGTTGTCTACACAACGTGCCACCGCCGACTGGAGGGCAGATCCGAAGAGGGGATGATTGTGTACTTTGGGCAGCACGTGACGTCACTACGGCACTCGTGGCTGGCGGCACTCGTAGTCGTTATAGATACGTTATACTTCCGCACGTGTCTTCCAGCACAATTTCCTCGTACGGTTGTAGAAGCCCTATGAAGCACAAATAAATAGCATGGGAAGCAGTTGTCTGCACAATGTGCCACTGCCGACTTGAGGGCGGATCCGAAGAGGGGATGATTATGTATTTTGGGCAGCACGTGACGTCACTACGGCACTCGTGGCTGGCGGCACTCGTAGGCATTATAGATCCGTTATTCTTCTGCACGTGTCTTCGAGTGCAATTTCCTCGTACGGTTGTAGAAGCCCTATGAAGCACAAATAAATAGGATGGGAAGCAGTTGTCTGCACAACGTGCCACTGCCGACTGGAGGGCAGATTCGAAGAGGGGATGATTATGTATTTTGGGCAGCACGTGACGTCACTACGGCACTCGTGGCTGGCGGCACTCGTAGGCGTTGTAGATACGTTACTCTTCCGCACGTGTCTTCCAGCGCAATTTCCTGGTACGGTTGTAGAAGCCCTATGAAGCACAAATAAATAGCATGGGAAACAGTTGTCTGCACAACGTGCCACCGCCGACTGGAGGGCAGATCCGAAGAGGGGATGATTATGTATTTTGGGCAGCACGTGACGTCACTACGGCACTCGTGGCTGGCGGCACTCGTTGGCGTTATAGATACGTTACTCTTCCGCACGTGTCTTCCATTGCGATTTCCTCGTACGGTTGTAGAAGCCCCATGAAGCACAAATAAATAGCATGGGAAGCAGTTGTCTGCACAACGTGCCCCTGCCGACTGGAGGGCAGATTCGAAAAGGGGATGATTATGTATTTTGGGCAGCACGTGACGTCACTACGGCACTCGTGGCTGGCGGCACTCGTAGGCGTTGTAGATACGTTACTCTTCCGCACGTGTCTTCCAGCGCAATTTCCTGGTACGGCTGTAGAAGCCCTATGAAGCACAAATAAATAGCATGGGTAGCAGTTGTCTACAAAACGTGCCACCGCCGACTGGAGGGCAGATCCGAAGAGGGGATGATTATGTATTTTGGGCTGCACGTGACGTCACTACGGCACTCGTGGCTGGCGGCACTCGTAGGCGTTGTAGATACGTTACTCTTCCGCACGTGTCTTCCAGCGCAATTTCCTGGTACGGGTGTAAAAGCCCTATGAAGCACAAATAAATAGCATGGGAAGCAGTTGTCTGCACAACGTGCCACCGCCGACTGGAGGGCAGATCCGAAGAGGGGATGATTATGTATTTTGGGCAGCACGTGACGTCACTACGGCACTCGTGGCTGGCGGCACTCGTAGGCGTTATAGATACGTTACTCTTCCACACGTGTCTTCCATTGCGATTTCCTCGTACGGTTGTAGAAGCCCTATGAAGCACAAATAAATAGCATGGGAAGCAGTTGTCTGCACAATGTCCCACTGAAGACTGGAGGGCAGATCCGAAAAGGGGATGATTATGTATTTTGGGCAGCACGTGACGTCACTATGGCACTCGTGGCTGGCGGCACTCGTAGGCGTTGTAGATACGTTACTCTTCCGCACGTATCTTCCAGCGCAATTTCCTGGTACGGTTGTAGAAGCCCTATGAAGCACAAATAAATAGCATGGGTAGCAGTTGTCTACAAAACGTGCCACCGCCGACTGGAGGGCAATCCGAAGAGGGGATGATTATGTATTTTGGGCTGCACGTGACGTCACTACGGCACTCGTGGCTGGCGGCACTCGTAGGCGTTATAGATACATTACTCTTGCGCACGTGTCTTCCAGCGCAATTTCCTGGTACGGTTGTAGAAGCCCTATGAAGCACAAATAGCATGGGCAGCAGTTGTCTACACAACGTGCCACCGCCGACTGTTGGGCAGATCCGAAGAGGGGATGATTATGTACTTTGGGCAGCACGTGACGTCACTACGGCACTCGTGGCTGGCGACACTCGTAGGCGTTGTAGATACGTTACTCTTCCGCTCGTGTCTTCCAGCGCAATTTCCTGGTACAGTTGTAGAAGCCCTATGAAGCACAAATAAATAGCATGGGAAGCAGTTGTCTGCACAACATGCCACCGCCGACTGGAGGGCAGATCCGAAGAGGGGATGATTATGTATTTTGGGCAGCACGTGACGTCACTACGGCACTCGTGGCTGGCGGCACTCGTAGGCATTATAGATACGTTATTCTTCCGCACGTGTCTTCGAGCGCAATTTCCTCGTACGGTTGTAGAAGCCCTATGAAGCACAAATAAATAGCATGGGAAGCAGTTGTCTGCACAACGTGCCACTGCCGACTGGAGGGCAGATCCGAAAAGGTAATGATTATGTATTTTGGGCAGCACGTGACGTCACTACGGCACTCGTGGCTGGCGGCACT
Organism: Amblyomma maculatum; assembly: GCF_055883805.1. Lineage (NCBI taxonomy): Eukaryota > Metazoa > Arthropoda > Arachnida > Ixodida > Ixodidae > Amblyomma > Amblyomma maculatum. Next base: position 12,791,928 of record NC_139351.1, on the reverse strand, counting down.
CGTAGGCGTTGTAGATACGTTACTCTTCCGCACGTGTCTTCCAGCACAATTTCCTCGTACGGTTGTAGAAGCCCTATGAAGCACAAATAAATAGCATGGGAAGCAGTTGTCTGCACAATGTGCCACTGCCGACTTGAGGGCGGATCCCAAGAGGGGATGATTATGTATTTTCGTCAGCACGTGACGTCACTACGGCACTCGTGGCTGGCGGCACTCGTAGGCGTTATAGATACGTTATTCTTCCGCACGTGTCTTCCAGCGCAATTTCCTTGTACGGTTGTAGAAGCCCTTTTAAGCACAAATAAATAGCATGGGAAGCAGTTGCCTGCACAATGTGCCACTGCCGACTTGAGGGCGGATCCGAAGAGGGGATGATTATGTATTTTGGGCAGCACGTGACGTCACTACGGCACTCGTGGCTGGCGGCACTCGTAGGCGTTGTAGATACGTTACTCTTCCGCACGTGTCTTCCAGCGCAATTTCCTGGAATGGGTGTAGAAGCCCTATGAAGCACAAATAAATAGCATGGGAAGCAGTTGTCTGCACAACGTGCCACCGCCGACTGGAGGGCAGATCAGAAGAGGGTATGATTATGTATTTTGGGCAGCACGTGACGTCACTATGGCACTCGTGGCTGGCGGCACTCGTAGGCGTTATAGATACGTTACTCTTCCGCACGTGTCTTCCATTGCGATTTCCTCGTACGGTTGTAGAAGCCCTATGAAGCACAAATAAATAGCATGGGAAGCAGTTGTCTGCACAACGTGCCACTGCCGACTGGAGGGCAGATCCGAAAAGGGGATGATTATGTATTTTGGGCAGCACGTGACGTCACTACGGCACTCGTGGCTGGCGGCACTCGTACGTGTTGTAGATACGTTACTCTTCCGCACGTGTCTTCCAGCGCAATTTCCTGGTACGGCTGTAGAAGCCCTATGAAGCACAAATAAATAGCATGGGTAGCAGTTGTCTACAAAACGTGCCACCGCCGACTGGAGGGCAGATCCGAAGAGGGGATGATTATGTATTTTGGGCTGCACGTGACGTCACTACGGCACTCGTGGCTGGCGGCACTCGTAGGCGTTGTAGATACGTTACTCTTCCGCACGTGTCTTCCAGCGCATTTTCCTGGTACGGGTGTAGAAGCCCTATGAAGCACAAATAAATAGCATGGGAAGCAGTTGTCTGCACAACGTGCCACCGCCGACTGGAGGGCAGATCCGAAGAGGGGATGATTATGTATTTTGGGCAGCACGTGACGTCACTTTGGCACTCGTGGCTGGCGGCACTCGTAGGCGTTATAGATACGTTACTCTTCCGCACGTGTCTTCCATTGCGATTTCCTCGTACGGTTGTAGAAGCCCTATGAAGCACAAATAAATAGCATGGGAAGCAGTTGTCTGCACAACGTGCCACTGAAGACTGGAGGGCAGATCCGAAAAGGGGATGATTATGTATTTTGGGCAGCACGTGACGTCACTACGGCACTCGTGGCTGGCGGCACTCGTACGTGTTGTAGATACGTTACTCTTCCGCATGTGTCTTCCAGCGCAATTTCCTGGTACGGTTGTAGAAGCCCTATGAAGCACAAATAAATAGCATGGGTAGCAGTTGTCTACAAAACGTGCCACCGCCGACTGGAGGGCAGATCCGAAGAGGGGATGATTATGTATTTTGGGCTGCACGTGACGTCACTACGGCACTCGTGGCTGGCGGCACTCATAGGCGTTATAGATACATTACTCTTGCGCACGTGTCTTCCAGCGCAATTTCCTGGTACGGTTGTAGAAGCCCTATGAAGCACAAATAGCATGGGCAGCAGTTGTCTACACAACGTGCCACCACCGACTGGAGGGCTGATCCGAAGAGGGGATGATTATGTACTTTGGGCAGCACGTGACGTCACTACGGCACTCGTGGCTGGCGGCACTCGTACGTGTTGTAGATACGTTACTCTTCCGCATGTGTCTTCCAGCGCAATTTCCTGGTACGGTTGTAGAAGCCCTATGAAGCACAAATAAATAGCATGGGTAGCAGTTGTCTACAAAACGTGCCACCGCCGACTGGAGGGCAGATCCGAAGAGGGGATGATTATGTATTTTGGGCTGCACGTGACGTCACTACGGCACTCGTGGCTGGCGGCACTCGTAGGCGTTGTAGATACGTTACTCTTCCGCACGTGTCTTCCAGCGCAATTTCCTTGTACGGTTGTAGAAGCCCTATGAAGCACAAATAAAGAGCATGGGAAACAGTTGTCTGCACAACGTGCCACCGCCGACTGGAGGGCAGATCCGAAGAGGGGATGATTATGTATTTTGGGCAGCACGTGACGTCACTACGGCACTCGTGGCTGGCGGCACTCGTTGGCGTTATAGATACGTTACTCTTCCGCACGTGTCTTCCATTGCGATTTCCTCGTACGGTTGTAGAAGCCCCATGAAGCACAAATGAATAGCATGGGAAGCAGTTGTCTGCACAACGTGCCACTGCCGACTGGAGGGCAGATCCGAAAAGGGGATGATTATGTATTTTGGGCAGCACGTGACGTCACTACGGCACTCGTGGCTGGCGGCACTTGTAGGCGTTGTAGATACGTTACTCTTCCGCACGTGTCTTCCAGCGCAATTTCCTGGTACGGTTGTAGAAGCCCTATGAAGCACAAATAAATAGCATGGGAAGCAGTTGTCTGCACAACGTGCCACCGCCGACTGGAGGGAAGATCCGAAGAGGGGATCATTATGTATTTTGAGCAGCACGTGACGTCACTACGGCACTCGTGGCTGGCGGCACTCGAAGGTGTTGTAGATACGTTACTCTTCCGCACGTGTCTTCCAGCGCAATTTCCTCGTACGGTTGTAGAAGCCCTATGAAGCACAAATAGCATGGGCAGCAGTTGTCTACACAACGTGCCACCGCCGACTGGAGGGCAGATCCGAAGAGGGGATGATTGTGTACTTTGGGCAGCACGTGACGTCACTACGGCACTCGTGGCTGGCGGCACTCGTAGTCGTTATAGATACGTTATACTTCCGCACGTGTCTTCCAGCACAATTTCCTCGTACGGTTGTAGAAGCCCTATGAAGCACAAATAAATAGCATGGGAAGCAGTTGTCTGCACAATGTGCCACTGCCGACTTGAGGGCGGATCCGAAGAGGGGATGATTATGTATTTTGGGCAGCACGTGACGTCACTACGGCACTCGTGGCTGGCGGCACTCGTAGGCATTATAGATCCGTTATTCTTCTGCACGTGTCTTCGAGTGCAATTTCCTCGTACGGTTGTAGAAGCCCTATGAAGCACAAATAAATAGCATGGGAAGCAGTTGTCTGCACAACGTGCCACTGCCGACTGGAGGGCAGATTCGAAGAGGGGATGATTACGTATTTTGGGCAGCACGTGACGTCACTACGGCACTCGTGGCTGGCGGCACTCGTAGGCGTTGTAGATACGTTACTCTTCCGCACGTGTCTTCCAGCGCAATTTCCTGGTACGGTTGTAGAAGCCCTATGAAGCACAAATAAATAGCATGGGAAACAGTTGTCTGCACAACGTGCCACCGCCGACTGGAGGGCAGATCCGAAGAGGGGATGATTATGTAATTTGGGCAGCACGTGACGTCACTACGGCACTCGTGGCTGGCGGCACTCGTTGGCGTTATAGATACGTTACTCTTCCGCACGTGTCTTCCATTGCGATTTCCTCGTACGGTTGTAGAAGCCCCATGAAGCACAAATAAATAGCATGGGAAGCAGTTGTCTGCACAACGTGCCCCTGCCGACTGGAGGGCAGATCCGAAAAGGGGATGATTATGTATTTTGGGCAGCACGTGACGTCACTACGGCACTCGTGGCTGGCGGCACTCGTAGGCGTTGTAGATACGTTACTCTTCCGCACGTGTCTTCCAGCGCAATTTCCTGGTACGGCTGTAGAAGCCCTATGAAGCACAAATAAATAGCATGGGTAGCAGTTGTCTACAAAACGTGCCACCGCCGACTGGAGGGCAGATCCGAAGAGGGGATGATTATGTATTTTGGGCTGCACGTGACGTCACTACGGCACTCGTGGCTGGCGGCACTCGTAGGCGTTGTAGATACGTTACTCTTCCGCACGTGTCTTCCAGCGCAATTTCCTGGTACGGGTGTAGAAGCCCTATGAAGCACAAATAAATAGCATGGGAAGCAGTTGTCTGCACAACGTGCCACCGCCGACTGGAGGGCAGATCCGAAGAGGGGATGATTATGTACTTTGGGCAGCACGTGACGTCACTACGGCACTCGTGGCTGGCGACACTCGTAGGCGTTGTAGATACGTTACTCTTCCGCACGTGTCTTCCAGCGCAATTTCCTGGTACAGTTGTAGAAGCCCTATGAAGCACAAATAAATAGCATGGGAAGCAGTTGTCTGCACAACATGCCACCGCCGACTGGAGGGCAGATCCGAAGAGGGGATGATTATGTATTTTGGGCAGCACGTGACGTCACTACGGCACTCGTGGCTGGCGGCACTCGTAGGCATTATAGATACGTTATTCTTCCGCACGTGTCTTCGAGCGCAATTTCCTCGTACGGTTGTAGAAGCCCTATGAAGCACAAATAAATAGCATGGGAAGCAGTTGTCTGCACAACGTGCCACTGCCGACTGGAGGGCAGATCCGAAGAGGGGATGATTATGTATTTTGGGCAGCACGTGACGTCACTACGGCACTCGTGGCTGGCGGCACTCGTAGGCGTTGTAGATACGTTACTCTTCCGCACGTGTCTTCCAGCGCAATTTCCTGGTACGGTTGTAGAAGCCCTATGAAGCACAAATAAATAGCATGGGAAGCAGTTGTCTGCACAACGTGCCACCGCCGACTGGAGGGAAGATCCGAAGAGGGGATGATTATGTATTTTGAGCAGCACGTGACGTCACTACGGCACTCGTGGCTGGCGGCACTCGTAGGTGTTGTAGATACGTTACTCTTCCGCACGTGTCTTCCAGCGCAATTTCCTCGTACGGTTGTAGAAGCCCTATGAAGCACAAATAGCATGGGCAGCAGTTGTCTACACAACGTGCCACCGCCGACTGGAGGGCAGATCCGAAGAGGGGATGATTGTGTACTTTGGGCAGCACGTGACGTCACTACGGCACTCTTGGCTGGCGGCACTCGTAGTCGTTATAGATACGTTATACTTCCGCACGTGTCTTCCAGCACAATTTCCTCGTACGGTTGTAGAAGCCCTATGAAGCACAAATAAATAGCATGGGAAGCAGTTGTCTGCACAACGTGCCACCGCCGACTTGAGGGCGGATCCGAAGAGGGGATGATTATGTATTTTGGGCAGCACGTGACGTCACTACGGCACTCGTGGCTGGCGGCACTCGTAGGCATTATAGATCCGTTATTCTTCCGCACGTGTCTTCGGGCGCAATTTCCTCGTACGGTTGTAGAAGCCCTATGAAGCACAAATAAATAGCATGGGAAGCAGTTGTCTGCACAACGTGCCACTGCCGACTGGAGGGCAGATCCGAAAAGGGGATGATTATGTATTTTGGGCAGCACGTGACGTCACTACGGCTCTCGTGGCTGGCGGCACTCGTAGGCGTTGTAGATACGTTACTCTTCCACACGTGTCTTCCAGCGCAATTTCCTGGTACGGTTGTAGAAGCCCTATGAAGCACAAATAAATAGCATGGGAAGCAGTTGTCTGCACAACGTGCCACCGCCGACTGGAGGGAAGATGCGAAGAGGGGATGATTGTGTACTTTGGGCAGCACGTGACGTCACTACGGCACTCGTGGCTGGCGGCACTCGTAGTCGTTATAGATACGTTATACTTCCGCACGTGTCTTCCAGCACAATTTCCTCGTACGGTTGTAGAAGCCCTATGAAGCACAAATAAATAGCATGGGAAGCAGTTGTCTGCACAATGTGCCACTGCCGACTTGAGGGCGGATCCGAAGAGGGGATGATTATGTATTTTGGGCAGCACGTGACGTCACTACGGCACTCGTGGCTGGCGGCACTCGTAGGCGTTATAGATACGTTATTCTTCCGCACGTGTCTTCCAGCGCAATTTCCTTGTACGGTTGTAGAAGCCCTATGAAGCACAAATAAATAGCATGGGAAGCAGTTGTCTGCACAATGTGCCACTGCCGACTTGAGGGCGGATCCGAAGAGGGGATGATTATGTATTTTGGGCAGCACGTGGCGTCACTGCGGCACTCGTGGCTGGCGGCACTCGTAGGCGTTGTAGATACGTTACTCTTCCGCACGTGTCTTCCAGCGCAATTTCCTGGTACGGGTGTAGAAGCCCTATGAAGCACAAATAAATAGCATGGGAAGCAGTTGTCTGCACAACTTGCACCGCCGACTAGAGGGCAGATCCGAAGAGGGGATGATTATGTATTTTGGGCAGCACGTGACGTCACTATGGCACTCATGGCTGGCGGCACTCGTAGGCATTATAGATACGTTACTCTTCCGCACGTGTCTTCCATTGCGATTTCCTCGTACGGTTGTAGAAGCCCTATGAAGCACAAATAAATAGCATGGGAAGCAGTTGTCTGCACAACGTGCCACTGCCGACTGGAGGGAAGATCCGAAGAGGGGATGATTATGTATTTTGGGCAGCACGTGACGTCACTACGGAAGTCGTGGCTGGCGGCACTCGTAAGTGTTGTATATACGTTACTCTTCCGCACGTGTCTTCCAGCGCAATTTCCAGGTACGGTTGTAGAAGCCCTATGAAGCACAAATAAATAGCATGGGCAGCAGTTGTCTACAAAACGTGCCACCGCCGACTGGAGGGCAGATCCGAAGAGGGGATGATTATGTATTTTGGGCTGCACGTGACGTCACTACGGCACTCGTGGCTGGAGGCACTCGTAGGCGTTATAGATACGTTACTCTTGCGCACGTGTCTTCCAGCGCAATTTCCTGGTACGGTTGTAGAAGCCCTATGAAGCACAAATAAATAGCATGGGAAGCAGTTGTCTGCACAACATGCACCGCCGACTAGAGGGCAGATCCGAAGAGGGGATGATTATATATTTTGGGCAGCACGTGACGTCACTATGGCACTCGTGGCTGGCGGCACTCGTAGGCATTATAGATACGTTACTCTTCCGCACGTGTCTTCCATTGCGATTTCCTCGTACGGTTGTAGAAGCCCTATGAAGCACAAATAAATAGCATGGGAAGCAGTTGTCTGCACAACGTGCCACTGCCGACCGGAGGGAAGATCCGAAGAGGGGATGATTATGTATTTTGGGCAGCACGTGACGTCACTACGGCACTCGTGGCTGGCGGCACTCGTAGGTGTTGTATATACGTTACTCTTCCGCACGTGTCTTCCAGCGCAATTTCCTGGTACGGTTGTAGAAGCCCTATGAAGCACAAATAAATAGCATGGGAAGCAGTTGTTTGCACAATGTGCCACTGCCGACTTGAGGGCGGATCCGAAGAGGGGATGATTATGTATTTTGGGCAGCACGTGGCGTCACTGCGGCACTCGTGGCTGGCGGCACTCGTAGGCGTTGTAGATACGTTACTCTTCCGCACGTGTCTTCCAGCGCAATTTCCTGGTACGGGTGTAGAAGCCCTATGAAGCACAAATAAATAGCATGGGAAGCAGTTGTCTGCACAACTTGCACCGCCGACTAGAGGGCAGATCCGAAGAGGGGATGATTATGTATTTTGGGCAGCACGTGACGTCACTATGGCACTCATGGCTGGCGGCACTCGTAGGCATTATAGATACGTTACTCTTCCGCACGTGTCTTCCATTGCGATTTCCTCGTACGGTTGTAAGCCCTATGAAGCACAAATAAATAGCATGGGAAGCAGTTGTCTGCACAACGTGCCACTGCCGACTGGAGGGAAGATCCGAAGAGGGGATGATTATGTATTTTGGGCAGCACGTGACGTCACTACGGCACTCGTGGCTGGCGGCACTCGTAAGTGTTGTATATACGTTACTCTTCCGCACGTGTCTTCCAGCGCAATTTCCAGGTACGGTTGTAGAAGCCCTATGAAGCACAAATAAATAGCATGGGCAGCAGTTGTCTACAAAACGTGCCACCGCCGACTGGAGGGCAGATCCGAAGAGGGGATGATTATGTATTTTGGGCTGCACGTGACGTCACTACGGCACTCGTGGCTGGAGGCACTCGTAGGCGTTATAGATACGTTACTCTTGCGCACGTGTCTTCCAGCGCAATTTCCTGGTACGGTTGTAGAAGCCCTATGAAGCACAAATAAATAGCATGGGAAGCAGTTGTCTGCACAACATGCACCGCCGACTAGAGGGCAGATCCGAAGAGGGGATGATTATATATTTTGGGCAGCACGTGACGTCACTATGGCACTCGTGGCTGGCGGCACTCGTAGGCATTATAGATACGTTACTCTTCCGCACGTGTCTTCCATTGCGATTTCCTCGTACGGTTGTAGAAGCCCTATGAAGCACAAATAAATAGCATGGGAAGCAGTTGTCTGCACAACGTGCCACTGCCGACCGGAGGGAAGATCCGAAGAGGGGATGATTATGTATTTTGGGCAGCACGTGACGTCACTACGGCACTCGTGGCTGGCGGCACTCGTAGGCGTTATAGATACGTTATTCTTCCGCACGTGTCTTCCAGCGCAATTTCCTTGTACGGTTGTAGAAGCCCTATGAAGCACAAATAAATAGCATGGGAAGCAGTTGTCTGCACAACATGCACCGCCGACTAGAGGGCAGATCCGAAGAGGGGATGATTATATATTTTGGGCAGCACGTGACGTCACTATGGCACTCGTGGCTGGCGGCACTCGTAGGCATTATAGATACGTTACTCTTCCGCACGTGTCTTCCATTGCGATTTCCTCGTACGGTTGTAGAAGCCCTATGAAGCACAAATAAATAGCATGGGAAGCAGTTGTCTGCACAACGTGCCACTGCCGACCGGAGGGAAGATCCGAAGAGGGGATGATTATGTATTTTGGGCAGCACGTGACGTCACTACGGCACTCGTGGCTGGCGGCACTCGTAGGCGTTATAGATACGTTATTCTTCCGCACGTGTCTTCCAGCGCAATTTCCTTGTACGGTTGTAGAAGCCCTATGAAGCACAAATAAATAGCATGGGAAGCAGTTGTCTGCACAATGTGCCACTGCCGACTTGAGGGCGGATCCGAAGAGGGGATGATTATGTATTTTGGGCAGCACGTGGCGTCACTGCGGCACTCGTGGCTGGCGGCACTCGTAGGCGTTGTAGATACGTTACTCTTCCGCACGTGTCTTCCAGCGCAATTTCCTGGTACGGGTGTAGAAGCCCTATGAAGCACAAATAAATAGCATGGGAAGCAGTTGTCTGCACAACTTGCACCGCCGACTAGAGGGCAGATCCGAAGAGGGGATGATTATGTATTTTGGGCAGCACGTGACGTCACTATGGCACTCATGGCTGGCGGCACTCGTAGGCATTATAGATACGTTACTCTTCCGCACGTGTCTTCCATTGCGATTTCCTCGTACGGTTGTAGAAGCCCTATGAAGCACAAATAAATAGCATGGGAAGCAGTTGTCTGCACAACGTGCCACTGCCGACTGGAGGGAAGATCCGAAGAGGGGATGATTATGTATTTTGGGCAGCACGTGACGTCACTACGGCACTCGTGGCTGGCGGCACTCGTAAGTGTTGTATATACGTTACTCTTCCGCACGTGTCTTCCAGCGCAATTTCCAGGTACGGTTGTAGAAGCCCTATGAAGCACAAATAAATAGCATGGGCAGCAGTTGTCTACAAAACGTGCCACCGCCGACTGGAGGGCAGATCCGAAGAGGGGATGATTATGTATTTTGGGCTGCACGTGACGTCACTACGGCACTCGTGGCTGGAGGCACTCGTAGGCGTTATAGATACGTTACTCTTGCGCACGTGTCTTCCAGCGCAATTTCCTGGTACGGTTGTAGAAGCCCTATGAAGCACAAATAAATAGCATGGGAAGCAGTTGTCTGCACAACATGCACCGCCGACTAGAGGGCAGATCCGAAGAGGGGATGATTATATATTTTGGGCAGCACGTGACGTCACTATGGCACTCGTGGCTGGCGGCACTCGTAGGCATTATAGATACGTTACTCTTCCGCACGTGTCTTCCATTGCGATTTCCTCGTACGGTTGTAGAAGCCCTATGAAGCACAAATAAATAGCATGGGAAGCAGTTGTCTGCACAACGTGCCACTGCCGACCGGAGGGAAGATCCGAAGAGGGGATGATTATGTATTTTGGGCAGCACGTGACGTCACTACGGCACTCGTGGCTGGCGGCACTCGTAGGTGTTGTATATACGTTACTCTTCCGCACGTGTCTTCCAGCGCAATTTCCTGGTACGGTTGTAGAAGCCCTATGAAGCACAAATAAATAGCATGGGAAGCAGTTGTCTGCACAATGTGCCACTGCCGACTTGAGGGCGGATCCGAAGAGGGGATGATTATGTATTTTGGGCAGCACGTGACGTCACTACGGCACTCGTGGCTGGCGGCACTCGTAGGCATTATAGATCCGTTATTCTTCCGCACGTGTCTTCGAGCGCAATTTCCTCGTACGGTTGTAGAAGCCCTATGAAGCACAAATAAATAGCATGAGAAGCAGTTGTCTGCACAACGTGCCACTGCCGACTGGAGGGCAGATCCGAAGAGGGGATGATTATGTATTTTGGGCAGCACGTGACGTCACTACGGCACTCGTGGCTGGCGGCACTCGTAGGCGTTGTAGATACGTCACTCTTCCGCACGTGTCTTCCAGCGCAATTTCCTGGTACGGTTGTAGAAGCCCTATGAAGCACAAATAAATAGCATGGGAAACAGTTGTCTGCACAACGTGCCACCGCCGACTGGAGGGCAGATCCGAAGAGGGGATGATTATGTATTTTGGGCAGCACGTGACGTCACTACGGCACTCGTGGCTGGCGGCACTCGTTGGCGTTATAGATACGTTACTCTTCCGCACGTGTCTTCCATTGCGATTTCCTCGTACGGTTGTAGAAGCCCCATGAAGCACAAATAAATAGCATGGGAAGCAGTTGTCTGCACAACGTGCCACTGCCGACTGGAGGGCCGATCCGAAAAGGGGATGATTATGTATTTTGGGCAGCACGTGACGTCACTATGGCACTCGTAGGCGTTGTAGATACGTTACTCTTCCGCACGTGTCTTCCAGCGCAATTTCCTGGTACGGTTGTAGAAGCCCTATGAAGCACAAATAAATAGCATGGGAAGCAGTTGTCTGCACAACGTGCCACCGCCGACTGGAGGGAAGATGCGAAGAGGGGATGATTGTGTACTTTGGGCAGCACGTGACGTCACTACGGCACTCGTGGCTGGCGGCACTCGTAGTCGTTATAGATACGTTATACTTCCGCACGTGTCTTCCAGCACAATTTCCTCGTACGGTTGTAGAAGCCCTATGAAGCACAAATAAATAGCATGGGAAGCAGTTGTCTGCACAATGTGCCACTGCCGACTTGAGGGCGGATCCGAAGAGGGGATGATTATATATTTTGGGCAGCACGTGACGTCACTACGGCACTCGTGGCTGGCGGCACTCGTAGGCGTTATAGATACGTTATTCTTCCGCACGTGTCTTCCAGCGCAATTTCCTTGTACGGTTGTAGAAGCCCTATGAAGCACAAATAAATAGCATGGGAAGCAGTTTTCTGCACAATGTGCCACTGCCGACTTGAGGGCGGATCTGAAGAGGGGATGATTATGTATTTTGGGCAGCACGTGGCGTCACTGCGGCACTCGTGGCTGGCGGCACTCGTAGGCGTTGTAGATACGTTACTCTTCCGCACGTGTCTTCCAGCGCAATTTCCTGGTACGGGTGTAGAAGCCCTATGAAGCACAAATAAATAGCATGGGAAGCAGTTGTCTGCACAACTTGCACCGCAGACTAGAGGGCAGATCCGAAGAGGGGATGATTATGTATTTTGGCAGCACGTGACGTCACTATGGCACTCGTGGCTGGCGGCACTCGTAGGCATTATAGATACGTTACTCTTCCGCACGTGTCTTCCATTGCGATTTCCTCGTACGGTTGTAGAAGCCCTATGAAGCACAAATAAATAGCATGGGAAGCAGTTGTCTGCACAACGTGCCCCTGCCGACTGGAGGGAAGATCCGAAGAGGGGATGATTATGTATTTTGGGCAGCACGTGACGTCACTACGGCACTCGTGGCTGGCGGCACTCGTAGGTGTTGCATATACGTTACTCTTCCGCACGTGTCTTCCAGCGCAATTTCCTGGTACGGTTGTAGAAGCCCTATGAAGCACAAATAAATAGCATGGGAAGCAGTTGTCTGCACAATGTGCCACTGCCGACTTGAGGGCGGATCCGAAGAGGGGATGATTATGTATTTTGGGCAGCACTTGACGTCACTACGGCACTCGTGGCTGGCGGCACTCGTAGGCATTATAGATCCGTTATTCTTCCGCACGTGTCTTCGAGCGCAATTTCCTCGTACGGTTGTAGAAGCCCTATGAAGCACAAATAAATAGCATGGGAAGCAGTTGTCTGCACAACGTGCCACTGCCGACTGGAGGGCAGATCCGAAGAGGGGATGATTATGTATTTTGGGCAGCACGTGACGTCACTACGGCACTCGTGGCTGGCGGCACTCGTAGGCGTTGTAGATACGTCACTCTTCCGCACGTGTCTTCCAGCGCAATTTCCTGGTACGGTTGTAGAAGCCCTATGAAGCACAAATAAATAGCATGGGAAACAGTTGTCTGCACAACGTGCCACCGCCGACTGGAGGGCAGATCCGAAGAGGGGATGATTATGTATTTTGGGCAGCACGTGACGTCACTACGGCACTCGTGGCTGGCGGCACTCGTTGGCGTTATAGATACGTTACTCTTCCGCACGTGTTTTCCATTGCGATTTCCTCGTACGGTTGTAGAAGCCCCATGAAGCACAAATAAATAGAATGGAAGCAGTTGTCTGCACAACGTGCCACTGCCGACTGGAGGGCAGATCCGAAAAGGGGATGATTATTATATTTTGGGCAGCACGTGACGTCACTACGGCACTCGTGGCTGGCGGCACTCGTAGGCGTTGTTGATACGTTACTCTTCCGCATGTGTCTTCCAGCGCAATTTCCTGGTACGGTTGTAGAAGCCCTATGAAGCACAAATAAATAGCATGGGAAGCAGTTTTCTGCACAATGTGCCACTGCCGACTTGAGGGCGGATCTGAAGAGGGGATGATTATGTATTTTGGGCAGCACGTGGCGTCACTGCGGCACTCGTGGCTGGCGGCACTCGTAGGCGTTGTAGATACGTTACTCTTCCGCACGTGTCTTCCAGCGCAATTTCCTGGTACGGGTGTAGAAGCCCTATGAAGAAAAAATAAATAGCATGGGAAGCAGTTGTCTGCACAACTTGCACCGCAGACTAGAGGGCAGATCCGAAGAGGGGATGATTATGTATTTTGGCAGCACGTGACGTCACTATGACACTCGTGGCTGGCGGCACTCGTAGGCATTATAGATACGTTACTCTTCCGCACGTGTCTTCCATTGCGATTTCCTCGTACGGTTGTAGAAGCCCTTTGAAGCACAAATAAATAGCATGGGAAGCAGTTGTCTGCACAACGTGCCCCTGCCGACTGGAGGGAAGATCCGAAGAGGGGATGATTATGTATTTTGGGCAGCACGTGACGTCACTACGGCACTCGTGGCTGGCGGCACTCGTAGGTGTTGTATATACGTTACTCTTCCGCACGTGTCTTCCAGCGCAATTTCCTGGTACGGTTGTAGAAGCCCTATGAAGCACAAATAAATAGCATGGGAAGCAGTTGTCTGCACAATGTGCCACTGCCGACTTGAGGGCGGATCCGAAGAGGGGATGATTATGTATTTTGGGCAGCACTTGACGTCACTACGGCACTCGTGGCTGGCGGCACTCGTAGGCATTATAGATCCGTTATTCTTCCGCACGTGTCTTCGAGCGCAATTTCCTCGTACGGTTGTAGAAGCCCTATGAAGCACAAATAAATAGCATGGGAAGCAGTTGTCTGCACAACGTGCCACTGCCGACTGGAGGGCAGATCCGAAGAGGGGATGATTATGTATTTTGGGCAGCACGTGACGTCACTACGGCACTCGTGGCTGGCGGCACTCGTAGGCGTTGTAGATACGTCACTCTTCCGCACGTGTCTTCCAGCGCAATTTCCTGGTACGGTTGTAGAAGCCCTATGAAGCACAAATAAATAGCATGGGAAACAGTTGTCTGCACAACGTGCCACCGCCGACTGGAGGGCAGATCCGAAGAGGGGATGATTATGTATTTTGGGCAGCACGTGACGTCACTACGGCACTCGTGGCTGGCGGCACTCGTTGGCGTTATAGATACGTTACTCTTCCGCACGTGTTTTCCATTGCGATTTCCTCGTACGGTTGTAGAAGCCCCATGAAGCACAAATAAATAGAATGGAAGCAGTTGTCTGCACAACGTGCCACTGCCGACTGGAGGGCAGATCCGAAAAGGGGATGATTATTATATTTTGGGCAGCACGTGACGTCACTACGGCACTCGTGGCTGGCGGCACTCGTAGGCGTTGTAGATACGTTACTCTTCCGCACGTGTCTTCCAGCGCAATTTCCTGGTACGGTTGTAGAAGCCCTATGAAGCACAAATAAATAGCATGGGAAGCAGTTGTCTGCACAACGTGCCACCGCCGACTGGAGGGAAGATGCGAAGAGGGGATGATTGTGTATTTTGGGCAGCACGTGACGTCACTACGGCACTCGTGGCTGGCGGCACTCGTAGGCTTTATAGATCCGTTATTCTTCCGCACGTGTCTTCGAGCGCAATTTCCTCGTACGGTTGTAGAAGCCCTATGAAGCACAAATAAATAGCATGGGAAGCAGTTGTCTGCACAACGTGCCACTGCCGACTGGAGGGCAGATCCGAAGAGGGGATGATTATGTATTTTGGGCAGCACGTGACGTCACTACGGCACTCGTGGCTGGCGGCACTCGTAGGCGTTGTAGATACGTCACTCTTCCGCACGTGTCTTCCAGCGCAATTTCCTGGTACGGTTGTAGAAGCCCTATGAAGCACAAATAAATAGCATGGGAAACAGTTGTCTGCACAACGTGCCACCGCCGACTGGAGGGCAGATCCGAAGAGGGGATGATTATGTATTTTGGGCAGCACGTGACGTCACTACGGCACTCGTGGCTGGCGGCACTCGTTGGCGTTATAGATACGTTACTCTTCCGCACGTGTCTTCCATTGCGATTTCCTCGTACGGTTGTAGAAGCCCCATGAAGCACAAATAAATAGCATGGGAAGCAGTTGTCTGCACAACGTGCCACTGCCGACTGGAGGGCCGATCCGAAAAGGGGATGATTATGTATTTTGGGCAGCACGTGACGTCACTATGGCACTCGTAGGCGTTGTAGATACGTTACTCTTCCGCACGTGTCTTCCAGCGCAATTTCCTGGTACGGTTGTAGAAGCCCTATGAAGCACAAATAAATAGCATGGGAAGCAGTTGTCTGCACAACGTGCCACCGCCGACTGGAGGGAAGATGCGAAGAGGGGATGATTGTGTACTTTGGGCAGCACGTGACGTCACTACGGCACTCGTGGCTGGCGGCACTCGTAGTCGTTATAGATACGTTATACTTCCGCACGTGTCTTCCAGCACAATTTCCTCGTACGGTTGTAGAAGCCCTATGAAGCACAAATAAATAGCATGGGAAGCAGTTGTCTGCACAATGTGCCACTGCCGACTTGAGGGCGGATCCGAAGAGGGGATGATTATATATTTTGGGCAGCACGTGACGTCACTACGGCACTCGTGGCTGGCGGCACTCGTAGGCGTTATAGATACGTTATTCTTCCGCACGTGTCTTCCAGCGCAATTTCCTTGTACGGTTGTAGAAGCCATATGAAGCACAAATAAATAGCATGGGAAGCAGTTTTCTGCACAATGTGCCACTGCCGACTTGAGGGCGGATCTGAAGAGGGGATGATTATGTATTTTGGGCAGCACGTGGCGTCACTGCGGCACTCGTGGCTGGCGGCACTCGTAGGCGTTGTAGATACGTTACTCTTCCGCACGTGTCTTCCAGCGCAATTTCCTGGTACGGGTGTAGAAGCCCTATGAAGCACAAATAAATAGCATGGGAAGCAGTTGTCTGCACAACTTGCACCGCAGACTAGAGGGCAGATCCGAAGAGGGGATGATTATGTATTTTGGCAGCACGTGACGTCACTATGGCACTCGTGGCTGGCGGCACTCGTAGGCATTATAGATACGTTACTCTTCCGCACGTGTCTTCCATTGCGATTTCCTCGTACGGTTGTAGAAGCCCTATGAAGCACAAATAAATAGCATGGGAAGCAGTTGTCTGCACAACGTGCCCCTGCCGACTGGAGGGAAGATCCGAAGAGGGGATGATTATGTATTTTGGGCAGCACGTGACGTCACTACGGCACTCGTGGCTGGCGGCACTCGTAGGTGTTGCATATACGTTACTCTTCCGCACGTGTCTTCCAGCGCAATTTCCTGGTACGGTTGTAGAAGCCCTATGAAGCACAAATAAATAGCATGGGAAGCAGTTGTCTGCACAATGTGCCACTGCCGACTTGAGGGCGGATCCGAAGAGGGGATGATTATGTATTTTGGGCAGCACTTGACGTCACTACGGCACTCGTGGCTGGCGGCACTCGTAGGCATTATAGATCCGTTATTCTTCCGCACGTGTCTTCGAGCGCAATTTCCTCGTACGGTTGTAGAAGCCCTATGAAGCACAAATAAATAGCATGGGAAGCAGTTGTCTGCACAACGTGCCACTGCCGACTGGAGGGCAGATCCGAAGAGGGGATGATTATGTATTTTGGGCAGCACGTGACGTCACTACGGCACTCGTGGCTGGCGGCACTCGTAGGCGTTGTAGATACGTCACTCTTCCGCACGTGTCTTCCAGCGCAATTTCCTGGTACGGTTGTAGAAGCCCTATGAAGCACAAATAAATAGCATGGGAAACAGTTGTCTGCACAACGTGCCACCGCCGACTGGAGGGCAGATCCGAAGAGGGGATGATTATGTATTTTGGGCAGCACGTGACGTCACTACGGCACTCGTGGCTGGCGGCACTCGTTGGCGTTATAGATACGTTACTCTTCCGCACGTGTTTTCCATTGCGATTTCCTCGTACGGTTGTAGAAGCCCCATGAAGCACAAATAAATAGAATGGAAGCAGTTGTCTGCACAACGTGCCACTGCCGACTGGAGGGCAGATCCGAAAAGGGGATGATTATTATATTTTGGGCAGCACGTGACGTCACTACGGCACTCGTGGCTGGCGGCACTCGTAGGCGTTGTAGATACGTTACTCTTCCGCACGTGTCTTCCAGCGCAATTTCCTGGTACGGTTGTAGAAGCCCTATGAAGCACAAATAAATAGCATGGGAAGCAGTTGTCTGCACAACGTGCCACCGCCGACTGGAGGGAAGATGCGAAGAGGGGATGATTGTGTATTTTGGGCAGCACGTGACGTCACTACGGCACTCGTGGCTGGCGGCACTCGTAGGCTTTATAGATACGTTATTCTTCCGCACGTGTCTTCCAGCGCAATTTCCTTGTACGGTTGTAGAAGCCCTATGAAGCACAAATAAATAGCATGGGAAGCAGTTGTCTGCACAATGTGCCACTGCCGACTTGAGGGCGGATCCGAAGAGGGGATGATTATGTATTTTGGGCAGCACGTGGCGTCACTGCGGCACTTGTGGCTGGCGGCACTCGTAGGCGTTGTAGATACGTTACTCTTCCGCACGTGTCTTCCAGCGCAATTTCCTGGTACGGGTGTAGAAGCCCTATGAAGCACAAATAAATAGCATGGGAAGCAGTTGTCTGCACAACTTGCACCGCCGACTAGAGGGCAGATCCGAAGAGGGGATGATTATGTATTTTGGGCAGCACGTGACGTCACTATGGCACTCGTGGCTGGCGGCACTCGTAGGCATTATAGATACGTTACTCTTCCGCACGTGTCTTCCATTGCGATTTCCTCGTACGGTTGTAGAAGCCCTATGAAGCACAAATAAATAGCATGGGAAGCAGTTGTCTGCACAACGTGCCACTGCCGACTGGAGGGAAGATCCGAAGAGGGGATGATTATGTATTTTGGGCAGCACGTGACGTCACTACGGCACTCGTGGCTGGCGGCACTCGTAGATGTTGTATATACGTTACTCTTCCGCACGTGTCTTCCAGCGCAATTTCCTGGTACGGTTGTAGAAGCCCTATGAAGCACAAATAAATAGCATGGGCAGCAGTTGTCTACAAAACGTGCCACCGCCGACTGGAGGGCAGATCCGAAGAGGGGATGATTATGTATTTTGGGCTGCGCGTGACGTCACTACGGCACTCGTGGCTGGAGGCACTCGTAGGCGTTATAGATACGTTACTCTTGCGCACGTGTCTTCCAGCGCAATTTCCTGGTACGGTTGTAGAAGCCCTATGAAGCACAAATAAATAGCATGGGAAGCAGTTGTCTGCGCAATGTGCCACTGCCGACTTGAGGGCGGATCCGAAGAGGGGATGATTATGTATTTTGGGCAGCACGTGACGTCACTACGGCACTCGTGGCTGGCGGCACTCGTAGGCATTATAGATCCGTTATTCTTCCGCACGTGTCTTCGAGCGCAATTTCCTCGTACGGTTGTAGAAGCCCTATGAAGCACAAATAAATAGCATGGGAAGCAGTTGTCTGCACAACGTGCCACTGCCGACTGGAGGGCAGATCCGAAGAGGGGATGATTATGTATTTTGGGCAGCACGTGACGTCACTACGGCACTCGTGGCTGGCCGCACTCGTAGGCGTTGTAGATACGTTACTCTTCCGCACGTGTCTTCCAGCGCAATTTTCTGGTACGGCTGTAGAAGCCCTATGAAGCACAAATAGATAGCATGGGAAGCAGTTGTCTGCACAACGTGCCACCGCCGACTGGAGGGCAGATCCGAATAGGGGATGAATACGTATTTTGGGCAGCACGTGACGTCACTACGGCACTCGTGGTTGGCGGCACTCGTAGGCGTTGTAGATACGTTACTCTTCCGCACGTGTCTTCCAGCGCAATTTCCTGGTACGGTTGTAGAAGCCCTATGAAGCACAAATAGCATGGGCAGCAGTTGTCTACACAACGTGCCACTGCCGACTTGAGGGCGGATCCGAAGAGGGGATGATTATGTATTTTGGGCAGCACGTGACGTCACTACGGCACTCGTGGCTGGCGGCACTCGTAGGCGTTATAGATACGTTATTCTTCCGCACGTGTCTTGCAGCGCAATTTCCTTGTACGGTTGTAGAAGCCCTATGAAGCACAAATAAATAGCATGGGAAGCAGTTGTCTGCACAACGTGCCACTGCCGACTGGAGGGCAGATCCGAAGAGGGGATAATTGTGTACTTTGGGCAGCACGTGACGTCACTACGGCACTCGTGGCTGGCGGCACTCGTAGGCGTTATAGATACGTTATTCTTCCGCACGTGTCTTCCAGCGCAATTTCCTCGTACGGTTGTAGAAGACCTATGAAGCGCAAATAAATAGCATGGGAAGCAGTTGTCTGCACAATGTGCCACTGCGGACTTGAGGGCGGATCCGAAGAGGGGATGATTATGTATTTTGGGCAGCACGTGACGTCACTACGGCACTCGTGGCTGGCGGCACTCGTAGGCGTTATAGATACGTTATTCTTCCGCACGTGTCTTGCAGCGCAATTTCCTTGTACGGTTGTAGAAGCCCTATGAAGCACAAATAAATAGCATGGGAGGCAGTTGTCTGCACAATGTGCCACTGCCGACTTGAGGGCGGATCCGAAGAGGGGATGATTATGTATTTTGGGCAGCACGTGACGTCACTACGGCACTCGTGGCTGGCGGCACTCGTAGGCGTTATAGATACGTTATTCTTCCGCACGTGTCTTCCAGCGCAATTTCCTGGTACGGGTGTAGAAGCATTATGAAGCACAAATAAATAGCATGGGAAGCAGTTCTCTGCACAACGTGCCACCGCCGACTGGAGGGCAGATCCGAAGAGGGGATGATTATGTATTTTGGGCAGCACGTGAAGTCACTACGGCACTCGTGGCTGGCGGCACTCGTAGGCATTATAGATACGTTATTCTTCCGCACGTGTCTTCGAGCGCAATTTCCTCGTACGGTTGTAGAAGCCCTATGAAGCACAAATAAATAGCATGGGAAGCAGTTGTCTGCACAACGTGCCACTGCCGACTGGAGGGCAGATCCGAAGAAGGGATGATTATGTATTTTGGGCAGCACGGGACGTCACTACGGCACTCGTGGCTGGCGGCACTCGTAGGCGTTGTAGATACGTTACTCTTCCGCACGTGTCTTCCAGCGCAATTTCCTGGTACGGTTGTGGAAGCCCTATGAAGCACAAATAAATAGCATGGGAAACAGTTGTCTGCACAACGTGCACCGCCGAATGGAGGGCAGATCCGAAGAGGGGATGATTATGTATTTTGTGCAGCACGTGCCGTCACTACGGCACTCGTGGCTGGCGGCACTCGTTGGCGTTATAGATACGTTACTCTTCCGCACGTGTCTTCCATTGCGATTTCCTCGTACGGTTGTAGAAGCCCCATGAAGCACAAATAAATAGCATGGGAAGCAGTTGTCTGCACAACGTGCCACTGCCGACTGGAGGGCAGATCCGAAAAGGGGATGATTATGTATTTTGGGCAGCACGTGACGTCACTACGGCACTCTTGGCTGGCGGCACTCGTAGGCGTTGTAGATACGTTACTCTTCCGCACGTGTCTTCCAGCGCAATTTCCTGGTACGGTTGTAGAAGCCCTATGAAGCACAAATAAATAGCATGGGAAGCAGTTGTCTGCACAACGTGCCACCGCCCACTGGAGGGAAGATCCGAAGAGGGGATGATTATGTATTTTGGGCAGCACGTGACGTCACTACGGCACTCGTGGCTGGCGGCACTAGTAGGTGTTGTAGATACGTTACTCTTCCGCACGTGTCTTCCAGCGCAATTTCCTCGTACGGTTGTAGAAGCCCTATGAAGCACAAATAGCATGGGCAGCAGTTGTCTACACAACGTGCCACCGCCGACTGGAGGGCAGATGCGAAGAGGGGATGATTGTGTACTTTGGGCAGCACGTGACGTCACTACGGCACTCGTGGCTGGCGGCACTCGTAGTCGTTATAGATACGTTATACTTCCGCACGTGTCTTCCAGCACAATTTCCTCGTACGGTTGTAGAAGCCCTATGAAGCACAAATAAATAGCATGGGAAGCAGTTGTCTGCACAATGTGCCACTGCCGACTTGAGGGCGGATCCGAAGAGGGGATGATTATGTATTTTGGGCAGCACGTGACGTCACTACGGCACTCGTGGCTGGCGGCACTCGTAGGCGTTTTAGATACGTTATTCTTCCGCATGTGTCTTCCAGCGCAATTTCCTTGTACGGTTGTAGAAGCCCTATGAAGCACAAATAAATAGCATGGGAAGCAGTTGTCTGCACAATGTGCCACTGCCGACTTGAGGGCGGATCCGAAGAGGGGATGATTATGTATTTTGGGCAGCACGTGGCGTCACTGCGGCACTCGTGGCTGGCGGCACTCGTAGGCGTTGTAGATACGTTACTCTTCCGCACGTGTCTTCCAGCGCAATTTTCTGGTACGGGTGTAGAAGCCCTATGAAGCACAAATAAATAGCATGGGAAGCAGTTGTCTGCACAACGTGCCATAGCCGACTAGGGGGCAGATCCGAAGAGGGGATGATTATGTATTTTGGGCAGCACGTGACGTCACTATGGCACTCGTGGCTGGCGGAACTCGTAGGCGTTATAGATACGTTACTCTTCCGCACGTGTCTTCCATTGCGATTTCCTCGTACGGTTGTAGAAGCCCTATGAAGCACAAATAAATAGCATGGGAAGCAGTTGTCTGCACAACGTGCCACCGCCGGCTGGAGGGCACATCCGAAGAGGGGATGATTATGTATTTTGGGCAGCACGTGACGTCACTATGGCACTCCTGGCTGGCGGCACTCGTAGGCGTTATAGATACGTTACTCTTCCGCACGTGTCTTCCATTGCGATTTCCTCGTACGGTTGTAGAAGCACTATGAAGCACAAATAAATAGCATGGGAAGCAGTTGCCTGCACAACGTGCCACTGCCGACTGGAGGGAAGATCCGAAGAGGGGATGATTATGTATTTTGGGCAGCACGTGACGTCAATACGGCACTCGTGGCTGGCAGCACTCGTAGGCGTTGTAGATACGTTACTCTTCCGCACGTGTCTTCCAGTGCAATTTTCTGGTATGGTTGTAGAAGCCCTATGAAGCACAAATAAATAGCATGGGAAGCAGTTGTCTGCACAATGTGCCACTGCCGACTTGAGGGCGGATCCGAAGAGGGGATGATTATGTATTTTGGGCAGCACGTGACGTCACTACGGCACTCGTGGCTGGCGGCACTCGTAGGCATTATAGATCCGTTATTCTTCCGCACGTGTCTTCGAGCGCAATTTCCTCGTACGGTTGTAGAAGCCCTATGAAGCACAAATAAATAGCATGGGAAGCAGTTGTCTGCACAATGTGCCACTGCCGACTGGAGGGCAGATCCGAAGAGGGGATGATTATGTATTTTGGGCAGCACGTGACGTCACTACGGCACTCGTGGCTGGCGGCACTCGTAGGCGTTGTAGATACGTCACTCTTCCGCACGTGTCTTCCAGCGCAATTTCCTGGTACGGTTGTAGAAGCCCTATGAAGCACAAATAAATAGCATGGGAAACAGTTGTCTGCACAACGTGCCACCGCCGACTGGAGGGCAGATCCGAAGAGGGGATGATTATGTATTTTGGGCAGCACGTGACGTCACTACGGCACTCGTGGCTGGCGGCACTCGTAGGCATTATAGATCCGTTATTCTTCCGCACGTGTCTTCCAGCGCAATTTCCTGGTACGGATGTAGAAGCCCTATGAAGCACAAATAAATAGCATGGGAAGCAGTTGTCTGCACAACGTGCCACCGCCGACTGGAGGGAAGATGCGAAGAGGGGATGATTGTGTACTTTGGGCAGCACGTGACGTCACTACGGCACTCGTGGCTGGCGGCACTCGTAGTCGTTATAGATACGTTATACTTCCGCACGTGTCTTCCAGCACAATTTCCTCGTACGGTTGTAAAAGCGCTATGAAGCACAAATAAATAGCATGGGAAGCAGTTGTCTGCACAATGTGCCACTGCCGACTTGAGGGCGGATCCGAAGAGGGGATGATTATGTATTTTGGGCAGCACGTGACGTCACTACGGCACTCGTGGCTGGCGGCACTCGTAGGCGTTATAGATACGTTATTCTTCCGCACGCGTCTTCCAGCGCAATTTCCTTGTACGGTTGTAGAAGCCCTATGAAGCACAAATAAATAGCATGGGAAGCAGTTGTCTGCACAATGTGCCACTGCCGACTTGAGGGCGGATCCGAAGCGGGGATGATTATGTATTTTGGGCAGCACGTGGCGTCACTGCGGCACTCGTGGCTGGCGGCACTCGTAGGCGTTGTAGATACGTTACTCTTCCGCACGTGTCTTCCAGCGCAATTTCCTGGTACGGGTGTAGAAGCCCTATGAAGCACAAATAAATAGCATGGGAAGCAGTTGTCTGCACAACTTGCACCGCCGACTAGAGGGCAGATCCGAAGAGGGGATGATTATGTATTTTGGGCAGCACGTGACGTCACTATGGCACTCGTGGCTGGCGGCACTCGTAGGCATTATAGATACGTTATTCTTCCGCACGTGTCTTCCATTGCGATTTCCTCGTACGGTTGTAGAAGCCCTATGAAGCACAAATAAATAGCATGGGAAGTAGTTGTCTGCACAACGTGCCACTGCCGACTGGAGGGAAGATCCGAAGAGGGGATGATTATGTATTTTGGGCAGCACGTGACGTCACTACGGCACTCGTGGCTGGCGGCACTCGTAGATGTTGTATATACATTACTCTTCCGCACGTGTCTTCCAGCGCAATTTCCTGGTACGGTTGTAGAAGCCCTATGAAGCACAAATAAATAGCATGGGCAGCAGTTGTCTACAAAACGTGCCACCGCCGACTGGAGGGCAGATCCGAAGAGGGGATGATTATGTATTTTGGGCTGCGCGTGACGTCACTACGGCACTCGTGGCTGGAGGCACTCGTAGGCGTTATAGATACGTTACTCTTGCGCACGTGTCTTCCACTGCGATTTCCTCGTACGGTTGTAGAAGCCCCATGAAGCACAAATAAATAGCATGGGAAGCAGTTGTCTGCACAACGTGCCACTGCCGACTGGAGGGCAGATCCGAAAAGGGGATGATTATGTATTTTGGGCAGCACGTGACGTCACTACGGCACTCGTGGCTGGCGGCACTCGTAGGTGTTGTATATACGTTACTCTTCCGCACGTGTCTTCCAGCGCAATTTCCTGGTACGGTTGTAGAAGCCCTATGAAGCACAAATAAATAGCATGGGAAGCAGTTGTCTGCACAATGTGCCACTGCCGACTTGAGGGCGGATCCGAAGAGGGGATGATTATGTATTTTGGGCAGCACGTGACGTCACTACGGCACTCGTGGCTGGCGGCACTCGTAGGCATTATAGATCCGTTATTCTTCCGCACGTGTCTTCGAGCGCAATTTCCTCGTACGGTTGTAGAAGCCCTATGAAGCACAAATAAATAGCATGGGAAGCAGTTGTCTGCACAACGTGCCACTGCCGACTGGAGGGCAGATCCGAAGAGGGGATGATTATGTATTTTGGGCAGCACGTGACGTCACTACGGCACTCGTGGCTGGCCGCACTCG
This sequence comes from Amblyomma maculatum, assembly GCF_055883805.1. Taxonomy (NCBI): domain Eukaryota; kingdom Metazoa; phylum Arthropoda; class Arachnida; order Ixodida; family Ixodidae; genus Amblyomma; species Amblyomma maculatum. The sequence continues at coordinate 12,767,056 of NC_139351.1, read as the reverse complement.
TAGGCGTTGTAGATACGTTACTCTTCCGCACGTGTCTTCCAGCGCAATTTTCTGGTACGGTTGTAGAAGCCCTATGAAGCACAAATAGATAGCATGGGAAGCAGTTGTCTGCACAACGTGCCACCGCCGACTGGAGGGCAGATCCGAATAGGGGATGATTACGTATTTTGGGCAGCACGTGACGTCACTACGGCACTCGTGGCTGGCGGCACTCGTAGGCGTTGTAGATACGTTACTCTTCCGCACGTGTCTTCCAGCGCAATTTCCTGGTACGGTTGTAGAAGCCCTATGAAGCACAAATAGCATGGGCAGCAGTTGTCTACACAACGTGCCACCGTCGACTGGAGGGCAGATCCGAAGAGGGGATAATTGTGTACTTTGGGCAGCACGTGACGTCACTACGGCACTCGTGGCTGGCGGCACTCGTAGGCGTTATAGATACGTTATTCTTCCGCACGTGTCTTCCAGCGCAATTTCCTCGTACGGTTGTAGAAGACCTATGAAGCACAAATAAATAGCATGGGAAGCAGTTGTCTGCACAATGTGCCACTGCCGACTTGAGGGCGGATCCGAAGAGGGGATGATTATGTATTTTGGGCAGCACGTGACGTCACTACGGCACTCGTGGCTGGCGGCACTCGTAGGCGTTATAGATACGTTATTCTTCCGCACGTGTCTTGCAGCGCAATTTCCTTGTACGGTTGTAGAAGCCCTATGAAGCACAAATAAATAGCATGGGAAGCAGTTGTCTGCACAATGTGCCACTGCCGACTTGAGGGCGGATCCGAAGAGGGGATGATTATGTATTTTGGGCAGCACGTGACGTCACTACGGCACTCGTGGCTGGCGGCACTCGTAGGCGTTATAGATACGTTATTCTTCCGCACGTGTCTTCCAGCGCAATTTCCTGGTACGGGTGTAGAAACCCTATGAAGCACAAAATAGCATGGGAAGCAGTTCTCTGCACAACGTGCCACCGCCGACTGGAGGGCAGATCCGAAGAGGGGATGATTATGTATTTTGGGCAGCACGTGACGTCACTACGGCACTCGTGGCTGGCGGCACTCGTAGGCATTATAGATACGTTATTCTTCCGCACGTGTCTTCGAGCGCAATTTCCTCGTACGGTTGTAGAAGCCCTATGAAGCACAAATAAATAGCATGGGAAGCAGTTGTCTGCACAACGTGCCACTGCCGACTGGAGGGCAGATCCGAAGAGGGGATGATTATGTATTTTGGGCAGCACGGGACGTCACTACGGCACTCGTGGCTGGCGGCACTCGTAGGCGTTGTAGATACGTTACTCTTCCGCACGTGTCTTCCAGCGCAATTTCCTGGTACGGTTGTAGAAGCCCTATGAAGCACAAATAAATAGCATGGGAAACAGTTGTCTGCACAACGTGCACCGCCGACTGGAGGGCAGATCCGAAGAGGGGATGATTATGTATTTTGTGCAGCACGTGACGTCACTACGGCACTCGTGGCTGGCGGCACTCGTTGGCGTTATAGATACGTTACTCTTCCGCACGTGTCTTCTAGCGCAATTTCCTGGTACGGGTGTAGAAACCCTATGAAGCACAAATAAATAGCATGGGAAGCAGTTGTCTGCACAACGTGCCATAGCCGACTAGAGGGCAGATCCGAAGAGGGGATGATTATGTATTTTGGGCAGCACGTGACGTCACTATGGCACTCGTGGCTGGCGGCACTCGTAGGCGTTATAGATACGTTACTCTTCCGCACGTGTCTTCCATTGCGATTTCCTCGTACGGTTGTAGAAGCCCTATGAAGCACAAATAAATAGCATGGGAAGCAGTTGTCTGCACAACGTGCCACCGCCGACTGGAGGGCAGATTCGAAGAGGGGATGATTATGTATTTTGGGCAGCACGTGACGTCACTATGGCACTCCTGGCTGGCGGCACTCGTAGGCGTTATAGATACGTTACTCTTCCGCACGTGTCTTCCATTGCGATTTCCTCGTACGGTTGTAGAAGCACTATGAAGCACAAATAAATAGCATGGGAAGCAGTTGCCTGCACAACGTGCCACTGCCGACTGGAGGGAAGATCCGAAGAGGGGATGATTATGTATTTTGGGCAGCACGTGACGTCAATACGGCACTCGTGGCTGGCAGCACTCGTAGGCGTTGTAGATACGTTACTCTTCCGCACGTGTCTTCCAGTGCAATTTTCTGGTATGGTTGTAGAAGCCCTATGAAGCACAAATAAATAGCATGGGAAGCAGTTGTCTGCACAACGTGCCACCGCCGACTGGAGGGCAGATCCGAAGAGGGGATGATTATGTATTTTGGGCAGCACGTGACGTCACTACGGCACGCGTGGCTGGCAACACTCGTAGGCGTTGTAGATACGTTACTCTTCCGCACGTGTCTTCCAGCGCAATATCCTGGTATGGCTGTAGAAGCCCTATGAAGCACAAATAAATAGCATAGGCAGCAGTTGTCTACAAAACGTGCCACCGCCGACTGTAGGGCAGATCCGAAGAGGGGGTGATTATGTATTGTGGGCAGCACGTGACGTCACTACGGCACTCGTGGCTGGCGGCACTCGTAGGCGTTGTAGATGCGTTACTCTTCCGCACGTGTCTTTCAGCGCAATTTTCTGGTACGGTTGTAGAAGCCCTATGAAGCACAAATAGATAGCATGGGAAGCAGTTGTCTGCACAACGTGCCACCGCCGACTGGAGGGCAGATCCGAATAGGGGATGATTACGTATTTTGGGCAGCACGTGACGTCACTACGGCACTCGTGGCTGGCGGCACTCGTAGGCGTTGTAGATACGTTACTCTTCCGCACGTGTCTTCCAGCGCAATTTCCTGGTACGGTTGTAGAAGCAATATGAAGCACAAATAGCATGGGCAGCAGTTGTCTACACAACGTGCCACCGCCGACTGGAGGGCAGATCCGAAGAGGGGATGATTGTGTACTTTGGGCAGCACGTGACGTCACTACGGCACTCGTGGCTTGCGGCACTCGTAGGCGTTATAGATACGTTATTCTTCCGCACGTGTCTTCCAGCGCAATTTCCTCGTGCGGTTGTAGAAGACCTATGAAGCACAAATAAATAGCATGGGAAGCAGTTGTCTGCACAATGTGCCACTGCCGACTTGAGGGCGGATCCGAAGAGGGGATGATTATGTATTTTGGGCAGCACTTGACGTCACTACGGCACTCGTGGCTGGCGGCACTCGTAGGCGTTATAGATACGTTATTCTTCCGCACGTGTCTTCCAGCGCAATTTCCTTGTACGGTTGTAGAAGCCCTATGAAGCACAAATAAATAGCATGGGAAGCAGTTGTCTGCACAATGTGCCACTGCCGACTTGAGGGCGGATCCGAAGAGGGGATGATTATGTATTTTGGGCAGCACGTGACGTCACTACAGCACTCGTGGCTGGCGGCACTCGTAGGCTTTATAGATACGTTATTCTTCCGCACGTGTCTTCCAGCGCAATTTCCTGGTACGGGTGTAGAAGCCCTATGAAGCACAAATAAATAGCATGGGAAGCAGTTCTCTGCACAACATGCCACCGCCGACTGGAGGGCAGATCCGAAGAGGGGATGATTATGTATTTTGGGCTGCACGTGACGTCACTACGGCACTCGTGGCTGGCGGCACTCGTAGGCGTTGTAGATACGTTACTCTTCCGCACGTGTCTTGCGCAATTTCCTGGTACGGTTGTAGAAGCCCTATGAAGCACAAATAAATAGCATGGGCAGCAGTTGTCTACAAAACGTGCCACCGCCGACTAGAGGGCAGATCCGAAGAGCGAATGATTATGTATTTTGGGCAGCACGTGACGTCACTACGGCACTCGTGGCTGGCGGCACTCCTAGGCGTTGTAGATACGTTACTCTTCCGCACGTGTCTTCCAGCGCAATTTTCTGGTACGGTTGTAGAAGCCCTATGAAGCACAAATAGATAGCATGGGAAGCAGTTGTCTGCACAACGTTCCATCGCCGACTGGAGGGCAGATCCGAAGAGGGGATGATTATGTATTTTGGGCAGCACGTGACGTCACTACGGCACTCGTGGCTGGCGACACTCGTAGGCGTTGTAGATACGTTACTCTTCCGCACGTGTCTTCCAGCGCAATATCCTGGTATGGCTGTAGAAGCCCTATGAAGCACAAATAAATAGCATGGGCAGCAGTTGTCTACAAAACGTGCCACCGCCGACTGGAGGGCAGATCCGAAGAGGGGGTGATTATGTATTTTAGGCAGCACGTGACGTCACTACGGCACTCGTGGCTGGCGGCACTCGTAGGCGTTGTAGATACGTTACTCTTCCGCACGTGTCTTCCAGCGCAATTTTCTGGTACGGTTGTAGAAGCCCTATGAAGCACAAATAGATAGCATGGGAAGCAGTTGTCTGCACAACGTGCCACCGCCGACTGGAGGGCAGATCCGAAGAGGGGATGATTATGTATTTTGGGCAGCACGTGACGTCACTACGGCACTCGTGGCTGGCGGCACTCGTAGGCAATGTAGATACCTTACTCTTCCGCACGTGTCTTCCAGCGCAATTTCCTGGTACGGTTGTAGAAGCCCTATGAAGCACAAATAGCATGGGCAGCAGTTGTCTACACAACGTGCCACCGCCGACTGGAGGGCAGATCCGAAGAAGGGATGATTGTGTACTTTGGGCAGCACGTGACGTCACTACGGCACTCGTGGCTGGCGGCAAACGTAGTCGTTATAGATACGTTATACTTCCGCACGTGTCTTCCAGGACAATTTCCTCGTACGGTTGTAGAAGCCCTATGAAGCACAAATAGCATGGGCAGCAGTTGTCTACACGTGCCACCGCCGACTGGAGGGCAGATCCGAAGAGGGAATGATTGTGTACTTTGGGCAGCACGTGACGTCACTACGGCACTCGTGGCTGGCGGCACTCGTAGTCGTTATAGATACGTTATACTTCCGCACGTGTCTTCCAGCACAATTTCCTCGTACGGTTGTAGAAGCCCTATGAAGCACAAATAAATAGCATGGGAAGCAGTTGTCTGCACAATGTGCCACTGCCGACTTGAGGGCGGATCCGAAGAGGGGATGATTATGTATTTTGGGCAGCACGTGGCGTCACTGCGGCACTCGTGGCTGGTGGCACTCGTAGGCGTTGTAGGTACGTTACTCTTCCGCACGTGTCTTCCAGCGCAATTTCCTGGTACGGGTGTAGAAGCCGTATGAAGCACAAATAAATAGCATGGGAAGCAGTTGTCTGCACAACGTGCCACCGCCGACTGGAGGGCAGATCCGAAGAGGGGATGATTATGTATTTTGGGCAGCACGTGACGTCACTATGGCACTCGTGGCTGGCGGCACTCGTAGGCGTTATAGATACGTTACTCTTCCGCACGTGTCTTCCATTGCGATTTCCTCGTACGGTTGTAGAAGCACTATGAAGCACAAATAAATAGCATGGGAAGCAGTTGCCTGCACAACGTGCCACTGCCGACTGGAGTTAAGATCCGAAGAGGGGATGATTATGTATTTTGGGCAGCACGTGACGTCAATACGGCACTCTTGGCTGGCGGCACTCGTAGGCGTTGTAGATACGTTACTCTTCCGCACGTGTCTTCCAGTGCAATTTCCTGGTACGGGTGTAGAAGCCGTATGAAGCACAAATAAATAGCATGGGAAGCAGTTGTCTGCACAACGTGCCACCGCCGACTGGAGGGCAGATCCGAAGAGGGGATGATTATGTATTTTGGGCAGCACGTGACGTCACTATGGCACTCGTGGCTGGCGGCACTCGTAGGCGTTATAGATACGTTACTCTTCCGCACGTGTCTTCCATTGCGATTTCCTCGTACGGTTGTAGAAGCACTATGAAGCACAAATAAATAGCATGGGAAGCAGTTGCCTGCACAACGTGCCACTGCCGACTGGAGTTAAGATCCGAAGAGGGGGTGATTATGTATTTTGGGCAGCACGTGACGTCACTACGGCACTCGTGGCTGGCGGCACTCGTAGGCGTTGTAGATACGTTACTCTTCCGCACGTGTCTTTCAGCGCAATTTTCTGGTACGGTTGTAGAAGCCCTATGAAGCACAAATAGATAGCATGGGAAGCAGTTGTCTGCACAACGTGCCACCGCCGACTGGAGGGCAGATCCGAAGAGGGGATGATTATGTATTTTGGGCAGCACGTGACGTCACTACGGCACTCGTGGCTGGCGGCACTCGTAGGCGTTGTAGATACGTTACTCTTCCGCACGTGTCTTCCAGCGCAATTTCCTGGTACGGTTGTAGAAGCCCTATGAAGCACAAATAGCATGGGCAGCAGTTGTCTACACAACGTGCCACCGCCGACTGGAGGGCAGATCCGAAGAGGGGATGATTGTGTACTTTGGGCAGCACGTGACGTCACTACGGCACTCGTGGCTGGCGGCACTCGTAGTCGTTATAGATACGTTATACTTCCGCACGTGTCTTCCAGCACAATTTCGTCGTACGGTTGTAGAAGCCCTATGAAGCACAAATAAATAGCATGGGAAGCAGTTGTCTGCACAATGTGCCACTGCCGACTTGAGGGCGGATCCGAAGAGGGGATGATTATGTATTTTGGGCAGCACGTGGCGTCACTGCGGCACTCGTGGCTGGCGGCACTCGTAGGCGTTGTAGATACGTTACTCTTCCGCACGTGTCTTCCAGCGCAATTTCCTGGTACGGGTAGTAGAAGCCCTATGAAGCACAAATAAATAGCATCGGAAGCAGTTGTCTGCACAACGTGCCACCGCCGACTGGAGGGCAGATCCGAAGAGGGGATGATTATGTATTTTGGGCAGCACGTGACGTCACTATGGCACTCGTGGCTGGCGGCACTCGTAGGCGTTATAGATACGTTACTCTTCCGCACGTGTCTTCCATTGCGATCTCCTCGTACGGTTGTAGAAGCCCTATGAAGCACAAGTAAATAGCATGGGAAGCAGTTGTCTGCACAACGTGCCACTGCCGACTGGAGGGAAGATCCGAAGAGGGGATGATTATGTATTTTGGGCAGCACGTGACGTCACTACGGCACTCGTGGCTGGCGGCACTCGTAGGCGTTGTAGATACGTTACTCTTCCGCACGTGTCTTCCAGCGCAATTTCCTGGTACGGTTGTAGAAGCCCTATGAAGCACAAATAGCATGGGCAGCAGTTGTCTACACAACGTGCCACCGCCGACTGGAGGGCAGATCCGAAGAGGGGATGATTGTGTACTTTGGGCAGCACGTGACGTCACTACGGCACTCGTGGCTGGCGGCACTCGTAGGCGTTATAGATACGTTATTCTTCCGCCCGTGTCTTCCAGCGCAATTTCCTCGTACGGTTGTAGAAGACCTATGAAGCACAAATAAATAGCATGGGAAGCAGTTGTCTGCACAATGTGCCACTGCCGACTTGAGGGCGGATCCGAAGAGGGGATGATTATGTATTTTGGGCAGCACGTGACGTCACTACGGCACTCGCGGCTGGCGGCACTCGTAGGCGTTGTAGATACGTTACTCTTCCGCACGTGTCTAGCGCAATTTCCTGGTACGGTTGTAGAAGCCCTATGAAGCACAAATAAATAGCATGGGAAGCAGTTGTCTGCACAACGTGCCACCGCCGACTGGAGGGAAGATCCGAAGAGGGGATGATTATGTATTTTGGGCAACACGTGACGTCACTACGGCACGCGTGGCTGGCAACACTCGTAGGCGTTGTAGATACGTTACTCTTCCGCACGTGTCTTCCAGCGCAATATCCTGGTATGGCTGTAGAAGCCCTATGAAGCACAAATAAATAGCATAGGCAGCAGTTGTCTACAAAACGTGCCACCGCCGACTGTAGGGCAGATCCGAAGAGGGGGTGATTATGTATTGTGGGCAGCACGTGACGTCACTACGGCACTCGTGGCTGGCGGCACTCGTAGGCGTTGTAGATGCGTTACTCTTCCGCACGTGTCTTTCAGCGCAATTTTCTGGTACGGTTGTAGAAGCCCTATGAAGCACAAATAGATAGCATGGGAAGCAGTTGTCTGCACAACGTGCCACCGCCGACTGGAGGGCAGATCCGAATAGGGGATGATTACGTATTTTGGGCAGCACGTGACGTCACTACGGCACTCGTGGCTGGCGGCACTCGTAGGCGTTGTAGATACGTTACTCTTCCGCACGTGTCTTCCAGCGCAATTTCCTGGTACGGTTGTAGAAGCAATATGAAGCACAAATAGCATGGGCAGCAGTTGTCTACACAACGTGCCACCGCCGACTGGAGGGCAGATCCGAAGAGGGGATGATTGTGTACTTTGGGCAGCACGTGACGTCACTACGGCACTCGTGGCTTGCGGCACTCGTAGGCGTTATAGATACGTTATTCTTCCGCACGTGTCTTCCAGCGCAATTTCCTCGTGCGGTTGTAGAAGACCTATGAAGCACAAATAAATAGCATGGGAAGCAGTTGTCTGCACAATGTGCCACTGCCGACTTGAGGGCGGATCCGAAGAGGGGATGATTATGTATTTTGGGCAGCACTTGACGTCACTACGGCACTCGTGGCTGGCGGCACTCGTAGGCGTTATAGATACGTTATTCTTCCGCACGTGTCTTCCAGCGCAATTTCCTTGTACGGTTGTAGAAGCCCTATGAAGCACAAATAAATAGCATGGGAAGCAGTTGTCTGCACAATGTGCCACTGCCGACTTGAGGGCGGATCCGAAGAGGGGATGATTATGTATTTTGGGCAGCACGTGACGTCACTACAGCACTCGTGGCTGGCGGCACTCGTAGGCTTTATAGATACGTTATTCTTCCGCACGTGTCTTCCAGCGCAATTTCCTGGTACGGGTGTAGAAGCCCTATGAAGCACAAATAAATAGCATGGGAAGCAGTTCTCTGCACAACATGCCACCGCCGACTGGAGGGCAGATCCGAAGAGGGGATGATTATGTATTTTGGGCTGCACGTGACGTCACTACGGCACTCGTGGCTGGCGGCACTCGTAGGCGTTGTAGATACGTTACTCTTCCGCACGTGTCTTGCGCAATTTCCTGGTACGGTTGTAGAAGCCCTATGAAGCACAAATAAATAGCATGGGCAGCAGTTGTCTACAAAACGTGCCACCGCCGACTAGAGGGCAGATCCGAAGAGCGAATGATTATGTATTTTGGGCAGCACGTGACGTCACTACGGCACTCGTGGCTGGCGGCACTCCTAGGCGTTGTAGATACGTTACTCTTCCGCACGTGTCTTCCAGCGCAATTTTCTGGTACGGTTGTAGAAGCCCTATGAAGCACAAATAGATAGCATGGGAAGCAGTTGTCTGCACAACGTTCCATCGCCGACTGGAGGGCAGATCCGAAGAGGGGATGATTATGTATTTTGGGCAGCACGTGACGTCACTACGGCACTCGTGGCTGGCGACACTCGTAGGCGTTGTAGATACGTTACTCTTCCGCACGTGTCTTCCAGCGCAATATCCTGGTATGGCTGTAGAAGCCCTATGAAGCACAAATAAATAGCATGGGCAGCAGTTGTCTACAAAACGTGCCACCGCCGACTGGAGGGCAGATCCGAAGAGGGGGTGATTATGTATTTTAGGCAGCACGTGACGTCACTACGGCACTCGTGGCTGGCGGCACTCGTAGGCGTTGTAGATACGTTACTCTTCCGCACGTGTCTTCCAGCGCAATTTTCTGGTACGGTTGTAGAAGCCCTATGAAGCACAAATAGATAGCATGGGAAGCAGTTGTCTGCACAACGTGCCACCGCCGACTGGAGGGCAGATCCGAAGAGGGGATGATTATGTATTTTGGGCAGCACGTGACGTCACTACGGCACTCGTGGCTGGCGGCACTCGTAGGCAATGTAGATACCTTACTCTTCCGCACGTGTCTTCCAGCGCAATTTCCTGGTACGGTTGTAGAAGCCCTATGAAGCACAAATAGCATGGGCAGCAGTTGTCTACACAACGTGCCACCGCCGACTGGAGGGCAGATCCGAAGAAGGGATGATTGTGTACTTTGGGCAGCACGTGACGTCACTACGGCACTCGTGGCTGGCGGCAAACGTAGTCGTTATAGATACGTTATACTTCCGCACGTGTCTTCCAGGACAATTTCCTCGTACGGTTGTAGAAGCCCTATGAAGCACAAATAGCATGGGCAGCAGTTGTCTACACGTGCCACCGCCGACTGGAGGGCAGATCCGAAGAGGGAATGATTGTGTACTTTGGGCAGCACGTGACGTCACTACGGCACTCGTGGCTGGCGGCACTCGTAGTCGTTATAGATACGTTATACTTCCGCACGTGTCTTCCAGCACAATTTCCTCGTACGGTTGTAGAAGCCCTATGAAGCACAAATAAATAGCATGGGAAGCAGTTGTCTGCACAATGTGCCACTGCCGACTTGAGGGCGGATCCGAAGAGGGGATGATTATGTATTTTGGGCAGCACGTGGCGTCACTGCGGCACTCGTGGCTGGTGGCACTCGTAGGCGTTGTAGGTACGTTACTCTTCCGCACGTGTCTTCCAGCGCAATTTCCTGGTACGGGTGTAGAAGCCGTATGAAGCACAAATAAATAGCATGGGAAGCAGTTGTCTGCACAACGTGCCACCGCCGACTGGAGGGCAGATCCGAAGAGGGGATGATTATGTATTTTGGGCAGCACGTGACGTCACTATGGCACTCGTGGCTGGCGGCACTCGTAGGCGTTATAGATACGTTACTCTTCCGCACGTGTCTTCCATTGCGATTTCCTCGTACGGTTGTAGAAGCACTATGAAGCACAAATAAATAGCATGGGAAGCAGTTGCCTGCACAACGTGCCACTGCCGACTGGAGTTAAGATCCGAAGAGGGGATGATTATGTATTTTGGGCAGCACGTGACGTCAATACGGCACTCTTGGCTGGCGGCACTCGTAGGCGTTGTAGATACGTTACTCTTCCGCACGTGTCTTCCAGTGCAATTTCCTGGTACGGGTGTAGAAGCCGTATGAAGCACAAATAAATAGCATGGGAAGCAGTTGTCTGCACAACGTGCCACCGCCGACTGGAGGGCAGATCCGAAGAGGGGATGATTATGTATTTTGGGCAGCACGTGACGTCACTATGGCACTCGTGGCTGGCGGCACTCGTAGGCGTTATAGATACGTTACTCTTCCGCACGTGTCTTCCATTGCGATTTCCTCGTACGGTTGTAGAAGCACTATGAAGCACAAATAAATAGCATGGGAAGCAGTTGCCTGCACAACGTGCCACTGCCGACTGGAGTTAAGATCCGAAGAGGGGGTGATTATGTATTTTGGGCAGCACGTGACGTCACTACGGCACTCGTGGCTGGCGGCACTCGTAGGCGTTGTAGATACGTTACTCTTCCGCACGTGTCTTTCAGCGCAATTTTCTGGTACGGTTGTAGAAGCCCTATGAAGCACAAATAGATAGCATGGGAAGCAGTTGTCTGCACAACGTGCCACCGCCGACTGGAGGGCAGATCCGAAGAGGGGATGATTATGTATTTTGGGCAGCACGTGACGTCACTACGGCACTCGTGGCTGGCGGCACTCGTAGGCGTTGTAGATACGTTACTCTTCCGCACGTGTCTTCCAGCGCAATTTCCTGGTACGGTTGTAGAAGCCCTATGAAGCACAAATAGCATGGGCAGCAGTTGTCTACACAACGTGCCACCGCCGACTGGAGGGCAGATCCGAAGAGGGGATGATTGTGTACTTTGGGCAGCACGTGACGTCACTACGGCACTCGTGGCTGGCGGCACTCGTAGTCGTTATAGATACGTTATACTTCCGCACGTGTCTTCCAGCACAATTTCGTCGTACGGTTGTAGAAGCCCTATGAAGCACAAATAAATAGCATGGGAAGCAGTTGTCTGCACAATGTGCCACTGCCGACTTGAGGGCGGATCCGAAGAGGGGATGATTATGTATTTTGGGCAGCACGTGGCGTCACTGCGGCACTCGTGGCTGGCGGCACTCGTAGGCGTTGTAGATACGTTACTCTTCCGCACGTGTCTTCCAGCGCAATTTCCTGGTACGGGTAGTAGAAGCCCTATGAAGCACAAATAAATAGCATCGGAAGCAGTTGTCTGCACAACGTGCCACCGCCGACTGGAGGGCAGATCCGAAGAGGGGATGATTATGTATTTTGGGCAGCACGTGACGTCACTATGGCACTCGTGGCTGGCGGCACTCGTAGGCGTTATAGATACGTTACTCTTCCGCACGTGTCTTCCATTGCGATCTCCTCGTACGGTTGTAGAAGCCCTATGAAGCACAAGTAAATAGCATGGGAAGCAGTTGTCTGCACAACGTGCCACTGCCGACTGGAGGGAAGATCCGAAGAGGGGATGATTATGTATTTTGGGCAGCACGTGACGTCACTACGGCACTCGTGGCTGGCGGCACTCGTAGGCGTTGTAGATACGTTACTCTTCCGCACGTGTCTTCCAGCGCAATTTCCTGGTACGGTTGTAGAAGCCCTATGAAGCACAAATAGCATGGGCAGCAGTTGTCTACACAACGTGCCACCGCCGACTGGAGGGCAGATCCGAAGAGGGGATGATTGTGTACTTTGGGCAGCACGTGACGTCACTACGGCACTCGTGGCTGGCGGCACTCGTAGGCGTTATAGATACGTTATTCTTCCGCCCGTGTCTTCCAGCGCAATTTCCTCGTACGGTTGTAGAAGACCTATGAAGCACAAATAAATAGCATGGGAAGCAGTTGTCTGCACAATGTGCCACTGCCGACTTGAGGGCGGATCCGAAGAGGGGATGATTATGTATTTTGGGCAGCACGTGACGTCACTACGGCACTCGCGGCTGGCGGCACTCGTAGGCGTTGTAGATACGTTACTCTTCCGCACGTGTCTAGCGCAATTTCCTGGTACGGTTGTAGAAGCCCTATGAAGCACAAATAAATAGCATGGGAAGCAGTTGTCTGCACAACGTGCCACCGCCGACTGGAGGGAAGATCCGAAGAGGGGATGATTATGTATTTTGGGCAACACGTGACGTCACTACGGCACTCGTGGCTGGCGGCACTCGTAGGTGTTGTAGATACGTTACTCTTCCGCACGTGTCTTCCAGCGCAATTTCCTGGTACGGTTGTAGAAGCCCTATGAAGCACAAATAAATAGCATGGGCAGCAGTTGTCTACAAAACGTGCCACCGCCGACTAGAGGGCAGATCCGAAGAGGGAATGATTATGTATTTTGGGCAGCACGTGACGTCACTACGGCACTCGTGGCTGGCGGCACTCGTAGGCTTTGTAGATACGTTACTCTTCCGCACGTGTCTTCCAGCGCAATTTCCTGGTACGGTTGTAGAAGCCCTATGAAGCACAAATAGATAGCATGGGAAGCAGTTGTCTGCACAACGTGCCACCGCCGACTGGAGGGCAGATCCGAAGAGGGGATGATTATGTATTTTGGGCAGCACGTGACGTCACTACGGCACTCGTGGCTGGCGACACTCGTAGGCGTTGTAGATACGTTACTCTTCCGCACGTGTCTTCCAGCGCAATTTTCTGGTACGGTTGTAGAAGCCCTATGAAGCGCAAATAGATAGCATGGGAAGCAGTTGTCTGCACAACGTGCCACCGCCGACTGGAGGGCAGATCCGAAGAGGGGATGATTATGTATTTTGGGCAGCACGTGACGTCACTACGGCACTCGTGGCTGGCGACACTCGTAGGCGTTGTAGATACGTTACTCTTCCGCACGTGTCTTCCAGCGCAATATCCTGGTATGGCTGTAGAAGCCCTAGGAAGCACAAATAAATAGCATGGGCAGCAGTTGTCTACAAAACGTGCCACCGCCGACTGGAGGGCAGATCCGAAGAGGGGGTGATTATGTATTTTGAGCAGCACGTAACGTCACTACGGCACTCGTGGCTGGCGGCACTCGTAGGCGTTGTAGATACGTTACTCTTCCGCACGTGTCTTCCAGCGCAATTTTCTGGTACGGTTGTAGAAGCCCTATGAAGCACAAATAGATAGCATGGGAAGCAGTTGTCTGCACAACGTGCCACCGCCGACTGGAGGGCAGATCCGAAGAGGCGATGATTATGTATTTTGGGCAGCACGTGACGTCACTACGGCACTCGTGGCTGGCGGCACTCGTAGGCGTTGTAGATACGTTACTCTTCCGCACGTGTCTTCCAGCGCAATTGCCTGGTACGGTTGTAGAAGCCCTATGAAGCACAAATAGCATGGGCAGCAGTTGTCTACACAACGTGCCACCGCCGACTGGAGGGCAGATCCGAAGAGGGAATGATTGTGTACTTTGGGCAGCACGTGACGTCACTACGGCACTCGTGGCTGGCGGCACTCGTAGTCGTTATAGATACGTTATACTTCCGCACGTGTCTTCCAGCACAATTTCCTCGTACGGTTGTAGAAGCCCTATGAAGCACAAATAAATAGCATGGGAAGCAGTTGTCTGCACAATGTGCCACTGCCGACTTGAGGGCGGATCCGAAGAGGGGATGATTATGTATTTTGGGCAGCACGTGGCGTCACTGCGGCACTCGTGGCTGGCGGCACTCGTAGGCGTTGTAGATACGTTACTCTTCCGCACGTGTCTTCCAGCGCAATTTCCTGGTACGGGTGTAGAAGCCGTATGAAGCACAAATAAATAGCATGGGAAGCAGTTGTCTGCACAACGTGCCACCGCCGACTGGAGGGCAGATCCGAAGAGGGGATGATTATGTATTTTGGGCAGCACGTGACGTCACTATGGCACTCGTGGCTGGCGGCACTCGTAGGCGTTATAGATACGTTACTCTTCCGCACGTGTCTTCCATTGCGATTTCCTCGTACGGTTGTAGAAGCACTATGAAGCACAAATAAATAGCATGGGAAGCAGTTGCCTGCACAACGTGCCACTGCCGACTGGAGTTAAGATCCGAAGAGGGGATGATTATGGATTTTGGGCAGCACGTGACGTCAATACGGCACTCGTGGCTGGCGGCACTCGTAGGCGTTGTAGATACGTTACTCTTCCGCACGTGTCTTCCAGTGCAATTTTCTGGTATGGTTGTAGAAGCCCTATGAAGCACAAATAAATAGCATGGGAAGCAGTTGTCTGCACAACGTGCCACCGCCGACTGGAGGGCAGATCCGAAGAGGGGATGATTATGTATTTTGGGCAGCACGTGACGTCACTACGGCACTCGTGGCTGGCAACACTCGTAGGCGTTGTAGATACGTTACTCTTCCGCACGTGTCTTCCAGCGCAATATCCTGGTATGGCTGTAGAAGCCCTATGAAGCACAAATAAATAGCATAGGCAGCAGTTGTCTACAAAACGTGCCACCGCCGACTGGAGGGCAGATCCGAAGAGGGGGTGATTATGTATTTTGGGCAGCACGTGACGTCACTACGGCACTCGTGGCTGGCGGCACTCGCAGGCGTTGTAGATACGTTACTCTTCCGCACGTGTCTTTCAGCGCAATTTTCTGGTACGGTTGTAGAAGCCCTATGAAGCACAAATAGATAGCATGGGAAGCAGTTGTCTGCACAACGTGCCACCGCCGACTGGAGGGCAGATCCGAAGAGGGGATGATTATGTATTTTGGGCAGCACGTGACGTCACTACGGCACTCGTGGCTGGCGGCACTCGTAGGCGTTGTAGTTACGTTACTCTTCCGCACGTGTCTTCCAGCGCAATTTCCTGGTACGGTTGTAGAAGCCCTATGAAGCACAAATAGCATGGGCAGCAGTTGTCTACACAACGTGCCACCGCCGACTGGAGGGCAGATCCGAAGAGGGGATGATTGTGTACTTTGGGCAGCACGTGACGTCACTACGGCACTCGTGGCTGGCGGCACTCGTAGTCGTTATAGATACGTTATACTTCCGCACGTGTCTTCCAGCACAATTTCCTCGTACGGTTGTAGAAGCCCTATGAAGCACAAATAAATAGCATGGGAAGCAGTTGTCTGCACAATGTGGCACTGCCGACTTGAGGGCGGATCCGAAGAGGGGATGATTATGTATTTTGGGCAGCACGTGGCGTCACTGCGGCACTCGTGGCTGGCGGCACTCGTAGGCGTTGTAGATACGTTACTCTTCCGCACGTGTCTTCCAGCGCAATTTCCTGGTACGGGTAGTAGAAGCCCTATGAAGCACAAATAAATAGCATCGGAAGCAGTTGTCTGCACAACGTGCAACCGCCGACTGGAGGGCAGATCCGAAGAGGGGATGATTATGTATTTTGGGCAGCACGTGACGTCACTATGGCACTCGTGGCTGGCGGCACTCGTAGGCGTTATAGATACGTTACTCTTCCGCACGTGTCTTCCATTGCGATCTCCTCGTACGGTTGTAGAAGCCCTATGAAGCACAAGTAAATAGCATGGGAAGCAGTTGTCTGCACAACGTGCCACTGCCGACTGGAGGGAAGATCCGAAGAGGGGATGATTATGTATTTTGGGCAGCACGTGACGTCACTACGGCACTCGTGGCTGGCGGCACTCGTAGGTGTTGTAGATACGTTACTCTTCCGCACGTGTCTTCCAGCGCAATTTCCTGGTACGGTTGTAGAAGCCCTATGAAGCACAAATAAATAGCATGGGAAGCAGTTGTCTGCACAACGTGCCACTGCCGACTGGAGGGAAGATCCGAAGAGGGGATGATTATGTATTTTGGGCAGCACGTGACGTCACTACGGCACTCGTGGCTGGCGGCACTCGTAGGTGTTGTAGATACGTTACTCTTCCGC
Source organism: Amblyomma maculatum (assembly GCF_055883805.1). Taxonomy (NCBI): domain Eukaryota; kingdom Metazoa; phylum Arthropoda; class Arachnida; order Ixodida; family Ixodidae; genus Amblyomma; species Amblyomma maculatum. The sequence goes on along the minus strand of NC_139351.1, from coordinate 12,750,328 downwards.
ACGTGTCTTCCATTGCGATCTCCTCGTACGGTTGTAGAAGCCCTATGAAGCACAAATAGCATGGGAAGCAGTTGTCTGCACAACGTGCCACTGCCGACTGGAGGGAAGATCCGAAGAGGGGATGATTATGTATTTTGGGCAGCACGTGACGTCACTACGGCACTCGTGGCTGGCGGCACTCGTAGGTGTTGTAGATACGTTACTCTTCCGCACGTGTCTTCCAGCGCAATTTCCTGGTACGGTTGTAGAAGCCCTATGAAGCACAAATAAATAGCATGGGCAGCAGTTGTCTACAAAACGTGCCACCGCCGACTGGAGGGCAGATCCGAAGAGGGGATGATTATGTATTTTGGGCTGCACGTGACGTCACTACGGCACTGGCTGGAGGCACTCGTAGGCGTTATAGGTACGTTACTCTTGCGCACGTGTCTTCCAGCGCAATTTCCTGGTACGGTTGTAGAAGCCCTATGAAGCACAAATAAATAGCATGGGAAGCAGTTGTCTGCACAACGTGCCACCGCCGACTGGAGGGCAGATCCGAAGAGGGGATGATTATGTATTTTGGGCTGCACGTGACGTCACTACGGCACTGGCTGGAGGCACTCGTAGGCGTTATAGGTACGTTACTCTTGCGCACGTGTCTTCCAGCGCAATTTCCTGGTACGGTTGTAGAAGCCCTATGAAGCACAAATAAATAGCATGGGAAGCAGTTGTCTGCACAACGTGCCACCGCCGACTGGAGGGCAGATCCGAAGAGGGGATGATTATGTATTTTGGGCAGCACGTGACGTCAATACGGCACTCGTGGCTGGCGGCACTCGTAGGCGTTGTAGATACGTTACTCTTCCGCACGTGTCTTCCAGCGCAATTTCCTGGTACGTTTGTAGAAGCCCTATGAAGCACAAATAAATAGCATGGGCAGCAGTTGTCTACAAAACGTGCCACCGCCGACTGGAGGGCAGATCCGAAGAGGGGGTGATTATGTATTTTGGGCAGCACGTGACGTCACTACGGCACTCGTGGCTGGCGGCACTCGTAGGCTTTGTAGATACGTTTCTCTTCCGCACGTGTCTTCCAGCGCAATTTCCTGGTACAGTTGTAGAAGCCCTATGAAGCACAAATAGATAGCATGGGAAGCAGTTGTCTGCACAACGTGCCACCGCCGACTGGAGGGCAGATCCGAAGAGGGGATGATTATGTATTTTGGGCAGCACGTGACGTCACTACGGCACTCGTGGCTGGCGACACTCGTAGGCGTTGTAGATACGTTACTCTTCCGCACGTGTCTTCCAGCGCAATTTTCTGGTACGGTTGTAGAAGCCCTATGAAGCACAAATAGATAGCATGGGAAGCAGTTGTCTGCACAACGTGCCACCGCCGACTGGAGGGCAGATCCGAAGAGGGGATGATTATGTATTTTGGGCAGCACGTGACGTCACTACGGCACTCGTGGCTGGCGACACTCGTAGGCGTTGTAGATACGTTACTCTTCCGCACGTGTCTTCCAGCGCAATATCCTGGTATGGCTGTAGAAGCCCTATGAAGCACAAATAAATAGCATGGGCAGCAGTTGTCTACAAAACGTGCCACCGCCGACTGGAGGGCAGATCCGAAGAGGGGGTGATTATGTATTTTGAGCAGCACGTAACGTCACTACTGCACTCGTGGCTGGCGGCACTCGTAGGTGTTGTAGATACGTTACTCTTCCGCACGTGTCTTCCAGCGCAATTTTCTGGTACGGTTGTAGAAGCCCTATGAAGGACAAATAGATAGCATCGGAAGCAGTTGTCTGCACAACGTGCCACCGCCGACTGGAGGGCAGATCCGAAGAGGGGATGATTATGTATTTTGGGCAGCACGTGACGTCACTACGGCACTCGTGGCTGGCGGCACTCGTAGGCGTTGTAGATACGTTACTCTTCCGCACGTGTCTTCCAGCGCAATTGCCTGGTACGGTTGTAGAAGCCCTATGAAGCACAAATAGCATGGGCAGCAGTTGTCTACACAACGTGCCACCGCCGACTGGAGGGCAGATCCGAAGAGGGAATGATTGTGTACTTTGGGCAGCACGTGACGTCACTACGGCACTCGTGGCTGGCGGCACTCGTAGTCGTTATAGATACGTTATACTTCCGCACGTGTCTTCCAGCACAATTTCCTCGTACGGTTGTAGAAGCCCTATGAAGCACAAATAAATAGCATGGGAAGCAGTTGTCTGCACAATGTGCCACTGCCGACTTGAGGGTGGATCCGAAGAGGGGATGATTATGTATTTTGGGCAGCACGTGGCGTCACTGCGGCACTCGTGGCTGGCGGCACTCGTAGGCGTTGTAGATACGTTACTCTTCCGCACGTGTCTTCCAGCGCAATTTCCTGGTACGGGTGTAGAAGCCGTATGAAGCACAAATAAATAGCATGGGAAGCAGTTGTCTGCACAACGTGCCACCGCCGACTGGAGGGCAGATCCGAAGAGGGGATGATTATGTATTTTGGGCAGCACGTGACGTCACTATGGCACTCGTGGCTGGCGGCACTCGTAGGCGTTATAGATACGTTACTCTTCCGCACGTGTCTTCCATTGCGATTTCCTCGTACGGTTGTAGAAGCACTATGAAGCACAAATAAATAGCATGGGAAGCAGTTGCCTGCACAACGTGCCACTGCCGACTGGAGTTAAGATCCGAAGAGGGGATGATTATGTATTTTGGGCAGCACGTGACGTCAATACGGCACTCGTGGCTGGCGGCACTCGTAGGCGTTGTAGATACGTTACTCTTCCGCACGTGTCTTCCAGCGCAATTTCCTGGTACGGTTGTAGAAGCCCTATGAAGCACAAATAGCATGGGCAGCAGTTGTCTACACAACGTGCCACCGCCGACTGGAGGGCAGATCCGAAGAGGGGATGATTGTGTACTTTGGGCAGCACGTGACGTCACAACGGCACTCGTGGCTGGCGGCACTCGTAGTCGTTATAGATACGTTATACTTCCGCACGTGTCTTCCAGCACAATTTCCTCGTACGGTTGTAGAAGCCCTATGAAGCACAAATAAATAGCATGGGAAGCAGTTGTCTGCACAATGTGGCACTGCCGACTTGAGGGCGGATCCGAAGAGGGGATGATTATGTATTTTGGGCAGCACGTGGCGTCACTGCGGCACTCGTGGCTGGCGGCACTCGTAGGCGTTGTAGATACGTTACTCTTCCGCACGTGTCTTCCAGCGCAATTTCCTGGTACGGGTGTAGAAGCCGTATGAAGCACAAATAAATAGCATGGGAAGCAGTTGTCTGCACAACGTGCCACCGCCGACTGGAGGGCAGATCCGAAGAGGGGATGATTATGTATTTTGGGCAGCACGTGACGTCACTATGGCACTCGTGGCTGGCGGCACTCGTAGGCGTTATAGATACGTTACTCTTCCGCACGTGTCTTCCATTGCGATTTCCTCGTACGGTTGTAGAAGCACTATGAAGCACAAATAAATAGCATGGGAAGCAGTTGCCTGCACAACGTGCCACTGCCGACTGGAGTTAAGATCCGAAGAGGGGATGATTATGTATTTTGGGCAGCACGTGACGTCAATACGGCACTCGTGGCTGGCGGCACTCGTAGGCGTTGTAGATACGTTACTCTTCCGCACGTGTCTTCCAGTGCAATTTTCTGGTATGGTTGTAGAAGCCCTATGAAGCACAAATAAATAGCATGGGAAGCAGTTGTCTGCACAACGTGCCACCGCCGACTGGAGGGCAGATCCGAAGAGGGGATGATTATGTATTTTGGGCAGCACGTGACGTCACTACGGCACTCGTGGCTGGCAACACTCGTAGGCGTTGTAGATACGTTACTCTTCCGCACGTGTCTTCCAGCGCAATATCCTGGTATGGCTGTAGAAGCCCTATGAAGCACAAATAAATAGCATAGGCAGCAGTTGTCTACAAAACGTGCCACCGCCGACTGGAGGGCAGATCCGAAGAGGGGGTGATTATGTATTTTGGGCAGCACGTGACGTCACTACGGCACTCGTGGCTGGCGGCACTCGCAGGCGTTGTAGATACGTTACTCTTCCGCACGTGTCTTTCAGCGCAATTTTCTGGTACGGTTGTAGAAGCCCTATGAAGCACAAATAGATAGCATGGGAAGCAGTTGTCTGCACAACGTGCCACCGCCGACTGGAGGGCAGATCCGAAGAGGGGATGATTATGTATTTTGGGCAGCACGTGACGTCACTACGGCACTCGTGGCTGGCGGCACTCGTAGGCGTTGTAGTTACGTTACTCTTCCGCACGTGTCTTCCAGCGCAATTTCCTGGTACGGTTGTAGAAGCCCTATGAAGCACAAATAGCATGGGCAGCAGTTGTCTACACAACGTGCCACCGCCGACTGGAGGGCAGATCCGAAGAGGGGATGATTGTGTACTTTGGGCAGCACGTGACGTCACTACGGCACTCGTGGCTGGCGGCACTCGTAGTCGTTATAGATACGTTATACTTCCGCACGTGTCTTCCAGCACAATTTCCTCGTACGGTTGTAGAAGCCCTATGAAGCACAAATAAATAGCATGGGAAGCAGTTGTCTGCACAATGTGGCACTGCCGACTTGAGGGCGGATCCGAAGAGGGGATGATTATGTATTTTGGGCAGCACGTGGCGTCACTGCGGCACTCGTGGCTGGCGGCACTCGTAGGCGTTGTAGATACGTTACTCTTCCGCACGTGTCTTCCAGCGCAATTTCCTGGTACGGGTAGTAGAAGCCCTATGAAGCACAAATAAATAGCATCGGAAGCAGTTGTCTGCACAACGTGCAACCGCCGACTGGAGGGCAGATCCGAAGAGGGGATGATTATGTATTTTGGGCAGCACGTGACGTCACTATGGCACTCGTGGCTGGCGGCACTCGTAGGCGTTATAGATACGTTACTCTTCCGCACGTGTCTTCCATTGCGATCTCCTCGTACGGTTGTAGAAGCCCTATGAAGCACAAGTAAATAGCATGGGAAGCAGTTGTCTGCACAACGTGCCACTGCCGACTGGAGGGAAGATCCGAAGAGGGGATGATTATGTATTTTGGGCAGCACGTGACGTCACTACGGCACTCGTGGCTGGCGGCACTCGTAGGTGTTGTAGATACGTTACTCTTCCGCACGTGTCTTCCAGCGCAATTTCCTGGTACGGTTGTAGAAGCCCTATGAAGCACAAATAAATAGCATGGGAAGCAGTTGTCTGCACAACGTGCCACTGCCGACTGGAGGGAAGATCCGAAGAGGGGATGATTATGTATTTTGGGCAGCACGTGACGTCACTACGGCACTCGTGGCTGGCGGCACTCGTAGGTGTTGTAGATACGTTACTCTTCCGCACGTGTCTTCCATTGCGATCTCCTCGTACGGTTGTAGAAGCCCTATGAAGCACAAATAGCATGGGAAGCAGTTGTCTGCACAACGTGCCACTGCCGACTGGAGGGAAGATCCGAAGAGGGGATGATTATGTATTTTGGGCAGCACGTGACGTCACTACGGCACTCGTGGCTGGCGGCACTCGTAGGTGTTGTAGATACGTTACTCTTCCGCACGTGTCTTCCAGCGCAATTTCCTGGTACGGTTGTAGAAGCCCTATGAAGCACAAATAAATAGTATGGGCAGCAGTTGTCTACAAAACGTGCCACCGCCGACTGGAGGGCAGATCCGAAGAGGGGATGATTATGTATTTTGGGCTGCACGTGACGTCACTACGGCACTGGCTGGAGGCACTCGTAGGCGTTATAGGTACGTTACTCTTGCGCACGTGTCTTCCAGCGCAATTTCCTGGTACGGTTGTAGAAGCCCTATGAAGCACAAATAAATAGCATGGGAAGCAGTTGTCTGCACAACGTGCCACCGCCGACTGGAGGGCAGATCCGAAGAGGGGATGATTATGTATTTTGGGCAGCACGTGACGTCAATACGGCACTCGTGGCTGGCGGCACTCGTAGGCGTTGTAGATACGTTACTCTTCCGCACGTGTCTTCCAGCGCAATTTCCTGGTACGGTTGTAGAAGCCCTATGAAGCACAAATAAATAGCATGGGCAGCAGTTGTCTACAAAACGTGCCACCGCCGACTGGAGGGCAGATCCGAAGAGGGGATGATTATGTATTTTGGGCTGCACGTGACGTCACTACGGCACTGGCTGGAGGCACTCGTAGGCGTTATAGGTACGTTACTCTTGCGCACGTGTCTTCCAGCGCAATTTCCTGGTACGGTTGTAGAAGCCCTATGAAGCACAAATAAATAGCATGGGAAGCAGTTGTCTGCACAACGTGCCACCGCCGACTGGAGGGCAGATCCGAAGAGGGGATGATTATGTATTTTGGGCAGCACGTGACGTCAATACGGCACTCGTGGCTGGCGGCACTCGTAGGCGTTGTAGATACGTTACTCTTCCGCACGTGTCTTCCAGCGCAATTTCCTGGTACGTTTGTAGAAGCCCTATGAAGCACAAATAAATAGCATGGGCAGCAGTTGTCTACAAAACGTGCCACCGCCGACTGGAGGGCAGATCCGAAGAGGGGGTGATTATGTATTTTGGGCAGCACGTGACGTCACTACGGCACTCGTGGCTGGCGGCACTCGTAGGCTTTGTAGATACGTTTCTCTTCCGCACGTGTCTTCCAGCGCAATTTCCTGGTACAGTTGTAGAAGCCCTATGAAGCACAAATAGATAGCATGGGAAGCAGTTGTCTGCACAACGTGCCACCGCCGACTGGAGGGCAGATCCGAAGAGGGGATGATTATGTATTTTGGGCAGCACGTGACGTCACTACGGCACTCGTGGCTGGCGACACTCGTAGGCGTTGTAGATACGTTACTCTTCCGCACGTGTCTTCCAGCGCAATTTTCTGGTACGGTTGTAGAAGCCCTATGAAGCACAAATAGATAGCATGGGAAGCAGTTGTCTGCACAACGTGCCACCGCCGACTGGAGGGCAGATCCGAAGAGGGGATGATTATGTATTTTGGGCAGCACGTGACGTCACTACGGCACTCGTGGCTGGCGACACTCGTAGGCGTTGTAGATACGTTACTCTTCCGCACGTGTCTTCCAGCGCAATATCCTGGTATGGCTGTAGAAGCCCTATGAAGCACAAATAAATAGCATGGGCAGCAGTTGTCTACAAAACGTGCCACCGCCGACTGGAGGGCAGATCCGAAGAGGGGGTGATTATGTATTTTGAGCAGCACGTAACGTCACTACTGCACTCGTGGCTGGCGGCACTCGTAGGTGTTGTAGATACGTTACTCTTCCGCACGTGTCTTCCAGCGCAATTTTCTGGTACGGTTGTAGAAGCCCTATGAAGGACAAATAGATAGCATCGGAAGCAGTTGTCTGCACAACGTGCCACCGCCGACTGGAGGGCAGATCCGAAGAGGGGATGATTATGTATTTTGGGCAGCACGTGACGTCACTACGGCACTCGTGGCTGGCGGCACTCGTAGGCGTTGTAGATACGTTACTCTTCCGCACGTGTCTTCCAGCGCAATTGCCTGGTACGGTTGTAGAAGCCCTATGAAGCACAAATAGCATGGGCAGCAGTTGTCTACACAACGTGCCACCGCCGACTGGAGGGCAGATCCGAAGAGGGAATGATTGTGTACTTTGGGCAGCACGTGACGTCACTACGGCACTCGTGGCTGGCGGCACTCGTAGTCGTTATAGATACGTTATACTTCCGCACGTGTCTTCCAGCACAATTTCCTCGTACGGTTGTAGAAGCCCTATGAAGCACAAATAAATAGCATGGGAAGCAGTTGTCTGCACAATGTGCCACTGCCGACTTGAGGGTGGATCCGAAGAGGGGATGATTATGTATTTTGGGCAGCACGTGGCGTCACTGCGGCACTCGTGGCTGGCGGCACTCGTAGGCGTTGTAGATACGTTACTCTTCCGCACGTGTCTTCCAGCGCAATTTCCTGGTACGGGTGTAGAAGCCGTATGAAGCACAAATAAATAGCATGGGAAGCAGTTGTCTGCACAACGTGCCACCGCCGACTGGAGGGCAGATCCGAAGAGGGGATGATTATGTATTTTGGGCAGCACGTGACGTCACTATGGCACTCGTGGCTGGCGGCACTCGTAGGCGTTATAGATACGTTACTCTTCCGCACGTGTCTTCCATTGCGATTTCCTCGTACGGTTGTAGAAGCACTATGAAGCACAAATAAATAGCATGGGAAGCAGTTGCCTGCACAACGTGCCACTGCCGACTGGAGTTAAGATCCGAAGAGGGGATGATTATGTATTTTGGGCAGCACGTGACGTCAATACGGCACTCGTGGCTGGCGGCACTCGTAGGCGTTGTAGATACGTTACTCTTCCGCACGTGTCTTCCAGCGCAATTTCCTGGTACGGTTGTAGAAGCCCTATGAAGCACAAATAGCATGGGCAGCAGTTGTCTACACAACGTGCCACCGCCGACTGGAGGGCAGATCCGAAGAGGGGATGATTGTGTACTTTGGGCAGCACGTGACGTCACTACGGCACTCGTGGCTGGCGGCACTCGTAGTCGTTATAGATACGTTATACTTCCGCACGTGTCTTCCAGCACAATTTCCTCGTACGGTTGTAGAAGCCCTATGAAGCACAAATAAATAGCATGGGAAGCAGTTGTCTGCACAATGTGGCACTGCCGACTTGAGGGCGGATCCGAAGAGGGGATGATTATGTATTTTGGGCAGCACGTGGCGTCACTGCGGCACTCGTGGCTGGCGGCACTCGTAGGCGTTGTAGATACGTTACTCTTGCGTACGTGTCTTCCAGCGCAATTTCCTGGTACGGGTAGTAGAAGCCCTATGAAGCACAAATAAATAGCATCGGAAGCAGTTGTCTGCACAACGTGCAACCGCCGACTGGAGGGCAGATCCGAAGAGGGGATGATTATGTATTTTGGGCAGCACGTGACGTCACTATGGCACTCGTGGCTGGCGGCACTCGTAGGCGTTATAGATACGTTACTCTTCCGCACGTGTCTTCCATTGCGATCTCCTCGTACGGTTGTAGAAGCCCTATGAAGCACAAGTAAATAGCATGGGAAGCAGTTGTCTGCACAACGTGCCACTGCCGACTGGAGGGAAGATCCGAAGAGGGGATGATTATGTATTTTGGGCAGCACGTGACGTCACTACGGCACTCGTGGCTGGCGGCACTCGTAGGTGTTGTAGATACGTTACTCTTCCGCACGTGTCTTCCAGCGCAATTTCCTGGTACGGTTGTAGAAGCCCTATGAAGCACAAATAAATAGCATGGGAAGCAGTTGTCTGCACAACGTGCCACTGCCGACTGGAGGGAAGATCCGAAGAGGGGATGATTATGTATTTTGGGCAGCACGTGACGTCACTACGGCACTCGTGGCTGGCGGCACTCGTAGGTGTTGTAGATACGTTACTCTTCCGCACGTGTCTTCCATTGCGATCTCCTCGTACGGTTGTAGAAGCCCTATGAAGCACAAATAGCATGGGAAGCAGTTGTCTGCACAACGTGCCACTGCCGACTGGAGGGAAGATCCGAAGAGGGGATGATTATGTATTTTGGGCAGCACGTGACGTCACTACGGCACTCGTGGCTGGCGGCACTCGTAGGTGTTGTAGATACGTTACTCTTCCGCACGTGTCTTCCAGCGCAATTTCCTGGTACGGTTGTAGAAGCCCTATGAAGCACAAATAAATAGCATGGGCAGCAGTTGTCTACAAAACGTGCCACCGCCGACTGGAGGGCAGATCCGAAGAGGGGATGATTATGTATTTTGGGCTGCACGTGACGTCACTACGGCACTGGCTGGAGGCACTCGTAGGCGTTATAGGTACGTTACTCTTGCGCACGTGTCTTCCAGCGCAATTTCCTGGTACGGTTGTAGAAGCCCTATGAAGCACAAATAAATAGCATGGGAAGCAGTTGTCTGCACAACGTGCCACCGCCGACTGGAGGGCAGATCCGAAGAGGGGATGATTATGTATTTTGGGCAGCACGTGACGTCAATACGGCACTCGTGGCTGGCGGCACTCGTAGGCGTTGTAGATACGTTACTCTTCCGCACGCGTCTTCCAGTGCAATTTCCTGGTATGGTTGTAGAAGCCCTATGAAGCACAAATAGCATGGGAAGCAGTTGTCTGCACAACGTGCCACCGCCGACTGGAGGGCAGATCCGAAGAGGTGATGATTATGTATTTTGGGCAGCACGTGACGTCACTACGGCACTCGTGGCTGGCGGCACTCGTAGGTGTTGTAGATACGTTACTCTTCCGCACGTGTCTTCCAGCGCAATTTCCTGGTACGTTTGTAGAAGCCCTATGAAGCACAAATAAATAGCATGGGCAGCAGTTGTCTACAAAACGTGCCACCGCCGACTGGAGGGCAGATCCGAAGAGGGGGTGATTATGTATTTTGGGCAGCACGTGACGTCACTACGGCACTCGTGGCTGGCGGCACTCGTAGGCTTTGTAGATACGTTTCTCTTCCGCACGTGTCTTCCAGCGCAATTTCCTGGTACGGTTGTAGAAGCCCTATGAAGCACAAATAGATAGCATGGGAAGCAGTTGTCTGCACAACGTGCCACCGCCGACTGGAGGGCAGATCCGAAGAGGGGATGATTATGTATTTTGGGCAGCACGTGACGTCACTACGGCACTCGTGGCTGGCGACACTCGTAGGCGTTTTAGATACGTTACTCTTCCGCACGTGTCTTCCAGCGCAATTTTCTGGTACGGTTGTAGAAGCCCTATGAAGCACAAATAGATAGCATGGGAAGCAGTTGTCTGCACAACGTGCCACCGCCGACTGGAGGGCAGATCCGAAGAGGGGATGATTATGTATTTTGGGCAGCACGTGACGTCACTACGGCACTCGTGGCTGGCGACACTCGTAGGCGTTGTAGATACGTTACTCTTCCGCACGTGTCTTCCAGCGCAATATCCTGGTATGGCTGTTGAAGCCCTATGAAGCACAAATAATTAGCATGGGCAGCAGTTGTCTACAAAACGTGCCACCGCCGACTGGAGGGCAGATCCGAAGAGGGGGTGATTATGTATTTTGAGCAGCACGTAACGTCACTACGGCACTCGTGGCTGGCGGCACTCGTAGGCGTGTTAGATACGTTACTCTTCCGCACGTGTCTTCCAGCGCAATTTTCTGGTACGGTTGTAGAAGCCCTATGAAGCACAAATAGATAGCATCGGAAGCAGTTGTCTGCACAACGTGCCACCGCCGACTGGAGGGCAGATCCGAAGAGGGGATGATTATGTATTTTGGGCAGCACGTGACGTCACTACGGCACTCGTGGCTGGCGGCACTCGTAGGCGTTGTAGATACGTTACTCTTCCGCACGTGTCTTCCAGCGCAATTGCCTGGTACGGTTGTAGAAGCCCTATGAAGCACAAATAGCATGGGCAGCGGTTGTCTACACAACGTGCCACCGCCGACTGGAGGGCAGATCCGAAGAGGGAATGATTGTGTACTTTGGGCAGCACGTGACGTCACTACGGCACTCGTGGCTGGCGGCACTCGTAGTCGTTATAGATACGTTATACTTCCGCACGTGTCTTCCAGCACAATTTCCTCGTACGGTTGTAGAAGCCCTATGAAGCACAAATAAATAGCATGGGAAGCAGTTGTCTGCACAATGTGCCACTGCCGACTTGAGGGTGGATCCGAAGAGGGGATGATTATGTATTTTGGGCAGCACGTGGCGTCACTGCGGCACTCGTGGCTGGCGGCACTCGTAGGCGTTGTAGATACGTTACTCTTCCGCACGTGTCTTCCAGCGCAATTTCCTGGTACGGGTGTAGAAGCCGTATGAAGCACAAATAAATAGCATGGGAAGCAGTTGTCTGCACAACGTGCCACCGCCGACTGGAGGGCAGATCCGAAGAGGGGATGATTATGTATTTTGCGCAGCACGTGACGTCACTATGGCACTCGTGGCTGGCGGCACTCGTAGGCGTTATAGATACGTTACTCTTCCGCACGTGTCTTCCATTGCGATTTCCTCGTACGGTTGTAGAAGCACTATGAAGCACAAATAAATAGCATGGGAAGCAGTTGCCTGCACAACGTGCCACTGCCGACTGGAGTTAAGATCCGAAGAGGGGATGATTATGTATTTTGGGCAGCACGTGACGTCAATACGGCACTCGTGGCTGGCGGCACTCGTAGGCGTGTAGATACGTTACTCTTCCGCACGTGTCTTCCAGTGCAATTTTCTGGTATGGTTGTAGAAGCCCTATGAAGCACAAATAAATAGCATGGGAAGCAGTTGTCTGCACAACATGCCACCGCCGACTGGAGGGCAGATCCGAAGAGGGGATGATTATGTATTTTGGGCAGCACGTGACGTCACTACGGCACTCGTGGCTGGCAACACTCGTAGGCGTTGTAGATACGTTACTCTTCCGCACGTGTCTTCCAGCGCAATATCCTGGTATGGCTGTAGAAGCCCTATGAAGCACAAATAAATAGCATAGGCAGCAGTTGTCTACAAAACGTGCCACCGCCGACTGGAGGGCAGATCCGAAGAGGGGGTGATTATGTATTTTGGGCAGCACGTGACGTCACTACGGCACTCGTGGCTGGCGGCACTCGTAGGCGTTGTAGATACGTTACTCTTCCGCACGTGTCTTTCAGCGCAATTTTCTGGTAGGGTTGTAGAAGCCCTATGAAGCACAAATAGAGAGCATGGGAAGCAGTTGTCTGCACAACGTGCCACCGCCGACTGGAGGGCAGATCCGAAGAGGGGATGATTATGTATTTTGGGCAGCACGTGACGTCACTACGGCACTCGTGGCTGGCGGCACTCGTAGGCGTTGTAGATACGTTACTCTTCCGCACGTGTCTTCCAGCGCAATTTCCTGGTACGGTTGTAGAAGCCCTATGAAGCACAAATAGCATGGGCAGCAGTTGTCTACACAACGTGCCACCGCCGACTGGAGGGCAGATCCGAAGAGGGGATGATTGTGTACTTTGGGCAGCACGTGACGTCACTACGGCACTCGTGGCTGGCGGCACTCGTAGTCGTTATAGATACGATATACTTCCGCACGTGTCTTCCAGCACAATTTCCTCGTACGGTTGTAGAAGCCCTATGAAGCACAAATAAATAGCATGGGAAGCAGTTGTCTGCACAATGTGCCACTGCCGACTTGAGGGCGGATCCGAAGAGGGGATGATTATGTATTTTGGGCAGCACGTGGCGTCACTGCGGCACTCGTGGCTGGCGGCACTCGTAGGCGTTGTAGATACGTTACTCTTCCGCACGTGTCTTCCAGCGCAATTTCCTGGTACGGGTAGTAGAAGCCCTATGAAGCACAAATAAATAGCATCGGAAGCAGTTGTCTGCACAACGTGCCACCGCCGACTGGAGGGCAGATCCGAAGAGGGGATGATTATGTATTTTGGGCAGCACGTGACGTCACTATGGCACTCGTGGCTGGCGGCACTCGTAGGCGTTATAGATACGTTACTCTTCCGCACGTGTCTTCCATTGCGATCTCCTCGTACGGTTGTAGAAGCCCTATGAAGCACAAGTAAATAGCATGGGAAGCAGTTGTCTGCACAACGTGCCACTGCCGACTGGAGGGAAGATCCGAAGAGGGGATGATTATGTATTTTGGGCAGCACGTGACGTCACTACGGCACTCGTGGCTGGCGGCACTCGTAGGTGTTGTAGATACGTTACTCTTCCGCACGTGTCTTCCAGCGCAATTTTCTGGTACGGTTGTAGAAGCCCTATGAAGCACAAATAAATAGCATGGGAAGCAGTTGTCTGCACAACGTGCCACTGCCGACTGGAGGGAAGATCCGAAGAGGGGATGATTATGTATTTTGGGCAGCACGTGACGTCACTACGGCACTCGTGGCTGGCGGCACTCGTAGGTGTTGTAGATACGTTACTCTTCCGCACATGTCTTCCATTGCGATCTCCTCGTACGGTTGTAGAAGCCCTATGAAGCACAAATAGCATGGGAAGCAGTTGTCTGCACAACGTGCCACTGCCGACTGGAGGGAAGATCCGAAGAGGGGATGATTATGTATTTTGGGCAGCACGTGACGTCACTACGGCACTCGTGGCTGGCGGCACTCGTAGGTGTTGTAGATACGTTACTCTTCCGCACGTGTCTTCCAGCGCAATTTCCTGGTACGGTTGTAGAAGCCCTATGAAGCACAAATAAATAGCATGGGCAGCAGTTGTCTACAAAACGTGCCACCGCCGACTGGAGGGCAGATCCGAAGAGGGGATGATTATGTATTTTGGGCTGCACGTGACGTCACTACGGCACTGGCTGGAGGCACTCGTAGGCGTTATAGGTACGTTACTCTTGCGCACGTGTCTTCCAGCGCAATTTCCTGGTACGGTTGTAGAAGCCCTATGAAGCACAAATAAATAGCATGGGAAGCAGTTGTCTGCACAACGTGCCACCGCCGACTGGAGGGCAGATCCGAAGAGGGGATGATTATGTATTTTGGGCAGCACGTGACGTCAATACGGCACTCGTGGCTGGCGGCACTCGTAGGCGTTGTAGATACGTTACTCTTCCGCACGCGTCTTCCAGTGCAATTTCCTGGTATGGTTGTAGAAGCCCTATGAAGCACAAATAGCATGGGAAGCAGTTGTCTGCACAACGTGCCACCGCCGACTGGAGGGCAGATCCGAAGAGGTGATGATTATGTATTTTGGGCAGCACGTGACGTCACTACGGCACTCGTGGCTGGCGGCACTCGTAGGTGTTGTAGATACGTTACTCTTCCGCACATGTCTTCCAGCGCAATTTCCTGGTACGTTTGTAGAAGCCCTATGAAGCACAAATAAATAGCATGGGCAGCAGTTGTCTACAAAACGTGCCACCGCCGACTGGAGGGCAGATCCGAAGAGGGGGTGATTATGTATTTTGGGCAGCACGTGACGTCACTACGGCACTCGTGGCTGGCCGTACTCGTAGGCGTTGTAGATACGTTACTCTTCCGCACGTGTCTTCCAGCGCAATTTTCTGGTACGGTTGTAGAAGCCCTATGAAGCACAAATAGATAGCATTGGAAGCAGTTGTCTGCACAACGTGCCACCGCCGACTGGAGGGCAGATCCGAATAGGGGATGATTACGTATTTTGAGCAGCACGCGACGTCACTACGGCACTCGTGGCTGGCGGCACTCGTAGGCGTTATAGATACGTTATTCTGCCGCACGTGTCTTCCAGCGCAATTTCCTCGTACGGTTGTAGAAGACCTATGAAGCACAAATAAATAGCATGGGAAGCAGTTGTCTGCACAACGTGGCACCGCCGACTGGAGGGCAGATCCGAAGAGGGGAAGATTATGTATTTTGGGCAGCACGTGACGTCACTACGGCACTCATGGCTGGCGGCACTCGTAGGCGTTGTAGATACGTTACTCTTCCGCACGTGTCTAGCGCAATTTCCTGGTACAGTTGTAGAAGCCCTATGAACCACAAATAAATAGCATGGGAAGCAGTTGTCTGCACAACGTGCCACCGCCGACTGGAGGGAAGATCCGAAGAGGGGATGATTATGTATTTCGGGCAGCACGTGACGTCACTACGGCACTCGTGGCTGGCCGCACTCGTAGGCGTTGTAGATACGTTACTCTTCCGCACGTGTCTTCCAGCGCAATTTCCTGGTACGTTTGTAGAAGCCCTATGAAGCACAAATAAAAAGCATGGGCAGCAGTTGTCTACAAAACGTGCCACCGCCGACTGGAGGGCAGATCCGAAGAGGGGGTGATTATGTATTTTGGGCAGCACGTGACGTCACTACGGCACTCGTGGCTGGCCGCACTCGTAGGCGTTGTAGATACGTTACTCTTCCGCACGTGTCTTCCAGCGCAATTTTCTGGTACGGTTGTAGAAGCCCTATGAAGCACAAATAGATAGCATGGGAAGCAGTTGTCTGCACAACGTGTCACCGCCGACTGGAGGGCAGATTCGAATAGGGGATGATTACGTATTTTGGGCAGCACGTGACGTCACTACGGCACTCGTGGCTGGCGGCACTCGTAGGTGTTGTAGATACGTTACTCTTCCGCACGTGTCTTCCAGCGCAATTTCCTGGTACGGTTGTAGAAGCCCTATGAAGCACAAATAAATAGCATGGGCAGCAGTTGTCTACAAAACGTGCCACCGCCGACTGGAGGGCAGATCCGAAGAGGGGATGATTATGTATTTTGGGCTGCACGTGACGTCACTACGGCACTGGCTGGAGGCACTCGTAGGCGTTATAGGTACGTTACTCTTGCGCACGTGTCTTCCAGCGCAATTTCCTGGTACGGTTGTAGAAGCCCTATGAAGCACAAATAAATAGCATGGGAAGCAGTTGTCTGCACAACGTGCCACCGCCGACTGGAGGGCAGATCCGAAGAGGGGATGATTATGTATTTTGGGCAGCACGTGACGTCAATACGGCACTCGTGGCTGGCGGCACTCGTAGGCGTTGTAGATACGTTACTCTTCCGCACGCGTCTTCCAGTGCAATTTCCTGGTATGGTTGTAGAAGCCCTATGAAGCACAAATAGCATGGGAAGCAGTTGTCTGCACAACGTGCCACCGCCGACTGGAGGGCAGATCCGAAGAGGTGATGATTATGTATTTTGGGCAGCACGTGACGTCACTACGGCACTCGTGGCTGGCGGCACTCGTAGGTGTTGTAGATACGTTACTCTTCCGCACATGTCTTCCAGCGCAATTTCCTGGTACGTTTGTAGAAGCCCTATGAAGCACAAATAAATAGCATGGGCAGCAGTTGTCTACAAAACGTGCCACCGCCGACTGGAGGGCAGATCCGAAGAGGGGGTGATTATGTATTTTGGGCAGCACGTGACGTCACTACGGCACTCGTGGCTGGCCGTACTCGTAGGCGTTGTAGATACGTTACTCTTCCGCACGTGTCTTCCAGCGCAATTTTCTGGTACGGTTGTAGAAGCCCTATGAAGCACAAATAGATAGCATTGGAAGCAGTTGTCTGCACAACGTGCCACCGCCGACTGGAGGGCAGATCCGAATAGGGGATGATTACGTATTTTGAGCAGCACGCGACGTCACTACGGCACTCGTGGCTGGCGGCACTCGTAGGCGTTATAGATACGTTATTCTGCCGCACGTGTCTTCCAGCGCAATTTCCTCGTACGGTTGTAGAAGACCTATGAAGCACAAATAAATAGCATGGGAAGCAGTTGTCTGCACAACGTGGCACCGCCGACTGGAGGGCAGATCCGAAGAGGGGAAGATTATGTATTTTGGGCAGCACGTGACGTCACTACGGCACTCATGGCTGGCGGCACTCGTAGGCGTTGTAGATACGTTACTCTTCCGCACGTGTCTAGCGCAATTTCCTGGTACAGTTGTAGAAGCCCTATGAACCACAAATAAATAGCATGGGAAGCAGTTGTCTGCACAACGTGCCACCGCCGACTGGAGGGAAGATCCGAAGAGGGGATGATTATGTATTTCGGGCAGCACGTGACGTCACTACGGCACTCGTGGCTGGCCGCACTCGTAGGCGTTGTAGATACGTTACTCTTCCGCACGTGTCTTCCAGCGCAATTTCCTGGTACGTTTGTAGAAGCCCTATGAAGCACAAATAAAAAGCATGGGCAGCAGTTGTCTACAAAACGTGCCACCGCCGACTGGAGGGCAGATCCGAAGAGGGGGTGATTATGTATTTTGGGCAGCACGTGACGTCACTACGGCACTCGTGGCTGGCCGCACTCGTAGGCGTTGTAGATACGTTACTCTTCCGCACGTGTCTTCCAGCGCAATTTTCTGGTACGGTTGTAGAAGCCCTATGAAGCACAAATAGATAGCATGGGAAGCAGTTGTCTGCACAACGTGTCACCGCCGACTGGAGGGCAGATTCGAATAGGGGATGATTACGTATTTTGGGCAGCACGTGACGTCACTACGGCACTCGTGGCTGGCGGCACTCGTAGGCGTTATAGATACGTTATTCTGCCGCACGTGTCTTCTAGCGCAATTTCCTCGTACGGTTGTAGAAGACCTATGAAGCACAAATAAATAGCATGGGAAGCAGTTGTCTGCACAACGAGGCACCGCCGTCTTGAGGGCAGATCCGAAGAGGGGAAGATTATGTATTTTGGGCAGCACGTGACGTCACTACGGCACTCGTGGCTGGCGGCACTCGTAGGCGTTGTAGATACGTTACTCTTCCGCACGTGTCTAGCGCAATTTCCTGGTACAGTTGTAGAAGCCCTATGAAGCACAAATAAATAGCATGGGAAGCAGTTGTCTGCACAACATGCCACTGCCGACTGGAGGGAAGATCCGAAGAGGGGATGATTATGTATTTTGGGCAGCACGTGACGTCACTACGGCACTCGTGGCTGGCGGCACTCGTAGGTGTTGTAGATACGTTACTCTTCCGTACGTGTCGTCCAGCGCAATTTCCTGGTACGGTTGTAGAAGCCCTATGAAGAACAAATAAATAGCATGGGCAGGAGTTGTCTACAAAACGTGCCACCGCCGACTAGAGGGCAGATCCGAAGAGGGAATGATTATGTATTTTGGGCAGCACGTGACGTCACTACGGCACTCGTGGCTGGCGGCACTCGTAGGCGTTGTAGATACGTTACTCTTCCGCACGTGTCTTCCAGCGCAATTTTCTGGTACGGTTGTAGAAGCCCTATGAAGCACAAATAGATAGCATGGGAAGCAGTTGTCTGCACAACGTGCCACCGCCGACTGGAGGGCAGATCCGAAGAGGGGATGATCATGTATTTAGGGCAGCACGTGACGTCACTACGGCACTCGTGGCTGGCGACACTCGTAGGCGTTGTAGATACGTTACTCTTCCGCACGTGTCTTCCAGCGCAATTTTCTGGTACGGTTGTAGAAGCCCTATGAAGCACAAATAGATAGCATGGGAAGCAGTTGTCTGCACAACGTGCCACCGCCGACTGGAGGGCAGATCCGAAGAGGGGATGATTATGTACTTTGGGCAGCACGTGACGTCACTACGGCACTCGTGGCTGGCGACACTCGTAGGCGTTTTAGATACGTTACTCTTCCGCACGTGTCTTCCAGCGCAATATCCTGGTATGGCTGTAGAAGCCCTATGAAGCACAAATAAGTAGCATGGGCAGCAGTTGTCTACAAAACGTGCCACCGCCGACTGGAGGGCAGATCCGAAGAGGGGGTGATTATGTATTTTGGGCAGCACGTGACGTCACTACGGCACTCGTGGCTGGCGGCACTCGTAGGCGTTGTAGATACGTTACTCTTCCGGACGTGTCTTCCAGCGCAATTTTCTGGTACGGTTGTAGAAGCCCTATGAAGCACAAATAGATAGCACGGGAAGCAGTTGTCTGCACAACGTGCCACCGCCGACTGGAGGGCAGATCTGAAGAGGGGATGATTATGTATTTTGGGCAGCACGTGACGTCACTACGGCACTCGTGGCTGGCGGCACTCGTAGGCGTTGTAGATACGTTACTCTTCCGCACGTGTCTTCCAGCGCAATTTCCTCGTACGGTTGTAGAAGCCCTGTGAAGCACAAATAAATAGCATGGGAAGCAGTTGTCTGCACAATGTGCCACTGCCGACTTGAGGGCGGATCCGAAGAGGGGATGATTATGTATTTTGGGCAGCACTTGACGTCACTACGGCACTCGTGGCTGGCGGCACTCGTAGGCGTTATAGATACGTTATTCTTCCGCACGTGTCTTCAGCGCAATTTCCTTGTACGGTTGTAGAAGCCCTATGAAGCACAAATAAATAGCATGGGAAGCAGTTGTCTGCACAATGTGCAACTGCCGACTTGAGGGCGGATCCGAAGAGGGGATGATTATGTATTTTGGGCAGCACGTGGCGTCACTGCGGCACTCGTGGCTGGCGGCACTCGTAGGCGTTATAGATACGTTACTCTTCCGCACGTGTCTTCCATTGCGATTTCCTCGTACGGTTGTAGAAGCCCTATGAAGCACAAATAAATAGCATGGGAAGCAGTTGTCTGCACAACGTGCCACTGCCGACTGGAGGGAAGATCCGAAGAGGGGATGATTATGTATTTTGGGCAGCACGTGACGTCAATACGGCACTCGTGGCTGGCGGCACTCGTAGGCGTTGTAGATACGTTACTCTTCCGCACGTGTCTTCCAGTGCAATTTCCTGGTATGGTTGTAGAAGCCCTATGAAGCACCAATAAATAGCATGGGAAGCAGTTGTCTGCACAACGTGCCACCGCCGACTGGAGGGCAGATCCGAAGAGGGGATGATTATGTATTTTGGGCAGCACGTGACGTCACTACGGCACTCGTGGCTGGCAACACTCGTAGGCGTTGTAGATACGTTACTCTTCCGCACGTGTCTTCCAGCGCAATATCCTGGTATGGCTGTAGAAGCCCTATGAAGCATAAATAAATAGCATGGGCAGCAGTTGTCTACAAAACGTGCCACCGCCGACTGGAGGGCAGATCCGAAGCGGGGGTGATTATATATTTTGGGCAGCACGTGACGTCACTACGGCACTCGTGGCTGGCGGCACTCGTAGGCGTTATAGATACGTTATTCTTCCGCACGTGTCTTCAGCGCAATTTCCTTGTACGGTTGTAGAAGCCCTATGAAGCACAAATAAATAGCATGGGAAGCAGTTGTCTGCACAATGTGCCACTGCCGACTTGAGGGCGGATCCGAAGAGGGGATGATTATGTATTTTGGGCAGCACGTGGCGTCACTGCGGCACTCGTGGCTGGCGGCACTCGTAGGCGTTATAGATACGTTACTCTTCCGCACGTGTCTTCCATTGCGATTTCCTCGTACGGTTGTAGAAGCCCTATGAAGCACAAATAAATAGCATGGGAAGCAGTTGTCTGCACAACGTGCCACTGCCGACTGGAGGGAAGATCCGAAGAGGGGATGATTATGTATTTTGGGCAGCACGTGACGTCAATACGGCACTCGTGGCTGGCGGCACTCGTAGGCGTTGTAGATACGTTACTCTTCCGCACGTGTCTTCCAGTGCAATTTCCTGGTATGGTTGTAGAAGCCCTATGAAGCACAAATAAATAGCATGGGCAGCAGTTGTCTACAAAACGTGCCACCGCCGACTGGAGGGCAGATCCGAAGCGGGGGTGATTATATATTTTGGGCAGCACGTGACGTCACTACGGCACTCGTGGCTGGCGGCACTCGTAGGCGTTATAGATACGTTATTCTTCCGCACGTGTCTTCAGCGCAATTTCCTTGTACGGTTGTAGAAGCCCTATGAAGCACAAATAAATAGCATGGGAAGCAGTTGTCTGCACAATGTGCCACTGCCGACTTGAGGGCGGATCCCGAAGCGGGGGTGATTATATATTTTGGGCAGCACGTGACGTCACTACGGCACTCGTGGCTGGCGGCACTCGTAGGCGTTATAGATACGTTATTCTTCCGCACGTGTCTTCAGCGCAATTTCCTTGTACGGTTGTAGAAGCCCTATGAAGCACAAATAAATAGCATGGGAAGCAGTTGTCTGCACAATGTGCCACTGCCGACTTGAGGGCGGATCCGAAGAGGGGATGATTATGTATTTTGGGCAGCACGTGGCGTCACTGCGGCACTCGTGGCTGGCGGCACTCGTAGGCGTTATAGATACGTTACACTTCCGCACGTGTCTTCCATTGCGATTTCCTCGTACGGTTGTAGAAGCCCTATGAAGCACTCTCTCGGATACATTCGTCGTAATTTCTCCCTTGCACCATCATCATTAAAGCTATTAATGTATACAACATACATTCGTCCACAACTGGAATACGCCTCATCTGTTTGGGACCCCGGTCAAGCAACACTCATACACTCCGTTGAGGCAGTACAAAATCGCTCAGCCCGGTTCATCTCAAATAACTATCAAAGGACAGCCAGCGTTACTAATATGAAAGCATACTTACATCTCCCGCTGTTATCTACTCGAAGAAAACTATCCCGCCTCTCACTTTTTCACAAAATATACTACCATAACTCCACCTTGCGTTCCTCATGGGTTCAGCCACCATCCTACATTTCGTTTCGCCGTAACCATAGTCAAAAGGTAAACATTCCGCACACAAACACAGTTGCCTATTTTAACTCCTTTCTTCCCCGCACCTGTAATGATTGGAATAACCTCTCTGCATCACTAACAAGTATAACTGAAGAACAAAAATTTAAATCCGCGCTGCAATCTTTCTTTTTTGCCTAGTTTTAAAACTTACTGTATGGTTATTTGCATAACATCATTGTATACTGTTGCTCATTATATTTTTATATTGTTGTTTTTAACACCTATGCCGTTTTCCTAAATTTCCTAAATTGCACATGTACCTTGTTCTTTTTTATTTGCTTTGTTTTTCAGATTTGTACGCTTTTGTTAACCTTCTGTTCTATATATATATCCTGTATGCGCCCCTCCCCTCTGTAACGTACAACTGTACCCTGAGGGTATTATAAATAAATAAATAAATAAATAAATAAATAAATAAATAGCATGGGAAGCAGTTGTCTGCACAACGTGCCACTGCCGACTGGAGGGAAGATCCGAAGAGGGGATGATTATGTATTTTGGGCAGCACGTGACATCAATACGGCACTCGTGGCTGGCGGCACTCTTAGGCGTTGTAGATACGTTACTCTTCCGCACGTGTCTTCCAGTGCAATTTCCTGGTATGGTTGTAGAAGCCCTATGAAGCACAAATAAATAGCATGGGAAGCAGTTGTCTGCACAACGTGCCACCGCCGACTGGAGGGCAGATTCGAAGAGGGGATGATTATGTATTTTGGGCAGCACGTGACGTCACTACGGCACTCGTGGCTGGCAACACTCGTAGGCGTTGTAGATATGTTACTCTTCCGCACGTGTCTTCAAGCGCAATATCCTGGTATGGCTGTAGAAGCCCTATGAAGCACATATAAATAGCATGGGCAGCAGTTGTCTACAAAACGTGCCACCGCCGACTGGAGGGCAGATCCGAAGCGGGGGTGATTATGTATTTTGGGCAGCACGTGACGTCACTACGGCACTCGTGGCTGGCGGCACTCGTAGGCGTTATAGATACGTTACTCTTCCGCACGTGTCTTCCATTGCGATTTCCTCGTACGGTTGTAGAAGCCCTATGAAGCACAAATAAATAGCATGGGAAGCAGTTGTCTGCACAACGTGCCACTGCCGACTGGAGGAAAGATCCGAAGAGGGGATGATTATGTATTTTGGGCAGCACGTGACGTCAATACGGCACTCGTGGCTGGCGGCACTCGTAGGCGTTGTAGATACGTTACTCTTCCGCACGTGTCTTCCATTGCGATTTCCTCGTACGGTTGTAGAAGCCCTATGAAGCACAAATAAATAGCATGGGAAGCAGTTGTCTGCACAACGTGCCACTGCCGACTGGAGGGAAGATCCGAAGAGGGGATGATTATGTATTTTGGGCAGCACGTAACGTCAATACGGCACTCGTGGCTGGCGGCACTCTTAGGCGTTGTAGATACGTTACTCTTCCGCACGTGTCTTCCAGTGCAATTTCCTGGTATGGTTGTAGAAGCCCTATGAAGCACAAATAAATAGCGTGGGAAGCAGTTGTCTGCACAACGTGCCACCGCCGACTGGAGGGCAGATCCGAAGAGGGGATGATTATGTATTTTGGGCAGCACGTGACGTCACTACGGCACTCGTGGCTGGCAACACTCGTAGGCGTTGTAGATACGTTACTCTTCCGCACGTGTCTTCCAGCGCAATATCCTGGTATGGCTGTAGAAGCCCTATGAAGCACATATAAATAGCATGCGCAGCAGTTGTCTACAAAACGTGCCACCGCCGACTGGAGGGCAGATCCGAAGCGGGGGTGATTATGTATTTTGGGCAGCACGTGACGTCACTACGGCACTCGTGGCTGGCGGCACTCGTAGGCGTTATAGATACGTTACTCTTCCGCACGTGTCTTCCATTGCGATTTCCTCGTACGGTTGTAGAAGCCCTATGAAGCACAAATAAATAGCATGGGAAGCAGTTGTCTGCACAACGTGCCACTGCCGACTGGAGGGAAGATCCGAAGAGGGGATGATTATGTATTTCGGGCAGCACGTGACGTCAATACGGCACTCGTGGCTGGCGGCACTCGTAGGCGTTGTAGATACGTTACTCTTCCGCACGTGTCTTCCAGTGCAATTTCCTGGTATGGTTGTAGAAGCCCTATGAAGCACAAATAAATAGCATGGGAAGCAGTTGTCTGCACAACGTGCCACCGCCGACTGGAGGGCAGATCCGAAGAGGGGATGATTATGTATTTTGGGCAGCACGTGACGTCACTACGGCACTCGTGGCTGGCAACACTCGTAGGCGTTGTAGATACGTTACTCTTCCGCACGTGTCTTCCAGCGCAATATCCTGGTATGGCTGTAGAAGCCCTATGAAGCACAAATAAATAGCATGGGCAGCAGTTGTCTAAAAAACGTGCCACCGCCGACTGGAGGGCAGATCCGAAGAGGGGGTGATTATGTATTTTGGGCAGCACGTGACGTCACTACGGCACTCGTGGCTGGCGGCACTCGTAGTCGTTATAGATACGTTATACTTCCGCACGTGTCTTCCAGCACAATTTCCTCGTACGGTTGTAGAAGCCCTATGAAGCACAAACGAATAGCGTGGGAAGCAGTTGTCTGCACAATGTGCCACTGCCGCCTTGAGGGCGGATCCGAAGAGGGGATGATTATGTATTTTGGGCAGCACGTGGCGTCACTGCGGCACTCGTGGCTGGCGGCACTCGTAGGCGTTGTAGATACGTTACTCTTCCGCACGTGTCTTCCACTGCGATCTCCTCGTACGGTTGTAGAAGCCCTATGAGGCACAAATAAATAGCATGGGAAGCAGTTGTCTGCACAACGTGCCACTGCCGACTGGAGGGAAGATCCGAAGAGGGGATGATTATGTATTTTGGGCAGCACGTGACGTCACTACGGCACTCGTGGCTGGCGGCACTCGTAGGTGTTGTAGATACGTTACTCTTCCGCACGTGTCATCCAGCGCAATTTCCTGGTACGGTTGTAGAAGCCCTATGAAGCACAAATAAATAGCATGGGAAGCAGTTGTCTGCACAACGTGCCACTGCCGACTGGAGGGAAGATCCGAAGAGGGGATGATTATGTATTTTGGGCAGTACGTGACGTCACTACGGCACTCGTGGCTGGCGGCACTCGTAGGTGTTGTAGATGCGTTACACTTCCGCACGTGTCTTCCAGCGCAATTTCCTGGTACGGTTGTAGAAGCCCTATGAAGCACAAATAAATAGCATGGGCAGCAGTTCTCTACAAAACGTGCCACCGCCGACTGGAGGGCAGATCCGAAGAGGGGATGATTATGTATTTTGGGCTGCACGTGACGTCACTACGGCACTCGTGGCTGGAGGCACTCGTAGGCGTTATAGATACGTTACTCTTGCGCACGTGTCTTCCAGCGCAATTTCCTGGTGCGGTTGTAGAAGCCCTATGAAGCACAAATAAATAGCATGGGAAGCAGTTGTCTGCACAACGTGCCACCGCCGACTGGAGGGCAGATCCGAAGAGGGGATGATTATGTATTTTGGGCAGCACGTGACGTCAATACGGCACTCGTGGCTGGCGGCACTCGTAGGCGTTGTAGATACGTTACTCTTCCGCACGTGTCTTCCAGTGCAATTTCCTGGTATGGTTGTAGAAGCCCTATGAAGCACAAATAGCATGGGAAGCAGTTGTCTGCACAACGTGCCACCGCCGACTGGAGGGCAGATCCGAAGAGGTGATGATTATGCATTTTGGGCAGCACATGACGTCACTACGGCACTCGTGGCTGGCGGCACTCGTAGGTGTTGTAGATACGTTACTCTTCCGCACGTGTCTTTCAGCGCAATTTCCTGGTACGTTTGTAGAAGCCCTATGAAGCACAAATAAATAGCATGGGCAGCAGTTGTCTACAAAACGTGCCACCGCCGACTGGAGGGCAGATCCGAAGAGGGGGTGATTATGTATTTTGGGCAGCACGTGACGTCACTACGGCACTCGTGGCTGGCCGCACTCGTAGGCGTTGTAGATACGTTACTCTTCCGCACGTGTCTTCCAGCGCAATTTTCTGGTACGGTTGTAGAAGCCCTATGAAGCACAAATAGATAGCATGGGAAGCAGTTGTCTGCACAACGTGCCACCGCCGACTGGAGGGCAGATCCGAATAGCGGATGATTACGTATTTTGGGCAGCACGTGACGTCACTACGGCACTCGTGGCTGGCGGCACTCGTAGGCGTTGTAGATACGTTACTCTTCCGCACGTGTCTTCCGGTGCAATTTCCTGGTATGGTTGTAGAAGCCCTATGAAGCACAAATAAATAGCATGGGAAGCAGTTGTCTACAAAACGTGCCACCGCCGACTGGAGGGCAGATCCGAAGCGGGGGTGATTATGTATTTTGGGCAGCACGTGACGTCACTACGGCACTCGTGGCTGGCGGCACTCGTAGGCGTTATAGATACGTTACTCTTCCGCACGTGTCTTCCATTGCGATTTCCTCGTACGGTTGTAGAAGCCCTATGAAGCACAAATAAATAGCATGGGAAGCAGTTGTCTGCAGAACGTGCCACTGCCGACTGGAGGGAAGATCCGAAGAGGGGATGATTATGTATTTTGGGCAGCACGTGACGTCAATACGGCACTCGTGGCTGGCGGCACTCGTAGGCGTTGTAGATACGTTACTCTTCCGCACGTGTCTTCCGGTGCAATTTCCTGGTATGGTTGTAGAAGCCCTATGAAGCACAAATAAATAGCATGGGAAGCAGTTGTCTGCACAACGTGCCACCGCCGACTGGAGGGCAGATCCGAAGAGGGGATGATTATGTATTTTGGGCAGCACGTGACGTCACTACGGCACTCGTGGCTGGCGGCACTCGTAGTCGTTGTAGATACGTTATACTTCCGCACGTGTCTTCCAGCACAATTTCCTCGTACGGTTGTAGAAGCCCTATGAAGCACAAATAAATAGCGTGGGAAGCAGTTGTCTGCACAATGTGCCACTGCCGCCTTGAGGGCGGATCCGAAGAGGGGATGATTATGTATTTTGGGCAGCACGTGGCGTCACTGCGGCACTCGTGGCTGGCGGCACTCGTAGGCGTTGTAGATACGTTACTCTTCCGCACGTGTCTTCCACTGCGATCTCCTCGTACGGTTGTAGAAGCCCTATGAAGCACAAATAAATAGCATGGGAAGCAGTTGTCTGCACAACGTGCCACTGCCGACTGGAGGGAAGATCCGAAGAGGGGATGATTATGTATTTTGGGCAGTACGTGACGTCACTACGGCACTCGTGGCTGCGGCACTCGTAGGTGTTGTAGCTGCGTTACACTTCCGCACGTGTCTTCCAGCGCAATTTCCTGGTACGGTTGTAGAAGCCCTATGAAGCACAAATAAATAGCATGGGAAGCAGTTGTCTGCACAACGTGCCACCGCCGACTGGAGGGCAGATCCGAAGAGGGGATGATTATGTATTTTGGGCTGCACGTGACGTCACTACGGCACTCGTGGCTGGAGGCACTCGTAGGCGTTATAGATACGTTACTCTTGCGCACGTGTCTTCCAGCGCAATTTCCTGGTGCGGTTGTAGAAGCCCTATGAAGCACAAATAAATAGCATGGGAAGCAGTTGTCTGCACAACGTGCCACCGCCGACTGGAGGGCAGATCCGAAGAGGGGATGATTATGTATTTTGGGCAGCACGTGACGTCAATACGGCACTCGTGGCTGGCGGCACTCGTAGGCGTTGTAGATACGTTACTCTTCCGCACGTGTCTTCCAGTGCAATTTCCTGGTATGGTTGTAGAAGCCCTATGAAGCACAAATAGCATGGGAAGCAGTTGTCTGCACAACGTGCCACCGCCGACTGGAGGGCAGATATGAAGAGGTGATGATTATGCATTTTGGGCAGCACATGACGTCACTACGGCACTCGTGGCTGGCGGCACTCGTAGGTGTTGTAGATACGTTACTCTTCCGCACGTGTCTTTCAGCGCAATTTCCTGGTACGTTTGTAGAAGCCCTATGAAGCACAAATAAATAGCATGGGCAGCAGTTGTCTACAAAGCGTGCCACCGCCGACTGGAGGGCAGATCCGAAGAGGGGGTGATTATGTATTTTGGGCAGCACGTGACGTCACTACGGCACTCGTGGCTGGCCGCACTCGTAGGCGTTGTAGATACGTTACTCTTCCGCACGTGTCTTCCAGCGCAATTTTCTGGTACGGTTGTAGAAGCCCTATGAAGCACAAATAGATAGCATGGGAAGCAATTGTCTGCACAACGTGCCACCGCCGACTGGAGGGCAGATCCGAAGAGGGGAAGATTATGTATTTTGGGCAGCACGTGACGTCACTACGGCACTCGTGGCTGGCGGCACTCGTAGGCGTTGTAGATACGTTACTCTTCCGCACGTGTCTAGCGCAATTTCCTGGTACAGTTGTAGAAGCCCTATGAAGCACAAATAAATAGCATGGGAAGCAGTTGTCTGCACAACATGCCACTGCCGACTGGAGGGAAGATCCGAAGAGGGGATGATTATGTATTTTGGGCAGCACGTGACGTCACTACGGCACTCGTGGCTGGCGGCACTCGTAGGTGTTGTAGATACGTTACTCTTCCGCACGTGTCGTCCAGCGCAATTTCCTGGTACGGTTGTAGAAGCCCTATGAAGAACAAATAAATAGCATGGGCAGCAGTTGTCTACAAAACGTGCCACCGCCGACTAGAGGGCAGATCCGAAGAGGGAATGATTATGTATTTTGGGCAGCACGTGACGTCACTACGGCACTCGTGGCTGGCGGCACTCGTAGGCGTTGTAGATACGTTACTCTTCCGCACGTGTCTTCCAGCGCAATTTTCTGGTACGGTTGTAGAAGCCCTATGAAGCACAAATAGATAGCATGGGAAGCAGTTGTCTGCACAACGTGCCACCGCCGACTGGAGGGCAGATCCGAAGAGGGGATGATCATGTATTTAGGGCAGCACGTGACGTCACTATGGCACTCGTGGCTGGCGACACTCGTAGGCGTTGTAGATACGTTACTCTTCCGCACGTGTCTTCCAGCGCAATTTTCTGGTACGGTTGTAGAAGCCCTATGAAGCACAAATAGATAGCATGGGAAGCAGTTGTCTGCACAACGTGCCACCGCCGACTGGAGGGCAGATCCGAAGAGGGGATGATTATGTACTTTGGGCAGCACGTGACGTCACTACGGCACTCGTGGCTGGCGACACTCGTAGGCCTTTTAGATACGTTACTCTTCCGCACGTGTCTTCCAGCGCAATATCCTGGTATGGCTGTAGAAGCCCTATGAAGCACAAATAAGTAGCATGGGCAGCAG
The DNA here is from genome assembly GCF_055883805.1 of Amblyomma maculatum. Classification (NCBI taxonomy): domain Eukaryota; kingdom Metazoa; phylum Arthropoda; class Arachnida; order Ixodida; family Ixodidae; genus Amblyomma; species Amblyomma maculatum. Next base: position 12,720,967 of record NC_139351.1, on the reverse strand, counting down.
TTGTCTACAAAACGTGCCACCGCCGACTGGAGGGCAGATCCGAAGAGGGGGTGATTATGTATTTTGGGCAGCACGTGACGTCACTACGGCACTCGTGGCTGGCGGCACTCGTAGGCGTTGTAGATACGTTACTCTTCCGCACGTGTCTTCCAGCGCAATTTTCTGGTACGGTTGTAGAAGCCCTATGAAGCACAAATAGATAGCACGGGAAGCAGTTGTCTGCACAACGTGCCACCGCCGACTGGAGGGCAGATCTGAAGAGGGGATGATTATGTATTTTGGGCAGCACGTGACGTCACTACGGCACTCGTGGCTGGCGGCACTCGTAGGCGTTGTAGATACGTTACTCTTCCGCACGTGTCTTCCAGCGCAATTTCCTCGTACGGTTGTAGAAGCCCTGTGAAGCACAAATAAATAGCATGGGAAGCAGTTGTCTGCACAATGTGCCACTGCCGACTTGAGGGCGGATCCGAAGAGGGGATGATTATGTATTTTGGGCAGCACTTGACGTCACTACGGCACTCGTGGCTGGCGGCACTCGTAGGCGTTATAGATACGTTATTCTTCCGCACGTGTCTTCAGCGCAATTTCCTTGTACGGTTGTAGAAGCCCTATGAAGCACAAATAAATAGCATGGGAAGCAGTTGTCTGCACAATGTGCCACTGCCGACTTGAGGGCGGATCCGAAGAGGGGATGATTATGTATTTTGGGCAGCACGTGGCGTCACTGCGGCACTCGTGGCTGGCGGCACTCGTAGGCGTTATAGATACGTTACTCTTCCGCACGTGTCTTCCATTGCGATTTCCTCGTACGGTTGTAGAAGCCCTATGAAGCACAAATAAATAGCATGGGAAGCAGTTGTCTGCACAACGTGCCACTGCCGACTGGAGGGAAGATCCGAAGAGGGGATGATTATGTATTTTGGGCAGCACGTGACGTCAATACGGCACTCGTGGCTGGCGGCACTCGTAGGCGTTGTAGATACGTTACTCTTCCGCACGTGTCTTCCAGTGCAATTTCCTGGTATGGTTGTAGAAGCCCTATGAAGCACCAATAAATAGCATGGGAAGCAGTTGTCTGCACAACGTGCCACCGCCGACTGGAGGGCAGATCCGAAGAGGGGATGATTATGTATTTTGGGCAGCACGTGACGTCACTACGGCACTCGTGGCTGGCAACACTCGTAGGCGTTGTAGATACGTTACTCTTCCGCACGTGTCTTCCAGCGCAATATCCTGGTATGGCTGTAGAAGCCCTATGAAGCATAAATAAATAGCATGGGCAGCAGTTGTCTACAAAACGTGCCACCGCCGACTGGAGGGCAGATCCGAAGCGGGGGTGATTATATATTTTGGGCAGCACGTGACGTCACTACGGCACTCGTGGCTGGCGGCACTCGTAGGCGTTATAGATACGTTATTCTTCCGCACGTGTCTTCAGCGCAATTTCCTTGTACGGTTGTAGAAGCCCTATGAAGCACAAATAAATAGCATGGGAAGCAGTTGTCTGCACAATGTGCCACTGCCGACTTGAGGGCGGATCCGAAGAGGGGATGATTATGTATTTTGGGCAGCACGTGGCGTCACTGCGGCACTCGTGGCTGGCGGCACTCGTAGGCGTTATAGATATGTTACTCTTCCGCACGTGTCTTCCATTGCGATTTCCTCGTACGGTTGTAGAAGCCCTATGAAGCACAAATAAATAGCATGGGAAGCAGTTGTCTGCACAACGTGCCACTGCCGACTGGAGGGAAGATCCGAAGAGGGGATGATTATGTATTTTGGGCAGCACGTGACGTCAATACGGCACTCGTGGCTGGCGGCACTCGTAGGCGTTGTAGATACGTTACTCTTCCGCACGTGTCTTCCAGTGCAATTTCCTGGTATGGTTGTAGAAGCCCTATGAAGCACAAATAAATAGCATGGGAAGCAGTTGTCTGCACAACGTGCCACCGCCGACTGGAGGGCAGATCCGAAGAGGGGATGATTATGTGTTTTGGGCAGCACGTGACGTCACTACGGCACTCGTGGCTGGCAACACTCGTAGGCGTTGTAGATACGTTACTCTTCCGCACGTGTCTTCCAGCGCAATATCCTGGTATGGCTGTAGAAGCCCTATAAAGCATAAATAAATAGCATGGGCAGCAGTTGTCTACAAAACGTGCCACCGCCGACTGGAGGGCAGATCCGAAGCGGGGGTGATTATATATTTTGGGCAGCACGTGACGTCACTACGGCACTCGTGGCTGGCGGCACTCGTAGGCGTTATAGATACGTTATTCTTCCGCACGTGTCTTCAGCGCAATTTCCTTGTACGGTTGTAGAAGCCCTATGAAGCACAAATAAATAGCATGGGAAGCAGTTGTCTGCACAATGTGCCACTGCCGACTTGAGGGCGGATCCGAAGAGGGGATGATTATGTATTTTGGGCAGCACGTGGCGTCACTGCGGCACTCGTGGCTGGCGGCACTCGTAGGCGTTATAGATACGTTACTCTTCCGCACGTGTCTTCCATTGCGATTTCCTCGTACGGTTGTAGAAGCCCTATGAAGCACAAATAAATAGCATGGGAAGCACTTGTCTGCACAACGTGCCACTGCCGACTGGAGGGAAGATCCGAAGAGGGGATGATTATGTATTTTGGGCAGCACGTGACGTCAATACGGCACTCGTGGCTGGCGGCACTCTTAGGCGTTGTAGATACGTTACTCTTCCGCACGTGTCTTCCAGTGCAATTTCCTGGTATGGTTGTAGAAGCCCTATGAAGCACAAATAAATAGCATGGGAAGCAGTTGTCTGCACAACGTGCCACCGCCGACTGGAGGGCAGATCCGAAGAGGGGATGATTATGTATTTTGGGCAGCACGTGACGTCACTACGGCACTCGTGGCTGGCAACACTCGTAGGCGTTGTAGATATGTTACTCTTCCGCACGTGTCTTCAAGCGCAATATCCTGGTATGGCTGTAGAAGCCCTATGAAGCACATATAAATAGCATGGGCAGCAGTTGTCTACAAAACGTGCCACCGCCGACTGGAGGGCAGATCCGAAGCGGGGGTGATTATGTATTTTGGGCAGCACGTGACGTCACTACGGCACTCGTGGCTGGCGGCACTCGTAGGCGTTATAGATACGTTACTCTTCCGCACGTGTCTTCCATTGCGATTTCCTCGTACGGTTGTAGAAGCCCTATGAAGCACAAATAAATAGCATGGGAAGCAGTTGTCTGCACAACGTGCCACTGCCGACTGGAGGAAAGATCCGAAGAGGGGATGATTATGTATTTTGGGCAGCACGTGACGTCAATACGGCACTCGTGGCTGGCGGCACTCGTAGGCGTTGTAGATACGTTACTCTTCCGCACGTGTCTTCCATTGCGATTTCCTCGTACGGTTGTAGAAGCCCTATGAAGCACAAATAAATAGCATGGGAAGCAGTTGTCTGCACAACGTGCCACTGCCGACTGGAGGGAAGATCCGAAGAGGGGATGATTATGTATTTTGGGCAGCACGTGACGTCAATACGGCACTCGTGGCTGGCGGCACTCTTAGGCGTTGTAGATACGTTACTCTTCCGCACGTGTCTTCCAGTGCAATTTCCTGGTATGGTTGTAGAAGCCCTATGAAGCACAAATAAATAGCGTGGGAAGCAGTTGTCTGCACAACGTGCCACCGCCGACTGGAGGGCAGATCCGAAGAGGGGATGATTATGTATTTTGGGCAGCACGTGACGTCACTACGGCACTCGTGGCTGGCAACACTCGTAGGCGTTGTAGATACGTTACTCTTCCGCACGTGTCTTCCAGCGCAATATCCTGGTATGGCTGTAGAAGCCCTATGAAGCACATATAAATAGCATGGGCAGCAGTTGTCTACAAAACGTGCCACCGCCGACTGGAGGGCAGATCCGAAGCGGGGGTGATTATGTATTTTGGGCAGCACGTGACGTCACTACGGCACTCGTGGCTGGCGGCACTCGTAGGCGTTATAGATACGTTACTCTTCCGCACGTGTCTTCCATTGCGATTTCCTCGTACGGTTGTAGAAGCCCTATGAAGCACAAATAAATAGCATGGGAAGCAGTTGTCTGCACAACGTGCCACTGCCGACTGGAGGGAAGATCCGAAGAGGGGATGATTATGTATTTTGGGCAGCACGTGACGTCAATACGGCACTCGTGGCTGGCGGCACTCGTAGGCGTTGTAGATACGTTACTCTTCCGCACGTGTCTTCCAGTGCAATTTCCTGGTATGGTTGTAGAAGCCCTATGAAGCACAAATAAATAGCATGGGAAGCAGTTGTCTGCACAACGTGCCACCGCCGACTGGAGGGCAGATCCGAAGAGGGGATGATTATGTATTTTGGGCAGCACGTGACGTCACTACGGCACTCGTGGCTGGCAACACTCGTAGGCGTTGTAGATACGTTACTCTTCCGCACGTGTCTTCCAGCGCAATATCCTGGTATGGCTGTAGAAGCCCTATGAAGCACAAATAAATAGCATGGGCAGCAGTTGTCTAAAAAACGTGCCACCGCCGACTGGAGGGCAGATCCGAAGAGGGGGTGATTATGTATTTTGGGCAGCACGTGACGTCACTACGGCACTCGTGGCTGGCGGCACTCGTAGTCGTTATAGATACGTTATACTTCCGCACGTGTCTTCCAGCACAATTTCCTCGTACGGTTGTAGAAGCCCTATGAAGCACAAATAAATAGCGTGGGAAGCAGTTGTCTGCACAATGTGCCACTGCCGCCTTGAGGGCGGATCCGAAGAGGGGATGATTATGTATTTTGGGCAGCACGTGGCGTCACTGCGGCACTCGTGGCTGGCGGCACTCGTAGGCGTTGTAGATACGTTACTCTTCCGCACGTGTCTTCCATTGCGATTTCCTCGTACGGTTGTAGAAGCCCTATGAAGCACAAATAAATAGCATGGGAAGCAGTTGTCTGCACAACGTGCCACTGCCGACTGGAGGGCAGATCCGAAGAGGGGGTGATTATGTATTTTGGGCAGCACGTGACGTCACTACGGCACTCGTGGCTGGCGGCACTCGTAGGCGTTATAGATACGTTATTCTTCCGCACGTGTCTTCAGCGCAATTTCCTTGTACGGTTGTAGAAGCCCTATGAAGCACAAATAAATAGCATGGGAAGCAGTTGTCTGCACAATGTGCCACTGCCGACTTGAGGGCGGATCCGAAGAGGGGATGATTATGTATTTTGGGCAGCACGTGGCGTCACTGCGGCACTCGTGGCTGGCGGCACTCGTAGGCGTTATAGATACGTTACTCTTCCGCACGTGTCTTCCATTGCGATTTCCTCGTACGGTTGTAGAAGCCCTATGAAGCACAAATAAATAGCATGGGAAGCAGTTGTCTGCACAACGTGCCACTGCCGACTGGAGGGAAGATCCGAAGAGGGGATGATTATGTATTTTGGGCAGCACGTGACGTCAATACGGCACTCGTGGCTGGCGGCACTCTTAGGCGTTGTAGATACGTTACTCTTCCGCACGTGTCTTCCAGTGCAATTTCCTGGTATGGTTGTAGAAGCCCTATGAAGCACAAATAAATAGCATGGGAAGCAGTTGTCTGCGCAACGTGCCACCGCCGACTGGAGGGCAGATCCGAAGAGGGGATGATTATGTATTTTGGGCAGCACGTGACGTCACTACGGCACTCGTGGCTGGCAACACTCGTAGGCGTTGTAGATATGTTACTCTTCCGCACGTGTCTTCAAGCGCAATATCCTGGTATGGCTGTAGAAGCCCTATGAAGCACATATAAATAGCATGGGCAGCAGTTGTCTACAAAACGTGCCACCGCCGACTGGAGGGCAGATCCGAAGCGGGGGTGATTATGTATTTTGGGCAGCACGTGACGTCACTACGGCACTCGTGGCTGGCGGCACTCGTAGGCGTTATAGATACGTTACTCTTCCGCACGTGTCTTCCATTGCGATTTCCTCGTACGGTTGTAGAAGCCCTATGAAGCACAAATAAATAGCATGGGAAGCAGTTGTCTGCACAACGTGCCACTGCCGACTGGAGGAAAGATCCGAAGAGGGGATGATTATGTATTTTGGGCAGCACGTGACGTCAATACGGCACTCGTGGCTGGCGGCACTCGTAGGCGTTGTAGATACGTTACTCTTCCGCACGTGTCTTCCATTGCGATTTCCTCGTACGGTTGTAGAAGCCCTATGAAGCACAAATAAATAGCATGGGAAGCAGTTGTCTGCACAACGTGCCACTGCCGACTGGAGGGAAGATCCGAAGAGGGGATGATTATGTATTTTGGGCAGCACGTGACGTCAATACGGCACTCGTGGCTGGCGGCACTCTTAGGCGTTGTAGATACGTTACTCTTCCGCACGTGTCTTCCAGTGCAATTTCCTGGTATGGTTGTAGAAGCCCTATGAAGCACAAATAAATAGCGTGGGAAGCAGTTGTCTGCACAACGTGCCACCGCCGACTGGAGGGCAGATCCGAAGAGGGGATGATTATGTATTTTGGGCAGCACGTGACGTCACTACGGCACTCGTGGCTGGCAACACTCGTAGGCGTTGTAGATACGTTACTCTTCCGCACGTGTCTTCCAGCGCAATATCCTGGTATGGCTGTAGAAGCCCTATGAAGCACATATAAATAGCATGGGCAGCAGTTGTCTACAAAACGTGCCACCGCCGACTGGAGGGCAGATCCGAAGCGGGGGTGATTATGTATTTTGGGCAGCACGTGACGTCACTACGGCACTCGTGGCTGGCGGCACTCGTAGGCGTTATAGATACGTTACTCTTCCGCACGTGTCTTCCATTGCGATTTCCTCGTACGGTTGTAGAAGCCCTATGAAGCACAAATAAATAGCATGGGAAGCAGTTGTCTGCACAACGTGCCACTGCCGACTGGAGGGAAGATCCGAAGAGGGGATGATTATGTATTTTGGGCAGCACGTGACGTCAATACGGCACTCGTGGCTGGCGGCACTCGTAGGCGTTGTAGATATGTTACTCTTCCGCACGTGTCTTCCAGTGCAATTTCCTGGTATGGTTGTAGAAGCCCTATGAAGCACAAATAAATAGCATGGGAAGCAGTTGTCTGCACAACGTGCCACCGCCGACTGGAGGGCAGATCCGAAGAGGGGATGATTATGTATTTTGGGCAGCACGTGACGTCACTACGGCACTCGTGGCTGGCAACACTCGTAGGCGTTGTAGATACGTTACTCTTCCGCACGTGTCTTCCAGCGCAATATCCTGGTATGGCTGTAGAAGCCCTATGAAGCACAAATAAATAGCATGGGCAGCAGTTGTCTAAAAAACGTGCCACCGCCGACTGGAGGGCAGATCCGAAGAGGGGGTGATTATGTATTTTGGGCAGCACGTGACGTCACTACGGCACTCGTGGCTGGCGGCACTCGTAGTCGTTATAGATACGTTATACTTCCGCACGTGTCTTCCAGCACAATTTCCTCGTACGGTTGTAGAAGCCCTATGAAGCACAAATAAATAGCGTGGGAAGCAGTTGTCTGCACAATGTGCCACTGCCGCCTTGAGGGCGGATCCGAAGAGGGGATGATTATGTATTTTGGGCAGCACGTGGCGTCACTGCGGCACTCGTGGCTGGCGGCACTCGTAGGCGTTGTAGATACGTTACTCTTCCGCACGTGTCTTCCACTGCGATCTCCTCGTACGGTTGTAGAAGCCCTATGAGGCACAAATAAATAGCATGGGAAGCAGTTGTCTGCACAACGTGCCACTGCCGACTGGAGGGAAGATCCGAAGAGGGGATGATTATGTATTTTGGGCAGCACGTGACGTCACTACGGCACTCGTGGCTGGCGGCACTCGTAGGTGTTGTAGATACGTTACTCTTCCGCACGTGTCATCCAGCGCAATTTCCTGGTACGGTTGTAGAAGCCCTATGAAGCACAAATAAATAGCATGGGAAGCAGTTGTCTGCACAACGTGCCACTGCCGACTGGAGGGAAGATCCGAAGAGGGGATGATTATGTATTTTGGGCAGTACGTGACGTCACTACGGCACTCGTGGCTGGCGGCACTCGTAGGTGTTGTAGATGCGTTACACTTCCGCACGTGTCTTCCAGCGCAATTTCCTGGTACGGTTGTAGAAGCCCTATGAAGCACAAATAAATAGCATGGGCAGCAGTTCTCTACAAAACGTGCCACCGCCGACTGGAGGGCAGATCCGAAGAGGGGATGATTATGTATTTTGGGCTGCACGTGACGTCACTACGGCACTCGTGGCTGGAGGCACTCGTAGGCGTTATAGATACGTTACTCTTGCGCACGTGTCTTCCAGCGCAATTTCCTGGTGCGGTTGTAGAAGCCCTATGAAGCACAAATAAATAGCATGGGAAGCAGTTGTCTGCACAACGTGCCACCGCCGACTGGAGGGCAGATCCGAAGAGGGGATGATTATGTATTTTGGGCAGCACGTGACGTCAATACGGCACTCGTGGCTGGCGGCACTCGTAGGCGTTGTAGATACGTTACTCTTCCGCACGTGTCTTCCAGTGCAATTTCCTGGTATGGTTGTAGAAGCCCTATGAAGCACAAATAGCATGGGCAGCAGTTGTCTACACAACGTGCCACCGCCGACTGGAGGGCAGATCCGAAGAGGGGATGATTGTGTACTTTGGGCAGCACGTGACGTCACTACGGCACTCGTGGCTGGCGGTACTCGTAGGCGTTATAGATACGTTATTCTGCCGCACGTGTCTTCCAGCGCAATTTCCTCGTACGGTTGTAGAAGACCTATGAAGCACAAATAAATAGCATGGGAAGCAGTTGACTGCACAATGTGCCACTGCCGACTTGAGGGTGGATCCGAAGAGGGGATGATTATGTATTTTGGGCAGCACGTGACGTCACTACGGCACTCGTGGCTGGCGGCACTCGTAGGCGTTGTAGATACGTTACTCTTCCGCACGTGTCTTCCAGCACAATTTCCTCGTACGGTTGTAGAAGCCCTATGAAGCACAAATAAATAGCGTGGGAAGCAGTTGTCTGCACAATGTGCCACTGCCGCCTTGAGGGCGGATCCGAAGAGGGGATGATTATGTATTTTGGGCAGCACGTGGCGTCACTGCGGCACTCGTGGCTGGCGGCACTCGTAGGCGTTGTAGATACGTTACTCTTCCGCACGTGTCTTCCACTGCGATCTCCTCGTACGGTTGTAGAAGCCCTATGAAGCACAAATAAATAGCATGGGAAGCAGTTGTCTGCACAACGTGCCACTGCCGACTGGAGGGAAGATCCGAAGAGGGGATGATTATGTATTTTGGGCAGCACGTGACGTCACTACGGCACTCGTGGCTGGCGGCACTCGTAGGTGTTGTAGATACGTTACTCTTCCGCACGTGTCATCCAGCGCAATTTCCTGGTACGGTTGTAGAAGCCCTATGAAGCACAAATAAATAGCATGGGAAGCAGTTGTCTGCACAACGTGCCACTGCCGACTGGAGGGAAGATCCGAAGAGGGGATGATTACGTATTTTGGGCAGCACGTGACGTCACTACGGCACTCGTGGCTGGCGGCACTCGTAGGCGTTATAGATACGTTATTCTGCCGCACGTGTCTTCTAGCGCAATTTCCTCGTACGGTTGTAGAAGACCTATGAAGCACAAATAAATAGCATGGGAAGCAGTTGTCTGCACAACGAGGCACCGCCGTCTTGAGGGCAGATCCGAAGAGGGGAAGATTATGTATTTTGGGCAGCACGTGACGTCACTACGGCACTCGTGGCTGGCGGCACTCGTAGGCGTTGTAGATACGTTACTCTTCCGCACGTGTCTAGCGCAATTTCCTGGTACAGTTGTAGAAGCCCTATGAAGCACAAATAAATAGCATGGGAAGCAGTTGTCTGCACAACATGCCACTGCCGACTGGAGGGAAGATCCGAAGAGGGGATGATTATGTATTTTGGGCAGCACGTGACGTCACTACGGCACTCGTGGCTGGCGGCACTCGTAGGTGTTGTAGATACGTTACTCTTCCGCACGTGTCGTCCAGCGCAATTTCCTGGTACGGTTGTAGAAGCCCTATGAAGAACAAATAAATAGCATGGGCAGCAGTTGTCTACAAAACGTGCCACCGCCGACTAGAGGGCAGATCCGAAGAGGGAATGATTATGTATTTTGGGCAGCACGTGACGTCACTACGGCACTCGTGGCTGGCGGCACTCGTAGGCGTTGTAGATACGTTACTCTTCCGCACGTGTCTTCCAGCGCAATTTTCTGGTACGGTTGTAGAAGCCCTATGAAGCACAAATAGATAGCATGGGAAGCAGTTGTCTGCACAACGTGCCACCGCCGACTGGAGGGCAGATCCGAAGAGGGGATGATTATGTACTTTGGGCAGCACGTGACGTCACTACGGCACTCGTGGCTGGCGACACTCGTAGGCGTTTTAGATACGTTACTCTTCCGCACGTGTCTTCCAGCGCAATATCCTGGTATGGCTGTAGAAGCCCTATGAAGCACAAATAAGTAGCATGGGCAGCAGTTGTCTACAAAACGTGCCACCGCCGACTGGAGGGCAGATCCGAAGAGGGGGTGATTATGTATTTTGGGCAGCACGTGACGTCACTACGGCACTCGTGGCTGGCGGCACTCGTAGGCGTTGTAGATACGTTACTCTTCCGCACGTGTCTTCCAGCGCAATTTTCTGGTACGGTTGTAGAAGCCCTATGAAGCACAAATAGATAGCACGGGAAGCAGTTGTCTGCACAACGTGCCACCGCCGACTGGAGGGCAGATCTGAAGAGGGGATGATTATGTATTTTGGGCAGCACGTGACGTCACTACGGCACTCGTGGCTGGCGGCACTCGTAGGCGTTGTAGATACGTTACTCTTCCGCACGTGTCTTCCAGCGCAATTTCCTCGTACGGTTGTAGAAGCCCTGTGAAGCACAAATAAATAGCATGGGAAGCAGTTGTCTGCACAATGTACCACTGCCGACTTGAGGGCGGATCCGAAGAGGGGATGATTATGTATTTTGGGCAGCACTTGACGTCACTACGGCACTCGTGGCTGGCGGCACTCGTAGGCGTTATAGATACGTTATTCTTCCGCACGTGTCTTCAGCGCAATTTCCTTGTACGGTTGTAGAAGCCCTATGAAGCACAAATAAATAGCATGGGAAGCAGTTGTCTGCACAATGTGCCACTGCCGACTTGAGGGCGGATCCGAAGAGGGGATGATTATGTATTTTGGGCAGCACGTGGCGTCACTGCGGCACTCGTGGCTGGCGGCACTCGTAGGCGTTATAGATACGTTACTCTTCCGCACGTGTCTTCCATTGCGATTTCCTCGTACGGTTGTAGAAGCCCTATGAAGCACAAATAAATAGCATGGGAAGCAGTTGTCTGCACAACGTGCCACTGCCGACTGGAGGGAAGATCCGAAGAGGGGATGATTATGTATTTTGGGCAGCACGTGACGTCAATACGGCACTCGTGGCTGGCGGCACTCGTAGGCGTTGTAGATACGTTACTCTTCCGCACGTGTCTTCCAGTGCAATTTCCTGGTATGGTTGTAGAAGCCCTATGAAGCACCAATAAATAGCATGGGAAGCAGTTGTCTGCACAACGTGCCACCGCCGACTGGAGGGCAGATCCGAAGAGGGGATGATTATGTATTTTGGGCAGCACGTGACGTCACTACGGCACTCGTGGCTGGCAACACTCGTATGCGTTGTAGATACGTTACTCTTCCGCACGTGTCTTCCAGCGCAATATCCTGGTATGGCTGTAGAAGCCCTATGAAGCATAAATAAATAGCATGGGCAGCAGTTGTCTACAAAACGTGCCACCGCCGACTGGAGGGCAGATCCGAAGCGGGGGTGATTATATATTTTGGGCAGCACGTGACGTCACTACGGCACTCGTGGCTGGCGGCACTCGTAGGCGTTATAGATACGTTATTCTTCCGCACGTGTCTTCAGCGCAATTTCCTTGTACGGTTGTAGAAGCCCTATGAAGCACAAATAAATAGCATGGGAAGCAGTTGTCTGCACAATGTGCCACTGCCGACTTGAGGGCGGATCCGAAGAGGGGATGATTATGTATTTTGGGCAGCACGTGGCGTCACTGCGGCACTCGTGGCTGGCGGCACTCGTAGGCGTTATAGATACGTTACTCTTCCGCACGTGTCTTCCATTGCGATTTCCTCGTACGGTTGTAGAAGCCCTATGAAGCACAAATAAATAGCATGGGAAGCAGTTGTCTGCACAACGTGCCACTGCCGACTGGAGGGAAGATCCGAAGAGGGGATGATTATGTATTTTGGGCAGCACGTGACGTCAATACGGCACTCGTGGCTGGCGGCACTCGTAGGCGTTGTAGATACGTTACTCTTCCGCACGTGTCTTCCAGTGCAATTTCCTGGTATGGTTGTAGAAGCCCTATGAAGCACAAATAAATAGCATGGGAAGCAGTTGTCTGCACAACGTGCCACCGCCGACTGGAGGGCAGATCCGAAGAGGGGATGATTATGTATTTTGGGCAGCACGTGACGTCACTACGGCACTCGTGGCTGGCAACACTCGTAGGCGTTGTAGATACGTTACTCTTCCGCACGTGTCTTCCAGCGCAATATCCTGGTATGGCTGTAGAAGCCCTATGAAGCATAAATAAATAGCATGGGCAGCAGTTGTCTACAAAACGTGCCACCGCCGACTGGAGGGCAGATCCGAAGCGGGGGTGATTATATATTTTGGGCAGCACGTGACGTCACTACGGCACTCGTGGCTGGCGGCACTCGTAGGCGTTATAGATACGTTATTCTTCCGCACGTGTCTTCAGCGCAATTTCCTTGTACGGTTGTAGAAGCCCTATGAAGCACAAATAAATAGCATGGGAAGCAGTTGTCTGCACAATGTGCCACTGCCGACTTGAGGGCGGATCCGAAGAGGGGATGATTATGTATTTTGGGCAGCACGTGGCGTCACTGCGGCACTCGTGGCTGGCGGCACTCGTAGGCGTTATAGATACGTTACTCTTCCGCACGTGTCTTCCATTGCGATTTCCTCGTACGGTTGTAGAAGCCCTATGAAGCACAAATAAATAGCATGGGAAGCAGTTGTCTGCACAACGTGCCACTGCCGACTGGAGGGAAGATCCGAAGAGGGGATGATTATGTATTTTGGGCAGCACGTGACGTCAATACGGCACTCGTGGCTGGCGGCACTCTTAGGCGTTGTAGATACGTTACTCTTCCGCACGTGTCTTCCAGCACAATTTCCTCGTACGGTTGTAGAAGCCCTATGAAGCACAAATAAATAGCGTGGGAAGCAGTTGTCTGCACAATGTGCCACTGCCGCCTTGAGGGCGGATCCGAAGAGGGGATGATTATGTATTTTGGGCAGCACGTGGCGTCACTGCGGCACTCGTGGCTGGCGGCACTCGTAGGCGTTGTAGATACGTTACTCTTCCGCACGTGTCTTCCACTGCGATCTCCTCGTACGGTTGTAGAAGCCCTATGAAGCACAAATAAATAGCATGGGAAGCAGTTGTCTGCACAACGTGCCACTGCCGACTGGAGGGAAGATCCGAAGAGGGGATGATTATGTATTTTGGGCAGCACGTGACGTCACTACGGCACTCGTGGCTGGCGGCACTCGTAGGTGTTGTAGATACGTTACTCTTCCGCACGTGTCATCCAGCGCAATTTCCTGGTACGGTTGTAGAAGCCCTATGAAGCACAAATAAATAGCATGGGAAGCAGTTGTCTGCACAACGTGCCACTGCCGACTGGAGGGAAGATCCGAAGAGGGGATGATTACGTATTTTGGGCAGCACGTGACGTCACTACGGCACTCGTGGCTGGCGGCACTCGTAGGCGTTATAGATACGTTATTCTGCCGCACGTGTCTTCTAGCGCAATTTCCTCGTACGGTTGTAGAAGACCTATGAAGCACAAATAAATAGCATGGGAAGCAGTTGTCTGCACAACGAGGCACCGCCGTCTTGAGGGCAGATCCGAAGAGGGGAAGATTATGTATTTTGGGCAGCACGTGACGTCACTACGGCACTCGTGGCTGGCGGCACTCGTAGGCGTTGTAGATACGTTACTCTTCCGCACGTGTCTAGCGCAATTTCCTGGTACAGTTGTAGAAGCCCTATGAAGCACAAATAAATAGCATGGGAAGCAGTTGTCTGCACAACGTGCCACTGCCGACTGGAGGGAAGATCCGAAGAGGGGATGATTATGTATTTTGGGCAGCACGTGACGTCAATACGGCACTCGTGGCTGGCGGCACTCGTAGGCGTTGTAGATACGTTACTCCTCCGCACGTGTCTTCCAGTGCAATTTCCTGGTATGGTTGTAGAAGCCCTATGAAGCACAAATAAATAGCATGGGAAGCAGTTGTCTGCACAACGTGCCACCGCCGACTGGAGGGCAGATCCGAAGAGGGGATGATTATGTATTTTGGGCAGCACGTGACGTCACTACGGCACTCGTGGCTGGCAACACTCGTAGGCGTTGTAGATACGTTACTCTTCCGCACGTGTCTTCCAGCGCAATATCCTGGTATGGCTGTAGAAGCCCTATGAAGCATAAATAAATAGCATGGGCAGCAGTTGTCTACAAAACGTGCCACCGCCGACTGGAGGGCAGATCCGAAGCGGGGGTGATTATATATTTTGGGCAGCACGTGACGTCACTACGGCACTCGTGGCTGGCGGCACTCGTAGGCGTTATAGATACGTTATTCTTCCGCACGTGTCTTCAGCGCAATTTCCTTGTACGGTTGTAGAAGCCCTATGAAGCACAAATAAATAGCATGGGAAGCAGTTGTCTGCACAATGTGCCACTGCCGACTTGAGGGCGGATCCGAAGAGGGGATGATTATGTATTTTGGGCAGCACGTGGCGTCACTGCGGCACTCGTGGCTGGCGGCACTCGTAGGCGTTATAGATACGTTACTCTTCCGCACGTGTCTTCCATTGCGATTTCCTCGTACGGTTGTAGAAGCCCTATGAAGCACAAATAAATAGCATGGGAAGCAGTTGTCTGCACAACGTGCCACTGCCGACTGGAGGGAAGATCCGAAGAGGGGATGATTATGTATTTTGGGCAGCACGTGACGTCAATACGGCACTCGTGGCTGGCGGCACTCTTAGGCGTTGTAGATACGTTACTCTTCCGCACGTGTCTTCCAGCACAATTTCCTCGTACGGTTGTAGAAGCCCTATGAAGCACAAATAAATAGCGTGGGAAGCAGTTGTCTGCACAATGTGCCACTGCCGTCTTGAGGGCGGATCCGAAGAGGGGATGATTATGTATTTTGGGCAGCACGTGGCGTCACTGCGGCACTCGTGGCTGGCGGCACTCGTAGGCGTTGTAGATACGTTACTCTTCCGCACGTGTCTTCCACTGCGATCTCCTCGTACGGTTGTAGAAGCCCTATGAAGCACAAATAAATAGCATGGGAAGCAGTTGTCTGCACAACGTGCCACTGCCGACTGGAGGGAAGATCCGAAGAGGGGATGATTATGTATTTTGGGCAGCACGTGACGTCACTACGGCACTCGTGGCTGGCGGCACTCGTAGGTGTTGTAGATACGTTACTCTTCCGCACGTGTCATCCAGCGCAATTTCCTGGTACGGTTGTAGAAGCCCTATGAAGCACAAATAAATAGCATGGGAAGCAGTTGTCTGCACAACGTGCCACTGCCGACTGGAGGGAAGATCCGAAGAGGGGATGATTACGTATTTTGGGCAGCACGTGACGTCACTACGGCACTCGTGGCTGGCGGCACTCGTAGGCGTTATAGATACGTTATTCTGCCGCACGTGTCTTCTAGCGCAATTTCCTCGTACGGTTGTAGAAGACCTATGAAGCACAAATAAATAGCATGGGAAGCAGTTGTCTGCACAACGAGGCACCGCCGTCTTGAGGGCAGATCCGAAGAGGGGAAGATTATGTATTTTGGGCAGCACGTGACGTCACTACGGCACTCGTGGCTGGCGGCACTCGTAGGCGTTGTAGATACGTTACTCTTCCGCACGTGTCTAGCGCAATTTCCTGGTACAGTTGTAGAAGCCCTATGAAGCACAAATAAATAGCATGGGAAGCAGTTGTCTGCACAACATGCCACTGCCGACTGGAGGGAAGATCCGAAGAGGGGATGATTATGTATTTTGGGCAGCACGTGACGTCACTACGGCACTCGTGGCTGGCGGCACTCGTAGGTGTTGTAGATACGTTACTCTTCCGCACGTGTCGTCCAGCGCAATTTCCTGGTACGGTTGTAGAAGCCCTATGAAGAACAAATAAATAGCATGGGCAGCAGTTGTCTACAAAACGTGCCACCGCCGACTAGAGGGCAGATCCGAAGAGGGAATGATTATGTATTTTGGGCAGCACGTGACGTCACTACGGCACTCGTGGCTGGCGGCACTCGTAGGCGTTGTAGATACGTTACTCTTCCGCACGTGTCTTCCAGCGCAATTTTCTGGTACAGTTGTAGAAGCCCTATGAAGCACAAATAGATAGCATGGGAAGCAGTTGTCTGCACAACGTGCCACCGCCGACTGGAGGGCAGATCCGAAGAGGGGATGATCATGTATTTAGGGCAGCACGTGACGTCACTACGGCACTCGTGGCTGGCGACACTCGTAGGCGTTGTAGATACGTTACTCTTCCGCACGTGTCTTCCAGCGCAATTTTCTGGTACGGTTGTAGAAGCCCTATGAAGCACAAATAGATAGCATGGGAAGCAGTTGTCTGCACAACGTGCCACCGCCGACTGGAGGGCAGATCCGAAGAGGGGATGATTATGTACTTTGGGCAGCACGTGACGTCACTACGGCACTCGTGGCTGGCGACACTCGTAGGCGTTTTAGATACGTTACTCTTCCGCACGTGTCTTCCAGCGCAATATCCTGGTATGGCTGTAGAAGCCCTATGAAGCACAAATAAGTAGCATGGGCAGCAGTTGTCTACAAAACGTGCCACCGCCGACTGGAGGGCAGATCCGAAGAGGGGGTGATTATGTATTTTGGGCAGCACGTGACGTCACTACGGCACTCGTGGCTGGCGGCACTCGTAGGCGTTGTAGATACGTTACTCTTCCGCACGTGTCTTCCAGCGCAATTTTCTGGTACGGTTGTAGAAGCCCTATGAAGCACAAATAGATAGCACGGGAAGCAGTTGTCTGCACAACGTGCCACCGCCGACTGGAGGGCAGATCTGAAGAGGGGATGATTATGTATTTTGGGCAGCACGTGACGTCACTACGGCACTCGTGGCTGGCGGCACTCGTAGGCGTTGTAGATACGTTACTCTTCCGCACGTGTCTTCCAGCGCAATTTCCTCGTACGGTTGTAGAAGCCCTGTGAAGCACAAATAAATAGCATGGGAAGCAGTTGTCTGCACAACGTGCCACTGCCGACTGGAGGGAAGATCCGAAGAGGGGATGATTATGTATTTTGGGCAGCACGTGGCGTCACTGCGGCACTCGTGGCTGGCGGCACTCGTAGGCGTTATAGATACGTTACTCTTCCGCACGTGTCTTCCATTGCGATTTCCTCGTACGGTTGTAGAAGCCCTATGAAGCACAAATAAATAGCATGGGAAGCAGTTGTCTGCACAACGTGCCACTGCCGACTGGAGGGAAGATCCGAAGAGGGGATGATTATGTATTTTGGGCAGCACGTGACGTCAATACGGCACTCGTGGCTGGCGGCACTCGTAGGCGTTGTAGATACGTTACTCTTCCGCACGTGTCTTCCAGTGCAATTTCCTGGTATGGTTGTAGAAGCCCTATGAAGCACCAATAAATAGCATGGGAAGCAGTTGTCTGCACAACGTGCCACCGCCGACTGGAGGGCAGATCCGAAGAGGGGATGATTATGTATTTTGGGCAGCACGTGACGTCACTACGGCACTCGTGGCTGGCAACACTCGTAGGCGTTGTAGATACGTTACTCTTCCGCACGTGTCTTCCAGCGCAATATCCTGGTATGGCTGTAGAAGCCCTATGAAGCATAAATAAATAGCATGGGCAGCAGTTGTCTACAAAACGTGCCACCGCCGACTGGAGGGCAGATCCGAAGCGGGGGTGATTATATATTTTGGGCAGCACGTGACGTCACTACGGCACTCGTGGCTGGCGGCACTCGTAGGCGTTATAGATACGTTATTCTTCCGCACGTGTCTTCAGCGCAATTTCCTTGTACGGTTGTAGAAGCCCTATGAAGCACAAATAAATAGCATGGGAAGCAGTTGTCTGCACAATGTGCCACTGCCGACTTGAGGGCGGATCCGAAGAGGGGATGATTATGTATTTTGGGCAGCACGTGGCGTCACTGCGGCACTCGTGGCTGGCGGCACTCGTAAGCGTTACAGATACGTTACTCTTCCGCACGTGTCTTCCATTGCGATTTCCTCGTACGGTTGTAGAAGCCCTATGAAGCACAAATAAATAGCATGGGAAGCAGTTGTCTGCACAACGTGCCACTGCCGACTGGAGGGAAGATCCGAAGAGGGGATGATTATGTATTTTGGGCAGCACGTGACGTCAATACGGCACTCGTGGCTGGCGGCACTCGTAGGCGTTGTAGATACGTTACTCTTCCGCACGTGTCTTCCAGTGCAATTTCCTGGTATGGTTGTAGAAGCCCTATGAAGCACAAATAAATAGCATGGGAAGCAGTTGTCTGCACAACGTGCCACCGCCGACTGGAGGGCAGATCCGAAGAGGGGATGATTATGTATTTTGGGCAGCACGTGACGTCACTACGGCACTCGTGGCTGGCAACACTCGTAGGCGTTGTAGATACGTTACTCTTCCGCACGTGTCTTCCAGCGCAATATCCTGGTATGGCTGTAGAAGCCCTATGAAGCATAAATAAATAGCATGGGCAGCAGTTGTCTACAAAACGTGCCACCGCCGACTGGAGGGCAGATCCGAAGCGGGGGTGATTATATATTTTGGGCAGCACGTGACGTCACTACGGCACTCGTGGCTGGCGGCACTCGTAGGCGTTATAGATACGTTATTCTTCCGCACGTGTCTTCAGCGCAATTTCCTTGTACGGTTGTAGAAGCCCTATGAAGCACAAATAAATAGCATGGGAAGCAGTTGTCTGCACAATGTGCCACTGCCGACTTGAGGGCGGATCCGAAGAGGGGATGATTATGTATTTTGGGCAGCACGTGGCGTCACTGCGGCACTCGTGGCTGGCGGCACTCGTAGGCGTTATAGATACGTTACTCTTCCGCACGTGTCTTCCATTGCGATTTCCTCGTACGGTTGTAGAAGCCCTATGAAGCACAAATAAATAGCATGGGAAGCAGTTGTCTGCACAACGTGCCACTGCCGACTGGAGGGAAGATCCGAAGAGGGGATGATTATGTATTTTGGGCAGCACGTGACGTCAATACGGCACTCGTGGCTGGCGGCACTCTTAGGCGTTGTAGATACGTTACTCTTCCGCACGTGTCTTCCAGTGCAATTTCCTGGTATGGTTGTAGAAGCCCTATGAAGCACAAATAGCATGGGAAGCAGTTGTCTGCACAACGTGCCACCGCCGACTGGAGGGCAGATCCGAAGAGGGGATGATTATGTATTTTGGGCAGCACGTGACGTCACTACGGCACTCGTGGCTGGCAACACTCGTAGGCGTTGTAGATATGTTACTCTTCCGCACGTGTCTTCAAGCGCAATATCCTGGTATGGCTGTAGAAGCCCTATGAAGCACATATAAATAGCATGGGCAGCAGTTGTCTACAAAACGTGCCACCGCCGACTGGAGGGCAGATCCGAAGCGGGGGTGATTATGTATTTTGGGCAGCACGTGACGTCACTACGGCACTCGTGGCTGGCGGCACTCGTAGGCGTTATAGATACGTTACTCTTCCGCACGTGTCGTCCATTGCGATTTCCTCGTACGGTTGTAGAAGCCCTATGAAGCACAAATAAATAGCATGGGAAGCAGTTGTCTGCACAACGTGCCACTGCCGACTGGAGGAAAGATCCGAAGAGGGGATGATTATGTATTTTGGGCAGCACGTGACGTCAATACGGCACTCGTGGCTGGCGGCACTCGTAGGCGTTGTAGATACGTTACTCTTCCGCACGTGTCTTCCATTGCGATTTCCTCGTACGGTTGTAGAAGCCCTATGAAGCACAAATAAATAGCATGGGAAGCAGTTGTCTGCACAACGTGCCACTGCCGACTGGAGGGAAGATCCGAAGAGGGGATGATTATGTATTTTGGGCAGCACGTGACGTCAATACGGCACTCGTGGCTGGCGGCACTCTTAGGCGTTGTAGATACGTTACTCTTCCGCACGTGTCTTCCAGTGCAATTTCCTGGTATGGTTGTAGAAGCCCTATGAAGCACAAATAAATAGCGTGGGAAGCAGTTGTCTGCACAACGTGCCACCGCCGACTGGAGGGCAGATCCGAAGAGGGGATGATTATGTATTTTGGGCAGCACGTGACGTCACTACGGCACTCGTGGCTGGCAACACTCGTAGGCGTTGTAGATACGTTACTCTTCCGCACGTGTCTTCCAGCGCAATATCCTGGTATGGCTGTAGAAGCCCTATGAAGCACATATAAATAGCATGGGCAGCAGTTGTCTACAAAACGTGCCACCGCCGACTGGAGGGCAGATCCGAAGCGGGGGTGATTATGTATTTTGGGCAGCACGTGACGTCACTACGGCACTCGTGGCTGGCGGCACTCGTAGGCGTTATAGATACGTTACTCTTCCGCACGTGTCTTCCATTGCGATTTCCTCGTACGGTTGTAGAAGCCCTATGAAGCACATATAAATAGCATGGGCAGCAGTTGTCTACAAAACGTGCCACCGCCGACTGGAGGGCAGATCCGAAGCGGGGGTGATTATATATTTTGGGCAGCACGTGACGTCACTACGGCACTCGTGGCTGGCGGCACTCGTAGGCGTTATAGATACGTTATTCTTCCGCACGTGTCTTCAGCGCAATTTCCTTGTACGGTTGTAGAAGCCCTATGAAGCACAAATAAATAGCATGGGAAGCAGTTGTCTGCACAATGTGCCACTGCCGACTTGAGGGCGGATCCGAAGAGGGGATGATTATGTATTTTGGGCAGCACGTGGCGTCACTGCGGCACTCGTGGCTGGCGGCACTCGTAGGCGTTATAGATACGTTACTCTTCCGCACGTGTCTTCCATTGCGATTTCCTCGTACGGTTGTAGAAGCCCTATGAAGCACAAATAAATAGCATGGGAAGCAGTTGTCTGCACAACGTGCCACTGCCGACTGGAGGGAAGATCCGAAGAGGGGATGATTATGTATTTTGGGCAGCACGTGACGTCAATACGGCACTCGTGGCTGGCGGCACTCTTAGGCGTTGTAGATACGTTACTCTTCCGCACGTGTCTTCCAGCACAATTTCCTCGTACGGTTGTAGAAGCCCTATGAAGCACAAATAAATAGCGTGGGAAGCAGTTGTCTGCACAATGTGCCACTGCCGCCTTGAGGGCGGATCCGAAGAGGGGATGATTATGTATTTTGGGCAGCACGTGGCGTCACTGCGGCACTCGTGGCTGGCGGCACTCGTAGGCGTTGTAGATACGTTACTCTTCCGCACGTGTCTTCCACTGCGATCTCCTCGTACGGTTGTAGAAGCCCTATGAAGCACAAATAAATAGCATGGGAAGCAGTTGTCTGCACAACGTGCCACTGCCGACTGGAGGGAAGATCCGAAGAGGGGATGATTATGTATTTTGGGCAGCACGTGACGTCACTACGGCACTCGTGGCTGGCGGCACTCGTAGGTGTTGTAGATACGTTACTCTTCCGCACGTGTCATCCAGCGCAATTTCCTGGTACGGTTGTAGAAGCCCTATGAAGCACAAATAAATAGCATGGGAAGCAGTTGTCTGCACAACGTGCCACTGCCGACTGGAGGGAAGATCCGAAGAGGGGATGATTACGTATTTTGGGCAGCACGTGACGTCACTACGGCACTCGTGGCTGGCGGCACTCGTAGGCGTTATAGATACGTTATTCTGCCGCACGTGTCTTCTAGCGCAATTTCCTCGTACGGTTGTAGAAGACCTATGAAGCACAAATAAATAGCATGGGAAGCAGTTGTCTGCACAACGAGGCACCGCCGTCTTGAGGGCAGATCCGAAGAGGGGAAGATTATGTATTTTGGGCAGCACGTGACGTCACTACGGCACTCGTGGCTGGCGGCACTCGTAGGCGTTGTAGATACGTTACTCTTCCGCACGTGTCTAGCGCAATTTCCTGGTACAGTTGTAGAAGCCCTATGAAGCACAAATAAATAGCATGGGAAGCAGTTGTCTGCACAACATGCCACTGCCGACTGGAGGGAAGATCCGAAGAGGGGATGATTATGTATTTTGGGCAGCACGTGACGTCACTACGGCACTCGTGGCTGGCGGCACTCGTAGGTGTTGTAGATACGTTACTCTTCCGCACGTGTCGTCCAGCGCAATTTCCTGGTACGGTTGTAGAAGCCCTATGAAGAACAAATAAATAGCATGGGCAGCAGTTGTCTACAAAACGTGCCACCGCCGACTAGAGGGCAGATCCGAAGAGGGAATGATTATGTATTTTGGGCAGCACGTGACGTCACTACGGCACTCGTGGCTGGCGGCACTCGTAGGCGTTGTAGATACGTTACTCTTCCGCACGTGTCTTCCAGCGCAATTTTCTGGTACGGTTGTAGAAGCCCTATGAAGCACAAATAGATAGCATGGGAAGCAGTTGTCTGCACAACGTGCCACCGCCGACTGGAGGGCAGATCCGAAGAGGGGATGATCATGTATTTAGGGCAGCACGTGACGTCACTACGGCACTCGTGGCTGGCGACACTCGTAGGCGTTGTAGATACGTTACTCTTCCGCACGTGTCTTCCAGCGCAATTTTCTGGTACGGTTGTAGAAGCCCTATGAAGCACAAATAGATAGCATGGGAAGCAGTTGTCTGCACAACGTGCCACCGCCGACTGGAGGGCAGATCCGAAGAGGGGATGATTATGTACTTTGGGCAGCACGTGACGTCACTACGGCACTCGTGGCTGGCGACACTCGTAGGCGTTTTAGATACGTTACTCTTCCGCACGTGTCTTCCAGCGCAATATCCTGGTATGGCTGTAGAAGCCCTATGAAGCACAAATAAGTAGCATGGGCAGCAGTTGTCTACAAAACGTGCCACCGCCGACTGGAGGGCAGATCCGAAGAGGGGGTGATTATGTATTTTGGGCAGCACGTGACGTCACTACGGCACTCGTGGCTGGCGGCACTCGTAGGCGTTGTAGATACGTTACTCTTCCGCACGTGTCTTCCAGCGCAATTTTCTGGTACGGTTGTAGAAGCCCTATGAAGCACAAATAGATAGCACGGGAAGCAGTTGTCTGCACAACGTGCCACCGCCGACTGGAGGGCAGATCTGAAGAGGGGATGATTATGTATTTTGGGCAGCACGTGACGTCACTACGGCACTCGTGGCTGGCGGCACTCGTAGGCGTTGTAGATACGTTACTCTTCCGCACGTGTCTTCCAGCGCAATATCCTGGTATGGCTGTAGAAGCCCTATGAAGCATAAATAAATAGCATGGGCAGCAGTTGTCTACAAAACGTGCCACCGCCGACTGGAGGGCAGATCCGAAGCGGGGGTGATTATATATTTTGGGCAGCACGTGACGTCACTACGGCACTCGTGGCTGGCGGCACTCGTAGGCGTTATAGATACGTTATTCTTCCGCACGTGTCTTCAGCGCAATTTCCTTGTACGGTTGTAGAAGCCCTATGAAGCACAAATAAATAGCATGGGAAGCAGTTGTCTGCACAATGTGCCACTGCCGACTTGAGGGCGGATCCGAAGAGGGGATGATTATGTATTTTGGGCAGCACGTGGCGTCACTGCGGCACTCGTGGCTGGCGGCACTCGTAAGCGTTACAGATACGTTACTCTTCCGCACGTGTCTTCCATTGCGATTTCCTCGTACGGTTGTAGAAGCCCTATGAAGCACAAATAAATAGCATGGGAAGCAGTTGTCTGCACAACGTGCCACTGCCGACTGGAGGGAAGATCCGAAGAGGGGATGATTATGTATTTTGGGCAGCACGTGACGTCAATACGGCACTCGTGGCTGGCGGCACTCGTAGGCGTTGTAGATACGTTACTCTTCCGCACGTGTCTTCCAGTGCAATTTCCTGGTATGGTTGTAGAAGCCCTATGAAGCACAAATAAATAGCATGGGAAGCAGTTGTCTGCACAACGTGCCACCGCCGACTGGAGGGCAGATCCGAAGAGGGGATGATTATGTATTTTGGGCAGCACGTGACGTCACTACGGCACTCGTGGCTGGCAACACTCGTAGGCGTTGTAGATACGTTACTCTTCCGCACGTGTCTTCCAGCGCAATATCCTGGTATGGCTGTAGAAGCCCTATGAAGCATAAATAAATAGCATGGGCAGCAGTTGTCTACAAAACGTGCCACCGCCGACTGGAGGGCAGATCCGAAGCGGGGGTGATTATATATTTTGGGCAGCACGTGACGTCACTACGGCACTCGTGGCTGGCGGCACTCGTAGGCGTTATAGATACGTTATTCTTCCGCACGTGTCTTCAGCGCAATTTCCTTGTACGGTTGTAGAAGCCCTATGAAGCACAAATAAATAGCATGGGAAGCAGTTGTCTGCACAATGTGCCACTGCCGACTTGAGGGCGGATCCGAAGAGGGGATGATTATGTATTTTGGGCAGCACGTGGCGTCACTGCGGCACTCGTGGCTGGCGGCACTCGTAGGCGTTATAGATACGTTACTCTTCCGCACGTGTCTTCCATTGCGATTTCCTCGTACGGTTGTAGAAGCCCTATGAAGCACAAATAAATAGCATGGGAAGCAGTTGTCTGCACAACGTGCCACTGCCGACTGGAGGGAAGATCCGAAGAGGAGATGATTATGTATTTTGGGCAGCACGTGACGTCAATACGGCACTCGTGGCTGGCGGCACTCTTAGGCGTTGTAGATACGTTACTCTTCCGCACGTGTCTTCCAGTGCAATTTCCTGGTATGGTTGTAGAAGCCCTATGAAGCACAAATAGCATGGGAAGCAGTTGTCTGCACAACGTGCCACCGCCGACTGGAGGGCAGATCCGAAGAGGGGATGATTATGTATTTTGGGCAGCACGTGACGTCACTACGGCACTCGTGGCTGGCAACACTCGTAGGCGTTGTAGATATGTTACTCTTCCGCACGTGTCTTCAAGCGCAATATCCTGGTATGGCTGTAGAAGCCCTATGAAGCACATATAAATAGCATGGGCAGCAGTTGTCTACAAAACGTGCCACCGCCGACTGGAGGGCAGATCCGAAGCGGGGGTGATTATGTATTTTGGGCAGCACGTGACGTCACTACGGCACTCGTGGCTGGCGGCACTCGTAGGCGTTATAGATACGTTACTCTTCCGCACGTGTCGTCCATTGCGATTTCCTCGTACGGTTGTAGAAGCCCTATGAAGCACAAATAAATAGCATGGGAAGCAGTTGTCTGCACAACGTGCCACTGCCGACTGGAGGAAAGATCCGAAGAGGGGATGATTATGTATTTTGGGCAGCACGTGACGTCAATACGGCACTCGTGGCTGGCGGCACTCGTAGGCGTTGTAGATACGTTACTCTTCCGCACGTGTCTTCCATTGCGATTTCCTCGTACGGTTGTAGAAGCCCTATGAAGCACAAATAAATAGCATGGGAAGCAGTTGTCTGCACAACGTGCCACTGCCGACTGGAGGGAAGATCCGAAGAGGGGATGATTATGTATTTTGGGCAGCACGTGACGTCAATACGGCACTCGTGGCTGGCGGCACTCTTAGGCGTTGTAGATACGTTACTCTTCCGCACGTGTCTTCCAGTGCAATTTCCTGGTATGGTTGTAGAAGCCCTATGAAGCACAAATAAATAGCGTGGGAAGCAGTTGTCTGCACAACGTGCCACCGCCGACTGGAGGGCAGATCCGAAGAGGGGATGATTATGTATTTTGGGCAGCACGTGACGTCACTACGGCACTCGTGGCTGGCAACACTCGTAGGCGTTGTAGATACGTTACTCTTCCGCACGTGTCTTCCAGCGCAATATCCTGGTATGGCTGTAGAAGCCCTATGAAGCACATATAAATAGCATGGGCAGCAGTTGTCTACAAAACGTGCCACCGCCGACTGGAGGGCAGATCCGAAGCGGGGGTGATTATGTATTTTGGGCAGCACGTGACGTCACTACGGCACTCGTGGCTGGCGGCACTCGTAGGCGTTATAGATACGTTACTCTTCCGCACGTGTCTTCCATTGCGATTTCCTCGTACGGTTGTAGAAGCCCTATGAAGCACAAATAAATAGCATGGGAAGCAGTTGTCTGCACAACGTGCCACTGCCGACTGGAGGGAAGATCCGAAGAGGGGATGATTATGTATTTTGGGCAGCACGTGACGTCAATACGGCACTCGTGGCTGGCGGCACTCGTAGGCGTTGTAGATACGTTACTCTTCCGCACGTGTCTTCCAGTGCAATTTCCTGGTATGGTTGTAGAAGCCCTATGAAGCACAAATAAATAGCATGGGAAGCAGTTGTCTGCACAACGTGCCACCGCCGACTGGAGGGCAGATCCGAAGAGGGGATGATTATGTATTTTGGGCAGCACGTGACGTCACTACGGCACTCGTGGCTGGCAACACTCGTAGGCGTTGTAGATACGTTACTCTTCCGCACGTGTCTTCCAGCGCAATATCCTGGTATGGCTGTAGAAGCCCTATGAAGCACAAATAAATAGCATGGGCAGCAGTTGTCTAAAAAACGTGCCACCGCCGACTGGAGGGCAGATCCGAAGAGGGGGTGATTATGTATTTTGGGCAGCACGTGACGTCACTACGGCACTCGTGGCTGGCGGCACTCGTAGTCGTTATAGATACGTTATACTTCCGCACGTGTCTTCCAGCACAATTTCCTCGTACGGTTGTAGAAGCCCTATGAAGCACAAATAAATAGCGTGGGAAGCAGTTGTCTGCACAATGTGCCACTGCCGCCTTGAGGGCGGATCCGAAGAGGGGATGATTATGTATTTTGGGCAGCACGTGGCGTCACTGCGGCACTCGTGGCTGGCGGCACTCGTAGGCGTTGTAGATACGTTACTCTTCCGCACGTGTCTTCCACTGCGATCTCCTCGTACGGTTGTAGAAGCCCTATGAGGCACAAATAAATAGCATGGGAAGCAGTTGTCTGCACAACGTGCCACTGCCGACTGGAGGGAAGATCCGAAGAGGGGATGATTATGTATTTTGGGCAGCACGTGACGTCACTACGGCACTCGTGGCTGGCGGCACTCGTAGGTGTTGTAGATACGTTACTCTTCCGCACGTGTCATCCAGCGCAATTTCCTGGTACGGTTGTAGAAGCCCTATGAAGCACAAATAAATAGCATGGGAAGCAGTTGTCTGCACAACGTGCCACTGCCGACTGGAGGGAAGATCCGAAGAGGGGATGATTATGTATTTTGGGCAGTACGTGACGTCACTACGGCACTCGTGGCTGGCGGCACTCGTAGGTGTTGTAGATGCGTTACACTTCCGCACGTGTCTTCCAGCGCAATTTCCTGGTACGGTTGTAGAAGCCCTATGAAGCACAAATAAATAGCATGGGCAGCAGTTCTCTACAAAACGTGCCACCGCCGACTGGAGGGCAGATCCGAAGAGGGGATGATTATGTATTTTGGGCTGCACGTGACGTCACTACGGCACTCGTGGCTGGAGGCACTCGTAGGCGTTATAGATACGTTACTCTTGCGCACGTGTCTTCCAGCGCAATTTCCTGGTGCGGTTGTAGAAGCACTATGAAGCACAAATAAATAGCATGGGAAGCAGTTGTCTGCACAACGTGCCACCGCCGACTGGAGGGCAGATCCGAAGAGGGGATGATTATGTATTTTGGGCAGCACGTGACGTCAATACGGCACTCGTGGCTGGCGGCACTCGTAGGCGTTGTAGATACGTTACTCTTCCGCACGTGTCTTCCAGTGCAATTTCCTGGTATGGTTGTAGAAGCCCTATGAAGCACAAATAAATAGCATGGGCAGCAGTTGTCTACAAAACGTGCCACCGCCGACTGGAGGGCAGATCCGAAGAGGGGGTGATTATGTATTTTGGGCAGCACGTGACGTCACTACGGCACTCGTGGCTGGCCGCACTCGTAGGCGTTATAGATACGTTACTCTTCCGCACGTGTCTTCCAGCGCAATTTTCTGGTACGGTTGTAGAAGCCCTATGAAGCACAAATAGATAGCATGGGAAGCAGTTGTCTGCACAACGTGCCACCGCCGACTGGAGGGCAGATCCGAATAGCGGATGATTACGTATTTTGGGCAGCACGTGACGTCACTACGGCACTCGTGGCTGGCGGCACTCGTAGGCGTTGTAGATACGTTACTCTTTCGCACGTGTCTTCCAGCGCAATTTCCTGGTACGGTTGTAGAAGCCCTATGAAGCACAAATAGCATGGGCAGCAGTTGTCTACACAACGTGCCACCGCCGACTGGAGGGCAGATCCGAAGAGGGGATGATTGTGTACTTTGGGCAGCACGTGACGTCACTACGGCACTCGTGGCTGGCGGCACTCGTAGGCGTTATAGATACGTTATTCTGCCGCACGTGTCTTCCAGCGCAATTTCCTCGTACGGTTGTAGAAGACCTATGAAGCACAAATAAATAGCATGGGAAGCAGTTGACTGCACAATGTGCCACTGCCGACTTGAGGGTGGATCCGAAGAGGGGATGATTATGTATTTTGGGCAGCACGTGACGTCACTACGGCACTCGTGGCTGGCGGCACTCGTAGGCGTTGTAGATACGTTACTCTTCCGCACGTGTCTTCCAGCGCAATTTCCTCGTACGGTTGTAGAAGCCCTGTGAAGCACAAATAAATAGCATGGGAAGCAGTTGTCTGCACAATGTGCCACTGCCGACTTGAGGGCGGATCCGAAGAGGGGATGATTATGTATTTTGGGCAGCACTTGACGTCACTACGGCACTCGTGGCTGGCGGCACTCGTAGGCGTTATAGATACGTTATTCTTCCGCACGTGTCTTCAGCGCAATTTCCTTGTACGGTTGTAGAAGCCCTATGAAGCACAAATAAATAGCATGGGAAGCAGTTGTCTGCACAATGTGCCACTGCCGACTTGAGGGCGGATCCGAAGAGGGGATGATTATGTATTTTGGGCAGCACGTGGCGTCACTGCGGCACTCGTGGCTGGCGGCACTCGTAGGCGTTATAGATACGTTACTCTTCCGCACGTGTCTTCCATTGCGATTTCCTCGTACGGTTGTAGAAGCCCTATGAAGCACAAATAAATAGCATGGGAAGCAGTTGTCTGCACAACGTGCCACTGCCGACTGGAGGGAAGATCCGAAGAGGGGATGATTATGTATTTTGGGCAGCACGTGACGTCAATACGGCACTCGTGGCTGGCGGCACTCTTAGGCGTTGTAGATACGTTACTCTTCCGCACGTGTCATCCAGTGCAATTTCCTGGTATGGTTGTAGAAGCCCTATGAAGCACAAATAAATAGCATGGGAAGCAGTTGTCTGCACAACGTGCCACCGCCGACTGGAGGGCAGATCCGAAGAGGGGATGATTATGTATTTTGGGCAGCACGTGACGTCACTACGGCACTCGTGGCTGGCAAGACTCGTAGGCGTTGTAGATACGTTACTCTTCCGCACGTGTCTTCCAGCGCAATATCCTGGTATGGCTGTAGAAGCCCTATGAAGCACATATAAATAGCATGGGCAGCAGTTGTCTACAAAACGTGCCACCGCCGACTGGAGGGCAGATCCGAAGCGGGGGTGATTATGTATTTTGGGCAGCACGTGACGTCACTACGGCACTCGTGGCTGGCGGCACTCGTAGGCGTTATAGATACGTTACTCTTCCGAACGTGTCTTCCATTGCGATTTCCTCGTACGGTTGTAGAAGCCCTATGAAGCACAAATAAATAGCATGGGAAGCAGTTGTCTGCACAGCGTGCCACTGCCGACTGGAGGGAAGATCCGAAGAGGGGATGATTATGTATTTTGGGCAGCACGTGACGTCAATACGGCACTCGTGGCTGGCGGCACTCGTAGGCGTTGTAGATACGTTACTCTTCCGCACGTGTCTTCCGGTGCAATTTCCTGGTATGGTTGTAGAAGCCCTATGAAGCACAAATAAATAGCATGGGAAGCAGTTGTCTGCACAACGTGCCACCGCCGACTGGAGGGCAGATCCGAAGAGGGGATGATTATGTATTTTGGGCAGCACGTGACGTCACTACGGCACTCGTGGCTGGCGGCACTCGTAGTCGTTGTAGATACGTTATACTTCCGCACGTGTCTTCCAGCACAATTTCCTCGTACGGTTGTAGAAGCCCTATGAAGCACAAATAAATAGCGTGGGAAGCAGTTGTCTGCACAATGTGCCACTGCCGCCTTGAGGGCGGATCCGAAGAGGGGATGATTATGTATTTTGGGCAGCACGTGGCGTCACTGCGGCACTCGTGGCTGGCGGCACTCGTAGGCGTTGTAGATACGTTACTCTTCCGCACGTGTCTTCCACTGCGATCTCCTCGTACGGTTGTAGAAGCCCTATGAAGCACAAATAAATAGCATGGGAAGCAGTTGTCTGCACAACGTGCCACTGCCGACTGGAGGGAAGATCCGAAGAGGGGATGATTATGTATTTTGGGCAGCACGTGACGTCACTACGGCACTCGTGGCTGGCGGCACTCGTAGGTGTTGTAGATACGTTACTCTTCCGCACGTGTCATCCAGCGCAATTTCCTGGTACGGTTGTAGAAGCCCTATGAAGCACAAATAAATAGCATGGGAAGCAGTTGTCTGCACAACGTGCCACTGCCGACTGGAGGGAAGATCCGAAGAGGGGATGATTATGTATTTTGGGCAGTATGTGACGTCACTACGGCACTCGTGGCTGCGGCACTCGTAGGTGTTGTAGCTGCGTTACACTTCCGCACGTGTCTTCCAGCGCAATTTCCTGGTACGGTTGTAGAAGCCCTATGAAGCACAAATAAATAGCATGGGAAGCAGTTGTCTGCACAACGTGCCACCGCCGACTGGAGGGCAGATCCGAAGAGGGGATGATTATGTATTTTGGGCTGCACGTGACGTCACTACGGCACTCGTGGCTGGAGGCACTCGTAGGCGTTATAGATACGTTACTCTTGCGCACGTGTCTTCCAGCGCAATTTCCTGGTGCGGTTGTAGAAGCCCTATGAAGCACAAATAAATAGCATGGGAAGCAGTTGTCTGCACAACGTGCCACCGCCGACTGGAGGGCAGATCCGAAGAGGGGATTATTATGTATTTTGGGCAGCACGTGACGTCAATACGGCACTCGTGGCTGGCGGCACTCGTAGGCGTTGTAGATACGTTACTCTTCCGCACGTGTCTTCCAGTGCAATTTCCTGGTATGGTTGTAGAAGCCCTATGAAGCACAAATAGCATGGGAAGCAGTTGTCTGCACAACGTGCCACCGCCGACTGGAGGGCAGATATGAAGAGGTGATGATTATGCATTTTGGGCAGCACATGACGTCACTACGGCACTCGTGGCTGGCGGCACTCGTAGGTGTTGTAGATACGTTACTCTTCCGCACGTGTCTTTCAGCGCAATTTCCTGGTACGTTTGTAGAAGCCCTATGAAGCACAAATAAATAGCATGGGCAGCAGTTGTCTACAAAGCGTGCCACCGCCGACTGGAGGGCAGATCCGAAGAGGGGGTGATTATGTATTTTGGGCAGCACGTGACGTCACTACGGCACTCGTGGCTGGCCGCACTCGTAGGCGTTGTAGATACGTTACTCTTCCGCACGTGTCTTCCAGCGCAATTTTCTGGTACGGTTGTAGAAGCCCTATGAAGCACAAATAGATAGCATGGGAAGCAGTTGTCTGCACAACGTGCCACCGCCGACTGGAGGGCAGATCCGAATAGGGGATGATTACGTATTTTGGGCAGCACGTGACGTCACTACGGCACTCGTGGCTGGCGGCACTCGTAGGCGTTGTAGATACGTTACTCTTTCGCTCGTGTCTTCCAGCGCAATTTCTTGGTACGGTTGTAGAAGCCCTATGAAGCACAAATAGCATGGGCAGCAGTTGTCTACACAACGTGCCACCGCCGACTGGAGGGCAGATCCGAAGAGGGGATGATTGTGTACTTTGGGCAGCACGTGACGTCACTACGGCACTCGTGGCTGGCGGCACTCGTAGGCGTTATAGATACGTTATTCTGCCGCACGTGTCTTCCAGCGCAATTTCCTCGTACGGTTGTAGAAGACCTATGAAGCACAAATAAATAGCATGGGAAGCAGTTGACTGCACAATGTGCCACTGCCGACTTGAGGGTGGATCCGAAGAGGGGATGATTATGTATTTTGGGCAGCACGTGACGTCACTACGGCACTCGTGGCTGGCGGCACTCGTAGGCGTTATAGATACGTTATTCTTCCGCACGTGTCTTCCAGTGCAATTTCCTGGTACGGGTGTAGAAGCCCTATGAAGCACAAATAAATAGCATGGGAAGCAGTTGTCTGCACAACGTGCCACCGCCGACTGGAGGGCAGATCCGAAGAGGGGAAGATTATGTATTTTGGGCAGCACGTGACGTCACTACGGCACTCGTGGCTGGCGGCACTCGTAGGCGTTGTAGATACGTTACTCTTCCGCACGTGTCTAGCGCAATTTCCTGGTACGGTTGTAAAAGCCCTATGAAGCACAAATAAATAGTATGGGAAGCAGTTGTCTGCACAACGTGCCACCACCGACTGGAGGGAAGATCCGAAGAGGGGATGATTATGTATTTTGGGCAGCACGTGACGTCAATACGGCACTCGTGGCTGGCGGCACTCGTAGGCGTTGTAGATACGTTACTCTTCCGCACGTGTCTTCCAGTGCAATTTCCTGGTATGGTTGTAGAAGCCCTATGAAGCACAAATAGCATGGGAAGCAGTTGTCTGCACAACGTGCCACCGCCGACTGGAGGGCAGATATGAAGAGGTGATGATTATGCATTTTGGGCAGCACATGACGTCACTACGGCACTCGTGGCTGGCGGCACTCGTAGGTGTTGTAGATACGTTACTCTTCCGCACGTGTCTTTCAGCGCAATTTCCTGGTACGTTTGTAGAAGCCCTATGAAGCACAAATAAATAGCATGGGCAGCAGTTGTCTACAAAGCATGCCACCGCCGACTGGAGGGCAGATCCGAAGAGGGGGTGATTATGTATTTTGGGCAGCACGTGACGTCACTACGGCACTCGTGGCTGGCCGCACTCGTAGGCGTTGTAGATACGTTACTCTTCCGCACGTGTCTTCCAGCGCAATTTTCTGGTACGGTTGTAGAAGCCCTATGAAGCACAAATAGATAGCATGGGAAGCAGTTGTCTGCACAACGTGCCACCGCCGACTGGAGGGCAGATCCGAATAGGGGATGATTACGTATTTTGGGCAGCACGTGACGTCACTACGGCACTCGTGGCTGGCGGCACTCGTAGGCGTTGTAGATACGTTACTCTTTCGCACGTGTCTTCCAGCGCAATTTCCTGGTACGGTTGTAGAAGCCCTATGAAGCACAAATAGCATGGGCAGCAGTTGTCTACACAACGTGCCACCGCCGACTGGAGGGCAGATCCGAAGAGGGGATGATTGTGTACTTTGGGCAGCACGTGACGTCACTACGGCACTCGTGGCTGGCGGCACTCGTAGGCGTTATAGATACGTTATTCTGCCGCACGTGTCTTCCAGCGCAATTTCCTCGTACGGTTGTAGAAGACCTATGAAGCACAAATAAATAGCATGGGAAGCAGTTGACTGCACAATGTGCCACTGCCGACTTGAGGGTGGATCCGAAGAGGGGATGATTATGTATTTTGGGCAGCACGTGACGTCACTACGGCACTCGTGGCTGGCGGCACTCGTAGGCGTTATAGATACGTTATTCTTCCGCACGTGTCTTCCAGTGCAATTTCCTGGTACGGGTGTAGAAGCCCTATGAAGCACAAATAAATAGCATGGGAAGCAGTTGTCTGCACAACGTGCCACCGCCGACTGGAGGGCAGATCCGAAGAGGGGAAGATTATGTATTTTGGGCAGCACGTGACGTCACTACGGCACTCGTGGCTGGCGGCACTCGTAGGCGTTGTAGATACGTTACTCTTCCGCACGTGTCTAGCGCAATTTCCTGGTACGGTTGTAGAAGCCCTATGAAGCACAAATAAATAGTATGGGAAGCAGTTGTCTGCACAACGTGCCACCGCCGACTGGAGGGAAGATCCGAAGAGGGGATGATTATGTATTTTGGGCAGCACGTGACGTCACTACGGCACTCGTGGCCTGCGGCACTCGTAGGTGTTGTAGATACGTTACTCTTCCGCACGTGTCTTCCAGCGCAATTTCCTGGTATGGTTGTAGAAGCCCTATGAAGAACAAATAAATAGCATGGGCAGCAGTTGTCTACAAAACGTGCCACCGCCGACTAGAGGGCAGATCCGAAGAGGGGATGATTGTGTACTTTGGGCAGCACGTGACGTCACTACGGCACTCGTGGCTGGCGGCACTCGTAGGCGTTATAGATACGTTATTCTGCCGCACGTGTCTTCCAGCGCAATTTCCTCGTACGGTTGTAGAAGACCTATGAAGCACAAATAAATAGCATGGGAAGCAGTTGACTGCACAATGTGCCACTGCCGACTTGAGGGTGGATCCGAAGAGGGGATGATTATGTATTTTGGGCAGCACGTGACGTCACTACGGCACTCGTGGCTGGCGGCACTCGTAGGCGTTGTAGATACGTTACTCTTCCGCACGTGTCTTCCAGCGCAATTTCCTCGTACGGTTGTAGAAGCCCTGTGAAGCACAAATAAATAGCATGGGAAGCAGTTGTCTGCACAATGTGCCACTGCCGACTTGAGGGCGGATCCGAAGAGGGGATGATTATGTATTTTGGGCAGCACTTGATGTCACTACGGCACTCGTGGCTGGCGGCACTCGTAGGCGTTATAGATCCGTTATTCTTCCGCACGTGTCTTCAGCGCAATTTCCTTGCACGGTTGTAGAAGCCCTATGAAGCACAAATAATTAGCATGGGAAGCAGTTGTCTGCACAATGTGCCACTGCCGACTTGAGGGCGGATCCGAAGAGGGGATGATTATGTATTTTGGGCAGCACGTGGCGTCACTGCGGCACTCGTGGCTGGCGGCACTCGTAGGCGTTATAGATACGTTACTCTTCCGCACGTGTCTTCCATTGCGATTTCCTCGTACGGTTGTAGAAGCCCTATGAAGCACAAATAAATAGCATGGGAAGCAGTTGTCTGCACAACGTGCCACTGCCGACTGGAGGGAAGATCCGAAGAGGGGATGATTATGTATTTTGGGCAGCACGTGACGTCAATACGGCACTCGTGGCTGGCGGCACTCTTAGGCGTTGTAGATACGTTACTCTTCCGCACGTGTCTTCCAGTGCAATTTCCTGGTATGGTTGTAGAAGCCCTATGAAGCACAAATAAATAGCATGGGAAGCAGTTGTCTGCACAACGTGCCACCGCCGACTGGAGGGCAGATCCGAAGAGGGGAAGATTATGTATTTTGGGCAGCACGTGACGTCACTACGGCACTCGTGGCTGGCGGCACTCGTAGGCGTTGTAGATACGTTACTCTTCCGCACGTGTCTAGCGCAATTTCCTGGTACGGTTGTAAAAGCCCTATGAAGCACAAATAAATAGTATGGGAAGCAGTTGTCTGCACAACGTGCCACCACCGACTGGAGGGAAGATCCGAAGAGGGGATGATTATGTATTTTGGGCAGCACGTGACGTCAATACGGCACTCGTGGCTGGCGGCACTCGTAGGCGTTGTAGATACGTTACTCTTCCGCACGTGTCTTCCAGTGCAATTTCCTGGTATGGTTGTAGAAGCCCTATGAAGCACAAATAGCATGGGAAGCAGTTGTCTGCACAACGTGCCACCGCCGACTGGAGGGCAGATATGAAGAGGTGATGATTATGCATTTTGGGCAGCACATGACGTCACTACGGCACTCGTGGCTGGCGGCACTCGTAGGTGTTGTAGATACGTTACTCTTCCGCACGTGTCTTTCAGCGCAATTTCCTGGTACGTTTGTAGAAGCCCTATGAAGCACAAATAAATAGCATGGGCAGCAGTTGTCTACAAAGCGTGCCACCGCCGACTGGAGGGCAGATCCGAAGAGGGGGTGATTATGTATTTTGGGCAGCACGTGACGTCACTACGGCACTCGTGGCTGGCCGCACTCGTAGGCGTTGTAGATACGTTACTCTTCCGCACGTGTCTTCCAGCGCAATTTTCTGGTACGGTTGTAGAAGCCCTATGAAGCACAAATAGATAGCATGGGAAGCAGTTGTCTGCACAACGTGCCACCGCCGACTGGAGGGCAGATCCGAATAGGGGATGATTACGTATTTTGGGCAGCACGTGACGTCACTACGGCACTCGTGGCTGGCGGCACTCGTAGGCGTTGTAGATACGTTACTCTTTCGCACGTGTCTTCCAGCGCAATTTCCTGGTACGGTTGTAGAAGCCCTATGAAGCACAAATAGCATGGGCAGCAGTTGTCTACACAACGTGCCACCGCCGACTGGAGGGCAGATCCGAAGAGGGGATGATTGTGTACTTTGGGCAGCACGTGACGTCACTACGGCACTCGTGGCTGGCGGCACTCGTAGGCGTTATAGATACGTTATTCTGCCGCACGTGTCTTCCAGCGCAATTTCCTCGTACGGTTGTAGAAGACCTATGAAGCACAAATAAATAGCATGGGAAGCAGTTGACTGCACAATGTGCCACTGCCGACTTGAGGGTGGATCCGAAGAGGGGATGATTATGTATTTTGGGCAGCACGTGACGTCACTACGGCACTCGTGGCTGGCGGCACTCGTAGGCGTTGTAGATACGTTACTCTTCCGCACGTGTCTTCCAGCGCAATTTCCTCGTACGGTTGTAGAAGCCCTGTGAAGCACAAATAAATAGCATGGGAAGCAGTTGTCTGCACAATGTGCCACTGCCGACTTGAGGGCGGATCCGAAGAGGGGATGATTATGTATTTTGGGCAGCACTTGACGTCACTACGGCACTCGTGGCTGGCGGCACTCGTAGGCGTTATAGATCCGTTATTCTTCCGCACGTGTCTTCAGCGCAATTTCCTTGCACGGTTGTAGAAGCCCTATGAAGCACAAATAATTAGCATGGGAAGCAGTTGTCTGCACAATGTGCCACTGCCGACTTGAGGGCGGATCCGAAGAGGGGATGATTATGTATTTTGGGCAGCACGTGGCGTCACTGCGGCACTCGTGGCTGGCGGCACTCGTAGGCGTTATAGATACGTTACTCTTCCGCACGTGTCTTCCATTGCGATTTCCTCGTACGGTTGTAGAAGCCCTATGAAGCACAAATAAATAGCATGGGAAGCAGTTGTCTGCACAACGTGCCACTGCCGACTGGAGGGAAGATCCGAAGAGGGGATGATTATGTATTTTGGGCAGCACGTGACGTCAATACGGCACTCGTGGCTGGCGGCACTCTTAGGCGTTGTAGATACGTTACTCTTCCGCACGTGTCTTCCAGTGCAATTTCCTGGTATGGTTGTAGAAGCCCTATGAAGCACAAATAAATAGCATGGGAAGCAGTTGTCTGCACAACGTGCCACCGCCGACTGGAGGGCAGATCCGAAGAGGGGAAGATTATGTATTTTGGGCAGCACGTGACGTCACTACGGCACTCGTGGCTGGCGGCACTCGTAGGCGTTGTAGATACGTTACTCTTCCGCACGTGTCTAGCGCAATTTCCTGGTACGGTTGTAAAAGCCCTATGAAGCACAAATAAATAGTATGGGAAGCAGTTGTCTGCACAACGTGCCACCACCGACTGGAGGGAAGATCCGAAGAGGGGATGATTATGTATTTTGGGCAGCACGTGACGTCAATACGGCACTCGTGGCTGGCGGCACTCGTAGGCGTTGTAGATACGTTACTCTTCCGCACGTGTCTTCCAGTGCAATTTCCTGGTATGGTTGTAGAAGCCCTATGAAGCACAAATAGCATGGGAAGCAGTTGTCTGCACAACGTGCCACCGCCGACTGGAGGGCAGATATGAAGAGGTGATGATTATGCATTTTGGGCAGCACATGACGTCACTACGGCACTCGTGGCTGGCGGCACTCGTAGGTGTTGTAGATACGTTACTCTTCCGCACGTGTCTTTCAGCGCAATTTCCTGGTACGTTTGTAGAAGCCCTATGAAGCACAAATAAATAGCATGGGCAGCAGTTGTCTACAAAGCGTGCCACCGCCGACTGGAGGGCAGATCCGAAGAGGGGGTGATTATGTATTTTGGGCAGCACGTGACGTCACTACGGCACTCGTGGCTGGCCGCACTCGTAGGCGTTGTAGATACGTTACTCTTCCGCACGTGTCTTCCAGCGCAATTTTCTGGTACGGTTGTAGAAGCCCTATGAAGCACAAATAGATAGCATGGGAAGCAGTTGTCTGCACAACGTGCCACCGCCGACTGGAGGGCAGATCCGAATAGGGGATGATTACGTATTTTGGGCAGCACGTGACGTCACTACGGCACTCGTGGCTGGCGGCACTCGTAGGCGTTGTAGATACGTTACTCTTTCGCACGTGTCTTCCAGCGCAATTTCCTGGTACGGTTGTAGAAGCCCTATGAAGCACAAATAGCATGGGCAGCAGTTGTCTACACAACGTGCCACCGCCGACTGGAGGGCAGATCCGAAGAGGGGATGATTGTGTACTTTGGGCAGCACGTGACGTCACTACGGCACTCGTGGCTGGCGGCACTCGTAGGCGTTATAGATACGTTATTCTGCCGCACGTGTCTTCCAGCGCAATTTCCTCGTACGGTTGTAGAAGACCTATGAAGCACAAATAAATAGCATGGGAAGCAGTTGACTGCACAATGTGCCACTGCCGACTTGAGGGTGGATCCGAAGAGGGGATGATTATGTATTTTGGGCAGCACGTGACGTCACTACGGCACTCGTGGCTGGCGGCACTCGTAGGCGTTATAGATACGTTATTCTTCCGCACGTGTCTTCCAGTGCAATTTCCTGGTACGGGTGTAGAAGCCCTATGAAGCACAAATAAATAGCATGGGAAGCAGTTGTCTGCACAACGTGCCACCGCCGACTGGAGGGCAGATCCGAAGAGGGGAAGATTATGTATTTTGGGCAGCACGTGACGTCACTACGGCACTCGTGGCTGGCGGCACTCGTAGGCGTTGTAGATACGTTACTCTTCCGCACGTGTCTAGCGCAATTTCCTGGTACGGTTGTAGAAGCCCTATGAAGCACAAATAAATAGTATGGGAAGCAGTTGTCTGCACAACGTGCCACCGCCGACTGGAGGGAAGATCCGAAGAGGGGATGATTATGTATTTTGGGCAGCACGTGACGTCACTACGGCACTCGTGGCCTGCGGCACTCGTAGGTGTTGTAGATACGTTACTCTTCCGCACGTGTCTTCCAGCGCAATTTCCTGGTATGGTTGTAGAAGCCCTATGAAGAACAAATAAATAGCATGGGCAGCAGTTGTCTACAAAACGTGCCACCGCCGACTAGAGGGCAGATCCGAAGAGGGGATGATTGTGTACTTTGGGCAGCACGTGACGTCCCTACGGCACTCGTGGCTGGCGGCACTCGTAGGCGTTATAGATACGTTATTCTGCCGCACGTGTCTTCCAGCGCAATTTCCTCGTACGGTTGTAGAAGACCTATGAAGCACAAATAAATAGCATGGGAAGCAGTTGACTGCACAATGTGCCACTGCCGACTTGAGGGTGGATCCGAAGAGGGGATGATTATGTATTTTGGGCAGCACGTGACGTCACTACGGCACTCGTGGCTGGCGGCACTCGTAGGCGTTGTAGATACGTTACTCTTCCGCACGTGTCTTCCAGCGCAATTTCCTCGTACGGTTGTAGAAGCCCTGTGAAGCACAAATAAATAGCATGGGAAGCAGTTGTCTGCACAATGTGCCACTGCCGACTTGAGGGCGGATCCGAAGAGGGGATGATTATGTATTTTGGGCAGCACTTGACGTCACTACGGCACTCGTGGCTGGCGGCACTCGTAGGCGTTATAGATACGTTATTCTTCCGCACGTGTCTTCAGCGCAATTTCCTTGCACGGTTGTAGAAGCCCTATGAAGCACAAATAATTAGCATGGGAAGCAGTTGTCTGCACAATGTGCCACTGCCGACTTGAGGGCGGATCCGAAGAGGGGATGATTATGTATTTTGGGCAGCACGTGGCGTCACTGCGGCACTCGTGGCTGGCGGCACTCGTAGGCGTTATAGATACGTTACTCTTCCGCACGTGTCTTCCATTGCGATTTCCTCGTACGGTTGTAGAAGCCCTATGAAGCACAAATAAATAGCATGGGAAGCAGTTGTCTGCACAACGTGCCACTGCCGACTGGAGGGAAGATCCGAAGAGGGGATGATTATGTATTTTGGGCAGCACGTGACGTCAATACGGCACTCGTGGCTGGCGGCACTCTTAGGCGTTGTAGATACGTTACTCTTCCGCACGTGTCTTCCAGTGCAATTTCCTGGTATGGTTGTAGAAGCCCTATGAAGCACAAATAAATAGCATGGGAAGCAGTTGTCTGCACAACGTGCCACCGCCGACTGGAGGGCAGATCCGAAGAGGGGATGATTATGTATTTTGGGCAGCACGTGACGTCACTACGGCACTCGTGGCTGGCAACACTCGTAGGCGTTGTAGATACGTTACTCTTCCGCACGTGTCTTCCAGCGCAATATCCTGGTATGGCTGTAGAAGCCCTATGAAGCACATATAAATAGCATGGGCAGCAGTTGTCTACAAAACGTGCCACCGCCGACTGGAGGGCAGATCCGAAGCGGGGGTGATTATGTATTTTGGGCAGCACGTGACGTCACTACGGCACTCGTGGCTGGCGGCACTCGTAGGCGTTATAGATACGTTACTCTTCCGCACGTGTCTTCCATTGCGATTTCCTCGTACGGTTGTAGAAGCCCTATGAAGCACAAATAAATAGCATGGGAAGCAGTTGTCTGCACAACGTGCCACTGCCGACTGGAGGGAAGATCCGAAGAGGGGATGATTATGTATTTTGGGCAGCACGTGACGTCAATACGGCACTCGTGGCTGGCGGCACTCGTAGGCGTTGTAGATACGTTACTCTTCCGCACGTGTCTTCCGGTGCAATTTCCTGGTATGGTTGTAGAAGCCCTATGAAGCACAAATAAATAGCATGGGAAGCAGTTGTCTGCACAACGTGCCACCGCCGACTGGAGGGCAGATCCGAAGAGGGGATGATTATGTATTTTGGGCAGCACGTGACGTCACTACGGCACTCGTGGCTGGCGGCACTCGTAGTCGTTGTAGATACGTTATACTTCCGCACGTGTCTTCCAGCACAATTTCCTCGTACGGTTGTAGAAGCCCTATGAAGCACAAATAAATAGCGTGGGAAGCAGTTGTCTGCACAATGTGCCACTGCCGCCTTGAGGGCGGATCCGAAGAGGGGATGATTATGTATTTTGGGCAGCACGTGGCGTCACTGCGGCACTCGTGGCTGGCGGCACTCGTAGGCGTTGTAGATACGTTACTCTTCCGCACGTGTCTTCCACTGCGATCTCCTCGTACGGTTGTAGAAGCCCTATGAAGCACAAATAAATAGCATGGGAAGCAGTTGTCTGCACAACGTGCCACCGCCGACTGGAGGGCAGATCCGAAGAGGGGATGATTATGTATTTTGGGCTGCACGTGACGTCACTACGGCACTCGTGGCTGGAGGCACTCGTAGGCGTTATAGATACGTTACTCTTGCGCACGTGTCTTCCAGCGCAATTTCCTGGTGCGGTTGTAGAAGCCCTATGAAGCACAAATAAATAGCATGGGAAGCAGTTGTCTGCACAACGTGCCACCGCCGACTGGAGGGCAGATCCGAAGAGGTGATGATTATGCATTTTGGGCAGCACATGACGTCACTACGGCACTCGTGGCTGGCGGCACTCGTAGGTGTTGTAGATGCGTTACTCTTCCGCACGTGTCTTTCAGCGCAATTTCCTGGTACGTTTGTAGAAGCCCTATGAAGCACAAATAAATAGCATGGGCAGCAGTTGTCTACAAAACGTGCCACCGCCGACTGGAGGGCAGATCCGAAGAGGGGGTGATTATGTATTTTGGGCAGCACGTGACGTCACTACGGCACTCGTGGCTGGCCGCACTCGTAGGCGTTGTAGATACATTACTCTTCCGCACGTGTCTTCCAGCGCAATTTTCTGGTACGGTTGTAGAAGCCCTATGAAGCACAAATAGATAGCATGGGAAGCAGTTGTCTGCACAACGTGCCACCGCCGACTGGAGGGCAGATCCGAATAGGGGATGATTACGTATTTTGGGCAGCACGTGACGTCACTACGGCACTCGTGGCTGGCGGCACTCGTAGGCGTTGTAGATACGTTACTCTTTCGCACGTGTCTTCCAGCGCAATTTCCTGGTACGGTTGTAGAAGCCCTATGAAGCACAAATAGCATGGGCAGCAGTTGTCTACACAACGTGCCACCGCCGACTGGAGGGCAGATCCGAAGAGGGGATGATTGTGTACTTTGGGCAGCACGTGACGTCACTACGGCACTCGTGGCTGGCGGCACTCGTAGGCGTTATAGATACGTTATTCTGCCGCACGTGTCTTCCAGCGCAATTTCCTCGTACGGTTGTAGAAGACCTATGAAGCACAAATAAATAGCATGGGAAGCAGTTGACTGCACAATGTGCCACTGCCGACTTGAGGGTTGATCCGAAGAGGGGATGATTATGTATTTTGGGCAGCACGTGACGTCACTACGGCACTCGTGGCTGGCGGCACTCGTAGGCGTTATAGATACGTTATTCTTCCGCACGTGTCTTCCAGCGCAATTTCCTGGTACGGTTGTAGAAGCCCTATGAAGCACAAATAAATAGCATGGGCAGCAGTTGTCTACAAAACGTGCCACCGCCGACTGGAGGGCAGATCCGAAGAGGGGATGATTATGTATTTTGGGCTGCACGTGACGTCACTACGGCACTCGCGGCTGGAGGCACTCGTAGGCGTTATAGATACGTTATTCTTCCGCACGTGTCTTCCAGCGCAATTTCCTGGTACGGGTGTAGAAGCCCTATGAAGCACAAATAAATAGCATGGGAAGCAGTTGTCTGCACAACGTGCCACCGCCGACTGGAGGGCAGATCCGAAGAGGGGAAGATTATGTATTTTGGGCAGCACGTGACGTCACTACGGCACTCGTGGCTGGCGGCACTCGTAGGCGTTGTAGATACGTTACTCTTCCGCACGTGTCTAGCGCAATTTCCTGGTACGGTTGTAGAAGCCCTATGAAGCACAAATAAATAGTATGGGAAGCAGTTGTCTGCACAACGTGCCACCGCCGACTGGAGGGAAGATCCGAAGAGGGGATGATTATGTATTTTGGGCAGCACGTGACGTCACTACGGCACTCGTGGCCTGCGGCACTCGTAGGTGTTGTAGATACGTTACTCTTCCGCACGTGTCTTCCAGCGCAATTTCCTGGTATGGTTGTAGAAGCCCTATGAAGAACAAATAAATAGCATGGGCAGCAGTTGTCTACAAAACGTGCCACCGCCGACTAGAGGGCAGATCCGAAGAGGGAATGATTATGTATTTTGGGCAGC
This sequence comes from Amblyomma maculatum, assembly GCF_055883805.1. NCBI lineage: Eukaryota > Metazoa > Arthropoda > Arachnida > Ixodida > Ixodidae > Amblyomma > Amblyomma maculatum. The sequence goes on along the minus strand of NC_139351.1, from coordinate 12,677,135 downwards.
ACGTGACGTCACTACGGCACTCGTGGCTGGCGGCACTCGTAGGCGTTGTAGATACGTTACTCTTCCGCACGTGTCTTCCAGCGCAATTTTCTGGTACGGTTGTAGAAGCCTATGAAGCACAAATAGATAGCATGGGAAGCAGTTGTCTGCACAACGTGCCAACGCCGACTGGAGGGCAGATCCGAAGAGGGGATGATTATGTATTTTGGGCAGCACGTGACGTCACTACGGCACTCGTGGCTGGCGACACTCGTAGGCGTTGTAGATACGTTACTCTTCCGCACGTGTCTTCAAGCGCAATTTTCTGGTACGGTTGTAGAAGCCCTATGAAGCACAAATAGATAGCATGGGAAGCAGTTGTCTGCACAACGTGCCACCGCCGACTGGAGGGCAGATCCGAAGAGGGGATGATTATGTATTTTGATCAGCACGTGACGTCACTACGGCACTCGTGGCTGGCGACACTACGTTACTCTTCCGCACGTGTCTTCCAGCGCAATATCCTGGTATGGCTGTAGAAGCCCTATGAAGCACAAATAAATAGCATGGGCAGCAGTTGTCTACAAAACGTGCCACCGCCGACTGCAGGGCAGATCCGAAGAGGGGGTGATTATGTATTTTGGGCAGCGCGTGACGTCACTACGGCACTCGTGGCTGGCGGCACTCGTAGGCGTTGTAGATACGTTACTCTTCCGCACGTGTCTTCCAGCGCAGTTTTCTGGTACTGTTGTAGAAGCCCTATGAAGCACAAATCGATAGCATGGGAAGCAGTTGTCTGCACAACGTGCCACCGCCGACTGGAGGGCAGATCCGAAGAGGGGATGATTATGTATTTTGGGCAGCACGTGACATCACTACGGCACTCGTGGCTGGCGGCACTCGTAGGCGTTGTAGATAGGTTACTCTTCCGCACGTGTCTTCCAGCGGAATTTCCTCGTACGGTTGTAGAAGCCCTATGAAGCACAAATAAATAGCATGGGAAGCAGTTGTCTGCACAATGTGCCACTGCCGTCTTGAGGGCGGATCCGAAGAGGGGATGATTATGTATTTTGGGCAGCACGTGACGTCACTACGGCACTCGTGGCTGGCGGCACTCGTAGGCGTTATAGATACGTTATTCTTCCGCACGTGTCTTCAGCGCAATTTCCTTGTACGGTTGAAAAAGCCCTATGAAGCACAAATAAATAGCATGGGAAGCAGTTGTCTGCACAATGTGCCACTGCCGACTTGAGGGCGGATCCGAAGAGGGGCTGATTATGTATTTTGGGCAGCACGTGGCGTCACTGCGGCACTCGTAGGCGTTATAGATACGTTACTCTTCCGCACGTGTCTTCCATTGCGATTTCCTCGTACGGTTGTAGAAGCCCTATAAAGCACAAATAAATAGCATGGGAAGCAGTTGTCTGCACAACGTGCCACTGCCGACTGGAGGGAAGATCCGAAGAGGGGATGATTATATATTTTGGGCAGCACGTGACGTCACTACGGCACTCGTGGCTGGCGGCACTCGTAGGTGTTGTAGATACGTTGCTCTTCCGCACGTGTCTTCCAGCGCAATTTCCTGGTACGGTTGTAGAAGCCCTATGAAGCACAAATAAATAGCAGGGGAAGCAGTTGTCTGCACAACGTGCCACTGCCGACTGGAGGGAAGATCCGAAGAGGGGATGATTATGTATTTTGGGCAGCAAGTGACGTCACTACGGCACTCGTGGCTGGCGGCACACGTAGGTGTTGTAGATACGTTACTCTTCCGCACGTGTCTTACAGCGCAATTTCCTGGTACGGTTGTAGAAGCCCTATGAAGCACAAATAAATGGCATGGGAAGCAGTTGTCTGCACAACGTGCCACCGCCGACTGGAGGGCAGATCCGAAGAGGGGATGATTATGTATTTTGGGCAGCACGTGACGTCGATACGGCACTCGTGGCTGGTGGCACTCGTAGGCGTTGTAGTTACGTTACTCGTCCGCACGTGTCTTCCAGTGCAATTTCCTGGTATGGTTGTAGAAGCCGTATGAAGCACAAATTAATAGCATGGGAAGCAGTTGTCTGCACAACGTGCCACCGCCGACTGGAGGGCAGATCCGAAGAGGTGATGATTATGTATTTTGGGCAGCCCGTGACGTCACTACGGCACTCGTGGCTGGCGGCACTCGTAGGTGTTGTAGATACGTTACTCTTCCGCACGTGTCTTCCAGCGCAATTTTCTGGTACGGTTGTAGAAGCCCTATGAAGCACAAATAAATAGCATGGGCAGCAGTTGTCTACTGAAACGTGCCACCGCCGACTGGAGGGCAGATCCGAAGAGGGGGTGATTATGTATTTTGGGCAGCACGTGACGTCACTACGGCACTCGTGGCTGGCCGCACTCGTAGGCGTTGTAGATACGTTACTCTTCCGCACGTGTCTTCCAGCGAAATTTTCTGGTACGGTTGTAGAAGCCCTATGAAGCACAAAAAGATAGCATGGGAAGCAGTTGTCTGCACAACGTGCCACCGCCGACTGGAGGGCAGATCCGAATAGGGGATGATTACGTATTTTGGGAAGCACGTGACGTCACTACGGCACTCGTAGGCGTTGTAGATACGTTACTCTTCCGCACGTGTCTTCCAGCGCAATTTCCTGGTACGGTTGTAGAAGCCTTATGAAGCACAAATAGCATGGGCAGCAGTTGTCTACACAACGTGCCACCGCCGACTGGAGGGCAGATCCGAAGAGGGGATGATTGTGTACTTTGGGCAGCACGTGACGTCACTACGGCACTCGTGGCTGGCGGCACTCGTAGGCGTTATAGATACGTTATTCTTCCGCACGTGTCTTCCAGCGCAATTTCCTTGTACGGTTGTAGATGCCCTATGAAGCACAAATAAATAGCATGGGAAGCAGTTGTCTGCACAATGTGCCACTGCCGACTTGAAGGCGGATCCGAAGAGGGGATGATTATGTATTTTGGGCAGCACGTGACGTCACTACGGCACTCGTGGCTGGCGGCACTCGTAGGCGTTATAGATACGTTATTCTTCCGCACGTGTCTTCCAGCGCAATTTCCTGGTACGGGTGTAGAAGCCCTATGAAGCACAAATAAATAGCATGGGAAGCAGTTGTCTGCACAACGTGCCACCGCCGAGTGGAGGGCAGATCCGAAGAGGGGATGATTATGTATTTTGGGCAGCACGTGACGTCACTACGGCACTCGTGGCTGGCGGCACTCGTAGGTGTTGTAGATATGTTACTCTTCCGCACGTGTCTTCCAGCGCAATTTCCTGGTACGGTTGTAGAAGCCCTATGAAGCACAAATAAATAGCATGGGCAGCAGTTGTCTACAAAACGTGCCACCGCCGACTAGAGGACAGATCCGAAGAGGGAATGATTATGTATTTTGCGCAGCACGTGACGTCACTACGGCACTCGTGGCTGGCGGCACTCGTAGGCATTGTAGATACGTTACTCTTCCGCACGTGTCTTCCAGCGCAATTTTCTGGTACGGTTGTAGAAGCCCTATGAAGCACAAATAGATAGCATGGGAAGCAGTTGTCTGCACAACGTGCCACCGCCGACTGGAGGGCAGATCCGAAGAGGGGATGATTATGTATTTTGGGCAGCACGTGACGTCACTACGGCACTCGTGGCTGGCGACACTCGTAGGCGTTGTAGATACGATACTCTTCCGCACGTGTCTTCCAGCGCAATTTTCTGGTACGGTTGTAGAAGCCCTATGAAGCACAAATAGATAGCATGGGAAGCAGTTGTCTACACAATGTGCCACCGCCGACTGGAGTGCAGATCCGAAGAGGGGAGGATTATGTATTTTGGGCAGCACGTGACGGCACTACGGCACTCGTGGCTGGCGACACTCGTAGGCGTTGTAGATACGTTACTCTTCCGCACGTGTCTTCCAGCGCAATATCCTAGTATGGCTGTAGAAGCCCTATGAAGCACAAATAAATAGCATGGGAAGCAGATGTCTGCACAACCTGCCACCGCCGACTGGAGGGCAGATCCGAAGAGGGGATGATTATGTATTTTGGGCAGCACGTGACGTCATTACGGCACTCGTGGCTGGCGGCACTCGTAGGCGTTGTAGATACGTTGCTCTTCCGCACGTGTCTTCCAGCGCAATTTCCTGGTACGGTTGTAGAAGCCCTATGAAGCACAAATAAATAGCATGGGAAGCAGTTGTCTGCACAATGTGCCACCGCCGACTGGAGGGCAGTTCCGAAGAGGGGATGATTATGTATTTTGGGCAGCACGTGACGTCAATACGGCACTCGTGGCTGGCGGCACTCGTAGGCGTTGTAGATACGTTACTCTTCCGCACGTGTCTTCCAGCGCAATTTTCTGGTACGGTTGTAGAAGCCCTATGAAGCACAAATAGATAGCATGGGAAGCAGTTGTCTGCACAACGGGCCACCGCCGACTGGAGGGCAGATCCGAAGAGGGGATGATTATGTATTTTGGGCAGCACGTGACGTCACTACGGCACTCGTGGCTGGCGACACTCGTAGGCGTTGTAGATACGTTACTCTTTCGCACGTGTCTTCCAGCGCAATTTTCTGGTACGGTTGTAGAAGCCCTATGAAGCACAAATAGCATGGGCAGCAGTTGTCTACACAACGTGCCACCGCCGACTGGAGGGCAGATCCGAAGAGGGGATGATTGTGTACTTTGGGCAGCACGTGACGTCACTACGGCACTCGTGGCTGGCGGCACTCGTAGGCGTTATAGATACGTTATTCTGCCGCACGTGTCTTCCAGCACAATTTCCTCGTACGGTTGTAGAAGCCCTATGAAGCACAAATAAATAGCATGGGAAGCAGTTGTCTGCACAACGTGCCACCGCCGACTGGAGGGAAGATCCGAAGAGGGGATGTTATGTATTTTGGGCAGCACGTGACGTCACTACGGCACTCGTGGCTGGCGGCACTCGTAGGTGTTGTAGATACGTTACTCTTCCGCACGTGTCTTCCAGCGCAATTTCCTGGTATGGTTGTAGAAGCCCTATGAAGAACAAATAAATAGCATGGGCAGCAGTTGTCTACAAAACGTGCCACCGCCGACTAGAGGGCAGATCCGAAGAGGGAATGATTATGTATTTTGGGCAGCACGTGACGTCACTACGGCACTCGTGGCTGGCGGCACTCGTAGGCGTTGTAGATACGTTACTCTTCCGCACGTGTCTTCCAGCGCAATTTTCTGGTACGGTTGTAGAAGCCCTATGAAGCACAAATAGATAGCATGGGAAGCAGTTGTCTGCACAACGTGCCACCGCCGACTGGAGGGCAGATCCGAAGAGGGGATGATTATGTATTTTGGGCAGCACGTGACGTCACTACGGCACTCGTGGCTGGCGACACTCGTAGGCGTTGTAGATACGTTACTCTTCCGCACGTGTCTTCCAGCGCAATTTTCTGGTACGGTTGCAGAAGCCCTATGAAGCACAAATAGATAGCATGGGAAGCAGTTGTCTGCACAACGTGCCACCGCCGACTGGAGGGCAGATCCGAAGAGGGGATGATTATGTATTTTGGGCAGCACGTAACGTCACTCCGGCACTCGTGGCTGGCGACACTCGTAGGCGTTGTAGATACGTTACTCTTCCGCACGTGTCTTCCAGCGCAATATCCTGGTATGGCTGTAGAAGCCCTATGAAGCACAAATAAATAGCATGGGCAGCAGTTGTCTACAAAACGTGCCACCGCCGACTGGAGGGCAGATCCGAAGAGGGGGTGATTATGTATTTTGGGCAGCGCGTGACGTCACTACGGCACTCGTGGCTGGCGGCACTCGTAGGCGTTGTAGATACGTTACTCTTCCGCACGTGTCTTCCAGCGCAATTTTCTGGTACGGTTGTAGAAGCCTTATGAAGCACAAATAGATAGCATGGGAAGCAGTTGTCTGCACAACGTGCCACCGCCGACTGGAGGGCAGATACGAAGAGGGGATGATTATGTATTTCGGGCAGCACGTGACGTCACTACGGCACTCGTGGCTGGCGGCACTCGTAGGCGTTGTAGATACGTTACTCTTCCGCACGTGTCTTCCAGCGCAATTTCCTCGTACGGTTGTAGAAGCCCTATGAAGCACAAATAAATAGCATGGGAAGCAGTTGTCTGCACAATGTGCCACTGCCGACTTGAGGGCGGATCCGAAGAGGGGATGATTATGTATTTTGGGCAGCACGTGACGTCACTACGGCACTCGTGGCTGGCGGCACTCGTAGGCGTTATAGATACGTTATTCTTCCGCACGTGTCTTCAGTGCAATTTCCTTGTACAGTTGTAGAAGCCCTATGAAGCACAAATAAATAGCATGGGAAGCAGTTGTCTGCACAATGTGCCACTGCCGACTTGAGGGCGGATCCGAAGAGGGGATGATTATGTATTTTGGGCAGCACGTGGCGTCACTGCGGCACTCGTGGCTGGCGGCACTCGTAGGCGTTATAGATACGTTACTCTTCCGCACGTGTCTTCCATTGCGATTTCCTCGTACGGTTGTAGAAGCCCTATGAAGCACAAATAGATAGCATGGGAAGCAGTTGTCTGCACAACGTGCCACTGCCGACTGGAGGGAAGATCCGAAGAGGGGATGATTATGTATTTTGGGCAGCACGTGACGTCACTACGGCACTCGTGGCTGGCGGCACTCGTAGGTGTTGTAGATACGTTGCTCTTCCGCACGTGTCTTCCAGCGCAATTTCCTGGTACGGTTGTAGAAGCCCTATAAAGCACAAATAAATAGCATGGGAAGCAGTTGTCTGCACAACGTGCCACTGCCGACTGGAGGGAAGATCCGAAGATGGGATGATTATGTATTTTGGGCAGCACGTGACGTCGATACGGCACTCGTGGCTGGCGGCACTCGTAGGCGTTGCAGATACGTTACTCTTCCGCACGTGCCTTCCAGTGCAATTTCCTGGTATGGTTGTAGAAGCCCTATGAAGCACAAATTAATAGCATGGGAAGCAGTTGTCTGCACAACGTGCCACCGCCGACTGGAGGGCAGATCCGAAGAGGTGATGATTATGTATTTTGGGCAGCACGTGACGTCACTACGGCACTCGTGGCTGGCGGCACTCGTAGGTGTTCTAGATACGTTACTCTTCCGCACGTGTCTTCCAGCGCAATTTTCTGGTACGGTTGTAGAAGCCCTATGAAGCACAAATAAATAGCATGGGCTGCAGTTGTCTACTGAAACGTGCCACCGCCGACTGGAGGGCAGATCCGAAGAGGGGGTGATTATGTATTTTGGGCAGCACGTGACGTCACTACGGCACTCGTGGCTGGCCGCACTCGTAGGCGTTGTAGATACGTTACTCTTCCGCACGTGTCTTCCAGCGCAATTTTCTGGTACGGTTGTAGGAGCCCTATGAAGCACAAATAGCATGGGAAGCAGTTGTCTGCACAACGTGCCACCGCCGACTGGAGGGCAGATCCGAATAGGGGAAGATTATGTATTTTGGGCAGCACGTGACGTCACTACGGCACTCGTGGCTGGCGGCACTCGTAGGCGTTGTAGATACGTTACTCTTCCGCACGTGTCTAGCGCAATTTCCTGGTACGGTTGTAGAAGCCCTATGAAGCACAAATAAATAGTATGGGAAGCAGTTGTCTGCACAACGTGCCACCGCCGACTGGAGGGAAGATCCGAAGAGGGGATGATTATGTATTTTGGGCAGCACGTGACGTCACTACGGCACTCGTGGCCTGCGGCACTCGTAGGTGTTGTAGATACGTTACTCTTCCGCACGTGTCTTCCAGCGCAATTTCCTGGTATGGTTGTAGAAGCCCTATGAAGCACAAATAAATAGCATGGGAAGCAGTTGTCTGCACAATGTGCCACTGCCGACTTGAGGGCGGATCCGAAGAGGGGATGATTATGTATTTTGGGCAGCACGTGACGTCACTACGGCACTCGTGGCTGGCGGCACTCGTAGGCGTTATAGATACGTTATTCTTCCGCACGTGTCTTCAGTGCAATTTCCTTGTACAGTTGTAGAAGCCCTATGAAGCACAAATAAATAGCATGGGAAGCAGTTGTCTGCACAATGTGCCACTGCCGACTTGAGGGCGGATCCGAAGAGGGGATGATTATGTATTTTGGGCAGCACGTGGCGTCACTGCGGCACTCTTGGCTGGCGGCACTCGTAGGCGTTATAGATACGTTATTCTTCCGCACGTGTCTTCAGTGCAATTTCCTTGTACAGTTGTAGAAGCCCTATGAAGCACAAATAAATAGCATGGGAAGCAGTTGTCTGCACAATGTGCCACTGCCGACTTGAGGGCGGATCCGAAGAGGGGATGATTATGTATTTTGGGCAGCACGTGGCGTCACTGCGGCACTCGTGGCTGGCGGCACTCGTAGGCGTTATAGATACGTTACTCTTCCGCACGTGTCTTCCATTGCGATTTCCTCGTACGGTTGTAGAAGCCCTATGAAGCACAAATAGATAGCATGGGAAGCAGTTGTCTGCACAACGTGCCACTGCCGACTGGAGGGAAGATCCGAAGAGGGGATGATTATGTATTTTGGGCAGCACGTGACGTCACTACGGCACTCGTGGCTGGCGGCACTCGTAGGTGTTGTAGATACGTTGCTCTTCCGCACGTGTCTTCCAGCGCAATTTCCTGGTACGGTTGTAGAAGCCTTATAAAGCACAAATAAATAGCATGGGAAGCAGTTGTCTGCACAACGTGCCACTGCCGACTGGAGGGAAGATCCGAAGATGGGATGATTATGTATTTTGGGCAGCACGTGACGTCGATACGGCACTCGTGGCTGGCGGCACTCGTAGGCGTTGCAGATACGTTACTCTTCCGCACGTGCCTTCCAGTGCAATTTCCTGGTATGGTTGTAGAAGCCCTATGAAGCACAAATTAATAGCATGGGAAGCAGTTGTCTGCACAACGTGCCACCGCCGACTGGAGGGCAGATCCGAAGAGGTGATGATTATGTATTTTGGGCAGCACGTGACGTCACTACGGCACTCGTGGCTGGCGGCACTCGTAGGTGTTCTAGATACGTTACTCTTCCGCACGTGTCTTCCAGCGCAATTTTCTGGTACGGTTGTAGAAGCCCTATGAAGCACAAATAAATAGCATGGGCTGCAGTTGTCTACTGAAACGTGCCACCGCCGACTGGAGGGCAGATCCGAAGAGGGGGTGATTATGTATTTTGGGCAGCACGTGACGTCACTACGGCACTCGTGGCTGGCCGCACTCGTAGGCGTTGTAGATACGTTACTCTTCCGCACGTGTCTTCCAGCGCAATTTTCTGGTACGGTTGTAGGAGCCCTATGAAGCACAAATAGCATGGGAAGCAGTTGTCTGCACAACGTGCCACCGCCGACTGGAGGGCAGATCCGAATAGGGGAAGATTATGTATTTTGGGCAGCACGTGACGTCACTACGGCACTCGTGGCTGGCGGCACTCGTAGGCGTTGTAGATACGTTACTCTTCCGCACGTGTCTAGCGCAATTTCCTGGTACGGTTGTAGAAGCCCTATGAAGCACAAATAAATAGTATGGGAAGCAGTTGTCTGCACAACGTGCCACCGCCGACTGGAGGGAAGATCCGAAGAGGGGATGATTATGTATTTTGGGCAGCACGTGACGTCACTACGGCACTCGTGGCCTGCGGCACTCGTAGGTGTTGTAGATACGTTACTCTTCCGCACGTGTCTTCCAGCGCAATTTCCTGGTATGGTTGTAGAAGCCCTATGAAGAACAAATAAATAGCATGGGCAGCAGTTGTCTACAAAACGTGCCACCGCCGACAAGAGGGCAGATCCGAAGAGGGGATGATTGTGTACTTTGGGCAGCACGTGACGTCACTACGGCACTCGTGGCTGGCGGCACTCGTAGGCGTTATAGATACGTTATTCTGCCGCACGTGTCTTCCAGCGCAATTTCCTCGTACGGTTGTAGAAGACCTATGAAGCACAAATAAATAGCATGGGAAGCAGTTGACTGCACAATGTGCCACTGCCGACTTGAGGGTGGATCCGAAGAGGGGATGATTATGTATTTTGGGCAGCACGTGACGTCACTACGGCACTCGTGGCTGGCGGCACTCGTAGGCGTTGTAGATACGTTACTCTTCCGCACGTGTCTTCCAGCGCAATTTCCTCGTACGGTTGTAGAAGCCCTGTGAAGCACAAATAAATAGCATGGGAAGCAGTTGTCTGCACAATGTGCCACTGCCGACTTGAGGGCGGATCCGAAGAGGGGATGATTATGTATTTTGGGCAGCACTTGACGTCACTACGGCACTCGTGGCTGGCGGCACTCGTAGGCGTTATAGATACGTTATTCTTCCGCACGTGTCTTCAGCGCAATTTCCTTGCACGGTTGTAGAAGCCCTATGAAGCACAAATAATTAGCATGGGAAGCAGTTGTCTGCACAATGTGCCACTGCCGACTTGAGGGCGGATCCGAAGAGGGGATGATTATGTATTTTGGGCAGCACGTGGCGTCACTGCGGCACTCGTGGCTGGCGGCACTCGTAGGCGTTATAGATACGTTACTCTTCCGCACGTGTCTTCCATTGCGATTTCCTCGTACGGTTGTAGAAGCCCTATGAAGCACAAATAAATAGCATGGGAAGCAGTTGTCTGCACAACGTGCCACTGCCGACTGGAGGGAAGATCCGAAGAGGGGATGATTATGTATTTTGGGCAGCACGTGACGTCAATACGGCACTCGTGGCTGGCGGCACTCTTAGGCGTTGTAGATACGTTACTCTTCCGCACGTGTCTTCCAGTGCAATTTCCTGGTATGGTTGTAGAAGCCCTATGAAGCACAAATAAATAGCATGGGAAGCAGTTGTCTGCACAACGTGCCACCGCCGACTGGAGGGCAGATCCGAAGAGGGGATGATTATGTATTTTGGGCAGCACGTGACGTCACTACGGCACTCGTGGCTGGCAACACTCGTAGGCGTTGTAGATACGTTACTCTTCCGCACGTGTCTTCCAGCGCAATATCCTGGTATGGCTGTAGAAGCCCTATGAAGCACATATAAATAGCATGGGCAGCAGTTGTCTACAAAACGTGCCACCGCCGACTGGAGGGCAGATCCGAAGCGGGGGTGATTATGTATTTTGGGCAGCACGTGACGTCACTACGGCACTCGTGGCTGGCGGCACTCGTAGGCGTTATAGATACGTTACTCTTCCGCACGTGTCTTCCATTGCGATTTCCTCGTACGGTTGTAGAAGCCCTATGAAGCACAAATAAATAGCATGGGAAGCAGTTGTCTGCACAACGTGCCACTGCCGACTGGAGGGAAGATCCGAAGAGGGGATGATTATGTATTTTGGGCAGCCCGTGACGTCAATACGGCACTCGTGGCTGGCGGCACTCGTAGGCGTTGTAGATACGTTACTCTTCCGCACGTGTCTTCCGGTGCAATTTCCTGGTATGGTTGTAGAAGCCCTATGAAGCACAAATAAATAGCATGGGAAGCAGTTGTCTGCACAACGTGCCACCGCCGACTGGAGGGCAGATCCGAAGAGGGGATGATTATGTATTTTGGGCAGCACGTGACGTCACTACGGCACTCGTGGCTGGCGGCACTCGTAGTCGTTGTAGATACGTTATACTTCCGCACGTGTCTTCCAGCACAATTTCCTCGTACGGTTGTAGAAGCCCTATGAAGCACAAATAAATAGCGTGGGAAGCAGTTGTCTGCACAATGTGCCACTGCCGCCTTGAGGGCGGATCCGAAGAGGGGATGATTATGTATTTTGGGCAGCACGTGGCGTCACTGCGGCACTCGTGGCTGGCGGCACTCGTAGGCGTTGTAGATACGTTACTCTTCCGCACGTGTCTTCCACTGCGATCTCCTCGTACGGTTGTAGAAGCCCTATGAAGCACAAATAAATAGCATGGGAAGCAGTTGTCTGCACAACGTGCCACTGCCGACTGGAGGGAAGATCCGAAAAGGGGATGATTATGTATTTTGGGCAGCACGTGACGTCACTACGGCACTCGTGGCTGGCGGCACTCGTAGGTGTTGTAGATACGTTACTCTTCCGCACGTGTCATCCAGCGCAATTTCCTGGTACGGTTGTAGAAGCCCTATGAAGCACAAATAAATAGCATGGGAAGCAGTTGTCTGCACAACGTGCCACCGCCGACTGGAGGGCAGATCCGAAGAGGGGATGATTATGTATTTTGGGCTGCACGTGACGTCACTACGGCACTCGTGGCTGGAGGCACTCGTAGGCGTTATAGATACGTTACTCTTGCGCACGTGTCTTCCAGCGCAATTTCCTGGTGCGGTTGTAGAAGCCCTATGAAGCACAAATAAATAGCATGGGAAGCAGTTGTCTGCACAACGTGCCACCGCCGACTGGAGGGCAGATCCGAAGAGGTGATGATTATGCATTTTGGGCAGCACATGACGTCACTACGGCACTCGTGGCTGGCGGCACTCGTAGGTGTTGTAGATGCGTTACTCTTCCGCACGTGTCTTTCAGCGCAATTTCCTGGTACGTTTGTAGAAGCCCTATGAAGCACAAATAAATAGCATGGGCAGCAGTTGTCTACAAAACGTGCCACCGCCGACTGGAGGGCAGATCCGAAGAGGGGGTGATTATGTATTTTGGGCAGCACGTGACGTCACTACGGCACTCGTGGCTGGCCGCACTCGTAGGCGTTGTAGATACGTTACTCTTCCGCACGTGTCTTCCAGCGCAATTTTCTGGTACGGTTGTAGAAGCCTTATGAAGCACAAATAGATAGCATGGGAAGCAGTTGTCTGCACAACGTGCCACCGCCGACTGGAGGGCAGATCCGAATAGGGGATGATTACGTATTTTGGGCAGCACGTGACGTCACTACGGCACTCGTGGCTGGCGGCACTCGTAGGCGTTGTAGATACGTTACTCTTTCGCACGTGTCTTCCAGCGCAATTTCCTGGTACGGTTGTAGAAGCCCTATGAAGCACAAATAGCATGGGCAGCAGTTGTCTACACAACGTGCCACCGCCGACTGGAGGGCAGATCCGAAGAGGGGATGATTGTGTACTTTGAGCAGCACGTGACGTCACTACGGCACTCGTGGCTGGCGGCACTCGTAGGCGTTATAGATACGTTATTCTGCCGCACGTGTCTTCCAGCGCAATTTCCTCGTACGGTTGTAGAAGACCTATGAAGCACAAATAAATAGCATGGGAAGCAGTTGACTGCACAATGTGCCACTGCCGACTTGAGGGTTGATCCGAAGAGGGGATGATTATGTATTTTGGGCAGCACGTGACGTCACTACGGCACTCGTGGCTGGCGGCACTCGTAGGCGTTATAGATACGTTATTCTTCCGCACGTGTCTTCCAGCGCAATTTCCTGGTACGGTTGTAGAAGCCCTATGAAGCACAAATAAATAGCATGGGCAGCAGTTGTCTACAAAACGTGCCACCGCCGACTGGAGGGCAGATCCGAAGAGGGGATGATTATGTATTTTGGGCTGCACGTGACGTCACTACGGCACTCGCGGCTGGAGGCACTCGTAGGCGTTATAGATACGTTATTCTTCCGCACGTGTCTTCCAGCGCAATTTCCTGGTACGGGTGTAGAAGCCCTATGAAGCACAAATAAATAGCATGGGAAGCAGTTGTCTGCACAACGTGGGACCGCCGACTGGAGGGCAGATCCGAAGAGGGGAAGATTATGTATTTTGGGCAGCACGTGACGTCACTACGGCACTCGTGGCTGGCGGCACTCGTAGGCGTTGTAGATACGTTACTCTTCCGCACGTGTCTAGCGCAATTTCCTGGTACGGTTGTAGAAGCCCTATGAAGCACAAATAAATAGTATGGGAAGCAGTTGTCTGCACAACGTGCCACCGCCGACTGGAGGGAAGATCCGAAGAGGGGATGATTATGTATTTTGGGCAGCACGTGACGTCACTACGGCACTCGTGGCCTGCGGCACTCGTAGGTGTTGTAGATACGTTACTCTTCCGCACGTGTCTTCCAGCGCAATTTCCTGGTATGGTTGTAGAAGCCCTATGAAGAACAAATAAATAGCATGGGCAGCAGTTGTCTACAAAACGTGCCACCGCCGACTAGAGGGCAGATCCGAAGAGGGAATGATTATGTATTTTGGGCAGCACGTGACGTCACTACGGCACTCGTGGCTGGCGGCACTCGTAGGCGTTGTAGATACGTTACTCTTCCGCACGTGTCTTCCAGCGCAATTTTCTGGTACGGTTGTAGAAGCCTATGAAGCACAAATAGATAGCATGGGAAGCAGTTGTCTGCACAACGTGCCAACGCCGACTGGAGGGCAGATCCGAAGAGGGGATGATTATGTATTTTGGGCAGCACGTGACGTCACTACGGCACTCGTGGCTGGCGACACTCGTAGGCGTTGTAGATACGTTACTCTTCCGCACGTGTCTTCAAGCGCAATTTTCTGGTACGGTTGTAGAAGCCCTATGAAGCACAAATAGATAGCATGGGAAGCAGTTGTCTGCACAACGTGCCACCGCCGACTGGAGGGCAGATCCGAAGAGGGGATGATTATGTATTTTGATCAGCACGTGACGTCACTACGGCACTCGTGGCTGGCGACACTACGTTACTCTTCCGCACGTGTCTTCCAGCGCAATATCCTGGTATGGCTGTAGAAGCCCTATGAAGCACAAATAAATAGCATGGGCAGCAGTTGTCTACAAAACGTGCCACCGCCGACTGCAGGGCAGACCCGAAGAGGGGGTGATTATGTATTTTGGGCAGCGCGTGACGTCACTACGGCACTCGTGGCTGGCGGCACTCGTAGGCGTTGTAGATACGTTACTCTTCCGCACGTGTCTTCCAGCGCAGTTTTCTGGTACTGTTGTAGAAGCCCTATGAAGCACAAATCGATAGCATGGGAAGCAGTTGTCTGCACAACGTGCCACCGCCGACTGGAGGGCAGATCCGAAGAGGGGATGATTATGTATTTTGGGCAGCACGTGACATCACTACGGCACTCGTGGCTGGCGGCACTCGTAGGCGTTGTAGATAGGTTACTCTTCCGCACGTGTCTTCCAGCGCAATTTCCTCGTACGGTTGTAGAAGCCCTATGAAGCACAAATAAATAGCATGGGAAGCAGTTGTCTGCACAATGTGCCACTGCCGTCTTGAGGGCGGATCCGAAGAGGGGATGATTATGTATTTTGGGCAGCACGTGACGTCACTACGGCACTCGTGGCTGGCGGCACTCGTAGGCGTTATAGATACGTTATTCTTCCGCACGTGTCTTCAGCGCAATTTCCTTGTACGGTTGAAAACGCCCTATGAAGCACAAATCGATAGCATGGGAAGCAGTTGTCTGCACAACGTGCCACCGCCGACTGGAGGGCAGATCCGAAGAGGGGAAGATTATGTATTTTGGGCAGCACGTGACGTCACTACGGCACTCGTGGCTGGCGGCACTCGTAGGCGTTGTAGATACGTTACTCTTCCGCACGTGTCTAGCGCAATTTCCTGGTACGGTTGTAGAAGCCCTATGAAGCACAAATAAATAGTATGGGAAGCAGTTGTCTGCACAACGTGCCACCGCCGACTGGAGGGAAGATCCGAAGAGGGGATGATTATGTATTTTGGGCAGCACGTGACGTCACTACGGCACTCGTGGCCTGCGGCACTCGTAGGTGTTGTAGATACGTTACTCTTCCGCACGTGTCTTCCAGCGCAATATCCTGGTATGGCTGTAGAAGCCCTATGAAGCACAAATAAATAGCATGGGCAGCAGTTGTCTACAAAACGTGCCACCGCCGACTGCAGGGCAGATCCGAAGAGGGGGTGATTATGTATTTTGGGCAGCGCGTGACGTCACTACGGCACTCGTGGCTGGCGGCACTCGTAGGCGTTGTAGATACGTTACTCTTCCGCACGTGTCTTCCAGCGCAGTTTTCTGGTACTGTTGTAGAAGCCCTATGAAGCACAAATCGATAGCATGGGAAGCAGTTGTCTGCACAATGTGCCACTGCCGACTTGAGGGCGGATCCGAAGAGGGGCTGATTATGTATTTTGGGCAGCACGTGGCGTCACTGCGGCACTCGTAGGCGTTATAGATACGTTACTCTTCCGCACGTGTCTTCCATTGCGATTTCCTCGTACGGTTGTAGAAGCCCTATAAAGCACAAATAAATAGCATGGGAAGCAGTTGTCTGCACAACGTGCCACTGCCGACTGGAGGGAAGATCCGAAGAGGGGATGATTATATATTTTGGGCAGCACGTGACGTCACTACGGCACTCGTGGCTGGCGGCACTCGTAGGTGTTGTAGATACGTTGCTCTTCCGCACGTGTCTTCCAGCGCAATTTCCTGGTACGGTTGTAGAAGCCCTATGAAGCACAAATAAATAGCAGGGGAAGCAGTTGTCTGCACAACGTGCCACTGCCGACTGGAGGGAAGATCCGAAGAGGGGATGATTATGTATTTTGGGCAGCAAGTGACGTCACTACGGCACTCGTGGCTGGCGGCACACGTAGGTGTTGTAGATACGTTACTCTTCCGCACGTGTCTTACAGCGCAATTTCCTGGTACGGTTGTAGAAGCCCTATGAAGCACAAATAAATGGCATGGGAAGCAGTTGTCTGCACAACGTGCCACCGCCGACTGGAGGGCAGATCCGAAGAGGGGATGATTATGTATTTTGGGCAGCACGTGACGTCGATACGGCACTCGTGGCTGGTGGCACTCGTAGGCGTTGTAGATACGTTACTCGTCCGCACGTGTCTTCCAGTGCAATTTCCTGGTATGGTTGTAGAAGCCGTATGAAGCACAAATTAATAGCATGGGAAGCAGTTGTCTGCACAACGTGCCACCGCCGACTGGAGGGCAGATCCGAAGAGGTGATGATTATGTATTTTGGGCAGCCCGTGACGTCACTACGGCACTCGTGGCTGGCGGCACTCGTAGGTGTTGTAGATACGTTACTCTTCCGCACGTGTCTTCCAGCGCAATTTTCTGGTACGGTTGTAGAAGCCCTATGAAGCACAAATAAATAGCATGGGCAGCAGTTGTCTACTGAAACGTGCCACCGCCGACTGGAGGGCAGATCCGAAGAGGGGGTGATTATGTATTTTGGGCAGCACGTGACGTCACTACGGCACTCGTGGCTGGCCGCACTCGTAGGCGTTGTAGATACGTTACTCTTCCGCACGTGTCTTCCAGCGAAATTTTCTGGTACGGTTGTAGAAGCCCTATGAAGCACAAATAGATAGCATGGGAAGCAGTTGTCTGCACAACGTGCCACCGCCGACTGGAGGGCAGATCCGAATAGGGGATGATTACGTATTTTGGGAAGCACGTGACGTCACTACGGCACTCGTAGGCGTTGTAGATACGTTACTCTTCCGCACGTGTCTTCCAGCGCAATTTCCTGGTACGGTTGTAGAAGCCTTATGAAGCACAAATAGCATGGGCAGCAGTTGTCTACACAACGTGCCACCGCCGACTGGAGGGCAGATCCGAAGAGGGGATGATTGTGTACTTTGGGCAGCACGTGACGTCACTACGGCACTCGTGGCTGGCGGCACTCGTAGGCGTTATAGATACGTTATTCTTCCGCACGTGTCTTCCAGCGCAATTTCCTTGTACGGTTGTAGATGCCCTATGAAGCACAAATAAATAGCATGGGAAGCAGTTGTCTGCACAATGTGCCACTGCCGACTTGAAGGCGGATCCGAAGAGGGGATGATTATGTATTTTGGGCAGCACGTGACGTCACTACGGCACTCGTGGCTGGCGGCACTCGTAGGCGTTATAGATACGTTATTCTTCCGCACGTGTCTTCCAGCGCAATTTCCTGGTACGGGTGTAGAAGCCCTATGAAGCACAAATAAATAGCATGGGAAGCAGTTGTCTGCACAACGTGCCACCGCCGAGTGGAGGGCAGATCCGAAGAGGGGATGATTATGTATTTTGGGCAGCACGTGACGTCACTACGGCACTCGTGGCTGGCGGCACTCGTAGGTGTTGTAGATATGTTACTCTTCCGCACGTGTCTTCCAGCGCAATTTCCTGGTACGGTTGTAGAAGCCCTATGAAGCACAAATAAATAGCATGGGCAGCAGTTGTCTACAAAACGTGCCACCGCCGACTAGAGGACAGATCCGAAGAGGGAATGATTATGTATTTTGCGCAGCACGTGACGTCACTACGGCACTCGTGGCTGGCGGCACTCGTAGGCATTGTAGATACGTTACTCTTCCGCACGTGTCTTCCAGCGCAATTTTCTGGTACGGTTGTAGAAGCCCTATGAAGCACAAATAGATAGCATGGGAAGCAGTTGTCTGCACAACGTGCCACCGCCGACTGGAGGGCAGATCCGAAGAGGGGATGATTATGTATTTTGGGCAGCACGTGACGTCACTACGGCACTCGTGGCTGGCGACACTCGTAGGCGTTGTAGATACGATACTCTTCCGCACGTGTCTTCCAGCGCAATTTTCTGGTACGGTTGTAGAAGCCCTATGAAGCACAAATAGATAGCATGGGAAGCAGTTGTCTACACAATGTGCCACCGCCGACTGGAGTGCAGATCCGAAGAGGGGAGGATTATGTATTTTGGGCAGCACGTGACGGCACTACGGCACTCGTGGCTGGCGACACTCGTAGGCGTTGTAGATACGTTACTCTTCCGCACGTGTCTTCCAGCGCAATATCCTAGTATGGCTGTAGAAGCCCTATGAAGCACAAATAAATAGCATGGGAAGCAGATGTCTGCACAACCTGCCACCGCCGACTGGAGGGCAGATCCGAAGAGGGGATGATTATGTATTTTGGGCAGCACGTGACGTCATTACGGCACTCGTGGCTGGCGGCACTCGTAGGCGTTGTAGATACGTTGCTCTTCCGCACGTGTCTTCCAGCGCAATTTCCTGGTACGGTTGTAGAAGCCCTATGAAGCACAAATAAATAGCATGGGAAGCAGTTGTCTGCACAATGTGCCACCGCCGACTGGAGGGCAGTTCCGAAGAGGGGATGATTATGTATTTTGGGCAGCACGTGACGTCAATACGGCACTCGTGGCTGGCGGCACTCGTAGGCGTTATAGATACGTTACTCTTCCGCACGTGTCTTCCAGTGCAATTTCCTCGTACGGTTGTAGAATCCCTATGAAGCACAAATAAATAGCATGGGAAGCAATTGTCTGCAGAACGTGCCACCGCCGACTGGAGGGCAGATCCGAAGAGGGAATGATTATGTATTTTGGGCAGCACGTGACGTCACTACGGCACTCGTGGCTGGCGGCACTCGTAGGCATTGTAGATACGTTACTCTTCCGCACGTGTCTTCCAGCGCAATTTTCTGGTACGGTTGTAGAAGCCCTATGAAGCACAAATAGATAGCATGGGAAGCAGTTGTCTGCACAACGTGCTACCGCCGACTGGAGGGCAGATCCGAAGAGGGGATGATTATGTATTTTGGGCAGCACGTGACGTCACTACGGCACTCGTGGCTAGCGGCACTCGTAGGCGTTGTAGATACGTTACTCTTCCGCACGTGTCTTCCAGCGCAATTTTCTGGTACGGTTGTAGAAGCCCTATGAAGCACAAATAGATAGCATGGGAAGCAGTTGTCTGCACAACGGGCCACCGCCGACTGGAGGGCAGATCCGAAGAGGGGATGATTATGTATTTTGGGCAGCACGTGACGTCACTACGGCACTCGTGGCTGGCGACACTCGTAGGCGTTGTAGATACGTTACTCTTTCGCACGTGTCTTCCAGCGCAATTTTCTGGTACGGTTGTAGAAGCCCTATGAAGCACAAATAGCATGGGCAGCAGTTGTCTACACAATGTGCCACCGCCGACTGGAGGGCAGATCCGAAGAGGGGATGATTGTGTACTTTGGGCAGCACGTGACGTCACTACGGCACTCGTGGCTGGCGGCACTCGTAGGCGTTATAGATACGTTATTCTGCCGCACGTGTCTTCCAGCACAATTTCCTCGTACGGTTGTAGAAGCCCTATGAAGCACAAATAAATAGCATGGGAAGCAGTTGTCTGCACAACGTGCCACCGCCGACTGGAGGGAAGATCCGAAGAGGGGATGTTATGTATTTTGGGCAGCACGTGACGTCACTACGGCACTCGTGGCTGGCGGCACTCGTAGGTGTTGTAGATACGTTACTCTTCCGCACGTGTCTTCCAGCGCAATTTCCTGGTATGGTTGTAGAAGCCCTATGAAGAACAAATAAATCGCATGGGCAGCAGTTGTCTACAAAACGTGCCACCGCCGACTAGAGGGCAGATCCGAAGAGGGAATGATTATGTATTTTGGGCAGCACGTGACGTCACTACGGCACTCGTGGCTGGCGGCACTCGTAGGCGTTGTAGATACGTTACTCTTCCGCACGTGTCTTCCAGCGCAATTTTCTGGTACGGTTGTAGAAGCCCTATGAAGCACAAATAGATAGCATGGGAAGCAGTTGTCTGCACAACGTGCCACCGCCGACTGGAGGGCAGATCCGAAGAGGGGATGATTATGTATTTTGGGCAGCACGTGACGTCACTACGGCACTCGTGGCTGGCGACACTCGTAGGCGTTGTAGATACGTTACTCTTCCGCACGTGTCTTCCAGCGCAATTTTCTGGTACGGTTGTAGAAGCCCTATGAAGCACAAATAGATAGCATGGGAAGCAGTTGTCTGCACAACGTGCCACCGCCGACTGGAGGGCAGATCCGAAGAGGGGATGATTATGTATTTTGGGCAGCACGTAACGTCACTCCGGCACTCGTGGCTGGCGACACTCGTAGGCGTTGTAGATACGTTACTCTTCCGCACGTGTCTTCCAGCGCAATATCCTGGTATGGCTGTAGAAGCCCTATGAAGCACAAATAAATAGCATGGGCAGCAGTTGTCTACAAAACGTGCCACCGCCGACTGGAGGGCAGATCCGAAGAGGGGGTGATTATGTATTTTGGGCAGCGCGTGACGTCACTACGGCACTCGTGGCTGGCGGCACTCGTAGGCGTTGTAGATACGTTACTCTTCCGCACGTGTCTTCCAGCGCAATTTTCTGGTACGGTTGTAGAAGCCTTATGAAGCACAAATAGATAGCATGGGAAGCAGTTGTCTGCACAACGTGCCACCGCCGACTGGAGGGCAGATACGAAGAGGGGATGATTATGTATTTCGGGCAGCACGTGACGTCACTACGGCACTCGTGGCTGGCGGCACTCGTAGGCGTTGTAGATACGTTACTCTTCCGCACGTGTCTTCCAGCGCAATTTCCTCGTACGGTTGTAGAAGCCCTATGAAGCACAAATAAATAGCATGGGAAGCAGTTGTCTGCACAATGTGCCACTGCCGACTTGAGGGCGGATCCGAAGAGGGGATGATTATGTATTTTGGGCAGCACGTGACGTCACTACGGCACTCGTGGCTGGCGGCACTCGTAGGCGTTATAGATACGTTATTCTTCCGCACGTGTCTTCAGTGCAATTTCCTTGTACAGTTGTAGAAGCCCTATGAAGCACAAATAAATAGCATGGGAAGCAGTTGTCTGCACAATGTGCCACTGCCGACTTGAGGGCGGATCCGAAGAGGGGATGATTATGTATTTTGGGCAGCACGTGGCGTCACTGCGGCACTCGTGGCTGGCGGCACTCGTAGGCGTTATAGATACGTTACTCTTCCGCACGTGTCTTCCATTGCGATTTCCTCGTACGGTTGTAGAAGCCCTATGAAGCACAAATAGATAGCATGGGAAGCAGTTGTCTGCACAACGTGCCACTGCCAACTGGAGGGAAGATCCGAAGAGGGGATGATTATGTATTTTGGGCAGCACGTGACGTCACTACGGCACTCGTGGCTGGCGGCACTCGTAGGTGTTGTAGATACGTTGCTCTTCCGCACGTGTCTTCCAGCGCAATTTCCTGGTACGGTTGTAGAAGCCCTATGAAGCACAAATAAATAGCATGGGAAGCAGTTGTCTGCACAACGTGCCACTGCCGACTGGAGGGAAGATCCGAAGATGGGATGATTATGTATTTTGGGCAGCACGTGACGTCGATACGGCACTCGTAGGCGTTGCAGATACGTTACTCTTCCGCACGTGCCTTCCAGTGCAATTTCCTGGTATGGTTGTAGAAGCCCTATGAAGCACAAATTAATAGCATGGGAAGCAGTTGTCTGCACAACGTGCCACCGCCGACTGGAGGGCAGATCCGAAGAGGTGATGATTATGTATTTTGGGCAGCACGTGACGTCACTACGGCACTCGTGGCTGGCGGCACTCGTAGGTGTTCTAGATACGTTACTCTTCCGCACGTGTCTTCCAGCGCAATTTTCTGGTACGGTTGTAGAAGCCCTATGAAGCACAAATAAATAGCATGGGCTGCAGTTGTCTACTGAAACGTGCCACCGCCGACTGGAGGGCAGATCCGAAGAGGGGGTGATTATGTATTTTGGGCAGCACGTGACGTCACTACGGCACTCGTGGCTGGCCGCACTCGTAGGCGTTGTAGATACGTTACTCTTCCGCACGTGTCTTCCAGCGCAATTTTCTGGTACGGTTGTAGGAGCCCTATGAAGCACAAATAGCATGGGAAGCAGTTGTCTGCACAACGTGCCACCGCCGACTGGAGGGCAGATCCGAATAGGGGATGATTACGTATTTTGGGCAGCACGTGACGTCACTACGGCACTCGTAGGCGTTGTAGATACGTTACTCTTCCGCACGTGTCTTCCAGCGCAATTTCCTGGTACGGTTGTAGAAGAGCACAAATAGCATGGGCAGCAGTTGTCTACACAACGTGCCACCGCCGACTGGAGGGCAGATCCGAAGACGGGATGATTGTGTACTTTGGGCAGCACGTGACGTCACTACGGCACTCGTGGCTGGCGGCACTCGTAGGAGTTATAGATACGATATTCTTCCACACGTGTCTTGCAGCGCAATTTCCTCGTACGGTTGTAGAAGACCTATGAAGCACAAATAAATAGCATGGGAAGCAGTTGTCTGCACAATGTGCGGATCCGAAGAGGGGATGATTATGTATTTTGGGCAGCACGTGACGTCACTACGGCACTCGTGGCTGGCGGCACTCGTAGGCGTTATAGATACGTTATTCTTCCGCACGTGTCTTCCAGCGCAATTTCCTTGTACGGTTGTAGAAGCCCTATGAAGCACAAATAAATAGCATGGGAAGCAGTTGTCTGCACAATGTGCCACTGCCGACTTGAAGGCGGATCCGAAGAGGGGATGATTATGTATTTTGGGCAGCACGTGACGTCACTACGGCACTCGTGGCTGGCGGCACTCGTAGGCGTTATAGATACGTCATTCTTCCGCACGTGTCTTCCAGCGCAATTTCCTGGTACGGGTGTAGAAGCCCTATGAAGCACAAATAAATAGCATGGGAAGCAGTTGTCTGCACAACGTGCCACCGCCGAGTGGAGGGCAGATCCGAAGAGGGGATGATTATGTATTTTGGGCAGCACGTGACGTCACTACGGCACTCGTGGCTGGCGACACTCGTAGGCGTTGTAGATACGATACTCTTCCGCACGTGTCTTCCAGCGCAATTTTCTGGTACGGTTGTAGAAGCCCTATGAAGCACAAATAGATAGCATGGGAAGCAGTTGTCTGCACAACGTGCCACCGCCGACTGGAGGGCAGATCCGAAGAGGGGAGGATTATGTATTTTGGGCAGCACGTGACGGCACTACGGCACTCGTGGCTGGCGACACTCGTAGGCGTTGTAGATACGTTACTCTTCCGCACGTGTCTTCCAGCGCAATATCCTAGTATGGCTGTAGAAGCCCTATGAAGCACAAATAAATAGCATGGGAAGCAGATGTCTGCACAACGTGCCACCGCCGACTGGAGGGCAGATCCGAAGAGGGGATGATTATGTATTTTGGGCAGCACGTGACGTCATTACGGCACTCGTGGCTGGCGGCACTCGTAGGCGTTGTAGGTACGTTACTCTTCCGCACGTGTCTTCCAGCGCAATTTCCTGGTACGGTTGTAGAAGCCCTATGAAGCACAAATAAATAGCATGGGAAGCAGTTGTCTGCAGAACGTGCCACCGCCGACTGGAGGGCAGATCCGAAGAGGGAATGATTATGTATTTTGGGCAGCACGTGACGTCCCTACGGCACTCGTGGCTGGCGGCACTCGTAGGCGTTGTAAATACGTTACTCTTCCGCACGTGTCTTCCAGCGCAATTTTCTGGTACGGTTGTAGAAGCCCTATGAAGCACAAATAGATAGCATGGGAAGCAGTTGTCTGCACAACGTGCCACCGCCGACTGGAGGGCAGATCCGAAGAGGGGATGATTATGTATTTTGGGCAGCACGTGACGTCACTACGGCACTCGTGGCTGGCGGCACTCGTAGGCGTTGTAGATACGTTACTCTTCCGCACGTGTCTTCCAGCGCAATTTTCTGGTACGGTTGTAGAAGCCCTATGAAGCACAAATAGATAGCATGGGAAGCAGTTGTCTGCACAACGTGCCACCGCCGACTGGAGGGCAGATCCGAAGAGGGGATGATTATGTATTTTGGGCAGCACGTGACGTCACTACGGCACTCGTGGCTGGCGACACTCGTAGGCGTTGTAGATACGTTACACTTTCGCACGTGTCTTCCAGCGCAATTTTCTGGTACGGTTGTAGAAGCCCTATGAAGCACAAATAGATAGCATGGGAAGCAGTTGTCTGCACAATGTGCCACCGCCGACTGGAGGGCAGATCCGAAGAGGGGATGATTATGTATTTTGGGCAGCACGTGACGTCACTATGGCACTTGTGGCTGGCGACACTCGTAGGCGTTGTAGATACGTTACTCTTCCGCACGTGTCTTCCAGCGCAATATCCTGGTATGGCTGTAGAAGCCCTATGAAGCACCAATAAATAGCATGGGCAGCAGTTGTCTACAAAACGTGCCACCGCCGACTGGAGGGCAGATCCGAAGAGGGGGTGATTATGTATTTTGGGCAGCACGTGACGTCAATACAGCACTCGTGGCTGGCGGCACTCGTAGGCGTTATAGATACGTTACTCTTCCGCACGTGTCTTCCAGCGCAATTTCCTCGTACGGTTGTAGAAGCCCTATGAAGCACAAATAAATAGCATGGGAAGCAGTTGTCTGCAGAACGTGCCACCGCCGAGTGGAGGGCAGATCCGAAGAGGGGATGATTATGTATTTTGGGCAGCACGTGACGTCACTACGGCACTCGTGGCTGGCGGCACTCGTAGGCGTTGTAGATACGTTACTCTTCCGCACGTGTTTTCCAGCGCAATTTCCTCGTACGGTTGTAGAAGCCCTATGAAGCACAAATAAATAGCATGGGAAGCAGTTGTCTGCACAATGTGCCACTGCCGACTTGAGGGCGGATCCGAAGAGGGGATGATTATGTATTTTGGGCAGCACGTGACGTCACTACGGCACTCGTGGCTGGCGGCACTCGTAGGCGTTATAGATACGTTATTCTTCCGCACGTGTCTTCAGCGCAATTTCCTTGTACGGTTGTAGAAGCCCTATGAAGCACAAATAAATAGCATGGGAAGCAGTTGTCTGCACAATGTGCCACTGCCGACTTGAGGGCGGATCCGAAGAGGGGATGATTATGTATTTTGGGCAGCACGTGGCGTCACTGCGGCACTCGTGGCTGGCGGCACTCGTAGGCGTTATAGATACGTTACTCTTCCGCACGTGTCTTCAGTGCAATTTCCTTGTACAGTTGTAGAAGCCCTATGAAGCACAAATAAATAGCATGGGAAGCAGTTGTCTGCACAATGTGCCACTGCCGACTTGAGGGCGGATCCGAAGAGGGGATGATTATGTATTTTGGGCAGCACGTGGCGTCACTGCGGCACTCGTGGCTGGCGGCACTCGTAGGCGTTATAGATACGTTACTCTTCCGCACGTGTCTTCCATTGCGATTTCCTCGTACGGTTGTAGAAGCCCTATGAAGCACAAATAGATAGCATGGGAAGCAGTTGTCTGCACAACGTGCCACTGCCGACTGGAGGGAAGATCCGAAGAGGGGATGATTATGTATTTTGGGCAGCACGTGACGTCACTACGGCACTCGTGGCTGGCGGCACTCGTAGGTGTTGTAGATACGTTGCTCTTCCGCACGTGTCTTCCAGCGCAATTTCCTGGTACGGTTGTAGAAGCCCTATGAAGCACAAATAAATAGCATGGGAAGCAGTTGTCTGCACAACGTGCCACTGCCGACTGGAGGGAAGATCCGAAGATGGGATGATTATGTATTTTGGGCAGCACGTGACGTCGATACGGCACTCGTGGCTGGCGGCACTCGTAGGCGTTGCAGATACGTTACTCTTCCGCACGTGCCTTCCAGTGCAATTTCCTGGTATGGTTGTAGAAGCCCTATGAAGCACAAATTAATAGCATGGGAAGCAGTTGTCTGCACAACGTGCCACCGCCGACTGGAGGGCAGATCCGAAGAGGTGATGATTATGTATTTTGGGCAGCACGTGACGTCACTACGGCACTCGTGGCTGGCGGCACTCGTAGGTGTTCTAGATACGTTACTCTTCCGCACGTGTCTTCCAGCGCAATTTTCTGGTACGGTTGTAGAAGCCCTATGAAGCACAAATAAATAGCATGGGCTGCAGTTGTCTACTGAAACGTGCCACCGCCGACTGGAGGGCAGATCCGAAGAGGGGGTGATTATGTATTTTGGGCAGCACGTGACGTCACTACGGCACTCGTGGCTGGCCGCACTCGTAGGCGTTGTAGATACGTTACTCTTCCGCACGTGTCTTCCAGCGCAATTTTCTGGTACGGTTGTAGGAGCCCTATGAAGCACAAATAGCATGGGAAGCAGTTGTCTGCACAACGTGCCACCGCCGACTGGAGGGCAGATCCGAATAGGGGATGATTACGTATTTTGGGCAGCACGTGACGTCACTACGGCACTCGTAGGCGTTGTAGATACGTTACTCTTCCGCACGTGTCTTCCAGCGCAATTTCCTGGTACGGTTGTAGAAGAGCACAAATAGCATGGGCAGCAGTTGTCTACACAACGTGCCACCGCCGACTGGAGGGCAGATCCGAAGACGGGATGATTGTGTACTTTGGGCAGCACGTGACGTCACTACGGCACTCGTGGCTGGCGGCACTCGTAGGAGTTATAGATACGTTATTCTTCCGCACGTGTCTTGCAGCGCAATTTCCTCGTACGGTTGTAGAAGACCTATGAAGCACAAATAAATAGCATGGGAAGCAGTTGTCTGCACAATGTGCGGATCCGAAGAGGGGATGATTATGTATTTTGGGCAGCACGTGACGTCACTACGGCACTCGTGGCTGGCGGCACTCGTAGGCGTTATAGATACGTTATTCTTCCGCACGTGTCTTCCAGCGCAATTTCCTTGTACGGTTGTAGAAGCCCTATGAAGCACAAATAAATAGCATGGGAAGCAGTTGTCTGCACAATGTGCCACTGCCGACTTGAAGGCGGATCCGAAGAGGGGATGATTATGTATTTTGGGCAGCACGTGACGTCACTACGGCACTCGTGGCTGGCGGCACTCGTAGGCGTTATAGATACGTCATTCTTCCGCACGTGTCTTCCAGCGCAATTTCCTGGTACGGGTGTAGAAGCGCTATGAAGCACAAATAAATAGCATGGGAAGCAGTTGTCTGCACAACGTGCCACCGCCGAGTGGAGGGCAGATCCGAAGAGGGGATGATTATGTATTTTGGGCAGCACGTGATGTCACTACGGCACTCGTGGCTGGCGACACTCGTAGGCGTTGTAGATACGATACTCTTCCGCACGTGTCTTCCAGCGCAATTTTCTGGTACGGTTGTAGAAGCCCTATGAAGCACAAATAGATAGCATGGGAAGCAGTTGTCTGCACAACGTGCCACCGCCGACTGGAGGGCAGATCCGAAGAGGGGAGGATTATGTATTTTGGGCAGCACGTGACGGCACTACGGCACTCGTGGCTGGCGACACTCGTAGGCGTTGTAGATACGTTACTCTTCCGCACGTGTCTTCCAGCGCAATATCCTAGTATGGCTGTAGAAGCCCTATGAAGCACAAATAAATAGCATGGGAAGCAGATGTCTGCACAACGTGCCACCGCCGACTGGAGGGCAGATCCGAAGAGGGGATGATTATGGATTTTGGGCAGCACGTGACGTCATTACGGCACTCGTGGCTGGCGGCACTCGTAGGCGTTGTAGGTACGTTACTCTTCCGCACGTGTCTTCCAGCGCAATTTCCTGGTACGGTTGTAGAAGCCCTATGAAGCACAAATAAATAGCATGGGAAGCAGTTGTCTGCAGAACGTGCCACCGCCGACTGGAGGGCAGATCCGAAGAGGGAATGATTATGTATTTTGGGCAGCACGTGACGTCCCTACGGCACTCGTGGCTGGCGGCACTCGTAGGCGTTGTAAATACGTTACTCTTCCGCACGTGTCTTCCAGCGCAATTTTCTGGTACGGTTGTAGAAGCCCTATGAAGCACAAATAGATAGCATGGGAAGCAGTTGTCTGCACAACGTGCCACCGCCGACTGGAGGGCAGATCCGAAGAGGGGATGATTATGTATTTTGGGCAGCACGTGACGTCACTACGGCACTCGTGGCTGGCGGCACTCGTAGGCGTTGTAGATACGTTACTCTTCCGCACGTGTCTTCCAGCGCAATTTTCTGGTACGGTTGTAGAAGCCCTATGAAGCACAAATAGATAGCATGGGAAGCAGTTGTCTGCACAACGTGCCACCGCCGACTGGAGGGCAGATCCGAAGAGGGGATGATTATGTATTTTGGGCAGCACGTGACGTCACTACGGCACTCGTGGCTGGCGACACTCGTAGGCGTTGTAGATACGTTACACTTTCGCACGTGTCTTCCAGCGCAATTTTCTGGTACGGTTGTAGAAGCCCTATGAAGCACAAATAGATAGCATGGGAAGCAGTTGTCTGCACAATGTGCCACCGCCGACTGGAGGGCAGATCCGAAGAGGGGATGATTATGTATTTTGGGCAGCACGTGACGTCACTATGGCACTTGTGGCTGGCGACACTCGTAGGCGTTGTAGATACGTTACTCTTCCGCACGTGTCTTCCAGCGCAATATCCTGGTATGGCTGTAGAAGCCCTATGAAGCACAAATAGATAGCATGGGAAGCAGTTGTCTGCACAATGTGCCACCGCCGAC
This sequence comes from Amblyomma maculatum, assembly GCF_055883805.1. Classification (NCBI taxonomy): domain Eukaryota; kingdom Metazoa; phylum Arthropoda; class Arachnida; order Ixodida; family Ixodidae; genus Amblyomma; species Amblyomma maculatum. Next base: position 12,647,984 of record NC_139351.1, on the reverse strand, counting down.
TGGAGGGCAGATCCGAAGAGGGGATGATTATGTATTTTGGGCAGCACGTGACGTCACTATGGCACTTGTGGCTGGCGACACTCGTAGGCGTTGTAGATACGTTACTCTTCCGCACGTGTCTTCCAGCGCAATATCCTGGTATGGCTGTAGAAGCCCTATGAAGCACCAATAAATAGCATGGGCAGCAGTTGTCTACAAAACGTGCCACCGCCGACTGGAGGGCAGATCCGAAGAGGGGGTGATTATGTATTTTGGGCAGCACGTGACGTCAATACAGCACTCGTGGCTGGCGGCACTCGTAGGCGTTATAGATACGTTACTCTTCCGCACGTGTCTTCCAGCGCAATTTCCTCGTACGGTTGTAGAAGCCCTATGAAGCACAAATAAATAGCATGGGAAGCAGTTGTCTGCACAATGTGCCACTGCCGACTTGAGGGCGGATCCGAAGAGGGGATGATTATGTATTTTGGGCAGCACGTGACGTCACTACGGCACTCGTGGCTGGCGGCACTCGTAGGCGTTATAGATACGTTATTCTTCCGCACGTGTCTTCAGCGCAATTTCCTTGTACGGTTGTAGAAGCCCTATGAAGCACAAATAAATAGCATGGGAAGCAGTTGTCTGCACAATGTGCCACTGCCGACTTGAGGGCGGATCCGAAGAGGGGATGATTATGTATTTTGGGCAGCACGTGGCGTCACTGCGGCACTCGTGGCTGGCGGCACTCGTAGGCGTTATAGATACGTTACTCTTCCGCACGTGTCTTCCAGCGCAATTTTCTGGTACGGTTGTAGAAGCCCTATGAAGCACAAATAGATAGCATGGGAAGCAGTTGTCTGCACAACGTGCCACCGCCGACTGGAGGGCAGATCCGAAGAGGGGATGATTATGTATTTTGGGCAGCACGTGACGTCACTACGGCACTCGTGGCTGGCGACACTCGTAGGCGTTGTAGATACGTTACACTTTCGCACGTGTCTTCCAGCGCAATTTTCTGGTACGGTTGTAGAAGCCCTATGAAGCACAAATAGATAGCATGGGAAGCAGTTGTCTGCACAATGTGCCACCGCCGACTGGAGGGCAGATCCGAAGAGGGGATGATTATGTATTTTGGGCAGCACGTGACGTCACTATGGCACTTGTGGCTGGCGACACTCGTAGGCGTTGTAGATACGTTACTCTTCCGCACGTGTCTTCCAGCGCAATATCCTGGTATGGCTGTAGAAGCCCTATGAAGCACCAATAAATAGCATGGGCAGCAGTTGTCTACAAAACGTGCCACCGCCGACTGGAGGGCAGATCCGAAGAGGGGGTGATTATGTATTTTGGGCAGCACGTGACGTCAATACAGCACTCGTGGCTGGCGGCACTCGTAGGCGTTATAGATACGTTACTCTTCCGCACGTGTCTTCCAGCGCAATTTCCTCGTACGGTTGTAGAAGCCCTATGAAGCACAAATAAATAGCATGGGAAGCAGTTGTCTGCACAATGTGCCACTGCCGACTTGAGGGCGGATCCGAAGAGGGGATGATTATGTATTTTGGGCAGCACGTGACGTCACTACGGCACTCGTGGCTGGCGGCACTCGTAGGCGTTATAGATACGTTATTCTTCCGCACGTGTCTTCAGCGCAATTTCCTTGTACGGTTGTAGAAGCCCTATGAAGCACAAATAAATAGCATGGGAAGCAGTTGTCTGCACAATGTGCCACTGCCGACTTGAGGGCGGATCCGAAGAGGGGATGATTATGTATTTTGGGCAGCACGTGGCGTCACTGCGGCACTCGTGGCTGGCGGCACTCGTAGGCGTTATAGATACGTTACTCTTCCGCACGTGTCTTCCATTGCGATTTCCTCGTACGGTTGTAGAAGCCCTATGAAGCACAAATAAATAGCATGGGAAGCAGTTGTCTGCACAACGTGCCACTGCCGACTGGAGGGAAGATCCGAAGAGGGGATGATTATGTATTTTGGGCAGCACGTGACGTCACTACGGCACTCGTGGCTGGCGGCACTCGTAGGTGTTGTAGATACGTTACTCTTCCGCACGTGTCTTACAGCGCAATTTCCTGGTACGGTTGTAGAAGCCCTATGAAGCACAAATAAATAGCATGGGCAGCAGTTGTCTACAAAACGTGCCACCGCCGACTGGAGGGCAGATCCGAAGAGGGGATGATTATGTATTTTGGGCTGCACGTGACGTCACTACGGCACTCGTGGCTGGAGGCACTCGTAGGCGTTATAGATACGTTACTCTTGCGCACGTGTCTTCCAGCGCAATTTCCTGGTACGGTTGTAGAAGCCCTATGAAGCACAAATAAATAGCATGGGAAGCAGTTGTCTGCACAACGTGCCACCGCCGACTGGAGGGCAGATCCGAAGAGGGGATGATTATGTATTTTGGGCAGCACGTGACGTCGATACGGCACTCGTGGCTGGCGGCACTCGTAGGCGTTGTGGATACGTTACTCTTCCGCACGTGTCTTCCAGTGCAATTTCCTGGTATGGTTGTAGAAGCCCTATGAAGCACAAATTAATAGCATGGGAAGCAGTTGTCTGCACAACGTGCCACCGCCGACTGGAGGGCAGATCCGAAGAGGTGATGATTATGTATTTTGGGCAGCACGTGACGTCACTACGGCACTCGTGGCTGGCGGCACTCGTAGGTGTTGTAGATACATTACTCTTCCGCACGTGTCTTCCAGCGCAATTTTCTGGTACGGTTGTAGAAGCCCTATGAAGCACAAATAGGTAGCATGGGAAGCAGTTGTCTGCACAACGTGCCACCGCCGACTGGAGGGCAGATCCGAAGAGGGGATGATTATGTATTTTGAGCAGCACGTGACGTCACTACGGCACTCGTGGCTGGCGACACTCGTAGGCGTTGTAGATACGATACTCTTTCGCACGTGTCTTCCAGCGCAATTTTCTGGTACGGTTGTAGAAGCCCTATGAAGCACAAATAGATAGCATGGGAAGCAGTTGTCTGCACAACGTGCCACCGCCGACTGGAGGGCAGAACCGAAGAGGGGAGGATTATGTATTTTGGGCAGCACGTGACGGCACTACGGCACTCGTGGCTGGCGACACTCGTAGGCGTTGTAGATACGTTACTCTTCCGCACGTGTCTTCCAGCGCAATATCCTAGTATGGCTGTAGAAGCCCTATGAAGCACAAATAAATAGCATGGGAAGCAGATGTCTGCACAACCTGCCACCGCCGACTGGAGGGCAGATCCGAAGAGGGGATGATTATGTATTTTGGGCAGCACGTGACGTCATTACGGCACTCGTGGCTGGCGGCACTCGTAGGCGTTGTAGATACGTTACTCTTCCGCACGTGTCTTCCAGCGCAATTTCCTGGTACGGTTGTAGAAGCCCTATGAAGGACAAATAAATAGCATGGGAAGCAGTTGTCTGCAGAACGTGCCACCGCCGACTGGAGGGCAGATCCGAAGAGGGAATGATTATGTATTTTCGGCAGCACGTGACGTCACTACGGCACTCGCAGGCGTTGTAGATACGTTACTCTTCCGCACGTGTCTTCCAGCGCAATTTTCTGGTACGGTTGTAGAAGCCCTATGAAGCACAAATAGATAGCATGGGAAGCAGTTGTCTGCACAACGTGCCACCGCCGACTGGAGGGCAGATCCGAAGAGGGGATGATTATGTATTTTGGGCAGCACGTGACGTCACTACGGCACTCGTGGCTGGCGGCACTCGTAGGCGTTGTAGATACGTTACTCTACCGCACGTGTCTTCCAGCGCAATTTTCTGGTACGGTTGTAGAAGCCCTATGAAGCACAAATAGATAGCATGGGAAGCAGTTGTCTGCACAACGTGCCACCGCAGACTGGAGGGCAGATCCGAAGAGGGGATGATTATGTATTTTGGGCAGCACGTGACGTCGCTACGGCACTCGTGGTTGGCGACACTCGTAGGCGTTGTAGATACGTTACTCTTTCGCACGTGTCTTCCAGTGCAATTTCCTCGTACGGTTGTAGAAGCCCTATGAAGCACAAATAAATAGCATGGGAAGCAGTTGTCTGCAGAACGTGCCACCGCCGACTGGAGGGCAGATCCGAAGAGGGAATGATTATGTATTTTCGGCAGCACGTGACGTCACTACGGCACTCGTAGGCGTTGTAGATACGTTACTCTTTCGCACGTGTCTTCCAGCGCAATTTTCTGGTACGGTTGTAGAAGCCCTATGAAGCACAAATAGATAGCATGGGAAGCAGTTGTCTGCACAACGTGCCACCGCCGACTGGAGGGCAGATCCGAAGAGGGGATGATTATGTATTTTGGGCAGCACGTGACGTCACTATGGCACTCGTGGCTGGCGACACTCGTAGGCGTTATAGATACGTTACTCTTCCGCACGTGTCTTCCAGCGCAAAATCCTGGTATGGCTGTAGAAGGCCTATGAAGCACAAATAAATAGCATGGGCAGCAGGTGTCTACAAAACGTGCCACCGCCGACTGGAGGGCAGATCCGAAGAGGGGGTGATTATGTATTTTGGGCAGCACGTGACGTCAATACGGCACTCGTGGCTGGCGGCACTCGTAGGCGTTATAGATACGTTACTCTTCCGCACGTGTCTTCCAGCGCAATTTCCTCGTACGGTTGTAGAAGCCCTATGAAGCACAAATAAATAGCATGGGAAGCAGTTGTCTGCAGAACGTGCCACCGCCGAGTGGAGGGCAGATCCGAAGAGGGGATGATTATGTATTTTGGGCAGCACGTGACGTCACTACGGCACTCGTGGCTGGCGGCACTCGTAGGCGTTGTAGATACGTTACTCTTCCGCACGTGTCTTCCAGCGCAATTTCCTCGTACGGTTGTAGAAGCCCTATGAAGCACAAATAAATAGCATGGGAAGCAGTTGTCTGCACAATGTGCCACTGCCGACTTGAGGGCGGATCCGAAGAGGGGATGATTATGTATTTTGGGCAGCACGTGACGTCACTACGGCACTCGTGGCTGGCGGCACTCGTAGGCGTTATAGATACGTTATTCTTCCGCACGTGTCTTCAGCGCAATTTCCTTCTACGGTTGTAGAAGCCCTATGAAGCACAAATAAATAGCATGGGAAGCAGTTGTCTGCACAATGTGCCACTGCCGACTTGAGGGCGGATCCGAAGAGGGGATGATTATGTATTTTGGGCAGCACGTGGCGTCACTGCGGCACTCGTGGCTGGCGGCACTCGTAGGCGTTATAGATACGTTACTCTTCCGCACGTGTCTTCCATTGCGATTTCCTCGTACGGTTGTAGAAGCCCTATGAAGCACAAATAAATAGCATGGGAAGCAGTTGTCTGCACAATGTGCCACTGCCGACTGGAGGGAAGATCCGAAGAGGGGATGATTATGTATTTTGGGCAGCACGTGACGTCACTACGGCACTCGTGGCTGGCGGCACTCGTAGGTGTTGTAGATACGTTACTCTTCCGCACGTGTCTTACAGCGCAATTTCCTGGTACGGTTGTAGAAGCCCTATGAAGCACAAATAAATAGCATGGGCAGCAGTTGTCTACAAAACGTGCCACCGCCGACTGGAGGGCAGATCCGAAGAGGGGATGATTATGTATTTTGGGCTGCACGTGACGTCACTACGGCACTCGTGGCTGGAGGCACTCGTAGGCATTATAGATACGTTACTCTTGCGCACGTGTCTTCCAGCGCAATTTCCCGGTACGGTTGTAGAAGCCCTATGAAGCACAAATAAATAGCATGGGAAGCAGTTGTCTGCACAACGTGCCACCACCGACTGGAGGGCAGATCCGAGGAGGGGATGATTATGTATTTTGGGCAGCACGTGACGTCGATACGGCACTCGTGGCTGGCGGCACTCGTAGGCGTTGTAGATACGTTACTCTTCCGCACGTGTCTTCCAGTGCAATTTCCTGGTACGCTTGTAGAAGCCCTATGAAGCACAAATTAATAGCATGGGAAGCAGTTGTCTGCACAACGTGCCACCGCCGACTGGAGGGCAGATCCGAAGAGGTGATGATTATGTATTTTGGGCAGCACGTGACGTCACTACGGCACTCGTGGCTGGCGCCACTCGTAGGCGTTATAGATACGTTACTCTTCCGCACGTGTCTTCCATTGCGATTTCCTCGTACGGTTGTAGAAGCCCTATGAAGCACAAATAAATAGCATGGGAAGCAGTTGTCTGCACAACGTGCCACCGCCGACTGGAGGGACGATCCGAAGAGGGGATGATTATGTATTTTGGGCAGCACGTGACGTCACTACGGCACTCGTGGCTGGCGGCACTCGTAGGCGTTGTAGATACGTCACTCTTCCGCACGTGTCTTCCAGCGCAATTTTCTGGTACGGTTGTAGAAGCCCTATGAAGCACAAATAGATAGCATGGGAAGCAGTTGTCTGCACAACGTGCCACCGCCGACTGGAGGACAGATCCGAAGAGGGGATGATTATGTATTTTGGGCAGCACGTGACGTCACTACGGAACTCGTGGCTGGCGACACTCGTAGGCGTTGTAGATACGTTACTCATCCGCACGTGTCTTCCAGCGCAATTTCCTGGTACAGTTGTAGAAGCCCTATGAAGCACAGATAAATAGCATGGGAAGCAGTTGTCTGCACAACATGCCACCGCCGACTGGAGGGAAGATCCGAAGAGGGGATGATTATGTATTTTGGGCAGCACGTGACGTCACTAAGGCACTCGTGGCTGGCGGCACTCGTAGGTGTGGTAGATACGTTACTCTTCCGCACGTGTCTTCCAGCGCAATTTCCTGGTACGGTTGTAGAAGCCCTATGAAGCACAAATAAATAGCATCGGCAGCAGTTGTCTGCAAAATGTGCCACCGCCGACTGGAGGGCAGATCCGAAGAGGGGATGATTATGTATTTTGGGCTGCCTCGTGACGTCACTACGGCACTCGTGGCTGGCGGCACTCGTAGGCGTTGTAGATACGTTATTCTGCCGCACGTGTCTTCCAGCGCAATTTCCTCGTACGGTTGTAGAAGACCTATGAAGCACAAATAAATAGCATGGGAAACAGTTGTCTGCACAATGTGCCACCGCCGACTGGAGGGCAGATCCGAAGAGGGTATGATTATGTATTTTGGGCAGCACGTGACGTCACTACGGCACTCGTGGCTGGCGGCACTCGTAGGCGTTGTAGATACATTACTCTTCCGCACGTGTCTTCCAGCGCAATTTTCTGGTACGGTTGTAGAAGCCCTATGAAGCACAAATAGGTAGCATGGGAAGCAGTTGTCTGCACAACGTGCCACCGCCGACTGGAGGGCAGATCCGAAGAGGGGATGATTATGTATTTTGGGCAGCACGTGACGTCACTACGGCACTCGTGGCTGGCGACACTCGTAGGCGTTGTAGATACGATACTCTTTCGCACGTGTCTTCCAGCGCAATTTTCTGGTACGGTTGTAGAAGCCCTATGAAGCACAAATAGATAGCATGGGAAGCAGTTGTCTGCACAACGTGCCACCGCCGACTGGAGGGCAGATCCGAAGAGGGGAGGATTATGTATTTTGGGCAGCACGTGACGGCACTACGGCACTCGTGGCTGGCGACACTCGTAGGCGTTGTAGATACGTTACTCTTCCGCACGTGTCTTCCAGCGCAATATCCTAGTATGGCTGTAGAAGCCCTATGAAGCACAAATAAATAGCATGGGAAGCAGATGTCTGCACAACCTGCCACCGCCGACTGGAGGGCAGATCCGAAGAGGGGATGATTATGTATTTTGGGCAGCACGTGACGTCATTACGGCACTCGTGGCTGGCGGCACTCGTAGGCGTTGTAGATACGTTACTCTTCCGCACGTGTCTTCCAGCGCAATTTCCTGGTACGGTTGTAGAAGCCCTATGAAGCACAAATAAGTAGCATGGGAAGCAGTTGTCTGCAGAACGTGCCACCGCCGACTGGAGGGCAGATCCGAAGAGGGAATGATTATGTATTTTCGGCAGCACGTGACGTCACTACGGCACTCGTAGGCGTTGTAGATACGTTACTCTTCCGCACGTGTCTTCCAGCGCAATTTTCTGGTACGGTTGTAGAAGCCCTATGAAGCACAAAAAGATAGCATGGGAAGCAGTTGTCTGCACAACGTGCCACCGCCGACTGGAGGGCAGATCCGAAGAGGGGATGATTATGTATTTTGGGCAGCACGTGACGTCACTACGGCACTCGTGGCTGGCGGCACTCGTAGGCGTTGTAGATACGTTACTCTTCCGCACGTGTCTTCCAGCGCAATTTTCTGGTACGGTTGTAGAAGCCCTATGAAGCACAAATAGATAGCATGGGAAGCAGTTGTCTGCACAACGTGCCACCGCAGACTGGAGGGCAGATCCGAAGAGGGGATGATTATGTATTTTGGGCAGCACGTGACGTCACTACGGCACTCGTGGCTGGCGACACTCGTAGGCGTTGTAGATACGTTACTCTTTCGCACGTGTCTTCCAGCGCAATTTTCTGGTACGGTTGTAGAAGCCCTATGAAGCACAAATAGATAGCATGGGAAGCAGTTGTCTGCACAACGTGCCACCGCCGACTGGAGGGCAGATCCGAAGAGGGGATGATTATGTATTTTGGGCAGCACGTGACGTCACTATGGCACTCGTGGCTGGCGTCACTCGTAGGCGTTATAGATACGTTACTCTTCCGCACGTGTCTTCCAGCGCAAAATCCTGGTATGGCTGTAGAAGGCCTATGAAGCACAAATAAATAGCATGGGCAGCAGGTGTCTACAAAACGTGCCACCGCCGACTGGAGGGCAGATCCGAAGAGGGGGTGATTATGTATTTTGGGCAGCACGTGACGTCAGTGCGGCACTCGTGGCTGGCGGCACTCGTAGGCGTTATAGATACGTTACTCTTCCGCACGTGTCTTCCAGCGCAATTTCCTCGTACGGTTGTAGAAGCCCTATGAAGCACAAATAAATAGCATGGGAAGCAGTTGTCTGCAGAACGTGCCACCGCCGAGTGGAGGGCAGATCCGAAGAGGGGATGATTATGTATTTTGGGCAGCACGTGACGTCACTACGGCACTCGTGGCTGGCGGCACTCGTAGGCGTTGTAGATACGTTACTCTTCCGCACGTGTCTTCCAGCGCAATTTCCTCGTACGGTTGTAGAAGCCCTATGAAGCACAAATAAATAGCATGGGAAGCAGTTGTCTGCACAATGTGCCACTGCCGACTTGAGGGCGGATCCGAAGAGGGGATGATTATGTATTTTGGGCAGCACGTGACGTCACTACGGCACTCGTGGCTGGCGGCACTCGTAGGCGTTATAGATACGTTATTCTTCCGCACGTGTCTTCAGCGCAATTTCCTTCTACGGTTGTAGAAGCCCTATGAAGCACAAATAAATAGCATGGGAAGCAGTTGTCTGCACAATGTGCCACTGCCGACTTGAGGGCGGATCCGAAGAGGGGATGATTATGTATTTTGGGCAGCACGTGGCATCACTGCGGCACTCGTGGCTGGCGGCACTCGTAGGCGTTATAGATACGTTACTCTTCCGAACGTGTCTTCCATTGCGATTTCCTCGTACGGTTGTAGAAGCCCTATGAAGCACAAATAAATAGCATGGGAAGCAGTTGTCTGCACAATGTGCCACTGCCGACTGGAGGGAAGATCCGAAGAGGGGATGATTATGTATTTTGGGCAGCACGTGACGTCACTACGGCACTCGTGGCTGGCGGCACTCGTAGGTGTTGTAGATACGTTACTCTTCCGCACGTGTCTTACAGCGCAATTTCCTGGTACGGTTGTAGAAGCCCTATGAAGCACAAATAAATAGCATGGGCAGCAGTTGTCTACAAAACGTGCCACCGCCGACTGGAGGGCAGATCCGAAGAGGGGATGATTATGTATTTTGGGCTGCACGTGACGTCACTACGGCACTCGTGGCTGGAGGCACTCGTAGGCGTTATAGATACGTTACTCTTGCGCACGTGTCTTCCAGCGCAATTTCCCGGTACGGTTGTAGAAGCCCTATGAAGCACAAATAAATAGCATGGGAAGCAGTTGTCTGCACAACGTGCCACCACCGACTGGAGGGCAGATCCGAAGAGGGGATGATTATGTATTTTGGGCAGCACGTGACGTCGATACGGCACTCGTGGCTGGCGGCACTCGTAGGCGTTGTAGATACGTTACTCTTCCGCACGTGTCTTCCAGTGCAATTTCCTGGTACGGTTGTAGAAGCCCTATGAAGCACAAATTAATAGCATGGGAAGCAGTTGTCTGCACAACGTGCCACCGCCGACTGGAGGGCAGATCCGAAGAGGTGATGATTATGTATTTTGGGCAGCACGTGACGTCACTACGGCACTCGTGGCTGGCGCCACTCGTAGGCGTTATAGATACGTTACTCTTCCGCACGTGTCTTCCATTGCGATTTCCTCGTACGGTTGTAGAAGCCCTATGAAGCACAAATAAATAGCATGGGAAGCAGTTGTCTGCACAACGTGCCACCGCCGACTGGAGGGACGATCCGAAGAGGGGATGATTATGTATTTTGGGCAGCACGTGACGTCACTACGGCACTCGTGGCTGGCGGCACTCGTAGGCGTTGTAGATACGTCACTCTTCCGCACGTGTCTTCCAGCGCAATTTTCTGGTACGGTTGTAGAAGCCCTATGAAGCACAAATAGATAGCATGGGAAGCAGTTGTCTGCACAACGTGCCACCGCCGACAGGAGGACAGATCCGAAGAGGGGATGATTATGTATTTTGGGCAGCACGTGACGTCACTACGGCACTCGTGGCTGGCGACACTCGTAGGCGTTGTAGATACGTTACTCATCCGCACGTGTCTTCCAGCGCAATTTCCTGGTACAGTTGTAGAAGCCCTATGAAGCACAAATAAATAGCATGGGAAGCAGTTGTCTGCACAACATGCCACCGCCGACTGGAGGGAAGATCCGAAGAGGGGATGATTATGTATTTTGGGCAGCACGTGACGTCACTAAGGCACTCGTGGCTGGCGGCACTCGTAGGTGTGGTAGATACGTTACTCTTCCGCACGTGTCTTCCAGCGCAATTTCCTGGTACGGTTGTAGAAGCCCTATGAAGCACAAATAAATAGCATCGGCAGCAGTTGTCTGCAAAACGTGCCACCGCCGACTGGAGGGCAGATCCGAAGAGGGGATGATTATGTATTTTGGGCTGCCTCGTGACGTCACTACGGCACTCGTGGCTGGCGGCACTCGTAGGCGTTGTAGATACGTTATTCTGCCGCACGTGTCTTCCAGCGCAATTTCCTCGTACGGTTGTAGAAGACCTATGAAGCACAAATAAATAGCATGGGAAGCAGTTGTCTGCACAATGTGCCACCGCCGACTGGAGGGCAGATCCGAAGAGGGAATGATTATGTATTTTGGGCAGCACGTGACGTCACTACGGCACTCGTGGCTGGCGGCACTCGTAGGTGTTGTAGATACATTACTCTTCCGCACGTGTCTTCCAGCGCAATTTTCTGGTACGGTTGTAGAAGCCCTATGAAGCACAAATAGGTAGCATGGGAAGCAGTTGTCTGCACAACGTGCCACCGCCGACTGGAGGGCAGATCCGAAGAGGGGATGATTATGTATTTTGGGCAGCACGTGACGTCACTACGGCACTCGTGGCTGGCGACACTCGTAGGCGTTGTAGATACGATACTCTTTCGCACGTGTCTTCCAGCGCAATTTTCTGGTACGGTTGTAGAAGCCCTATGAAGCACAAATAGATAGCATGGGAAGCAGTTGTCTGCACAACGTGCCACCGCCGACTGGAGGGCAGATCCGAAGAGGGGAGGATTATGTATTTTGGGCAGCACGTGACGGCACTACGGCACTCGTGGCTGGCGACACTCGTAGGCGTTGTAGATACGTTACTCTTCCGCACGTGTCTTCCAGCGCAATATCCTAGTATGGCTGTAGAAGCCCTATGAAGCACAAATAAATAGCATGGGAAGCAGATGTCTGCACAACCTGCCACCGCCGACTGGAGGGCAGATCCGAAGAGGGGATGATTATGTATTTTGGGCAGCACGTGACGTCATTACGGCACTCGTGGCTGGCGGCACTCGTAGGCGTTGTAGATACGTTACTCTTCCGCACGTGTCTTCCAGCGCAATTTCCTGGTACGGTTGTAGAAGCCCTATGAAGCACAAATAAATAGCATGGGAAGCAGTTGTCTGCAGAACGTGCCACCGCCGACTGGAGGGCAGATCCGAAGAGGGAATGATTATGTATTTTCGGCAGCACGTGACGTCACTACGGCACTCGTAGGCGTTGTAGATACGTTACTCTTCCGCACGTGTCTTCCAGCGCAATTTTCTGGTACGGTTGTAGAAGCCCTATGAAGCACAAATAGATAGCATGGGAAGCAGTTGTCTGCACAACGTGCCACCGCCGACTGGAGGGCAGATCCGAAGAGGGGATGATTATGTATTTTGGGCAGCACGTGACGTCACTACGGCACTCGTGGCTGGCGGCACTCGTAGGCGTTGTAGATACGTTACTCTTCCGCACGTGTCTTCCAGCGCGATTTTCTGGTACGGTTGTAGAAGCCCTATGAAGCACAAATAGATAGCATGCGAAGCAGTTGTCTGCACAACGTGCCACCGCAGACTGGAGGGCAGATCCGAAGAGGGGATGATTATGTATTTTGGGCAGCACGTGACGTCACTACGGCACTCGTGGCTGGCGACACTCGTAGGCGTTGTAGATACGTTACTCTTTCGCACGTGTCTTCCAGCGCAATTTTCTGGTACGGTTGTAGAAGCCCTATGAAGCACAAATAGATAGCATGGGAAGCAGTTGTCTGCACAACGTGCCACCGCCGACTGGAGGGCAGATCCGAAGAGTTGATGATTATGTATTTTGGGCAGCACGTGACGTCACTATGGCACTCGTGGCTGGCGACACTCGTAGGCGTTATAGATACGTTACTCTTCCGCACGTGTCTTCCAGCGCAATATCCTGGTATGGCTGTAGAAGGCCTATGAAGCACAAATAAATAGCATGGGCAGCAGGTGTCTACAAAACGTGCCACCGCCGACTGGAGGGCAGATCCGAAGAGGGGGTGATTATGTATTTTGGGCAGCACGTGACGTCAATACGGCACTCGTGGCTGGCGGCACTCGTAGGCGTTATAGATACGTTACTCTTCCGCACGTGTCTTCCAGCGCAATTTCCTCGTACGGTTGTAGAAGCCCTATGAAGCACAAATAAATAGCATGGGAAGCAGTTGTCTGCAGAACGTGCCACCGCCGAGTGGAGGGCAGATCCGAAGAGGGGATGATTATGTATTTTGGGCAGCACGTGACGTCACTACGGCACTCGTGGCTGGCGGCACTCGTAGGCGTTGTAGATACGTTACTCTTCCGCACGTGTCTTCCAGCGCAATTTCCTCGTACGGTTGTAGAAGCCCTATGAAGCACAAATAAATAGCATGGGAAGCAGTTGTCTGCACAATGTGCCACTGCCGACTTGAGGGCGGATCCGAAGAGGGGATGATTATGCATTTTAGGCAGCACGTGACGTCACTACGGCACTCGTGGCTAGCGGCACTCGTAGGCGTTATAGATACGTTATTCTTCCGCACGTGTCTTCAGCGCAATTTCCTTCTACGGTTGTAGAAGCCCTATGAAGCACAAATAAATAGCATGGGAAGCAGTTGTCTGCACAATGTGCCACTGCCGACTTGAGGGCGGATCCGAAGAGGGGATGATTATGTATTTTGGGCAGCACGTGGCGTCACTGCGGCACTCGTGGCTGGCGGCACTCGTAGGCGTTATAGATACGTTACTCTTCCGCACGTGTCTTCCATTGCGATTTCCTCGTACGGTTGTAGAAGCCCTATGAAGCACAAATAAATAGCATGGGAAGCAGTTGTCTGCACAATGTGCCACTGCCGACTGGAGGGAAGATCCGAAGAGGGGATGATTATGTATTTTGGGCAGCACGTGACGTCACTACGGCACTCGTGGCTGGCGGCACTCGTAGGTGTTGTAGATACGTTACTCTTCCGCACGTGTCTTACAGCGCAATTTCCTGGTACGGTTGTAGAAGCCCTATGAAGCACAAATAAATAGCATGGGCAGCAGTTGTCTACAAAACGTGCCACCGCCGACTGGAGGGCAGATCCGAAGAGGGGATGATTATGTATTTTGGGCTGCACGTGACGTCACTACGGCACTCGTGGCTGGAGGCACTCGTAGGCGTTATAGATACGTTACTCTTGCGCACGTGTCTTCCAGCGCAATTTCCCGGTACGGTTGTAGAAGCCCTATGAAGCACAAATAAATAGCATGGGAAGCAGTTGTCTGCACAACGTGCCACCGCCGACTGGAGGGCAGATCCGAAGAGGGGATGATTATGTATTTTGGGCAGCACGTGACGTCGATACGGCACTCGAGGCTGGCGGCACTCGTAGGCGTTGTAGATACGTTACTCTTCCGCACGTGTCTTCCAGTGCAATTTCCTGGTACGGGTGTAGAAGCCCTATGAAGCACAAATAAATAGCATGGGAAGCAGTTGTCTGCACAACGTGCCACCGCCGAGTGGAGGGCAGATCCGAAGAGGGGATGATTATGTATTTTGGGCAGCACGTGACGTCACTACGGCACTCGTGGCTGGCGACACTCGTAGGCGTTGTAGATACGATACTCTTCCGCACGTGTCTTCCAGCGCAATTTTCTGGTACGGTTGTAGAAGCCCTATGAAGCACAAATAGATAGCATGGGAAGCAGTTGTCTGCACAACGTGCCACCGCCGACTGGAGGGCAGATCCGAAGAGGGGAGGATTATGTATTTTGGGCAGCACGTGACGGCACTACGGCACTCGTGGCTGGCGACACTCGTAGGCGTTGTAGATACGTTACTCTTCCGCACGTGTCTTCCAGCGCAATATCCTAGTATGGCTGTAGAAGCCCTATGAAGCACAAATAAATAGCATGGGAAGCAGATGTCTGCACAACGTGCCACCGCCGACTGGAGGGCAGATCCGAAGAGGGGATGATTATGTATTTTGGGCAGCACGTGACGTCATTACGGCACTCGTGGCTGGCGGCACTCGTAGGCGTTGTAGGTACGTTACTCTTCCGCACGTGTCTTCCAGCGCAATTTCCTGGTACGGTTGTAGAAGCCCTATGAAGCACAAATAAATAGCATGGGAAGCAGTTGTCTGCAGAACGTGCCACCGCCGACTGGAGGGCAGATCCGAAGAGGGAATGATTATGTATTTTGGGCAGCACGTGACGTCCCTACGGCACTCGTGGCTGGCGGCACTCGTAGGCGTTGTAAATACGTTACTCTTCCGCACGTGTCTTCCAGCGCAATTTTCTGGTACGGTTGTAGAAGCCCTATGAAGCACAAATAGATAGCATGGGAAGCAGTTGTCTGCACAACGTGCCACCGCCGACTGGAGGGCAGATCCGAAGAGGGGATGATTATGTATTTTGGGCAGCACGTGACGTCACTACGGCACTCGTGGCTGGCGGCACTCGTAGGCGTTGTAGATACGTTACTCTTCCGCACGTGTCTTCCAGCGCAATTTTCTGGTACGGTTGTAGAAGCCCTATGAAGCACAAATAGATAGCATGGGAAGCAGTTGTCTGCACAACGTGCCACCGCCGACTGGAGGGCAGATCCGAAGAGGGGATGATTATGTATTTTGGGCAGCACGTGACGTCACTACGGCACTCGTGGCTGGCGACACTCGTAGGCGTTGTAGATACGTTACACTTTCGCACGTGTCTTCCAGCGCAATTTTCTGGTACGGTTGTAGAAGCCCTATGAAGCACGAATAGATAGCATGGGAAGCAGTTGTCTGCACAATGTGCCACCGCCGACTGGAGGGCAGATCCGAAGAGGGGATGATTATGTATTTTTGGCAGCACGTGACGTCACTATGGCACTTGTGGCTGGCGACACTCGTAGGCGTTGTAGATACGTTACTCTTCCGCACGTGTCTTCCAGCGCAATATCCTGGTATGGCTGTAGAAGCCCTATGAAGCACCAATAAATAGCATGGGCAGCAGTTGTCTACAAAACGTGCCACCGCCGACTGGAGGGCAGATCCGAAGAGGGGGTGATTATGTATTTTGGGCAGCACGTGACGTCAATACAGCACTCGTGGCTGGCGGCACTCGTAGGCGTTATAGATACGTTACTCTTCCGCACGTGTCTTCCAGCGCAATTTCCTCGTACGGTTGTAGAAGCCCTATGAAGCACAAATAAATAGCATGGGAAGCAGTTGTCTGCAGAACGTGCCACCGCCGAGTGGAGGGCAGATCCGAAGAGGGGATGATTATGTATTTTGGGCAGCACGTGACGTCACTACGGCACTCGTGGCTGGCGGCACTCGTAGGCGTTGTAGATACGTTACTCTTCCGCACGTGTTTTCCAGCGCAATTTCCTCGTACGGTTGTAGAAGCCCTATGAAGCACAAATAAATAGCATGGGAAGCAGTTGTCTGCACAATGTGCCACTGCCGACTTGAGGGCGGATCCGAAGAGGGGATGATTATGTATTTTGGGCAGCACGTGACGTCACTACGGCACTCGTGGCTGGCGGCACTCGTAGGCGTTATAGATACGTTATTCTTCCGCACGTGTCTTCAGCGCAATTTCCTTGTACGGTTGTAGAAGCCCTATGAAGCACAAATAAATAGCATGGGAAGCAGTTGTCTGCACAATGTGCCACTGCCGACTTGAGGGCGGATCCGAAGAGGGGATGATTATGTATTTTGGGCAGCACGTGGCGTCACTGCGGCACTCGTGGCTGGCGGCACTCGTAGGCGTTATAGATACGTTACTCTTCCGCACGTGTCTTCCATTGCGATTTCCTCGTACGGTTGTAGAAGCCCTATGAAGCACAAATAAATAGCATGGGAAGCAGTTGTCTGCACAACGTGCCACTGCCGACTGGAGGGAAGATCCGAAGAGGGGATGATTATGTATTTTGGGCAGCACGTGACGTCACTACGGCACTCGTGGCTGGCGGCACTCGTAGGTGTTGTAGATACGTTACTCTTCCGCACGTGTCTTACAGCGCAATTTCCTGGTACGGTTGTAGAAGCCCTATGAAGCACAAATAAATAGCATGGGCAGCAGTTGTCTACAAAACGTGCCACCGCCGACTGGAGGGCAGATCCGAAGAGGGGATGATTATGTATTTTGGGCTGCACGTGACGTCACTACGGCACTCGTGGCTGGAGGCACTCGTAGGCGTTATAGATACGTTACTCTTGCGCACGTGTCTTCCAGCGCAATTTCCTGGTACGGTTGTAGAAGCCCTATGAAGCACAAATAAATAGCATGGGAAGCAGTTGTCTGCACAACGTGCCACCGCCGACTGGAGGGCAGATCCGAAGAGGGGATGATTATGTATTTTGGGCAGCACGTGACGTCGATACGGCACTCGTGGCTGGCGGCACTCGTAGGCGTTGTGGATACGTTACTCTTCCGCACGTGTCTTCCAGTGCAATTTCCTGGTATGGTTGTAGAAGCCCTATGAAGCACAAATTAATAGCATGGGAAGCAGTTGTCTGCACAACGTGCCACCGCCGACTGGAGGGCAGATCCGAAGAGGTGATGATTATGTATTTTGGGCAGCACGTGACGTCACTACGGCACTCGTGGCTGGCGGCACTCGTAGGTGTTGTAGATACATTACTCTTCCGCACGTGTCTTCCAGCGCAATTTTCTGGTACGGTTGTAGAAGCCCTATGAAGCACAAATAGGTAGCATGGGAAGCAGTTGTCTGCACAACGTGCCACCGCCGACTGGAGGGCAGATCCGAAGAGGGGATGATTATGTATTTTGGGCAGCACGTGACGTCACTACGGCACTCGTGGCTGGCGACACTCGTAGGCGTTGTAGATACGATACTCTTTCGCACGTGTCTTCCAGCGCAATTTTCTGGTACGGTTGTAGAAGCCCTATGAAGCACAAATAGATAGCATGGGAAGCAGTTGTCTGCACAACGTGCCACCGCCGACTGGAGGGCAGATCCGAAGAGGGGAGGATTATGTATTTTGGGCAGCACGTGACGGCACTACGGCACTCGTGGCTGGCGGCACTCGTAGGCGTTGTAGATACGTTACTCTTCCGCACGTGTCTTCCAGCGCAATTTCCTGGTACGGTTGTAGAAGCCCTATGAAGCACAAATAAATAGCATGGGAAGCAGTTGTCTGCAGAACGTGCCACCGCCGACTGGAGGGCAGATCCGAAGAGGGAATGATTATGTATTTTCGGCAGCACGTGACGTCACTACGGCACTCGCAGGCGTTGTAGATACGTTACTCTTCCGCACGTGTCTTCCAGCGCAATTTTCTGGTACGGTTGTAGAAGCCCTATGAAGCACAAATAGATAGCATGGGAAGCAGTTGTCTGCACAACGTGCCACCGCCGACTGGAGGGCAGATCCGAAGAGGGGAGGATTATGTATTTTGGGCAGCACGTGACGGCACTACGGCACTCGTGGCTGGCGGCACTCGTAGGCGTTGTAGATACGTTACTCTTCCGCACGTGTCTTCCAGCGCAATTTCCTGGTACGGTTGTAGAAGCCCTATGAAGCACAAATAAATAGCATGGGAAGCAGTTGTCTGCAGAACGTGCCACCGCCGACTGGAGGGCAGATCCGAAGAGGGAATGATTATGTATTTTCGGCAGCACGTGACGTCACTACGGCACTCGCAGGCGTTGTAGATACGTTACTCTTCCGCACGTGTCTTCCAGCGCAATTTTCTGGTACGGTTGTAGAAGCCCTATGAAGCACAAATAGATAGCATGGGAAGCAGTTGTCTGCACAACGTGCCACCGCCGACTGGAGGGCAGATCCGAAGAGGGGATGATTATGTATTTTGGGCAGCACGTGACGTCACTACGGCACTCGTGGCTGGCGGCACTCGTAGGCGTTGTAGATACATTACTCTACCGCACGTGTCTTCCAGCGCAATTTTCTGGTACGGTTGTAGAAGCCCTATGAAGCACAAATAGATAGCATGGGAAGCAGTTGTCTGCACAACGTGCCACCGCAGACTGGAGGGCAGATCCGAAGAGGGGATGATTATGTATTTTGGGCAGCACGTGACGTCGCTACGGCACTCGTGGTTGGCGACACTCGTAGGCGTTGTAGATACGTTACTCTTTCGCACGTGTCTTCCAGTGCAATTTCCTCGTACGGTTGTAGAAGCCCTATGAAGCACAAATAAATAGCATGGGAAGCAGTTGTCTGCAGAACGTGCCACCGCCGACTGGAGGGCAGATCCGAAGAGGGAATGATTATGTATTTTCGGCAGCACGTGACGTCACTACGGCACTCGTAGGCGTTGTAGATACGTTACTCTTCCGCACGTGTCTTCCAGCGCAATTTTCTGGTACGGTTGTAGAAGCCCTATGAAGCACAAATAGATAGCATGGGAAGCAGTTGTCTGCACAACGTGCCACCGCCGACTGGAGGGCAGATCCGAAGAGGGGATGATTATGTATTTTGGGCAGCACGTGACGTCACTACGGCACTCGTGGCTGGCGGCACTCGTAGGCGTTGTAGATACGTTACTCTTCCGCACGTGTCTTCCAGCGCAATTTTCTGGTACGGTTGTAGAAGCCCTATGAAGCACAAATAGATAGCATGGGAAGCAGTTGTCTGCACAACGTGCCACCGCAGACTGGAGGGCAGATCCGAAGAGGGGATGATTATGTATTTTGGGCAGCACGTGACGTCACTACGGCACTCGTGGCTGGCGACACTCGTAGGCGTTGTAGATACGTTACTCTTTCGCACGTGTCTTCCAGCGCAATTTTCTGGTACGGTTGTAGAAGCCCTATGAAGCACAAATAGATAGCATGGGAAGCAGTTGTCTGCACAACGTGCCACCGCCGACTGGAGGGCAGATCCGAAGAGGGGATGAATATGTATTTTGGGCAGCACGTGACGTCACTATGGCACTCGTGGCTGGCGACACTCGTAGGCGTTATAGATACGTTACTCTTCCGCACGTGTCTTCCAGCGCAAAATCCTGGTATGGCTGTAGAAGGCCTATGAAGCACAAATAAATAGCATGGGCAGCAGGTGTCTACAAAACGTGCCACCGCCGACTGGAGGGCAGATCCGAAGAGGGGGTGATTATGTATTTTGGGCAGCACGTGACGTCAATACGGCACTCGTGGCTGGCGGCACTCGTAGGCGTTATAGATACGTTACTCTTCCGCACGTGTCTTCCAGCGCAATTTCCTCGTACGGTTGTAGAAGCCCTATGAAGCACAAATAAATAGCATGGGAAGCAGTTGTCTGCAGAACGTGCCACCGCCGAGTGGAGGGCAGATCCGAAGAGGGGATGATTATGTATTTTGGGCAGCACGTGACGTCACTACGGCACTCGTGGCTGGCGGCACTCGTAGGCGTTGTAGATACGTTACTCTTCCGCACGTGTCTTCCAGCGCAATTTCCTCGTACGGTTGTAGAAGCCCTATGAAGCACAAATAAATAGCATGGGAAGCAGTTGTCTGCACAATGTGCCACTGCCTACTTGAGGGCGGATCCGAAGAGGGGATGATTATGTATTTTGGGCAGCACGTGACGTCACTACGGCACTCGTGGCTGGCGGCACTCGTAGGCGTTATAGATACGTTATTCTTCCGCACGTTTCTTCAGCGCAATTTCCTTCTACGGTTGTAGAAGCCCTATGAAGCACAAATAAATAGCATGGGAAGCAGTTGTCTGCACAATGTGCCACTGCCGACTTGAGGGCGGATCCGAAGAGGGGATGATTATGTATTTTGGGCAGCACGTGGCGTCACTGCGGCACTCGTGGCTGGCGGCACTCGTAGGCGTTATAGATACGTTACTCTTCCGCACGTGTCTTCCATTGCGATTTCCTCGTACGGTTGTAGAAGCCCTATGAAGCACAAATAAATAGCATGGGAAGCAGTTGTCTGCACAATGTGCCACTGCCGACTGGAGGGAAGATCCGAAGAGGGGATGATTATGTATTTTGGGCAGCACGTGACGTCACTACGGCACTCGTGGCTGGCGGCACTCGTAGGTGTTGTAGATACGTTACTCTTCCGCACGTGTCTTACAGCGCAATTTCCTGGTACGGTTGTAGAAGCCCTATGAAGCACAAATAAATAGCATGGGCAGCAGTTGTCTACAAAACGTGCCACCGCCGACTGGAGGGCAGATCCGAAGAGGGGATGATTATGTATTTTGGGCTGCACGTGACGTCACTACGGCACTCGTGGCTGGAGGCACTCGTAGGCGTTATAGATACGTTACTCTTGCGCACGTGTCTTCCAGCGCAATTTCCCGGTACGGTTGTAGAAGCCCTATGAAGCACAAATAAATAGCATGGGAAGCAGTTGTCTGCACAACGTGCCACCACCGACTGGAGGGCAGATCCGAGGAGGGGATGATTATGTATTTTGGGCAGCACGTGACGTCGATACGGCACTCGTGGCTGGCGGCACTCGTAGGCGTTGTAGATACGTTACTCTTCCGCACGTGTCTTCCAGTGCAATTTCCTGGTACGGTTGTAGAAGCCCTATGAAGCACAAATTAATAGCATGGGAAGCAGTTGTCTGCACAACGTGCCACCGCCGACTGGAGGGCAGATCCGAAGAGGTGATGATTATGTATTTTGGGCAGCACGTGACGTCACTACGGCACTCGTGGCTGGCGCCACTCGTAGGCGTTATAGATACGTTACTCTTCCGCACGTGTCTTCCATTGCGATTTCCTCGTACTCGTTGTAGAAGCCCTATGAAGCACAAATAAATAGCATGGGAAGCAGTTGTCTGCACAACGTGCCACCGCCGACTGGAGGGACGATCCGAAGAGGGGATGATTATGTATTTTGGGCAGCACGTGACGTCACTACGGCACTCGTGGCTGGCGGCACTCGTAGGCGTTGTAGATACGTCACTCTTCCGCACGTGTCTTCCAGCGCAATTTTCTGGTACGGTTGTAGAAGCCCTATGAAGCACAAATAGATAGCATGGGAAGCAGTTGTCTGCACAACGTGCCACCGCCGACTGGAGGACAGATCCGAAGAGGGGATGATTATGTATTTTGGGCAGCACGTGACGTCACTACGGAACTCGTGGCTGGCGACACTCGTAGGCGTTGTAGATACGTTACTCATCCGCACGTGTCTTCCAGCGCAATTTCCTGGTACAGTTGTAGAAGCCCTATGAAGCACAGATAAATAGCATGGGAAGCAGTTGTCTGCACAACATGCCACCGCCGACTGGAGGGAAGATCCGAAGAGGGGATGATTATGTATTTTGGGCAGCACGTGACGTCACTAAGGCACTCGTGGCTGGCGGCACTCGTAGGTGTGGTAGATACGTTACTCTTCCGCACGTGTCTTCCAGCGCAATTTCCTGGTACGGTTGTAGAAGCCCTATGAAGCACAAATAAATAGCATCGGCAGCAGTTGTCTGCAAAATGTGCCACCGCCGACTGGAGGGCAGATCCGAAGAGGGGATGATTATGTATTTTGGGCTGCCTCGTGACGTCACTACGGCACTCGTGGCTGGCGGCACTCGTAGGCGTTGTAGATACGTTATTCTGCCGCACGTGTCTTCCAGCGCAATTTCCTCGTACGGTTGTAGAAGACCTATGAAGCACAAATAAATAGCATGGGAAACAGTTGTCTGCACAATGTGCCACCGCCGACTGGAGGGCAGATCCGAAGAGGGAATGATTATGTATTTTGGGCAGCACGTGACGTCACTACGGCACTCGTGGCTGGCGGCACTCGTAGGCGTTGTAGATACATTACTCTTCCGCACGTGTCTTCCAGCGCAATTTTCTGGTACGGTTGTAGAAGCCCTATGAAGCACAAATAGGTAGCATGGGAAGCAGTTGTCTGCACAACGTGCCACCGCCGACTGGAGGGCAGATCCGAAGAGGGGATGATTATGTATTTTGGGCAGCACGTGACGTCACTACGGCACTCGTGGCTGGCGACACTCGTAGGCGTTGTAGATACGATACTCTTTCGCACGTGTCTTCCAGCGCAATTTTCTGGTACGGTTGTAGAAGCCCTATGAAGCACAAATAGATAGCATGGGAAGCAGTTGTCTGCACAACGTGCCACCGCCGACTGGAGGGCAGATCCGAAGAGGGGAGGATTATGTATTTTGGGCAGCACGTGACGGCACTACGGCACTCGTGGCTGGCGACACTCGTAGGCGTTGTAGATACGTTACTCTTCCGCACGTGTCTTCCAGCGCAATATCCTAGTATGGCTGTAGAAGCCCTATGAAGCACAAATAAATAGCATGGGAAGCAGATGTCTGCACAACCTGCCACCGCCGACTGGAGGGCAGATCCGAAGAGGGGATGATTATGTATTTTGGGCAGCACGTGACGTCATTACGGCACTCGTGGCTGGCGGCACTCGTAGGCGTTGTAGATACGTTACTCTTCCGCACGTGTCTTCCAGCGCAATTTCCTGGTACGGTTGTAGAAGCCCTATGAAGCACAAATAAGTAGCATGGGAAGCAGTTGTCTGCAGAACGTGCCACCGCCGACTGGAGGGCAGATCCGAAGAGGGAATGATTATGTATTTTCGGCAGCACGTGACGTCACTACGGCACTCGTAGGCGTTGTAGATACGTTACTCTTCCGCACGTGTCTTCCAGCGCAATTTTCTGGTACGGTTGTAGAAGCCCTATGAAGCACAAATAGATAGCATGGGAAGCAGTTGTCTGCAAAATGTGCCACCGCCGACTGGAGGGCAGATCCGAAGAGGGGATGATTATGTATTTTGGGCAGCACGTGACGTCACTACGGCACTCGTGGCTGGCGGCACTCGTAGGCGTTGTAGATACGTTACTCTTCCGCACGTGTCTTCCAGCGCAATTTCCTCGTACGGTTGTAGAAGCCCTATGAAGCACAAATAAATAGCATGGGAAGCAGTTGTCTGCACAATGTGCCACTGCCGACTTGAGGGCGGATCCGAAGAGGGGATGATTATGTATTTTGGGCAGCACGTGACGTCACTACGGCACTCGTGGCTGGCGGCACTCGTAGGCGTTATAGATACGTTATTCTTCCGCACGTGTCTTCAGCGCAATTTCCTTCTACGGTTGTAGAAGCCCTATGAAGCACAAATAAATAGCATGGGAAGCAGTTGTCTGCACAATGTGCCACTGCCGACTTGAGGGCGGATCCGAAGAGGGGATGATTATGTATTTTGGGCAGCACGTGGCGTCACTGCGGCACTCGTGGCTGGCGGCACTCGTAGGCGTTATAGATACGTTACTCTTCCGCACGTGTCTTCCATTGCGATTTCCTCGTACGGTTGTAGAAGCCCTATGAAGCACAAATAAATAGCATGGGAAGCAGTTGTCTGCACAATGTGCCACTGCCGACTGGAGGGAAGATCCGAAGAGGGGATGATTATGTATTTTGGGCAGCACGTGACGTCACTACGGCACTCGTGGCTGGCGGCACTCGTAGGTGTTGTAGATACGTTACTCTTCCGCACGTGTCTTACAGCGCAATTTCCTGGTACGGTTGTAGAAGCCCTATGAAGCACAAATAAATAGCATGGGCAGCAGTTGTCTACAAAACGTGCCACCGCCGACTGGAGGGCAGATCCGAAGAGGGGATGATTATGTATTTTGGGCTGCACGTGACGTCACTACGGCACTCGTGGCTGGAGGCACTCGTAGGCGTTATAGATACGTTACTCTTTTCGCACGTGTCTTCCAGCGCAATTTCCCGGTACGGTTGTAGAAGCCCTATGAAGCACAAATAAATAGCATGGGAAGCAGTTGTCTGCACAACGTGCCACCACCGACTGGAGGGCAGATCCGAAGAGGGGATGATTATGTATTTTGGGCAGCACGTGACGTCGATACGGCACTCGTGGCTGGCGGCACTCGTAGGCGTTGTAGATACGTTACTCTTCCGCACGTGTCTTCCAGTGCAATTTCCTGGTACGGTTGTAGAAGCCCTATGAAGCACAAATTAATAGCATGGGAAGCAGTTGTCTGCACAACGTGCCACCGCCGACTGGAGGGCAGATCCGAAGAGGTGATGATTATGTATTTTGGGCAGCACGTGACGTCACTACGGCACTCGTGGCTGGCGCCACTCGTAGGCGTTATAGATACGTTACTCTTCCGCACGTGTCTTCCATTGCGATTTCCTCGTACGGTTGTAGAAGCCCTATGAAGCACAAATAAATAGCATGGGAAGCAGTTGTCTGCACAACGTGCCACCGCCGACTGGAGGGACGATCCGAAGAGGGGATGATTATGTATTTTGGGCAGCACGTGACGTCACTACGGCACTCGTGGCTGGCGGCACTTGTAGGCGTTGTAGATACGTCACTCTTCCGCACGTGTCTTCCAGCGCAATTTTCTGGTACGGTTGTAGAAGCCCTATGAAGCACAAATAGATAGCATGGGAAGCAGTTGTCTGCACAACGTGCCACCGCCGACTGGAGGACAGATCCGAAGAGGGGATGATTATGTATTTTGGGCAGCACGTGACGTCACTACGGCACTCGTGGCTGGCGACACTCGTAGGCGTTGTAGATACGTTACTCATCCGCACGTGTCTTCCAGCGCAATTTCCTGGTACAGTTGTAGAAGCCCTATGAAGCACAAATAAATAGCATGGGAAGCAGTTGTCTGCACAACATGCCACCGCCGACTGGAGGGAAGATCCGAAGAGGGGATGATTATGTATTTTGGGCAGCACGTGACGTCACTAAGGCACTCGTGGCTGGCGGCACTCGTAGGTGTGGTAGATACGTTACTCTTCCGCACGTGTCTTCCAGCGCAATTTCCTGGTACGGTTGTAGAAGCCCTATGAAGCACAAATAAATAGCATCGGCAGCAGTTGTCTGCAAAACGTGCCACCGCCGACTGGAGGGCAGATCCGAAGAGGGGATGATTATGTATTTTGGGCTGCCTCGTGACGTCACTACGGCACTCGTGGCTGGCGGCAGTCGTAGGCGTTGTAGATACGTTATTCTGCCGCACGTGTCTTCCAGTGCAATTTCCTCGTACGGTTGTAGAAGACCTATGAAGCACAAATAAATAGCATGGGAAGCAGTTGTCTGCACAATGTGCCACCGCCGACTGGAGGGCAGATCCGAAGAGGGAATGATTATGTATTTTGGGCAGCACGTGACGTCACTACGGCACTCGTGGCTGGCGGCACTCGTAGGCGTTGTAGATACATTACTCTTCCGCACGTGTCTTCCAGCGCAATTTTCTGGTACGGTTGTAGAAGCCCTATGAAGCACAAATAGGTAGCATGGGAAGCAGTTGTCTGCACAACGTGCCACCGCCGACTGGAGGGCAGATCCGAAGAGGGGATGATTATGTATTTTGGGCAGCACGTGACGTCACTACGGCACTCGTGGCTGGCGACACTCGTAGGCGTTGTAGATACGATACTCTTTCGCACGTGTCTTCCAGCGCAATTTTCTGGTACGGTTGTAGAAGCCCTATGAAGCACAAATAGATAGCATGGGAAGCAGTTGTCTGCACAACGTGCCACCGCCGACTGGAGGGCAGATCCGAAGAGGGGAGGATTATGTATTTTGGGCAGCACGTGACGGCACTACGGCACTCGTGGCTGGCGACACTCGTAGGCGTTGTAGATACGTTACTCTTCCGCACGTGTCTTCCAGCGCAATATCCTAGTATGGCTGTAGAAGCCCTATGAAGCACAAATAAATAGCATGGGAAGCAGATGTCTGCACAACCTGCCACCGCCGACTGGAGGGCAGATCCGAAGAGGGGATGATTATGTATTTTGGGCAGCACGTGACGTCATTACGGCACTCGTGGCTGGCGGCACTCGTAGGCGTTGTAGATACGTTACTCTTCCGCACGTGTCTTCCAGCGCAATTTCCTGGTACGGTTGTAGAAGCCCTATGAAGCACAAATAAATAGCATGGGAAGCAGTTGTCTGCAGAACGTGCCACCACCGACTGGAGGGCAGATCCGAAGAGGGAATGATTATGTATTTTCGGCAGCACGTGACGTCACTACGGCACTCGTAGGCGTTGTAGATACGTTACTCTTCCGCACGTGTCTTCCAGCGCAATTTTCTGGTACGGTTGTAGAAGCCCTATGAAGCACAAATAGATAGCATGGGAAGCAGTTGTCTGCACAACGTGCCACCGCCGACTGGAGGGCAGATCCGAAGAGGGGATGATTATGTATTTTGGGCCGCACGTGACGTCACTACGGCACTCGTGGCTGGCGGCACTCGTAGGCATTGTAGATACGTTACTCTTCCGCACGTGTCTTCCAGCGCAATTTTCTGGTACGGTTGTAGAAGCCCTATGAAGCACAAATAGATAGCATGCGAAGCAGTTGTCTGCACAACGTGCCACCGCAGACTGGAGGGCAGATCCGAAGAGGGGATGATTATGTATTTTGGGCAGCACGTGACGTCACTACGGCACTCGTGGCTGGCGACACTCGTAGGCGTTGTAGATACGTTACTCTTTCGCACGTGTCTTCCAGCGCAATTTTCTGGTACGGTTGTAGAAGCCCTATGAAGCACAAATAGATAGCATGGGAAGCAGTTGTCTGCACAACGTGCCACCGCCGACTGGAGGGCAGATCCGAAGAGTTGATGATTATGTATTTTGGGCAGCACGTGACGTCACTATGGCACTCGTGGCTGGCGACACTCGTAGGCGTTATAGATACGTTACTCTTCCGCACGTGTCTTCCAGCGCAATATCCTGGTATGGCTGTAGAAGGCCTATGAAGCACAAATAAATAGCATGGGCAGCAGGTGTCTACAAAACGTGCCACCGCCGACTGGAGGGCAGATCCGAAGAGGGGGTGATTATGTATTTTGGGCAGCACGTGACGTCAATACGGCACTCGTGGCTGGCGGCACTCGTAGGCGTTATAGATACGTTACTCTTCCGCACGTGTCTTCCAGCGCAATTTCCTCGTACGGTTGTAGAAGCCCTATGAAGCACAAATAAATAGCATGGGAAGCAGTTGTCTGCAGAACGTGCCACCGCCGAGTGGAGGGCAGATCCGAAGAGGGGATGATTATGTATTTTGGGCAGCACGTGACGTCACTACGGCACTCGTGGCTGGCGGCACTCGTAGGCGTTGTAGATACGTTACTCTTCCGCACGTGTCTTCCAGCGCAATTTCCTCGTACGGTTGTAGAAGCCCTATGAAGCACAAATAAATAGCATGGGAAGCAGTTGTCTGCACAATGTGCCACTGCCGACTTGAGGGCGGATCCGAAGAGGGGATGATTATGCATTTTAGGCAGCACGTGACGTCACTACGGCACTCGTGGCTGGCGGCACTCGTAGGCGTTATAGATACGTTATTCTTCCGCACGTGTCTTCAGCGCAATTTCCTTCTACGGTTGTAGAAGCCCTATGAAGCACAAATAAATAGCATGGGAAGCAGTTGTCTGCACAATGTGCCACTGCCGACTTGAGGGCGGATCCGAAGAGGGGATGATTATGTATTTTGGGCAGCACGTGGCGTCACTGCGGCACTCGTGGCTGGCGGCACTCGTAGGCGTTATAGATACGTTACTCTTCCGCACGTGTCTTCCATTGCGATTTCCTCGTACGGTTGTAGAAGCCGTATGAAGCACAAATAAATAGCATGGGAAGCAGTTGTCTGCACAACGTGCCACCGCCGACTGGAGGGACGATCCGAAGAGGGGATGATTATGTATTTTGGGCAGCACGTGACGTCACTACGGCACTCGTGGCTGGCGGCACTCGTAGGCGTTGTAGATACGTCACTCTTCCGCACGTGTCTTCCAGCGCAATTTTCTGGTACGGTTGTAGAAGCCCTATGAAGCACAAATAGATAGCATGGGAAGCAGTTGTCTGCACAACGTGCCACCGCCGACTGGAGGACAGATCCGAAGAGGGGATGATTTTGTATTTTGGGCAGCACGTGACGTCACTACGGCACTCGTGGCTGGCGACACTCGTAGGCGTTGTAGATACGTTACTCATCCGCACGTGTCTTCCAGCGCAATTTCCTGGTACGGTTGTAGAAGCCCTATGAAGCACAAATAAATAGCATGGGAAGCAGTTGTCTGCACAACATGCCACCGCCGACTGGAGGGAAGATCCGAAGAGGGGATGATTATGTATTTTGGGCAGCACGTGACGTCACTAAGGCACTCGTGGCTGGCGGCACTCGTAGGTGTGGTAGATACGTTACTCTTCCGCACGTGTCTTCCAGCGCAATTTCCTGGTACGGTTGTAGAAGCCCTATGAAGCACAAATAAATAGCATCGGCAGCAGTTGTCTGCAAAACGTGCCACCGCCGACTGGAAAGCAGATCCGAAGAGGGGATGATTATGTATTTTGGGCTGCCTCGTGACGTCACTACGGCACTCGTGGCTGGCGGCACTCGTAGGCGTTGTAGATACGTTATTCAGCCGCACGTGTCTTCCAGCGCAATTTCCTCGTACGGTTGTAGAAGACCTATGAAGCACAAATAAATAGCATGGGAAGCAGTTGTCTGCACAATGTGCCACCGCCGACTGGAGGGCAGATCCGAAGAGGGAATGATTATGTATTTTGGGCAGCACGTGACGTCACTACGGCACTCGTGGCTGGCGGCACTCGTAGGCGTTGTAGATACGTTACTCTTCCGCACGTGTCTTCCAGCGCAATTTTCTGGTACGGTTGTAGAAGCCCTATGAAGCACAAATAAATAGCATGGGAAGCAGTTGTCTGCACAACGTGCCACCGCCGACTGGAGGGCAGTTCCGAAGAGGGGATGATTATGTATTTTGGGCAGCACGTGACGTTAATACGGCACTCGTGGCTGGCGGCACTCGTAGGCGTTATAGATACGTTACTCTTCCGCACGTGTCTTCCAGTGCAATTTCCTCGTACGGTTGTAGAAGCCCTATGAAGCAGAAATAAATAGCATGGGAAGCATTTGTCTGCAGAACGTGCCACCGCCGACTGGAGGGCAGATCCGAAGAGGGAATGATTATGTATTTTGGGCAGCACGTGACGTCACTACGGCACTCGTAGGCGTTGTAGATACGTTACTCTTCCGCACGTGTCTTCCAGCGCAATTTTCTGGTACGGTTGTAGAAGCCCTATGAAGCACAAATAGATAGCATGGGAAGCAGTTGTCTGCACAACGTGCCACCGCCGACTGGAGGGCAGATCCGAAGAGGGGATGATTATGTATTTTGGGCAGCACGTGACGTCACTACGGCACTCGTGGCTGGCGACACTCGTAGGCGTTGTAGATAAGTTACTCTTCCGCAATTGTCTTCCAGCGCAATATCCTGGTATGGCTGTAGAAGCCCTATGAAGCACAAATAAATAGCATGGGCAGCAGTTGTCTACAAAACGTGCCACCGCCGACTGGAGGGCAGATCCGAAGAGGGGGTGATTATGTACTTTGGGCAGCACGTGACGTCAATACGGCACTCGTGGCTGGCGGCACTCGTAGGCGTTATAGATACGTTACTCTTCCGCACGTGTCTTCCAGCGCAATTTCCTCGTACGGTTGTAGAAGCCCTATGAAGCACAAATAAATAGCATGGGAAGCAGTTGTCTGCAGAACGTGCCACCGCCGAGTGGAGGGCAGATCCGAAGAGGGAATGATTATGTATTTTGGGCAGCACGTGACGTCACTACGGCACTCGTGGCTGGCGGCACTCGTAGGCGTTGTAGATACGTTACTCTTCCGCACGTGTCTTCCAGCGCAATTTTCTGGTACGGTTGTAGAAGCCCTATGAAGCACAAATAGATAGCATGGGAAGCAGTTGTCCGCACAACGTGCCACCGCCGACTGGAGGGCAGATCCGAAGAGGGGATGATTATGTATTTTGGGCAGCACGTGACGTCACTACGGCACTCGTGGCTGGCGACACTCGTAGGCGTCGTAGATACGTTACTCTTCCGCACGTGTCTTCCAGCGCAATTTCCTGGTACGGTTGTAGAAGCCCTATGAGGCACAAATAAATAGCATGGGCAGCAGTTGTCTGCAAAACGTGCCACCGCCGACTAGAGGGCAGATCCGAAGAGGGAATGATTATGTATTTTGGGCAGCACGTGACGTCACTACGGCACTCGTGGCTGGCGGCACTCGTAGGCGTTGTAGATACGTCACTCTTCCGCACGTGTCTTCCAGCGCAATTTTCTGGTACGGTTGTAGAAGCCCTATGAAGCACAAATAGATAGCATGGGAAGCAGTTGTCTGCACAACGTGCCACCGCCGACTGGAGGACAGATCCGAAGAGGGGATGATTATGTATTTTGAGCAGCACGTGACGTCACTACGGCACTCGTGGCTGGCGACACTCGTAAGCGTTGTAGATACGTTACTCATCCGCACGTGTCTTCCAGCGCAATTTCCTGGTACGGTTGTAGAAGCCCTATGAAGCACAAATAAATAGCATGGGAAGCAGTTGTCTGCACAACATGCCACCGCCGACTGGAGGGAAGATCCGAAGAGGGGATGATTATGTATTTTGGGCAGCACGTGACGTCACTAAGGCACTCGTGGCTGGCGGCACTCGTAGGTGTTGTAGATACGTTACTCTTCCGCACGTGTCTTCCAGCGCAATTTCCTGGTACGGTTGTAGAAGCCCTATGAAGCACAAATAAGTAGCATGGGCAGCAGTTGTCTGCAAAACGTGCCACCGCCGACTGGAGGGCAGATCCGAAGAGGGGATGATTATGTATTTTGGGCTGCCTCGTGACGTCACTACGGCACTCGTGGCTGGCGGCACTCGTAGGCGTTGTAGATACGTTATTCTGCCGCACGTGTCTTCCAGCGCAATTTTCTCGTACGGTTGTAGAAGACCTATGAAGCACAAATAAATAGCATGGGAAGCAGTTGTCTGCACAATGTGCCACCGCCGACTGGAGGGCAGATCCGAAGAGGGAATGATTATGTATTTTGGGCAGCACGTGACGTCACTACGGCACTCGTGGCTGGCGGCACTCGTAGGCGTTGTAGATACGTTACTCTTCCGCACGTGTCTTCCAGCGCAATTTTCTGGTACGGTTGTAGAAGCCCTATGAAGCACAAATAAATAGCATGGGAAGCAGTTGTCTGCACAACGTGCCACCGCCGACTGGAGGGCAGTTCCGAAGAGGGGATGATTATGTATTTTGGGCAGCACGTGACGTCAATACGGCACTCGTGGCTGGCGGCACTCGTAGGCGTTATAGATACGTTACTCTTCCGCACGTGTCTTCCAGTGCAATTTCCTCGTACGGCTGTAGAAGCCCTATGAAGCACAAATAAATAGCATGGGAAGCAGTTGTCTGCAGAACGTGCCACCGCCGACTGGAGGGCAGATCCGAAGAGGGAATGATTATGTATTTTGGGCAGCACGTGAGGTCACTACGGCACTCGTGGCTGGCGGCACTCGTAGGCGTTGTAGATACGTTACTCTTCCGCACGTGTCTTCCAGCGCAATTTTCTGGTACGGTTGTAGAAGCCCTATGAAGCACAAATAGATAGCATGGGAAGCAGTTGTCTGCACAACGTGCCACCGCCGACTGGAGGGCAGATCCGAAGAGGGGATGATTATGTATTTTGGGCAGCACGTGACGTCACTACGGCACTCGTGGCTGGCGGCACTCGTAGGCGTTGTAGATACGTTACTCTTCCGCACGTGTCTTCCAGCGCAATTTTCTCGTACGGTTGTAGAAGACCTATGAAGCACAAATAAATAGCATGGGAAGCAGTTGTCTGCACAATGTGCCACCGCCGACTGGAGGGCAGATCCGAAGAGGGAATGATTATGTATTTTGGGCAGCACGTGACGTCACTACGGCACTCGTGGCTGGCGGCACTCGTAGGCGTTGTAGATACGTTACTCTTCCGCACGTGTCTTCCAGCGCAATTTTCTGGTACGGTTGTAGAAGCCCTATGAAGCACAAATAAATAGCATGGGAAGCAGTTGTCTGCACAACGTGCCACCGCCGACTGAAGGGCAGTTCCGAAGAGGGGATGATTATGTATTTTGGGCAGCACGTGACGTCAATACGGCACTCGTGGCTGGCGGCACTCGTAGGTGTTATAGATACGTTACTCTTCCGCACGTGTCTTCCAGTGCAATTTCCTCGTACGGCTGTAGAAGCCCTATGAAGCACAAATAAATAGCATGGGAAGCAGTTGTCTGCAGAACGTGCCACCGCCGACTGGAGGGCAGATCCGAAGAGGGAATGATTATGTATTTTGGGCAGCACGTGAGGTCACTACGGCACTCGTGGCTGGCGGCACTCGTAGGCGTTGTAGATACGTTACTCTTCCGCACGTGTCTTCCAGCGCAATTTTCTGGTACGGTTGTAGAAGCCCTATGAAGCACGAATAGATAGCATGGGAAGCAGTTGTCTGCACAACGTGCCACCGCCGACTGGAGGGCAGATCCGAAGAGGGGATGATTATGTATTTTGGGCAGCACGTGACGTCACTACGGCACTCGTGGCTGGCGACACTCGTAGGCGTTGTAGATACGTTACTCTTCCGCACGTGTCTTCCAGCGCAATTTTCTGGTACGGTTGTAGAAGCCCTATGAAGCACAAATAGAGAGCATGGGAAGCAGTTGTCTGCACAACGTGCCACCGCCGACTGGAGGGCCGATCCGAAGAGGGGATGATTATGTATTTTGGGCAGCACGTGACGTCACTACGGCACTCGTGGCTGGCGACACTCGTAGGCGTTGTAGATACGTTACTCTTCCGCACGTGTCTTCCAGCGCAATATCCTGGTATGGCTGTAGAAGCCCTATGAAGCACAAATAAATAGCATGGGCAGCAGTTGTCTTCATAACGTGCCACCGCCGACTGGAGGGCAGATCCGAAGAGGGGGTGATTATGTATTTTGGGCAGCGCGTGACGTCACTACGGCACTCGTGGCTGGCGGCACTCGTAGGCGTTGTAGATACGTTACTCTTCCGCACGTGTCTTCCAGCACAATTTTCTGGTACGGTTGTAGAAGCCCTATGAAGCACAACTAGATAGCATGGGAAGCAGTTGTCTGCACAACGTGCCACCGCCGACTGGAGGGCAGATCCGAAGAGGGGATGATTATGTATTTTGGGCAGCACGTGACGTCACTACGGCACTCGTGGCTGGCGGCACTCGTAGGCGTTGTAGATACGTTACTCTTCCGCACGTGTCTTCAGCGCAATTTCCTTGTACGGTTGTAGAAGCCCTATGAAGCACAAATAAATAGGATGGGAAGCAGTTGTCTGCACAATGTGCCACTGCCGACTTGAGGGCGGATCCGAAGAGGGGATGATTATGTATTTTGGGCAGCACGTGGCGTCACTGCGGCACTCGTGGCTGGCGGCACTCGTAGGCGTTATAGATACGTTACTCTTTCGCACGTGTCTTCCATTGCGATTTCCTCGTACGGTTGTAGAAGCCCTATGAAGCACAAATAAATAGCATGGGAAGCAGTTGTCTGCACAACGTGCCACTGCCGACTGGAGGGAAGATCCGAAGAGGGGATGATTATGTATTTTGGGCAGCACGTGACGTCACTACGGCACTCGTGGCTGGCGACACTCGTAGGCGTTGTAGATACGATACTCTTTCGCACGTGTCTTCCAGCGCAATTTTCTGGTACGGTTGTAGAAGCCCTATGAAGCACAAATAGATAGCATGGGAAGCAGTTGTCTGCACAACGTGCCACCGCCGACTGGAGGGCAGATCCGAAGAGGGGAGGATTATGTATTTTGGGCAGCACGTGACGGCACTACGGCACTCGTGGCTGGCGACACTCGTAGGCGTTGTAGATACGTTACTCTTCCGCACGTGTCTTCCAGCGCAATATCCTAGTATGGCTGTAGAAGCCCTATGAAGCACAAATAAATAGCATGGGAAGCAGATGTCTGCACAACCTGCCACCGCCGACTGGAGGGCAGATCCGAAGAGGGGATGATTATGTATTTTGGGCAGCACGTGACGTCATTACGGCACTCGTGGCTGGCGGCACTCGTAGGCGTTGTAGATACGTTACTCTTCCGCACGTGTCTTCCAGCGCAATTTCCTGGTACGGTTGTAGAAGCCCTATGAAGCACAAATAAATAGCATGGGAAGCAGTTGTCTGCAGAACGTGCCACCGCCGACTGGAGGGCAGATCCGAAGAGGGAATGATTATGTATTTTGGGCAGCACGTGACGTCACTACGGCACTCGTGGCTGGCGACACTCGTAGGCGTTGTAGATACGATACTCTTTCGCACGTGTCTTCCAGCGCAATTTTCTGGTACGGTTGTAGAAGCCCTATGAAGCACAAATAGATAGCATGGGAAGCAGTTGTCTGCACAACGTGCCACCGCCGACTGGAGGGCAGTTCCGAAGAGGGGATGATTATGTATTTTGGGCAGCACGTGACGTCAATACGGCACTCGTGGCTGGCGGCACTCGTAGGTGTTATAGATACGTTACTCTTCCGCACGTGTCTTCCAGTGCAATTTCCTCGTACGGCTGTAGAAGCCCTATGAAGCACAAATAAATAGCATGGGAAGCAGTTGTCTGCAGAACGTGCCACCGCCGACTGGAGGGCAGATCCGAAGAGGGAATGATTATGTATTTTGGGCAGCACGTGAGGTCACTACGGCACTCGTGGCTGGCGGCACTCGTAGGCGTTGTAGATACGTTACTCTTCCGCACGTGTCTTCCAGCGCAATTTTCTGGTACGGTTGTAGAAGCCCTATGAAGCACGAATAGATAGCATGGGAAGCAGTTGTCTGCACAACGTGCCACCGCCGACTGGAGGGCAGATCCGAAGAGGGGATGATTATGTATTTTGGGCAGCACGTGACGTCACTACGGCACTCGTGGCTGGCGACACTCGTAGGCGTTGTAGATACGTTACTCTTCCGCACGTGTCTTCCAGCGCAATTTTCTGGTACGGTTGTAGAAGCCCTATGAAGCACAAATAGAGAGCATGGGAAGCAGTTGTCTGCACAACGTGCCACCGCCGACTGGAGGGCCGATCCGAAGAGGGGATGATTATGTATTTTGGGCAGCACGTGACGTCACTACGGCACTCGTGGCTGGCGACACTCGTAGGCGTTGTAGATACGTTACTCTTCCGCACGTGTCTTCCAGCGCAATATCCTGGTATGGCTGTAGAAGCCCTATGAAGCACAAATAAATAGCATGGGCAGCAGTTGTCTACATAACGTGCCACCGCCGACTGGAGGGCAGATCCGAAGAGGGGGTGATTATGTATTTTGGGCAGCGCGTGACGTCACTACGGCACTCGTGGCTGGCGGCACTCGTAGGCGTTGTAGATACGTTACTCTTCCGCACGTGTCTTCCAGCGCAATTTTCTGGTACGGTTGTAGAAGCCCTATGAAGCACAACTAGATAGCATGGGAAGCAGTTGTCTGCACAACGTGCCACCGCCGACTGGAGGGCAGATCCGAAGAGGGGATGATTATGTATTTTGGGCAGCACGTGACGTCACTACGGCACTCGTGGCTGGCGGCACTCGTAGGCGTTGTAGATACGTTACTCTTCCGCACGTGTCTTCAGCGCAATTTCCTTGTACGGTTGTAGAAGCCCTATGAAGCACAAATAAATAGGATGGGAAGCAGTTGTCTGCACAATGTGCCACTGCCGACTTGAGGGCGGATCCGAAGAGGGGATGATTATGTATTTTGGGCAGCACGTGGCGTCACTGCGGCACTCGTGGCTGGCGGCACTCGTAGGCGTTATAGATACGTTACTCTTTCGCACGTGTCTTCCATTGTGATTTCCTCGTACGGTTGTAGAAGCCCTATGAAGCACAAATAAATAGCATGGGAAGCAGTTGTCTGCACAACGTGCCACTGCCGACTGGAGGGAAGATCCGAAGAGGGGATGATTATGTATTTTGGGCAGCACGTGACGTCACTACGGCACTCGTGGCTGGCGACACTCGTAGGCGTTGTAGATACGATACTCTTTCGCACGTGTCTTCCAGCGCAATTTTCTGGTACGGTTGTAGAAGCCCTATGAAGCACAAATAGATAGCATGGGAAGCAGTTGTCTGCACAACGTGCCACCGCCGACTGGAGGGCAGATCCGAAGAGGGGAGGATTATGTATTTTGGGCAGCACGTGACGGCACTACGGCACTCGTGGCTGGCGACACTCGTAGGCGTTGTAGATACGTTACTCTTCCGCACGTGTCTTCCAGCGCAATATCCTAGTATGGCTGTAGAAGCCCTATGAAGCACAAATAAATAGCATGGGAAGCAGATGTCTGCACAACCTGCCACCGCCGACTGGAGGGCAGATCCGAAGAGGGGATGATTATGTATTTTGGGCAGCACGTGACGTCATTACGGCACTCGTGGCTGGCGGCACTCGTAGGCGTTGTAGATACGTTACTCTTC
Source organism: Amblyomma maculatum (assembly GCF_055883805.1). Lineage (NCBI taxonomy): Eukaryota > Metazoa > Arthropoda > Arachnida > Ixodida > Ixodidae > Amblyomma > Amblyomma maculatum. The sequence goes on along the minus strand of NC_139351.1, from coordinate 12,610,627 downwards.
CGCACGTGTCTTCCAGCGCAATTTCCTGGTACGGTTGTAGAAGCCCTATGAAGCACAAATAAATAGCATGGGAAGCAGTTGTCTGCAGAACGTGCCACCGCCGACTGGAGGGCAGATCCGAAGAGGGAATGATTATGTATTTTCGGCAGCACGTGACGTCACTACGGCACTCGTAGGCGTTGTAGATACGTTACTCTTCCGCACGTGTCTTCCAGCGCAATTTTCTGGTACGGTTGTAGAAGCCCTATGAAGCACAAATAGATAGCATGGGAAGCAGTTGTCTGCACAACGTGCCACCGCCGACTGGAGGGCAGATCCGAAGAGGGGATGATTATGTATTTTGGGCAGCACGTGACGTCACTACGGCACTCGTGGCTGGTGACACTCGTAGGCGTTGTAGATACGTTACTCTTTCGCACGTGTCTTCCAGTGCAATTTCCTCGTACGGTTGTAGAAGCCCTATGAAGCACAAATAAATAGCATGGGAAGCAGTTGTCTGCACAACGTGCCACCGCAGACTGGAGGGCAGATCCGAAGAGGGGATGATTATGTATTTTGGGCAGCACGTGACGTCACTACGGCACTCGTGGCTGGCGACACTCGTAGGCGTTGTAGATACGTTACTCTTTCGCACGTGTCTTCCAGCGCAATTTTCTGGTACGGTTGTAGAAGCCCTATGAAGCACAAATAGATAGCATGGGAAGCAGTTGTCTGCACAACGTGCCACCGCCGACTGGAGGGCAGATCCGAAGAGGGGATGATTATGTATTTTGGGCAGCACGTGACGTCACTATGGCACTCGTGGCTGGCGACACTCGTAGGCGTTATAGATACGTTACTCTTCCGCACGTGTCTTCCAGCGCAATATCCTGGTATGGCTGTAGAAGGCCTATGAAGCACAAATAAATAGCATGGGCAGCAGGTGTCTACAAAACGTGCCACCGCCGACTGGAGGGCAGATCCGAAGAGGGGGTGATTATGTATTTTGGGCAGCACGTGACGTCAATACGGCACTCGTGGCTGGCGGCACTCGTAGGCGTTATAGATACGTTACTCTTCCGCACGTGTCTTCCAGCGCAATCTCCTCGTACGGTTGTAGAAGCCCTATGAAGCACAAATAAATAGCATGGGAAGCAGTTGTCTGCAGAACGTGCCACCGCCGAGTGGAGGGCAGATCCGAAGAGGGGATGATTATGTATTTTGGGCAGCACGTGACGTCACTACGGCACTCGTGGCTGGCGGCACTCGTAGGCGTTATAGATACGTTACTCTTCCGCACGTGTCTTCCAGCGCAATTTCCTCGTACGGTTGTAGAAGCCCTATGAAGCACAAATAAATAGCATGGGAAGCAGTTGTCTGCACAATGTGCCACTGCCGACTTGAGGGCGGATCCGAAGAGGGGATGATTATGTATTTTGGGCAGCACGTGACGTCACTACGGCACTCGTGGCTGGCGGCACTCGTAGGCGTTATAGATACGTTATTCTTCCGCACGTGTCTTCAGCGCAATTTCCTTCTACGGTTGTAGAAGCCCTATGAAGCACAAATAAATAGCATGGGAAGCAGTTGTCTGCACAATGTGCCACTGCCGACTTGAGGGCGGATCCGAAGAGGGGATGATTATGTATTTTGGGCAGCACGTGGCGTCACTGCGGCACTCGTGCCTGGCGGCACTCGTAGGCGTTATAGATACGTTACTCTTCCGCACGTGTCTTCCATTGCGATTTCCTCGTACGGTTGTAGAAGCCCTATGAAGCACAAATAAATAGCATGGGAAGCAGTTGTCTGCACAATGTGCCACTGCCGACTGGAGGGAAGATCCGAAGAGGGGATGATTATGTATTTTGGGCAGCACGTGACGTCACTACGGCACTCGTGGCTGGCGGCACTCGTAGGTGTTGTAGATACGTTACTCTTCCGCACGTGTCTTACAGCGCAATTTCCTGGTACGGTTGTAGAAGCCCTATGAAGCACAAATAAATAGCATGGGCAGCAGTTGTCTACAAAACGTGCCACCGCCGACTGGAGGGCAGATCCGAAGAGGGGATGATTATGTATTTTGGGCTGCACGTGACGTCACTACGGCACTCGTGGCTGGAGGCACTCGTAGGCGTTATAGATACGTTACTCTTGCGCACGTGTCTTCCAGCGCAATTTCCCGGTACCGTTGTAGAAGCCCTATGAAGCACAAATAAATAGCATGGGAAGCAGTTGTCTGCACAAGGTGCCACCGCCGACTGGAGGGCAGATCCGAAGAGGGGATGATTATGTATTTTGGGCAGCACGTGACGTCGATACGGCACTCGTGGCTGGCGGCACTCGTAGGCGTTGTAGATACGTTACTCTTCCGCACGTGTCTTCCAGTGCAATTTCCTGGTACGGTTGTAGAAGCCCTATGAAGCACAAATTAATAACATGGGAAGCAGTTGTCTGCACAATGTGCCACTGCCGACTTGAGGGCGGATCCGAAGAGGGGATGATTATGTATTTTGGGCAGCACGTGGCGTCACTGCGGCACTCGTGCCTGGCGGCACTCGTAGGCGTTATAGATACGTTACTCTTCCGCACGTGTCTTCCATTGCGATTTCCTCGTACGGTTGTAGAAGCCCTATGAAGCACAAATAAATAGCATGGGAAGCAGTTGTCTGCACAATGTGCCACTGCCGACTGGAGGGAAGATCCGAAGAGGCGATGATTATGTATTTTGGGCAGCACGTGACGTCACTACGGCACTCGTGGCTGGCGGCACTCGTAGGTGTTGTAGATACGTTACTCTTCCGCACGTGTCTTACAGCGCAATTTCCTGGTACGGTTGTAGAAGCCCTATGAAGCACAAATAAATAGCATGGGCAGCAGTTGTCTACAAAACGTGCCACCGCCGACTGGAGGGCAGATCCGAAGAGGGGATGATTATGTATTTTGGGCTGCACGTGACGTCACTACGGCACTCGTGGCTGGAGGCACTCGTAGGCGTTATAGATACGTCACTCTTCCGCACGTGTCTTCCAGCGCAATTTTCTGGTACGGTTGTAGAAGCCCTATGAAGCACAAATAGATAGCATGGGAAGCAGTTGTCTGCACAACGTGCCACCGCCGACTGGAGGACAGATCCGAAGAGGGGATGATTATGTATTTTGAGCAGCACGTGACGTCACTACGGCACTCGTGGCTGGCGACACTCGTAAGCGTTGTAGATACGTTACTCATCCGCACGTGTCTTCCAGCGCAATTTCCTGGTACGGTTGTAGAAGCCCTATGAAGCACAAATAAATAGCATGGGAAGCAGTTGTCTGCACAACATGCCACCGCCGACTGGAGGGAAGATCCGAAGAGGGGATGATTATGTATTTTGGGCAGCACGTGACGTCACTAAGGCACTCGTGGCTGGCGGCACTCGTAGGTGTTGTAGATACGTTACTCTTCCGCACGTGTCTTCCAGCGCAATTTCCTGGTACGGTTGTAGAAGCCCTATGAAGCACAAATAAATAGCATGGGAAGCAGTTGTCTGCACAATGTGCCACTGCCGACTTGAGGGCGGATCCGAAGAGGGGATGATTATGTATTTTGGGCAGCACGTGACGTCACTACGGCACTCGTGGCTGGCGGCACTCGTAGGCGTTATAGATACGTTATTCTTCCGCACGTGTCTTCAGCGCAATTTCCTTCTACGGTTGTAGAAGCCCTATGAAGCACAAATAAATAGCATGGGAAGCAGTTGTCTGCACAATGTGCCACTGCCGACTTGAGGGCGGATCCGAAGAGGGGATGATTATGTATTTTGGGCAGCACGTGGCGTCACTGCGGCACTCGTGCCTGGCGGCACTCGTAGGCGTTATAGATACGTTACTCTTCCGCACGTGTCTTCCATTGCGATTTCCTCGTACGGTTGTAGAAGCCCTATGAAGCACAAATAAATAGCATGGGAAGCAGTTGTCTGCACAATGTGCCACTGCCGACTGGAGGGAAGATCCGAAGAGGGGATGATTATGTATTTTGGGCAGCACGTGACGTCACTACGGCACTCGTGGCTGGCGGCACTCGTAGGTGTTGTAGATACGTTACTCTTCCGCACGTGTCTTACAGCGCAATTTCCTGGTACGGTTGTAGAAGCCCTATGAAGCACAAATAAATAGCATGGGCAGCAGTTGTCTACAAAACGTGCCACCGCCGACTGGAGGGCAGATCCGAAGAGGGGATGATTATGTATTTTGGGCTGCACGTGACGTCACTACGGCACTCGTGGCTGGAGGCACTCGTAGGCGTTATAGATATGTTACTCTTGCGCACGTGTCTTCCAGCGCAATTTCCCGGTACCGTTGTAGAAGCCCTATGAAGCACAAATAAATAGCATGGGAAGCAGTTGTCTGCACAACGTGCCACCGCCGACTGGAGGGCAGATCCGAAGAGGGGATGATTATGTATTTTGGGCAGCACGTGACGTCGATACGGCACTCGTGGCTGGCGGCACTCGTAGGCGTTGTAGATACGTTACTCTTCCGCACGTGTCTTCCAGTGCAATTTCCTGGTACGGTTGTAGAAGCCCTATGAAGCACAAATTAATAACATGGGAAGCAGTTGTCTGCACAATGTGCCACTGCCGACTTGAGGGCGGATCCGAAGAGGGGATGATTATGTATTTTGGGCAGCACGTGGCGTCACTGCGGCACTCGTGCCTGGCGGCACTCGTAGGCGTTATAGATACGTTACTCTTCCGCACGTGTCTTCCATTGCGATTTCCTCGTACGGTTGTAGAAGCCCTATGAAGCGCAAATAAATAGCATGGGAAGCAGTTGTCTGCACAATGTGCCACTGCCGACTGGAGGGAAGATCCGAAGAGGGGATGATTATGTATTTTGGGCAGCACGTGACGTCACTACGGCACTCGTGGCTGGCGGCACTCGTAGGTGTTGTAGATACGTTACTCTTCCGCACGTGTCTTACAGCGCAATTTCCTGGTACGGTTGTAGAAGCCCTATGAAGCACAAATAAATAGCATGGGCAGCAGTTGTCAACAAAACGTGCCACCGCCGACTGGAGGGCAGATCCGAAGAGGGGATGATTATGTATTTTGGGCTGCACGTGACGTCACTACGGCACTCGTGGCTGGAGGCACTCGTAGGCGTTATAGATACGTCACTCTTCCGCACGTGTCTTCCAGCGCAATTTTCTGGTACGGTTGTAGAAGCCCTATGAAGCACAAATAGATAGCATGGGAAGCAGTTGTCTGCACAACGTGCCACCGCCGACTGGAGGACAGATCCGAAGAGGGGATGATTATGTATTTTGAGCAGCACGTGACGTCACTACGGCACTCGTGGCTGGCGACACTCGTAAGCGTTGTAGATACGTTACTCATCCGCACGTGTCTTCCAGCGCAATTTCCTGGTACGGTTGTAGAAGCCCTATGAAGCACAAATAAATAGCATGGGAAGCAGTTGTCTGCACAACATGCCACCGCCGACTGGAGGGAAGATCCGAAGAGGGGATGATTATGTATTTTGGGCAGCACGTGACGTCACTAAGGCACTCGTGGCTGGCGGCACTCGTAGGTGTTGTAGATACGTTACTCTTCCGCACGTGTCTTCCAGCGCAATTTCCTGGTACGGTTGTAGAAGCCCTATGAAGCACAAATAAGTAGCATGGGCAGCAGTTGTCTGCAAAACGTGCCACCGCCGACTGGAGGGCAGATCCGAAGAGGGGATGATTATGTATTTTGGGCTGCCTCGTGACGTCACTACGGCACTCGTGGCTGGCGGCACTCGTAGGCGTTGTAGATACGTTATTCTGCCGCACGTGTCTTCCAGCGCAATTTTCTCGTACGGTTGTAGAAGACCTATGAAGCACAAATAAATAGCATGGGAAGCAGTTGTCTGCACAATGTGCCACCGCCGACTGGAGGGCAGATCCGAAGAGGGAATGATTATGTATTTTGGGCAGCACGTGACGTCACTACGGCACTCGTGGCTGGCGGCACTCGTAGGCGTTGTAAATACGTTACTCTTCCGCACGTGTCTTCCAGCGCAATTTTCTGGTACGGTTGTAGAAGCCCTATGAAGCACAAATAAATAGCATGGGAAGCAGTTGTCTGCACAACGTGCCACCGCCGACTGGAGGGCAGTTCCGAAGAGGGGATGATTATGTATTTTGGGCAGCACGTGACGTCAATACGGCACTCGTGGCTGGCGGCACTCGTAGGCGTTATAGATACGTTACTCTTCCGCACGTGTCTTCCAGTGCAATTTCCTCGTACGGCTGTAGAAGCCCTATGAAGCACAAATAAATAGCATGGGAAGCAGTTGTCTGCAGAACGTGCCACCGCCGACTGGAGGGCAGATCCGAAGAGGGAATGATTATGTATTTTGGGCAGCACGTGAGGTCACTACGGCACTCGTGGCTGGCGGCACTCGTAGGCGTTGTAGATACGTTACTCTTCCGCACGTGTCTTCCAGCGCAATTTTCTGGTACGGTTGTAGAAGCCCTATGAAGCACAAATAGATAGCATGGGAAGCAGTTGTCTGCACAACGTGCCACCGCCGACTGGAGGGCAGATCCGAAGAGGGGATGATTATGTATTTTGGGCAGCACGTGACGTCACTACGGCACTCGTGGCTGGCGGCACTCGTAGGCGTTGTAGATACGTTACTCTTCCGCACGTGTCTTCCAGCGCAATTTTCTCGTACGGTTGTAGAAGACCTATGAAGCACAAATAAATAGCATGGGAAGCAGTTGTCTGCACAATGTGCCACCGCCGACTGGAGGGCAGATCCGAAGAGGGAATGATTATGTATTTTGGGCAGCACGTGACGTCACTACGGCACTCGTGGCTGGCGGCACTCGTAGGCGTTGTAGATACGTTACTCTTCCGCACGTGTCTTCCAGCGCAATTTTCTGGTACGGTTGTAGAAGCCCTATGAAGCACAAATAAATAGCATGGGAAGCAGTTGTCTGCACAACGTGCCACCGCCGACTGGAGGGCAGTTCCGAAGAGGGGATGATTATGTATTTTGGGCAGCACGTGACGTCAATACGGCACTCGTGGCTGGCGGCACTCGTAGGTGTTATAGATACGTTACTCTTCCGCACGTGTCTTCCAGTGCAATTTCCTCGTACGGCTGTAGAAGCCCTATGAAGCACAAATAAATAGCATGGGAAGCAGTTGTCTGCAGAACGTGCCACCGCCGACTGGAGGGCAGATCCGAAGAGGGAATGATTATGTATTTTGGGCAGCACGTGAGGTCACTACGGCACTCGTGGCTGGCGGCACTCGTAGGCGTTGTAGATACGTTACTCTTCCGCACGTGTCTTCCAGCGCAATTTTCTGGTACGGTTGTAGAAGCCCTATGAAGCACAAATAGATAGCATGGGAAGCAGTTGTCTGCACAACGTGCCACCGCCGACTGGAGGGCAGATCCGAAGAGGGGATGATTATGTATTTTGGGCAGCACGTGACGTCACTACGGCACTCGTGGCTGGCGACACTCGTAGGCGTTGTAGATACGTTACTCTTGCGCACGTGTCTTCCAGCGCAATTTTCTGGTACGGTTGTAGAAGCCCTATGAAGCACAAATAGAGAGCATGGGAAGCAGTTGTCTGCACAACGTGCCACCGCCGACTGGAGGGCCGATCCGAAGAGGGGATGATTATGTATTTTGGGCAGCACGTGACGTCACTACGGCACTCGTGGCTGGCGACACTCGTAGGCGTTGTAGATACGTTACTCTTCCGCACGTGTCTTCCAGCGCAATATCCTGGTATGGCTGTAGAAGCCCTATGAAGCACAAATAAATAGCATGGGCAGCAGTTGTCTACATAACGTGCCACCGCCGACTGGAGGGCAGATCCGAAGAGGGGGTGATTATGTATTTTGGGCAGCGCGTGACGTCACTACGGCACTCGTGGCTGGCGGCACTCGTAGGCGTTGTAGATACGTTACTCTTCCGCACGTGTCTTCCAGCGCAATTTTCTGGTACGGTTGTAGAAGCCCTATGAAGCACAACTAGATAGCATGGGAAGCAGTTGTCTGCACAACGTGCCACCGCCGACTGGAGGGCAGATCCGAAGAGGGGATGATTATGTATTTTGGGCAGCACGTGACGTCACTACGGCACTCGTGGCTGGCGGCACTCGTAGGCGTTGTAGATACGTTACTCTTCCGCACGTGTCTTCAGCGCAATTTCCTTGTACGGTTGTAGAAGCCCTATGAAGCACAAATAAATAGGATGGGAAGCAGTTGTCTGCACAATGTGCCACTGCCGACTTGAGGGCGGATCCGAAGAGGGGATGATTATGTATTTTGGGCAGCACGTGGCGTCACTGCGGCACTCGTGGCTGGCGGCACTCGTAGGCGTTATAGATACGTTACTCTTTCGCACGTGTCTTCCATTGCGATTTCCTCGTACGGTTGTAGAAGCCCTATGAAGCACAAATAAATAGCATGGGAAGCAGTTGTCTGCACAACGTGCCACTGCCGACTGGAGGGAAGATCCGAAGAGGGGATGATTATGTATTTTGGGCAGCACGTGACGTCACTACGGCACTCGTGGCTGGCGACACTCGTAGGCGTTGTAGATACGATTCTCTTTCGCACGTGTCTTCCAGCGCAATTTTCTGGTACGGTTGTAGAAGCCCTATGAAGCACAAATAGATAGCATGGGAAGCAGTTGTCTGCACAACGTGCCACCGCCGACTGGAGGGCAGATCCGAAGAGGGGAGGATTATGTATTTTGGGCAGCACGTGACGGCACTACGGCACTCGTGGCTGGCGACACTCGTAGGCGTTGTAGATACGTTACTCTTCCGCACGTGTCTTCCAGCGCAATATCCTAGTATGGCTGTAGAAGCCCTATGAAGCACAAATAAATAGCATGGGAAGCAGATGTCTGCACAACCTGCCACCGCCGACTGGAGGGCAGATCCGAAGAGGGGATGATTATGTATTTTGGGCAGCACGTGACGTCATTATGGCACTCGTGGCTGGCGGCACTCGTAGGCGTTGTAGATACGTTACTCTTCCGCACGTGTCTTCCAGCGCAATTTCCTGGTACGGTTGTAGAAGCCCTATGAAGCACAAATAAATAGCATGGGAAGCAGTTGTCTGCAGAACGTGCCACCGCCGACTGGAGGGCAGATCCGAAGAGGGAATGATTATGTATTTTCGGCAGCACGTGACGTCACTACGGCACTCGTAGGCGTTGTAGATACGTTACTCTTCCGCACGTGTCTTCCAGCGCAATTTTCTGGTACGATTGTAGAAGCCCTATGAAGCACAAATAGATAGCATGGGAAGCAGTTGTCTGCACAACGTGCCACCGCCGACTGGAGGGCAGATCCGAAGAGGGGATGATTATGTATTTTGGGCAGCACGTGACGTCACTACGGCACTCGTGGCTGGCGACACTCGTAGGCGTTGTAGATACGTTACTCTTTCGCACGTGTCTTCCAGTGCAATCTCCTCGTACGGTTGTAGAAGCCCTATGAAGCACAAATAAATAGCATGGGAAGCAGTTGTCTGCAGAACGTGCCACCGCCGAGTGGAGGGCAGATCCGAAGAGGGGATGATTATGTATTTTGGGCAGCACGTGACGTCACTACGGCACTCGTGGCTGGCGGCACTCGTAGGCGTTGTAGATACGTTACTCTTCCGCACGTGTCTTCCAGCGCAATTTCCTCGTACGGTTGTAGAAGCCCTATGAAGCACAAATAAATAGCATGGGAAGCAGTTGTCTGCACAATGTGCCACTGCCGACTTGAGGGCGGATCCGAAGAGGGGATGATTATGTATTTTGGGCAGCACGTGACGTCACTACGGCACTCGTGGCTGGCGGCACTCGTAGGCGTTATAGATACGTTATTCTTCCGCACGTGTCTTCAGCGCAATTTCCTTCTACGGTTGTAGAAGCCCTATGAAGCACAAATAAATAGCATGGGAAGCAGTTGTCTGCACAATGTGCCACTGCCGACTTGAGGGCGGATCCGAAGAGGGGATGATTATGTATTTTGGGCAGCACGTGGCGTCACTGCGGCACTCGTGCCTGGCGGCACTCGTAGGCGTTATAGATACGTTACTCTTCCGCACGTGTCTTCCATTGCGATTTCCTCGTACGGTTGTAGAAGCCCTATGAAGCACAAATAAATAGCATGGGAAGCAGTTGTCTGCACAATGTGCCACTGCCGACTGGAGGGAAGATCCGAAGAGGGGATGATTATGTATTTTGGGCAGCACGTGACGTCACTACGGCACTCGTGGCTGGCGGCACTCGTAGGTGTTGTAGATACGTTACTCTTCCGCACGTGTCTTACAGCGCAATTTCCTGGTACGGTTGTAGAAGCCCTATGAAGCACAAATAAATAGCATGGGCAGCAGTAGTCTACAAAACGTGCCACCGCCGACTGGAGGGCAGATCCGAAGAGGGGATGATTATGTATTTTGGGCTGCACGTGACGTCACTACGGCACTCGTGGCTGGAGGCACTCGTAGGCGTTATAGATACGTTACTCTTGCGCACGTGTCTTCCAGCGCAATTTCCCGGTACGGTTGTAGAAGCCCTATGAAGCACAAATAAATAGCATGGGAAGCAGTTGTCTGCACAACGTGCCACCGCCGACTGGAGGGCAGATCCGAAGAGGGGATGATTATGTATTTTGGGCAGCACGTGACGTCGATACGGCACTCGTGGCTGGCGGCACTCGTAGGCGTTGTAGATACGTTACTCTTCCGCACGTGTCTTCCAGTGATATTTCCTGGTACGGTTGTAGAAGCCCTATGAAGCACAAATTAATAGCATGGGAAGCAGTTGTCTGCACAATGTGCCACTGCCGACTTGAGGGCGGATCCGAAGAGGGGATGATTATGTATTTTGGGCAGCACGTGGCGTCACTGCGGCACTCGTGCCTGGCGGCACTCGTAGGCGTTATAGATACGTTACTCTTCCGCACGTGTCTTCCATTGCGATTTCCTCGTACGGTTGTAGAAGCCCTATGAAGCACAAATAAATAGCATGGGAAGCAGTTGTCTGCACAATGTGCCACTGCCGACTGGAGGGAAGATCCGAAGAGGGGATGATTATGTATTTTGGGCAGCACGTGACGTCACTACGGCACTCGTGGCTGGCGGCACTCGTAGGTGTTGTAGATACGTTACTCTTCCGCACGTGTCTTACAGCGCAATTTCCTGGTACGGTTGTAGAAGCCCTATGAAGCACAAATAAATAGCATGGGCAGCAGTTGTCTACAAAACGTGCCACCGCCGACTGGAGGGCAGATCCGAAGAGGGGATGATTATGTATTTTGGGCTGCACGTGACGTCACTACGGCACTCGTGGCTGGAGGCACTCGTAGGCGTTATAGATACGTTACTCTTGCGCACGTGTCTTCCAGCGCAATTTCCCGGTACGGTTGTAGAAGCCCTATGAAGCACAAATAAATAGCATGGGAAGCAGTTGTCTGCACAACGTGCCACCGCCGACTGGAGGGCAGATCTGAAGAGGGGATGATTATGTATTTTGGGCAGCACGTGACGTCGATACGGCACTCGTGGCTGGCGGCACTCGTAGGCGTTGTAGATACGTTACTCTTCCGCACGTGTCTTCCAGTGCAATTTCCTGGTACGGTTGTAGAAGCCCTATGAAGCACAAATTAATAGCATGGGAAGCAGTTGTCTGCACAACGTGCCACCGCCGACTGGAGGGCAGATCCGAAGAGGTGATGATTATGTATTTTGGGCAGCACGTGACGTCACTACGGCACTCGTGGCTGGCGCCACTCGTAGGCGTTATAGATACGTTACTCTTCCGCACGTGTCTTCCATTGCGATTTCCTCGTACGGTTGTAGAAGCCCTATGAAGCACAAATAAATAGCATGGGAAGCAGTTGTCTGCACAACGTGCCACCGCCGACTGGAGGGACGATCCGAAGAGGGGATGATTATGTATTTTGGGCAGCACGTGACGTCACTACGGCACTCGTGGCTGGCGGCACTCGTAGGCGTTGTAGATACGTCACTCTTCCGCACGTGTCTTCCAGCGCAATTTTCTGGTACGGTTGTAGAAGCCCTATGAAGCACAAATAGATAGCATGGGAAGCAGTTGTCTGCACAACGTGCCACCGCCGACTGGAGGACAGATCCGAAGAGGGGATGATTATGTATTTTGGGCAGCACGTGACGTCACTACGGCACTCGTGGCTGGCGACACTCGTAGGCGTTGTAGATACGTTACTCATCCGCACGTGTCTTCCAGCGCAATTTCCTGGTACGGTTGTAGAAGCCCTATGAAGCACAAATAAATAGCATGGGAAGCAGTTGTCTGCACAACATGCCACCGCCGACTGGAGGGAAGATCCGAAGAGGGGATGATTATGTATTTTGGGCAGCACGTGACGTCACTAAGGCACTCGTGGCTGGCGGCACTCGTAGGTGTGGTAGATACGTTACTCTTCCGCACGTGTCTTCCAGCGCAATTTCCTGGTACGGTTGTAGAAGCCCTATGAAGCACAAATAAATAGCATCGGCAGCAGTTGTCTGCAAAACGTGCCACCGCCGACTGGAGGGCAGATCCGAAGAGGGGATGATTATGTATTTTGGGCTGCCTCGTGACGTCACTACGGCACTCGTGGCTGGCGGCACTCGTAGGCGTTGTAGATACGTTATTCTGCCGCACGTGTCTTCCAGCGCAATTTCCTCGTACGGTTGTAGAAGACCTATGAAGCACAAATAAATAGCATGGGAAGCAGTTGTCTGCACAACGTGCCACCGCCGACTGGAGGGCAGTTCCGAAGAGGGGATGATTATGTATTTTGGGCAGCACGTGACGTTAATACGGCACTCTTGGCTGGCGGCACTCGTAGGCGTTATAGATACGTTACTCTTCCGCACGTGTCTTCCAGTGCAATTTCCTCGTACGGTTGTAGAAGCCCTATGAAGCAGAAATAAATAGCATGGGAAGCATTTGTCTGCAGAACGTCCCACCGCCGACTGGAGGGCAGATCCGAAGAGGGAATGATTATGTATTTTGGGCAGCACGTGACGTCACTACGGCACTCGTGGCTGGCGGCACTCGTAGGCGTTGTAGATACGTTACTCTTCCGCACGTGTCTTCCAGCGATATTTTCTGGTACGGTTGTAGAAGCCCTATGAAGCAGAAATAAATAGCATGGGAAGCATTTGTCTGCAGAACGTGCCACCGCCGACTGGAGGGCAGATCCGAAGAGGGAATGATTATGTATTTTGGGCAGCACGTGACGTCACTACGGCACTCGTAGGCGTTGTAGATACGTTACTCTTCCGCACGTGTCTTCCAGCGCAATTTTCTGGTACGGTTGTAGAAGCCCTATGAAGCACAAATAGATAGCATGGGAAGCAGTTGTCTGCACAACGTGCCACCGCCGACTGGAGGGCAGATCCGAAGAGGGGATGATTATGTATTTTGGGCAGCACGTGACGTCACTACGGCACTCGTGGCTGGCGACACTCGTAGGCGTTGTAGATAAGTTACTCTTCCGCAATTGTCTTCCAGCGCAATATCCTGGTATGGCTGTAGAAGCCCTATGAAGCACAAATAAATAGCATGGGCAGCAGTTGTCTACAAAATGTGCCACCGCCGACTGGAGGGCAGATCCGAAGAGGGGGTGATTATGTACTTTGGGCAGCACGTGACGTCAATACGGCACTCGTGGCTGGCGGCACTCGTAGGCGTTATAGATACGTTACTCTTCCGCACGTGTCTTCCAGCGCAATTTCCTCGTACGGTTGTAGAAGCCCTATGAAGCACAAATAAATAGCATGGGAAGCAGTTGTCTGCAGAACGTGCCACCGCCGAGTGGAGGGCAGATCCGAAGAGGGAATGATTATGTATTTTGGGCAGCACGTGACGTCACTACGGCACTCGTGGCTGGCGGCACTCGTAGGCGTTGTAGATACGTTACTCTTCCGCACGTGTCTTCCAGCGCAATTTTCTGGTACGGTTGTAGAAGCCCTATGAAGCACAAATAGATAGCATGGGAAGCAGTTGTCCGCACAACGTGCCACCGCCGACTGGAGGGCAGATCCGAAGAGGGGATGATTATGTATTTTGGGCAGCACGTGACGTCACTACGGCACTCGTGGCTGGCGACACTCGTAGGCGTCGTAGATACGTTACTCTTCCGCACGTGTCTTCCAGCGCAATTTCCTGGTACGGTTGTAGAAGCCCTATGAGGCACAAATAAATAGCATGGGCAGCAGTTGTCTGCAAAACGTGCCACCGCCGACTAGAGGGCAGATCCGAAGAGGGAATGATTATGTATTTTGGGCAGCACGTGACGTCACTACGGCACTCGTGGCTGGCGGCACTCGTAGGCGTTGTAGATACGTCACTCTTCCGCACGTGTCTTCCAGCGCAATTTTCTGGTACGGTTGTAGAAGCCCTATGAAGCACAAATAGATAGCATGGGAAGCAGTTGTCTGCACAACGTGCCACCGCCGACTGGAGGACAGATCCGAAGAGGGGATGATTATGTATTTTGAGCAGCACGTGACGTCACTACGGCACTCGTGGCTGGCGACACTCGTAAGCGTTGTAGATACGTTACTCATCCGCACGTGTCTTCCAGCGCAATTTCCTGGTACGGTTGTAGAAGCCCTATGAAGCACAAATAAATAGCATGGGAAGCAGTTGTCTGCACAACATGCCACCGCCGACTGGAGGGAAGATCCGAAGAGGGGATGATTATGTATTTTGGGCAGCACGTGACGTCACTAAGGCACTCGTGGCTGGCGGCACTCGTAGGTGTTGTAGATACGTTACTCTTCCGCACGTGTCTTCCAGCGCAATTTCCTGGTACGGTTGTAGAAGCCCTATGAAGCACAAATAAGTAGCATGGGCAGCAGTTGTCTGCAAAACGTGCCACCGCCGACTGGAGGGCAGATCCGAAGAGGGGATGATTATGTATTTTGGGCTGCCTCGTGACGTCACTACGGCACTCGTGGCTGGCGGCACTCGTAGGCGTTGTAGATACGTTATTCTGCCGCACGTGTCTTCCAGCGCAATTTTCTCGTACGGTTGTAGAAGACCTATGAAGCACAAATAAATAGCATGGGAAGCAGTTGTCTGCACAATGTGCCACCGCCGACTGGAGGGCAGATCCGAAGAGGGAATGATTATGTATTTTGGGCAGCACGTGACGTCACTACGGCACTCGTGGCTGGCGGCACTCGTAGGCGTTGTAGATACGTTACTCTTCCGCACGTGTCTTCCAGCGCAATTTTCTGGTACGGTTGTAGAAGCCCTATGAAGCACAAATAAATAGCATGGGAAGCAGTTGTCTGCACAACGTGCCACCGCCGACTGGAGGGCAGTTCCGAAGAGGGGATGATTATGTATTTTGGGCAGCACGTGACGTCAATACGGCACTCGTGGCTGGCGGCACTCGTAGGCGTTATAGATACGTTACTCTTCCGCACGTGTCTTCCAGTGCAATTTCCTCGTACGGCTGTAGAAGCCCTATGAAGCACAAATAAATAGCATGGGAAGCAGTTGTCTGCAGAACGTGCCACCGCCGACTGGAGGGCAGATCCGAAGAGGGAATGATTATGTATTTTGGGCAGCACGTGAGGTCACTACGGCACTCGTGGCTGGCGGCACTCGTAGGCGTTGTAGATACGTTACTCTTCCGCACGTGTCTTCCAGCGCAATTTTCTGGTACGGTTGTAGAAGCCCTATGAAGCACAAATAGATAGCATGGGAAGCAGTTGTCTGCACAACGTGCCACCGCCGACTGGAGGGCAGATCCGAAGAGGGGATGATTATGTATTTTGGGCAGCACGTGACGTCACTACGGCACTCGTGGCTGGCGGCACTCGTAGGCGTTGTAGATACGTTACTCTTCCGCACGTGTCTTCCAGCGCAATTTTCTCGTACGGTTGTAGAAGACCTATGAAGCACAAATAAATAGCATGGGAAGCAGTTGTCTGCACAATGTGCCACCGCCGACTGGAGGGCAGATCCGAAGAGGGAATGATTATGTATTTTGGGCAGCACGTGACGTCACTACGGCACTCGTGGCTGGCGGCACTCGTAGGCGTTGTAGATACGTTACTCTTCCGCACGTGTCTTCCAGCGCAATTTTCTGGTACGGTTGTAGAAGCCCTATGAAGCACAAATAAATAGCATGGGAAGCAGTTGTCTGCACAACGTGCCACCGCCGACTGGAGGGCAGTTCCGAAGAGGGGATGATTATGTATTTTGGGCAGCACGTGACGTCAATACGGCACTCGTGGCTGGCGGCACTCGTAGGTGTTATAGATACGTTACTCTTCCGCACGTGTCTTCCAGTGCAATTTCCTCGTACGGCTGTAGAAGCCCTATGAAGCACAAATAAATAGCATGGGAAGCAGTTGTCTGCAGAACGTGCCACCGCCGACTGGAGGGCAGATCCGAAGAGGGAATGATTATGTATTTTGGGCAGCACGTGAGGTCACTACGGCACTCGTGGCTGGCGGCACTCGTAGGCGTTGTAGATACGTTACTCTTCCGCACGTGTCTTCCAGCGCAATTTTCTGGTACGGTTGTAGAAGCCCTATGAAGCACAAATAGATAGCATGGGAAGCAGTTGTCTGCACAACGTGCCACCGCCGACTGGAGGGCAGATCCGAAGAGGGGATGATTATGTATTTTGGGCAGCACGTGACGTCACTACGGCACTCGTGGCTGGCGACACTCGTAGGCGTTGTAGATACGTTACTCTTCCGCACGTGTCTTCCAGCGCAATTTTCTGGTACGGTTGTAGAAGCCCTATGAAGCGCAAATAGAGAGCATGGGAAGCAGTTTTCTGCACAATGTGCCACCGCCGACTGGAGGGCCGATCCGAAGAGGGGATGATTATGTATTTTGGGCAGCACGTGACGTCACTACGGCACTCGTGGCTGGCGACACTCGTAGGCGTTGTAGATACGTTACTCTTCCGCACGTGTCTTCCAGCGCAATATCCTGGTATGGCTGTAGAAGCCCTATGAAGCACAAATAAATAGCATGGGCAGCAGTTGTCTACATAACGTGCCACCGCCGACTGGAGGGCAGATCCGAAGAGGGGGTGATTATGTATTTTGGGCAGCGCGTGACGTCACTACGGCACTCGTGGCTGGCGGCACTCGTAGGCGTTGTAGATACGTTACTCTTCCGCACGTGTCTTCCAGCGCAATTTTCTGGTACGGTTGTAGAAGCCCTATGAAGCACAACTAGATAGCATGGGAAGCAGTTGTCTGCACAACGTGCCACCGCCGACTGGAGGGCAGATCCGAAGAGGGGATGATTATGTATTTTGGGCAGCACGTGACGTCACTACGGCACTCGTGGCTGGCGGCACTCGTAGGCGTTGTAGATACGTTACTCTTCCGCACGTGTCTTCAGCGCAATTTCCTTGTACGGTTGTAGAAGCCCTATGAAGCACAAATAAATAGGATGGGAAGCAGTTGTCTGCACAATGTGCCACTGCCGACTTGAGGGCGGATCCGAAGAGGGGATGATTATGTATTTTGGGCAGCACGTGGCGTCACTGCGGCACTCGTGGCTGGCGGCACTCGTAGGCGTTATAGATACGTTACTCTTTCGCACGTGTCTTCCATTGCGATTTCCTCGTACGGTTGTAGAAGCCCTATGAAGCACAAATAAATAGCATGGGAAGCAGTTGTCTGCACAACGTGCCACCGCCGACTGGAGGGCAGATCCGAAGAGGGGATGATTATGTATTTTGGGCTGCACGTGACGTCACTACGGCACTCGTGGCTGGAGGCACTCGTAGGCGTTATAGATACGTTACTCTTGCGCACGTGTCTTCCAGCGCAATTTCCCGGTACGGTTGTAGAAGCCCTATGAAGCACAAATAAATAGCATGGGAAGCAGTTGTCTGCACAACGTGCCACCGCCGACTGGAGGGCAGATCCGAAGAGGGGATGATTATGTATTTTGGGCAGCACGTGACGTCGATACGGCACTCGTGGCTGGCGGCACTCGTAGGCGTTGTAGATACGTTACTCTTCCGCACGTGTCTTCCAGTGCAATTTCCTGGTACGGTTGTAGAAGCCCTATGAAGCACAAATTAATAGCATGGGAAGCAGTTGTCTGCACAATGTGCCACTGCCGACTTGAGGGCGGATCCGAAGAGGGGATGATTATGTATTTTGGGCAGCACGTGGCGTCACTGCGGCACTCGTGCCTGGCGGCACTCGTAGGCGTTATAGATACGTTACTCTTCCGCACGTGTCTTCCATTGCGATTTCCTCGTACGGTTGTAGAAGCCCTATGAAGCACAAATAAATAGCATGGGAAGCAGTTGTCTGCACAATGTGCCACTGCCGACTGGAGGGAAGATCCGAAGAGGGGATGATTATGTATTTTGGGCAGCACGTGACGTCACTACGGCACTCGTGGCTGGCGGCACTCGTAGGTGTTGTAGATACGTTACTCTTCCGCACGTGTCTTACAGCGCAATTTCCTGGTACGGTTGTAGAAGCCCTATGAAGCACAAATAAATAGCATGGGCAGCAGTTGTCTACAAAACGTGCCACCGCCGACTGGAGGGCAGATCCGAAGAGGGGATGATTATGTATTTTGGGCTGCACGTGACGTCACTACGGCACTCGTGGCTGGAGGCACTCGTAGGCGTTATAGATACGTTACTCTTGCGCACGTGTCTTCCAGCGCAATTTCCCGGTACGGTTGTAGAAGCCCTATGAAGCACAAATAAATAGCATGGGAAGCAGTTGTCTGCACAACGTGCCACCGCCGACTGGAGGGCAGATCCGAAGAGGGGATGATTATGTATTTTGGGCAGCACGTGACGTCGATACGGCACTCGTGGCTGGCGGCACTCGTAGGCGTTGTAGATACGTTACTCTTCCGCACGTGTCTTCCAGTGCAATTTCCTGGTACGGTTGTAGAAGCCCTATGAAGCACAAATTAATAGCATGGGAAGCAGTTGTCTGCACAACGTGCCACCGCCGACTGGAGGGCAGATCCGAAGAGGTGATGATTATGTATTTTGGGCAGCACGTGACGTCACTACGGCACTCGTGGCTGGCGCCACTCGTAGGCGTTATAGATACGTTACTCTTCCGCACGTGTCTTCCATTGCGATTTCCTCGTACGGTTGTAGAAGCCCTATGAAGCACAAATAAATAGCATGGGAAGCAGTTGTCTGCACAACGTGCCACCGCCGACTGGAGGGACGGTCCGAAGAGGGGATGATTATGTATTTTGGGCAGCACGTGACGTCACTACGGCACTCGTGGCTGGCGGCACTCGTAGGCGTTGTAGATACGTCACTCTTCCGCACGTGTCTTCCAGCGCAATTTTCTGGTACGGTTGTAGAAGCCCTATGAAGCACAAATAGATAGCATGGGAAGCAGTTGTCTGCACAACGTGCCACCGCCGACTGGAGGACAGATCCGAAGAGGGGATGATTATGTATTTTGGGCAGCACGTGACGTCACTACGGCACTCGTGGCTGGCGACACTCGTAGGCGTTGTAGATACGTTACTCATCCGCACGTGTCTTCCAGCGCAATTTCCTGGTACGGTTGTAGAAGCCCTATGAAGCACAAATAAATAGCATGGGAAGCAGTTGTCTGCACAACATGCCACCGCCGACTGGAGGGAAGATCCGAAGAGGGGATGATTATGTATTTTGGGCAGCACGTGACGTCACTAAGGCACTCGTGGCTGGCGGCACTCGTAGGTGTGGTAGATACGTTACTCTTCCGCACGTGTCTTCCAGCGCAATTTCCTGGTACGGTTGTAGAAGCCCTATGAAGCACAAATAAATAGCATCGGCAGCAGTTGTCTGCAAAACGTGCCACCGCCGACTGGAGGGCAGATCCGAAGAGGGGATGATTATGTATTTTGGGCTGCCTCGTGACGTCACTACGGCACTCGTGGCTGGCGGCACTCGTAGGCGTTGTAGATACGTTATTCTGCCGCACGTGTCTTCCAGCGCAATTTCCTCGTACGGTTGTAGAAGACCTATGAAGCACAAATAAATAGCATGGGAAGCAGTTGTCTGCACAACGTGCCACCGCCGACTGGAGGGCAGTTCCGAAGAGGGGATGATTATGTATTTTGGGCAGCACGTGACGTTAATACGGCACTCTTGGCTGGCGGCACTCGTAGGCGTTATAGATACGTTACTCTTCCGCACGTGTCTTCCAGTGCAATTTCCTCGTACGGTTGTAGAAGCCCTATGAAGCAGAAATAAATAGCATGGGAAGCATTTGTCTGCAGAACGTGCCACCGCCGACTGGAGGGCAGATCCGAAGAGGGAATGATTATGTATTTTGGGCAGCACGTGACGTCACTACGGCACTCGTGGCTGGCGGCACTCGTAGGCGTTGTAGATACGTTACTCTTCCGCACGTGTCTTCCAGCGATATTTTCTGGTACGGTTGTAGAAGCCCTATGAAGCAGAAATAAATAGCATGGGAAGCATTTGTCTGCAGAACGTGCCACCGCCGACTGGAGGGCAGATCCGAAGAGGGAATGATTATGTATTTTGGGCAGCACGTGACGTCACTACGGCACTCGTAGGCATTGTAGATACGTTACTCTTCCGCACGTGTCTTCCAGCGCAATTTTCTGGTACGGTTGTAGAAGCCCTATGAAGCACAAATAGATAGCATGGGAAGCAGTTGTCTGCACAACGTGCCACCGCCGACTGGAGGGCAGATCCGAAGAGGGGATGATTATGTATTTTGGGCAGCACGTGACGTCACTACGGCACTCGTGGCTGGCGACACTTGTAGGCGTTGTAGATAAGTTACTCTTCCGCAATTGTCTTCCAGCGCAATATCCTGGTATGGCTGTAGAAGCCCTATGAAGCACAAATAAATAGCATGGGCAGCAGTTGTCTACAAAATGTGCCACCGCCGACTGGAGGGCAGATCCGAAGAGGGGGTGATTATGTACTTTGGGCAGCACGTGACGTCAATACGGCACTCGTGGCTGGCGGCACTCGTAGGCGTTATAGATACGTTACTCTTCCGCACGTGTCTTCCAGCGCAATTTCCTCGTACGGTTGTAGAAGCCCTATGAAGCACAAATAAATAGCATGGGAAGCAGTTGTCTGCAGAACGTGCCACCGCCGAGTGGAGGGCAGATCCGAAGAGGGAATGATTATGTATTTTGGGCAGCACGTGACGTCACTACGGCACTCGTGGCTGGCGGCACTCGTAGGCGTTGTAGATACGTTACTCTTCCGCACGTGTCTTCCAGCGCAATTTTCTGGTACGGTTGTAGAAGCCCTATGAAGCACAAATAGATAGCATGGGAAGCAGTTGTCCGCACAACGTGCCACCGCCGACTGGAGGGCAGATCCGAAGAGGGGATGATTATGTATTTTGGGCAGCACGTGACGTCACTACGGCACTCGTGGCTGGCGACACTCGTAGGCGTCGTAGATACGTTACTCTTCCGCACGTGTCTTCCAGCGCAATTTCCTGGTACGGTTGTAGAAGCCCTATGAGGCACAAATAAATAGCATGGGCAGCAGTTGTCTGCAAAACGTGCCACCGCCGACTAGAGGGCAGATCCGAAGAGGGAATGATTATGTATTTTGGGCAGCACGTGACGTCACTACGGCACTCGTGGCTGGCGGCACTCGTAGGCGTTGTAGATACGTCACTCTTCCGCACGTGTCTTCCAGCGCAATTTTCTGGTACGGTTGTAGAAGCCCTATGAAGCACAAATAGATAGCATGGGAAGCAGTTGTCTGCACAACGTGCCACCGCCGACTGGAGGACAGATCCGAAGAGGGGATGATTATGTATTTTGAGCAGCACGTGACGTCACTACGGCACTCGTGGCTGGCGACACTCGTAAGCGTTGTAGATACGTTACTCATCCGCACGTGTCTTCCAGCGCAATTTCCTGGTACGGTTGTAGAAGCCCTATGAAGCACAAATAAATAGCATGGGAAGCAGTTGTCTGCACAACATGCCACCGCCGACTGGAGGGAAGATCCGAAGAGGGGATGATTATGTATTTTGGGCAGCACGTGACGTCACTAAGGCACTCGTGGCTGGCGGCACTCGTAGGTGTTGTAGATACGTTACTCTTCCGCACGTGTCTTCCAGCGCAATTTCCTGGTACGGTTGTAGAAGCCCTATGAAGCACAAATAAGTAGCATGGGCAGCAGTTGTCTGCAAAACGTGCCACCGCCGACTGGAGGGCAGATCCGAAGAGGGGATGATTATGTATTTTGGGCTGCCTCGTGACGTCACTACGGCACTCGTGGCTGGCGGCACTCGTAGGCGTTGTAGATACGTTATTCTGCCGCACGTGTCTTCCAGCGCAATTTTCTCGTACGGTTGTAGAAGACCTATGAAGCACAAATAAATAGCATGGGAAGCAGTTGTCTGCACAATGTGCCACCGCCGACTGGAGGGCAGATCCGAAGAGGGAATGATTATGTATTTTGGGCAGCACGTGACGTCACTACGGCACTCGTGGCTGGCGGCACTCGTAGGCGTTATAGATACGTTACTCTTCCGCACGTGTCTTCCAGCGCAATTTTCTGGTACGGTTGTAGAAGCCCTATGAAGCACAAATAAATAGCATGGGAAGCAGTTGTCTGCACAACGTGCCACCGCCGACTGGAGGGCAGTTCCGAAGAGGGGATGATTATGTATTTTGGGCAGCACGTGACGTCAATACGGCACTCGTGGCTGGCGGCACTCGTAGGCGTTATAGATACGTTACTCTTCCGCACGTGTCTTCCAGTGCAATTTCCTCGTACGGCTGTAGAAGCCCTATGAAGCACAAATAAATAGCATGGGAAGCAGTTGTCTGCAGAACGTGCCACCGCCGACTGGAGGGCAGATCCGAAGAGGGAATGATTATGTATTTTGGGCAGCACGTGAGGTCACTACGGCACTCGTGGCTGGCGGCACTCGTAGGCGTTGTAGATACGTTACTCTTCCGCACGTGTCTTCCAGCGCAATTTTCTGGTACGGTTGTAGAAGCCCTATGAAGCACAAATAGATAGCATGGGAAGCAGTTGTCTGCACAACGTGCCACCGCCGACTGGAGGGCAGATCCGAAGAGGGGATGATTATGTATTTTGGGCAGCACGTGACGTCACTACGGCACTCGTGGCTGGCGGCACTCGTAGGCGTTGTAGATACGTTACTCTTCCGCACGTGTCTTCCAGCGCAATTTTCTCGTACGGTTGTAGAAGACCTATGAAGCACAAATAAATAGCATGGGAAGCAGTTGTCTGCACAATGTGCCACCGCCGACTGGAGGGCAGATCCGAAGAGGGAATGATTATGTATTTTGGGCAGCACGTGACGTCACTACGGCACTCGTGGCTGGCGGCACTCGTAGGCGTTGTAGATACGTTACTCTTCCGCACGTGTCTTCCAGCGCAATTTTCTGGTACGGTTGTAGAAGCCCTATGAAGCACAAATAAATAGCATGGGAAGCAGTTGTCTGCACAACGTGCCACCGCCGACTGGAGGGCAGTTCCGAAGAGGGGATGATTATGTATTTTGGGCAGCACGTGACGTCAATACGGCACTCGTGGCTGGCGGCACTCGTAGGTGTTATAGATACGTTACTCTTCCGCACGTGTCTTCCAGTGCAATTTCCTCGTACGGCTGTAGAAGCCCTATGAAGCACAAATAAATAGCATGGGAAGCAGTTGTCTGCAGAACGTGCCACCGCCGACTGGAGGGCAGATCCGAAGAGGGAATGATTATGTATTTTGGGCAGCACGTGAGGTCACTACGGCACTCGTGGCTGGCGGCACTCGTAGGCGTTGTAGATACGTTACTCTTCCGCACGTGTCTTCCAGCGCAATTTTCTGGTACGGTTGTAGAAGCCCTATGAAGCACAAATAGATAGCATGGGAAGCAGTTGTCTGCACAACGTGCCACCGCCGACTGGAGGGCAGATCCGAAGAGGGGATGATTATGTATTTTGGGCAGCACGTGACGTCACTACGGCACTCGTGGCTGGCGACACTCGTAGGCGTTGTAGATACGTTACTCTTCCGCACGTGTCTTCCAGCGCAATTTTCTGGTACGGTTGTAGAAGCCCTATGAAGCACAAATAGAGAGCATGGGAAGCAGTTTTCTGCACAATGTGCCACCGCCGACTGGAGGGCCGATCCGAAGAGGGGATGATTATGTATTTTGGGCAGCACGTGACGTCACTACGGCACTCGTGGCTGGCGACACTCGTAGGCGTTGTAGATACGTTACTCTTCCGCACGTGTCTTCCAGCGCAATATCCTGGTATGGCTGTAGAAGCCCTATGAAGCACAAATAAATAGCATGGGCAGCAGTTGTCTACATAACGTGCCACCGCCGACTGGAGGGCAGATCCGAAGAGGGGGTGATTATGTATTTTGGGCAGCGCGTGACGTCACTACGGCACTCGTGGCTGGCGGCACTCGTAGGCGTTGTAGATACGTTACTCTTCCGCACGTGTCTTCCAGCGCAATTTTCTGGTACGGTTGTAGAAGCCCTATGAAGCACAACTAGATAGCATGGGAAGCAGTTGTCTGCACAACGTGCCACCGCCGACTGGAGGGCAGATCCGAAGAGGGGATGATTATGTATTTTGGGCAGCACGTGACGTCACTACGGCACTCGTGGCTGGCGGCACTCGTAGGCGTTGTAGATACGTTACTCTTCCGCACGTGTCTTCAGCGCAATTTCCTTGTACGGTTGTAGAAGCCCTATGAAGCACAAATAAATAGGATGGGAAGCAGTTGTCTGCACAATGTGCCACTGCCGACTTGAGGGCGGATCCGAAGAGGGGATGATTATGTATTTTGGGCAGCACGTGGCGTCACTGCGGCACTCGTGGCTGGCGGCACTCGTAGGCGTTATAGATACGTTACTCTTTCGCACGTGTCTTCCATTGCGATTTCCTCGTACGGTTGTAGAAGCCCTATGAAGCACAAATAAATAGCATGGGAAGCAGTTGTCTGCACAACGTGCCACTGCCGACTGGAGGGAAGATCCGAAGAGGGGATGATTATGTATTTTGGGCAGCACGTGACGTCACTACGGCACTCGTGGCTGGCGACACTCGTAGGCGTTGTAGATACGATACTCTTTCGCACGTGTCTTCCAGCGCAATTTTCTGGTACGGTTGTAGAAGCCCTATGAAGCACAAATAGATAGCATGGGAAGCAGTTGTCTGCACAACGTGCCACCGCCGACTGGAGGGCAGATCCGAAGAGGGGAGGATTATGTATTTTGGGCAGCACGTGACGGCACTACGGCACTCGTGGCTGGCGACACTCGTAGGCGTTGTAGATACGTTACTCTTCCGCACGTGTCTTCCAGCGCAATATCCTAGTATGGCTGTAGAAGCCCTATGAAGCACAAATAAATAGCATGGGAAGCAGATGTCTGCACAACCTGCCACCGCCGACTGGAGGGCAGATCCGAAGAGGGGATGATTATGTATTTTGGGCAGCACGTGACGTCATTACGGCACTCGTGGCTGGCGGCACTCGTAGGCGTTGTAGATACGTTACTCTTCCGCACGTGTCTTCCAGCGCAATTTCCTGGTACGGTTGTAGAAGCCCTATGAAGCACAAATAAATAGCATGGGAAGCAGTTGTCTGCAGAACGTGCCACCGCCGACTGGAGGGCAGATCCGAAGAGGGAATGATTATGTATTTTCGGCAGCACGTGACGTCACTACGGCACTCGTAGGCGTTGTAGATACGTTACTCTTCCGCACGTGTCTTCCAGCGCAATTTTCTGGTACGGCTGTAGAAGCCCTATGAAGCACAAATAGATAGCATGGGAAGCAGTTGTCTGCACAACGTGCCACCGCCGACTGGAGGGCAGATCCGAAGAGGGGATGATTATGTATTTTGGGCAGCACGTGACGTCACTACGGCACTCGTGGCTGGCGGCACTCGTAGGCGTTGTAGATACGTTACTCTTCCGCACGTGTCTTCCAGCGCAATTTTCTGGTACGGTTGTAGAAGCCCTATGAAGCACAAATAGATAGCATGGGAAGCAGTTGTCTGCACAACGTGCCACCGCCGACTGGAGGGCAGATCCGAAGAGGGGGTGATTATGTATTTTGGGCAGCACGTGACGTCAATACGGCACTCGTGGCTGGCGGCACTCGTAGGCGTTATAGATACGTTACTCTTCCGCACGTGTCTTCCAGCGCAATCTCCTCGTACGGTTGTAGAAGCCCTATGAAGCACAAATAAATAGCATGGGAAGCAGTTGTCTGCAGAACGTGCCACCGCCGAGTGGAGGGCAGATCCGAAGAGGGGATGATTATGTATTTTGGGCAGCACGTGACGTCACTACGGCACTCGTGGCTGGCGGCACTCGTAGGCGTTATAGATACGTTACTCTTCCGCACGTGTCTTCCAGCGCAATTTCCTCGTACGGTTGTAGAAGCCCTATGAAGCACAAATAAATAGCATGGGAAGCAGTTGTCTGCACAATGTGCCACTGCCGACTTGAGGGCGGATCCGAAGAGGGGATGATTATGTATTTTGGGCAGCACGTGACGTCACTACGGCACTCGTGGCTGGCGGCACTCGTAGGCGTTATAGATACGTTATTCTTCCGCACGTGTCTTCAGCGCAATTTCCTTCTACGGTTGTAGAAGCCCTATGAAGCACAAATAAATAGCATGGGAAGCAGTTGTCTGCACAATGTGCCACTGCCGACTTGAGGGCGGATCCGAAGAGGGGATGATTATGTATTTTGGGCAGCACGTGGCGTCACTGCGGCACTCGTGCCTGGCGGCACTCGTAGGCGTTATAGATACGTTACTCTTCCGCACGTGTCTTCCATTGCGATTTCCTCGTACGGTTGTAGAAGCCCTATGAAGCACAAATAAATAGCATGGGAAGCAGTTGTCTGCACAATGTGCCACTGCCGACTGGAGGGAAGATCCGAAGAGGGGATGATTATGTATTTTGGGCAGCACGTGACGTCACTACGGCACTCGTGGCTGGCGGCACTCGTAGGTGTTGTAGATACGTTACTCTTCCGCACGTGTCTTACAGCGCAATTTCCTGGTACGGTTGTAGAAGCCCTATGAAGCACAAATAAATAGCATGGGCAGCAGTTGTCTACAAAACGTGCCACCGCCGACTGGAGGGCAGATCCGAAGAGGGGATGATTATGTATTTTGGGCTGCACGTGACGTCACTACGGCACTCGTGGCTGGAGGCACTCGTAGGCGTTATAGATACGTTACTCTTGCGCACGTGTCTTCCAGCGCAATTTCCCGGTACGGTTGTAGAAGCCCTATGAAGCACAAATAAATAGCATGGGAAGCAGTTGTCTGCACAACGTGCCACCGCCGACTGGAGGGCAGATCCGAAGAGGGGATGATTATGTATTTTGGGCAGCACGTGACGTCGATACGGCACTCGTGGCTGGCGGCACTCGTAGGCGTTGTAGATACGTTACTCTTCCGCACGTGTCTTCCAGTGCAATTTCCTGGTACGGTTGTAGAAGCCCTATGAAGCACAAATTAATAGCATGGGAAGCAGTTGTCTGCACAATGTGCCACTGCCGACTTGAGGGCGGATCCGAAGAGGGGATGATTATGTATTTTGGGCAGCACGTGGCGTCACTGCGGCACTCGTGCCTGGCGGCACTCGTAGGCGTTATAGATACGTTACTCTTCCGCACGTGTCTTCCATTGCGATTTCCTCGTACGGTTGTAGAAGCCCTATGAAGCACAAATAAATAGCATGGGAAGCAGTTGTCTGCACAATGTGCCACTGCCGACTGGAGGGAAGATCCGAAGAGGGGATGATTATGTATTTTGGGCAGCACGTGACGTCACTACGGCACTCGTGGCTGGCGGCACTCGTAGGTGTTGTAGATACGTTACTCTTCCGCACGTGTCTTACAGCGCAATTTCCTGGTACGGTTGTAGAAGCCCTATGAAGCACAAATAAATAGCATGGGCAGCAGTTGTCTACAAAACGTGCCACCGCCGACTGGAGGGCAGATACGAAGAGGGGATGATTATGTATTTTGGGCTGCACGTGACGTCACTACGGCACTCGTGGCTGGAGGCACTCGTAGGCGTTATAGATACGTCACTCTTCCGCACGTGTCTTCCAGCGCAATTTTCTGGTACGGTTGTAGAAGCCCTATGAAGCACAAATAGATAGCATGGGAAGCAGTTGTCTGCACAACGTGCCACCGCCGACTGGAGGACAGATCCGAAGAGGGGATGATTATGTATTTTGAGCAGCACGTGACGTCACTACGGCACTCGTGGCTGGCGACACTCGTAAGCGTTGTAGATACGTTACTCATCCGCACGTGTCTTCCAGCGCAATTTCCTGGTACGGTTGTAGAAGCCCTATGAAGCACAAATAAATAGCATGGGAAGCAGTTGTCTGCACAACATGCCACCGCCGACTGGAGGGAAGATCCGAAGAGGGGATGATTATGTATTTTGGGCAGCACGTGACGTCACTAAGGCACTCGTGGCTGGCGGCACTCGTAGGTGTGGTAGATACGTTACTCTTCCGCACGTGTCTTCCAGCGCAATTTCCTGGTACGGTTGTAGAAGCCCTATGAAGCACAAATAAATAGCATCGGCAGCAGTTGTCTGCAAAACGTGCCACCGCCGACTGGAGGGCAGATCCGAAGAGGGGATGATTATGTATTTTGGGCTGCCTCGTGACGTCACTACGGCACTCGTGGCTGGCGGCACTCGTAGGCGTTGTAGATACGTTATTCTGCCGCACGTGTCTTCCAGCGCAATTTCCTCGTACGGTTGTAGAAGACCTATGAAGCACAAATAAATAGCATGGGAAGCAGTTGTCTGCACAACGTGCCACCGCCGACTGGAGGGCAGTTCCGAAGAGGGGATGATTATGTATTTTGGGCAGCACGTGACGTTAATACGGCACTCTTGGCTGGCGGCACTCGTAGGCGTTATAGATACGTTACTCTTCCGCACGTGTCTTCCAGTGCAATTTCCTCGTACGGTTGTAGAAGCCCTATGAAGCAGAAATAAATAGCATGGGAAGCATTTGTCTGCAGAACGTGCCACCGCCGACTGGAGGGCAGATCCGAAGAGGGAATGATTATGTATTTTGGGCAGCACGTGACGTCACTACGGCACTCGTGGCTGGCGGCACTCGTAGGCGTTGTAGATACGTTACTCTTCCGCACGTGTCTTCCAGCGATATTTTCTGGTACGGTTGTAGAAGCCCTATGAAGCAGAAATAAATAGCATGGGAAGCATTTGTCTGCAGAACGTGCCACCGCCGACTGGAGGGCAGATCCGAAGAGGGAATGATTATGTATTTTGGGCAGCACGTGACGTCACTACGGCACTCGTAGGCGTTGTAGACACGTTACTCTTCCGCACGTGTCTTCCAGCGCAATTTTCTGGTACGGTTGTAGAAGCCCTATGAAGCACAAATAGATAGCATGGGAAGCAGTTGTCTGCACAACGTGCCACCGCCGACTGGAGGGCAGATCCGAAGAGGGGATGATTATGTATTTTGGGCAGCACGTGACGTCACTACGGCACTCGTGGCTGGCGACACTCGTAGGCGTTGTAGATAAGTTACTCTTCCGCAATTGTCTTCCAGCGCAATATCCTGGTATGGCTGTAGAAGCCCTATGAAGCACAAATAAATAGCATGGGCAGCAGTTGTCTACAAAATGTGCCACCGCCGACTGGAGGGCAGATCCGAAGAGGGGGTGATTATGTACTTTGGGCAGCACGTGACGTCAATACGGCACTCGTGGTTGGCGGCACTCGTAGGCGTTATAGATACGTTACTCTTCCGCACGTGTCTTCCAGCGCAATTTCCTCGTACGGTTGTAGAAGCCCTATGAAGCACAAATAAATAGCATGGGAAGCAGTTGTCTGCAGAACGTGCCACCGCCGAGTGGAGGGCAGATCCGAAGAGGGAATGATTATGTATTTTGGGCAGCACGTGACGTCACTACGGCACTCGTGGCTGGCGGCACTCGTAGGCGTTGTAGATACGTTACTCTTCCGCACGTGTCTTCCAGCGCAATTTTCTGGTACGGTTGTAGAAGCCCTATGAAGCACAAATAGATAGCATGGGAAGCAGTTGTCCGCACAACGTGCCACCGCCGACTGGAGGGCAGATCCGAAGAGGGGATGATTATGTATTTTGGGCAGCACGTGACGTCACTACGGCACTCGTGGCTGGCGACACTCGTAAGCGTTGTAGATACGTTACTCATCCGCACGTGTCTTCCAGCGCAATTTTCTGGTACGGTTGTAGAAGCCCTATGAAGCACAAATAGATAGCATGGGAAGCAGTTGTCTGCACAACGTGCCACCGCCGACTGGAGGACAGATCCGAAGAGGGGATGATTATGTATTTTGAGCAGCACGTGACGTCACTACGGCACTCGTGGCTGGCGACACTCGTAAGCGTTGTAGATACGTTACTCATCCGCACGTGTCTTCCAGCGCAATTTCCTGGTACGGTTGTAGAAGCCCTATGAAGCACAAATAAATAGCATGGGAAGCAGTTGTCTGCACAACATGCCACCGCCGACTGGAGGGAAGATCCGAAGAGGGGATGATTATGTATTTTGGGCAGCACGTGACGTCACTAAGGCACTCGTGGCTGGCGGCACTCGTAGGTGTTGTAGATACGTTACTCTTCCGCACGTGTCTTCCAGCGCAATTTCCTGGTACGGTTGTAGAAGCCCTATGAAGCACAAATAAGTAGCATGGGCAGCAGTTGTCTGCAAAACGTGCCACCGCCGACTGGAGGGCAGATCCGAAGAGGGGATGATTATGTATTTTGGGCTGCCTCGTGACGTCACTACGGCACTCGTGGCTGGCGGCACTCGTAGGCGTTGTAGATACGTTATTCTGCCGCACGTGTCTTCCAGCGCAATTTTCTCGTACGGTTGTAGAAGACCTATGAAGCACAAATAAATAGCATGGGAAGCAGTTGTCTGCACAATGTGCCACCGCCGACTGGAGGGCAGATCCGAAGAGGGAATGATTATGTATTTTGGGCAGCACGTGACGTCACTACGGCACTCGTGGCTGGCGGCACTAGTAGGCGTTGTAGATACGTTACTCTTCCGCACGTGTCTTCCAGCGCAATTTTCTGGTACGGTTGTAGAAGCCCTATGAAGCACAAATAAATAGCATGGGAAGCAGTTGTCTGCACAACGTGCCACCGCCGACTGGAGGGCAGTTCCGAAGAGGGGATGATTATGTATTTTGGGCAGCACGTGACGTCAATACGGCACTCGTGGCTGGCGGCACTCGTAGGCGTTATAGATACGTTATCTTCCGCACGTGTCTTCCAGTGCAATTTCCTCGTACGGCTGTAGAAGCCCTATGAAGCACAAATAAATAGCATGGGAAGCAGTTGTCTGCAGAACGTGCCACCGCCGACTGGAGGGCAGATCCGAAGAGGGAATGATTATGTATTTTGGGCAGCACGTGAGGTCACTACGGCACTCGTGGCTGGCGGCACTCGTAGGCGTTGTAGATACGTTACTCTTCCGCACGTGTCTTCCAGCGCAATTTTCTGGTACGGTTGTAGAAGCCCTATGAAGCACAAATAGATAGCATGGGAAGCAGTTGTCTGCACAACGTGCCACCGCCGACTGGAGGGCAGATCCGAAGAGGGAATGATTATGTATTTTGGGCAGCACGTGACGTCACTACGGCACTCGTGGCTGGCGGCACTCGTAGGCGTTGTAGATACGTTACTCTTCCGCACGTCTCTTCCAGCGCAATTTTCTCGTACGGTTGTAGAAGACCTATGAAGCACAAATAAATAGCATGGGAAGCAGTTGTCTGCACAATGTGCCACCGCCGACTGGAGGGCAGATCCGAAGAGGGAATGATTATGTATTTTGGGCAGCACGTGACGTCACTACGGCACTCGTGGCTGGCGGCACTCGTAGGCGTTGTAGATACGTTACTCTTCCGCACGTGTCTTCCAGCGCAATTTTCTGGTACGGTTGTAGAAGCCCTATGAAGCACAAATAGATAGCATGGGAAGCAGTTGTCTGCACAACGTGCCACCGCCGACTGGAGGGCAGATCCGAAGAGGGGATGATTATGTATTTTGGGCAGCACGTGACGTCACTACGGCACTCGTGGCTGGCGACACTCGTAGGCGTTGTAGATACGTTACTCTTCCGCACGTGTCTTCCAGCGCAATTTTCTGGTACGGTTGTAGAAGCCCTATGAAGCACAAATAAATAGCATGGGAAGCAGTTGTCTGCACAACGTGCCACTGCCGACTGGAGGGAAGATCCGAAGAGGGGATGATTATGTATTTTGGGCAGCACGTGACGTCACTACGGCACTCGTGGCTGGCGACACTCGTAGGCGTTGTAGATACGATACTCTTTCGCACGTGTCTTCCAGCGCAATTTTCTGGTACGGTTGTAGAAGCCCTATGAAGCACAAATAGATAGCATGGGAAGCAGTTGTCTGCACAACGTGCCACCGCCGACTGGAGGGCAGATCCGAAGAGGGGAGGATTATGTATTTTGGGCAGCACGTGACGGCACTACGGCACTCGTGGCTGGCGACACTCGTAGGCGTTGTAGATACGTTACTCTTCCGCACGTGTCTTCCAGCGCAATATCCTAGTATGGCTGTAGAAGCCCTATGAAGCACAAATAAATAGCATGGGAAGCAGATGTCTGCACAACCTGCCACCGCCGACTGGAGGGCAGATCCGAAGAGGGGATGATTATGTATTTTGGGCAGCACGTGACGTCATTACGGCACTCGTGGCTGGCGGCACTCGTAGGCGTTGTAGATACGTTACTCTTCCGCACGTGTCTTCCAGCGCAATTTCCTGGTACGGTTGTAGAAGCCCTATGAAGCACAAATAAATAGCATGGGAAGCAGTTGTCTGCAGAACGTGCCACCGCCGACTGGAGGGCAGATCCGAAGAGGGAATGATTATGTATTTTCGGCAGCACGTGACGTCACTACGGCACTCGTAGGCGTTGTAGATACGTTACTCTTCCGCACGTGTCTTCCAGCGCAATTTTCTGGTACGGTTGTAGAAGCCCTATGAAGCACAAATAGATAGCATGGGAAGCAGTTGTCTGCACAACGTGCCACCGCCGACTGGAGGGCAGATCCGAAGAGGGGATGATTATGTATTTTGGGCAGCACGTGACGTCACTACGGCACTCGTGGCTGGCGGCACTCGTAGGCGTTGTAGATACGTTACTCTTCCGCACGTGTCTTCCAGCGCAATTTTCTGGTACGGTTGTAGAAGCCCTATGAAGCACAAATAGATAGCATGGGAAGCAGTTGTCTGCACAACGTGCCACCGCCGACTGGAGGGCAGATCCGAAGAGTGGGTGATTATGTATTTTGGGCAGCACGTGACGTCAATACGGCACTCGTGGCTGGCGGCACTCGTAGGCGTTATAGATACGTTACTCTTCCGCACGTGTCTTCCAGCGCAATCTCCTCGTACGGTTGTAGAAGCCCTATGAAGCACAAATAAATAGCATGGGAAGCAGTTGTCTGCAGAACGTGCCACCGCCGAGTGGAGGGCAGATCCGAAGAGGGGATGATTATGTATTTTGGGCAGCACGTGACGTCACTACGGCACTCGTGGCTGGCGGCACTCGTAGGCGTTATAGATACGTTACTCTTCCGCACGTGTCTTCCAGCGCAATTTCCTCGTACGGTTGTAGAAGCCCTATGAAGCACAAATAAATAGCATGGGAAGCAGTTGTCTGCACAATGTGCCACTGCCGACTTGAGGGCGGATCCGAAGAGGGGATGATTATGTATTTTGGGCAGCACGTGACGTCACTACGGCACTCGTGGCTGGCGGCACTCGTAGGCGTTATAGATACGTTATTCTTCCGCACGTGTCTTCAGCGCAATTTCCTTCTACGGTTGTAGAAGCCCTATGAAGCACAAATAAATAGCATGGGAAGCAGTTGTCTGCACAATGTGCCACTGCCGACTTGAGGGCGGATCCGAAGAGGGGATGATTATGTATTTTGGGCAGCACGTGGCGTCACTGCGGCACTCGTGCCTGGCGGCACTCTTAGGCGTTATAGATACGTTACTCTTCCGCACGTGTCTTCCATTGCGATTTCCTCGTACGGTTGTAGAAGCCCTATGAAGCACAAATAAATAGCATGGGAAGCAGTTGTCTGCACAATGTGCCACTGCCGACTGGAGGGAAGATCCGAAGAGGGGATGATTATGTATTTTGGGCAGCACGTGACGTCACTACGGCACTCGTGGCTGGCGGCACTCGTAGGTGTTGTAGATACGTTACTCTTCCGCACGTGTCTTACAGCGCAATTTCCTGGTACGGTTGTAGAAGCCCTATGAAGCACAAATAAATAGCATGGGCAGCAGTTGTCTACAAAACGTGCCACCGCCGACTGGAGGGCAGATCCGAAGAGGGGATGATTATGTATTTTGGGCTGCACGTGACGTCACTACGGCACTCGTGGCTGGAGGCACTCGTAGGCGTTATAGATACGTTACTCTTGCGCACGTGTCTTCCAGCGCAATTTCCCGGTACGGTTGTAGAAGCCCTATGAAGCACAAATAAATAGCATGGGAAGCAGTTGTCTGCACAACGTGCCACCGCCGACTGGAGGGCAGATCCGAAGAGGGGATGATTATGTATTTTGGGCAGCACGTGACGTCGATACGGCACTCGTGGCTGGCGGCACTCGTAGGCGTTGTAGATACGTTACTCTTCCGCACGTGTCTTCCAGTGCAATTTCCTGGTACGGTTGTAGAAGCCCTATGAAGCACAAATTAATAGCATGGGAAGCAGTTGTCTGCACAATGTGCCACTGCCGACTTGAGGGCGGATCCGAAGAGGGGATGATTATGTATTTTGGGCAGCACGTGGCGTCACTGCGGCACTCGTGCCTGGCGGCACTCGTAGGCGTTATAGATACGTTACTCTTCCGCACGTGTCTTCCATTGCGATTTCCTCGTACGGTTGTAGAAGCCCTATGAAGCACAAATAAATAGCATGGGAAGCAGTTGTCTGCACAATGTGCCACTGCCGACTGGAGGGAAGATCCGAAGAGGGGATGATTATGTATTTTGGGCAGCACGTGACGTCACTACGGCACTCGTGGCTGGCGGCACTCGTAGGTGTTGTAGATACGTTACTCTTCCGCACGTGTCTTACAGCGCAATTTCCTGGTACGGTTGTAGAAGCCCTATGAAGCACAAATAAATAGCATGGGCAGCAGTTGTCTACAAAACGTGCCACCGCCGACTGGAGGGCAGATACGAAGAGGGGATGATTATGTATTTTGGGCTGCACGTGACGTCACTACGGCACTCGTGGCTGGAGGCACTCGTAGGCGTTATAGATACGTCACTCTTCCGCACGTGTCTTCCAGCGCAATTTTCTGGTACGGTTGTAGAAGCCCTATGAAGCACAAATAGATAGCATGGGAAGCAGTTGTCTGCACAACGTGCCACCGCCGACTGGAGGACAGATCCGAAGAGGGGATGATTATGTATTTTGAGCAGCACGTGACGTCACTACGGCACTCGTGGCTGGCGACACTCGTAAGCGTTGTAGATACGTTACTCATCCGCACGTGTCTTCCAGCGCAATTTCCTGGTACGGTTGTAGAAGCCCTATGAAGCACAAATAAATAGCATGGGAAGCAGTTGTCTGCACAACATGCCACCGCCGACTGGAGGGAAGATCCGAAGAGGGGATGATTATGTATTTTGGGCAGCACGTGACGTCACTAAGGCACTCGTGGCTGGCGGCACTCGTAGGTGTTGTAGATACGTTACTCTTCCGCACGTGTCTTCCAGCGCAATTTCCTGGTACGGTTGTAGAAGCCCTATGAAGCACAAATAAGTAGCATGGGCAGCAGTTGTCTGCAAAACGTGCCACCGCCGACTGGAGGGCAGATCCGAAGAGGGGATGATTATGTATTTTGGGCTGCCTCGTGACGTCACTACGGCACTCGTGGCTGGCGGCACTCGTAGGCGTTGTAGATACGTTATTCTGCCGCACGTGTCTTCCAGCGCAATTTTCTCGTACGGTTGTAGAAGACCTATGAAGCACAAATAAATAGCATGGGAAGCAGTTGTCTGCACAATGTGCCACCGCCGACTGGAGGGCAGATCCGAAGAGGGAATGATTATGTATTTTGGGCAGCACGTGACGTCACTACGGCACTCGTGGCTGGCGGCACTCGTAGGCGTTGTAGATACGTTACTCTTCCGCACGTGTCTTCCAGCGCAATTTTCTGGTACGGTTGTAGAAGCCCTATGAAGCACAAATAAATAGCATGGGAAGCAGTTGTCTGCACAACGTGCCACCGCCGACTGGAGGGCAGTTCCGAAGAGGGGATGATTATGTATTTTGGGCAGCACGTGACGTCAATACGGCACTCGTGGCTGGCGGCACTCGTAGGCGTTATAGATACGTTACTCTTCCGCACGTGTCTTCCAGTGCAATTTCCTCGTACGGCTGTAGAAGCCCTATGAAGCACAAATAAATAGCATGGGAAGCAGTTGTCTGCAGAACGTGCCACCGCCGACTGGAGGGCAGATCCGAAGAGGGAATGATTATGTATTTTGGGCAGCACGTGAGGTCACTACGGCACTCGTGGCTGGCGGCACTCGTAGGCGTTGTAGATACGTTACTCTTCCGCACGTGTCTTCCAGCGCAATTTTCTGGTACGGTTGTAGAAGCCCTATGAAGCACAAATAGATAGCATGGGAAGCAGTTGTCTGCACAACGTGCCACCGCCGACTGGAGGGCAGATCCGAAGAGGGGATGATTATGTATTTTGGGCAGCACGTGACGTCACTACGGCACTCGTGGCTGGCGGCACTCGTAGGCGTTGTAGATATGTTACTCTTCCGCACGTGTCTTCCAGCGCAATTTTCTCGTACGGTTGTAGAAGACCTATGAAGCACAAATAAATAGCATGGGAAGCAGTTGTCTGCACAATGTGCCACCGCCGACTGGAGGGCAGATCCGAAGAGGGAATGATTATGTATTTTGGGCAGCACGTGACGTCACTACGGCACTCGTGGCTGGCGGCACTCGTAGGCGTTGTAGATACGTTACTCTTCCGCACGTGTCTTCCAGCGCAATTTTCTGGTACGGTTGTAGAAGCCCTATGAAGCACAAATAAATAGCATGGGAAGCAGTTGTCTGCACAACGTGCCACCGCCGACTGGAGGGCAGTTCCGAAGAGGGGATGATTATGTATTTTGGGCAGCACGTGACGTCAATACGGCACTCGTGGCTGGCGGCACTCGTAGGTGATATAGATACGTTACTCTTCCGCACGTGTCTTCCAGTGCAATTTCCTCGTACGGCTGTAGAAGCCCTATGAAGCACAAATAAATAGCATGGGAAGCAGTTGTCTGCAGAACGTGCCACCGCCGACTGGAGGGCAGATCCGAAGAGGGAATGATTATGTATTTTGGGCAGCACGTGAGGTCACTACGGCACTCGTGGCTGGCGGCACTCGTAGGCGTTGTAGATACGTTACTCTTCCGCACGTGTCTTCCAGCGCAATTTTCTGGTACGGTTGTAGAAGCCCTATGAAGCACTAATAGATAGCATGGGAAGCAGTTGTCTGCACAACGTGCCACCGCCGACTGGAGGGCAGATCCGAAGAGGGGATGATTATGTATTTTGGGCAGCACGTGACGTCACTACGGCACTCGTGGCTGGCGACACTCGTAGGCGTTGTAGATACGTTACTCTTCCGCACGTGTCTTCCAGCGCAATTTTCTGGTACGGTTGTAGAAGCCCTATGAAGCACAAATAGAGAGCATGGGAAGCAGTTGTCTGCACAACGTGCCACCGCCGACTGGAGGGCCGATCCGAAGAGGGGATGATTATGTATTTTGGGCAGCACGTGACGTCACTACGGCACTCGTGGCTGGCGACACTCGTAGGCGTTGTAGATACGTTACTCTTCCGCACGTGTCTTCCAGCGCAATTTTCTGGTACGGTTGTAGAAGCCCTATGAAGCACAAATAGATAGCATGGGAAGCAGTTGTCTGCACAACGTGCCACCGCCGACTGGAGGGCAGATCCGAAGAGGGGATGATTATGTATTTTGGGCAGCACGTGACGTCACTACGGCACTCGTGGCTGGCGGCACTCGTAGGCGTTGTAGATACGTTACTCTTCCGCACGTGTCTTCCAGCGCAATTTTCTCGTACGGTTGTAGAAGACCTATGAAGCACAAATAAATAGCATGGGAAGCAGTTGTCTGCACAATGTGCCACCGCCGACTGGAGGGCAGATCCGAAGAGGGAATGATTATGTATTTTGGGCAGCACGTGACGTCACTACGGCACTCGTGGCTGGCGGCACTCGTAGGCGTTGTAGATACGTTACTCTTCCGCACGTGTCTTCCAGCGCAATTTTCTGGTACGGTTGTAGAAGCCCTATGAAGCACAAATAAATAGCATGGGAAGCAGTTGTCTGCACAACGTGCCACCGCCGACTGGAGGGCAGTTCCGAAGAGGGGATGATTATGTATTTTGGGCAGCACGTGACGTCAATACGGCACTCGTGGCTGGCGGCACTCGTAGGTGTTATAGATACGTTACTCTTCCGCACGTGTCTTCCAGTGCAATTTCCTCGTACGGCTGTAGAAGCCCTATGAAGCACAAATAAATAGCATGGGAAGCAGTTGTCTGCAGAACGTGCCACCGCCGACTGGAGGGCAGATCCGAAGAGGGAATGATTATGTATTTTGGGCAGCACGTGAGGTCACTACGGCACTCGTGGCTGGCGGCACTCGTAGGCGTTGTAGATACGTTACTCTTCCGCACGTGTCTTCCAGCGCAATTTTCTGGTACGGTTGTAGAAGCCCTATGAAGCACAAATAGATAGCATGGGAAGCAGTTGTCTGCACAACGTGCCACCGCCGACTGGAGGGCAGATCCGAAGAGGGGATGATTATGTATTTTGGGCAGCACGTGACGTCACTACGGCACTCGTGGCTGGCGACACTCGTAGGCGTTGTAGATACGTTACTCTTCCGCACGTGTCTTCCAGCGCAATTTTCTGGTACGGTTGTAGAAGCCCTATGAAGCACAAATAGAGAGCATGGGAAGCAGTTGTCTGCACAACGTGCCACCGCCGACTGGAGGGCCGATCCGAAGAGGGGATGATTATGTATTTTGGGCAGCACGTGACGTCACTACGGCACTCGTGGCTGGCGACACTCGTAGGCGTTGTAGATACGTTACTCTTCCGCACGTGTCTTCCAGCGCAATATCCTGGTATGGCTGTAGAAGCCCTATGAAGCACAAATAAATAGCATGGGCAGCAGTTGTCTACATAACGTGCCACCGCCGACTGGAGGGCAGATCCGAAGAGGGGGTGATTATGTATTTTGGGCAGCGCGTGACGTCACTACGGCACTCGTGGCTGGCGGCACTCGTAGGCGTTGTAGATACGTTACTCTTCCGCACGTGTCTTCCAGCGCAATTTTCTGGTACGGTTGTAGAAGCCCTATGAAGCACAACTAGATAGCATGGGAAGCAGTTGTCTGCACAACGTGCCACCGCCGACTGGAGGGCAGATCCGAAGAGGGGATGATTATGTATTTTGGGCAGCACGTGACGTCACTACGGCACTCGTGGCTGGCGGCACTCGTAGGCGTTGTAGATACGTTACTCTTCCGCACGTGTCTTCAGCGCAATTTCCTTGTACGGTTGTAGAAGCCCTATGAAGCACAAATAAATAGGATGGGAAGCAGTTGTCTGCACAATGTGCCACTGCCGACTTGAGGGCGGATCCGAAGAGGGGATGATTATGTATTTTGGGCAGCACGTGGCGTCACTGCGGCACTCGTGGCTGGCGGCACTCGTAGGCGTTATAGATACGTTACTCTTTCGCACGTGTCTTCCATTGCGATTTCCTCGTACGGTTGTAGAAGCCCTATGAAGCACAAATAAATAGCATGGGAAGCAGTTGTCTGCACAACGTGCCACTGCCGACTGGAGGGAAGATCCGAAGAGGGGATGATTATGTATTTTGGGCAGCACGTGACGTCACTACGGCACTCGTGGCTGGCGACACTCGTAGGCGTTGTAGATACGATACTCTTTCGCACGTGTCTTCCAGCGCAATTTTCTGGTACGGTTGTAGAAGCCCTATGAAGCACAAATAGATAGCATGGGAAGCAGTTGTCTGCACAACGTGCCACCGCCGACTGGAGGGCAGATCCGAAGAGGGGAGGATTATGTATTTTGGGCAGCACGTGACGGCACTACGGCACTCGTGGCTGGCGACACTCGTAGGCGTTGTAGATACGTTACTCTTCCGCACGTGTCTTCCAGCGCAATATCCTAGTATGGCTGTAGAAGCCCTATGAAGCACAAATAAATAGCATGGGAAGCAGATGTCTGCACAACCTGCCACCGCCGACTGGAGGGCAGATCCGAAGAGGGGATGATTATGTATTTTGGGCAGCACGTGACGTCATTACGGCACTCGTGGCTGGCGGCACTCGTAGGCGTTGTAGATACGTTACTCTTCCGCACGTGTCTTCCA
Organism: Amblyomma maculatum; assembly: GCF_055883805.1. Taxonomy (NCBI): domain Eukaryota; kingdom Metazoa; phylum Arthropoda; class Arachnida; order Ixodida; family Ixodidae; genus Amblyomma; species Amblyomma maculatum. The sequence goes on along the minus strand of NC_139351.1, from coordinate 12,570,091 downwards.
GCGCAATTTCCTGGTACGGTTGTAGAAGCCCTATGAAGCACAAATAAATAGCATGGGAAGCAGTTGTCTGCAGAATGTGCCACCGCCGACTGGAGGGCAGATCCGAAGAGGGAATGATTATGTATTTTCGGCAGCACGTGACGTCACTACGGCACTCGTAGGCGTTGTAGATACGTTACTCTTCCGCACGTGTCTTCCAGCGCAATTTTCTGGTACGGTTGTAGAAGCCCTATGAAGCACAAATAGATAGCATGGGAAGCAGTTGTCTGCACAACGTGCCACCGCCGACTGGAGGGCAGATCCGAAGAGGGGATGATTATGTATTTTGGGCAGCACGTGACGTCACTACGGCACTCGTGGCTGGCGGCACTCGTAGGCGTTGTAGATACGTTACTCTTCCGCGCGTGTCTTCCAGCGCAATTTTCTGGTACGGTTGTAGAAGCCCTATGAAGCACAAATAGATAGCATGGGAAGCAGTTGTCTGCACAACGTGCCACCGCCGACTGGAGGGCAGATCCGAAGAGGGGATGATTATGTATTTTGGGCAGCACGTGACGTCACTACGGCACTCGTGGCTGGCGACACTCGTAGTCGTTGTAGATACGTTACTCTTTCGCACGTGTCTTCCAGTGCAATTTCCTCGTACGGTTGTAGAAGCCCTATGAAGCACAAATAAATAGCATGGGAAGCAGTTGTCTGCACAACGTGCCACCGCAGACTGGAGGGCAGATCCGAAGAGGGGATGATTATGTATTTTGGGCAGCACGTGACGTCACTACGGCACTCGTGGCTGGCGACACTCGTAGGCGTTGTAGATACGTTACTCTTTCGCACGTGTCTTCCAGCGCAATTTTCTGGTACGGTTGTAGAAGCCCTATGAAGCACAAATAGATAGCATGGGAAGCAGTTGTCTGCAGAACGTGCCACCGCCGACTGGAGGGCAGATCCGAAGAGGGGATGATTATGTATTTTGGGCAGCACGTGACGTCACTATGGCACTCGTGGCTGGCGACACTCGTAGGCGTTATAGATACGTTACTCTTCCGCACGTGTCTTCCAGCGCAATATCCTGGTATGGCTGTAGAAGGCCTATGAAGCACAAATAAATAGCATGGGCAGCAGGTGTCTACAAAACGTGCCACCGCCGACTGGAGGGCAGATCCGAAGAGGGGGTGATTATGTATTTTGGGCAGCACGTGACGTCAATACGGCACTCGTGGCTGGCGGCACTCGTAGGCGTTATAGATACGTTACTCTTCCGCACGTGTCTTCCAGCGCAATCTCCTCGTACGGTTGTAGAAGCCCTATGAAGCACAAATAAATAGCATGGGAAGCAGTTGTCTGCACAATGTGCCACTGCCGACTTGAGGGCGGATCCGAAGAGGGGATGATTATGTATTTTGGGCAGCACGTGACGTCACTACGGCACTCGTGGCTGGCGGCACTCGTAGGCGTTATAGATACGTTATTCTTCCGCACGTGTCTTCAGCGCAATTTCCTTCTACGGTTGTAGAAGCCCTATGAAGCACAAATAAATAGCATGGGAAGCAGTTGTCTGCACAATGTGCCACTGCCGACTTGAGGGCGGATCCGAAGAGGGGATGATTATGTATTTTGGGCAGCACGTGGCGTCACTGCGGCACTCGTGCCTGGCGGCACTCGTAGGCGTTATAGATACGTTACTCTTCCGCACGTGTCTTCCATTGCGATTTCCTCGTACGGTTGTAGAAGCCCTATGAAGCACAAATAAATAGCATGGGAAGCAGTTGTCTGCACAATGTGCCACTGCCGACTGGAGGGAAGATCCGAAGAGGGGATGATTATGTATTTTGGGCAGCACGTGACGTCACTACGGCACTCGTGGCTGGCGGCACTCGTAGGTGTTGTAGATACGTTACTCTTCCGCACGTGTCTTACAGCGCAATTTCCTGGTACGGTTGTAGAAGCCCTATGAAGCACAAATAAATAGCATGGGCAGCAGTTGTCTACAAAACGTGCCACCGCCGACTGGAGGGCAGATCCGAAGAGGGGATGATTATGTATTTTGGGCTGCACGTGACGTCACTACGGCACTCGTGGCTGGAGGCACTCGTAGGCGTTATAGATACGTTACTCTTGCGCACGTGTCTTCCAGCGCAATTTCCCGGTACGGTTGTAGAAGCCCTATGAAGCACAAATAAATAGCATGGGAAGCAGTTGTCTGCACAACGTGCCACCGCCGACTGGAGGGCAGATCCGAAGAGGGGATGATTATGTATTTTGGGCAGCACGTGACGTCGATACGGCACTCGTGGCTGGCGGCACTCGTAGGCGTTGTAGATACGTTACTCTTCCGCACGTGTCTTCCAGTGCAATTTCCTGGTACGGTTGTAGAAGCCCTATGAAGCACAAATTAATAGCATGGGAAGCAGTTGTCTGCACAATGTGCCACTGCCGACTTGAGGGCGGATCCGAAGAGGGGATGATTATGTATTTTGGGCAGCACGTGGCGTCACTGCGGCACTCGTGCCTGGCGGCACTCGTAGGCGTTATAGATACGTTACTCTTCCGCACGTGTCTTCCATTGCGATTTCCTCGTACGGTTGTAGAAGCCCTATGAAGCACAAATAAATAGCATGGGAAGCAGTTGTCTGCACAATGTGCCACTGCCGACTGGAGGGAAGATCCGAAGAGGGGATGATTATGTATTTTGGGCAGCACGTGACGTCACTACGGCACTCGTGGCTGGCGGCACTCGTAGGTGTTGTAGATACGTTACTCTTCCGCACGTGTCTTACAGCGCAATTTCCTGGTACGGTTGTAGAAGCCCTATGAAGCACAAATAAATAGCATGGGCAGCAGTTGTCTACAAAACGTGCCACCGCCGACTGGAGGGCAGATCCGAAGAGGGGATGATTATGTATTTTGGGCTGCACGTGACGTCACTACGGCACTCGTGGCTGGAGGCACTCGTAGGCGTTATAGATACGTTACTCTTGCGCACGTGTCTTCCAGCGCAATTTCCCGGTACGGTTGTAGAAGCCCTATGAAGCACAAATAAATAGCATGGGAAGCAGTTGTCTGCACAACGTGCCACCGCCGACTGGAGGGCAGATCCGAAGAGGGGATGATTATGTATTTTGGGCAGCACGTGACGTCGATACGGCACTCGTGGCTGGCGGCACTCGTAGGCGTTGTAGATACGTTACTCTTCCGCACGTGTCTTCCAGTGCAATTTCCTGGTACGGTTGTAGAAGCCCTATGAAGCACAAATTAATAGCATGGGAAGCAGTTGTCTGCACAACGTGCCACCGCCGACTGGAGGGCAGATCCGAAGAGGTGATGATTATGTATTTTGGGCAGCACGTGACGTCACTACGGCACTCGTGGCTGGCGCCACTCGTAGGCGTTATAGATACGTTACTCTTCCGCACGTGTCTTCCATTGCGATTTCCTCGTACGGTTGTAGAAGCCCTATGAAGCACAAATAAATAGCATGGGAAGCAGTTGTCTGCACAACGTGCCACCGCCGACTGGAGGGACGATCCGAAGAGGGGATGATTATGTATTTTGGGCAGCACGTGACGTCACTACGGCACTCGTGGCTGGCGGCACTCGTAGGCGTTGTAGATACGTCACTCTTCCGCACGTGTCTTCCAGCGCAATTTTCTGGTACGGTTGTAGAAGCCCTATGAAGCACAAATAGATAGCATGGGAAGCAGTTGTCTGCACAACGTGCCACCGCCGACTGGAGGACAGATCCGAAGAGGGGATGATTATGTATTTTGGGCAGCACGTGACGTCACTACGGCACTCGTGGCTGGCGACACTCGTAGGCGTTGTAGATACGTTACTCATCCGCACGTGTCTTCCAGCGCAATTTCCTGGTACGGTTGTAGAAGCCCTATGAAGCACAAATAAATAGCATGGGAAGCAGTTGTCTGCACAACATGCCACCGCCGACTGGAGGGAAGATCCGAAGAGGGGATGATTATGTATTTTGGGCAGCACGTGACGTCACTAAGGCACTCGTGGCTGGCGGCACTCGTAGGTGTGGTAGATACGTTACTCTTCCGCACGTGTCTTCCAGCGCAATTTCCTGGTACGGTTGTAGAAGCCCTATGAAGCACAAATAAATAGCATCGGCAGCAGTTGTCTGCAAAACGTGCCACCGCCGACTGGAGGGCAGATCCGAAGAGGGGATGATTATGTATTTTGGGCTGCCTCGTGACGTCACTACGGCACTCGTGGCTGGCGGCACTCGTAGGCGTTGTAGATACGTTATTCTGCCGCACGTGTCTTCCAGCGCAATTTCCTCGTACGGTTGTAGAAGACCTATGAAGCACAAATAAATAGCATGGGAAGCAGTTGTCTGCACAACGTGCCACCGCCGACTGGAGGGCAGTTCCGAAGAGGGGATGATTATGTATTTTGGGCAGCACGTGACGTTAATACGGCACTCTTGGCTGGCGGCACTCGTAGGCGTTATAGATACGTTACTCTTCCGCACGTGTCTTCCAGTGCAATTTCCTCGTACGGTTGTAGAAGCCCTATGAAGCAGAAATAAATAGCATGGGAAGCATTTGTCTGCAGAACGTGACACCGCCGACTGGAGGGCAGATCCGAAGAGGGAATGATTATGTATTTTGGGCAGCACGTGACGTCACTACGGCACTCGTGGCTGGCGGCACTCGTAGGCGTTGTAGATACGTTACTCTTCCGCACGTGTCTTCCAGCGATATTTTCTGGTACGGTTGTAGAAGCCCTATGAAGCACAAATAGATAGCATGGGAAGCAGTTGTCTGCACAACGTGCCACCGCCGACTGGAGGGCAGATCCGAAGAGGGGATGATTATGTATTTTGGGCAGCACGTGACGTCACTACGGCACTCGTGGCTGGCGACACTCGTAGGCGTTGTAGATACGTTACTCTTTCGCACGTGTCTTCCAGCGCAATTTTCTGGTACAGTTGTAGAAGCCCTATGAAGCACAAATAGATAGCATGGGAAGCAGTTGTCTGCACAACGTGCCACCGCCGACTGGAGGGCAGATCCGAAGAGGGGATGATTATGTATTTTGGGCAGCACGTGACGTCACTACGGCACTCGTGGCTGGCGACACTCGTAGGCGTTGTAGATAAGTTACTCTTCCGCAATTGTCTTCCAGCGCAATATCCTGGTATGGCTGTAGAAGCCCTATGAAGCACAAATAAATAGCATGGGCAGCAGTTGTCTACAAAACGTGCCACCGCCGACTGGAGGGCAGATCCGAAGAGGGGGTGATTATGTATTTTGGGCAGCACGTGACGTCAATACGGCACTCGTGGCTGGCGGCACTCGTAGGCGTTATAGATACGATACTCTTCCGCACGTGTCTTCCAGCGCAATTTCCTCGTACGGTTGTAGAAGCCCTATGAAGCACAAATAAATAGCATGGGAAGCAGTTGTCTGCAGAACGTGCCACCGCCGAGTGGAGGGCAGATCCGAAGAGGGAATGATTATGTATTTTGGGCAGCACGTGACGTCACTACGGCACTCGTGGCTGGCGGCACTCGTAGGCGTTGTAGATACGTTACTCTTCCGAACGTGTCTTCCAGCGCAATTTTCTGGTACGGTTGTAGAAGCCCTATGAAGCACAAATAGATAGCATGGGAAGCAGTTGTCCGCACAACGTGCCACCGCCGACTGGAGGGCAGATCCGAAGAGGGGATGATTATGTATTTTGGGCAGCACGTGACGTCACTACGGCACTCGTGGCTGGCGACACTCGTAGGCGTCGTAGATACGTTACTCTTCCGCACGTGTCTTCCAGCGCAATTTCCTGGTACGGTTGTAGAAGCCCTATGAGGCACAAATAAATAGCATGGGCAGCAGTTGTCTGCAAAACGTGCCACCGCCGACTAGAGGGCAGATCCGAAGAGGGAATGATTATGTATTTTGGGCAGCACGTGACGTCACTACGGCACTCGTGGCTGGCGGCACTCGTAGGCGTTGTAGATACGTCACTCTTCCGCACGTGTCTTCCAGCGCAATTTTCTGGTACGGTTGTAGAAGCCCTATGAAGCACAAATAGATAGCATGGGAAGCAGTTGTCTGCACAACGTGCCACCGCCGACTGGAGGACAGATCCGAAGAGGGGATGATTATGTATTTTGGGCAGCACGGGACGTCACTACGGCACTCGTGGCTGGCGACACTCGTAAGCGTTGTAGATACGTTACTCATCCGCACGTGTCTTCCAGCGCAATTTCCTGGTACGGTTGTAGAAGCCCTATGAAGCACAAATAAATAGCATGGAAAGCAGTTGTCTGCACAACATGCCACCGCCGACTGGAGGGAAGATCCGAAGAGGGGATGATTATGTATTTTGGGCAGCACGTGACGTCACTAAGGCACTCGTGGCTGGCGGCACTCGTAGGTGTTGTAGATACGTTACTCTTCCGCACGTGTCTTCCAGCGCAATTTCCTGGTACGGTTGTAGAAGCCCTATGAAGCACAAATAAGTGGCATGGGCAGCAGTTGTCTGCAAAACGTGCCACCGCCGACTGGAGGGCAGATCCGAAGAGGGGATGATTATGTATTTTGGGCTGCCTCGTGACGTCACTACGGCACTCGTGGCTGGCGGCACTCGTAGGCGTTGTAGATACGTTATTCTGCCGCACGTGTCTTCCAGCGCAATTTTCTCGTACGGTTGTAGAAGACCTATGAAGCACAAATAAATAGCATGGGAAGCAGTTGTCTGCACAATGTGCCACCGCCGACTGGAGGGCAGTTCCGAAGAGGGGATGATTATGTATTTTGGGCAGCACGTGACGTCAATACGGCACTCGTGGCTGGCGGCACTCGTAGGCGTTATAGATACGTTACTCTTCCGCACGTGTCTTCCAGTGCAATTTCCTCGTACGGCTGTAGAAGCCCTATGAAGCACAAATAAATAGCATGGGAAGCAGTTGTCTGCAGAACGTGCCACCGCCGACTGGAGGGCAGATCCGAAGAGGGAATGATTATGTATTTTGGGCAGCACGTGAGGTCACTACGGCACTCGTGGCTGGCGGCACTCGTAGGCGTTGTAGATACGTTACTCTTCCGCACGTGTCTTCCAGCGCAATTTTCTGGTACGGTTGTAGAAGCCCTATGAAGCACAAATAGATAGCATGGGAAGCAGTTGTCTGCACAACGTGCCACCGCCGACTGGAGGGCAGATCCGAAGAGGGGATGATTATGTATTTTGGGCAGCACGTGACGTCACTACGGCACTCGTGGCTGGCGACACTCGTAGGCGTTGTAGATACGTTACTCTTCCGCACGTGTCTTCCAGCGCAATTTTCTGGTACGGTTGTAGAAGCCCTATGAAGCACAAATAGAGAGCATGGGAAGCAGTTGTCTGCACAACGTGCCACCGCCGACTGGAGGGCCGATCCGAAGAGGGGATGATTATGTATTTTGGGCAGCACGTGACGTCACTACGGCACTCGTGGCTGGCGACACTCGTAGGCGTTGTAGATACGTTACTCTTCCGCACGTGTCTTCCAGCGCAATATCCTGGTATGGCTGTAGAAGCCCTATGAAGCACAAATAAATAGCATGGGCAGCAGTTGTCTACATAACGTGCCACCGCCGACTGGAGGGCAGATCCGAAGAGGGGGTGATTATGTATTTTGGGCAGCGCGTGACGTCACTACGGCACTCGTGGCTGGCGGCACTCGTAGGCGTTGTAGATACGTTACTCTTCCGCACGTGTCTTCCAGCGCAATTTTCTGGTACGGTTGTAGAAGCCCTATGAAGCACAACTAGATAGCATGGGAAGCAGTTGTCTGCACAACGTGCCACCGCCGACTGGAGGGCAGATCCGAAGAGGGGATGATTATGTATTTTGGGCAGCACGTGACGTCACTACGGCACTCGATGCTGGCGGCACTCGTAGGCGTTGTAGATACGTTACTCATCCGCACGTGTCTTGAGCGCAATTTCCTTGTACGGTTGTAGAAGCCCTATGAAGCACAAATAAATAGCATGGGAAGCAGTTGTCTGCACAATGTGCCACTGCCGACTTGAGGGCGGATCCGAAGAGGGGATGATTATGTATTTTGGGCAGCACGTGGCGTCACTGCGGCACTCGTGGCTGGCGGCACTCGTAGGCGTTATAGATACGTTACTCTTTCGCACGTGTCTTCCATTGCGATTTCCTCGTACGGTTGTAGAAGCCCTATGAAGCACAAATAAATAGCATGGGAAGCAGTTGTCTGCACAACGTGCCACTGCCGACTGGAGGGAAGATCCGAAGAGGGGATGATTATGTATTTTGGGAAGCACGTGACGTCACTACGGCACTCGTGGCTGGCGGCACTCGTAGGTGTTGTAGATACGTTGCTCTTCCGCACGTGTCTTCCAGCGCAATTTCCTGGTATGGCTGTAAAAGCCCTATGAAGCACAAATAAATAGCATGGGAAGCAGTTGTCTGCACAACGTGCCACTGCCGACTGGAGGGAAGATCCGAAGAGGGGATGATTATGTATTTTGGGCAGCACGTGACGTCACTACGGCACTCGTGGCTGGCGGCACTCGTAGGTGTTGTAGATACGTTACTCTTCCGCACGTGTCTTCAGCGCAATTTCCTTGTACGGTTGTAGAAGCCCTATGAAGCACAAATAAATAGCATGGGAAGCAGTTGTCTGCACAATGTGCCACTGCCGACTTGAGGGCGGATCCGAAGAGGGGATGATTATGTATTTTGGGCAGCACGTGGCGTCACTGCGGCACTCGTGGCTGGCGGCACTCGTAGGCGTTATAGATACGTTACTCTTTCGCACGTGTCTTCCATTGCGATTTCCTCGTACGGTTGTAGAAGCCCTATGAAGCACAAATAAATAGCATGGGAAGCAGTTGTCTGCACAACGTGCCACTGCCGACTGGAGGGAAGATCCGAAGAGGGGATGATTATGTATTTTGGGCAGCACGTGACGTCACTACGGCACTCGTGGCTGGCGGCACTCGTAGGTGTTGTAGATACGTTGCTCTTCCCCACGTGTCTTCCAGCGCAATTTCCTGGTATGGTTGTAGAAGCCCTATGAAGCACAAATAAATAGCATGGGAAGCAGTTGTCTGCACAACGTGCCACTGCCGACTGGAGGGAAGATCCGAAGAGGGGATGATTATGTATTTTGGGCAGCACGTGACGTCACTACGGCACTCGTGGCTGGCGGCACTCGTAGGTGTTGTAGATACGTTACTCTTCCGCACGTGTCTTACAGCGCAATTTCCTGGTACGGTTGTAGAAGCCCTATGAAGCACAAATAAATAGCATGGGCAGCAGTTGTCTACAAAACGTGCCACCGCCGACTGGAGGGCAGATCCGAAGAGGGGATGATTATGTATTTTGGGCTGCGCGTGACGTCACTACGGCACTCGCGGCTGGAGGCACTCGTAGGCGTTATAGATACGTTACTCTTGCGCACGTGTCTTCCAGCGCAATTTCCTGCTACGGTTGTAGAAGCCCTATGAAGCACAAATAAATAGCATGGGAAGCAGTTGTCTGCACAACGTGCCACCGCCGACTGGAAGGCAGATCCGAAGAGGGGATGATTATGTATTTTGGGCAGCACGTGACGTCGATACGGCACTCGTGGCTGGCGGCACTCGTAGGCGTTGTAGATACGTTACTCTTCCGCACGTGTCTTCCAGTGCAATTTCCTGGTATGGTTGTAGAAGCCCTATGAAGCACAAATTAATAGCATGGGAAGCAGTTGTCTGCACAACGTGCCACCGCCGACTGGAGGGCAGATCCGAAGAGGTGATGATTATGTATTTTGGGCAGCACGTGACGTCACTACGGCACTCGTAGCTGGCGGCACTCGTAGGTGTTGTAGATACGTTACTCTTCCGCACGTGTCTTCCAGCGCAATTTTCTGGTACGGTTGTAGAAGCCCTATGAAGCACAAATAAATAGCATGGGCAGCAGTTGTCTACTGAAACGTGCCACCGCCGACTGGAGGGCAGATCCGAAGAGGGGGTGATTATGTATTTTGGGCAGCACGTGACGTCACTACGGCACTCGTGGCTGGCCGCACTCGTAGGCGTTGTAGATACGTTACTCTTCCGCACGTGTCTTCCAGCGCAATTTTCTGGTACGGTTGTAAAAGCCCTATGAAGCACAAATAGATAGCATGGGAAGCAGTTGTCTGCACAACGTGCCACCGCCGACTGGAGGGCCGATCCGAAGAGGGGATGATTATGTATTTTAGGCAGCACGTGACGTCACTACGGCACTCGTGGCTGGCGACACTCGTAGGCGTTGTAGATACGTTACTCTTCCGCACGTGTCTTCCAGCGCAATTTTCTGGTACGGTTGTAGAAGCCCTATGAAGCACAAATAGATAGCATGGGAAGCAGTCGTCTGCACAATGTGCCACCGCCGACTGGAGGGCAGATCCGAAGAGGGGATGATTATGTATTTTGGGCAGCACGTGACGTCACTACGGCACTCGTGGCTGGCGGCACTCGTAGGCGTTGTAGATACGTTACTCTTCCGCACGTGTCTTCCAGCGCAATTTCCTCGTACGGTTGTAGAAGCCCTATGAAGCACAAATAAATAGCATGGGAAGAAGTTGTCTGCACAATGTGCCACTGCCGACTTGAGGGCGGATCCGAAGAGGGGATGATTATGTATTTTGGGCAGCACGTGACGTCACTACGGCACTCGTGGCTGGCGGCACTCGTAGGCGTTATAGATACGTTATTCTTCCCCACGTGTCTTCAGCGCAATTTCCTTGTACGGTTGTAGAAGCCCTATGAAGCACAAATAAATAGCATGGGAAGCAGTTGTCTGCACAATGTGCCACTGCCGACTTGAGGGCGGATCCGAAGAGGGGATGATTATGTATTTTGGGCAGCACGTGGCGTCACTGCGGCACTCGTGGCTGGCGGCACTCGTAGGTGTTGTAGATACGTTGCTCTTCCGCACGTGTCTTCCAGCGCAATTTCCTGGTATGGTTGTAGAAGCCCTATGAAGCACAAATAAATAGCATGGGAAGCAGTTGTCTGCACAACGTGCCACTGCCGACTGGAGGGAAGATCCGAAGAGGGGATGATTATGTATTTTGGGCAGCACGTGACGTCACTACGGCACTCGTGGCTGGCGGCACTCGTAGGTGTTGTAGATACGTTGCTCTTCCGCACGTGTCTTACAGCGCAATTTCCTGGTACGGTTGTAGAAGCCCTATGAAGCACAAATAAATAGCATGGGCAGCAGTTGTCTACAAAACGTGCCACCGCCGACTGGAGGGCAGATCCGAAGAGGGGATGATTATGTATTTTGGGCTGCACGTGACGTCACTACGGCACTCGTGGCTGGAGGCACTCGTAGGCGTTATAGATACGTTACTCTTGCGCACGTGTCTTCCAGCGCAATTTCCCGGTACGGTTGTAGAAGCCCTATGAAGCACAAATAAATAGCATGGGAAGCAGTTGTCTGCACAACGTGCCACCGCCGACTGGAGGGCAGATCCGAAGAGGGGATGATTATGTATTTTGGGCAGCACGTGACGTCGATACGGCACTCGTGGCTGGCGGCACTCGTAGGCGTTGTAGATACGTTACTCTTCCGCACGTGTCTTCCAGTGCAATTTCCTGGTACGGTTGTAGAAGCCCTATGAAGCACAAATTAATAGCATGGGAAGCAGTTGTCTGCACAACGTGCCACCGCCGACTGGAGGGCAGATCCGAAGAGGTGATGATTATGTATTTTTGGCAGCACGTGACGTCACTACGGCACTCGTGGCTGGCGCCACTCGTAGGCGTTATAGATACGTTACTCTTCCGCACGTGTCTTCCATTGCGATTTCCTCGTACGGTTGTAGAAGCCCTATGAAGCACAAATAAATAGCATGGGAAGCAGTTGTCTGCACAACGTGCCACCGCCGACTGGAGGGACGATCCGAAGAGGGGATGATTATGTATTTTGGGCAGCACGTGACGTCACTACGGCACTCGTGGCTGGCGGCACTCGTAGGCGTTGTAGATACGTCACTCTTCCGCACGTGTCTTCCAGCGCAATTTTCTGGTACGGTTGTAGAAGCCCTATGAAGCACAAATAGATAGCATGGGAAGCAGTTGTCTGCACAACGTGCCACCGCCGACTGGAGGACAGATCCGAAGAGGGGATGATTATGTATTTTGGGCAGCACGTGACGTCACTACGGCACTCGTGGCTGGCGACACTCGTAGGCGTTGTAGATACGTTACTCATCCGCACGTGTCTTCCAGCGCAATTTCCTGGTACGGTTGTAGAAGCCCTATGAAGCACAAATAAATAGCATGGGAAGCAGTTGTCTGCACAACATGCCACCGCCGACTGGAGGGAAGATCCGAAGAGGGGATGATTATGTATTTTGGGCAGCACGTGACGTCACTAAGGCACTCGTGGCTGGCGGCACTCGTAGGTGTGGTAGATACGTTACTCTTCCGCACGTGTCTTCCAGCGCAATTTCCTGGTACGGTTGTAGAAGCCCTATGAAGCACAAATAAATAGCATCGGCAGCAGTTGTCTGCAAAACGTGCCACCGCCGACTGGAGGGCAGATCCGAAGAGGGGATGATTATGTATTTTGGGCTGCCTCGTGACGTCACTACGGCACTCGTGGCTGGCGGCACTCGTAGGCGTTGTAGATACGTTATTCTGCCGCACGTGTCTTCCAGCGCAATTTCCTCGTACGGTTGTAGAAGACCTATGAAGCACAAATAAATAGCATGGGAAGCAGTTGTCTGCACAACGTGCCACCGCCGACTGGAGGGCAGTTCCGAAGAGGGGATGATTATGTATTTTGGGCAGCACGTGACGTTAATACGGCACTCTTGGCTGGCGGCACTCGTAGGCGTTATAGATACGTTACTCTTCCGCACGTGTCTTCCAGTGCAATTTCCTCGTACGGTTGTAGAAGCCCTATGAAGCAGAAATAAATAGCATGGGAAGCATTTGTCTGCAGAACGTGACACCGCCGACTGGAGGGCAGATCCGAAGAGGGAATGATTATGTATTTTGGGCAGCACGTGACGTCACTAGGGCACTCGTGGCTGGCGGCACTCGTAGGCGTTGTAGATACGTTACTCTTCCGCACGTGTCTTCCAGCGATATTTTCTGGTACGGTTGTAGAAGCCCTATGAAGCACAAATAGATAGCATGGGAAGCAGTTGTCTGCACAACGTGCCACCGCCGACTGGAGGGCAGATCCGAAGAGGGGATGATTATGTATTTTGGGCAGCACGTGACGTCACTACGGCACTCGTGGCTGGCGACACTCGTAGGCGTTGTAGATACGTTACTCTTTCGCACGTGTCTTCCAGCGCAATTTTCTGGTACAGTTGTAGAAGCCCTATGAAGCACAAATAGATAGCATGGGAAGCAGTTGTCTGCACAACGTGCCACCGCCGACTGGAGGGCAGATCCGAAGAGGGGATGATTATGTATTTTGGGCAGCACGTGACGTCACTACGGCACTCGTGGCTGGCGACACTCGTAGGCGTTGTAGATAAGTTACTCTTCCGCAATTGTCTTCCAGCGCAATATCCTGGTATGGCTGTAGAAGCCCTATGAAGCACAAATAAATAGCATGGGCAGCAGTTGTCTACAAAACGTGCCACCGCCGACTGGAGGGCAGATCCGAAGAGGGGGTGATTATGTATTTTGGGCAGCACGTGACGTCAATACGGCACTCGTGGCTGGCGGCACTCGTAGGCGTTATAGATACGATACTCTTCCGCACGTGTCTTCCAGCGCAATTTCCTCGTACGGTTGTAGAAGCCCTATGAAGCACAAATAAATAGCATGGGAAGCAGTTGTCTGCAGAACGTGCCACCGCCGAGTGGAGGGCAGATCCGAAGAGGGAATGATTACGTATTTTGGGCAGCATGTGACGTCACTACGGCACTCGTGGCTGGCGGCACTCGTAGGCGTTGTAGATACGTTACTCTTCCGAACGTGTCTTCCAGCGCAATTTTCTGGTACGGTTGTAGAAGCCCTATGAAGCACAAATAGATAGCATGGGAAGCAGTTGTCCGCACAACGTGCCACCGCCGACTGGAGGGCAGATCCGAAGAGGGGATGATTATGTATTTTGGGCAGCACGTGACGTCACTACGGCACTCGTGGCTGGCGACACTCGTAGGCGTCGTAGATACGTTACTCTTCCGCACGTGTCTTCCAGCGCAATTTCCTGGTACGGTTGTAGAAGCCCTATGATGCACAAATAAATAGCATGGGCAGCAGTTGTCTGCAAAACGTGCCACCGCCGACTAGAGGGCAGATCCGAAGAGGGAATGATTATGTATTTTGGGCAGCACGTGACGTCACTACGGCACTCGTGGCTGGCGGCACTCGTAGGCGTTGTAGATACGTCACTCTTCCGCACGTGTCTTCCAGCGCAATTTTCTGGTACGGTTGTAGAAGCCCTATGAAGCACAAATAGATAGCATGGGAAGCAGTTGTCTGCACAACGTGCCACCGCCGACTGGAGGACAGATCCGAAGAGGGGATGATTATGTATTTTGGGCAGCACGGGACGTCACTACGGCACTCGTGGCTGGCGACACTCGTAAGCGTTGTAGATACGTTACTCATCCGCACGTGTCTTCCAGCGCAATTTCCAGGTACGGTTGTAGAAGCCCTATGAAGCACAAATAAATAGCATGGGAAGCAGTTGTCTGCACAACATGCCACCGCCGACTGGAGGGAAGATCCGAAGAGGGGATGATTATGTATTTTGGGCAGCACGTGACGTCACTAAGGCACTCGTGGCTGGCGGCACTCGTAGGTGTTGTAGATACGTTACTCTTCCGCACGTGTCTTCCAGCGCAATTTCCTGGTACGGTTGTAGAAGCCCTATGAAGCACAAATAAGTGGCATGGGCAGCAGTTGTCTGCAAAACGTGCCACCGCCGACTGGAGGGCAGATCCGAAGAGGGGATGATTATGTATTTTGGGCTGCCTCGTGACGTCACTACGGCACTCGTGGCTGGCGGCACTCGTAGGCGTTGTAGATACGTTATTCTGCCGCACGTGTCTTCCAGCGCAATTTTCTCGTACGGTTGTAGAAGACCTATGAAGCACAAATAAATAGCATGGGAAGCAGTTGTCTGCACAATGTGCCACCGCCGACTGGAGGGCAGTTCCGAAGAGGGGATGATTATGTATTTTGGGCAGCACGTGACGTCAATACGGCACTCGTGGCTGGCGGAACTCGTAGGCGTTATAGATACGTTACTCTTCCGCACGTGTCTTCCAGTGCAATTTCCTCGTACGGCTGTAGAAGCCCTATGAAGCACAAATAAATAGCATGGGAAGCAGTTGTCTGCAGAACGTGCCACCGCCGACTGGAGGGCAGATCCGAAGAGGGAATGATTATGTATTTTGGGCAGCACGTGGGGTCACTACGGCACTCGTGGCTGGCGGCACTCGTAGGCGTTGTAGATACGTTACTCTTCCGCACGTGTCTTCCAGCGCAATTTTCTGGTACGGTTGTAGAAGCCCTATGAAGCACAAATAGATAGCATGGGAAGCAGTTGTCTGCACAACGTGCCACCGCCGACTGGAGGGCAGATCCGAAGAGGGGATGATTATGTATTTTGGGCAGCACGTGACGTCACTACGGCACTCGTGGCTGGCGACACTCGTAGGCGTTGTAGATACGTTACTCTTCCGCACGTGTCTTCCAGCGCAATTTTCTGGTACGGTTGTAGAAGCCCTATGAAGCACAAATAGAGAGCATGGGAAGCAGTTGTCTGCACAACGTGCCACCGCCGACTGGAGGGCCGATCCGAAGAGGGGATGATTATGTATTTTGGGCAGCACGTGACGTCACTACGGCACTCGTGGCTGGCGACACTCGTAGGCGTTGTAGATACGTTACTCTTCCGCACGTGTCTTCCAGCGCAATATCCTGGTATGGCTGTAGAAGCCCTATGAAGCACAAATAAATAGCATGGGCAGCAGTTGTCTACATAACGTGCCACCGCCGACTGGAGGGCAGATCCGAAGAGGGGGTGATTATGTATTTTGGGCAGCGCGTGACGTCACTACGGCACTCGTGGCTGGCGGCACTCGTAGGCGTTGTAGATACGTTACTCTTCCGCACGTGTCTTCCAGCGCAATTTTCTGGTACGGTTGTAGAAGCCCTATGAAGCACAACTAGATAGCATGGGAAGCAGTTGTCTGCACAACGTGCCACCGCCGACTGGAGGGCAGATCCGAAGAGGGGATGATTATGTATTTTGGGCAGCACGTGACGTCACTACGGCACTCGATGCTGGCGGCACTCGTAGGCGTTGTAGATACGTTACTCATCCGCACGTGTCTTGAGCGCAATTTCCTTGTACGGTTGTAGAAGCCCTATGAAGCACAAATAAATAGCATGGGAAGCAGTTGTCTGCACAATGTGCCACTGCCGACTTGAGGGCGGATCCGAAGAGGGGATGATTATGTATTTTGGGCAGCACGTGGCGTCACTGCGGCACTCGTGGCTGGCGGCACTCGTAGGCGTTATAGATACGTTACTCTTTCGCACGTGTCTTCCATTGCGATTTCCTCGTACGGTTGTAGAAGCCCTATGAAGCACAAATAAATAGCATGGGAAGCAGTTGTCTGCACAACGTGCCACTGCCGACTGGAGGGAAGATCCGAAGAGGGGATGATTATGTATTTTGGGAAGCACGTGACGTCACTACGGCACTCGTGGCTGGCGGCACTCGTAGGTGTTGTAGATACGTTGCTCTTCCGCACGTGTCTTCCAGCGCAATTTCCTGGTATGGCTGTAAAAGCCCTATGAAGCACAAATAAATAGCATGGGAAGCAGTTGTCTGCACAACGTGCCACTGCCGACTGGAGGGAAGATCCGAAGAGGGGATGATTATGTATTTTGGGCAGCACGTGACGTCACTACGGCACTCGTGGCTGGCGGCACTCGTAGGTGTTGTAGATACGTTACTCTTCCGCACGTGTCTTCAGCGCAATTTCCTTGTACGGTTGTAGAAGCCCTATGAAGCACAAATAAATAGCATGGGAAGCAGTTGTCTGCACAATGTGCCACTGCCGACTTGAGGGCGGATCCGAAGAGGGGATGATTATGTATTTTGGGCAGCACGTGGCGTCACTGCGGCACTCGTGGCTGGCGGCACTCGTAGGCGTTATAGATACGTTACTCTTTCGCACGTGTCTTCCATTGCGATTTCCTCGTACGGTTGTAGAAGCCCTATGAAGCACAAATAAATAGCATGGGAAGCAGTTGTCTGCACAACGTGCCACTGCCGACTGGAGGGAAGATCCGAAGAGGGGATGATTATGTATTTTGGGCAGCACGTGACGTCACTACGGCACTCGTGGCTGGCGGCACTCGTAGGTGTTGTAGATACGTTGCTCTTCCCCACGTGTCTTCCAGCGCAATTTCCTGGTATGGTTGTAGAAGCCCTATGAAGCACAAATAAATAGCATGGGAAGCAGTTGTCTGCACAACGTGCCACTGCCGACTGGAGGGAAGATCCGAAGAGGGGATGATTATGTATTTTGGGCAGCACGTGACGTCACTACGGCACTCGTGGCTGGCGGCACTCGTAGGTGTTGTAGATACGTTACTCTTCCGCACGTGTCTTACAGCGCAATTTCCTGGTACGGTTGTAGAAGCCCTATGAAGCACAAATAAATAGCATGGGCAGCAGTTGTCTACAAAACGTGCCACCGCCGACTGGAGGGCAGATCCGAAGAGGGGATGATTATGTATTTTGGGCTGCGCGTGACGTCACTACGGCACTCGCGGCTGGAGGCACTCGTAGGCGTTATAGATACGTTACTCTTGCGCACGTGTCTTCCAGCGCAATTTCCTGCTACGGTTGTAGAAGCCCTATGAAGCACAAATAAATAGCATGGGAAGCAGTTGTCTGCACAACGTGCCACCGCCGACTGGAAGGCAGATCCGAAGAGGGGATGATTATGTATTTTGGGCAGCACGTGACGTCGATACGGCACTCGTGGCTGGCGGCACTCGTAGGCGTTGTAGATACGTTACTCTTCCGCACGTGTCTTCCAGTGCAATTTCCTGGTATGGTTGTAGAAGCCCTATGAAGCACAAATTAATAGCATGGGAAGCAGTTGTCTGCACAACGTGCCACCGCCGACTGGAGGGCAGATCCGAAGAGGTGATGATTATGTATTTTGGGCAGCACGTGACGTCACTACGGCACTCGTAGCTGGCGGCACTCGTAGGTGTTGTAGATACGTTACTCTTCCGCACGTGTCTTCCAGCGCAATTTTCTGGTACGGTTGTAGAAGCCCTATGAAGCACAAATAAATAGCATGGGCAGCAGTTGTCTACTGAAACGTGCCACCGCCGACTGGAGGGCAGATCCGAAGAGGGGGTGATTATGTATTTTGGGCAGCACGTGACGTCACTACGGCACTCGTGGCTGGCCGCACTCGTAGGCGTTGTAGATACGTTACTCTTCCGCACGTGTCTTCCAGCGCAATTTTCTGGTACGGTTGTAGAAGCCCTATGAAGCACAAATAGATAGCATGGGAAGCAGTTGTCTGCACAACGTGCCACCGCCGACTGGAGGGCCGATCCGAAGAGGGGATGATTATGTATTTTAGGCAGCACGTGACGTCACTACGGCACTCGTGGCTGGCGACACTCGTAGGCGTTGTAGATACGTTACTCTTCCGCACGTGTCTTCCAGCGCAATATCCTGGTATGGCTGTAGAAGCCCTATGAAGCACAAATAAATAGCATGGGCAGCAGTTGCCTACATAACGTGCCACCGCCGACTGGAGGGCAGATCCGAAGAGGGGGTGATTATGTATTTTGGGCAGCGCGTGACGTCACTACGGCACTCGTGGCTGGCGGCACTCGTAGGCGTTGTAGATACGTTACTCTTCCGCACGTGTCTTCCAGCGCAATTTTCTGGTACGGTTGTAGAAGCCCTATGAAGCACAAATAGATAGCATGGGAAGCAGTCGTCTGCACAATGTGCCACCGCCGACTGGAGGGCAGATCCGAAGAGGGGATGATTATGTATTTTGGGCAGCACGTGACGTCACTACGGCACTCGTGGCTGGCGGCACTCGTAGGCGTTGTAGATACGTTACTCTTCCGCACGTGTCTTCCAGCGCAATTTCCTCGTACGGTTGTAGAAGCCCTATGAAGCACAAATAAATAGCATGGGAAGAAGTTGTCTGCACAATGTGCCACTGCCGACTTGAGGGCGGATCCGAAGAGGGGATGATTATGTATTTTGGGCAGCACGTGACGTCACTACGGCACTCGTGGCTGGCGGCACTCGTAGGCGTTATAGATACGTTATTCTTCCCCACGTGTCTTCAGCGCAATTTCCTTGTACGGTTGTAGAAGCCCTATGAAGCACAAATAAATAGCATGGGAAGCAGTTGTCTGCACAATGTGCCACTGCCGACTTGAGGGCGGATCCGAAGAGGGGATGATTATGTATTTTGGGCAGCACGTGGCGTCACTGCGGCACTCGTGGCTGGCGGCACTCGTAGGTGTTGTAGATACGTTGCTCTTCCGCACGTGTCTTCCAGCGCAATTTCATGGTATGGTTGTAGAAGCCCTATGAAGCACAAATAAATAGCATGGGAAGCAGTTGTCTGCACAACGTGCCACTGCCGACTGGAGGGAAGATCCGAAGAGGGGATGATTATGTATTTTGGGCAGCACGTGACGTCACTACGGCACTCGTGGCTGGCGGCACTCGTAGGTGTTGTAGATACGTTGCTCTTCCGCACGTGTCTTACAGCGCAATTTCCTGGTACGGTTGTAGAAGCCCTATGAAGCACAAATAAATAGCATGGGCAGCAGTTGTCTACAAAACGTGCCACCGCCGACTGGAGGGCAGATCCGAAGAGGGGATGATTATGTATTTTGGGCTGCACGTGACGTCACTACGGCACTCGCGGCTGGAGGCACTCGTAGGCGTTATAGATACGTTATTCTTGCGCACGTGTCTTCCAGCGCAATTTCCTGCTACGGTTGTAGAAGCCCTATGAAGCACAAATAAATAGCATGGGAAGCAGTTGTCTGCACAACGTGCCACCGCCGACTGGAGGGCAGATCCGAAGAGGGGATGATTATGTATTTTGGGCAGCACGTGACGTCGATACGGCACTCGTGGCTGGCGGCACTCGTAGGCGTTGTAGATACGTTACTCTTCCGCACGTGTCTTCCAGTGCAATTTCCTGGTATGGTTGTAGAAGCCCTATGAAGCACAAATTAATAGCATGGGAAGCAGTTGTCTGCACAACGTGCCACCGCCGACTGGAGGGCAGATCCGAAGAGGTGATGATTATGTATTTTGGGCAGCACGTGACGTCACTACGGCACTCGTGGCTGGCGGCACTCGTAGGTGTTGTAGATACGTTACTCTTCCGCACGTGTCTTCCAGCGCAATTTTCTGGTACGGTTGTAGAAGCCCTATGAAGCACAAATAAATAGCATGGGCAGCAGTTGTCTACTGAAACGTGCCACCGCCGACTGGAGGGCAGATCCGAAGAGGTGATGATTATGTATTTTGGGCAGCACGTGACGTCACTACGGCACTCGTGGCTGGCGGCACTCGTAGGTGTTGTAGATACGTTACTCTTCCGCACGTGTCTTCCAGCGCAATTTTCTGGTACGGTTGTAGAAGCCCTATGAAGCACAAATAGATAGCATGGGAGGCAGTTGTCTGCACAACGTGCCACCGCCGACTGGAGGGCAGATCCGAATAGGGGATGATTACGTATTTTGGGCAGCACGTGACGTCACTACGGCACTCGTAGGCGTTGTAGATACGTTACTCTTCCGCACGTGTCTTCCAGCGCAATTTCCTGGTATGGTTGTAGAAGCCCTATGAAGCACAAATAGCATGGGCAGCAGTTGTCTACACAACGTGCCACCGCCGACTGGAGGGCAGATCCGAAGAGGGGATGATTGTGTACTTTGGGCAGCACGAGACGTCACTACGGCACTCGTGGCTGGCGGCACTCGTAGGAGTTATAGATACGTTATTCTTCCCCACGTGTCTTGCAGTGCAATTTCCTCGTACGGTTGTAGAAGACCTA
Organism: Amblyomma maculatum; assembly: GCF_055883805.1. Classification (NCBI taxonomy): domain Eukaryota; kingdom Metazoa; phylum Arthropoda; class Arachnida; order Ixodida; family Ixodidae; genus Amblyomma; species Amblyomma maculatum. The sequence goes on along the minus strand of NC_139351.1, from coordinate 12,549,024 downwards.
TGAAGCACAAATAAATAGCATGGGAAGCAGTTGTCTGCACAATGTGCCACTGCCGACTTGAGGGCGGATCCGAAGAGGGGATGATTATGTATTTTGGGCAGCACGTGACGTCACTACGGCACTCGTGGCTGGCGGCACTCGTAGGCGTTATAGATACGTTATTCTTCCGCACGTGTCTTCCAGCGCAATTTCCTTGTACGGTTGTAGAACCCCTATGAAGCACAAATAAATAGCATGGGAAGCAGTTGTCTGCACAATGTGCCACTGCCGACTTGAGGGCGGATCCGAAGAGGGGATGATTATGTATTTTGGGCAGCACGTGACGTCACTACGGCACTCGTGGCTGGCGGCACTGGTAGGCGTTATAGATACGTTATTCTTCCGCACGTGTCTTCCAGCGTAATTTCATGGTACGGGTGTAGAAGCCCTATGAAGCACAAATAAATAGCATGGGAAGCAGTTGTCTGCACAACGTGCCACCGCCGAGTGGAGGGCAGATCCGAAGAGGGGATGATTATGTATTTTGGGCAGCACGTGACGTCACTACGGCACTCGTGGCTGGCGGCACTCGTAGGTGTTGTAGATACGTTACTCTTCCGCACGTGTCTTCCAGCGCAATTTCCTGGTACGGTTGTAGAAGCCCTATGAAGCACAAATAAATAGCATGGGCAGCTGTTGTCTACAAAACGTGCCACTGCCGAGTAGAGGACAGATCCGAAGAGGGAATGATTATGTATTTTGGGCAGCACGTGACGTCACTACGGCACTCGTGGCTGGCGACACTCGTAGGCGTTGTAGATACGATACTCTTCCGCACGTGTCTTCCAGCGCAATTTTCTGGTATGGTTGTAGAAGCCCTATGAAGCACAAATAGATAGCATGGGAAGCAGTTGTCTGCACAACGTGCCACCGCCGACTGGAGGGCAGATCCGAAGAGGGGATGATTATGTATTTTGGGCAGCACGTGACGTCACTACGGCACTCGTGGCTGGCGGCACTCGTAGGTGTTGTAGATACGTTACTCTTCCGCACGTGTCTTCCAGCGCAATTTCCTGGTACGGTTGTAGAAGCCCTATGAAGCACAAATAAATAGCATGGGCAGCAGTTGTCTACAAAACGTGCCACTGCCGACTAGAGGACAGATCCGAAGAGGGAATGATTATGTATTTTGGGCAGCACGTGACGTCACTACGGCACTCGTGGCTGGCGACACTCGTAGGCGTTGTAGATACGTTACTCTTTCGCACGTGTCTTCCAGCGCAATTTTCTGGTACGGTTGTAGAAGCCCTATGAAGCACAAATAGATAGCATGGGAAGCAGTTGTCTGCACAACGTGCCACCGCCGACTGGAGGGCAGATCCGAAGAGGGGATGATTATGTATTTTGGGCAGCACGTGACGTCACTATGGCACTCGTGGCTGGCGACACTCGTAGGCGTTATAGATACGTTACTCTTCCGCACGTGTCTTCCAGCTCAATATCCTGGTATGGCTGTAGAAGGCCTATGAAGCACAAATAAATAGCATGGGCAGCAGGTGTCTACAAAACGTGCCACCGCCGACTGGAGGGCAGATCCGAAGAGGGGGTGATTATGTATTTTGGGCAGCACGTGACGTCAATACGGCACTCGTGGCTGGCGGCACTCGTAGGCGTTATAGATACGTTACTCTTCCGCACGTGTCTTCCAGCGCAATTTCCTCGTACGGTTGTAGAAGCCCTATGAAGCACAAATAAATAGCATGGGAAGCAGTTGTCTGCAGAACGTGCCACCGCCGAGTGGAGGGCAGATCCGAAGAGGGGATGATTATGTATTTTGGGCAGCACGTGACGTCACTACGGCACTCGTGGCTGGCGGCACTCGTAGGCGTTATAGATACGTTATTCTTCCGCACGTGTCTTCAGCGCAATTTCCTTCTACGGTTGTAGAAGCCCTATGAAGCACAAATAAATAGCATGGGAAGCAGTTGTCTGCACAATGTGCCACTGCCGACTTGAGGGCGGATCCGAAGAGGGGATGATTATGTATTTTGGGCAGCACGTGGCGTCACTGCGGCACTCGTGCCTGGCGGCACTCGTAGGCGTTATAGATACGTTACTCTTCCGCACGTGTCTTCCATTGCGATTTCCTCGTACGGTTGTAGAAGCCCTATGAAGCACAAATAAATAGCATGGGAAGCAGTTGTCTGCACAATGTGCCACTGCCGACTGGAGGGAAGATCCGAAGAGGGGATGATTATGTATTTTGGGCAGCACGTGACGTCACTACGGCACTCGTGGCTGGCGGCACTCGTAGGTGTTGTAGATACGTTACTCTTCCGCACGTGTCTTACAGCGCAATTTCCTGGTACGGTTGTAGAAGCCCTATGAAGCACAAATAAATAGCATGGGCAGCAGTTGTCTACAAAACGTGCCACCGCCGACTGGAGGGCAGATCCGAAGAGGGGATGATTATGTATTTTGGGCTGCACGTGACGTCACTACGGCACTCGTGGCTGGAGGCACTCGTAGGCGTTATAGATACGTTACTCTTGCGCACGTGTCTTCCAGCGCAATTTCCCGGTACGGTTGTAGAAGCCCTATGAAGCACAAATAAATAGCATGGGAAGCAGTTGTCTGCACAACGTGCCACCGCCGACTGGAGGGCAGATCCGAAGAGGGGATGATTATGTATTTTGGGCAGCACGTGACGTCGATACGGCACTCGTGGCTGGCGGCACTCGTAGGCGTTGTAGATACGTTACTCTTCCGCACGTGTCTTCCAGTGCAATTTCCTGGTACGGTTGTAGAAGCCCTATGAAGCACAAATTAATAGCATGGGAAGCAGTTGTCTGCACAACGTGCCACCGCCGACTGGAGGGCAGATCCGAAGAGGTGATGATTATGTATTTTGGGCAGCACGTGACGTCACTACGGCACTCGTGGCTGGCGCCACTCGTAGGCGTTATAGATACGTTACTCTTCCGCACGTGTCTTCCATTGCGATTTCCTCGTACGGTTGTAGAAGCCCTATGAAGCACAAATAAATAGCATGGGAAGCAGTTGTCTGCACAACGTGCCACCGCCGACTGGAGGGACGATCCGAATAGGGGATGATTATGTATTTTGGGCAGCACGTGACGTCACTACGGCACTCGTGGCTGGCGGCACTCGTAGGCGTTGTAGATACGTCACTCTTCCGCACGTGTCTTCCAGCGCAATTTTCTGGTACGGTTGTAGAAGCCCTATGAAGCACAAATAGATAGCATGGGAAGCAGTTGTCTGCACAACGTGCCACCGCCGACTGGAGGACAGATCCGAAGAGGGGATGATTATGTATTTTGGGCAGCACGTGACGTCACTACGGCACTCGTGGCTGGCGACACTCGTAGGCGTTGTAGATACGTTACTCATCCGCACGTGTCTTCCAGCGCAATTTCCTGGTATGGTTGTAGAAGCCCTATGAAGCACAAATAAATAGCATGGGAAGCAGTTGTCTGCACAACATGCCACCGCCGACTGGAGGGAAGATCCGAAGAGGGGATGATTATGTATTTTGGGCAGCACGTGACGTCACTAAGGCACTCGTGGCTGGCGGCACTCGTAGGTGTGGTAGATACGTTACTCTTCCGCACGTGTCTTCCAGCGCAATTTCCTGGTACGGTTGTAGAAGCCCTATGAAGCACAAATAAATAGCATCGGCAGCAGTTGTCTGCACAATGTGCCACCGCCGACTGGAGGGCAGATCCGAAGAGGGAATGATTATGTATTTTGGGCAGCACGTGACGTCACTATGGCACTCGTGGCTGGCGGCACTCGTAGGCGTTGTAGATACGTTACTCTTCCGCACGTGTCTTCCAGCGCAATTTTCTGGTACGGTTGTAGAAGCCCTATGAAGCACAAATAAATAGCATGGGAAGCAGTTGTCTGCACAACGTGCCACCGCCGACTGGAGGGCAGTTCCGAAGAGGGGATGATTATGTATTTTGGGCAGCACGTGACCTTAATACGGCACTCTTGGCTGGCGGCACTCGTAGGCGTTATAGATACGTTACTCTTCCGCACGTGTCTTCCAGTGCAATTTCCTCGTACGGTTGTAGAAGCCCTATGAAGCAGAAATAAATAGCATGGGAAGCATTTGTCTGCAGAACGTGCCACCGCCGACTGGAGGGCAGATCCGAAGAGGGAATGATTATGTATTTTGGGCAGCACGTGACGTCACTACGGCACTCGTGGCTGGCGGCACTCGTAGGCGTTGTAGATACGTTACTCTTCCGCACGTGTCTTCCAGCGATATTTTCTGGTACGGTTGTAGAAGCCCTATGAAGCACAAATAGATAGCATGGGAAGCAGTTGTCTGCACAACGTGCCACCGCCGACTGGAGGGCAGATCCGAAGAGGGGATGATTATGTATTTTGGGCAGCACGTGACGTCACTACGGCACTCGTGGCTGGCGACACTCGTAGGCGTTGTAGATACGTTACTCTTTCGCACGTGTCTTCCAGCGCAATTTTCTGGTACAGTTGTAGAAGCCCTATGAAGCACAAATAGATAGCATGGGAAGCAGTTGTCTGCACAACGTGCCACCGCCGACTGGAGGGCAGATCCGAAGAGGGGATGATTATGTATTTTGGGCAGCACGTGACGTCACTACGGCACTCGTGGCTGGCGACACTCGTAGGCGTTGTAGATAAGTTACTCTTCCGCAATTGTCTTCCAGCGCAATATCCTGGTATGGCTGTAGAAGCCCTATGAAGCACAAATAAATAGCATGGGCAGCAGTTGTCTACAAAACGTGCCACCGCCGACTGGAGGGCAGATCCGAAGAGGGGGTGATTATGTATTTTGGGCAGCACGTGACGTCAATACGGCACTCGTGGCTGGCGGCACTCGTAGGCGTTATAGATACGATACTCTTCCGCACGTGTCTTCCAGCGCAATTTCCTCGTACGGTTGAAGAAGCCCTATGAAGCACAAATAAATAGCATGGGAAGCAGTTGTCTGCAGAACGTGCCACCGCCGAGTGGAGGGCAGATCCGAAGAGGGAATGATTATGTATTTTGGGCAGCACGTGACGTCACTACGGCACTCGTGGCTGGCGGCACTCGTAGGCGTTGTAGATACGTTACTCTTCCGCACGTGTCTTCCAGCGCAATTTTCTGGTACGGTTGTAGAAGCCCTATGAAGCACAAATAGATAGCATGGGAAGCAGTTGTCCGCACAACGTGCCACCGCCGACTGGAGGGCAGATCCGAAGAGGGGATGATTATGTATTTTGGGCAGCACGTGACGTCACTACGGCACTCGTGGCTGGCGACACTCGTAGGCGTCGTAGATACGTTACTCTTCCGCACGTGTCTTCCAGCGCAATTTCCTGGTACGGTTGTAGAAGCCCTATGAGGCACAAATAAATAGCATGGGCAGCAGTTGTCTGCAAAACGTGCCACCGCCGACTAGAGGGCAGATCCGAAGAGGGAATGATTATGTATTTTGGGCAGCACGTGACGTCACTACGGCACTCGTGGCTGGCGGCACTCGTAGGCGTTGTAGATACGTCACTCTTCCGCACGTGTCTTCCAGCGCAATTTTCTGGTACGGTTGTAGAAGCCCTATGAAGCACAAATAGATAGCATGGGAAGCAGTTGTCTGCACAACGTGCCACCGCCGACTGGAGGACAGATCCGAAGAGGGGATGATTATGTATTTTGGGCAGCACGTGACGTCACTATGGCACTCGTGGCTGGCGACACTCGTAAGCGTTGTAGATACGTTACTCATCCGCACGTGTCTTCCAGCGCAATTTCCTGGTACGGTTGTAGAAGCCCTATGAAGCACAAATAGCATGGGAAGCAGTTGTCTGCACAACATGCCACCGCCGACTGGAGGGAAGATCCGAAGAGGGGTGATTATGTATTTTGGGCAGCACGTGACGTCACTAAGGCACTCGTGGCTGGCGGCACTCGTAGGTGTTGTAGATACGTTACTCTTCCGCACGTGTCTTCCAGCGCAATTTCCTGGTACGGTTGTAGAAGCCCTATGAAGCACAAATAAGTAGCATGGGCAGCAGTTGTCTGCAAAACGTGCCACCGCCGACTGGAGGGCAGATCCGAAGAGGGGATGATTATGTATTTTGGGCTGCCTCGTGACGTCACTACGGCACTCGTGGCTGGCGGCACTCGTAGGCGTTGTAGATACGTTATTCTGCCGCACGTGTCTTCCAGCGCAATTTTCTCGTACGGTTGTAGAAGACCTATGAAGCACAAATAAATAGCATGGGAAGCAGTTGTCTGCACAATGTGCCACCGCCGACTGGAGGGCAGATCCGAAGAGGGGATGATTATGTATTTTGGGCTGCCTCGTGACGTCACTACGGCACTCGTGGCTGGCGGCACTCGTAGGCGTTGTAGATACGTTATTCTGCAGCACGTGTCTTCCAGCGCAATTTTCTCGTACGGTTGTAGAAGACCTATGAAGCACAAATAAATAGCATGGGAAGCAGTTGTCTGCACAATGTGCCACCGCCGACTGGAGGGCAGATCCGAAGAGGGAATGATTATGTATTTTGGGCAGCACGTGACGTCACTACGGCACTCGTGGCTGGCGGCACTCGTAGGCGTTGTAGATACGTTACTCTTCCGCACGTGTCTTCCAGCGCAATTTTCTGGTACGGTTGTAGAAGCCCTATGAAGCACAAATAAATAGCATGGGAAGCAGTTGTCTGCACAACGTGCCACCGCCGACTGGAGGGCAGTTCCGAAGAGGGGATGATTATGTATTTTGGGCAGCACGTGACGTCAATACGGCACTCGTGGCTGGCGGCACTCGTAGGCGTTATAGATACGTTACTCTTCCGCACGTGTCTTCCAGTGCAATTTCCTCGTACGGCTGTAGAAGCCCTATGAAGCACAAATAAATAGCATGGGAAGCAGTTGTCTGCAGAACGTGCCACCGCCGACTGGAGGGCAGATCCGAAGAGGGAATGATTATGTATTTTGGGCAGCACGTGAGGTCACTACGGCACTCGTGGCTGGCGGCACTCGTAGGCGTTGTAGATACGTTACTCTTCCGCACGTGTCTTCCAGCACAATTTTCTGGTACGGTTGTAGAAGCCCTATGAAGCACAAATAGATAGCATGGGAAGCAGTTGTCTGCACAACGTGCCACCGCCGACTGGAGGGCAGATCCGAAGAGGGGATGATTATGTATTTTGGGCAGCACGTGACGTCACTACGGCACTCGTGGCTGGCGACACTCGTAGGCGTTGTAGATACGTTACTCTTCCGCACGTGTCTTCCAGCGCAATTTTCTGGTACGGTTGTAGAAGCCCTATGAAGCACAAATAGAGAGCATGGGAAGCAGTTGTCTGCACAACGTGCCACCGCCGACTGGAGGGCAGATCCGAAGAGGGGATGATTATGTATTTTGGGCAGCACGTGACGTCACTACGGCACTCGTGGCTGGCGGCACTCGTAGGCGTTGTAGATACGTTACTCATCCGCACGTGTCTTCAGCGCAATTTCCTTGTACGGTTGTAGAAGCCCTATGAAGCACAAATAAATAGCATGGGAAGCAGTTGTCTGCACAATGTGCCACTGCCGACTTGAGGGCGGATCCGAAGAGGGGATGATTATGTATTTTGGGCAGCACGTGGCGTCACTGCGGCACTCGTGGCTGGCGGCACTCGTAGGCGTTATAGATACGTTACTCTTTCGCACGTGTCTTCCATTGCGATTTCCTCGTACGGTTGTAGAAGCCCTATGAAGCACAAATAAATAGCATGGGAAGCAGTTGTCTGCACAACGTGCCACTGCCGACTGGAGGGAAGATCCGAAGAGGGGATGATTATGTATTTTGGGCAGCACGTGACGTCACTACGGCACTCGTGGCTGGCGGCACTCGTAGGTGTTGTAGATACGTTGCTCTTCCGCACGTGTCTTCCAGCGCAATTTCCTGGTATGGTTGTAGAAGCCCTATGAAGCACAAATGAATAGCATGGGAAGCAGTTGTCTGCACAACGTGCCACTGCCGACTGGAGGGAAGATCCGAAGAGGGGATGATTATGTATTTTGGGCAGCACGTGACGTCACTACGGCACTCGTGGCTGGCGGCACTCGTAGGTGTTGTAGATACGTTACTCTTCCGCACGTGTCTTCAGCGCAATTTCCTTGTGCGGTTGTAGAAGCCCTATGAAGCACAAATAAATAGCATGGGAAGCAGTTGTCTGCACAATGTGCCACTGCCGACTTGAGGGCGGATCCGAAGAGGGGAGGATTATGTATTTTGGGCAGCACGTGGCGTCACTGCGGCACTCGTGGCTGGCGGCACTCGTAGGCGTTATAGATACGTTACTCTTTCGCACGTGTCTTCCATTGCGATTTCCTCGTACGGTTGTAGAAGACCTATGAAGCACAAATAAATAGCATGGGAAGCAGTTGTCTGCACAATGTGCCACCGCCGACTGGAGGGCAGATCCGAAGAGGGGATGATTATGTATTTTGGGCTGCCTCGTGACGTCACTACGGCACTCGTGGCTGGCGGCACTCGTAGGCGTTGTAGATACGTTATTCTGCAGCACGTGTCTTCCAGCGCAATTTTCTCGTACGGTTGTAGAAGACCTATGAAGCACAAATAAATAGCATGGGAAGCAGTTGTCTGCACAATGTGCCACCGCCGACTGGAGGGCAGATCCGAAGAGGGAATGATTATGTATTTTGGGCAGCACGTGACGTCACTACGGCACTCGTGGCTGGCGGCACTCGTAGGCGTTGTAGATACGTTACTCTTCCGCACGTGTCTTCCAGCGCAATTTTCTGGTACGGTTGTAGAAGCCCTATGAAGCACAAATAAATAGCATGGGAAGCAGTTGTCTGCACAACGTGCCACCGCCGACTGGAGGGCAGTTCCGAAGAGGGGATGATTATGTATTTTGGGCAGCACGTGACGTCAATACGGCACTCGTGGCTGGCGGCACTCGTAGGCGTTATAGATACGTTACTCTTCCGCACGTGTCTTCCAGTGCAATTTCCTCGTACGGCTGTAGAAGCCCTATGAAGCACAAATAAATAGCATGGGAAGCAGTTGTCTGCAGAACGTGCCACCGCCGACTGGAGGGCAGATCCGAAGAGGGAATGATTATGTATTTTGGGCAGCACGTGAGGTCACTACGGCACTCGTGGCTGGCGGCACTCGTAGGCGTTGTAGATACGTTACTCTTCCGCACGTGTCTTCCAGCACAATTTTCTGGTACGGTTGTAGAAGCCCTATGAAGCACAAATAGATAGCATGGGAAGCAGTTGTCTGCACAACGTGCCACCGCCGACTGGAGGGCAGATCCGAAGAGGGGATGATTATGTATTTTGGGCAGCACGTGACGTCACTACGGCACTCGTGGCTGGCGACACTCGTAGGCGTTGTAGATACGTTACTCTTCCGCACGTGTCTTCCAGCGCAATTTTCTGGTACGGTTGTAGAAGCCCTATGAAGCACAAATAGAGAGCATGGGAAGCAGTTGTCTGCACAACGTGCCACCGCCGACTGGAGGGCAGATCCGAAGAGGGGATGATTATGTATTTTGGGCAGCACGTGACGTCACTACGGCACTCGTGGCTGGCGGCACTCGTAGGCGTTGTAGATACGTTACTCATCCGCACGTGTCTTCAGCGCAATTTCCTTGTACGGTTGTAGAAGCCCTATGAAGCACAAATAAATAGCATGGGAAGCAGTTGTCTGCACAATGTGCCACTGCCGACTTGAGGGCGGATCCGAAGAGGGGATGATTATGTATTTTGGGCAGCACGTGGCGTCACTGCGGCACTCGTGGCTGGCGGCACTCGTAGGCGTTATAGATACGTTACTCTTTCGCACGTGTCTTCCATTGCGATTTCCTCGTACGGTTGTAGAAGCCCTATGAAGCACAAATAAATAGCATGGGAAGCAGTTGTCTGCACAACGTGCCACTGCCGACTGGAGGGAAGATCCGAAGAGGGGATGATTATGTATTTTGGGCAGCACGTGACGTCACTACGGCACTCGTGGCTGGCGGCACTCGTAGGTGTTGTAGATACGTTGCTCTTCCGCACGTGTCTTCCAGCGCAATTTCCTGGTATGGTTGTAGAAGCCCTATGAAGCACAAATGAATAGCATGGGAAGCAGTTGTCTGCACAACGTGCCACTGCCGACTGGAGGGAAGATCCGAAGAGGGGATGATTATGTATTTTGGGCAGCACGTGACGTCACTACGGCACTCGTGGCTGGCGGCACTCGTAGGTGTTGTAGATACGTTACTCTTCCGCACGTGTCTTCAGCGCAATTTCCTTGTGCGGTTGTAGAAGCCCTATGAAGCACAAATAAATAGCATGGGAAGCAGTTGTCTGCACAATGTGCCACTGCCGACTTGAGGGCGGATCCGAAGAGGGGAGGATTATGTATTTTGGGCAGCACGTGGCGTCACTGCGGCACTCGTGGCTGGCGGCACTCGTAGGCGTTATAGATACGTTACTCTTTCGCACGTGTCTTCCATTGCGATTTCCTCGTACGGTTGTAGAAGCCCTATGAAGCACAAATAAATAGCATGGGAAGCAGTTGTCTGCACAACGTGCCACTGCCGACTGGAGGGAAGATCCGAAGAGGGGATGATTATGTATTTTGGGCAGCACGTGACGTCACTACGGCACTCGTGGCTGGCGGCACTCGTAGGTGTTGTAGATACGTTGCTCTTCCGCACGTGTCTTCCAGCGCAATTTCCTGGTATGGTTGTAGAAGCCCTATGAAGCACAAATAAATAGCATGGGAAGCAGTTGTCTGCACAACGTGCCACTGCCGACTGGAGGGAAGATCCGAAGAGGGGATGGTTATGTATTTTGGGCAGCACGTGACGTCACTACGGCACTCGTGGCTGGCGGCACTCGTAGGTGTTGTAGATACGTTACTCTTCCGCACGTGTCTTACAGCGCAATTTCCTGGTACGGTTGTAGAAGCCCTATGAAGCACAAATAAATAGCATGGGCAGCAGTTGTCTACAAAACGTGCCACCGCCGACTGGAGGGCAGATCCGAAGAGGGGATGATTATGTATTTTGGGCTGCGCGTGACGTCACTACGGCACTCGCGGCTGGAGGCACTCGTAGGCGTTATAGATACGTTACTCTTGCGCACGTGTCTTCCAGCGCAATTTCCTGCTACGGTTGTAGAAGCCTTATGAAGCACAAATAAATAGCATGGGAAGCAGTTGTCTGCACAACGTGCCACCGCCGACTGGAAGGCAGATCCGAAGAGGGGATGATTATGTATTTTGGGCAGCACGTGACGTCGATACGGCACTCGTGGCTGGCGGCACTCGTAGGCGTTGTAGATACGTTACTCTTCCGCACGTGTCTTCCAGTGCAATTTCCTGGTATGGTTGTAGAAGCCCTATGAAGCACAAATTAATAGCATGGGAAGCAGTTGTCTGCACAACGTGCCACCGCCGACTGGAGGGCAGATCCGAAGAGGTGATGATTATGTATTTTGGGCAGCACGTGACGTCACTACGGCACTCGTAGCTGGCGGCACTCGTAGGTGTTGTAGATACGTTACTCTTCCGCACGTGTCTTCCAGCGCAATTTTCTGGTACGGTTGTAGAAGCCCTATGAAGCACAAATAAATAGCATGGGCAGCAGTTGTCTACTGAAACGTGCCACCGCCGACTGGAGGGCAGATCCGAAGAGGGGGTGATTATGTATTTTGGGCAGCACGTGACGTCACTACGGCACTCGTGGCTGGCCGCACTCGTAGGCGTTGTAGATACGTTACTCTTCCGCACGTGTCTTCCAGCGCAATTTTCTGGTACGGTTGTAGAAGCCCTATGAAGCACAAATAGATAGCATGGGAAGCAGTTGTCTGCACAACGTGCCACCGCCGACTGGAGGGCCGATCCGAAGAGGGGATGATTATGTATTTTGGGCAGCACGTGACGTCACTACGGCACTCGTGGCTGGCGACACTCGTAGGCGTTGTAGATACGTTACTCTTCCGCACGTGTCTTCCAGCGCAATATCCTGGTATGGCTGTAGAAGCCCTATGAAGCACAAATAAATAGCATGGGCAGCAGTTGCCTACATAACGTGCCACCGCCGACTGGAGGGCAGATCCGAAGAGGGGGTGATTATGTATTTTGGGCAGCGCGTGACGTCACTACGGCACTCGTGGCTGGCGGCACTCGTAGGCGTTATAGATACGTTACTCTTCCGCACGTGTCTTCCAGCGCAATTTTCTGGTACGGTTGTAGAAGCCCTATGAAGCACAAATAGATAGCATGGGAAGCAGTCGTCTGCACAATGTGCCACCGCCGACTGGAGGGCAGATCCGAAGAGGGGATGATTATGTATTTTGGGCAGCACGTGACGTCACTACGGCACTCGTGGCTGGCGGCACTCGTAGACGTTGTAGATACGTTACTCTTCCGCACGTGTCTTCCAGCGCAATTTCCTCGTACGGTTGTAGAAGCCCTATGAAGCACAAATAAATAGCATGGGAAGCAGTTGTCTGCACAATGTGCCACTGCCGACTTGAGGGCGGATCCGAAGAGGGGATGATTATGTATTTTGGGCAGCACGTGACGTCACTACGGCACTCGTGGCTGGCGGCACTCGTAGGCGTTATAGATACGTTATTCTTCCCCACGTGTCTTCAGCGCAATTTCCTTGTACGGTTGTAGAAGCCCTATGAAGCACAAATAAATAGCATGGGAAGCAGTTGTCTGCACAATGTGCCACTGCCGACTTGAGGGCGGATCCGAAGAGGGGATGATTATGTATTTTGGGCAGCACGTGGCGTCACTGCGGCACTCGTAGGTGTTGTAGATACGTTGCTCTTCCGCACGTGTCTTCCAGCGCAATTTCCTGGTATGGTTGTAGAAGCCCTATGAAGCACAAATAAATAGCATGGGAAGCAGTTGTCTGCACAACGTGCCACAGCCGACTGGAGGGAAGATCCGAAGAGGGGATGATTATGTATTTTGGGCAGCACGTGACGTCACTACGGCACTCGTGGCTGGCGGCACTCGTAGGTGTTGTAGATACGTTACTCTTCCGCACGTGTCTTACAGCGCAATTTCCTGGTACGGTTGTAGAAGCCCTATGAAGCACAAATAAATAGCATGGGCAGCAGTTGTCTACAAAACGTGCCACCGCCGACTGGAGGGCAGATCCGAAGAGGGGATGATTATGTATTTTGGGCTGCACGTGACGTCACTACGGCACTCGCGGCTGGAGGCACTCGTAGGCGTTATAGATACGTTATTCTTGCGCACGTGTCTTCCAGCGCAATTTCCTGCTACGGTTGTAGAAGCCCTATGAAGCACAAATAAATAGCATGGGAAGCAGTTGTCTGCACAACGTGCCACCGCCGACTGGAGGGCAGATCCGAAGAGGGGATGATTATGTATTTTGGGCAGCACGTGACGTCGATACGGCACTCGTGGCTGGCGGCACTCGTAGGCGTTGTAGATACGTTACTCTTCCGCACGTGTCTTCCAGTGCAATTTCCTGGTATGGTTGTAGAAGCCCTATGAAGCACAAATTAATAGCATGGGAAGCAGTTGTCTGCACAACGTGCCACCGCCGACTGGAGGGCAGATCCGAAGAGGTGATGATTATGTATTTTGGGCAGCACGTGACGTCACTACGGCACTCGTGGCTGGCGGCACTCGTAGGTGTTGTAGATACGTTACTCTTCCGCACGTGTCTTCCAGCGCAATTTTCTGGTACGGTTGTAGAAGCCCTATGAAGCACAAATAAATAGCATGGGCAGCAGTTGTCTACTGAAACGTGCCACCGCCGACTGGAGGGCAGATCCGAAGAGGGGGTGATTATGTATTTTGGGCAGCACGTGACGTCACTACGGCACTCGTGGCTGGCCGCACTCGTAGGCGTTGTAGATACGTTATTCTTGCGCACGTGTCTTCCAGCGCAATTTCCTGCTACGGTTGTAGAAGCCCTATGAAGCACAAATAAATAGCATGGGAAGCAGTTGTCTGCACAACGTGCCACCGCCGACTGGAGGGCAGATCCGAAGAGGGGATGATTATGTATTTTGGGCAGCACGTGACGTCGATACGGCACTCGTGGCTGGCGGCACTCGTAGGCGTTGTAGATACGTTACTCTTCCGCACGTGTCTTCCAGTGCAATTTCCTGGTATGGTTGTAGAAGCCCTATGAAGCACAAATTAATAGCATGGGAAGCAGTTGTCTGCACAACGTGCCACCGCCGACTGGAGGGCAGATCCGAAGAGGTGATGATTATGTATTTTGGGCAGCACGTGACGTCACTACGGCACTCGTGGCTGGCGGCACTCGTAGGTGTTGTAGATACGTTACTCTTCCGCACGTGTCTTCCAGCGCAATTTTCTGGTACGGTTGTAGGAGCCCTATGAAGCACAAATAGATAGCATGGGAGGCAGTTGTCTGCACAACGTGCCACCGCCGACTGGAGGGCAGATCCGAATAGGGGATGATTACGTATTTTGGGCAGCACGTGACGTCACTACGGCACTCGTAGGCGTTGTAGATACGTTACTCTTCCGCACGTGTCTTCCAGCGCAATTTCCTGGTATGGTTGTAGAAGCCCTATGAAGCACAAATAGCATGGGCAGCAGTTGTCTACACAACGTGCCACCGCCGACTGGAGGGCAGATCCGAAGAGTGGATGATTGTGTACTTTGGGCAGCACGAGACGTCACTACGGCACTCGTGGCTGGCGGCACTCGTAGGAGTTATAGATACGTTATTCTTCCCCACGTGTCTTGCAGTGCAATTTCCTCGTACGGTTGTAGAAGACCTATGAAGCACAAATAAATAGCATGGGAAGCAGTTGTCTGCACAATGTGCCACTGCCGACTTGAGGGCGGATCCGAAGAGGGGATGATTATGTATTTTGGGCAGCACGTGACGTCACTACGGCACTCGTGGCTGGCGGCACTCGTAGGCGTTATAGATACGTTATTCTTCCGCACGTGTCTTCCAGCGCAATTTCCTTGTACGGTTGTAGAACCCCTATGAAGCACAAATAAATAGCATGGGAAGCAGTTGTCTGCACAATGTGCCACTGCCGACTTGAGGGCGGATCCGAAGAGGGGATGATTATGTATTTTGGGCAGCACGTGACGTCACTACGGCACTCGTGGCTGGCGGCACTCGTAGGAGTTATAGATACGTTATTCTTCCCCACGTGTCTTGCAGTGCAATTTCCTCGTACGGTTGTAGAAGACCTATGAAGCACAAATAAATAGCATGGGAAGCAGTTGTCTGCACAATGTGCCACTGCCGACTTGAGGGCGGATCCGAAGAGGGGATGATTATGTATTTTGGGCAGCACGTGACGTCACTACGGCACTCGTGGCTGGCGGCACTCGTAGGCGTTATAGATACGTTATTCTTCCGCACGTGTCTTCCAGCGCAATTTCCTTGTACGGTTGTAGAACCCCTATGAAGCACAAATAAATAGCATGGGAAGCAGTTGTCTGCACAATGTGCCACTGCCGACTTGAGGGCGGATCCGAAGAGGGGATGATTATGTATTTTGGGCAGCACGTGACGTCACTACGGCACTCGTGGCTGGCGGCACTGGTAGGCGTTATAGATACGTTATTCTTCCGCACGTGTCTTCCAGCGTAATTTCATGGTACGGGTGTAGAAGCCCTATGAAGCACAAATAAATAGCATGGGAAGCAGTTGTCTGCACAACGTGCCACCGCCGAGTGGAGGGCAGATCAGAAGAGGGGATGATTATGTATTTTGGGCAGCACGTGACGTCACTACGGCACTCGTGGCTGGCGGCACTCGTAGGTGTTGTAGATACGTTACTCTTCCGCACGTGTCTTCCAGCGCAATTTCCTGGTACGGTTGTAGAAGCCCTATGAAGCACAAATAAATAGCATGGGCAGCAGTTGTCTACAAAACGTGCCACTGCCGACTAGAGGACAGATCCGAAGAGGGAATGATTATGTATTTTGGTCAGCACGTGACGTCACTACGGCACTCGTGGCTGGCGACACTCGTAGGAGTTGTAGATACGATACTCTTCCGCACGTGTCTTCCAGCGCAATTTTCTGGTACGGTTGTAGAAGCCCTATGAAGCACAAATAGATAGCATGGGAAGCAGTTGTCTGCACAACGTGCCACCGCCGACTGGAGGGCAGATCCGAAGAGGGGATGATTATGTATTTTGGGCAGCACGTGACGTCACTACGGCACTCGTGGCTGGCGACACTCGTAGGCGTTGTAGATACGTTACTCTTCCGCACGTTTCTTCCAGCGCAATATCCTAGTATGGCTGTAGAAGCCCTATGAAGCACAAATAAATAGCATGGGAAGCAGATGTCTGCACAACCTGCCACCGCCGACTGGAGGGCAGATCCGAAGAGGGGATGATTATGTGTTTTGGACAGCACGTGACGTCATTACGGAACTCGTGGCTGGCGGCACTCGTAGGCGTTGTAGATACGTTACTCTTCCGCACGTGTCTTCCAGCGCAATTTCCTGGTACGGTTGTAGAAGCCCTATGAAGCACAAATAAATAGCATGGGAAGCAGTTGTCTGCACAACGTGCCACCGCCGACTGGAGGGCAGTTCCGAAGAGGGGATGATTATGTATTTTGGGCAGCACGTGACGTCAATACGGCACTCGTGGCTGGCGGCACTCGTAGGCGTTATAGATACGTTATTCTTCCGCACGTGTCTTCCAGCGTAATTTCATGGTACGGGTGTAGAAGCCCTATGAAGCACAAATAAATAGCATGGGAAGCAGTTGTCTGCACAACGTGCCACCGCCGAGTGGAGGGCAGATCCGAAGAGGGGATGATTATGTATTTTGGACAGCACGTGACGTCACTACGGCACTCGTGGCTGGCGGCACTCGTAGGTGTTGCAGATATGTTACTCTTCCGCACGTGTCTTCCAGCGCAATTTCCTGGTACGGTTGTAGAAGCCCTATGAAGCACAAATAAATAGCATGGGCAGCAGTTGTCTACAAAACGTGCCACTGCCGACTAGAGGACAGATCCGAAGAGGGAATGATTATGTATTTTGCGCAGCACATGACGTCACTACGGCACTCGTGGCTGGCGGCACTCGTAGGCGTTGTAGATACGTTACTGTTCCGCACGTGTCTTCCAGCGCAATTTTCTGGTACGGTTGTAGAAGCCCTATGAAGCATAAAAAGATAGCATGGGAAGCAGTTGTCTGCACAACGTGCCACCGCCGACTGGAGGGCAGATCCGAAGAGGGGATGATTATGTATTTTGGGCAGCACGTGACGTCACTACGGCACTCGTGACTGGCGACACTCGTAGGCGTTGTAGGTACGATACTCTTCCGCACGTGTCTTCCAGCGCAATTTTCTGGTACGGTTGTAGAAGCCCTATGAAGCACAAATAGATAGCATGGGAAGCAGTTGTCTGCACAACGTGCCACCGCCGACTGGAGGGCAGATCCGAAGAGGGGATGATTATGTATTTTGGGCAGCACGTGACGTCACTACGGCACTCGTGGCTGGCGACACTCGTAGGCGTTGTAGATACGTTACTCTTCCGCACGTTTCTTCCAGCGCAATATCCTAGTATGGCTGTAGAAGCCCTATGAAGCACAAATAAATAGCATGGGAAGCAGATGTCTGCACAACCTGCCACCGCCGACTGGAGGGCAGATGCGAAGAGGGGATGATTATGTGTTTTGGGCAGCACGTGACGTCATTACGGCACTCGTGGCTGGCGGCACTCGAAGGCGTTGTAGATACGTTACTCTTCCGCACGTGTCTTCCAGCGCAATTTCCTGGTACGGTTGTAGAAGCCCTATGAAGCACAAATAAATAGCATGGGAAGCAGTTGTCTGCACAACGTGCCACCGCCGACTGGAGGGCAGTTCCGAAGAGGGGATGATTATGTATTTTGGGCAGCACGTGACGTCAATACGGCACTCGTGGCTGGCGGCACTCGTAGGCGTTATAGATACGTTACTCTTCCGCACGTGTCTTCCAGTGCAATTTCCTCGTACGGTTGTAGAAGCCCTATGAAGCACAAATAAATAGCATGGGAAGCAGTTGTCTGCAGAACGTGCCACCGCCGACTGGAGGGCAGATCCGAAGAGGGAATGATTATGTATTTTGGGCAGCACGTGACGTCACTACGGCACTCGTGGCTGGCGGCACTCGTAGGCGTTGTAGATACGTTACTCTTCCGCACGTGTCTTCCAGCGCAATTTTCTGGTACGGTTGTAGAAGCCCTATGAAGCACAAATAGATAGCATGGGAAGCAGTTGTCTGCACAACGTGCCACCGCCGACTGGAGGGCAGATTCGAAGAGGGGATGATTATGTATTTTGGGCAGCACGTGACGTCACTACGGCACTCGTGGCTGGCGGCACTCGTAGGCGTTGTAGATACGTTACTCTTCCGCACGTGTCTTCCAGCGCAATTTCCTGGTATGGTTGTAGAAGCCCTATGAAGCACAAATAGCATGGGCAGCAGTTGTCTACACAACGTGCCACCGCCGACTGGAGGGCAGATCCGAAGAGGGGATGATTGTGTACTTTGGGCAGCACGAGACGTCACTACGGCACTCGTGGCTGGCGGCACTCGTAGGAGTTATAGATACGTTATTCTTCCCCACGTGTCTTGCAGTGCAATTTCCTCGTACGGTTGTAGAAGACCTATGAAGCACAAATAAATAGCATGGGAAGCAGTTGTCTGCACAATGTGCCACTGCCGACTTGAGGGCGGATCCGAAGAGGGGATGATTATGTATTTTGGGCAGCACGTGACGTCACTACGGCACTCGTGGCTGGCGGCACTCGTAGGCGTTATAGATACGTTATTCTTCCGCACGTGTCTTCCAGCGCAATTTCCTTGTACGGTTGTAGAACCCCTATGAAGCACAAATAAATAGCATGGGAAGCAGTTGTCTGCACAATGTGCCACTGCCGACTTGAGGGCGGATCCGAAGAGGGGATGATTATGTATTTTGGGCAGCACGTGACGTCACTACGGCACTCGTGGCTGGCGGCACTGGTAGGCGTTATAGATACGTTATTCTTCCGCACGTGTCTTCCAGCGTAATTTCATGGTACGGGTGTAGAAGCCCTATGAAGCACAAATAAATAGCATGGGAAGCAGTTGTCTGCACAACGTGCCACCGCCGAGTGGAGGGCAGATCAGAAGAGGGGATGATTATGTATTTTGGGCAGCACGTGACGTCACTACGGCACTCGTGGCTGGCGGCACTCGTAGGTGTTGTAGATACGTTACTCTTCCGCACGTGTCTTCCAGCGCAATTTCCTGGTACGGTTGTAGAAGCCCTATGAAGCACAAATAAATAGCATGGGCAGCAGTTGTCTACAAAACGTGCCACTGCCGACTAGAGGACAGATCCGAAGAGGGAATGATTATGTATTTTGGGCAGCACGTGACGTCACTACGGCACTCGTGGCTGGCGACACTCGTAGGCGTTGTAGATACGATACTCTTCCGCACGTGTCTTCCAGCGCAATTTTCTGGTACGGTTGTAGAAGCCCTATGAAGCACAAATAGATAGCATGGGAAGCAGTTGTCTGCACAACGTGCCACCGCCGACTGGAGGGCAGATCCGAAGAGGGGATGATTATGTATTTTGGGCAGCACGTGACGTCACTACGGCACTCGTGGCTGGCGACACTCGTAGGCGTTGTAGATACGTTACTCTTCCGCACGTTTCTTCCAGCGCAATATCCTAGTATGGCTGTAGAAGCCCTATGAAGCACAAATAAATAGCATGGGAAGCAGATGTCTGCACAACCTGCCACCGCCGACTGGAGGGCAGATCCGAAGAGGGGATGATTATGTGTTTTGGACAGCACGTGACGTCATTACGGAACTCGTGGCTGGCGGCACTCGTAGGCGTTGTAGATACGTTACTCTTCCGCACGTGTCTTCCAGCGCAATTTCCTGGTACGGTTGTAGAAGCCCTATGAAGCACAAATAAATAGCATGGGAAGCAGTTGTCTGCACAACGTGCCACCGCCGACTGGAGGGCAGTTCCGAAGAGGGGATGATTATGTATTTTGGGCAGCACGTGACGTCAATACGGCACTCGTGGCTGGCGGCACTCGTAGGCGTTATAGATACGTTATTCTTCCGCACGTGTCTTCCAGCGTAATTTCAAGGTACGGGTGTAGAAGCCCTATGAAGCACAAATAAATAGCATGGGAAGCAGTTGTCTGCACAACGTGCCACCGCCGAGTGGAGGGCAGATCCGAAGAGGGGATGATTATGTATTTTGGACAGCACGTGACGTCACTACGGCACTCGTGGCTGGCGGCACTCGTAGGTGTTGCAGATATGTTACTCTTCCGCACGTGTCTTCCAGCGCAATTTCCTGGTACGGTTGTAGAAGCCCTATGAAGCACAAATAAATAGCATGGGCAGCAGTTGTCTACAAAACGTGCCACTGCCGACTAGAGGACAGATCCGAAGAGGGAATGATTATGTATTTTGCGCAGCACATGACGTCACTACGGCACTCGTGGCTGGCGGCACTCGTAGGTGTTGTAGATACGTTACTGTTCCGCACGTGTCTTCCAGCGCAATTTTCTGGTACGGTTGTAGAAGCCCTATGAAGCATAAAAAGATAGCATGGGAAGCAGTTGTCTGCACAACGTGCCACCGCCGACTGGAGGGCAGATCCGAAGAGGGGATGATTATGTATTTTGGGCAGCACGTGACGTCACTACGGCACTCGTGACTGGCGACACTCGTAGGCGTTGTAGATACGATACTCTTCCGCACGTGTCTTCCAGCGCAATTTTCTGGTACGGTTGTAGAAGCCCTATGAAGCACAAATAGATAGCATGGGAAGCAGTTGTCTGCACAACGTGCCACCGCCGACTGGAGGGCAGATCCGAAGAGGGGATGATTATGTATTTTGGGCAGCACGTGACGTCACTACGGCACTCGTGGCTGGCGACACTCGTAGGCGTTGTAGATACGTTACTCTTCCGCACGTTTCTTCCAGCGCAATATCCTAGTATGGCTGTAGAAGCCCTATGAAGCACAAATAAATAGCATGGGAAGCAGATGTCTGCACAACCTGCCACCGCCGACTGGAGGGCAGATCCGAAGAGGGGATGATTATGTGTTTTGGGCAGCAAGTGACGTCATTACGGCACTCGTGGCTGGCGGCACTCGAAGGCGTTGTAGATACGTTACTCTTCCGCACGTGTCTTCCAGCGCAATTTCCTGGTACGGTTGTAGAAGCCCTATGAAGCACAAATAAATAGCATGGGAAGCAGTTGTCTGCACAACGTGCCACCGCCGACTGGAGGGCAGTTCCGAAGAGGGGATGATTATGTATTTTGGGCAGCACGTGACGTCAATACGGCACTCGTGGCTGGCGGCACTCGTAGGCGTTATAGATACGTTACTCTTCCGCACGTGTCTTCCAGTGCAATTTCCTCGTACGGTTGTAGAAGCCCTATGAAGCACAAATAAATAGCATGGGAAGCAGTTGTCTGCAGAACGTGCCACCGCCGACTGGAGGGCAGATCCGAAGAGGGAATGATTATGTATTTTGGGCAGCACGTGACGTCACTACGGCACTCGTGGCTGGCGGCACTCGTAGGCGTTGTAGATACGTTACTCTTCCGCACGTGTCTTCCAGCGCAATTTTCTGGTACGGTTGTAGAAGCCCTATGAAGCACAAATAGATAGCATGGGAAGCAGTTGTCTGCACAACGTGCCACCGCCGACTGGAGGGCAGATCCGAAGAGGGGATGATTATGTATTTTGGGCAGCACGTGACTTCACTACGGCACTCGTGGCTGGCGACACTCGTAGGCGTT
The DNA here is from genome assembly GCF_055883805.1 of Amblyomma maculatum. Classification (NCBI taxonomy): domain Eukaryota; kingdom Metazoa; phylum Arthropoda; class Arachnida; order Ixodida; family Ixodidae; genus Amblyomma; species Amblyomma maculatum. Next base: position 12,527,206 of record NC_139351.1, on the reverse strand, counting down.
GTAGATACGTTACTCTTTCGCACGTGTCTTCCAGCGCAATTTTCTGGTACGGTTGTAGAAGCCCTATGAAGCACAAATAGATAGCATGGGAAGCAGTTGTCTGCACAACGTGCCACCGCCGACTGGAGGGCAGATCCGAAGAGGGGATGATTATGTATTTTGGGCAGCACGTGACGTCACTACGGCACTCGTGGCTGGCGACACTCGTAGGCGTTGTAGATACGTTACTCTTCCGCACGTGTCTTCCAGCGCAATATCCTGGTATGGCTGTAGAAGCCCTATGAAGCACAAATAAATAGCATGGGCAGCAGTTGTCTACAAAACGTGCCACCGCCGACTGGAGGGCAGATCCGAAGAGGGGGTGATTATGTATTTTGGGCAGCACGTGACATCAATACGGCACTCGTGGCTGGCGGCACTCGTAGGCGTTATAGATACGTTACTCTTCCGCACGTGTCTTCCAGCGCAATTTCCTCGTACTGTTGTAGAAGCCCTATGAAGCACAAATAAATAGCATGGGAAGCAGTTGTCTGCAGAACGTGCCACCGCCGAGTGGAGGGCAGATCCGAAGAGGGAATGATTATGTATTTTGGGCAGCACGTGACGTCACTACGGCACTCGTGGCTGGCGGCATTCGTAGGCGTTGTAGATATGTTACTCTTCCGCACGTGTCTTCCAGCGCAATTTTCTGGTACGGTTGTAGAAGCCCTATGAAGCACAAATAGATAGCATGGGAAGCAGTTGTCCGCACAACGTGCCACCGCCGACTGGAGGGCAGATCCGAAGAGGGGATGATTATGTATTTTGGGCAGCACGTGACGTCACTACGGCACTCGTGGCTGGCGACACTCGTAGGCGTTGTAGACACGTTACTCTTCCGCACGTGTATTCCAGCGCAATTTCCTGGTACGGTTGTAGAAGCCCTATGAGGGACAAATAAATAGCATGGGCAGCAGTTGTCTACAAAACGTGCCACCGCCGACTAGAGGGCAGATCCGAAGCGGGAATGATTATGTATTTTGGGCAGCACGTGACGTCACTACGGCACTCGTGGCTGGCGACACTCGTAGGCGTTGTAGATACGTTACTCATCCGCACGTGTCTTCCAGCGCAATTTCCTGGTACGGTTGTAGAAGCCCTATGAAGCACAAATAAATAGCATGGGAAGCAGTTGTTTGCACAACATGCCACCGCCGACTGGAGGGAAGATCCGAAGAGGGGATGATTATGTATTTTGGGCAGCACGTGACGTCACTAAGGCACTCGTGGCTGGCGGCACTCGTAGGTGTTGTAGATACGTTACTCTTCCGCACGTGTCTTCCAGCGCAATTTCCTGGTACGGTTGTAGAAGCCCTATGAAGCACAAATAAATAGCATGGGCAGCAGTTGTCTGCAAAACGTGCCACCGCCGACTGGAGGGCAGATCCGAAGAGGGGATGATTATGTATTTTGGGCAGCACGTGACGTCACTACGGCACTCGTGGCTGGCGGCACTCGTAGGCGTTGTAGATACGTTACTCTTCCGCACGTGTCTTCCAGCGCAATTTCCTGGTACGGTTGTAGAAGCCCTATGAAGCACAAATAAATAGCATGGGAAACAGTTGTCTGCACAACGTGCCACCGCCGACTGGAGGGCAGATCCGAAGAGGGGATGATTATGTATTTTGGGCAGCACGTGACGTCACTACGGCACTCGTGGCTGGCGGCACTCGTAGGCGTTATAGATACGTTACTCTTCCGCACGTGTCTTCCATTGCAATCTCCTCGTACGGTTGTAGAAGCCCTATGAAGCACAAATAAATAGCATGGCAAGAAGTTGTCTGCAATATGTGCCACTGCCGACTGGAGGGCAGATCCGAAGAGGGGATGATTATGTATTTTGGGCAGCACGTGACGTCACTACGGCACTCGTGGCTGGCGGCACTCGTAGGTGTTGTAGATACGTTACTGTTCCGCACGTGTCTTCCAGCGCAATTTTCTGGTACGGTTGTAGAAGCCCTATGAAGCATAAAAAGATAGCATGGGAAGCAGTTGTCTGCACAACGTGCCACCGCCGACTGGAGGGCAGATCCGAAGAGGGGATGATTATGTATTTTGGGCAGCACGTGACGTCACTACGGCACTCGTGACTGGCGACACTCGTAGGCGTTGTAGATACGATACTCTTCCGCACGTGTCTTCCAGCGCAATTTTCTGGTACGGTTGTAGAAGCCCTATGAAGCACAAATAGATAGCATGGGAAGCAGTTGTCTGCACAACGTGCCACCGCCGACTGGAGGGCAGATCCGAAGAGGGGATGATTATGTATTTTGGGCAGCACGTGACGTCACTACGGCACTCGTGGCTGGCGACACTCGTAGGCGTTGTAGATACGTTACTCTTCCGCACGTTTCTTCCAGCGCAATATCCTAGTATGGCTGTAGAAGCCCTATGAAGCACAAATAAATAGCATGGGAAGCAGATGTCTGCACAACCTGCCACCGCCGACTGGAGGGCAGATCCGAAGAGGGGATGATTATGTGTTTTGGGCAGCAAGTGACGTCATTACGGCACTCGTGGCTGGCGGCACTCGAAGGCGTTGTAGATACGTTACTCTTCCGCACGTGTCTTCCAGCGCAATTTCCTGGTACGGTTGTAGAAGCCCTATGAAGCACAAATAAATAGCATGGGAAGCAGTTGTCTGCACAACGTGCCACCGCCGACTGGAGGGCAGTTCCGAAGAGGGGATGATTATGTATTTTGGGCAGCACGTGACGTCAATACGGCACTCGTGGCTGGCGGCACTCGTAGGCGTTATAGATACGTTACTCTTCCGCACGTGTCTTCCAGTGCAATTTCCTCGTACGGTTGTAGAAGCCCTATGAAGCACAAATAAATAGCATGGGAAGCAGTTGTCTGCAGAACGTGCCACCGCCGACTGGAGGGCAGATCCGAAGAGGGAATGATTATGTATTTTGGGCAGCACGTGACGTCACTACGGCACTCGTGGCTGGCGGCACTCGTAGGCGTTGTAGATACGTTACTCTTCCGCACGTGTCTTCCAGCGCAATTTTCTGGTACGGTTGTAGAAGCCCTATGAAGCACAAATAGATAGCATGGGAAGCAGTTGTCTGCACAACGTGCCACCGCCGACTGGAGGGCAGATCCGAAGAGGGGATGATTATGTATTTTGGGCAGCACGTGACTTCACTACGGCACTCGTGGCTGGCGACACTCGTAGGCGTTGTAGATACGTTACTCTTTCGCACGTGTCTTCCAGCGCAATTTTCTGGTACGGTTGTAGAAGCCCTATGAAGCACAAATAGATAGCATGGGAAGCAGTTGTCTGCACAACGTGCCACCGCCGACTGGAGGGCAGATCCGAAGAGGGGATGATTATGTATTTTGGGCAGCACGTGACGTCACTACGGCACTCGTGGCTGGCGACACTCGTAGGCGTTGTAGATACGTTACTCTTCCGCACGTGTCTTCCAGCGCAATATCCTGGTATGGCTGTAGAAGCCCTATGAAGCACAAATAAATAGCATGGGCAGCAGTTGTCTACAAAACGTGCCACCGCCGACTGGAGGGCAGATCCGAAGAGGGGGTGATTATGTATTTTGGGCAGCACGTGACATCAATACGGCACTCGTGGCTGGCGGCACTCGTAGGCGTTATAGATACGTTACTCTTCCGCACGTGTCTTCCAGCGCAATTTCCTCGTACTGTTGTAGAAGCCCTATGAAGCACAAATAAATAGCATGGGAAGCAGTTGTCTGCAGAACGTGCCACCGCCGAGTGGAGGGCAGATCCGAAGAGGGAATGATTATGTATTTTGGGCAGCACGTGACGTCACTACGGCACTCGTGGCTGGCGGCATTCGTAGGCGTTGTAGATATGTTACTCTTCCGCACGTGTCTTCCAGCGCAATTTTCTGGTACGGTTGTAGAAGCCCTATGAAGCACAAATAGATAGCATGGGAAGCAGTTGTCCGCACAACGTGCCACCGCCGACTGGAGGGCAGATCCGAAGAGGGGATGATTATGTATTTTGGGCAGCACGTGACGTCACTACGGCACTCGTGGCTGGCGACACTCGTAGGCGTTGTAGACACGTTACTCTTCCGCACGTGTATTCCAGCGCAATTTCCTGGTACGGTTGTAGAAGCCCTATGAGGGACAAATAAATAGCATGGGCAGCAGTTGTCTACAAAACGTGCCACCGCCGACTAGAGGGCAGATCCGAAGCGGGAATGATTATGTATTTTGGGCAGCACGTGACGTCACTACGGCACTCGTGGCTGGCGACACTCGTAGGCGTTGTAGATACGTTACTCATCCGCACGTGTCTTCCAGCGCAATTTCCTGGTACGGTTGTAGAAGCCCTATGAAGCACAAATAAATAGCATGGGAAGCAGTTGTTTGCACAACATGCCACCGCCGACTGGAGGGAAGATCCGAAGAGGGGATGATTATGTATTTTGGGCAGCACGTGACGTCACTAAGGCACTCGTGGCTGGCGGCACTCGTAGGTGTTGTAGATACGTTACTCTTCCGCACGTGTCTTCCAGCGCAATTTCCTGGTACGGTTGTAGAAGCCCTATGAAGCACAAATAAATAGCATGGGCAGCAGTTGTCTGCAAAACGTGCCACCGCCGACTGGAGGGCAGATCCGAAGAGGGGATGATTATGTATTTTGGGCAGCACGTGACGTCACTACGGCACTCGTGGCTGGCGGCACTCGTAGGCGTTGTAGATACGTTACTCTTCCGCACGTGTCTTCCAGCGCAATTTCCTGGTACGGTTGTAGAAGCCCTATGAAGCACAAATAAATAGCATGGGAAACAGTTGTCTGCACAACGTGCCACCGCCGACTGGAGGGCAGATCCGAAGAGGGGATGATTATGTATTTTGGGCAGCACGTGACGTCACTACGGCACTCGTGGCTGGCGGCACTCGTAGGCGTTATAGATACGTTACTCTTCCGCACGTGTCTTCCATTGCAATCTCCTCGTACGGTTGTAGAAGCCCTATGAAGCACAAATAAATAGCATGGCAAGAAGTTGTCTGCAATATGTGCCACTGCCGACTGGAGGGCAGATCCGAAGAGGGGATGATTATGTATTTTGGGCAGCACGTGACGTCACTACGGCACTCGTGGCTGGCGGCACTCGTAGGCGTTGTAGATACATTACTCTTCCGCATGTGTCTTCCAGCGCAATTTCCTGGTATGGTTGTAGAAGCCCTATGAAGTACAAATAAATGGCATGGGAAGCAGTTGTCTGCACAACGTGCCACCGCCGACTGGAGTGCAGATCCGAAGAGGGGATGATTATGTATTTTGGGCAGCACGTGACGTCACTACGGCACTCGTGGCTGGCGGCACTCGTAGGTGTTGTAGATATGTTACTCTTCCGCACGTGTCTTCCAGCGCAATTTCCTCGTACGGTTGTAGAAGCCCTATGAAGCACAAATAAAAAGCATGGCAAGCAGTTGTCTGCACAACGTGCCACTGCCGACTGGAGGGCAGATCCGAAGAGAGGATGATTATGTATTTGGGGCAGCACGTGACGTCACTACGGCACTCGTGGCTGGCGGAACTCGTAGGCGTTGTAGATATGTTACTCTTCCGCACGTGTCTTCCAGCGCAATTTCCTGGTATGGTTGTAGAAGCCCTATGAAGCACAAATAAATAGCATGGGAAGCAGTTGTCTGCAGAACGTGCCACTGCCGACTGGAGGGCAGATCCGAAGAGGGGATGATTATGTATTTTGGGCAGCACGTGACGTCACTACGGCACTCGTGGCTGGCGGCACTCGTAGGTGTTGTAGATACGTTACTCTTCCGCACGTGTCTTCCAGCGCAATTTTCTGGTACGGTTGTAGAAGCCCTATGAAGCACAAATAAATAGCATGGGCAGCAGTTGTCTACTGAAACGTGCCACCGCCGACTGGAGGGCAGATCCGAAGAGGGGGTGATTATGTATTTTGGGCAGCACGTGACGTCACTACGGCACTCGTGGCTGGCCGCACTCGTAGGCGTTGTAGATACGTTATTCTTGCGCACGTGTCTTCCAGCGCAATTTCCTGCTACGGTTGTAGAAGCCCTATGAAGCACAAATAAATAGCATGGGAAGCAGTTGTCTGCACAACGTGCCACCGCCGACTGGAGGGCAGATCCGAAGAGGGGATGATTATGTATTTTGGGCAGCACGTGACGTCGATACGGCACTCGTGGCTGGCGGCACTCGTAGGCGTTGTAGATACGTTACTCTTCCGCACGTGTCTTCTAGTGCAATTTCCTGGTATGGTTGTAGAAGCCCTATGAAGCACAAATTAATAGCATGGGAAGCAGTTGTCTGCACAACGTGCCACCGCCGACTGGAGGGCAGATCCGAAGAGGTGATGATTATGTATTTTGGGCAGCACGTGACGTCACTACGGCACTCGTGGCTGGCGGCACTCGTAGGTGTTGTAGATACGTTACTCTTCCGCACGTGTCTTCCAGCGCAATTTTCTGGTACGGTTGTAGAAGCCCTATGAAGCACAAATAGATAGCATGGGAGGCAGTTGTCTGCACAACGTGCCACCGCCGACTGGAGGGCAGATCCGAATAGGGGATGATTGCGTATTTTGGGCAGCACGTGACGTCACTACGGCACTCGTAGGCGTTGTAGATACGTTACTCTTCCGCACGTGTCTTCCAGCGCAATTTCCTGGTATGGTTGTAGAAGCCCTATGAAGCACAAATAGCATGGGCAGCAGTTGTCTACACAACGTGCCACCGCCGACTGGAGGGCAGATCCGAAGAGGGGATGATTGTGTACTTTGGGCAGCACGAGACGTCACTACGGCACTCGTGGCTGGCGGCACTCGTAGGAGTTATAGATACGTTATTCTTCCCCACGTGTCTTGCAGTGCAATTTCCTCGTACGGTTGTAGAAGACCTATGAAGCACAAATAAATAGCATGGGAAGCAGTTGTCTGCACAATGTGCCACTGCCGACTTGAGGGCGGATCCGAAGAGGGGATGATTATGTATTTTGGGCAGCACGTGACGTCACTACGGCACTCGTGGCTGGCGGCACTGGTAGGCGTTATAGATACGTTATTCTTCCGCACGTGTCTTCCAGCGTAATTTCATGGTACGGGTGTAGAAGCCCTATGAAGCACAAATAAATAGCATGGGAAGCAGTTGTCTGCACAACGTGCCACTGCCGACTGGAGGGCAGATCCGAAGAGGGGATGATTATGTATTTTGGGCAGCACGTGACGTCACTACGGCACTCGTGGCTGGCGACATTCGTAGGCGTTGTAGATACGTTACTCTTCCGCACGTTTCTTCCAGCGCAATATACTAGTATGGCTGTAGAAGCCCTATGAAGCACAAATAAATAGCATGGGAAGCAGATGTCTGCACAACCTGCCACCGCCGACTGGAGGGCAGATCCGAAGAGGGGATGATTATGTGTTTTGGACAGCACGTGACGTCATTACGGAACTCGTGGCTGGCGGCACTCGTAGGCGTTGTAGATACGTTACTCTTCCGCACGTGTCTTCCAGCGCAATTTCCTGGTACGGTTGTAGAAGCCCTATGAAGCACAAATAAATAGCATGGGAAGCAGTTGTCTGCACAACGTGCCACCGCCGACTGGAGGGCAGTTCCGAAGAGGGGATGATTATGTATTTTGGGCAGCACGTGACGTCAATACGGCACTCGTGGCTGGCGGCACTCGTAGGCGTTATAGATACGTTATTCTTCCGCACGTGTCTTCCAGCGTAATTTCATGGTACGGGTGTAGAAGCCCTATGAAGCACAAATAAATAGCATGGGAAGCAGTTGTCTGCACAACGTGCCACCGCCGAGTGGAGGGCAGATCCGAAGAGGGGATGATTATGTATTTTGGACAGCACGTGACGTCACTACGGCACTCGTGGCTGGCGGCACTCGTAGGTGTTGCAGATATGTTACTCTTACGCACGTGTCTTCCAGCGCAATTTCCTGGTACGGTTGTAGAAGCCCTATGAAGCACAAATAAATAGCATGGGCAGCAGTTGTCTACAAAACGTGCCACTGCCGACTAGAGGACAGATCCGAAGAGGGAATGATTATGTATTTTGCGCAGCACATGACGTCACTACGGCACTCGTGGCTGGCGGCACTCGTAGGCGTTGTAGATACGTTACTGTTCCGCACGTGTCTTCCAGCGCAATTTTCTGGTACGGTTGTAGAAGCCCTATGAAGCATAAAAAGATAGCATGGGAAGCAGTTGTCTGCACAACGTGCCACCGCCGACTGGAGGGCAGATCCGAAGAGGGGATGATTATGTATTTTGGGCAGCACGTGACGTCACTACGGCACTCGTGACTGGCGACACTCGTAGGCGTTGTAGATACGATACTCTTCCGCACGTGTCTTCCAGCGCAATTTTCTGGTACGGTTGTAGAAGCCCTATGAAGCACAAATAGATAGCATGGGAAGCAGTTGTCTGCACAACGTGCCACCGCCGACTGGAGGGCAGATCCGAAGAGGGGATGATTATGTATTTTGGGCAGCACGTGACGTCACTACGGCACTCGTGGCTGGCGACACTCGTAGGCGTTGTAGATACGTTACTCTTCCGCACGTTTCTTCCAGCGCAATATCCTAGTATGGCTGTAGAAGCCCTATGAAGCACAAATAAATAGCATGGGAAGCAGATGTCTGCACAACCTGCCACCGCCGACTGGAGGGCAGATCCGAAGAGGGGATGATTATGTGTTTTGGGCAGCACGTGACGTCATTACGGCACTCGTGGCTGGCGGCACTCGAAGGCGTTGTAGATACGTTACTCTTCCGCACGTGTCTTCCAGCGCAATTTCCTGGTACGGTTGTAGAAGCCCTATGAACCACAAATAAATAGCATGGGAAGCAGTTGTCTGCACAACGTGCCACCGCTGACTGGAGGGCAGTTCCGAAGAGGGGATGATTATGTATTTTGGGCAGCACGTGACGTCAATACGGCACTCGTGGCTGGCGGCACTCGTAGGCGTTATAGATACGTTACTCTTCCGCACGTGTCTTCCAGTGCAATTTCCTCGTACGGTTGTAGAAGCCCTATGAAGCACAAATAAATAGCATGGGAAGCAGTTGTCTGCAGAACGTGCCACCGCCGACTGGAGGGCAGATCCGAAGAGGGAATGATTATGTATTTTGGGCAGCACGTGACGTCACTACGGCACTCGTGGCTGGCGGCACTCGTAGGCGTTGTAGATACGTTACTCTTCCGCACGTGTCTTCCAGCGCAATTTTCTGGTACGGTTGTAGAAGCCCTATGAAGCACAAATAGATAGCATGGGAAGCAGTTGTCTGCACAACGTGCCACCGCCGACTGGAGGGCAGATCCGAAGAGGGGATGATTATGTATTTTGGGCAGCACGTGACGTCACTACGGCACTCGTGGCTGGCGGCACTCGTAGGCGTTGTAGATACGTTACTCTTCCGCACGTGTCTTCCAGCGCAATTTTCTGGTACGGTTGTAGAAGCCCTATGAAGCACAAATAGATAGCATGGGAAGCAGTTGTCTGCACAACGTGCCACCGCCGACTGGAGGGCAGATCCGAAGAGGGGATGATTATGTATTTTGGGCAGCACGTGACGTCACTACGGCACTCGTGGCTGGCGACACTCGTAGGCGTTGTAGATACGTTACTCTTTCGCACGTGTCTTCCAGCGCAATTTTCTGGTACGGTTGTAGAAGCCCTATGAAGCACAAATAGATAGCATGGGAAGCAGTTGTCTGCACAACGTGCCACCGCCGACTGGAGGGCAGATCCGAAGAGGGGATGATTATGTATTTTGGGCAGCACGTGACGTCACTACGGCACTCGTGGCTGGCGACACTCGTAGGCGTTGTAGATACGTTACTCTTCCGCACGTGTCTTCCAGCGCAATATCCTGGTATGGCTGTAGAAGCCCTATGAAGCACAAATAAATAGCATGGGCAGCAGTTGTCTACAAAACGTGCGACCGCCGACTGGAGGGCAGATCCGAAGAGGGGGTGATTATGTATTTTGGGCAGCACGTGACGTCAATACGGCACTCGTGGCTGGCGGCACTCGTAGGCGTTATAGATACGTTACTCTTCCGCACGTGTCTTCCAGCGCAATTTCCTCGTACTGTTGTAGAAGCCCTATGAAGCACAAATAAATAGCATGGGAAGCAGTTGTCTGCAGAACGTGCCACCGCCGAGTGGAGGGCAGATTCGAAGAGGGAATGATTGTGTATTTTGGGCAGCACGTGACGTCACTACGGCACTCGTGGCTGGCGGCATTCGTAGGCGTTGTAGATATGTTACTCTTCCGCACGTGTCTTCCAGCGCAATTTTCTGGTACGGTTGTAGAAGCCCTATGAAGCACAAATAGATAGCATGGGAAGCAGTTGTCCGCACAACGTGCCACCGCCGACTGGAGGGCAGATCCGAAGAGGGGATGATTATGTATTTTGGGCAGCACGTGACGTCACTACGGCACTCGTGGCTGGCGACACTCGTAGGCGTTGTAGACACGTTACTCTTCCGCACGTGTCTTCCAGCGCAATTTCCTGGTACGGTTGTAGAAGCCCTATGAAGCACAAATAAATAGCATGGGAAGCAGTTGTCTGCACAACGTGCCACCGCCGACTGGAGGGCAGTTCCGAAGAGGGGATGATTATGTATTTTGGGCAGCACGTGACGTCAATACGGCACTCGTGGCTGGCGGCACTCGTAGGCGTTATAGATACGTTATTCTTCCGCACGTGTCTTCCAGCGTAATTTCCTGGTATGGTTGTAGAAGCCCTATGAAGCACAAATAGCATGGGCAGCAGTTGTCTACACAACGTGCCACCGCCGACTGGAGGGCAGATCCGAAGAGGGGATGATTGTGTACTTTGGGCAGCACGAGACGTCACTACGGCACTCGTGGCTGGCGGCACTCGTAGGAGTTATAGATACGTTATTCTTCCCCACGTGTCTTGCAGTGCAATTTCCTCGTACGGTTGTAGAAGACCTATGAAGCACAAATAAATAGCATGGGAAGCAGTTGTCTGCACAATGTGCCACTGCCGACTTGAGGGCGGATCCGAAGAGGGGATGATTATGTATTTTGGGCAGCACGTGACGTCACTACGGCACTCGTGGCTGGCGGCACTCGTAGGCGTTATAGATACGTTATTCTTCCGCACGTGTCTTCGAGCGCAATTTCCTTGTACGGTTGTAGAACCCCTATGAAGCACAAATAAATAGCATGGGAAGCAGTTGTCTGCACAATGTGCCACTGCCGACTTGAGGGCGGATCCGAAGAGGGGATGATTATGTATTTTGGGCAGCACGTGACGTCACTACGGCACTCGTGGCTGGCGGCACTGGTAGGCGTTATAGATACGTTATTCTTCCGCACGTGTCTTCCAGCGTAATTTCATGGTACGGGTGTAGAAGCCCTATGAAGCACAAATAAATAGCATGGGAAGCAGTTGTCTGCACAACGTGCCACCGCCGAGTGGAGGGCAGATCCGAAGAGGGGATGATTATGTATTTTGGGCAGCACGTGACGTCACTACGGCACTCGTGGCTGGCGGCACTCGTAGGTGTTGTAGATACGTTACTCTTCCGCACGTGTCTTCCAGCGCAATTTCCTGGTACGGTTGTAGAAGCCCTATGAAGCACAAATAAATAGCATGGGCAGCAGTTGTCTACAAAACGTGCCACTGCCGACTAGAGGACAGATCCGAAGAGGGAATGATTATGTATTTTGGGCAGCACGTGACGTCACTACGGCACTCGTGGCTGGCGACACTCGTAGGCGTTGTAGATACGATACTCTTCCGCACGTGTCTTCCAGCGCAATTTTCTGGTACGGTTGTAGAAGCCCTATGAAGCACAAATAGATAGCATGGGAAGCAGTTGTCTGCACAACGTGCCACCGCCGACTGGAGGGCAGATCCGAAGAGGGGATGATTATGTATTTTGGGCAGCACGTGACGTCACTACGGCACTCGTGGCTGGCGACACTCGTAGGCGTTGTAGATACGTTACTCTTCCGCACGTTTCTTCCAGCGCAATATCCTAGTATGGCTGTAGAAGCCCTATGAAGCACAAATAAATAGCATGGGAAGCAGATGTCTGCACAACCTGCCACCGCCGACTGGAGGGCAGATCCGAAGAGGGGATGATTATGTGTTTTGGACAGCACGTGACGTCATTACGGAACTCGTGGCTGGCGGCACTCGTAGGCGTTGTAGATACGTTACTCTTCCGCACGTGTCTTCCAGCGCAATTTCCTGGTACGGTTGTAGAAGCCCTATGAAGCACAAATAAATAGCATGGGAAGCAGTTGTCTGCACAACGTGCCACCGCCGACTGGAGGGCAGTTCCGAAGAGGGGATGATTATGTATTTTGGGCAGCACGTGACGTCAATACGGCACTCGTGGCTGGCGGCACTCGTAGGCGTTATAGATACGTTATTCTTCCGCACGTGTCTTCCAGCGTAATTTCATGGTACGGGTGTAGAAGCCCTATGAAGCACAAATAAATAGCACGGGAAGCAGTTGTCTGCACAACGTGCCACCGCCGAGTGGAGGGCAGATCCGAAGAGGGGATGATTATGTATTTTGGACAGCACGTGACGTCACTACGGCACTCGTGGCTGGCGGAACTAGTAGGTGTTGCAGATATGTTACTCTTCCGCACGTGTCTTCCAGCGCAATTTCCTGGTACGGTTGTAGAAGCCCTATGAAGCACAAATAAATAGCATGGGCAGCAGTTGTCTACAAAACGTGCCACTGCCGACTAGAGGACAGATCCGAAGAGGGAATGATTATGTATTTTGCGCAGCACATGACGTCACTACGGCACTCGTGGCTGGCGGCACTCGTAGGCGTTGTAGATACGTTACTGTTCCGCACGTGTCTTCCAGCGCAATTTTCTGGTACGGTTGTAGAAGCCCTATGAAGCATAAAAAGATAGCATGGGAAGCAGTTGTCTGCACAACGTGCCACCGCCGACTGGAGGGCAGATTTGAAGAGGGGATGATTATGTATTTTGGGCAGCACGTGACGTCACTACGGCACTCGTGACTGGCGACACTCGTAGGCGTTGTAGATACGATACTCTTCCGCACGTGTCTTCCAGCGCAATTTTCTGGTACGGTTGTAGAAGCCCTATGAAGCACAAATAGATAGCATGGGAAGCAGTTGTCTGCACAACGTGCCACCGCCGACTGGAGGGCAGATCCGAAGAGGGGATGATTATGTATTTTGGGCAGCACGTGACGTCACTACGGCACTCGTGGCTGGCGACACTCGTAGGCGTTGTAGATACGTTACTCTTCCGCACGTTTCTTCCAGCGCAATATCCTAGTATGGCTGTAGAAGCCCTATGAAGCACAAATAAATAGCATGGGAAGCAGATGTCTGCACAACCTGCCACCGCCGACTGGAGGGCAGATCCGAAGAGGGGATGATTATGTGTTTTGGGCAGCACGTGACGTCATTACGGCACTCGTGGCTGGCGGCACTCGAAGGCGTTGTAGATACGTTACTCTTCCGCACGTGTCTTCCAGCGCAATTTCCTGGTACGGTTGTAGAAGCCCTATGAAGCACAAATAAATAGCATGGGAAGCAGTTGTCTGCACAACGTGCCACCGCCGACTGGAGGGCAGTTCCGAAGAGGGGATGATTATGTATTTTGGGCAGCACGTGACGTCAATACGGCACTCGTGGCTGGCGGCACTCGTAGGCGTTATAGATACGTTACTCTTCCGCACGTGTCTTCCAGTGCAATTTCCTCGTACGGTTGTAGAAGCCCTATGAAGCACAAATAAATAGCATGGGAAGCAGTTGTCTGCAGAACGTGCCACCGCCGACTGGAGGGCAGATCCGAAGAGGGAATGATTATGTATTTTGGGCAGCACGTGATGTCACTACGGCACTCGTGGCTGGCGGCACTCGTAGGCGTTGTAGATACGTTACTCTTCCGCACGTGTCTTCCAGCGCAATTTTCTGGTACGGTTGTAGAAGCCCTATGAAGCACAAATAGATAGCATGGGAAGCAGTTGTCTGCACAACGTGCCACCGCCGACTGGAGGGCAGATCCGAAGAGGGGATGATTATGTATTTTGGGCAGCACGTGACGTCACTACGGCACTCGTGGCTGGCGGCACTCGTAGGCGTTGTAGATACGTTACTGTTCCGCACGTGTCTTCCAGCGCAATTTTCTGGTACGGTTGTAGAAGCCCTATGAAGCATAAAAAGATAGCATGGGAAGCAGTTGTCTGCACAACGTGCCACCGCCGACTGGAGGGCAGATCCGAAGAGGGGATGATTATGTATTTTGGGCAGCACGTGACGTCACTACGGCACTCGTGACTGGCGACACTCGTAGGCGTTGTAGATACGATACTCTTCCGCACGTGTCTTCCAGCGCAATTTTCTGGTACGGTTGTAGAAGCCCTATGAAGCACAAATAGATAGCATGGGAAGCAGTTGTCTGCACAACGTGCCACCGCCGACTGGAGGGCAGATCCGAAGAGGGGATGATTATGTATTTTGGGCAGCACGTGACGTCACTACGGCACTCGTGGCTGGCGGCACTCGTAGGCGTTGTAGATACGTTACTCTTCCGCACGTGTCTTCCAGCGCAATTTCCTGGTACGGTTGTAGAAGCCCTATGAAGCACAAATAAATAGCATGGGAAGCAGTTGTCTGCACAACGTGCCACCGCCGACTGGAGGGCAGTTCCGAAGAGGGGATGATTATGTATTTTGGGCAGCACGTGACGTCAATACGGCACTCGTGGCTGGCGGCACTCGTAGGCGTTATAGATACGTTACTCTTCCGCACGTGTCTTCCAGTGCAATTTCCTCGTACGGTTGTAGAAGCCCTATGAAGCACAAATAAATAGCATGGGAAGCTGTTGTCTGCAGAACGTGCCACCGCCGACTGGAGGGCAGATCCGAAGAGGGAATGATTATGTATTTTGGGCAGCACGTGACGTCACTACGGCACTCGTGGCTGGCGGCACTCGTAGGCGTTGTAGATACGTTACTCTTCCGCACGTGTCTTCCAGCGCAATTTCCTCGTACGGTTGTAGAAGCCCTATGAAGCACAAATAAATAGCATGGGAAGCAGTTGTCTGCAGAACGTGCCACCGCCGACTGGAGGGCAGATCCGAAGAGGGAATGATTATGTATTTTGGGCAGCACGTGATGTCACTACGGCACTCGTGGCTGGCGGCACTCGTAGGCGTTGTAGATACGTTACTCTTCCGCACGTGTCTTCCAGCGCAATTTTCTGGTACGGTTGTAGAAGCCCTATGAAGCACAAATAGATAGCATGGGAAGCAGTTGTCTGCACAACGTGCCACCGCCGACTGGAGGGCAGATCCGAAGAGGGGATGATTATGTATTTTGGGCAGCACGTGACGTCACTACGGCACTCGTGGCTGGCGGCACTCGTAGGCGTTGTAGATACGTTACTGTTCCGCACGTGTCTTCCAGCGCAATTTTCTGGTACGGTTGTAGAAGCCCTATGAAGCATAAAAAGATAGCATGGGAAGCAGTTGTCTGCACAACGTGCCACCGCCGACTGGAGGGCAGATCCGAAGAGGGGATGATTATGTATTTTGGGCAGCACGTGACGTCACTACGGCACTCGTGACTGGCGACACTCGTAGGCGTTGTAGATACGATACTCTTCCGCACGTGTCTTCCAGCGCAATTTTCTGGTACGGTTGTAGAAGCCCTATGAAGCACAAATAGATAGCATGGGAAGCAGTTGTCTGCACAACGTGCCACCGCCGACTGGAGGGCAGATCCGAAGAGGGGATGATTATGTATTTTGGGCAGCACGTGACGTCACTACGGCACTCGTGGCTGGCGGCACTCGTAGGCGTTGTAGATACGTTACTCTTCCGCACGTGTCTTCCAGCGCAATTTCCTGGTACGGTTGTAGAAGCCCTATGAAGCACAAATAAATAGCATGGGAAGCAGTTGTCTGCACAACGTGCCACCGCCGACTGGAGGGCAGTTCCGAAGAGGGGATGATTATGTATTTTGGGCAGCACGTGACGTCAATACGGCACTCGTGGCTGGCGGCACTCGTAGGCGTTATAGATACGTTACTCTTCCGCACGTGTCTTCCAGTGCAATTTCCTCGTACGGTTGTAGAAGCCCTATGAAGCACAAATAAATAGCATGGGAAGCTGTTGTCTGCAGAACGTGCCACCGCCGACTGGAGGGCAGATCCGAAGAGGGAATGATTA
Source organism: Amblyomma maculatum (assembly GCF_055883805.1). NCBI lineage: Eukaryota > Metazoa > Arthropoda > Arachnida > Ixodida > Ixodidae > Amblyomma > Amblyomma maculatum. The sequence continues at coordinate 12,510,951 of NC_139351.1, read as the reverse complement.
TGTATTTTGGGCAGCACGTGACGTCACTACGGCACTCGTGGCTGGCGGCACTCGTAGGCGTTGTAGATACGTTACTCTTCCGCACGTGTCTTCCAGCGCAATTTTCTGGTATGGTTGTAGAAGCCCTATGAAGCACAAATAGATAGCATGGGAAGCAGTTGTCTGCACAACGTGCCACCGCCGACTGGAGGGCAGATCCGAAGAGGGGATGATTATGTATTTTGGGCAGCACGTGACGTCACTACGGCACTCGTGGCTGGCGGCACTCGTAGGCGTTGTAGATACGTTACTCTTCCGCACGTGTCTTCCAGCGCAATTTTCTGGTACGGTTGTAGAAGCCCTATGAAGCACAAATAGATAGCATGGGAAGCAGTTGTCTGCACAACGTGCCACCGCCGACTGGAGGGCAGATTCGAAGAGGGGATGATTATGTATTTTGGGCAGCACGTGACGTCACTACGGCACTCGTGGCTGGCGACACTCGTAGGCGTTGTAGATACGTTACTCTTTCGCACGTGTCTTCCAGCGCAATTTTCTGGTACGGTTGTAGAAGCCCTATGAAGCACAAATAGATAGCATGGGAAGCAGTTGTCTGCACAACGTGCCACCGCCGACTGGAGGGCAGATCCGAAGAGGGGATGATTATGTATTTTGGGCAGCACGTGACGTCACTACGGCACTCGTGGCTGGCGACACTCGTAGGCGTTGTAGATACGTTACTCTTCCGCACGTGTCTTCCAGCGCAATATCCTGGTATGGCTGTAGAAGCCCTATGAAGCACAAATAAATAGCATGGGCAGCAGTTGTCTACAAAACGTGCCACCGCCGACTGGAGGGAAGATCCGAAGAGGGGGTGATTATGTATTTTGGGCAGCACGTGACGTCAATACGGCACTCGTGGCTGGCGGCACTCGTAGGCGTTATAGATACGTTACTCTTCCGCACGTGTCTTCCAGCGCAATTTCCTCGTACTGTTGTAGAAGCCCTATGAAGCACAAATAAATAGCATGGGAAGCAGTTGTCTGCAGAACGTGCCACCGCCGAGTGGAGGGCAGATCCGAAGAGGGAATGATTATGTATTTTGGGCAGCACGTGACGTCACTACGGCACTCGTGGCTGGCGGCATTCGTAGGCGTTGTAGATATGTTACTCTTCCGCACGTGTCTTCCAGCGCAATTTTCTGGTACGGTTGTAGAAGCCCTATGAAGCACAAATAGATAGCATGGGAAGCAGTTGTCCGCACAACGTGCCACCGCCGACTGGAGGGCAGATCCGAAGAGGGGATGATTATGTATTTTGGGCAGCACGTGACGTCACTACGGCACTCGTGGCTGGCGACACTCGTAGGCGTTGTAGACACGTTACTCTTCCGCACGTGTCTTCCAGCGCAATTTTCTGGTACGGTTGTAGAAGCCCTATGAAGCACAAATAAATAGCATGGGAAGCAGTTGTCTGCACAACGTGCCACCGCCGACTGGAGGGCAGTTCCGAAGAGGGGATGATTATGTATTTTGGGCAGCACGTGACGTCAATACGGCACTCGTGGCTGGCGGCACTCGTAGGCGTTATAGATACGTTATTCTTCCGCACGTGTCTTCCAGCGTAATTTCCTGGTATGGTTGTAGAAGCCCTATGAAGCACAAATAGCATGGGCAGCAGTTGTCTACACAACGTGCCACCGCCGACTGGAGGGCAGATCCGAAGAGGGGATGATTGTGTAGTTTGGGCAGCACGAGACGTCACTACGGCACTCGTGGCTGGCGGCACTCGTAGGAGTTATAGATACGTTATTCTTCCCACGTGTCTTGCAGTGCAATTTCCTCGTACGGTTGTAGAAGACCTATGAAGCACAAATAAATAGCATGGGAAGCAGTTGTCTGCACAATGTGCCACTGCCGACTTGAGGGCGGATCCGAAGAGGGGATGATTATGTATTTTGGGCAGCACGTGACGTCACTACGGCACTCGTGGCTGGCGGCACTCGTAGGCGTTATAGATACGTTATTCTTCCGCACGTGTCTTCCAGCGCAATTTCCTTGTACGGTTGTAGAACCCCTATGAAGCACAAATAAATAGCATGGGAAGCAGTTGTCTGCACAATGTGCCACTGCCGACTTGAGGGCGGATCCGAAGAGGGGATGATTATGTATTTTGGGCAGCACGTGACGTCACTACGGCACTCGTGGCTGGCGGCACTGGTAGGCGTTATAGATACGTTATTCTTCCGCACGTGTCTTCCAGCGTAATTTCATGGTACGGGTGTAGAAGCCCTATGAAGCACAAATAAATAGCATGGGAAGCAGTTGTCTGCACAACGTGCCACCGCCGAGTGGAGGGCAGATCCGAAGAGGGGATGATTATGTATTTTGGGCAGCACGTGACGTCACTACGGCACTCGTGGCTGGCGGCACTCGTAGGTGTTGTAGATACGTTACTCTTCCGCACGTGTCTTCCAGCGCAATTTCCTGGTACGGTTGTAGAAGCCCTATGAAGCACAAATAAATAGCATGGGCAGCAGTTGTCTACAAAACGTGCCACTGCCGACTAGAGGACAGATCCGAAGAGGGAATGATTATGTATTTTGGGCAGCACGTGACGTCACTACGGCACTCGTGGCTGGCGACACTCGTAGGCGTTGTAGATACGATACTCTTCCGCACGTGTCTTCCAGCGCAATTTTCTGGTACGGTTGTAGAAGCCCTATGAAGCACAAATAGATAGCATGGGAAGCAGTTGTCTGCACAACGTGCCACCGCCGACTGGAGGGCAGATCCGAAGAGGGGATGATTATGTATTTTGGGCAGCACGTGACGTCACTACGGCACTCGTGGCTGGCGACACTCGTAGGCGTTGTAGATACGTTACTCTTCCGCACGTTTCTTCCAGCGCAATATCCTAGTATGGCTGTAGAAGCCCTATGAAGCACAAATAAATAGCATGGGAAGCAGATGTCTGCACAACCTGCCACCGCCGACTGGAGGGCAGATCCGAAGAGGGGATGATTATGTGTTTTGGACAGCACGTGACGTCATTACGGAACTCGTGGCTGGCGGCACTCGTAGGCGTTGTAGATACGTTACTCTTCCGCACGTGTCTTCCAGCGCAATTTCCTGGTACGGTTGTAGAAGCCCTATGAAGCACAAATAAATAGCATGGGAAGCAGTTGTCTGCACAACGTGCCACCGCCGACTGGAGGGCAGTTCCGAAGAGGGGATGATTATGTATTTTGGGCAGCACGTGACGTCAATACGGCACTCGTGGCTGGCGGCACTCGTAGGCGTTATAGATACGTTATTCTTCCGCACGTGTCTTCCAGCGTAATTTCATGGTACGGGTGTAGAAGCCCTATGAAGCACAAATAAATAGCATGGGAAGCAGTTGTCTGCACAACGTGCCACCGCCGAGTGGAGGGCAGATCCGAAGAGGGGATGATTATGTATTTTGGACAGCACGTGACGTCACTACGGCACTCGTGGCTGGCGGCACTCGTAGGTGTTGCAGATATGTTACTCTTCCGCACGTGTCTTCCAGCGCAATTTCCTGGTACGGTTGTAGAAGCCCTATGAAGCACAAATAAATAGCATGGGCAGCAGTTGTCTACAAAACGTGCCACTGCCGACTAGAGGACAGATCCGAAGAGGGAATGATTATGTATTTTGCGCAGCACATGACGTGACTACGGCACTCGTGGCTGGCGGCACTCGTAGGCGTTGTAGATACGTTACTGTTCCGCACGTGTCTTCCAGCGCAATTTTCTGGTACGGTTGTAGAAGCCCTATGAAGCATAAAAAGATAGCATGGGAAGCAGTTGTCTGCACAACGTGCCACCGCCGACTGGAGGGCAGATCCGAAGAGGGGATGATTATGTATTTTGGGCAGCACGTGACGTCACTACGGCACTCGTGACTGGCGACACTCGTAGGCGTTGTAGATACGATACTCTTCCGCACGTGTCTTCCAGCGCAATTTTCTGGTACGGTTGTAGAAGCCCTATGAAGCACAAATAGATAGCATGGGAAGCAGTTGTCTGCACAACGTGCCACCGCCGACTGGAGGGCAGATCCGAAGAGGGGATGATTATGTATTTTGGGCAGCACGTGACGTCACTACGGCACTCGTGGCTGGCGACACTCGTAGGCGTTGTAGATACGTTACTCTTCCGCACGTTTCTTCCAGCGCAATATCCTAGTATGGCTGTAGAAGCCCTATGAAGCACAAATAAATAGCATGGGAAGCAGATGTCTGCACAACCTGCCACCGCCGACTGGAGGGCAGATCCGAAGAGGGGATGATTATGTGTTTTGGGCAGCACGTGACGTCATTACGGCACTCGTGGCTGGCGGCACTCGAAGGCGTTGTAGATACGTTACTCTTCCGCACGTGTCTTCCAGCGCAATTTCCTGGTACGGTTGTAGAAGCCCTATGAAGCACAAATAAATAGCATGGGAAGCAGTTGTCTGCACAACGTGCCACCGCCGACTGGAGGGCAGTTCCGAAGAGGGGATGATTATGTATTTTGGGCAGCACGTGACGTCAATACTGCACTCGTGGCTGGCGGCACTCGTAGGCGTTATAGATACGTTACTCTTCCGCACGTGTCTTCCAGTGCAATTTCCTCGTACGGTTGTAGAAGCCCTATGAAGCACAAATAAATAGCATGGGAAGCAGTTGTCTGCAGAACGTGCCACCGCCGACTGAAGGGCAGATCCGAAGAGGGAATGATTATGTATTTTGGGCAGCACGTGACGTCACTACGGCACTCGTGGCTGGCGGCACTCGTAGGCGTTGTAGATACGTTACTCTTCCGCACGTGTCTTCCAGCGCAATTTTCTGGTACGGTTGTAGAAGCCCTATGAAGCACAAATAGATAGCATGGGAAGCAGTTGTCTGCACAACGTGCCACCGCCGACTGGAGGGCAGATCCGAAGAGGGGATGATTATGTATTTTGGGCAGCACGTGACGTCACTACGGCACTCGTGGCTGGCGGCACTCGTAGGCGTTGTAGATACGTTACTCTTCCGCACGTGTCTTCCAGCGCAATTTTCTGGTACGGTTGTAGAAGCCCTATGAAGCACAAATAGATAGCATGGGAAGCAGTTGTCTGCACAACGTGCCACCGCCAACTGGACGCAGATCCGAAGAGGGGATGATTATGTATTTTGGGCAGCACGTGACGTCACTACGGCACTCGTGGCTGGCGACACTCGTAGGCGTTGTAGATACGTTACTCTTTCGCACGTGTCTTCCAGCGCAATTTTCTGGTACGGTTGTAGAAGCCCTATGAAGCACAAACAGATAGCATGGGAAGCAGTTGTCTGCACAACGTGCCACCGCCGACTGGAGGGCAGATCCGAAGAGGGGATGATTATGTATTTTGGGCAGCACGTGACGTCACTACGGCACTCGTGGCTGGCGACACTCGTAGGCGTTGTAGATACGTTACTCTTCCGCACGTGTCTTCCAGCGCAATATCCTGGTATGGCTGTAGAAGCCCTATGAAGCACAAATAAATAGCATGGGCAGCAGTTGTCTACAAAACGTGCCACCGCCGACTGGAGGGCAGATCCGAAGAGGGGGTGATTATGTATTTTGGGCAGCACGTGACGTCAATACGGCACTCGTGGCTGGCGGCACTCGTAGGCGTTATAGATACGTTACTCTTCCGCACGTGTCTTCCAGCGCAATTTCCTCGTACTGTTGTAGAAGCCCTATGAAGCACAAATAAATAGCATGGGAAGCAGTTGTCTGCAGAACGTGCCACCGCCGAGTGGAGGGCAGATCCGAAGAGGGAATGATTATGTATTTTGGGCAGCACGTGACGTCACTACGGCACTCGTGGCTGGCGGCATTCGTAGGCGTTGTAGATATGTTACTCTTCCGCACGTGTCTTCCAGCGCAATTTTCTGGTACGGTTGTAGAAGCCCTATGAAGCACAAATAGATAGCATGGGAAGCAGTTGTCCGCACAACGTGCCACCGCCGACTGGAGGGCAGATCCGAAGAGGGGATGATTATGTATTTTGGGCAGCACGTGACGTCACTACGGCACTCGTGGCTGGCGACACTCGTAGGCGTTGTAGACACGTTACTCTTCCGCACGTGTCTTCCAGCGCAATTTCCTGGTACGGTTGTAGAAGCCCTATGAAGCACAAATAAATAGCATGGGAAGCAGTTGTCTGCACAACGTGCCACCGCCGACTGGAGGGCAGTTCCGAAGAGGGGATGATTATGTATTTTGGGCAGCACGTGACGTCAATACGGCACTCGTGGCTGGCGGCACTCGTAGGCGTTATAGATACGTTATTCTTCCGCACGTGTCTTCCAGCGTAATTTCATGGTACGGGTGTAGAAGCCCTATGAAGCACAAATAAATAGCGTGGGAAGCAGTTGTCTGCACAACGTGCCACCGCCGAGTGGAGGGCAGATCCGAAGAGGGGATGATTATGTATTTTGGACAGCACGTGACGTCACTACGGCACTCGTGGCTGGCGGCACTCGTAGGTGTTGCAGATATGTTACTCTTCCGCACGTGTCTTCCAGCGCAATTTCCTGGTACGGTTGTAGAAGCCCTATGAAGCACAAATAAATAGCATGGGCAGCAGTTGTCTACAAAACGTGCCACTGCCGACTAGAGGACAGATCCGAAGAGGGAATGATTATGTATTTTGCGCAGCACATGACGTCACTACGGCACTCGTGGCTGGCGGCACTCGTAGGCGTTGTAGATACGTTACTGTTCCGCACGTGTCTTCCAGCGCAATTTTCTGGTACGGTTGTAGAAGCCCTATGAAGCATAAAAAGATAGCATGGGAAGCAGTTGTCTGCACAACGTGCCACCGCCGACTGGAGGGCAGATCCGAAGAGGGGATGATTATGTATTTTGGGCAGCACGTGACGTCACTACGGCACTCGTGACTGGCGACACTCGTAGGCGTTGTAGATACGATACTCTTCCGCACGTGTCTTCCAGCGCAATTTTCTGGTACGGTTGTAGAAGCCCTATGAAGCACAAATAGACAGCATGGGAAGCAGTTGTCTGCACAACGTGCCACCGCCGACTGGAGGGCAGATCCGAAGAGGGGATGATTATGTATTTTGGGCAGCACGTGACGTCACTACGGCACTCGTGGCTGGCGACACTCGTAGGCGTTGTAGATACGTTACTCTTCCGCACGTTTCTTCCAGCGCAATATCCTAGTATGGCTGTAGAAGCCCTATGAAGCACAAATAAATAGCATGGGAAGCAGATGTCTGCACAACCTGCCACCGCCGACTGGAGGGCAGATCCGAAGAGGGGATGATTATGTGTTTTAGGCAGCACGTGACGTCATTACGGCACTCGTGGCTGGCGGCACTCGAAGGCGTTGTAGATACGTTACTCTTCCGCACGTGTCTTCCAGCGCAATTTCCTGGTACGGTTGTAGAAGCCCTATGAAGCACAAATAAATAGCATGGGAAGCAGTTGTCTGCACAACGTGCCACCGCCGACTGGAGGGCAGTTCCGAAGAGGGGATGATTATGTATTTTGGGCAGCATGTGACGTCAATACGGCACTCGTGGCTGGCGGCACTCGTAGGCGTTATAGATACGTTACTCTTCCGCACGTGTCTTCCAGTGCAATTTCCTCGTACGGTTGTAGAAGCCCTATGAAGCACAAATAAATAGCATGGGAAGCAGTTGTCTGCAGAACGTGCCACCGCCGACTGGAGGGCAGATCCGAAGAGGGAATGATTATGTATTTTGGGCAGCACGTGACGTCACTACGGCACTCGTGGCTGGCGGCACTCGTAGGCGTTGTAGATACGTTACTCTTCCGCACGTGTCTTCCAGCGCAATTTTCTGGTACGGTTGTAGAAGCCCTATGAAGCACAAATAGATAGCATGGGAAGCAGTTGTCTGCACAACGTGCCACCGCCGACTGGAGGGCAGATCCGAAGAGGGGATGATTATGTATTTTGGGCAGCACGTGACGTCACTACGGCACTCGTGGCTGGCGACACTCGTAGGCGTTGTAGATACGTTACTCTTTCGCACGTGTCTTCCAGCGCAATTTTCTGGTACGGTTGTAGAAGCCCTATGAAGCACAAATAGATAGCATGGGAAGCAGTTGTCTGCACAACGTGCCACCGCCGACTGGAGGGCAGATCCGAAGAGGGGATGATTATGTATTTTGGGCAGCACGTGACGTCACTACGGCACTCGTGGCTGGCGACACTCGTAGGCGTTGTAGATACGTTACTCTTCCGCACGTGTCTTCCAGCGCAATATCCTGGTATGGCTGTAGAAGCCCTATGAAGCACAAATAAATAGCATGGGCAGCAGTTGTCTACAAAACGTGCCACCGCCGACTGGAGGGCAGATCCGAAGAGGGGGTGATTATGTATTTTGGGCAGCACGTGACGTCAATACGGCACTCGTGGCTGGCGGCACTCGTAGGCGTTATAGATACGTTACTCTTCCGCACGTGTCTTCCAGCGCAATTTCCTCGTACTGTTGTAGAAGCCCTATGAAGCACAAATAAATAGCATGGGAAGCAGTTGTCTGCAGAACGTGCCACCGCCGAGTGGAGGGCAGATCCGAAGAGGGAATGATTATGTATTTTGGGCAGCACGTGACGTCACTACGGCACTCGTGGCTGGCGGCATTCGTAGGCGTTGTAGATATGTTACTCTTCCGCACGTGTCTTCCAGCGCAATTTTCTGGTACGGTTGTAGAAGCCCTATGAAGCACAAATAGATAGCATGGGAAGCAGTTGTCCGCACAACGTGCCACCGCCGACTGGAGGGCAGATCCGAAGAGGGGATGATTATGTATTTTGGGCAGCACGTGACGTCACTACGGCACTCGTGGCTGGCGACACTCGTAGGCGTTGTAGACACGTTACTCTTCCGCACGTGTATTCCAGCGCAATTTCCTGGTACGGTTGTAGAAGCCCTATGAGGGACAAATAAATAGCATGGGCAGCAGTTGTCTACAAAACGTGCCACCGCCGACTAGAGGGCAGATCCGAAGCGGGAATGATTATGTATTTTGGGCAGCACGTGACGTCACTACGGCACTCGTGGCTGGCGACACTCGTAGGCGTTGTGGATACGTTACTCATCCGCACGTGTCTTCCAGCGCAATTTCCTGGTACGGTTGTAGAAGCCCTATGAAGCACAAATAAATAGCATGGGAAGCAGTTGTTTGCACAACATGCCACCGCCGACTGGAGGGAAGATCCGAAGAGGGGATGATTATGTATTTTGGGCAGCACGTGACGTCACTAAGGCACTCGTGGCTGGCGGCACTCGTAGGTGTTGTAGATACGTTACTCTTCCGCACGTGTCTTCCAGCGCAATTTCCTGGTACGGTTGTAGAAGCCCTATGAAGCACAAATAAATAGCATGGGCAGCAGTTGTCTGCAAAACGTGCCACCGCCGACTGGAGGGAAGATCCGAAGAGGGGATGATTATGTATTTTGGGCTGCCTCGTGACGTCACTACGGCACTCGTGGCTGGCGGCACTCGTAGGCGTTGTAGATACGTTACTCTTCCGCACGTGTCTTCCAGCGCAATTTCCTGGTACGGTTGTAGAAGCCCTATGAAGCACAAATAAATAGCATGGGAAACAGTTGTCTGCACAACGTGCCACCGCCGACTGGAGGGCAGATCCGAAGAGGGGATGATTATGTATTTTGGGCAGCACGTGACGTCACTACGGCACTCGTGGCTGGCGGCACTCGTAGGCGTTATAGATACGTTACTCTTCCGCACGTGTCTTCCATTGCAATCTCCTCGTACGGTTGTAGAAGCCCTATGAAGCACAAATAAATAGCATGGCAAGAAGTTGTCTGCAATATGTGCCACTGCCGACTGGAGGGCAGATCCGAAGAGGGGATGATTATGTATTTTGGGCAGCACGTGACGTCACTACGGCACTCGTGGCTGGCGGCACTCGTAGGCGTTGTAGATACATTACTCTTCCGCATGTGTCTTCCAGCGCAATTTCCTGGTATGGTTGTAGAAGCCCTATGAAGTACAAATAAATGGCATGGGAAGCAGTTGTCTGCACAACGTGCCACCGCCGACTGGAGTGCAGATCCGAAGAGGGGATGATTATGTATTTTGGGCAGCACGTGACGTCACTACGGCACTCGTGGCTGGCGGCACTCGTAGGTGTTGTAGATATGTTACTCTTCCGCACGTGTCTTCCAGCGCAATTTCCTGGTACGCTTGTAAAAGCCCTATGAAGCACAAATAAATAGCATGGGCAGCAGTTGTCTACAAAACGTGCCACCGCCGACTGGAGGGCAGATCCGAAGAGGGGATGATTATGTATTTTGGGCTTCACGTGACGTCACTACGGTACTCGTGGCTGGTGGCACTCGTAGGCGTTATAGATACGTTACTCTTCCGCACGTGTCTTCCAGCGCAATTTCCTCGTACGGTTGTAGAAGCCCTATGAAGCACAAATAAAAAGCATGGCAAGCAGTTGTCTGCACAACGTGCCACTGCCGACTGGAGGGCAGATCCGAAGAGAGGATGATTATGTATTTGGGGCAGCACGTGACGTCACTACGGCACTCGTGGCTGGCGGCACTCGTAGGCGTTGTAGATATGTTACTCTTCCGCACGTGTCTTCCAGCGCAATTTCCTGGTATGGTTGTAGAAGCCCTATGAAGCACAAATAAATAGCATGGGAAGCAGTTGTCTGCAGAACGTGCCACTGCCGACTGGAGGGCAGATCCGAAGAGGGGATGATTATGTATTTTGGGCAGCACGTGACGTCACTACGGCACTCGTGGCTGGCGGCACTCGTAGGTGTTGTAGATACGTTACTCTTCCGCACGTGTCTTCCAGCGCAATTTCCTGGTACGGTTGTAGAAGCCCTATGAAGCACAAATAAATAGCATGGGAAGCAGTTGTCTGCACAACGTGCCACCGCCGACTGGAGGGCAGATCCGAAGAGGGGATGATTATGTATTTTGGGCAGCACGTGACGTCACTACGGCACTCGTGGCTGGCGGCACTCGTAGGTGTTGTAGATACGCTACTCTTCCGCACGTGTCTTCCAGCGCAATTTCCTGGTACGGTTGTAGAAGCCCTATGAAGCACAAATAAATAGCATGGGCAGCAGTTGTCTGCAAAACGTGCCACCGCCGACTGGAGGGCAGATCCGAAGAGGGGATGATTAAGTATTTTGGGCTGCACGTGACGTCACTACGGCACTCGTGGCTGGCGGCACTCGTAGGCGTTATAGATACGTTACTCTTCCGCACGTGTCTTCCAGCGCAATTTCCTCGTACGATTGTAGAAGCCCTATGAAGCAGAAATAAATAGCATGGGTAGCAGTTGTCTGCACAACGCGCCACTGCCAACTGGAGGGCAGATCCGAAGAGGGGATGATTATGTATTTTGGGCAGCACGTGACGTCACTACGGCACTAGTGGCTGGCGGCACTCGTAGGCGTTGTAGATACGTTACTCTTCCGCACGTGTCTTCCAGCGCAATTTCCTGGTATGGTTGCAGAAGCCCTATGAAGCACAAATAAATAGCATGGGAAGCGGTTGTCTGCAGGACGTGCCACTGCCGACTGGAGGGCAGATCCGAAGAGGGGATGATTATGTATTTTGGGCAGCACGTGACGTCACTACGGCACTCGTGGCTGGCGGCACTCGTAGGCGTTGTAGATACGTTACTCTTCCGCACGTGTCTTCCAGCGCAATTTCCTGGTACGGTTGTACAAGCTCTATGAAGCACAAATAGCATGGGCAGCAGTTGTCTACACAACGTGCCACCGCCGACTGGAGGGCTGATCCGAAGAGGGGATGATTATGTATTTTGGGCAGCACGTGACGTCACTACGGCACTCGTGGCTGGCGGCACTCGTAGGCGTTGTAGATACGTTACTCTTCCGCACGTGTCTTCCAGCGCAATTTTCTGGTACGGTTGTAGAAGCCCTATGAAGCACAAATAGATAGCATGGGAAGCAGTTGTCTGCACAACATGCCACCGCCGACTGGAGGGAAGATCCGAAGAGGGGATGATTATGTATTTTGGGCTGCACGTGACGTCACTACGGCACTCGTGGCTGGCAGCACTCGTAGGCGTTGTAGATACGTTACTCTTCCGCACGTGTCTTCCAGCGCAATTTCCTGGTACGGTTGTAGAAGCCCTATGAAGCACAAATAAATAGCATGGGCAGCAGTTGTCTGCAAAACGTGCCACCGCCGACTGGAGGGCAGATCCGAAGAGGGGATGATTATGTATTTTGGGCTGCACGTGACGTCACTACGGCACTCGTGGCTGGCAGCACTCGTAGGCGTTGTAGATACGTTACTCTTCCGCACGTGTCTTCCAGCGCAATTTCCTGGTGCGGTTGTAGAAGCCCTATGAAGCACCAATAAATAGCATGGGAAACAGTTGTCTCCACAACGTGCCACCGCCGACTGGAGGGCAGATCCGAAGAGGGGATGATTATGTATTTTGGGCAGCACGTGACGTCACTACGGCAGTCGTGGCTGGCGGCACTCGTAGGCGTTATAGATACGTTACTCTTCCGCACGTGTCTTCGATTGCAATCTCCTCGTACGGTTGTAGAAGCCCTATGAAGCACAAATAAATAGCATGGGAAGCAGTTGTCTGCACAATGTGCCACTGCCGACTGGAGGGCAGATCCGAAGAGGGGATGATTATGTATTTTGGGCAGCACGTGACGTCACTACGGCACTCGTGGCAGGCGGCACTCGTAGGCGCTGTAGATACATTACTCTTCCGCATGTGTCTTCCAGCGCAATTTCCTGGTATGGTTGTAGAAGCCCTATGAAGTACAAATAAATAGCATGGGAAGCAGTTGTCTGCACAACGTGCCACCGCCGACTGGAGTGCAGATCCGAAGAGGGGATGATTATGTATTTTGGGCAGCACGTGACGTCACTACAGCACTCGTGGCTGGCGGCACTCGTAGGTGTTGTAGATACCTTACTCTTCCGCACGTGTCTTCCAGCGCAATTTCCTGGTATGGTTGTAGAAGCCCTATGAAGCACAAATAAATAGCATGGGCAGCAGTTGTCTACAAAATGTGCCACCGCCGACTGGAGGGCAGATCCGAAGAGGGGATGATTATGTATTTTTGGCTGCACGTGACGTCACTACGGTACTCGTGGCTGGCGGCTCTTCCAGCGCAATTTTCTCGTACGGTTGTCGAAGCCCTATGAAGCACAAATAAAATGCATGGCAAGCAGTTGTCTGCACAACGTGCCACTGCCGACTGGAGGGCAGATTCGAAGAGGGGATGATTATGTATTTTGGGCAGCACGTGACGTCACTACGGCACTCGTGGCTGGCGGCATTCGTAGGCGTTGTAGATATGTTACTCTTGCGCACGTGTCTTCCAGCGCAATTTCCTGGTATGGTTGTAGAAGCCCTATGAAGCACAAATAAAAAGCATGGGAAGCAGTTGTCTGCAGAACGTGCCACTGCCGACTGGAGGGCAGATCCGAAGAGGGGATAATTATGTATTTTGGGCAGCACGTGACGTCACTACGGCACTCGTGGCTGGCGGCACTCGTAGGTGTTGTAGATACGTTACTCTTCCGCACGTGTCTTCCAGCGCAATTTCCTGGTACGGTTGTAGAAGCCCTATGAAGCACAAATAAATAGCATGGGCAGCAGTTGTCTACAAAACGTGCCACCGCCGACTGGAGGGCAGATCCGAAGAGGGGGTGATTATGTATTTTGGGCAGAACGTGACGTCACTACGGCACTCGTGGCTAGCGGCACTCGTAGGCGTTGTAGATACGTTACTCTTCCGCACGTGTCTTCCAGCGCAATTTTCTGGTACGGTTGTAGAAGCCCTATGAAGCACAAATAGATAGCATGGGAAGCAGTTGTCTGCACAACGTGCCACCGCCGACTGGAGGGCAAATCCGAAGGGGGGATGATTATGTATTTTGGGCAGCACGTGACGTCACTACGGCACTCGTGGCTGGCGGCACTCGTAGGCGTTGTAGATACGTTACTCTTCCGCCGTGTCTTCCAGCGCAATTTCCTGGTACGGTTGTAGAAGCCCTATGAAGCACAAATAAATAGCAAGGGAAACAGTTGTCTGCACAACGTGCCACCGCCGACTGGAGGGCAGATCCGAAGAGGGGATGATTATGTATTTTGGGCAGCACGTGACGTCACTACGGTACTCGTGGCTGGCGGCTCTTCCAGCGCAATTTTCTCGTACGGTTGTCGAAGCCCTATGAAGCACAAATAAAATGCATGGCAAGCAGTTGTCTGCACAACGTGCCACTGCCGACTGGAGGGCAGATTCGAAGAGGGGATGATTATGTATTTTGGGCAGCACGTGACGTCACTACGGCACTCGTGGCTGGCGGCACTCGTAGGCGTTGTAGATATGTTACTCTTGCGCACGTGTCTTCGATTGCAATCTCCTCGTACGGTTGTAGAAGCCCTATGAAGCACAAATAAATAGCATGGGAAGCAGTTGTCTGCACAATGTGCCACTGCCGACTGGAGGGCAGATCCGAAGAGGGGATGATTATGTATTTTGGGCAGCACGTGACGTCACTACGGCACTCGTGGCTGGCGGCACTCGTAGGCGTTGTAGATACATTACTCTTCCGCATGTGTCTTCCAGCGCAATTTCCTGGTATATTTGTAGAAGCCCTATGAAGTACAAATAAATAGCATGGTAAGCAGTTGTCTGCACAACGTGCCACCGCCGACTGGAGTGCAGATCCGAAGAGGGGATGATTAAGTATTTTGGGCAGCACGTGACGTCACTACGGCACTCGTGGCTGGCGGCACTCGTAGGTGTTGTAGATACGTTACTCTTCCGCACGTGTCTTCCAGCGCAATTTCCTGGTACGGTTGTAGAAGCCCTATGAAGCACGAATAAATAGCATGGGCAGCAGTTGTCTACAAAATGTGCCACCGCCGACTGGAGGGCAGATCCGAAGAGGGGATGATTGTGTATTTTTGGCTGCACGTGACGTCACTACGGTACTCGTGGCTGGCGGCACTCGTAGGCGTTATAGGTACGTTACTCTTCCGCACGTGTCTTCCAGCGCAATTTCCTCGTACGGTTGTCGAAGCCCTATGAAGCACAAATAAAATGCATGGCAAGCAGTTGTCTGCACAACGTGCCACTGCCGACTGGAGGGCAGATCCGAAGAGGGGATTATTATGTATTTTGGGCAGCACGTGACGTCACTACGGCACTCGTGGCTGGCGGCACTCGTAGGCGTTGTAGATACGTTACTCTTCCGCACGTGTCTTCCAGCGCAATTTCCTGGTACGGTTGTAGAAGCCCTATGAAGCACAAATAGCATGGGCAGCAGTTGTCTACACAACGTGCCACCGCCGACTGGAGGGCAGATCCGAAGAGGGGATGATTGTGTACTTTGGGCAGCACGTGACGTCACTACGACACTAATGGCTGGCGGCACTCGTAGGCGTTGTACATACGTTACTCTTCCGCACGTGTCTTCCAGGCAATTTCCTGGTATGATTGTAGAAGCCCTATGAAGCACAAATAGATAGCATGGGAAGCAGTTGTCTGCACAACCTGCCACCGCCGACTGGAGGGAAGATCCGAAGAGGGGATGATTATGTATTTTGGGCAGCACGTGACGTCACTAAGGCACTCGTGGCTGGCGGCACTCGTAGGTGTTGTAGATACGTTACTCTTCCGCACGTGTCTTCCAGCGCAATTTCCTGGTACGGTTGTAGAAGCCCTATGAAGCACAAATAAATAGCATGGGCAGCAGTTGTCTGCAAAACGTGCCACCGCCGACTGGAGGGAAGATCCGAAGAGGGGATGATTATGTATTTTGGGCTGCCTCGTGACGTCACTACGGCACTCGTGGCTGGCGGCACTCGTAGGCGTTGTAGATACGTTACTCTTCCGCACGTGTCTTCCAGCGCAATTTCCTGGTACGGTTGTAGAAGCCCTATGAAGCACAAATAAATAGCATGGGAAACAGTTGTCTGCACAACGTGCCACCGCCGACTGGAGGGCAGATCCGAAGAGGGGATGATTATGTATTTTGGGCAGCACGTGACGTCACTACGGCACTCGTGGCTGGCGGCACTCGTAGGCGTTATAGATACGTTACTCTTCCGCACGTGTCTTCCATTGCAATCTCCTCGTACGGTTGTAGAAGCCCTATGAAGCACAAATAAATAGCATGGCAAGCAGTTGTCTGCAATATGTGCCACTGCCGACTGGAGGGCAGATCCGAAGAGGGGATGATTATGTATTTTGGGCAGCACGTGACGTCACTACGGCACTCGTGGCTGGCGGCACTCGTAGGCGTTGTAGATACATTACTCTTCCGCATGTGTCTTCCAGCGCAATTTCCTGGTATGGTTGTAGAAGCCCTATGAAGTACAAATAAATGGCATGGGAAGCAGTTGTCTGCACAACGTGCCCCCGCCGACTGGAGTGCAGATCCGAAGAGGGGATGATTATGTATTTTGGGCAGCACGTGACGTCACTACGGCACTCGTGGCTGGCGGCACTCGTAGGTGTTGTAGACATGTTACTCTTCCGCACGTGTCTTCCAGCGCAATTTCCTGGTACGCTTGTATAAGCCCTATGAAGCACAAATAAATAGCATGGGCAGCAGTTGTCTACAAAACGTGCCACCGCCGACTGGAGGGCAGATCCGAAGAGGGGATGATTATGTATTTTGGGCAGCACGTGACGTCACTACGGCACTCGTGGCTGGCGGCACTCGTAGGTGTTGTAGATACGTTACTCTTCCGCACGTGTCTTCCAGCGCAATTTCCTGGTACGGTTGTAGAAGCCCTATGAAGCACAAATAAATAGCATGGGCAGCAGTTGTCTACAAAATGTGCCACCGCCGACTGGAGGGCAGATCCGAAGAGGGGATGATTATGTATTTTGGGCAGCACGTGACGTCACTACGGCACTCGTGGCTGGCGGCACTCGTAGGCGTTGTAGATATGTTACTCTTCCGCACGTGTCTTCCAGCGCAATTTCCTGGTATGGTTGTAGAAGCCCTATGAAGCACAAATAAATAGCATGGGAAGCAGTTGTCTGCAGAACGTGCCACTGCCGACTGGAGGGCAGATCCGAAGAGGGGATGATTATGTATTTTGGGCAGCACGTGACGTCACTACGGCACTCGTGGCTGGCGGCACTCGTAGGTGTTGTAGATACGTTACTCTTCCGCACGTGTCTTCCAGCGCAATTTCCTGGTACGGTTGTAGAAGCCCTATGAAGCACAAATAAATAGCATGGGCAGCAGTTGTCTACAAAACGTGCCACCGCCGACTGGAGGGCAGATCCGAAGAGGGGGTGATTATGTATTTTGGGCAGCACGTGACGTCACTACGGCACTCGTGGCTGGCGGCACTCGTAGGCGTTGTAGATACGTTACTCTTCCGCAAGTGTCCTCCAGCGCAATTTTCTGGTACGGTTGTAGAAGCCCTATGAAGCACAAATAGATAGCATGGGAAGCAGTTGTCTGCACAACGTGCCACCGGCGACTGGAGGGCAGATCCGAAGAGGGGATGATTATGTATTTTGGGCAGCACGTGTTGTCACTACGGAACTCGTGGCTGGCGGCACTCGTAGGCGTTGTAGATACGTTACTCTTCCGCACGTGTCTTCCAGCGCAATTTCCTGGTACGGTTGTAGAAGCCCTATGAAGCACATTTAAATAGCATGGGAAGCAGTGTTCTGCACAACGTGCCACCGCCGACTGGAGGGAAGATCCGAAGAGGGGATGATTATGTATTTTGGGCAGCACGTGACGTCACTACGGCACTCGTGGCTGGCGGCACTCGTAGGTGTTGTAGATACGCTACTCTTCCGCACGTGTCTTCCAGCGCAATTTCCTGGTACGGTTGTAGAAGCCCTATGAAGCACAAATAAATAGCATGGGCAGCAGTTGTCTGCAAAACGTGCCACCGCCGACTGGAGGGCAGATCCGAAGAGGGGATGATTAAGTATTTTGGGCTGCACGTGACGTCACTACGGCACTCGTGGCTGGCGGCACTCGTAGGCGTTATAGATACGTTACTCTTCCGCACGTGTCTTCCAGCGCAATTTCCTCGTACGATTGTAGAAGCCCTATGAAGCAGAAATAAATAGCATGGGTAGCAGTTGTCTGCACAACGCGCCACTGCCAACTGGAGGGCAGATCCGAAGAGGGGATGATTATGTATTTTGGGCAGCACGTGACGTCACTACGGCACTAGTGGCTGGCGGCACTCGTAGGCGTTGTAGATACGTTACTCTTCCGCACGTGTCTTCCAGCGCAATTTCCTGGTATGGTTGCAGAAGCCCTATGAAGCACAAATAAATAGCATGGGAAGCGGTTGTCTGCAGAACGTGCCACTGCCGACTGGAGGGCAGATCCGAAGAGGGGATGATTATGTATTTTGGGCAGCACGTGACGTCACTACGGCACTCGTGGCTGGCGGCACTCGTAGGCGTTGTAGATACGTTACTCTTCCGCACGTGTCTTCCAGCGCAATTTCCTGTTACGGTTGTACAAGCCCTATGAAGCACAAATAGCATGGGCAGCAGTTGTCTACACAACGTGCCACCGCCGACTGGAGGGCTGATCCGAAGAGGGGATGATTATGTATTTCGGGCAGCACGTGACGTCACTACGGCACTCGTGGCTGGCGGCACTCGTAGGCGTTGTAGATACGTTACTCTTCCGCACGTGTCTTCCAGCGCAATTTTCTGGTACGGTTGTAGAAGCCCTATGAAGCACAAATAGATAGCATGGGAAGCAGTTGTCTGCACAACATGCCACCGCCGACTGGAGGGAAGATCCGAAGAGGGGATGATTATGTATTTTGGGCTGCACGTGACGTCACTACGGCACTCGTGGCTGGCAGCACTCGTAGGCGTTGTAGATACGTTACTCTTCCGCACGTGTCTTCCAGCGCAATTTCCTGGTACGGTTGTAGAAGCCCTATAAAGCACAAATAAATAGCATGGGCAGCAGTTGTCTGCAAAACGTGCCACCGCCGACTGGAGGGCAGATCCGAAGAGGGGATGATTATGTATTTTGGGCTGCACGTGACGTCACTACGGCACTCGTGGCTGGCAGCACTCGTAGGCGTTGTAGATACGTTGCTCTTCCGCACGTGTCTTCCAGCGCAATTTCCTGGTGCGGTTGTAGAAGCCCTATGAAGCACCAATAAATAGCATGGGAAACAGTTGTCTGCACAACGTGCCACCGCCGACTGGAGGGCAGATCCGAAGAGGGAATGATTATGTATTTTGGGCAGCACGTGACGTCACTACGGCAGTCGTGGCTGGCGGCACTCGTAGGCGTTATAGATACGTTACTCTTCCGCACGTGTCTTCGATTGCAATCTCCTCGTACGGTTGTAGAAGCCCTATGAAGCACAAATAAATAGCATGGGAAGCAGTTGTCTGCACAATGTGCCACTGCCGACTGGAGGGCAGATCCGAAGAGGGGATGATTATGTATTTTGGGCAGCACGTGACGTCACTACGGCACTCGTGGCAGGCGGCACTCGTAGGCGTTGTAGATACATTACTCTTCCGCATGTGTCTTCCAGCGCAATTTCCTGGTATGGTTGTAGAAGCCCTATGAAGTACAAATAAATAGCATGGGAAGCAGTTGTCTGCACAACGTGCCACCGCCGACTGGAGTGCAGATCCGAAGAGGGGATGATTATGTATTTTGGGCAGCACGTGACGTCACTACGGCACTCGTGGCTGGCGGCACTCGTAGGTGTTGTAGATACCTTACTCTTCCGCACGTGTCTTCCAGCGCAATTTCCTGGTATGGTTGTAGAAGCCCTATGAAGCACAAATAAATAGCATGGGCAGCAGTTGTCTACAAAATGTGCCACCACCGACTGGAGGGCAGATCCGAAGAGGGGATGATTATGTATTTTTGGCTGCACGTGACGTCACTACGGTACTCGTGGCTGGCGGCTCTTCCAGCGCAATTTTCTCGTACGGTTGTCGAAGCCCTATGAAGCACAAATAAAATGCATGGCAAGCAGTTGTCTGCACAACGTGCCACTGCCGACTGGAGGGCAGATTCGAAGAGGGGATGATTATGTATTTTGGGCAGCACGTGACGTCACTACGGCACTCGTGGCTGGCGGCACTCGTAGGCGTTGTAGATATGTTACTCTTGCGCACGTGTCTTCCAGCGCAATTTCCTGGTATGGTTGTAGAAGCCCTATGAAGCACAAATAAATAGCATGGGAAGCAGTTGTCTGCAGAACGTGCCACTGCCGACTGGAGGGCAGATCCGAAGAGGGGATAATTATGTATTTTGGGCAGCACGTGACGTCACTACGGCACTCGTGGCTGGCGGCACTCGTAGGTGTTGTAGATACGTTACTCTTCCGCACGTGTCTTCCAGCGCAATTTCCTGGTACGGTTGTAGAAGCCCTATGAAGCACAAATAAATAGCATGGGCAGCAGTTGTCTACAAAACGTGCCACCGCCGACTGGAGGGCAGATCCGAAGAGGGGGTGATTATGTATTTTGGGCAGAACGTGACGTCACTACGGCACTCGTGGCTAGCGGCACTCGTAGGCGTTGTAGATACGTTACTCTTCCGCACGTGTCTTCCAGCGCAATTTTCTGGTACGGTTGTAGAAGCCCTATGAAGCACAAATAGATAGCATGGGAAGCAGTTGTCTGCACAACGTGCCACCGCCGACTGGAGGGCAAATCCGAAGAGGGGATGATTATGTATTTTGGGCAGCACGTGACGTCACTACGGCACTCGTGGCTGGCGGCACTCGTAGGCGTTGTAGATACGTTACTCTTCCGCACGTGTCTTCCAGCGCAATTTCCTGGTACGGTTGTAGAAGCCCTATGAAGCACAAATAAATAGCAAGGGAAACAGTTGTCTGCACAACGTGCCACCGCCGACTGGAGGGCAGATCCGAAGAGGGGATGATTATGTATTTTGGGCAGCACGTGACGTCACTACGGCAGTCGTGGCTGGCGGCACTCGTAGGCGTTATAGATACGTTACTCTTCCGCACGTGTCTTCGATTGCAATCTCCTCGTACGGTTGTAGAAGCCCTATGAAGCACAAATAAATAGCATGGGAAGCAGTTGTCTGCACAATGTGCCACTGCCGACAGGAGGGCAGATCCGAGGAGGGGATGATTATGTATTTTGGGCAGCACGTGACGTCACTACGGCACTCGTGGCTGGCGGCACTCGTAGGCGTTGTAGATACATTACTCTTCCGCATGTGTCTTCCAGCGCAATTTCCTGGTATATTTGTAGAAGCCCTATGAAGTACAAATAAATAGCATGGTAAGCAGTTGTCTGCACAACGTGCCACCGCCGACTGGAGTGCAGATCCGAAGAGGGGATGATTAAGTATTTTGGGCAGCACGTGACGTCACTACGGCACTCGTGGCTGGCGGCACTCGTAGGTGTTGTAGATACGTTACTCTTCCGCACGTGTCTTCCAGCGCAATTTCCTGGTACGGTTATAGAAGCCCTATGAAGCACAAATAAATAGCATGGGCAGCAGTTGTCTACAAAATGTGCCACCGCCGACTGGAGATCAGATCCGAAGAGGGGATGATTATGTATTTTTGGCTGCACGTGACGTCACTACGGTACTCGTGGCTGGCGGCACTCGTAGGCGTTATAGATACGTTACTCTTCCGCACGTGTCTTCCAGCGCAATTTCCTCGTACGGTTGTCGAAGCCCTATGAAGCACAAATAAAATGCATGGCAAGCAGTTGTCTGCACAACGTGCCACTGCCGACTGGAGGGCAGATCCGAAGAGGGGATTATTATGTATTTTGGGCAGCCCGTGACGTCACTACGGCACTCGTGGCTGGCGGCACTCGTAGGCGTTGTAGATACGTTACTCTTCCGCACGTGTCTTCCAGCGCAATTTCCTGGTACGGTTGTAGAAGCCCTATGAAGCACAAATAGCATGGGCAGCAGTTGTCTACACAACGTGCCACCGCCGACTGGAGGGCAGATCCGAAGAGGGGATGATTGTGTACTTTGGGCAGCACGTGACGTCACTACGACACTAATGGCTGGCGGCACTCGTAGGCGTTGTACATACGTTACTCTTCCGCACGTGTCTTCCAGGCAATTTCCTGGTATGATTGTAGAAGCCCTATGAAGCACAAATAGATAGCATGGGAAGCAGTTGTCTGCACAACCTGCCACCGCCGACTGGAGGGAAGATCCGAAGAGGGGATGATTATGTATTTTGGGCAGCACGTGACGTCACTAAGGCACTCGTGGCTGGCGGCACTCGTAGGTGTTGTAGATACGTTACTCTTCCGCACGTGTCTTCCAGCGCAATTTCCTGGTACGGTTGTAGAAGCCCTATGAAGCACAAATAAATAGCATGGGCAGCAGTTGTCTGCAAAACGTGCCACCGCCGACTGGAGGGAAGATCCGAAGAGGGGATGATTATGTATTTTGGGCTGCCTCGTGACGTCACTACGGCACTCGTGGCTGGCGGCACTCGTAGGCGTTGTAGATACGTTACTCTTCCGCACGTGTCTTCCAGCGCAATTTCCTGGTACGGTTGTAGAAGCCCTATGAAGCACAAATAAATAGCATGGGAAACAGTTGTCTGCACAACGTGCCACCGCCGACTGGAGGGCAGATCCGAAGAGGGGATGATTATGTATTTTGGGCAGCACGTGACGTCACTACGGCACTCGTGGCTGGCGGCACTCGTAGGCGTTATAGATACGTTACTCTTCCGCACGTGTCTTCCATTGCAATCTCCTCGTACGGTTGTAGAAGCCCTATGAAGCACAAATAAATAGCATGGCAAGCAGTTGTCTGCAATATGTGCCACTGCCGACTGGAGGGCAGATCCGAAGAGGGGATGATTATGTATTTTGGGCAGCACGTGACGTCACTACGGCACTCGTGGCTGGCGGCACTCGTAGGCGTTGTAGATACATTACTCTTCCGCATGTGTCTTCCAGCGCAATTTCCTGGTATGGTTGTAGAAGCCCTATGAAGCACAAATAAATAGCATGGGCAGCAGTTGTCTACAAAATGTGCCACCGCCGACTGGAGGGCAGATCCGAAGAGGGGATGATTATGTATTTTGGGCAGCACGTGACGTCACTACGGCACTCGTGGCTGGCGGCACTCGTAGGCGTTGTAGATACGTTACTCTTCCGCAAGTGTCTTCCAGCGCAATTTCCTGGTATGGTTGCAGAAGCCCTATGAAGCACAAATAAATAGCATGGGAAGCGGTTGTCTGCAGAACGTGCCACTGCCGACTGGAGGGCAGATCCGAAGAGGGGATGATTATGTATTTTGGGCAGCACGTGACGTCACTACGGCACTCGTGGCTGGCGGCACTCGTAGGCGTTGTAGATACGTTACTCTTCCGCACGTGTCTTCCAGCGCAATTTTCTGGTACGGTTGTAGAAGCCCTATGAAGCACAAATAGATAGCATGGGAAGCAGTTGTCTGCACAACATTCCACCGCCGACTGGAGGGAAGATCCGAAGAGGGGATGATTATGTATTTTGGGCTGCACGTGACGTCACTACGGCACTCGTGGCTGGCAGCACTCGTAGGCGTTGTAGATACGTTACTCTTCCGCACGTGTCTTCCAGCGCAATTTCCTGGTACGGTTGTAGAAGCCCTATGAAGCACAAATAAATAGCATGGGCAGCAGTTGTCTGCAAAACGTGCCACCGCCGACTGGAGGGCAGATCCGAAGAGGGGATGATTATGTATTTTGGGCTGCACGTGACGTCACTACGGCACTCGTGGCTGGCAGCACTCGTAGGCGTTGTAGGTACGTTACTCTTCCGCACGTGTCTTCCAGCGCAATTTCCTGGTGCGGTTGTAGAAGCCCTATGAAGCACCAATAAATAGCATGGGAAACAGTTGTCTGCACAACGTGCCACCGCCGACTGGAGGGCAGATCCGAAGAGGGGATGATTATGTATTTTGGGCTGCACGTGACGTCACTACGGCAGTCGTGGCTGGCGGCACTCGTAGGCGTTATAGATACGTTACTCTTCCGCACGTGTCTTCGATTGCAATCTCCTCGTACGGTTGTAGAAGCCCTATGAAGCACAAATAAATAGCATGGGAAGCAGTTGTCTGCACAATGTGCCACTGCCGACTGGAGGGCAGATCCGAAGAGGGGATGATTATGTATTTTGGGCAGCACGTGACGTCACTACGGCACTCGTGGCAGGCGGCACTCGTAGGCGTTGTAGATACATTACTCTTCCGCATGTGTCTTCCAGCGCAATTTCCTGGTATGGTTGTAGAAGCCCTATGAAGTACAAATAAATAGCATGGGAAGCAGTTGTCTGCACAACGTGCCACCGCCGACTGGAGTGCAGATCCGAAGAGGGGATGATTACGTATTTTGGGCAGCACGTGACGTCACTACGGCACTCGTGGCTGGCGGCACTCGTAGGTGTTGTAGATACCTTACTCTTCCGCACGTGTCTTCCAGCGCAATTTCCTGGTATGGTTGTAGAAGCCCTATGAAGCACAAATAAATAGCATGGGCAGCAGTTGTCTACAAAATGTGCCACCGCCGACTGGAGGGCAGATCCGAAGAGGGGATGATTATGTATTTTTGGCTGCACGTGACGTCACTACGGTACTCGTGGCTGGCGGCACTCGTAGGCGTTATAGATACGTTACTCTTCCGCACGTGTCTTCCAGCGCAATTTTCTCGTACGGTTGTCGAAGCCCTATGAAGCACAAATAAAATGCATGGCAAGCAGTTGTCTGCACAACGTGCCACTGCCGACTGGAGGGCAGATTCGAAGAGGGGATGATTATGTATTTTGGGCAGCACGTGACGTCACTACGGCACTCGTGGCTGGCGGCACTCGTAGGCGTTGTAGATATGTTACTCTTCCGCACGTGTCTTCCAGCGCAATTTCCTGCTATGGTTGTAGAAGCCCTATGAAGCACAAATAAATAGCAAGGGAAACAGTTTTCTGCACAACGTGCCACCGCCGACTGGAGGGCAGATCCGAAGAGGGGATGATTATGTATTTTGGGCAGCACGTGACGTCACTACGGCACTCGTGGCTGGCGGCACTCGTAGGCGTTGTAGATACATTACTCTTCCGCATGTGTCTTCCAGCGCAATTTCCTGGTATATTTGTAGAAGCCCTATGAAGTACAAATAAATAGCATGGTAAGCAGTTGTCTGCACAACGTGCCACCGCCGACTGGAGTGCAGATCCGAAGAGGGGATGATTAAGTATTTTGGGCAGCACGTGACGTCACTACGGCACTCGTGGCTGGCGGCACTCGTAGGTGTTGTAGATACGTTACTCTTCCGCACGTGTCTTCCAGCGCAATTTCCTGGTACGGTTGTAGAAGCCCTATGAAGCACAAATAAATAGCATGGGCAGCAGTTGTCTACAAAATGTGCCACCGCCGACTGGAGGGCAGATCCGAAGAGGGGATGATTATGTATTTTTGGCTGCACGTGACGTCACTACGGTACTCGTGGCTGGCGGCACTCGTAGGCGTTATAGATACGTTACTCTTCCGCACGTGTCTTCCAGCGCAATTTCCTGGTATGGTTGTAGAAGCCCTATGAAGCACAAATAAATAGCATGGGAAGCAGTTGTCTGCACAACGTGCCACCGCCGACTGGAGGGCAAATCCGAAGAGGGGATGATTATGTATTTTGGGCAGCACGTGACGTCACTACGGCACACGTGGCTGGCGGCACTCGTAGGCGTTGTAGATACGTTACTCTTCCGCACGTGTCTTCCAGCGCAATTTCCTGGTACGGTTGTAGAAGCCCTATGAAGCACAAATAAATAGCAAGGGAAACAGTTGTCTGCACAACGTGCCACCGCCGACTGGAGGGCAGATCCGAAGAGGGGATGATTATGTATTTTGGGCAGCACGTGACGTCACTACGGCAGTCGTGGCTGGCGGCACTCGTAGGCGTTATAGATACGTTACTCTTCCGCACGTGTCTTCGATTGCAATCTCCTCGTACGGTTGTAGAAGCCCTATGAAGCACAAATAAATAGCATGGGAAGCAGTTGTCTGCACAATGTGCCACTGCCGACTGGAGGGCAGATCCGAAGAGGGGATGATTATGTATTTTGGGCAGCACGTGACGTCACTACGGCACTCGTGGCTGGCGGCACTCGTAGGCGTTGTAGATACATTACTCTTCCGCATGTGTCTTCCAGCGCAATTTCCTGGTATATTTGTAGAAGCCCTATGAAGTACAAATAAATAGCATGGTAAGCAGTTGTCTGCACAACGTGCCACCGCCGACTGGAGTGCAGATCCGAAGAGGGGATGATTAAGTATTTTGGGCAGCACGTGACGTCACTACGGCACTCGTGGCTGGCGGCACTCGTAGGTGTTGTAGATACGTTACTCTTCCGCACGTGTCTTCCAGTGCAATTTCCTGGTACGGTTGTAGAAGCCCTATGAAGCACGAATAAATAGCATGGGCAGCAGTTGTCTACAAAATGTGCCACCGCCGACTGGAGGGCAGATCCGAAGAGGGGATGATTATGTATTTTTGGCTGCACGTGACGTCACTACGGTACTCGTGGCTGGCGGCACTCGTAGGCGTTATAGATACGTTACTCTTCCGCACGTGTCTTCCAGCGCAATTTCCTGGTATGGTTGTAGAAGCCCTATGAAGCACAAATAAATAGCATGGGAAGCAGTTGTCTGCACAACGTGCCACCGCCGACTGGAGGGCAAATCCGAAGAGGGGATGATTATGTATTTTGGGCAGCACGTGACGTCACTACGGCACTCGTGGCTGGCGGCACTCGTAAGCGTTGTAGATACGTTACTCTTCCGCACGTGTCTTCCAGCGCAATTTCCTGGTACGGTTGTAGAAGCCCTATGAAGCACATATAAATAGCATGGGAAGCAGTTGTCTGCACAACGTGCCACCGCCGACTGGAGGGAAGATCCGAAGAGGGGATGATTATGTATTTTGGGCAGCACGTGACGTCACTACGGCACTCGTGGCTGGCGGCACTCGTAGGTGTTGTAGATACGTTACTCTTCCGCACGTGTCTTCCAGCGCAATTTCCTGGTACGGTTGTAGAAGCCCTATGAAGCAGAAATAAATAGCATGGGAAGCAGTTGTCTGCACAACGCGCCACTGCCAACTGGAGGGCAGATCCGAAGAGGGGATGATTATGTATTTTGGGCAGCACGTGACGTCACTACGGCACTCGTGGCTGGCGGCACTCGTAGGCGTTATAGATACGTTACTCTTCCGCACGTGTCTTCCAGCGCAATTTCCTCGTACGGTTGCAGAAGCCCTATGAAGCACAAATAAATAGCATGGGAAGCGGTTGTCTGCAGAACGTGCCACTGCCGACTGGAGGGCAGATCCGAAGAGGGGATGATTATGTATTTTGGGCAGCACGTGACGTCACTACGGCACTCGTGGCTGGCGGCACTCGTAGGCGTTGTAGATACGTTACTCTTCCGCACGTGTCTTCCAGCGCAATTTCCTGGTACGGTTGTAGAAGCCCTATGAAGCACAAATAGCATGGGCAGCAGTTGTCTACACAACGTGCCACCGCCGACTGGAGGGCAGATCCGAAGAGGGGATGATTGTGTACTTTGGGCAGCACGTGACGTCACTACGACACTAATGGCTGGCGGCACTCGTAGGCGTTGTACATACGTTACTCTTCCGCACGTGTCTTCCAGGCAATTTCCTGGTATGATTGTAGAAGCCCTATGAAGCACAAATAGATAGCATGGGAAGCAGTTGTCTGCACAACCTGCCACCGCCGACTGGAGGGCAGATCCGAAGAGGGGATGATTATGTATTTTGGGCAGCACGTGACGTCACTACGGCACTCGTGGCTGGCGGCACTCGTAGGCGTTATAGATACGTTGTTCTTCCGCACGTGTCTTCCAGCGCAATTTCCTCGTACATTTGTAGAAGCCCTATGAAGCACAAATAAAAAGCATGGGAAGCAGTTGTCTGCACAACGTGCCACTGCCGACTGGAGGGCAGATCCGAAGAGGGGATGATTATGTATTTTGGGCAGCACGTGATGTCACTACGGCACTCGTGGCTGGCGGCACTCGTAGGCGTTGTAGATACTGTACTCTTCCGCACGTGTCTTCCAGGGCAATTTCCTGGTATGGTTGTAGAAGCCTTATGAAGCACAAATAAATAGCATGGGAAGCAGTTGTCTTCACAACGTGCCACCGCCGACTGGAGGGCAGAACCGAAGAGGGGATGATTATGTATTTTGGGCTGCACGTGACGTCACTACGGCACTCGTGGCTGCCGGCACTCGTAGGCGTTATAGATACGTTACTCTTCCGCACGTGTCTTCCATTGCAATTTCCTCGTACGGTTGTAGAAGCGCTATGAAGCACAAATAGCATGGGAAGCAGTTGTCTGCAGAACGTGCCACTGCCGACTGGAGGGCAGATCCGAAGAGGGGATGATTATGTATTTTGGGCAGCACATGACGTCACTACGGCACTCGTGGCTGGCGGCACTCGTAGGCGTTGTAGATACGTTACTCTTCCGCACGTGTCTTCCAGCGCAATTTCCTGGTATGGTTGTAGAAGCCCTATGAAGCACAAATAGATAGCATGGGAAGCAGTTGTCTGCACAACGTGCCACCGCCGACTGGAGGGCAAATCCGAAGAGGGGATGATTATGTATTTTGGGCAGAACGTGACGTCACTACGGCACTCGTGGCTGGCGGCACTCGTAGGCGTTGTAGATACGTTACTCTTCCGCACGTGTCTTCCAGCGCAATTTCCTGGTACGGTTGTAGAAGCCCTATGAAGCACAAATAAATAGCATGGGCAGCAGTTGTCTAAAAAACGTGCCACCGCCGACTGGAGGGCAGATCCGAAAAGGGGATGATTATGTATTTTGGGCAGAACGTGACGTCACTACGGCACTCGTGGCTGGCGGCACTCGTAGGCGTTGTAGATACGTTACTCTTCCGCACGTGTCTTCCAGCGCAATTTTCTGGTACGGTTGTAGAAGCCCTATGAAGCACAAATAGATAGCATGGGAAGCATTTGTCTGCACAACGTGCCACCGCCGACTGGAGGGCAAATCCGAAGAGGGGATGATTATGTATTTTGGGCAGCACGTGACGTCACTACGGCACTCGTGGCTGGCGGCACTCGTAGGCGTTGTAGATACGTTACTCTTCCGCACGTGTCTTCCAGCGCAATTTCCTGGTACGGTTGTAGAAGCCCTATGAAGCACAAATAAATAGCATGGGAAACAGTTGTCTGCACAACGTGCCACCGCCGACTGGAGGGCAGATCCGAAGAGGGGATGATTATGTATTTTGGGCAGCACGTGACGTCACTACGGCAGTCGTGGCTGGCGGCACTCGTAGGCGTTATAGATACGTTACTCTTCCGCACGTGTCTTCGATTGCAATCTCCTCGTACGGTTGTAGAAGCCCTATGAAGCACAAATAAATAGCATGGGAAGCAGTTGTCTGCACAATGTGCCACTGCCGACTGGAGGGCAGATCCGAAGAGGGGATGATTATGTATTTTGGGCAGCACGTGACGTCACTACGGCACTCGTGGCTGGCGGCACTCGTAGGCGTTGTAGATACATTACTCTTCCGCATGTGTCTTCCAGCGCAATTTCCTGGTATGGTTGTAGAAGCCCTATGAAGTACAAATAAATAGCATGGTAAGCAGTTGTCTGCACAACGTGCCACCGCCGACTGGAGTGCAGATCCGAAGAGGGGATGATTATGTATTTTGGGCAGAACGTGACGTCACTACGGCACTCGTGGCTGGCGGCACTCGTAGGCGTTGTAGATACGTTACTCTTCCGCACGTGTCTTCCAGCGCAATTTTCTGGTACGGTTGTAGAAGCCCTATGAAGCACAAATAGATAGCATGGGAAGCAGTTGTCTGGACAACGTGCCACCGCCGACTGGAGGGCAAATCCGAAGAGGGGATGATTATGTATTTTGGGCAGCACGTGACGTCACTACGGCACTCGTGGCTGGCGGCACTCGTAGGCGTTGTAGATACGTTACTCTTCCGCACGTCTCTTCCAGCGCAATTTCCTGGTACGGTTGTAGAAGCCCTATGAAGCACAAATAAATAGCATGGGAAACAGTTGTCTGCACAACGTGCTACCGCCGACTGGAGGGCAGATCCGAAGAGGGGATGATTATGTATTTTGGGCAGCACGTGACGTCACTACGGCAGTCGTGGCTGGCGGCACTCGTAGGCGTTATAGATACGTTACTCTTCCGCACGTGTCTTCGATTGCAATCTCCGCGTACGGTTGTAGAAGCCCTATGAAGCACAAATAAATAGCATGGGAAGCAGTTGTCTGCACAATGTGCCACTGCCGACTGGAGGGCAGATCCGAAGAGGGGATGATTATGTATTTTGGGCTGCACGTGACGTCACTACGGCACTCGTGGCTGGCGGCACTCGTAGGCGTTGTAGATACATTACTCTTCCGCATGTGTCTTCCAGCGCAATTTCCTGGTATGGTTGTAGAAGCCCTATGAAGTACAAATAAATACCATGGTAAGCAGTTGTCTGCACAACGTGCCACCGCCGACTGGAGTGCAGATCCGAAGAGGGGATGATTATGTATTTTGGGCAGCACGTGACGTCACTACGGCACTCGTGGCTGGCGGCACTCGAAGGTGTTGTAGATACGTTACTCTTCCGCACGTGTCTTCCAGCGCAATTTCCTGGTACGGTTGTAGAAGCCCTATGAAGCATAAATAAATAGCATGGGCAGCAGTTGTCTACAAAATGTGCCACCGCCGAATGGAGGGCAGATCCGAAGAGGGGATGATTATGTATTTTTGGCTGCACGTGACGTCACTACGGTACTCGTGGCTGGCGGCACTCGTAGGCGTTATAGATACGTTACTCTTCCGCACGTGTCTTCCAGCGCAATTTCCTCGTACGGTTGTCGAAGCCCTATGAAGCACAAATAAAATGCAAGGCAAGCAGTTGTCTGCACAACGTGCCACTGCCGACTGGAGGGCAGATCCGAAGAGGGGATGATTATGTATTTTGGGCAGCACGTGACGTCACTACGGCACTCGTGGCTGGCGGCACTCGTAGGCGTTGTAGATATGTTACTCTTCCGCACGTGTCTTCCAGCGCAATTTCCTGGTATGGTTGTAGAAGCCCTATGAAGCACAAATAAATAGCATGGGAAGCAGTTGTCTGCAGAACGTGCCACTGCCGACTGGAGGGCAGATCCGAAGAGGGGATGATTATGTATTTTGGGCAGCACGTGACGTCACTACGGCACTCGTGGCTGGCGGCACTCGTAGGTGTTGTAGATACGTTACTCTTCCGCACGTGTCTTCCAGCGCAATTTCCTGGTACGGTTGTAGAAGCCCTATGAAGCACAAATAAATAGCATGGGCAGCAGTTGTCTACAAAACGTGCCACCGCCGACTGGAGGGCAGATCCGAAGAGGGGGTGATTATGCATTTTGGGCAGCACGTGACGTCACTACGGCACTCGTGGCTGGCGGCACTCGTAGGCGTTGTAGATACGTTACTCTTCCGCACGTGTCTTCCAGCGCAATTTTCTGGTACGGTTGTAGAAGCCCTATGAAGCACAAATAGATAGCATGGGAAGCAGTTGTCTGCACAACGTGCCACTGCCGACTGGAGGGCAAATCCGAAGAGGGGATGATTATGTATTTTGGGCAGCACGTGACGTCACTACGGCACTCGTGGCTGGCGGCACTCGTAGGCGTTGTAGATACGTTGCTCTTCCGCACGTGTCTTCCAGCGCAATTTCCTGGTACGGTTGTAGAAGCCCTATGAAGCACATATAAATAGCATGGGAAGCAGTTGTCTGCACAACGTGCCACCGCCGACTGGAGGGAAGATCCGAAGAGGGGATTATTATGTATTTTGGGCAGCACGTGACGTCACTACGGCACTCGTGGCTGGCGGCACTCGTAGGTGTTGTAGATACGTTACTCTTCCGCACGTGTCTTCCAGCGCAATTTCCTGGTACGGTTGTAGAAGCCCTATGAAGCAGAAATAAATAGCATGGGAAGCAGTTGTCTGCACAACGCGCCACTGCCAACTGGAGGGCAGATCCGAAGAGGGGATGATTATGTATTTTGGGCAGCACGTGACGTCACTACGGCACTAGTGGCTGGCGGCACTCGTAGGCGTTGTAGATACGTTACTCTTCCGCACGTGTCTTCCAGCGCAATTTCCTGGTACGGTTGTAGAAGCGCTATGAAGCACAAATAAATAGCATGGGAAGCAGTTGTCTGCACAACGTGCCACCGCCGACTGGAGGGCAGATCCGAAGAGGGGATGATTATGTATTTTGGGCAGCACGTGACGTCACTACGGCACTCGTGGCTGGCGGCACTCGTAGGCGTTATAGATACGTTACTCTTCCGCACGTGTCTTCCAGCGCAATTTCCTCGTACGGTTGCAGAAGCCCTATGAAGCACAAATAAATAGCATGGGAAGCGGTTGTCTGCAGAACGTGCCACTGCCGACTGGAGGGCAGATCCGAAGAGGGGATGATTATGTATTTTGGGCAGCACGTGACGTCACTACGGCACTCGTGGCTGGCGGCACTCGTAGGCGTTGTAGATACGTTACTCTTCCGCACGTGTCTTCCAGCGCAATTTCCTGGTACGGTTGTAGAAGCCCTATGAAGCACAAATAGCATGGGCAGCAGTTGTCTACACAACGTGCCACCGCCGACTGGAGGGCAGATCCGAAGAGGGGATGATTGTGTACTTTGGGCAGCACGTGATGTCACTACGGCACTCATGGCTGGCGGCACTCGTAGGCGTTGTAGATATGTTACTCTTCCGCACGTGTCTTCCAGCGCAATTTCCTGGTATGGTTGTAGAAGCCCTATGAAGCACAAATAAATAGCATGGGAAGCAGTTGTCTGCAGAACGTGCCACTGCCGACTGGAGGGCAGATCCGAAGAGGGGATGATTATGTATTTTGGGCTGCACGTGACGTCACTACGGCACTCGTGGCTGCCGGCACTCGTAGGCGTTATAGATACGTTACTCTTCCGCACGTGTCTTCCATTGCAATTTCGTCGTACGGTTGTAGAAGCGCTATGAAGCACAAATAAATAGCATGGAAAGCAGTTGTCTGCAGAACGTGCCACTGCCGACTGGAGGGCAGATCCGAAGAGGGGATGATTATGTATTTTGGGCAGCACATGACGTCACTACGGCACTCGTGGCTGGCGGCACTCGTAGGCGTTGTAGATACGTTACTCTTCCGCACGTGTCTTCCAGCGCAATTTCCTGGTATGGTTGTAGAAGCCCTATGAAGCACAAATAAATAGCATGGGAAGCAGTTGTCTGCACAACGTGCCACCGCCGACTGGAGGGCAGATCCGAAGAGATGATGATTATGTATTTTGGGCAGCACGTGACGTCACTACGGCACTCGTGGCTGGCGGCACTCATAGGTGTTGTAGATACGTTACTCTTCCGCACGTGTCTTCCAGCGCAATTTCCTGGTACGGTTGTAGAAGCCCTATGAAGCATAAATAAATAGCATGGGCAGCAGTTGTCTACAAAATGTGCCACCGCCGACTGGAGGGCAGATCCGAAGAGGGGATGATTATGTATTTTTGGCTGCACGTGACGTCACTACGGTACTCGTGGCTGGCGGCACTCGTAGGCGTTATAGATACGTTACTCTTCCGCACGTGTCTTCCAGCGCAATTTCCTCGTACGGTTGTCGAAGCCCTATGAAGCACAAATAAAATGCATGGCAAGCAGTTGTCTGCACAACGTGCCACTGCCGACTGGAGGGCAGATCCGAAGAGGGGATGATTATGTATTTTGGGCAGCACGTGACGTCACTACGGCACTCGTGGCTGGCGGCACTCGTAGGCGTTGTAGATATGTTACTCTTCCGCACGTGTCTTCCAGCGCAATTTCCTGGTATGGTTGTAGAAGCCCTATGAAGCACAAATAAATAGCATGGGAAGCAGTTGTCTGCAGAACGTGCCACTGCCGACTGGAGGGCAGATCCGAAGAGGGGATGATTATGTATTTTGGGCAGCACGTGACGTCACTACGGCACTCGTGGCTGGCGGCACTCGTAGGTGTTGTAGATACGTTACTCTTCCGCACGTGTCTTCCAGCGCAATTTCCTGGTACGGTTGTAGAAGCCCTATGAAGCACAAATAAATAGCATGGGCAGCAGTTGTCTACAAAACGTGCCACCGCCGACTGGAGGGCAGATCCGAAGAGGGGGTGATTATGCATTTTGGGCAGCACGTGACGTCACTACGGCACTCGTGGCTGGCGGCACTCGTAGGCGTTGTAGATACGTTACTCTTCCGCACGTGTCTTCCAGCGCAATTTTCTGGTACGGTTGTAGAAGCCCTATGAAGCACAAATAGATAGCATGGGAAGAAGTTGTCTGCACAACGTGCCACTGCCGACTGGAGGGCAAATCCGAAGAGGGGATGATTATGTATTTTGGGCAGCACGTGACGTCACTACGGCACTCGTGGCTGGCGGCACTCGTAGGCGTTGTAGATACGTTGCTCTTCCGCACGTGTCTTCCAGCGCAATTTCCTGGTACGGTTGTAGAAGCCCTATGAAGCACATATAAATAGCATGGGAAGCAGTTGTCTGCACAACGTGCCACCGCCGACTGGAGGGAAGATCCGAAGAGGGGATGATTATGTATTTTGGGCAGCACGTGACGTCACTACGGCACTCGTGGCTGGCGGCACTCGTAGGTGTTGTAGATACGTTACTCTTCCGCACGTGTCTTCCAGCGCAATTTCCTGGTACGGTTGTAGAAGCCCTATGAAGCAGAAATAAATAGCATGGGAAGCAGTTGTCTGCACAACGCGCCACTGCCAACTGGAGGGCAGATCCGAAGAGGGGATGATTATGTATTTTGGGCAGCACGTGACGTCACTACGGCACTAGTGGCTGGCGGCACTCGTAGGCGTTGTAGATACGTTACTCTTCCGCACGTGTCTTCCAGCGCAATTTCCTGGTACGGTTGTAGAAGCGCTATGAAGCACAAATAAATAGCATGGGAAGCAGTTGTCTGCACAACGTGCCACCGCCGACTGGAGGGCAGATCCGAAGAGGGGATGATTATGTATTTTGGGCAGCACGTGACGTCACTACGGCACTCGTGGCTGGCGGCACTCGTAGGCGTTATAGATACGTTACTCTTCCGCACGTGTCTTCCAGCGCAATTTCCTCGTACGGTTGCAGAAGCCCTATGAAGCACAAATAAATAGCATGGGAAGCGGTTGTCTGCAGAACGTGCCACTGCCGACTGGAGGGCAGATCCGAAGAGGGGATGATTATGTATTTTGGGCAGCACGTGACGTCACTACGGCACTCGTGGCTGGCGGCACTCGTAGGCGTTGTAGATACGTTACTCTTCCGCACGTGTCTTCCAGCGCAATTTCCTGGTACGGTTGTAGAAGCCCTATGAAGCACAAATAGCATGGGCAGCAGTTGTCTACACAACGTGCCACCGCCGACTGGAGGGCAGATCCGAAGAGGGGATGATTGTGTACTTTGGGCAGCACGTGATGTCACTACGGCACTCATGGCTGGCGGCACTCGTAGGCGTTGTAGATATGTTACTCTTCCGCACGTGTCTTCCAGCGCAATTTCCTGGTATGGTTGTAGAAGCCCTATGAAGCACAAATAAATAGCATGGGAAGCAGTTGTCTGCAGAACGTGCCACTGCCGACTGGAGGGCAGATCCGAAGAGGGGATGATTATGTATTTTGGGCTGCACGCGACGTCACTACGGCACTCGTGGCTGCCGGCACTCGTAGGCGTTATAGATACGTTACTCTTCCGCACGTGTCTTCCATTGCAATTTCGTCGTACGGTTGTAGAAGCGCTATGAAGCACAAATAAATAGCATGGAAAGCAGTTGTCTGCAGAACGTGCCACTGCCGACTGGAGGGCAGATCCGAAGAGGGGATGATTATGTATTTTGGGCAGCACATGACGTCACTACGGCACTCGTGGCTGGCGGCACTCGTAGGCGTTGTAGATACGTTACTCTTCCGCACGTGTCTTCCAGCGCAATTTCCTGGTATGGTTGTAGAAGCCCTATGAAGCACAAATAAATAGCATGGGAAGCAGTTGTCTGCACAACGTGCCACTGCCGACTGGAGGGCAGATCCGAAGAGATGATGATTATGTATTTTGGGCAGCACGTGACGTCACTACGGCACTCGTGGCTGGCGGCACTCGTAGGTGTTGTAGATACGTTACTCTTCCGCACGTGTCTTCCAGCGCAATTTCCTGGTACGGTTGTAGAAGCCCTATGAAGCACAAATAAATAGCATGGGCAGCAGTTTTCTAAAAAACGTGCCACCGCCGACTGGAGGGCAGATCCGAAAAGGGGATGATTATGTATTTTGGGCAGCACATGACGTCACTACGGCACTCGTGGCTACCGGCACTCGTAGGCGTTATAGATACGTTACTCTTCCGCACGTGTCTTCCAGCGCAATTTCCTGGTACGGTTGTAGAAGCCCTATGAAGCACAAATAAATAGCATGGGCAGCAGTTTTCTAAAAAACGTGCCACCGCCGACTGGAGGGCAGATCCGAAAAGGGGATGATTATGTATTTTGGGCAGCACGTGACGTCACTACGGCACTCGTGGCTACCGGCACTCGTAGGCGTTATAGATACGTTACTCTTCCGCACGTGTCTTCCAGCGCAATTTCCTGGTACGGTTGTAGAACCCCTATGAACACAAATAAATAGCATGGGCAGTAGTTGTCTGCAAAACGTGCCACCGCCGACTGGAGGGCAGATCCGAAGAGGGGATGATTATGTATTTTGGGCTGCACGTGACGTCACTACGGCACTCGTGGCTGCCGGCACTCGTAGGCGTTATAGATACGTTACTCTTCCGCACGTGTCTTCCATTGCAATTTCGTCGTACGGTTGTAGAAGCGCTATGAAGCACAAATAAATAGCATGGAAAGCAGTTGTCTGCAGAACGTGCCACTGCCGACTGGAGGGCAGATCCGAAGAGGGGATGATTATGTATTTTGGCAGCACATGACGTCACTACGGCACTCGTGGCTGGCGGCACTCGTAGGCGTTGTAGATACGTTACTCTTCCGCACGTGTCTTCCAGCGCAATTTCCTGGTATGGTTGTAGAAGCCCTATGAAGCACAAATAAATAGCATGGGAAGCAGTTGTCTGCACAACGTGCCACCGCCGACTGGAGGGCAGATCCGAAGAGGGGATGATTATGTATTTTGGGCAGCACGTGACGTCACTACGGCACTCGTGGCTACCGGCACTCGTAGGCGTTATAGATACGTTACTC
This sequence comes from Amblyomma maculatum, assembly GCF_055883805.1. Lineage (NCBI taxonomy): Eukaryota > Metazoa > Arthropoda > Arachnida > Ixodida > Ixodidae > Amblyomma > Amblyomma maculatum. The sequence continues at coordinate 12,473,622 of NC_139351.1, read as the reverse complement.
TTCCGCACGTGTCTTCCAGCGCAATTTCCTGGTACGGTTGTAGAACCCCTATGAACACAAATAAATGGCATGGGCAGTAGTTGTCTGCAAAACGTGCCACCGCCGACTGGAGGGCAGATCCGAAGAGGGGATGATTATGTATTTTGGGCAGCACGTGACGTCACTACGGCACTCGTGGCTGGCGGCACTCGTAGGCGTTGTAGATACGTTACTCTTCCGCACGTGTCTTCCAGCGCAATTTGCTGGTACGATTGTAGAAGCCCTATGAAGCACAAATAAATAGCATGGGAACCAGTTGTCTGCACAACGTGCCACCACCGACTGGAGGGCGGATCCGAAGAGGGGATGATTATGTATTTTGGGCAGCACGTGACGTCATTACGGCACTCGTGGCTGACGGCACTCATAGGCGTTGTAGATACGTTACTCTTCCGCACGTGTCTTCCACCGCAATTTCCTGGTACGGTTGTAGAAGCCCTATGAAGCACAAATAAATATCATGGGAAGCAGTTGTCTGCACAACGTGCCACCGCCGACTGGATGGCAGATCCGAAGAGGGGATGCTTATGTAGCCTGGGCAGCACGTGACGTCACTACGGCACTCGTGGCTGGCGGCACTCGTAGGCGTTGTAGATACGTTGCTCTTCCGCAAGTGTCTTCCACCGCAATTTCCTGGTACGGTTGTAGAAGCCCTATGAAGCACAAATAAATAGCAAGGGAAGCAGCATAGTTGTCTGCACGTGCCACCGCCGACTGCCGCGATTGCCAATGGCGCAAAACTCCTCCTCTGAAACCAGCTGGCTTTCTGCAGCCCATAGCACCCCCAAAGACCCCTTTTCAGAAAATTGGCATAGACCTCCTCTGCTCTTTTCCGAAGTCGTCCACATGGAAACGGTGGATTGTGGTCGCGACAGCATATTTGACATTGTACGCTGAGACCACGTCACTTGCAAACGGTACTGCTGCTGAAGTCACCGAATTATTTGTCCACAACATTGTCCTACATCATGGCGCTCCTGCAGCTATCATCACTTACCGTGGAGCTGCATTTACGGCCCGCTTCACTCAGTCTGTGCTCAAGCTTACGCATACCAGCCATAGACGTACAACGGCTTATCACCCGCAGACAAATGGCTTGGTGGAACGCCTCAACAGGACCTTGACTGACATGATTTCCATGTATGTGGATGTCGTGCACAAAACATGCGAGAAAATTCTTCTATATGCAACATTCGCGTATAATAGCGCGAATGTTGCAAGAAACAACCCGGTTAACTCCGTTCGATTTAGTCTTCGGCCGACAGGTTTCCACCCCACTGGATGCTATGCTGCCCGTGGACCCCCCTCACAGTGAGAGGGAACTTGACGTCGACGTCGCCACTTATGTTCAGCCCGCGGGAGAAGCGCAGCAACTGGCCAGACACCGCATTCCCCGTCAGCAGCAGATCAATGCTGACCGCTACAACCTTGGACGCCGCAATGTTGCTTACAACCCAGGTGACTATATGTGGGTTAGGACGCCCGTTCGTCACCGCGGGCTGTCCGAAAAGTTACTGCGCCACTACATCGGACCTTACCTTGCTGTCCGCTGCCTCAGCGACGTAACGTATGAGGTTTCACTAGCCACACCTGCTCATTCATCGCACAACAGCAAGCGCAGCGACGTTGTGTATGTGGTGCGAATGAAGCCATATTACGAGTGATCCCCCGATTGGCTTACAGGCTGCATGTAGTCTATTCCGTGATGTCATACGGTGGTGTAACTCCTGAATGCTTTTCCTCCCCCGCCCTTCTGCCTGATGGTAACACCGCATCGAGGCGATGCTCCACAGGCGGGGACAGTGACACGTGCATTAGAAGTGAAGAAGGAGCGCAATCGGTAGAAGTAGAGGACGCTGAAGTGTCGGCCCGTTCGTTCCTGTTGCCCGCGTTCTTGGTTCAGCTCTCTCAGTGCCCTCGTTCAGAGGTTGCATTAACTCTTTAGTGTAACAACTGTTACAATATTTACAGTGAACCATTGAGATCAGGTAAAACCCAATTGATGCAATAAGGCATTTTAGGGACTCTTGAATTCGACGGGACGAAGCCTTATAAAGTAAGAAGTCAAAAATGAAGGCATTTGCACCAAAACCATTCAGTAGAAGATGGAACTTCGTGTTAGTATGAGCACGTCTTATAATACAATTTCTTCTACATCCAGGAAAACGTTGAGCACAGACGCCTTATGTACGTATCTTGGCAATCAACACTAAAACTACTAGCACCAATGTGAATTCTTTTTTTTCCGGGAAGTAGTCCATCTTCGCTCAGTGAAGTCATCGGTTTCATGGGTGCCAGTAGTTTTACTTATTTGAAGGTACGGTCTGTCCCAGCGGGGATTCTTACTGAAGTGGTTTAATGTAGAACATCTGAATATTACCACCCATTCAATTTACCTTTGAAGCGTAAGTCTTCCTTACGTTGGGGGGGGGGAAGGGGGCCTCTGCAATGGTTGAATGTGACATATAGAGCAGGATTCATGTTAAACGCTTTATGAAATAGTATATTGTGAGCGCAACGCGTGAACTTTCACCTCTTTCATCTGTATAGATCCATCATCATTATCATCATCATCGCTGACTGCTGCTCGGAGCGTCGCGCGCTGTGTGCCAGCTGGCTCTGGAATAGAACAGACGTTTTGTGCAAGTGCTGTCTCACAAGTGGCGGAGGTGCGATTCGTATTCCCCACCTCTCGCTTTAGACCCGCCTACCGTTCTCCCTGGAGCTCCGTTCAGGCCTTCGCTTGCGTCCACGGTCCTGAGCTATGGATGAGGGCAACGGTGCTCGCTCACCCCCGGCGTCTCCTCCTCCTACTGCGGCTGCCCCTGCCTGGACTGTCACCAGCCGCCAGCGCGATCCCCAAATCTTTGCTGGCCTTCGCGGTGAAGATGTCGACGACTGGCTCGACAACTACAACAGGGTCAGTGCATTTAACCGCTGGGATGACGCTCATAAACTGCTAAACGTCGTCTTCTACTTGGCTGACGTCGCCAAAACCTGGTTCCTCAATCACGAGGATGACATCGCTGACTGGCCTACATTCACGGACCAGCTAAAGAAAATTTTCGGCACTCCGGCTGGTCGCTCAGAGCAGGCAAAGAAAAAACTTGAAGCTCATCTCCAGCAGCCCGGCGAGTCCTATACGTCGTACATCGAGGACGTTCTGGCCCTTTGTCGCCGTGTCGACGCTGCTATGCCTGAATCTGAGCGTGTTCGCCACTTAATTAAGGGCATCAACACTGCTGCTATCAATGCCTTCGTGTTTAAAAACCCGTCGTCCGTATCTGACATCATATCCACATGTCAACGTCTGGACCAGCTACAGTCCTGCCGCCTCGTGCAAGACCCCAGTGATGGTGGCTCCCTCATAGATGGAAATTTGCGGTCCCTAATCCGCACCATGATCCGGGAGGAGCTCTACGGCCTCACCAACCCCTCTGCAGTATCTCCAACTCTTCCGCCAGCAACGGTGAATTTGCGCAGCATCATCAAAGATGAACTGACGAATTTCAACTGCACTGTGGCACCTGCCCCACCTCCCATTGCCTCCCAACCTCCCTCGCCGCCTCCCAACGCCCCCCAACATTCCTTGCCACCCTATGCCGAGATTACTTCACGGCAACCCACTCCGCCTTCCCCGACTTGTTCGGCACCCGTGTGCGGTCACGTCGCGGCAATGGCACCATATCCTACAGTGCATCGTCCTGTTACAGCCTGGCGCCCCTCCCGCCCTGTGTGCTACTATTGTGGGATACGTGGCCACATTGCCCGTGTCTGTCGCCGCCGCCAACAAGACGAGCAACGGGGTTATGCTCCCTTTGAACGTGCCCGCGTGCGCCAGCCTGATGATTCTGCACTGCCCTACTCAGACTTTTACCGGCGTTCTTCCTCTCCTCCGAATTCCACCAATGTTTCACGGCCCTCGCGTCCTTCCCGACGCCGATCCCCTTCGCCTTTTCGCCGCACGTCACCGCTTCGTCTTGCCTCGCAACCCTTCCAACCTATAACGGAAAACTAACCGAAGCAGTTTTTGGAGGGAAAGCTGCTTCGAGTTCGAAATCTACAATTCCTCCTGGGCGACCGTCGAATATGTTAGTAGTGATTGTTGAAGGATTGTACGTTGAGGCCCTCATCGACACCGGCGCCGCTTATTCCGTCATGCATTTCTCTCTGTGTTCTCATCTGCGCAAAGTTATAACGCCATACATCGGTTCGCCACTTCGTGGAGCTAATGGAACTCTTATGAAACCCACCGGCCAATGCACAGCACGTGTCCTCATCGATAACCAGCGGCATCATATCGAATTTATTGTGCTCCCCACGTGCGTTCATCTCATGATCTTGGGGTGGGATTTCTTATCGTCGGCGTTCGCCCTCATCTCTTGCCGTGAGCGCCTTATTCATCTTGCGGACCCCGATACATTACCGACTTCTGATTGTTCACCACCACACGTGTTCGCAGCAGTTGATTTCGTTTTGCCCCCAGGACGCGAGCAGCTGATCATCGTGGCATTGGACTACCCTCTCGATGGCGAAGCCTTCGTTATGCCCGCTCCTCGGTGGACCTCCGACGGCCTAGCTCTTGCCTCGTGCCTCACCTCCTTCACCCGCGGTTGCGCGGTCGTTGCGGCCCTTAATACAACTCTCCAGCCGTTCTTACTGCCCAGAGGAGCCACAGTTGGGTTTATTTTTGACTGCGATCCCGTTCCCCTCAACACACTTTCCAGCGCACCACCGCCTCCTGCCAAGCCTCAATTTCCGACATCCTCTGCGCTCGCAGCCGCCATCAGCCCTGACCTTACATCCGAGCAGTCCACAGCTCTGCTAGACGTCCTCCTGCGGCACCGAGAGTCTTTTGATGTGTGCGCCTCAGCGTTGGGGAAGACCTCCGTCACCTCTCATCGCATAGAGACGGACGGCTCTGCTATTGTTCGACGAAGGCCGTATCGCGTTTCAGCAGCAGAACGCAAAATCATTGAGGAGCAAGTTGCTGACATGCTTGCTCGAAATGTCATCCGACCATCCACGAGCTCTTGCTCCTCACCTGTGGTCCTCGTTCGCAAAAAAGATGGCTCAGTCCGCTTCTGCGTGGATTACCGGGCACTTAACAAGATCACGCGCAAGGATGTTTACCCTTTGCCTCGTATTGATGACGCATTAGACTGTCTTCAAGGCGCTGAGTATTTCTCCAGTCTCGATCTCCGCTCGGGATACTGGCAAATTCCTATGCACGATGCAGACAAGGATAAGACTGCCTTTTCTACCCCCGACGGTCTCTACGAATTTAACGTGATGCCTTTCGGACTCTGCAATGCGCCGGCCACCTTTGAGCGCATGATTGATACCGTGCTTCGCGGCATGAAATGGAAAACATGCCTATGTTATCTCGACGACATCATTGTCTTCTCGTCAAACTTCACTCAGCACTTGCAGCGTCTCACTGATGTCCTCACGTCCCTTGCCCAGGCGGGGCTTCAGCTGAATACCAAGAAGTGCCATTTTGCCAGTAAGACCATCAAAGTACTCGGCCATGTCGTCAGTAAGGCAGGAATCCAACCTGATCCCGAAAAAATTACGGCTGTCGTTAATTTTCCTCGGCCCCAACGTCAGAAAGATCTTCGCAGCTTCCTTGGCTTAGCCTCCTACTTCCGCCGTTTTATTCGGAACTTTGCAACAATTGCTGCCCCGCTACACAAGCTCGTGTCTTCCCAAGTGGTTTACACCTGGTCCACTGAATGTGAAGACGCCTTCAAAGCTCTCAAGCAGGCACTCACTTCCACCCCTGTGCTTCGCCATTTTGACGCTGACGCGCCCACCGTACTTCACACAGACGCCAGTGGCCACGGTATTGGCGCGGTTCTCTTGCAACGCAACGCAGTGTCTGAAGAGCAAGTCGTCGCATACGCCAGTCGTACACTTACTGCAGCTGAGCGTAATTATACTATTACCGAGCAAGAGTGCCTCGCTGTTGTTTGGTCGGTTCAAAAATTTCGACCTTATTTGTATGGCCGCCACTTCACCATTGTCACAGACCATCACGCACTCTGTTGGCTGTCATCGCTGAAGAACTTATCGGGTCGACTGGGTCGCTGGGTACTACGTCTTCGAGAATACACCTTCACCATCACTTATAAATCTGGGCGAAAACACCTCGACGCTGACGCCCTCTCCCGCTGCCCATTGCTACCTACTGACGCGGCCCCACATACGGTCTCCTCTCCCTGCTGCCATCCGAGTCAGCCTTCTTCTGGCCACCTGAATGTTGCACCCATCACTATAGCTCCACTCGACAACAATGCTGATTTCTCGTCCCTGCAGCTGACTGACCCTTACTGCCGCACAATCATCGCTCGCCTCCGTGGAGAATCAGTTGTCCCAAACAGTCGCTTGCGCCGTCAGCTTCGTCGGTTCCGATTTCACCATGGAACACTTTACCGCGACGTTTATCACCCTACGGGTCAACGCTGGGTACCCGTTGCCCCTCGCTCCCTTCGTTTTAAAATTATGGAGGCTTACCACGACGACCCCACTGCTGGACATTTAGGCCACTTTAAAACTTACGACCGTATCAAGAGCCGCTACTTCTGGCCTGGGCTTTCTGCCAGCGTCGCCAAATACATTTCATCATGTCCGTCTTGCCAGCATCGCAAGCGTTCAACATCCCCTCCTGCTGGCCTACTGCAACCTCTACCTTGCCCATCTGTGCCTTTTGACACGGTCGCCATTGACTTATTTGGTCCTCTCCCTTTGACGTCACACGGCAACCGTTTTGTTGTCACTGCCATCGACCATCTAACGCGGTACGCTGAAACCGCACCTCTTCGCTCCGGTGCCGCCTCTGAAGTCGCCGATTTTTTCCTGCGTGCGATAGTTTTGCGTCATGGTGCTCCTCGTATTCTCATTAGCGACCGTGGAAAGACATTTCTTTCTCAAGTCCTTGAGGAAGTACTGCGCGCAGCCAACACCGTCCATAAGACTTCTTCTAGCTACCATCCTCAGACCAACGGACTCATCGAGCGGTTTCATCGCACTTTGTCCGACATGATATCCATGTATATCGCTCCTGATCACCGGAACTGGGACAACGTTTTACCTTTCGTCACCTACGCCTACAATTCCGCTGTTCAGCGCACTACTGGTTATAGCCCTTTCTTTTTAGTTTATGGCCGTCAACCATCGACAGTACTGGACACTACTTTCTTCTCTGCTCCCTCTACGTCTGAATCTCTGGGCGAAGAGTTTGCCACTCGTATGGCCCAGTGTCGCCAACTTGCCCGTTTGAACACTGAAGATGCTCAACAGCAACGCAAAGCCCTGTATGATCAACGCCATCGAACTCCCTGCTTTTACCCCGGTGATGAAGTTCTCCTGTGGACACCAATCCGCATTCCTGGCCTATGTGAGAAGTTTCTCCATCGTTACATTGGCCCTTATACAGTACTCCAACAAACGTCTCCGGTGAACTATCGCGTTATTCCCTCGCACACCGTCGCAGATCGACGTCGTCGCTCCGAAGAGATCGTCCACGCCTCGCGCATGAAGCCCTATGCCCGTCGTCCCTCATCCCTGTAATCAGCGACCAGGGTGGCCGCTCTTTTGTCGGGGGGATTTGTGTGAGCGCAACGCGTGAACTTTCACCTCTTTCATCTGTATAGATCCATCATCATTATCATCATCATCGCTGACTGCTGCTCGGAGCGTCGCGCGCTGTGTGCCAGCTGGCTCTGGAATAGAACAGACGTTTTGTGCAAGTGCTGTCTCACAATATTTAAAATCTAGAGTCGTTGCAAAGTTGCACGGCTTGCTAGTGGAGATAGATCTGCTGGGATAAACTGGTGTGTGTGGGAGTGTGTTTGCGGTATTTATTATATATAAAGAAAACTTCTTTTAGTTGCCGAGACTAGAGTATAATTGTTTCATGTTTGCGGAAGGGAACCAAATCATACTTTGGTATTATAGAATTTGTGACACATGAGCCTTGTAAACCAGCAGCTTCGTTTTGGAAGTGAAAAATACAAGTAGCGCTTGTCAAAAAAGAAACAAAAAAACGGGATTATTGATTTTTACTTATATTTTGCGCATGTGTCTTCGATCCAATTGCTGGTGAGATAACGGCACCTAGGAAATTCTTTTCCGCAGCGACCTCCAGAATAACGTTTCCAATAATATTTTTGAAGCACTAATCCAGAGCCATATTGAGTCTGAAAGCAGTCTTTACTTTCTTGCTTGTGGAGTAGCTGCATAGAAACGTTACAACGGTTAGCCGAGCATGTTCGTGACATTTTAAACTGTAACGTGACCGCTGAGCTTGACCTATTGTGCCCCAGAGCCAACAACCCAAAACGGGCCACGCCTGGACTTTATCTTCGCAAAACAGATTTTGTAAGTGTTATTGTATGACGTCACGGCTAAGTACCACATCGATCAAATTATTGCATTCGTCAACCTCAAAACACCAGAAAAGCAATCGATAAAAGTAGAGATTGTGTTGCTGAGAAACGTATGTGTTGTTTTGCTGACTACCACAAATCTAGGCGACGGAAGATGGAATCGCTGGAAGCATCTCTTCCGCACAATACTATTTAAGCTTCTTTTTATATGCATTTTTTGTATTATGTTGGGGCATCTATAGTTAATGTGAACTGAGCAGTAGCATCGGGTAGTGCACTCATCGAGAATGGTTTCGGCGAAGAATGCAACTGTGCTGCAAACTTTATGCAGGAATGCGACATTGTGCAGAGTGCGCGCGTTTGGAATTTCAAGACTGCAGGTCAGGCGGGAGTATCGAGTAGAATACGTGGTTGTGACCAAGGTTTCTTCAATTATGTCGTTAACGCGTTTACCAGCTATGCATGTAGAGGAGTGTAGTGCATCGCTACTAACATTATTTTCCTGTTCCAACGAGCATTAGAGCAATCGGAAGCCCAGTGGTGCGTCGTTGACGCGATATCCTAGGGTCGCACACCATGCAGGTTACGAACTGTGCATCGCTGTTTGTACACTGAAATGCACTAGCGTTGTTTTTTTTTTCGAGGTGTTACACACATAATAAATCCGCAAGATTTTTTTTTTATTTTTGATTTTGTAAATAGGGATATGGTGTTTTTGATATGATTCCAAGGTGTCGGTAATAACCAGATCTGCGTGCAGAAGGTTTCTTAGACAAATGGGTGTTTTTAAATTATTCGTGGTTTGTCTCTCGCTTTCTTTTCTCGTTCCTTAACTAACATGTAAGCATGATAACGAGAAAATTCTATTGTTATTTTCGTTTTTAGAGAGGTCGGTGTGGGGGGCAAACAGTTGTACATGGTATTTTTGTTGCGGTCAGTCCTAGGCTATATTTCTGAATTTAGCGATAATTGTTGAACTTATGTGCAAATAGAAAGGAAATATTGACATTTTTAATTTTCGCCGTTTCTTTCCTTACTGCAACGCAATAACATCGGTTGTGCTTCTCAGGCACAAAACAGGGGGAGCAAAATTACTATAATTTAAAGCAAACATTTCAAGCCACCTAGGCGGCATTGTTAAAACTGCAGCTGAGAATGCAAACGCCTTTGTTTGATATGAGCGACCATACAAAGATTTCTCAACGCTTCTCAACTACCTGTAGGCAAGCGAAATTCTGTTAGTTTCGTTTCCTTGCGTGACTGCCTAATTGTGCTTATACATGGTCTGCATACATGGTATTGAGATGTATCTTATAAATAAATGTGCCTTCGATTAATTCAGATTATGTTTTGCCGGTTGACTTCAAACCTTGAATCTATTTTTTTGTGTGGTGAGCTACAGCAATAAAATCCGAGGGGTAAAAAACGGCATGACACACATCACGCTATCATTAGCTGCAGTACAAAATCGCGCCACTATTCAAACATGTCTCACAGACATAAAAGGAGAAAACAAACATTCACTCAGAGTGAAATAAATACATTTCTGCTTTTAAGAGACTAATAGACAGCGTGATTCAAAAGGCGTTTCTTAATTTTTTTATCTTCTCCCCTTCCGTAACTTCATCGATGTGCATGTCCTCACTACTTTGCAAAGAAAACACGCAAAAAGAAAAAATTACAAATTTCATACTTGTGAGCCAATCGCCTATACGTATTTCTGATTACAGTTTTCTGATCAGATCCTACCACTGCAGAAACAAGCAGTTCGCTTAATAGGCGTTCTGATCAGATAACGCAACTGCACCGATAAAACCCGCATTGTTTGGTTTGATTTGGTTTTGGGGTTTAACGTCCCAAAGTGACTCTTGAAATGAGATAGGCCGGGCGCCTAGCATTTTGCCTACCAGCCGCAGAGGCCGGGATTCCCTTGAACCCTAACTGAGTGTGCGCAGTTGGTGCGCTGTGAGCCATGGCTGTCGCGCGGTCAGTTAAATTTAACGAGTCTGAACATGGAACGCCTGCAGCACATTATTTATGCTCCTCGGCTCCTTGTTTTTCGATCTGTTTATGCGGATTTTAGACCCGAGACGGGGGGGGGGGGGGAGGGACGTATTTGCACTCGAAACACTCAGTGAAGGTGTTCGACACCTGTTCGCAACAATGTTCTTTTTGGCTCGCCGTTTGATTTCAAGCCTTTCAAGGATCCATAGTTTGTGACGGAATAAGCATAATCGACGCTCAAGGCTTAACACGACCACGGCTGCTCCCGAGCCACACGTGGGCGGTGTTGCCGCCACAACGAATCGAGAAGTTGTGACCTTCAAGATTTTACGTCTGGCGACATTCACTTCGGTGCACGAGCAGATGGACTCTGCGCCGTACTTCGCGTCCAGCCGAACGCTGACTCCGACGCCACAAGCTACAGTGCCCTTTGATTACCCGTCATTGCCGACAGTGCTCGAAAAAATGACCGCTGCCTCTCTGACCCTCTACAAGTCCTCCTCTCAAGGTAAAAACAGCTACAGGATGCAGAATGGCTTTGACGTATTGCAAAAGTCAAATGTCCCCGCAACGCGTGCACACAGAACAGGTGAGTGGTCCTCATTTCACGGCTCTCAAACTTCATGTCACGAACATCTCGAAACTGGCCATTACCAACGCCATAGAGGAAAGTGCTCCGGCTCAGTACTTCGTAGTTATGGCCTCTCGCCGCTTTGATTCTGCTGCGAACTGCACCGCATCACCGTTACGGACGCTCAACATTTCAAGAAGCTTTGCACATTGAACCGCTTAGTCGCGAGAACGCGGAATTCCGTCCAAGCGTTCGATGTGGACACGTCCCCACTGAGGCAGCCTGCGGTTGTCAGCACGAGAGGTGTGAACCTCACAATGGACTGTATCATAGCACATCTGCGCTACGAGACAGCTGAAATCACAGCTCGGCAAGACAAATTTGCTACGTCTGACCTCTGCATCCGACACATTACTTTCTCGGCTAGTATTTAACTACAATATTACACGAGGCCGTGAATACTGTCGGCACCTAGTCGAATGTTATATCTGTCATTTCATCAGCCATGTAGCCAAACGTTGCTCGTTTCCCGCCGTTTGTCATGATTGCGGTAAGAGCCTGCACCCCGAGAACCATATCTGGAAATAGTTCCCTCATTGCGTAGCCTGCGGAGCTTCCACGCATATCGCCCTGAGGGCCCAGTGTCCTGCTCGTGCTTACGCAAAGCCTGTCGACAAATCGGCACTTAGGGAGTCAAATGATTCGAATATGCATCAGGTAACATCCTGACTAGCTTCCTTCAAACATGTATCATATGCTGAAAAGATCTCTTTTCCAGGTTTAGCCCAGGTCATTGAGAACCTCAGAGTTGAAATATCTGAACTACGCCGTGAAAATTATTGTCTCCTGGAGATAATAACAAAGGACACCTGAGCGCGCTCCCAGACTCCGCAACACAGCCGCTCACAAAAGGGCCGAAAAAAGCCGCTCGAGTACCCGCCGGCCGCAACTGGTCACAGCGTCTGATTCCGCCTACACACAAATGATTGGTGTAATCCGACAAGAATGCGCCCAGAAGACACAGAAGCTGTAAGAAACTCTCCTTAAGAATTTTGACGCAGCTCTGGCTGTTTCCCTCCACGCGGAGCCATTTTCAAACAATGTTTGAGGAGTTCTAACGTACCACGTTTCTAGACAACAGTAAGCGCCGGAAATATGAGACACCTTCATAAAAACTCTGGCTCATAAGGTTCATTGGAACTGTAGAAGCGGCAATCAGGACTCCCACCCTTCGTACCTTTGTGCCTCACCTCCGTCCTCTTTTTCATGCACCTTCAAGAAACGCGCGGACCTTGTTACATTCCTGGTCACAGCACTTACCAGACACCTACTTTCCAACATAAAAACGGCCGTTCAGATGGACAGGCGATCCTCTTAATCCAAAAGGATTGTCCCTCCACTCAGCTCTCGCTTCAAACACTTTGCTCTTCCATTTTGGAGATTTTGGAGCAAAAACGTAGTTGTGGTTCAACTCTGGTTAACCCTACTTGAATTGCGATAGCAACGGCGGAAGGTTCTTTTGCCTGTAAAATACTCCCCTATCACGCCCTGTCAGTGTAAGGTGCTACATTATCGGCGACCCTTAAGCTCATACTTCAAAAGCATGACGCGAGAGCGTAAGCTACCAGCCCACATATAAATGAGAAAGACTCAACGCTGCTGAATCGAATATGGAGCGAAAGCATTACCTCCTGCTGGCCGAGCGTTCATGTTTTTCTTATTCTTCTTCGTGGCTCGTCAAGGTCAAACGTGGCGCTTCCCGGGATGACGCGACGGGCCGAAATCTGGCGCATTATTTTTATCGCAATAAAATCTCCAACCCCCTTCCCCCCTGGTCCAAAACCTTTCATCGTGGTATCGGCCTATTTTCAGCCAGATAACGTATAGGTTATCTGTACCTAGCTCCTTGACCTTGAAAACGCAGCGAACCCGTATCCAATTCTTATCGGCGGGAATGATAACACATGTCACGCAGCCAGGAGCTCATCTGAGCCTAATCAACGTGGTAAGCACCTATATGACGCTCTCGATCAAACTCTTTTTACCTTATGAAAGAACCTAACACAACGACCTGTATCGGTCTCCACCCCCCTTAGCGGACACCACACTAAGACTTGCATTGTCATCACCGCGTCTCCTTCGACGCAACGAAGTCCATTCTAATTCGTGAGGTAGTGATCACTTGCCCATCTTACTAACCCTCAATCGTAAAGACCTTCGCGTAGGGAGAGCACGCTCGTTTTTCAATTGGGTCAAATTTCGAGCCAATACTGCGACCACCTTCTCGGACATTGACTCCTTCCTGCCTGTTCTGCGAGAGGCCCGCACTCAAGCTACTTCACACTTGGCATGAATGCTCACCTAGCTAACCTTTGGCGCCGCGCACATCACCTCACGCAACGTTTTCATACTCGCGCAAAACGTCACAAAGATCTCGTATTTGATGACAATTCAAGCTTATCCGGGCATACCAGCTTCACCTGCAAAGTGAGACTTGGCACTCTACATGCAACCGTCTTGCACAAGTACCGGGCCTATCACACCTTTGGCGCATCGTTCGTAGCCTAAATGGCAAGGCACGCGGGACCCCACCTCTAGCCGAGCTCCTTCTCAATGGCAATCCGGCTGATATTGAAGATGAAGTTGTTGTTGTTGTTGTTCTCCTCTAATGTGATGGCACATACCCACACAGGGGGATCGGCGAAGAATTGGGGTGCAGAGATATTAGATTTTGAGATGTATAACTACATCGGAAAAAAAAAATAAATGCTAGGGAATAGAATAGGAAATGTAAATATGATATACCAAAATATATAAGAGTAAATTCTAACACACGCAGTAAGAGAATAGTAAGATTTATATGTACAGATTAAAACTTCAAAGCATATTAGCCAGGTAGACGTTTTGTTTCTATTAAGAAGTTTTGAATGGCGTTGAAAACATACCTGTGGCTGTACCCAAGCATGGTGGCATCGAACGATAATAAAATTTGGCTGCTCAAATTAAGACCCAGCTGTTGTAACGGCTTCTCTAAGTACCGCTTTCTCATCATGGTAAAACGGCGGCAAAATATCAAGAAATGGTCTATTGTTTCCGGTTCCCCGCAGAATGAGCAGACAGGAGAAAGCGCCAAACCAGACCTGTGCATATAGAAATTTAGGGGCGGAATACGACATCATAGCCTTGTTAGAGAGACCTCAGTCTGCCTTGATTGACATGATTTCCTATTCCACGAATACTTGAGGTGCAGTCATCCGAGGATAAAATAGATCCAGACTGCGTGCTTAATAAGGCACGCCGCCGAAATCTTGCTGCTGTTATGTACGCTGTTGCCGGGAGGATGGGCAATACAGGGCCGTTCAGAGAATCTTTGGCTAGTCTGTCTGCAATCTCATTGGCTGTCACATTGCTGTGTCCTGGTACCCACACTATATGTATGAGCCTCAAATGTGAGGGGAGCAATGAAAGAAAGGGGTTTAAAATTTGCGAGTCCATATTCGAAGAAACCGACAAGCACAAAGAATAAGAGTCTGTAATTACAGCCACTGTTGAGTATGTTGTGTCTAGTTTGCGCAGAGCAAGCACCACCGCCAGCAACTCCGCCTGGAAAATTGGAGTAAAATCCAGAAGACGGACTGAAAAAGCCCAGTCTAAAAGCGGACAGTATATTCCAACGCCGGCTTTTTCATTAAATTGAGAAGCATCCGTTGCTATCGTTATGCTAACGGGAAGACTTTGTAAATGATCTTCTAATAATCCATTTAAAATGTGAGGTGCTAAGTGTTTCGCATTATTTGGGAAATGTCATCAAAGGTAATTTGAACCGACGATGCACTTACTTTTGTTGGAAAGATGTTAGAAAGGACTACGTGCAAAGGTTGTAACAGATTTTGCACTAGAATTACCTGCGGGGTATGAAACCGAGGCCATACGACTCCAAAAAAGGAGTCTGGTTCGCAACAAAAAATTGATATGGAGCGGTGGAATTGTGATTCATATATTTTCAGATACGTCTGGACAGTCAAGAATTGTAATCTAGTTATTAACGGTGGTATTCGGGCTTCAAGGTATAATACATTATTAGCCACGAATTTGGGGAGCCCAAGGCATAATCTAAGCGCTTCCCGCTCTAAAAGAACAAGCCGCGAATTTTGTAAGCAGATGAACCAGAAAATAACACAGATCCAAATTCTATAATTGGGCGGACATACATAACATAAATCATTAATAGTGCGTCTCGCCGCATCCCAGACCTTGGACTGCTTAACCTGCGCAATATACCCACAGCACGTGCCCCCTTCGCTGCAACATGTTCGATGTGATCCCTCCATGCCAGATGGTCATCGTAAATCACCCCTAGATATTTCAGACTTAACTTGAGGATTCATTTCCTGCTTAAATGTTAGAGCAAGAGTTACCGGATCCTGAATTTGGAAAACAAGGAACGCGCACTTTTTAACATTTAATTTAAATCTTAAGTCATCTAGCCAATTTTGAAGGATGCTTATTTACGATTGCAGGCGCCTGTTAAGGGATTGAATGTCAGGTGCAGCCGTAAAGAATGCGATGTCATCCGCATAGACATACGTGCGGATCTCCTGATGAGTGGGAATTGAACTCATTAAAATGTTAAAGAGCACGGGCGAGAGAACTGCCCCTTGAGGGACACCTCTGGTTTGTTGATATTTGCTAGAATGTACTCCATTCAATGAACAGTAAAATTGTGTGTTTTGTAGGAATGCAGATATTTAATCAATTAAGTATTGTGGAAAACATAGCGATTCTAATCTGTGCAATAAAATTCGGGGCTCTACACTATCATAAGCCTTCTCTATATCTAGAGTCACCAATTTAGCATGCATTTTTTTGCGCTGCGCAAGAAGAATTCGACTCTCAAGGTCGGTATGTGCATTCCATATTGAAAATTTTGCTCGAAATCCGATTTGACAGGGACTAAGAATATGGTTTTGTTCGACAAACTCGGTAACACGTTTGAGTACGACCCTTTCAATTAATTTTACCAAGTTTGATGTTAAAGATATTGGTCTGATATTTTCCAAAGTATAGCCACCACCATTGTGTTTCCGTAAAGGAATCACTTTGGCTAGTTTCCAGTCACCAGGTATCCAAGAATGAATAATTGAATAATTTACCAATTCTAACAAGGAATTTGGAGACACTTCAAAGAGGATTTTTAACATTTTTGACGTTACTCCGTCAGGGCCAGGCGCAGCAGTTGGCAACGTCATTATAATCGAAGAAAGCTGAGAAAAAGTAATTTTAGGAACATCCTTAACCGTATATACTGGGCCTACTAACGTAGGGTATTTGGGAAGTGTTGACAAAAAACGCTTTTCTAAACCTTTAGCGATGTTTTCTACTGTTCTAAGAGCTTCTTGAGGAGTCGAAACACATGAGGGTAAATTTTCTGAGACAGGAATCTTTTTCCGCGATTTTAAAAACCTGAGAAGTGCACGTCGGTTATTAGATTGTGAAAGGTGATTGAAATACTCATTATCATAATTATCTTTCGCTTGTGCGACTGTGCGTTTAAATGCAGCTGCAAAAAATTTATAATCATGCCAATTTTGGGGGCACTGGTTGTGAAGGAGCTTCTTCCATGCAGCCTTTCTTCTTCTATAATCGCGCGAACAATCTGCATTCCACCATTTTGGTGATGCATTGCCTTTAGATGCACGTACTAAAAATTCACACTTCTTACGACAGGATGGAATAGCCTGGCATAATGTTTGCGATTTTAACTCTTCCTTAGACTCAACCACAGACTCAAGAGACGAAATCAAAAATGAGTGAAACTGGTTATAATTTACGTATGATCTCAACTGAGATGTCGGCAGAGTTAAGCGGCAGTTAACCTCAAAAACAATGGGTATATGGTCGCTAGAGGTGCCACCATCAATTGTCGACCAATTTAGTATAGAAACACTAGTGTTGGAAAAAGTTAAATCTATCACAGATTGACTGTGAGCACGTACAAAAGTTGGTAAGCCAGAATTCATGCAGTGAAGGTTATTGTCTGAAAGCCAATCCCACAGACGCTTGCCGCAGGGATCCGTCTTGTAACCCCACGATACATGGTGCGAATTAAAATCTCCAGCCAAAATAACCAAATTTTGACAATTAACTAGTAGGTGGTCTAGCGATCTGGTGTCCTGAACACCATGAGGGAAATAAACATTCGCTAATGTAAACGGACTGAACCCTGGAATTTCAAAATCTAGAGCCAATAATTCTGAATCTAAACTAGAATATTGAAAGGAAATCTTAGCCCTATGACAAAATTTTGAAGAAACTAGAATTAGTAACCCACCACCTCTTGTCTGGCGATCTTGTCGAAATGATAGATAATTTTGTAAGTGAAAATGTTTTTCAGTTGTAAGCCAAGTTTCTTGTAAAACAATTATTACTGGATTATGTTTTAAAGAAAGATAAACTAAATCTGTAGTAGCTGAAAGAAGAGATCTACAATTCCACTGAAGAACTTTTAACTTTCCTATGTTTATGTAATCCGGGCAGCAGCAACAGCCTGCCCCAAAATGTTTTCCTTTGGTTTAGATCCTAGCTGTTGCTTTTTTGATTTTGCTTGTGGGCGAGGTGATGACGGGTTTGACAACGGGGATCCACTGCGTTTTAGAATTCGCGTATCTGTCTCTTCCATATCTGCATCGTGAGCCTCGTCTGACTTGTTGGAATTAAGCATAGGTAATGCGGAAAGAGACTCATTTTGCGAACAAGACATTGCAGCTAATGAGTGCTGCACTGATAGTGAATGTCCAGGTGCCGTAGGAGAAACCATAGCAGTTTGCACAGTCTGAGTATTATTAGCTGCTAGAACATTGGATATGCATTCTGTGACTATTGTCACAATCCTATCCACCATTTTGGTCATGGTTGCTTCCATAGCAGTTATTATGGTTTTAGACATCGTGGAATCTAATGGAGCTCCTGAACGGGCCGACACACCTACATACCCATGAGCTCTGTCTTTAATTTCCTGAATTGCCTCACGCCTCGAGCAACGTTTACGGTCAATAATCTCCAGAATTTTCATTTCATGCGCTCTAGAGGGACATTCCAAAGAATTTGCTGAGTGAAGTTCGCCGCAAAGAGAACATTTGGCAATTTGATCAGAGCATAAGTGTGTTTTATGTGCTTCACCGCATTTGCAACACCGCAAAGTGGATTTGCAACCGCCTGCAGTATGGCCATAACGCCAACAGTTGTTGCACTGCAGAGGCTTTGATGGTAGGTGATCAACTCTGAATATTAAAGGCCACGCTTTAATCTCCGATGGACAGACTGTGCCTGCAAATGTAGCAATAACCGATTCTGTCGGCACACGAACATTATTTACCTCCCGGCTACAGCGATTGACCGCAAAAACGCCTGCCGCGGAAAGAAGGTCAAGGGTTTCTTGTGGACTTAATGAGGAATCTACACCTCGGACTAGACCTCTTGTGCAAGCCAGGTGTGAAGGGATAAAACTGCTTACCTGATGAGAGGCGAAAGAGGGGCATTCTAGCAGGTCCTTTATGCATGATAGTTCTGGCGAACGGCAAAGAATCCCGCCGCGACCAAATTGACGCACCTCGGCTATTCCTTCATAGAAGGAAGTGATTTCCTGAAGGGCAGCTCGAACAGCTCCTGGGTTGTTCATTTTAATGGTGCCCCCATCCTTAGGTACGAGTGCCACAGGGATGTTGCGGACACCGGAGCTCTGAAAAGCTTCCAAGGGCAGATCATCGGTCAGGAGGGAAGCCGACCAAGGGGAGCGCCCTTGGCCGGGGGACTGCGTTGACATTACCTTAAATTGACAATGTCACCGCGTGCGTTAGTCAACAGAGAACAAAAGAAGCACAGGAGAAAGACAAAACCGGGACCAGCAACCCAATACTTAGCCGATCGTCAAGGAGCAAAGGGCGTCGCTGCAAGATGGCGAAAAACGAGGTTGCTGTAGCCCGCTGTAAGATGAAGTTATACGCACCTTTTTATTGCGATAGGAATGCTGCGCCAGGTTTCGGCCCCTCGCGTCGTCCCTGGAAGGGCCACGTTTGACCTTGAACAGCCGCGAAGAAGACAAAGAAGAATAAGAAAAAAGGAAGAGGCAGAAGAAGAAGAACAACGCTCGGTCACCGGCAGCTAATGCTTTCGCTCCACATGCAGTTCAGTAGCACTGAACCCGTCTCATTTATATGTGGGCTGGTAGCTTACGCTCTCACGTCATACTCTTAAGGATCAACTTAAGTGTCCCCAATAATGTAGCACCTTACAGTGATAGGGCAGGATAGAGGAATAATGTAACAGGCAAATGAAGCTTCCGCTGTTGCTATCTGAATTCAACTAGGAATAACCAGAGTTTAATCACAACTAATTTGGCATATCACAGCTTAATGCCTCCAAGGCCAGTTTCCGCTTACCCAGTCAGAAACCCTGACGCAGACATCGATCGCCCATTTTCTAAGGAACAACTGGAAGCAGCCCGCGGAAGCGGTAGAGCTCGCGCCACATCCGGGCATGACCGAGTCAGTTGGCAGGAACTTCGCAATCCCGACTCCGCAGCCCTAGATGCTCTTCTGGACCTCATTAATTCTTACTGGGAGGCCGGAACTGTACCGGATGATCTCAAGCTTTCTCTTATTCACCCTATTCCTGGAACTGGCAAAAACTATCGACTTCCTAGTAATTTGCCTTCAATTGCCCTGACTTCACACCTCTGTACACTCATCGAGTACCTGCTGCATACCCGAATTAGTCACTACATTGAATACGTTAGTCCTGACTTTCGTCTTGCCCAAGCAGGCTGACTGTCTTTAGCTTTTCCGAAGAGTTCTGAATAGAGCTCATCGTAAAGCTCTGCCTGACTATCTCCTGGCTGTCGATATACGCAAGGCCTTTGACAAGTTCGCCATGATGTTATCCAGGAGGAACTCGCCAAACGTTCTCCAAGCACTCGTTTCAATTCGGGATCCGCAATTTCGTTGACATCTGGACCCATTACACTACATGGCAAAGCTCAAGGATGGGTGCCCGAAACCTTTTACTTGGATAGGGGTGCACCCCAGGGCTCCATTGTCGGACACATATTGTTCAACTAGGCCATGACGCGCGTCGCCGAGATTCAGGTACTCTGCAGAAGCGAAATCCGCTATATATGCCGATTATATTAATGGCTGCCTTGAGGCAGCGGATTACGCAAACAAATATTCTATGCAGACTTAACTTCAGGCGGCACTTCTTTGTCTTCAAGATACTCAAACCCAAATTGGTCTCCAATTCACTCCGCATAAAACGGAACTCATTAGTATCGATGGAAAACACAAAACCAAACCCCAATATGCAGATCCATCTTCCCATCGGAGGAAACACGATCACCTCCTCAAATGCGCAAATATGAATCCTTAGCCTGCCCATCAAGAGCTGCAACTGTCCCCAAAAATGGGTTCATCAGCTACAGCGCCACTGGCCAGCCTTGCTCCACACTTTTCACCGACTGAACAACCGATACGGTGGTGCGCGGCAACATGACTGAGAAGCGGTGGTCGTAGAAGTCATCTGTCCTTCTGTCCTCCAACTGTTCTCCAACTGTCAAAAATGGACTTCACTAAGGTCCAACGCCTTCATCACGCAACACTACGCACTATTACTGGTTTACCTAAAAACATTGCTATTGATCGTTTGGCCACTCTTCCACCGCTCTCTAACAGCATTTCCAAGCCACAGACGCGTCACCGAGTATGGATAGAGAACACTGTCCAAGGGTGTCGCCTGCTGGCCTGAAATCAACCGCGCAACGATAACACACCACTCCTATATGCATCTCTTCCCCCTTGGGAGATGCCAGTGGTAACACGCCTAATCGCAGACCTATACACCGCGATTTTTTCATTACCCGGAAGCTCCTCGCTGCCCGTTAACGGCAAGTGCGAATCCTTGATACGATACTGAAGCTTCAATTACTAACAAATTCGCCTCTATGACCTGGGAATGCGATGGCATTCTTTCCCTTTCAAGTGCATATGCGGTCACTTACCTCAAGGTAACCCTCTTCATACTGAACTCCTCGCAGTTTGAAGAGCCTTGTCAGGATTGCGTTGCACCGGAACTGAATCAATATGCATTCTTACCGATTCATATTGTTATGTTACGCAGTCATTGAGACGATAGCAAAGTGCTGGACTAGTGAAAAACGACGACGCTGAAGCTTGGCTCTGATTGTTCTGCGAGTGTATCAAGGAAGAAGAAGAGTGTGTCCCTGACGGCGAACTGCTGCGGCTACGACGGAGTGTGCCTCGTGACAATTTTAGGTCTACAAGAAGATCCTACTTAGAGTTGGCAAAACGCAATTGCTACGGCCATACAGCGTCTCCTTAAACGCCGCTAACTCGCTACCAGAAATTTCAGTGGACCCCATGTCAGTGGACCCCATTCAGTGGACCATTCAGGTTATTCAGTGGACCCCATGTCACACGGACGAATCAGGGGGCAATGCGGCGGCACCCGCCGCCGCCGCCTTGGCAGGTGAGAAGGCCACATTTATTTTCCCACCCCTTGCTTATCCTTACTCGACCGACCCGCCGGGGTGGTGCAGGGGTAAGACGCCCGACTACTGTCCGGAATACCCGGGTTCGAACCCGACCTCAGCTGCTGCGTTTCGATGGAGGCGAAACGAAGAGGTGTCCGCGTGCTGTGCAATTTCAGCGCACGTTAAAGATCCCCAGGTTGTCGAAATTTCCGGACTCCTCTACTACGGCGTCTCTCATAGCATCAGTCGCTTTGGGACGTTAAACCCCACAAACCAAATCAAACCTTACTCGACCTTGGGCGGCAACACTCCCCTTCTCTTGCCCTTATGCACTAAACACGGACCACTCTTCGTAGCCTCAGTCGGCATCGAGTGCAGGTGGCCACATTAGACCCACCGTTTGCGCATAAGACCCATCTCTCCCGATGTCAAGAAGCTTTTTGAATAAGTTCATCGGCCATGCGGCTTACACGCCACGTATTATGGCCCGCCGGCGTCAGTACATAGAGGGAATGATTACGTGCCCCACTGCACGACTCTAACGCGCGGCGGCATATCTCATCTACTCTGGAATTGCCTTGCTCTTTCTATTGGACGCTCCGAAATCGAACCCTACCGCCTGAGCCACCGTTCCCTTCTAGAAACTGACGCTAACACAAAAATGATATTTCGCAAGTATGGCACCCTTAGCCACCTGGTCAGAGCAGAGTACTTAGAGTGACCACCTGTGTAAATACTGAAGATCCTGCATACTCCCCGTTACCCCCATCCATGGCCATGAGCCTTCCTATTTAATAAAGGACTTTGAACTCAACTCTTGGTTTCCTGTTGCCTTATCTTCCATAACTTGTGCAGTTTTATGACATAGCCGTGATTGGCGAGTAAATAGAACGCTTACAAAATCGCATATTTTTTGTGCTGTTAGTTACAGGAAAATAATTGCTTATGCAAAAGGCATAAGTTACCATGTTTCAATATAGCATTGGTGTCTACGTGAAAGCTACGCACTGCCAGAGTTCTATGATACTTTATATTTAGCATTAAAATCTAGCAGCTGCGCTTCAAACGATACTTCCTGTGCCGCCTGCATCCTAATTCTGATTGAGCATGTCTTGCTCTAATATAATATCCCCTAGAAAAAAAGTTAAACATGGCTTAGCTCCGATATGCCTGGATGTACGTCGCAAAAAAGGAGTGACTACCTCGGGTTCAGAACTTAATTTTTCCAGTCTTCTGCGCCATCCGTGAGCAGCTAAACTCTCCTTGGTTTCCATGTCGAGCGCGTCTACGTTCACCGGCGTTTTAATATTCGTTTACAGAAAATTAAAGGCGCAGCATCTGTCACTCACGGATAGAGTGCCTACAAGGGGCTTTAAGGGTACCTCGATGCGCGCGCCCTCTGCAGAACGGGCGCACATCGAGGCAGCTGACTAGCAGAAGGCAAGATGCGCCACCCGGCGGCATTGGAGCGCACTCGTTCCCGCTTGGTCCTCATAGCTGACGGTAGATGAATGACGTCCCATCCTTGACGTCACCCTAATTGAGTGACTTATTTTATTCTGTGGTACATTAAAATTGCGCGCCAAACGCAGTATCTGTCACGCGCGGAATCCCGCTATCATCCTCACGGTACACAAGCGGAATTATGAGCAGCGCTTTACGACTCGTGGTGTGGGACAGCAGTATCAGATTTTACACATTATAATTAGGCAATAAAGAAGAACAAAAACCGCGGCACAGCAGTAAAGCGCTCGGCTGGGGATCCAAGGGTTCGATTCCCAGATCGATGCTACTTTTTTTTAATGAGGAGGAGTCGCACACTTTTTAAGCGTTGCTAGGCAACGCCGGCGGAGCTTGTTGAGGGGGCTGCGCATTTGGCTAATTTGGTCTTAGCTGTGACGTCACGGCATACGGCATACACGAAGCTCGACTCCGATCCTCGTAGTGAAGCTGTTCGCTTCAAACATCTGTGCTTCTCCTAGTGACGTCACTCGGCGATTTCGCGCATACGCACCTCTGGTTAAAAGTGATCACGCACACGCCAGACCTGGTGCTGACTAGTCTAGTGCAGCTTTTCGCTTCAAAATCAAGAGTGCTGGCAGTTTACGAGTACGGAGCCTTCCGCTTACATGAAAGCAGCTCAGCTACTGTGTAAACAGCTAGGGTGAATGAAAACAAAAGAGATGCTGGTTTTGGTGGCTTTTAATTCTTAGGGTTTTACAGTTAGGTTATTCATGGGGCGTAACTATGTATGCGCGTCCTGCTGTGCCAAAAATTAATGTAGACTTTGCTAGCTGTTGCATTCTGAGGGAGAATAGCACTCCCATAAGAATGAACAACTGTCAGCTTCAAATACAGCAATTGATTGAATAACCGCGGTCTGGAAGCCACGGCAATTCAAAAATATAGAGTAGCTACAATTTTGTTCATTCTGCGCATTATTGGAAGTTGTTGTACGGCTGCAAGCTTTATGCATGCCCATAAAGTGACACCGGTAAAACATATTGGAGATTGGTATCTGAATATTCAATGTCATAACATATGTTATGTTGAAGCATAATAATCGAAATGTGGCGCTCTATTCGGTTAATGTAAGAGAAGGATAGTGGAGGCACACAGTAAGACGTCTATTAGCGTAATCGTGGTGCATCATTTATGTTGTTTGCGAAGGGCTTATAGCATTTACATTAAAGGAAAGGCGGAGTAAATTGTTGCTCTCAGCGAACAGCGCAAACGTTTAAAGTAAACGTAAATTGCTTAACAGGAAAAGAAACGCACAGTATCCACCACACTTTTAGTGTGTAGCACAAATAGCCTCAATCACAGATTTAGTTTTGTAGCACAACACAACAACCGATGTGTGTGCAATACCGCTCTCTCTTGCTCACTGTACGTGAAGTGGAGAAAGACGGAGCCGGTGGTAGTAAGAACATTTAGTGGTTATACAAGGGCCAGGAGGTATGTTTGTATCAGCCCATAAGTCACCGATCATTACAAGCACTAGGTGGAGGTCCCTTTTGGGACCCCAGTGGCGGTTGCCGCGTCCGACCAGGCTTGTTGTGCCTGTAAATCGGGGCAGCCGAGCAGGATCGCATCCCAGTCCTCCCGGGTTGGGTTGGTGAAAGGGGGAATAGACGAATGCGAGGGGCAGACCCACACCTTGTGATAGATGCAAGAAGACACACATCACAATGTGAGCAGCTGCCACTAAGGAGGGGTCAAAATGTTTTATGGCTGCCGGGCACAGAAGGGTATTGTTGAAAACGCAGAGAAGGAACCGTTCATCCGCCTTTCTGAGACCTTTACATGGGCTGGAGTAAAGGCGATGACAATGCACCATTTCGGAAATCGCAGCGCCGCGAAAAAACCTAGCGGGCGCGCGACGCATTATGGGAAAAGTGAGCGAACGCCGACCGACCGCCCGTCTTTCCTGCCTCCTGCGTTCGCATAGCTGCGGTGTGTGTGTGTACGTGCTTCGATTGCTTTAAGATTTCGTGTATTTTTTGGTGGTGGGCGGTTGCAGGTGCGTTATATAAAGTGTTACGTGCCTGTGGGTTACTTAGTGGCCGCTGCCACTACTGCGCGCGATGTCGTCGAAGTGCCGAGGCGGTGGTCAGACTTGTTGTGTGCCTGGCTGCGACAACAACACGCTGAAAGACAAGAACGTTTCATTTCACGCGTTCCCTGCAAATGAAAAAGAAAAAAAGGAGTGGGTGAGAAGAATCAACCGCCAGGGAAGTGCTGGTCGCTTCTCTTTGTGGCAACCTTCTAAGCACCACCGGATCTGCGGAGCTCACTTCAACGCAAGTGGACGCCGTGGCTATATGGACCGGTTGCCGACAATTTTCCCTCATAAAGTCATCAGTCAACTATCTCCTTCCTTTAATACCGGTAAATATATATATTCAGGCGGTTATCGCATATTATCATTACTGCCAAATCTCTTCCAGTCGCGAAACGCAAGAAGACGAGCTCCCAAACTGCCTCTGCCAGCCCTGTGCTCGTCCTGAACGAGTTGGAGATCGGCTACGTAGTTGACGTGCCCCAATGCGATCAACGTAAGAGACGCTTTAACTGTGCCATCTTTTTTCTGAGGCTTCGATTTTGTGTGTTCGCATTTTCATCAAAGCGTTTGTACGCAGAGAGCGACGTAGTTTCCCAGGAGCCCACCCAGCTGACCTTCGGTGCACCGGCTTCGTCTCGCACGGAAACAGGTTAGTGATGGTTCAAAATTCTCACTTTCTCCATTCCACTATGAAAACTTATTTTTCGCATTTAACGGACCCCTATCGCGCCCACTCATTGTGAGGTCCACGGGTGCTGTGGCGACCGGTATATTAATAAATGGACCAAACTTTTTTCCCGCGAAGCCAGTTTTTCGCAAGCTTTTGCAGCTAGCCATGGGAAGTCTACATGTTATGAGTTGCATAACCTCATGTATTCTGTGACATGTCATCGGTGATTTGTACCGTGCATGTGTTATTACTTCAGCGAGTTTTCTGATAAACGCGGTACCTCTTCCACCAGTGCACGCATTGTGAAACTTACCCATTTCATTTCTTTCACCGCGACATTATTCCCTTCACCACAGCTTGTAAAAATGACACAAAAGTCAGGCTATCCAAATGCATATACAGTGTAGATTTGGCTGATGTGCTGGGTGCATGAAACCTATGGTTCCATGCTGGTTGGTAAGCTGCTTGCACAGGTGGATCAGTGGAGTGAAAGAGAGTTGGGCTCTATGGCTTTGTCATCCTAGTTCTTTGTTGTCTGTATATCAGTGTAAGCTGAGAGCAAGGGTTCAGAACACACATTGTGGGCTGAAGTGACTATTTCAAGCCCTGAAATCTGTATTAAAGCACGGCCTAACTGTTCGCAAATCAATAAACAGTTTTTATTTTCTAGGTGCCGAGCATTCATACTCCATGGGGCCTCCAGACACAGCATCTGCTGCCGCACTAAGGAAAGTCAACCACCTTCTCGAAGTATGTGGAAAACTGGAGCATGAAAATAACTTGCTTCGAAAAGAGAAATCTGTGCTCCAGAAAACGGTTGAGGATCTGGAGGCTCAGTTGCACCATGTGAAAGTTGAGGCGCTTAAAGAGAAGCTAAAAACAAAAAACCTTGTCTCAAAAGTTCACGGTTTTGTTTCAGATCAAAAGCGACTAGTGTTTTATACAGGGTTTAACTCCTTTGAAAAATTTGATGCGTTTCTGGAACATGTTGAAGGCATGTACCAGACACTGAAAACAGGTGCTGGCAGGCCACCAGCACTGAAAATGAAAGAACAGGTCATTGCAGTGCTTTGCAGGCTCCGGGTTGGGTTACTGGAGCAGGATTTGGCATATCGCCTGAAAGTGTCTGTGTCAACCGTGAGTGCAATGTTCACATTTTGGGTAAATTTTTTGTTTGAAATGTTAATCCAGATACCAATGTGGCCATCCCGTAACACAGTGGACATGTTCATGCCAGACAATTTTAAAGAATTGTACCCATCGACACGCATTGTACTGGACTGCACAGAAATTTTTATCGAGAACCCGTCTGATTACAGTACGCAAAGCGACACTTTCAGCTCGTACAAAGGACACAACACTGCAAAAGGACTCATTGGCATCACTCCAAACGGCTTCGTTTCTTTCGTGTCAAATCTTGCACCTGGGAGACTTTCCGATCGAGAAATCACGAGACACAGTGGCCTCTATGAGTTGCTCGAGGAAGGGGACAGCGTAATGGCGGATAGAGGATTCCTCATTGAAGATGACCTCCGTCAGCTTGGAGTCGAATTAAACATGCCACCTATGTTGAATGGCCGCTCGCAGTTGTCACTGGCAGATGAGATAGCAACACGGCAGATAGCGAGTTTGCGAATTCATGTTGAGCGTGTCATCAGGGAAGTTAAAAACTTCAGAATACTCCGTGCTGTCTTTCCTAATGTTATGGCAGAGAAGCTGAACAAGATATGGAAAATTTGTTGTTATCTCAATAATTTCATGCATGAGCCCATTCTAAACCGATGAGCGATGGTAGTGTTCTTAATGTTTTGTATGTTATGCATGATCTACTGTAATGCAGGGGTGCTCAAACTCTTTAGCCTTCTCATTTGAAGACCAAATCATTTCGCTAAAATGCAGTCGGCTTCTAACATGTTTCATTTGTGTTCTGGCCAGCTTTGGTCACGGAGCCTGTCTTGAAAATATTTGTTTTATGGGGGATTAACGTCCGAAAGCGACTCAGGCTATGAGAGACGCCGTAGTGAAGGGCTCAGGAAATTTCGATCACCTGAGGTTCTTTAACGTGCACTGACATCGCACTGTACACTGGCCTCTAAAATTTTGCCTCCATCGAAATTCGACCGCTGCGGCTGAGGCTTGAAAAGGTGCTGGCCGACATATGTAAAAGGGGTATGCAAGCTGCGCAGCACATGAACAAGTACTTAAATTCTGTTATGACTGACTGTATAGTGAGATAGCTGTAAGCAGCTACAGCATTAGTCCCAAAATAACTGGCTAAAGTGGATGAAGACATGCATGAACATAGGTGCTTGGGGATTCTAGGAACTGTTCCAAGAACCCCTAGAGTTCCCCAAAATGCAGTTTGAGAATCCCTGCTGCAGTGCAAGGCATCGAACTTGCACTGAATTACACTATTTCATGTACAGCAGACTAGAGGAGCCTTTCTTTCTCTGCTGAAGTAAATCTGAAGTCAATGTACAGGCTATATAGAGCTGCAACGCCTTATTTCTCTGTCGGTGTTGTGCAAATGATTTGAGCATAGATTGTGGCAGTACTATATCCAAGTCATGACTGGAAACGAAATCACCAGTCTCATTGCTGATCTACACAGACAAGATGGAAAGTTGGTGTTTGCAGCCATTGTCTTTTCTACGACAGATTGTCTTTCCTAACTTTTTGGAATGAAATCTGTAAAGTGAATTTCACTTTGTCATTTTTACATGTGTTAGTGATGTACTCATTTTAAAAAAAAGTGATATGTATTGTATATATGTGTACTGTATATGTAAAAAATTTGTACATGTATGCGAGTATTTCATGGCACTGAAATTTGAAAGCTTTATTACCAACTCTCATGTAATGTCTTGCATGGAATCCTTCAGAAAGAACTTATATCAGCTACAATACCCGAGATGCGACAGATTTGAGCTTGTCGTCAAAGAAGTGCGAGCTCAGTGCTACTCGAAACTTGTGCATTAACCCCTCAAAGCAGAGATTAAGTATGCTGAATCTGCACCTTGGGCACTGTCTATGACGGCACATTGATTTACTGTAAAGCATAAGCCTTCATTGGTTCACTTCACATATGTTACAAGTCGTACCGAGTGCAAGAGTATCTACAATACGGACAACACACTTGTCACTTTGCAAAGATTTTGCTTGCAACTTTCATTGCGGTTTCCTTACAGAGACCAATGTGAAGTATGTAGCTGCCCATGTGCTTGTGACTGTAGCTGTGTTCCTAGTGACTGGAAGGTGGGCAAGGTGGTTCCCCTGCACAAGTCTGGGGACAAACATTCTCCTAATAACTACCGACCCATTTCACTTACTAGCATCCCATGTAAGATCATGGAACATGTCATCTGCTCTCATCTCGCCAATTTTCTTGAATCAAATTCGTTCTTCAGTCATTCCCACCACGGGTTTCGTAAAACATTCTCATGCGAGACTCAGCTTCTATGCTTGTCACAAGACCTTCATTTCATTCTTGACCGGGGTTCCATAGCAGGCTGTATATTCCTCGATTTCTCCAAAGCTTTCGATAAAGTTTCTCACCAATTACTACTTTTCAAATTAAGTAACCTCAAACTCGACCCTAGCATCGTTTCGTGGCTTGAGTCTTTCCTCACTAACCGTTCTCAATACGTGACAGCAAATAAATGGAACTCTCGTTCCTCTCCAGTGGGCGCAGGCATTCCCCAGGGCTCCGTACCAGGGCCCCTACTTTTTCTAATTTATATTAATGATTTGCCTAACACCATTGCTTCTTCTGTGTGTCTCTTTGCTGACGATTGTGTAATTTACCGTGAAATTAACAGTGACTCTGACATTTCTGTTCTTCAGTCTGATATTAACCAAGTTTCAGAGTGGTGTAAATTATGGCACATGAAGCTTAACATTAACAAGTGCAAACATATGCGTATTTCTCGTCGTAACAATGAAGTAGCTAATTACAACCTCAATAATACTCCTCTTGAAACTGTGTCTTCGTATAGATACCTTGGTGTGCACATAACTTCTAATCTTTCTTGGAATCTGCATGTGGAATCTATTACTAACAATGCTAACCGCATGTTGGGGTACCTGCGCCGAAACTTTAACCTTTCTTTTAGTTCAATAAAACTGCTTCTTTATAAAACCCTTGTTCGTCCCCTGGCCTTGCATCTCTAGAATCTGAAATTGAATCTGTTCAAAACCGCGCGTCACGTTTTATACTTTCCAACTATAACCGTAACTCCAGTGTTACCGTTATGAAAACAACATTATCATTGCCACCGCTTTCACTACGCAGAAATATTTCCCGCTTATGTCTATTTCACAAAATCTATTACCACAATCCTGCCCTTAAGAGCCGGCTACTAACTACCCCCACATATGTTTCAGGTCGCATTGATCATCTTCACAAAGTAGGTGTTCCGTCATGTCGTACTAAACACACCTCTTGTTCTTTCGTTCCAAACACTTCTGTCAGTTGGAACCACCTTCCTAGGCACATTGCTGATATTACGGACCCAAATTCTTTTAAGACTGCCGTATGTAATCTATATTTATAAATGGTAGTCAAATGTTTTTGTTCGTTTTCGGTGACATTGTTGACTGTCGGAAATGATTTTTTTTTGTCTCACCTGCTTTTCTCTTTTTTTTTCCGCCAATACTTTTTTTTTTTTGATCACTTTTCGCCGTGTTATTGTTTCTCCTATGATGCTTTATGCTGCACTGTACCCTGTACCAATGTATCTTTCCCACTCCCCTCTTTAATGCCTTCGGGCCCTGAGGGTATATGAATAAATAAATAAATAAATAAAAGGCTTTCTTACAAAGAAAGGCTCTTGTATTGCACAGCTCACTTAAACATCTTGTGCCAATATATTTTAAGAGCATAACACAAAAGCATGCTAAGCAATGCATCTCTATGTATAAGCACGTTGCAGAAAAATTTTTTTAATACAGTCTTGTTCAAACATAAGTGTAACGAAATAAATAACTTCAATTATCAAAATCTCAAGCAACTCCGTTGGTGTGAAAAAATGAACAAAACATTGCAATGCGTGACATTATGCAAGAGGTATTTGTGTTCTTAACAATTAGTAGTTAGGCTTTCCTACTAGCCTCACTACGGTGCTGAGCTCTGGTTTGGTTTGAGAGGTTATTGGGTTATGCCATGATCATTCTTTTTGGTGCTTTGAATTCCCTACAATTAGATGGTGGGTCAATGAAATTGGTTCAAAAGTGTAGTGGAGTCCATTAATCACAGAAGAGGATGCACAGCTAAATGACAGTTTGGAGAACAAGAGTGCATGCATCTTCCAGGATACTGCTTCCATTTTGAATGTAAAATTTTAGATGCAGCACCTACCGAGCACTCGCTTGTAATTTGGCTACTTTTATGCGCACATGGGAGTTTTTTTCCTACCTATTACGTTTAAAAAACAAAATGTTGCTTTGAATCAAGAATATATAGTATGTAATGTGGCAGTCTTACAAAATACAATAACAAAAAAGAAGTACGCAAAACTGTCTTGACGCCTTAAGTGCAGAAATGAAGAAAGCCAAGCAACCAATATGAGCATATAAACTGTGCACCTCCCAAAGAACGTATTTCTGCAAGGAAGAAAGAAGGACTTTCATATGTTTCTGAAGTGCTGGTTCCAAATGAGCAATAATGATGAAGCAAAAACAAACTGTTAAATTAATGATCTCAATACACTCATTTTGCATCGAATGAAGTGCTGGTTCCAAATGAGCAATAATGATGAAGCAAAAACAAACTGTTAAATTAATGATCTCAATACACTCATTTTGCATCGAAGCATATACATCAGCTTGCAAGTACATAGTAAAACCTTGCACAAGAATTACCTTTCTTACGGCAACAAGTCATCCTAAAAAGTACAAATACTACGCCAGACACAAAATCAAAATGTTCACAGATTTCGCTTGCACAGCAATGATTGCAGTACACAAGCAAGAACTTGCACACAACTCTCAATCACAGCTACACAGCAAGTAGACATACTGAACCTGTGTATGCCAACTAGCAACTAACCGCCGCATTTGCAAATTCTTCTTTGATTTTATATAGAAGATGAAAGTAACCATGAGAAAACATGGTGTGAACAGAATTAAACATCATATTTCAAATATAAATGACTATCATCAAGTCGGTAGTTTGCCCAAATTAACCACACGCGAACCTGCTAGACAGCAACACATCAATCAGTGCGTGTGTCCTGACATCCAGAAAGTGTAGCAGGAAGGATTTAACATGCAGGCACATGAACTTCATAGGATCAGGTAGCAGAACCTATACAGAGTCACACTCATGAATTCTAGCTCGTACAAATGACAAGAAAAAAAGCGTCGGGGACACCAAAACAAATGAAGCATAGGACGACTCGCACCAAAACGCAGACAGACAAGATGCGTCTACCTCCACAGTAGAGGGGCACATTGTTTGGCAGTGGTTTTGACACTCGCATTTCTAGACGTTAAATCCAAAGCCTCGACAGCTTTCCCTTCTTTCTATTTAGGTTTTCAGTACAAGGGGAGAAGGATGCCGCCAATAGAAAGTAACAAAAAAAAAAGGTAAAGGAAGCACAGGGTCAGTGTAAACATGGTTCAGCAGTCCAAATCTCAGTCCTCCTTTCTTTAGACACAGCAGCACACAAAGTGAGAAACGATTTTTACATTCCATACTTCCGCTATGGGCACACAGTTGTCAAGGGCTCCAGACCAGATGAAACCATGTGAAGCCTATTATCACGCACAAAACTTTTTACATACAAGCATTTCTGCACCTTGCCTTGATCAAGATGTATCAAAGCGCCTGTGTACCAAATCAATTGATCTGTCTTCAGCAGAAGGACCCCACATCTTCCGAATCAAAGTGGCCGATCTGTTCATTAGAAGTTGCCGTTTTGTCTTTATTAGGCATGACACGAGACCACCAAGGAATGTCATCTCCGTCCGCAAAGAGTTAAGCATCCACCACGATGGCTCTGCGACTATGGAATTTGGCTGCTTGACCCAATGTCATGGGATGAAATCACAGACATGAAAGTCCCATTTTGGTGGAGGCAAAATATAATGTGCACATTAAAAATCCACGATGGTCAAAGCTGTTTGGGAGCCCTCCATCCCCATGTCCCTCGTTGCCTACAGGATGTTAAACCAGAAAAACGTAGGCTCGACTCAAAACATAGCAATGATGTGTGTCGAACCAAATCAGCTTTCACAATGTGATGACTGGATGAAGTAAAAAATAGAGCATTTAGAATTTAACTCACTACTACTTGAAGGCATTTCAGACAATGCTGAGTTCAGCTTCTCCTTACCCTTACAAGTGAGGTTGATAAAACAATTACCAAACTGTCAAGCTACAAGAGAAAATTGCGTGCAGTGAAAATGAATTAAATTCCAGATGTCGCATGAAACCTTGGCAAAACAGATGGAGAAGCTACAACGACTGTAAGGAAGGTGCGTGATGTTGCTACGCAGTGGCTACATTCTTTTCTTAGGAGTTTACCCGACAGACCAACAGACTTAATGAGCATTGATACCAAGACAAAACAGATGAACACAAACCTTAACCTCATCAGGCTGCACAGTGTTTCTCCTTCATCAAACCTGACTTTCAACTTTAAAGGTCGCACTGCTCCTATTGGCTAAACCTAAGCGCTTTCTTTTTATTACAAAATTATCGATGAGGAGTGATGCTCTGGTATTCAAAACACATTTGAAATGTGAAAATGCTCCTTCATAGTTAGGTTAGGTTAGCAAATGGAGGTGGGAAAATCAAGTGGCAGGAAACGACAGTGGACAAGGAATCCAAAAAATACCTTTCCTCTGTCTGCCAAGAGAGCACGACTTTCTTATCGACAAGCAACACGAGAAAAAAAGTTGGTTCAAAAAAAAAAATTCAGGCAAAGGACAAGGGAAAAATCACAAGGAAGGTAGCCGACAAATGTAGAGACAGGAACTTGGAGGACAAGGCAGCAAGACGTGTGGTGCTTGACATTTACTTTTTACACACAGATTAGTGGCACACACATTTAAATGGGTTGTGGCACAACGTGCACATCGCCATAACGATATTACGCAGAAAAACACTTTCTTCATGGAAAAAAATGCAATACAAGATATTTAAGAAACAAATATACATAAGTATGAACACATGCCAAAGCATGTTACGAGTCCGAGCATCTTTGTCCTGCAGACCAATGTAACATAAAATAAGTCATTGAAATTCACACACAAGCACAGTGCTCTTGGTAGTTCTTGTGACATTCCAGGAGACGTGGCAGCATTTTGGAAATCCAAAGCGAGCTGTCAAAAGTGATCCTCTGAAGAGTGCAGTCTGTGCCATTATCAACCACAAAATCACACCAGGAGAGTCCAGTCAAAGCCATTTGCCCCTGGACCTGGTAAAAGTACTTGTGCGTTGGTTTAAGAACTCCATTCTTCAGGTAGGGTGCCGTATTCACAGCATTTTCTAATTCCTCACCCCGTTCCTTGGCAGCTGAGAGGGTCTTAACTTCAAGGAGACCAAAATCTCCTCCCTGCTCTACAACACGGTCAGGCGTTGCACCAAGAACAGGGACACCAGGGTTGACGCACAACCCACAACAGTAAATCCTAACTGGGACCTTTTTCTTGTCTATGTAACGCTGCACGGCTGCATCTTCATTCCTTAAACCATCAGCCATGTATTTGGTCTGCATCTGGCTAGACCCGAACAACCTCTTAAAAAACTTCTCATCAGCTGGCTTCTTCCGTGACACCACATCTCCAAAGTGTGAAGCAGTCAGGCGCTTGGATCTCTCGAAGCTCCATGTTGTAGAGCCGCTCTGCATCCTAGTCGCTTGCTCAAGGGCCCATGAGTCTTCTAAAGTAAGCTCACAGGAGCCGAACGTGTACCCAGCTGGCACATGCTCAACCCACAGGGCTTGCACCGGCAACCTGATTGGCATCTGGCTGAGAGCCTCCTCCTGACGTGTTCTTTTCACTTGTACGGGCTGAAAGTGGTTGTCCTCCAGCGTCTTGCATAGCATGGCGTTTGGAATATTTTTCTGTGTCTGATACATTCTCTTAATATGGTCTTCTGTTACTGTCAGAGAAACTGTGGTTTCTTGAGTTGCATACCTGCCAGCTTTCATTGGCATATGTTTCACAAAACGCAGTTTTGAGAACTCGCGTGTGTGCACGTTGGCCTTCTTTGCCCCAGTACCCCATGCTCTGGGTTTGTCTGTACACGACTGTGTGTCTTGCACGTAGGCTGCCCCAGAGCGCTTCAGGTCTAATACAAACCATAGAATTGCTACTACATGTTTACAAACACCTGCAGCTCCAGCCCGGCAGTTGCAGGTTCCTTCGTCCACAGTTCCATTTGACGAGAGCACAGCAGCAGTGTTATATAATTTTGCCAAAGAGAATGATGCCTCCACTGTTGCTTTAAGAAAAGTGGATCTGTCAGCCTTGCAAATAAGAACATTGTGCACCTTCTCTGCTTTGAACATCCTGTATCCGCTTACAGTATGCTTCTGAGCACCACGTGAATTCTGATGTGCCAAGATTCCTTGCTCTGAAAACCCATCTGGAACGTCTTTTAACTGTTTTGTCCATGGCCCTTTCGGTAGCCTTGCTTGGAGAGGAAGTGCATTATGAATGGCTTGCAGTGGTACCTGCAACATGGGTATAAGCAAGTGTCAAAATGTTTTCTTTGGCACTCCACATATAAACAGAGCATGGAAGCATACACAGCTGATCATGGCATCACCAATGCGATCTTGAAATAAAGTATTCATTCATTGTGTCTTGGTTACTTGTGGCAAGCATGCTTGAAAAGCAACGCTGAACCCATTTCATTTACTACGCGCGGTCGTGAAGAATGTTGCACAAGGACGGCCTCGGTAAACCACCAGCTAACTAAAACTCCGAGGCCGCCCAAGTACAAGGTACTGGCGCGTCCATGTTTTTCACGTTAGCAAAATATCCGCCGCAGTTTTTTTCGACCGCGTTCGCGTTACTTGTAGCCACCGAGGCACGTTCATATTTTGGCTGCGCCTATCTGCACTCCACGGTAGTAACAAATGGACACCGCGACCGAGATAGTACGAGCCGTCAAACTCGTTGAATATGGCACAGACAGCAACTACTATTTGTATCGCAAAAATATGCTCAGCTACACACAATGTAACAGTGCTTGTTGGTTCTGCTTCGCACTTGCTGCGTGCTATTCGAACAACACTATAGGCAAGAAAATGCGCTCGCACAAGCTAAGCACCAACTCAACTACTACTTTCTTCCAAGATGTACTCATTGAACGAATGCGCTGTCCGTTTCTTTCGACGATATACTTGTTTCAGACTCGTCCGTAGACTAAATAGCACGCTATAACCAAAAGATTGAATGGGCAGTGCGCGATAACGACGTATTTTGCTAAAATATAGCGCGTACATTCTCACAAGACTATGTCGCACTGTTGCAACAAACATGAATGCGTACGCTACGTACTACGCCTGCCGCCGGGACAGCCGCAGAAACTTTGAAGGTTCGCGACGGGCGACCAGTAAATAAATGCACTGTTAGCGCGCGCTTACCAGCAAAACACGCCTGCTAGCCGTAGGATCGCGCTCGTGCCTTCTGAAGCATAGCTAAAACTATACACTGGCACATGTGCGCGCTTCACGAGCGCTCACGTGCGAAAATACTCGCTTCGCGCTCGTAGCGTCGGCTGCAAAACCACAAAAAAAGTTGTACGGCAATGCAAAGATCACTTGCGCGGCGCAAGCATGCTACAAAAGCATTGCTAGCATCCCAAAAAAAAGTTTTGTTTACCTGCTTTTGCGCGACGTCCATGTCGAACCACTCCTGCGCCGGATCCTGCCCGGCAAGCCACGCTCACAATTCCCAGCCTGCTTTGCGGCGGTCGCGTAGGGGGCGCGCGCAACTTTCCGAAATGGTCCATTCTAATAGTACGTCGTGATATCTTTGAAGGTGTAGATAGGATTAAAGTAGGGTTCCAGGCCGGTTGGGGAGAAGACAACAGCCCGGTGAGGAAGGGCGCGGGCGGCTGCGTCTGCTGCCTCGTTTCCTGCAAAACCCTGATGAGCAGGGGCCCACATAAGGTAACGGTGTGCGGGGTCCGTATCCCGTATGCAATTTGAGTAGATTTTATAGGCTAGGAAGGGAGTCCAGCCCTGTTGGACGTTCCGACAGGCTTCTCGCGTGTCGGTAATTATGAATTTTGAATCGGAGTGTGAGGCCGCCAGAGGAAACGCCACTAGCTCATCAGCGTGTGTTGTCCTCTGGTCTCTGAAGATGATACCATTAACTGTTTTGCTGTTGTGAACTACAGCGTCCGTGTACCATCACCCGTGGTGAGGGCTGAAGGCGTCCACGTAGAATACACCTATTTTGTTGCCATAATGTCAGGCTAGGGCGTCCGCCCGTGCCAGGAGCCGACCATTATGATCTTCGTGTGACATATTGGCTGGAAAAGGTCGCACACCGAGAGCGTGTCTTCAGAGTTCTCAGATGCGAAACCTGTCTTTGATGAGTGATGTGTTAGATACGGAGTGCAAATTACGAGCGCTGCGATGGAGAACAACAACGAGAGAGTAATGACAAGGACAGGCGCTGTCCTTGTCATTACTCTCTCGTTGTTGTTCTCCGTCGCAGCGCTCGGAATTTGCAATCATGTACCAACTAGCTCAACTTTACGTATTACTGCTAGATACGGAGTCGAGCAAGAAGGCGGCGACCCGACTCCGTTTGTGATAAACGCGTGTACTGGTTTGTAAGTGCGCCTCCCGGAGCTCCCGGAAAGCATTCACCTCCCCAAGGGCCATAAGACGGCTGTTTGGAGTAGTAATGGGGAGGTCCAATGCACGCTTAATAATTTGGCGAAGGATGACCTCAAGGGCATCCTCCTCTTTTTTCCGTAGGACGTCGCGTGGCTTAGCGAACTCGACCGCCGGTGGAGTTTCTATCGAGGTGAAAAGGAGAGGCGTCCGTGTTCTGTGCGAAGTAAGATAGATTGATTTATAGGAAGGGAAAGGCGCGGTAACTGTCTCACTTGTTTTCTGTGGAAACCGCAACCGCGCCGTAAGGGAAGGCAGGAAGGTGGGAGTGAAAGTAGAAAGAGAGAAAGAGGAGCCGTAGTGGAGGGCTACAGAGTAATTTCGACCTCCTGGGGATCTTTAACGTGCGCTGAAATCCCACAGCACACGGACGCCTCTTCGTTTCGCCTTCATCGAAACGCAACCGCCGAGGTCGGGTTCGAACCCGGGTACTCCGGCACACGTAGTCGGTCTGTGCGAAGTTAGTGCACGTGAAAGATCCAAATTACTCCGCAGCCCTCCACTACGGCAACTTTTGGTTTCCGCATTCACTCTCACCTAAAAGATCCACAGGTGGTAGAAATTACTCCGCAGCCCTCCACTACGGCACCTTTTGGTTTCCGCATTCACTCTCACCTGCGTCTCTTCCTTACGTGCGGTTGTCTTCGAAGTGTGACTCATATCGCGCTCTTTTCTTTACTGATTGATTGATTTATTTATAGGAAGGAAAAGATGAGGTAACTGTATCACTTGTTTTCTCTGGACACCTCAACCACGCCCTAAGGGAACGGAGGAAGCTGAGAGGGAAAATGGAAAGAGAGAAATAGGAGCCGTAGTGGAGGGCTTCGGAGTAATTTCGATCACCTGGGGATCTTTACCGTGCCCCGACATCGCACAGCACACCTCTTCGTTTCGCCTCCATCAAAACGCAGCCGGTTTCTTTACTATAAACTAAGCCACAAATCCTCCTATTGAGATAGCGCGAGCATCCGTCGCGGACGCCGCGACCCAGTAGTAGTAGTAGTAAAAACATTTTAAACGAGGTGTTCGGGGCGCGCAGGGCCCTGGGCCCCCGCACGGCCCCACTACACTCAAACGTTCAT
The DNA here is from genome assembly GCF_055883805.1 of Amblyomma maculatum. Taxonomy (NCBI): domain Eukaryota; kingdom Metazoa; phylum Arthropoda; class Arachnida; order Ixodida; family Ixodidae; genus Amblyomma; species Amblyomma maculatum. Next base: position 12,434,897 of record NC_139351.1, on the reverse strand, counting down.
GTTCCTATGGTTCATGACGTCGGCAGCTCTGTCTGTGGCGGTCTTTTCCGAACCGGGTCCTCAGAGCGTAGCAGGGTCTCCCATTCCTCCCATGTGGTGAAGTGCTCCAGACCCCGCGAGGGAGGATCCGCCGGACATTGGAATAGAATGTGGGCGAGGGTGGCAGTGGGGTGGTTGCAAAGGGTGCAATGAGGGGTCGGCCCAGATCACACAACTGTGTTCGTTCATCTGCACTTTAAAGATCCCCAGGTGGTTAAACTGCTTTGATTCCCTAAACTACGGCACTTTCATTCCCACCTACCTCTCAATACGTTGAGGTCCAGATTTCCACAGAAAAATTGAAAAATAGAGCCTCTTTCTTTTCCTGTAAATCAATTATTAGTCATCTGCACTGGAATATAAAAATATTGGCAGTGGCTTAGCTTAGTTAAGCCTGGTAATTGCGAAAGCAATAGCTATGGCTACGCCTAGGTTCAGCTGGTGGCGTAGCTGGTTGTGGTGCTTGTGGTTATGCTTAAGATTATGCAGTGATTCACTCTGGCGACGGCATATGGTTCAACTATTGTTTATCGCGGGTTGCTACCTGGTTATTCTATGTATAACTAGTAGCGAGGCAAGGAGTGCCGTGGCTGCAACAATATACTTGGTTGTGGGTGAGGTTAAGGCAAAATGTAGAACTGCCGCTCGGGCACCGGCTGCAACGGCATTCTTTACGCCAGCAGAAATGAAAGCATCCCTGCAGACTGCGTTTGGTTCCACCTGCAGCTAGGCCACCTCCTATAGTATCCAACGTTGCACCCCTGGCGATAGCTGCGGCTGCAGCCCCATAATTCTTCTTAGCTTTGGAGCATGTGGCAGAGCTGCAGCTCCGCCCGGCCATAGATCAACGTTGGGCTTAACTCGATGTATAAGGGCGTACCCGAACCGGCGCCCCAAACGAAGTTCTAAACGGTCTCACAACAGTCTCGGGGATGACGTCGCTCCGGCTTTAGCGCTCCCTCACGGAGGGAGCGGGAGTTAGGCCGCGCGCGGCTGGTAGCTACCGCCTCGGTAGCTGACGGCGCGAGTTGGGGCCCCTGTTTATGGGGCAGATGGGAGGACGTCACTCCTGCTGTAGCGCCTCTCGTGGAAGGAGCGGGAGTTAGGCAGCGGTTGGTAGCTGCCGCATCGCGAGTTGGCGCCGTGAGTTGGGGCCCCTTTTTTTGCGCAGCTGTGCTTGGCGGCGCGCCAAAGGTCACGCTAAAGGTCAATGGTAGCTACCGCCTCGCTACGCGAAGGACTGAAAAGTGAAAGTAGTATTGCGTTCGCAAAAAAAGGAAACAAATCAGATGGTCTCTCAGAATGTCGAAAGTTCACCCTTGCTCTCCCATCATTTGCCACCCATCGTTTGCCACTTACCGGCGTTCGTTGCAGTACTACATACAATTATAATTTTTTTACAGAAAAGGAAAGGCACATCATCTGTCACACAATCTTCGGCAAGTGTGTTTGGATGGTACACCATCGCACCTGTCACGGGGTATTCCTTGGTGCGTGCTTAAGTATGTCATATTAAGGATGGGAGAAATGCTAACATAGAACTAATGTCGTGAAATCTCTCGGAATATTACAGATCTCGCGCACAAATCTCGCGCTCGGGATTTTGTTCCATTAGCTTAGAAAGGCTTTCGCTTTAAAATAATAATAACCCTGCTGCGGTGGCGTAGTGTTTAAGACGCCGGACTGGAGTACCGGAGTACCCGGGTTCGATCCCGACCGCCGGCGGCTGCGTTTCGGTGAAGAAACGAAGTAGCGTCCGTGTGTTGTGCGATGTCTGCGAACTTTAAAGATCCCTCGGTGGTGGAAGTTACAACGTAGCCTTCCACTACGGCTCTTCTTTCTTCGTCCACTTTCTGTCCCACCTTCCTCCCTTCCCTTATGGCGCGGGTCAGGTGCCCACAGAAACACTTGTGACAGATACTGCGCCTTTTCCTTCCTATGAATCAATTATTATTCATTATTATTGTTCAGGTTTCAGCGGAAAACGTATGACAGATACGGTGCCTTACATTTTCTTTAAAGCAAGTTATTATGATATAAATACACAATGTACAGAGTTTATTCAAATGCATGAGGACATTTGTTATTAAAGCAAAATGAAAGCATAATGTAGTGTAAAATTCATAGCAAAGTATGAAGGGTAAGTAGTGCTGCACGCATCGTATCTTATTAAGTATACAAATAGGTTGTAATTTGTGTGGACACCTAGTCTTTTGCCTTAAGAAGAGTAATGCTACTATACGCACTGAACCTCGTGGCCTCTCATTTTGACTTTACACGTTTTACGTTCCGTTTAGGTCTCAACTTAGCCTATGGAGGCTTTCGCCTTAATTGGAAGCAGTCGAAATGCATCTCGTTCAAAGACGCAAAGAAATTTTAAGACAGCAAATAATAAGTCTTGTTGTTCTATTTCATTCCGAATTTTCTAACATAAAAACCTTAAGCAGCGCCTTGAATAAAAAGTACCGTATGGCAGAGAGAAGTGAATCAAAATTGATGTGCAGCGCAAAAATGAAAAACATGCATCCTTACCTGTAAAAGTTTCCTGCGCTGAGGGCTATGCAGTTTACAAGAGGGAAAGCGTTGTTTGTCATCAGTACCTTGTGAAAGTTACCGAAACTAGATCTGAGATGTCTGTCGTCATTTATTAGAACCCTCCACGTTTATACTGTTTTAAATCGATAGCGTAAGAGCCCCGTGTCGCAGAAAAGTCGGTGTCGTCGTCGGCGGCCGCCGTCCCGCATCGTCCGGCGTAGGCCGTGAGCAAAAAAATCCCGGAAGCATTAATAAATAAATATTTGAAGGACGCTTAAGCTTCGCCTTCAAGAATGGGACGCGATAGCATTATCGCGCCCCATTCGCACCGTATACTCATTTGCTTGTCGCGCTTTTGACTGACACAATGCGACTGAGGCGTGCACTGAGAAGGGAGGCTCTGTTTCGAATTCCTACATAGAGCAACTTGCTATAGTCATTTTTATTTGTTAATCCTTCCGGGATGTAGAAGCGCTGCCAGCCACCTTGCCGAAACGCGCGGGCCTCAAGTTGCAATCGTAGTTCGTCGGCAACATCGTTGCTGATCCGAGCCGGCGCGATGAAGATCTCGGAGGCCATGCCCTGCTTTCCTTATTCCGTGCGCCACACGCATGATGGCGCTACGTGCACGCCAAGCGAAGAGGAAGTACAGAGGAAAAGTAATTTGCCACTCGCTTAACTGCGTGTTCTGTAATTCTGTAATTTACATGCTCATAAATATATTATAGGCCACAAAACACTTCTTTAAGGGATATTTCTGATTCAACTACTACTACTACTACTAATAATAATAATAGTAATAGTAGTAGTAGTAGTAGTAGTAGTAGTAGTAGTAGTAGTAGTAGTAGTAGTAGTAGTAGTAGTAATATTATAGGCTCTCTCAAGCTAGTGCCGCGTCCAACGTGACGCCCATTGAAAAAGCATGCGCCGCTAATCGCTACGCTGCTCGGCTCCTGGGGGCGGTAGATGCTAGTCGGAACAGCCCGTTTTCTTCGTGTCTTCTGTTGTTTTGTCCCTTGCGGAGCCACCGTACCGAGCAAACCCAAATACGCCCTCGCCGCAACAACAGCCATCGTCCACCACCGAAGCGGTGGCGGGTGCAATGACGGCCTGCAACAGAAAATCGGTGGCACGCTAGCTGCCGCCGTAAGCGGCGGTGAACATAAATGTTTACATTATATTACAGGTACCAAGGTGGGTAAAAACCACCCGGACACGTCCATCCGACACGGAAACAGAAGGGCAAGACCATTGACGAAGGAACTCTCGCTCCCCAAGGTAGAAAAGTTCCTCGGCTAGGAAGCTTACGATCTCCTTTCGTTGACGCGCCAGGACAGGGAAGAGCTCACGTCGGCGCCGGCTCGAAGCGACAGCCTCACAACGATTGCGTCATAACGCGAAAGCGCCAGCTATAGTCAGCAATCGTGCAAAGCGACCGCGAGGACATCTATCATTTATCTGAAATCGGCTAATACCTACACTTCTGAAACCGGCATGAACTGCCCTCCAAAAACACGAGCAACGACGCATTGCTGGGCCATGTGACAATTGGATTACTGAAGTGGGCAGTTGGGGCACTGCGCGGTCCGCACAATGCCCCATCGTTGCAGCCGATCTCGTGTAGGCAAAACCCCCCACTCCAAAAGCCACATAAAGTCACGTAAATGTCCTGGCAGAAACGACGCTGTGAGTGGTAACGAACTGGGCGTGGCGACGAAATGCCACCTTACACGAATAAAAACAGGCATCCGGAAAGCCTGAGGTCCCTTGTTGAGTGGTATGACAGAAACAAGCTCCCTCACACTTGTGTCTAAAAAATAGAGGGCAAGCACCCGTGCTGGGCACTCATCACCCTGCAGCAAACGAACAAAGAAGCGTAGAGCCAGCAGCTGACAGCAGACTGACAAAGAATGGAAGGCAAACCCACCCTTCGAACATGGCTGGCCGAGTGCCGCACGGCATACTAGTTCCGTGCGACCTGCGGCATACTAGTTCCGTGTGACCTGCCCAAAAAAATGAACTTACAAGAGACTGAAGGGAACGCAAAATTCTGAGAGGTGGATGCGTTACATGTGCGAGTTACCATATTCGCCCGCAGAAAACAGTGTTGACAAGGTAGCGTTTGTCCAACATGAGCAGTTCAAAGGCACTAGCTGTAGTCACCTTGCTGCGCACCTCGTTTAATACTTTAGTCCACACCGAAGCTGCTATCCCACGTGCCTCATAATCAATACCACGTATGCGGATGGTGTCGCTGTGCGTGACTGGTAGAGCACCATTAAGGCGCGCTTCTGGCCTGCCAAATAAAATATGCTTACATTTTTCAAAATTGATAGCAGCCCCAGACACCTTGCCGCGTCTGTCAAAACGATGAAGGCAGCGCAGCAGGCTCGCTTCATCACGCAGATACAACGTAATATCATCCGCGTAAGCAGTCACACGCAGCGTTTCACAGCTAGGGAGAGGGAGGCCACGGATACTTTGGTCTGTAATTATTGCCCTCAAATAAGATTCCAAGCTGAGAGCAAACAAAAGAGGCGAGAGGGGACAACCTTGCCGGACACCGCGGGTCACAGGGAAAGGGGCACTTTTCCACCTATCAATCGCCAGTGTGGTTTGAATGCCATCATACATGCTTTGAACATATGAATTTCGGAAACTTAGCCGAATATGTAGCCATGTTCTAGCCGATCAAAGCTATTTCTTGATCTAAAGAAACAAGGATGCCACTAGCTAAGCGTCTCTGTGTGTAATCAATAATGTTTCGAATGGCATACGACGCCCTATGTATTTTTTTAGTCGATATTTATTGCCTCAGGGCATCAGTAGGTTATGAGATGAAGGATGAATAAATGATTAAATGAATGGAAAAAGGTTGGCTGATTTTATGAAGTCCAGAAGTGAGCGATAACGAGGTCCCTGCGTCCAAGTGACGTATGAGGCAGGATTGGTTGCTGAAAGGCCAGCTATTCTCAGGTGCCGGATTCGTGTTGGTTTGAGTGCTGGGTAGTCCCACAGCAAGTGATGGATGTCGGCCTCGACATCTTCGTTGTTAAAGATCGGGCATCCTGGGCGAGGATATAAGTGTTGGAAGTATGACCACGTCCTAGTTACTGCTGGTGTAAGGGCAACACCGACCCGGATCCTCCTAAGCGCAACCTCCTCTGCACGGGTGAGACCGCGGGGAAGGGATATCGCACACGGAGGGATAAGTGCACGTGTGCGGCGCCGGAGGTGCTCCTTTCTTGACAAATGGAGGGTAGCTTCGTCGACTTCGAGTAGCCGTGGGATTGATGCGTCTGAGCATACCTGATGACGACCAATAAGAGGTCATCACACCCCTCCAGCGCCGAACCACGATGGCTGCGAGAGTTTTGTAGTCTACGTTAGGAAGGGTGATCGGCCTCCACTCCTCTGGACAAGATGGTGGTGCTGGTAGTGGTTATTTATTGTATATACAAAAAGAAAGAAAAGATGTTTGTGAGCCCCGGTATCTGCTATCTGATATCTGAAGCACCTGAACTGGGGCGGCGGAAATAAAGGGATAGCGAGGAAAAAGTAGAGGAAATCAAAGAGGTGAGCGATAGGGAGAACGAAAAGGGTAGGTAAAAATAAAAGAAATATATACACTATGGTACAGTATACAGTAGTTTGCTTGAGGCCCACCCGCAAATGTCTTAGGTCACAGCAGTCGGCACATCGGGCGGGCCTCCGCAATAGCTGTGCGTCCAAGCAACTGTTCACAACGCACACACTAGCATACTGTACAAAACACTGACGGCTTGGATCACGTTTTGAGATCAAAATTATTCTCCCTTTTCGAGAACTGGCCGGAAAATCTAAATACTCAAAGCACTGTCGAAGGACATTGGTCAGTGCTGGATCGACAACGTCCCAGAAACCCAAATAAAATTCTGCAGGAAGCCCACCAGGCCCAGGCACTGCCCGCGTTTCATTCACTCTAAAGCGTTCTTTACCTCTTCTAAAGAGGGAGGTGCACAAAGCACATCATGCCTCTCCCGGCTGACCAGCGGCAACCCAGCTAACATTGGATGCCGCTCTACAGCTCCTACATGAATTGTAGCATCTGAGCACGCCATGCCTTTGAAGTGCGTCAAGAAACGCATGCAATTCCTAGTTTGATGGGAAGCAGAGCGGGGCGCTCTGCTCAACGCTGAGCTGTGGATGTAAGTTCTCCGCGTGCCCCGCCGGGGTGGTGCAGTGGTAAGACGCCCGACTACTGTGCCGGAGTTCCCGGGTTCGAACCCGACCGCGGCGGCTGCGTTTCGATGGAGGCGAAACGAAGTGGCGTCCGTGTGCTGTGCGATGTCAGCGCACGTTAAAGATCCCCAGGTGGTCGAAATTATTCCGTAGCCCTCCACTACGGCTCCTCTTTCTCTCTTTCCACTTTCATTCCCACCTTCCTCCCTTCCCCTACGGCGCGGTTCGGGTGTCCACAGAGCAAGTGTGACAGTTACTGCGCCTTTCCCTTCCTGTGAACCAATTTAACTTTAAGTTCTCCGCGCAAATCGAAGCACCTCAGGATGTGCAGATGGACTACGTCTTCCACGCCAGGCCACCGCCGAAAGGGACGAGGCTCCAATAAGGCACTGATACCGCCTATGTATAACTTCGGAGCTGGCGCGCATCAGAGGGGCATCACAATTCGCTCTGTGGGCGATGCGGATCTTCGCAGCCGTGTCTACCAGCTCTTGAAACACTCGACGACGTAGTGTACGACCCTCTACCGAACTGTGCATGCGCCACCTTGAGTTGAGCGTGTCCCATTCATTTTCAGCACTGTCAGAAAGCGAGACGTGTAAAGCTCGCGACAAGCTCTTTTGTGAACGCGAATCGTGTAGTACGCGCAATCAAAACGCTACGGACAAAATGAGCCAGCGCTAGGAAAGGAAAGGCTGAGCATGACTAGCCGGCGGTCAGAAATATCAATGGGCATCTGAGGCAAGGTCACAACATCCATAGCCGACACACATGCGCGGTCTAGCCTGCTCGCAGATGAACCACGACGCCATGTCCAACAGAAGCGCGATCCATGCATGAGTTCATGCGCATCAAGAAGCGCAAAATGCTGAACCAGGCGCTGCAGCTCACGTGCGTTCCAAGCCGGTCGCCCTCGACCAGGGCCTTGAACATTGATCGGCATGCGAGTCCAGCACACGATTAAAATAGCCCACTGTTATTACATGGCACCTGTCCAAAACGAGTAACGCTGAGCTATCGTTGACCTACCATCCTAACCCCGTATGATCAGGACAAATGCATGTCTGCATGAAGAGCGCGAAAAGACCAGCGTTCACCTGGGTTGTCTCACATTATTACATCTAAAAAGCAACATCGTCTTGCCCCCTCAAATACGTTATGTTCCATGAAGTGCGTCGTTTCTTTATATAAAAGAAACAATGTATTTCGAAAGGCATAGACGAAAGGCTTTTTGTCTTTTTAAATGTGCCTATTGGCTCACTAATGGGAGGCATTTTGATACGTGCTCATGAGTTTAATATAGATGCCCTGCCGTCATGCTTGAACTCAATGAGTGACAAAAATTCTAAAGGGCAGTTTGGAGGACAGAAGTGCGATGATGAGAAAGCCGTTAGAGCCCACTGTGTTTAGCGGGAGCTTTGCGTGGCGCTATGCGTTTCGTGCAAGCAGGGGTCGGCAGGCAGCTGACGCGGCGCCACGAGCAGGCCGGCGTGTACTTAAGATCCCAAGAAACTACTTGTAATCCATCCACTGCGGCACCTCCTTCAGGGCGAATGCACTATTTCATGGTCTAATCTGGACCTTCAGCACGTGTGAACAGATAGATCGCGTTTTATACCTGTACAAAAATCAATTTTCTATAAGTGAGGTGTCCACTAATTACTAATTACTGATGAAACGAATACATGCGTATGAAAAAATTATAGTAATTATGGCGATCAATAGCAAATACAAATAAATAATAATCCACAATAATTATTGACAAAAGTGTTAAATAAAAACAAAATACCAAAAATTGTTAAGACAATAAAGGTAACTTTAAAAATAAAGATAAAACGCAAACAAAAATAAATACACTAAAATATTAAGCAATAAAATTTACAAAAACGTCGCAGTAGCGCTAACACTTTCGCATTCCCCGAATGCAGTTTCTGTCGCGACCTCTAAAATTCAGTGTAAAATTAGTATCTCGAAATATCTGACCACACCTAAAGGATGTGCGTCCCCAGATATTGAGTGTGACCTTGCCAAACCAAGAAGTACAAATTCACCCGTAGTCAAGCGCCAACTGAAGGGTGCATCATGGGCCCAAAACAGACTGCACAGAGGAAGGGAGGGGCGCATACCTGGTATCTTTGAGAGGTATGTCGATGAAGGCTAACTAATGTGCCCTCCGTAACGCGGTCATTATAGTATTAGCCGGAGAGCAGAACACTTTTCTTCGTGTGGTAACACCGACAGTGACAGCTCCGATGCTATGATGCTTTAATATTGATGTGCTCCATGGCTGGCTGTATAGACGCATCGCGCAATTGCTACATAACGTCAGGCATTACCAGGATGACGAGTGAGTCAGGTCCAACTACTGTCTTCGCCGAAGAAATGCGCCGCGTCCGGCTGGCTGATAGTAATAATAATATTATTATTATTATTATTATTATTATTATTATTATTATTATTATTATTATTATTATTATTATTATTATTATTATTATTATTATTATTCTTTGGTTGACTGCAAGGGAAAGGCGCAGTATCTGTCACACTTGTTTCTGTGGACACCTGACCCACGCCGCAACGGAAGAGAGGAAGGTGGGCGTGAAAAGTTATAGAGAGAAAGAGGAGCCATAGAGGAGAACTACAGCGTAATTTCGACCACCTGGGGTGGTTTAACGTACGCGGACATCGCACAGCACACGAACACACTGTCACACTTTTTGTGGCCATCAGAACCACGCGATAAGGGAAGGGCGGAAGAAGCTGTGAAAGTGTAAATAGAAAAAGCGTGGTAGTAGAGAACATAACCAAATCAAAAATTAGAGCCCACAAAAGCAAATATCCACCAACAGTGTGCTGTGCGTTGTCAGTGCACGTTAAAGAACCCCAGGTGGTCGAAATTTCCGGAGTCCTCCACTACGGCGTCTCTCATAGCCTGAGTTGTTTTGGGACGTTAAACCCCACAAACCAAACCAAACCAAACCAAATTAAATCGTATTTACGCACGTCTAGTGCCCGCCTCGAATGAGCAGTGGTTAAGATGCCCGACTACTGTGCCGGAGTACCAGGGTTCAATCAAGGCCACCGGCGGCTGCGTTTCGATGGAGGTGAAAAGGAAGGCGATCGTGTGCTGTTCGATGTCGGTGTTGGTGTGGCTGTAGGAAGAAACGAAAATGCACGGGCCTGCTACTGGCTCTGTAGCTGAGCCACTTCCGCTGCCTGATGCGGACAGGAGAGATTGGTTGATTTATAGGAAGGGAAAGGCGCGGTAACTGTCTCACATGCTTTCTGCGGACACCTCAATCGCGCCGCACGGGAAGGGAGGAAGGTTGGCGTGAAAGTGGAAAGAGAGAAAAAGGAGCCGTAGAGAAGAGAAGGAAAAGAAAAAGGAGAGAAAGAAGCGGCCTACAACAGATAAAAATCAGTGGCTGGCTAGCCCCCGCCGCTAGCGGCGTTGACCTACCGTCCGAGCTCCGTAGGGCCAGGAACTGCCACCCTTCATCACCTCCTTCGCTATGTGCGATGTCTGTGCAAATCTGTGTCTGTGCAAGTTATCCCCAGGTGGTCTAAGTTAATCTGCAGCCCTCCACCACGGCTCCTCTTTCTCCACTTACACTCCCAGATCCCTTCCTTACTACTCGGCGGCTGCTTTTCGATGGAGACGAAATGAAGAGGCGTCCATGTGCTGTTTGATGGCAGCGCACGTTAAAGATCCCCAGGTGGTCGAAATTACTCCGTAGCCCTCCACTACGGCTCCTCTTTCTCTCTTTCCACTTTCACTCCGACCTTCCTCCCTTCCGTAATGGCGCGGTTGAGGTGTCCTCAGAAAAAAAAAGTGAGACAGTTACCGCGCCTTTCCCCTTACTATAAATCAATCAATCAATCAATCAATCAATCAATCAATCATGTGTCCACGGAGAATTGTGACAGCGCCTTGTCTATCCTGTAAATCAATTTCAAACGCCGCTGATGCCTGCTGTACTAACGCCTCCTGGGCATCTGGGTCTGCTTCTGTTTGCTGTGTGGTGCGGCGTTTGCCTGGATCGGATGCCTGGTGGGGTCAGCTTCGTATATGCATGAATCGCCTGGTGCGTTATGACCTGTCGTGACGGTACATCGCGCCCCTTGTCGAACACAACCATCATTTCATCGAACCCATCAAAGTTCACTGGCGTTTAGAGAAAAGCAAAGGTGCAGTATCGGTCACACGCTGAATCCCGCCATCATCCTCACAGTAGACAAGGGGATTATGAAGAGTGCTTCACGATCCGGGGCGTGGCGCAATTGGTAAAGCGTGGGCTAGGGACCAAGGTTCGATTGCAGGTGGAGACAAGGTTTATTAATTTATTTTTAACTCTCGCTCTCGAAGTTCGGCTTGGCTGTCTACTTTATTACATGCGTACCTAAAACGCAACCACTTCTTGTGCCATCAGACACGTTTTGTTGTTGGGAGTGCATCGTTCAATTATAAAAAGAGAACTGCAGGTACTCAAAGCCTCTTTTTTAAACGTGCCCATTGGCTTAAGAGTGGGAGGCATTCTATACCTGCATCATTCATTTATATAAAGGTTTGGTTTGGTTTGTGGGGTTAACATCCCAAAGCGACTGAGGCTATGAGAGACGCCGTAGTGAATGACTCCAGGAAAGTTCGACCACCTGGGGTTCTTTAACGTGCACTGAGTGATTTAACGTGCACTGACGCTTTTCACATCTAGCGAAAAGCGGCCGCCGAGGCCGGGATTCGATCCCGCATCCTTGGGAAACGCAGTCGAGCGCCGTAACCACTGCGCCACCCCGGCGGGGTCATTTATATAAAGGGAACAGCACCTACTCAAAGCCTTTTTATTAAATGTGACCATTAGCTTACAAATGGGAGGCATCTCGATACCTGCATCTCAATACCTGCCCTGCATCTCGATTTCTGCCCATGTGTTTCAGCTAGATACAGTGCCTCCTTGCTTGAACACATTAACTCACAAAAATTCTAGAGGGCACTTTGAATAGACAGAATTTGCGATGATAAGAAAGCATATATAGCACAGTGTTTGAGTTTTTGTTTAGCAGGAGCCTTACATGGCGCCATCCGTTTAGTGCCGGCAGAGGTCGGGAGGCAGGTAACGCGGAGCGACGAGCAAGTCAGCATGCACTTAAGTCCCAAGATGGTAGAAAATCCTCGGAACCCCTCCACTGCGGCACCTCTGTAGGGCGAATGCACTATTTCACGAAGTCTAAGCGGGCCTTCATGATGCGCGTGTTATATACAGCGCCTTTGAATTCCTGTCAACCAATTAATTTTATATAACTGACTGACCTGCGAACTGAGGCGTTACTCCCTCTACCCTTGTTCAGTGCTCCTTAATATCCTGTAAACCATCTTCTTCCTCTCGTTTTACCTGTGTCCACAGACAGCATGAGAGTAAGACTTACCTGTGAACGAATTAGAAATCCAACCATTAAAATGTGTAATAAAAATGATAGTGATGAAGGCAATTAAAAGCAAATACTAATAATATTCTTATTACGCGGTAACTAGTAACACAAAAGAATAACAAAAAGCAAAAAAAAACATGAATCGGTAACATAATAAAATTAAATTTAAAGAGAAATAAAAGCCGAAACAAAATTACACTACAATGATAAGCAGTGAAAATTGCGTAAATGTAGCAGTAATGATAACACTTATTCTCCAAATGCAGTCTCTTCAGTGACATCTGTTTTTTTTTTTTTGCTTTGTGGGGTTCAACTTTCCAAAGCGACTCGGGCTATGAGAGACGCCGTAGTGGAGGACTGCAGAAATTTCGACCACCTGGGATTCTTTAACGTAAGCTGACATGGCACAGCACATGAGCGGCTTGCTTTTCGCCTCCATCGAAAAGCCGCCGCCGAGGCCGGGATTCAATCCCGCGTCCTTGGGCACAGTTGCCGAGAGCCCTAACTAGTGCGCCACTCCGGCGGGGCTCTTCAGTGACATTTAAAATTTAGTGTACATGCACTACATCGTGAAGTCTAACCGATCCCACAGATTGTGCGTGGTCAGATCTTGAGCGTGAATTGCAAACCCAAGCCGCAACAACTCACCCTTAGTCAAGCGCCAAATGAGTTGCCATTCGTGGGCCCAAAATAATTTGCACAAAGAGAAGTGGAGAGGGGGCCGCACACCTGGTATATTTAACAGGTACATCGGTGAAAGTTGCCGAAAGTGCCCTCCGTAACACCTCGACACAGGGGTCATTATCTGAATAGCCGGAGAGCAGAATTTTTCCGTCTTGTGGCACCGATAGTGACTAAGCTCCGAGGTTATTCTACTGGAATCTTGCTGCGCACCATGGTAGCCTGTATAGGCGCACCATGCATTTTCTACAAAACGTGAGGCAATGCCGGGATGGCGAATGAATCAGGTCCTTACTCTCTTGGCCGAGAAAACTCGCAGTGTCCGGCGCGCGTAGTAAGAGGGATATGTTGTAAACGTGTACGACATTGGCTTATGTGTGTTTATCCTAGAGCACAACCAAATCGAAAATTAGACCAAGCAAAAACAAATAGCCATCAACAGCTAAACAGGATTACACCGTGCTTACCCACGTCTAGGGTCCGCCGCGGACGTGCAGTGGTTAAGATGCCACTACTGTGCCGGGGTTGCAGGGTTCAACCACGAGTACCGGTTGCTGCATTGCGATGGAGGCGAAAGGGAGAGGCGTCCGTGCGCTCTGCGTTGTCAGTGCACATTAAAGATCCCCAGGTGGTCGAAATCACTCCGTAGCCCTACACTACGTCCCCTCTATCTCTCTCTCCATTGTCACTCCCACATCCCTCCCACCCCCTACAGCTCGGGTGAGGTGTCCCAGAACTAGTGTGACTGCCACTGCGCCTTTGAACTCCTATGGACCGATCAGTATTGTTTCTATACATAAATACAGCCCTTTCACTCTTGTATAAAAGCCTTAAGCAGCACTCGGAGGAAAACGTGCCCCGTAGCATGCGAAGGCAGTACATTTTTGCTTATTGCTGCTTTGAAAATGATACCCGTGTTCAGTTCACAACCTTTCAGGCTTTAGGTGTACAAATGGAACATCCCAGAGGGCATAAGTCGTTTCTGTCAGATGTTAGTTGGTTCTTCTTGGTGGTTTTTCTGACCGCCCTTCCCCGTCCATTTGTCCCCCTTTTTTTGAGGGATGTTGCAGTCTTACACGCACATGTTGTGTACTTTCTAGCTTGGCATTTGTGCAATAGTCGTGCAAGGCGGACCTGCAGCTTGTACATCGTTGTTTGATATAGGGTTGGACAGTGATATAGGGTTGGACAGTGTGATATAGGGTTGGACAGCGGCTTCGTACAGTGGAGTTCGCTCACGAGCCTTGCGCCATCTACCGCACCTCCGACGAAACTCTGGGTCGGCGGAGCTGAAGGTCGCTCTACGCTCCGCTCTTTCTCTCGCAGCTACGATGGCGAGCAGTTGTAGTGGTGGTGGTCTCGCCAAAAAGAATGCGAAAAGCAATAGTCGGTACTGCCGTGTTGATGATTGCCACAGCCGCGAAGGGCAACTTGGTATTATGCTGTACAGGTTTCCGGGCAGGCCGTACCAGAGAGACCGGCAACAGAAGTGGATCACGGCAGTGCGGAGAATCAAGTAAGTACTTTGTCATATTCAGCGTCAGTCTTGGCACATATTTAAAGTTCAGTACATTAAATTTTCCTGTGTACAAGCTGTTTCACACTTAGAAGGGAACTGAAAGCGCTTGACAGCGGCGCTTTGCGAATGGGTTGCACTCGGCGCATGTACGGGAACGGTAGCCGGTCGTGCTCATTCCGCTGCACTTCGGGAGACTTCCCTAAACATTCAACCAACATCCATTCTGCATGCGACTTTGCGGCTGATTAACGTTGGTTAATCAGCCGCAAAGTCAATCATAGGAGACTGGAATGCTAAGGTCGGGAGTGAAGAAATATCCGGAATTACAGGCAAGTTCGGTCTTGGTGAGCCAAATGAAGCTGGGCAGAGGCTAGTAGAGTTCTGTCAAGAAAACAACCTGACCATAGCGAATACTCATTTTCAACAGCACAAGAGGCGCCTGTACACATGGATTTCACCGGACGGTCTGTACAGGAATCAGATCGATTATATTATTTGCCGGCAGAGATGGAGAAGCGCTATACAAGCAGTAAAAACAAGGCCTGGGGCCGATTGTGGCACCGATCATCAGCTTCTTGTTGCCAAAATTAAGCTTCGATTGAGGAAAACGCAGAAAACTAGAAGGCCTTTCAGGTATGATCTGGATCAGATTCCATTAGAATATGCTGTGGAAGTGAGGAATCGATTTCAAGAATTAGATCTAGAAGGCAAAGAGCCCGAAGAGGTGTGGACTGATGTTCGTGATATAATACAAGAAGTTGCTACTAAGGTAGTTCCAAAGCAAAAGAAATGCAAAAAAGCAAACTGGTTATCTGAAGAGGCTTTGCAAATAGCTGAGGAAAGGAGGATGGCAAAAGGTATGGGGGAAAGAGAAATATACAAGGTTCTCAATGCGGATTTTCAGAAAATAGCAAGGAGAGATAAGAATGCCTTCCTGAACATACAGTGTCAAGCAGTTAAGGACAACAGCCAATTAAGGAACACAAGAGCTCTGTATAAGACAATCAAAGATATCAAAGGAAGCTTCTGTGCTAAGCTGGGCGTGATATAGGACAAACGAGGCAAGGACCTCACTGAAGCCTCAGAGATAAAGAAGAGGTGGCAGGAATACACAGAAGAACTGTACAAGAAGGACCCGGATGTGCAAACCCAACATAGGACGGTTGTCATTACTGATCTCGAGCCGGGCATCCTGAAGAGTGAAGTTGAATGGGCCTTAGCCAGCCTTGCTAAGAACAAAGCTAGCGGAATTGATGGTATTCCAGCTGAGTTGCTTCAAACCCTCAACCACGACGCTGTTAACACACTGCATACATTATGTCAAAAGATTTGGACAACCCTGCAGTGGCCACAACATTGGAGGAGGTCAGTTTACATCCCCATTCCAAAAAAAAGGCAGTGCCAAAGATTGTTCCAACTACCGCACGATCGCGCTTATTTCGCATGCTAGCAAGGTGATGTTAAAAATCCTGCAAGGTAGGCTGCAGCAGTATGTGGATCGGGAGCTTCCGGACGTGCAAGCTGGGTTTCGCAAGGGCAGAGGAACTAGAGACCAAATTGCCAACCTTCGCTGGATCATGGAAAAAGCAAGAGAGTTCCAGAAACCCATTTACTTCTGCTTTATTGATTATGCGAAAGCATTTGACTGCGTAGATCACAGCAGATTGTGGCAAGCTCTTCAAGAGATGGGAGTTCCAATTCACCTCATCTGTCTCCTCAGGAACCTTTATGAAGGGCAAGAGGCCACAGTCAGAACTGGGCATGGTCTTACTGATTGGTTTCCGATTGAGAAAGGGGTGAGGCAAGGCTGCATACTGTCGCCCTGCCTATTTAACCTATATGCAGAGTGCATCATGAGGAAGGCCGGTCTGGACGAGTCTTCAGCTGGAGTGAAAATTGCTGGAAAACGTATCAACAACCTAACATATGCGGATGATACCACTTTAATGGCAGAAAGTGAAGTGGAACTCAAGAGACTTCTGATGCGCGTACAAGAAGAGAGTGAGAAGTTTGGGCTTAAACTGAACATTAAAAAGACGAAGATCATGGCGTCTTGCCCTATCAAGTCCTGGAGCATCAATGGACAAGAAGTGGAAGCTGTGACAGATTTTCTGTTCTTGGGCGCCAAGATTACCTCGGAAGGAGGCTGCAGCCATGAAATTAGGAGACGCCTGCTTCTGGGAAAGAGAGCAATGGTTAGCCTTGACCGCCTAGTAAAGAGCAGAGACATTAGTCTGCCAACCAAGATCCGTATAACCCGTGCTATGGTCTTTCCAGTTGTGATGTATGGATGCGAGAGTTGGACTGTGAAAAAGGCTGACCGCCGAAGAATTGACGCGTTTGAATTGTGGTGCTGGCGAAGACTCTTAAGAGTTCCTTGGACTGCCAGAAGATCAAATCAGTCGATATTGTCGACCATAAACTCTGACTGCTCATTGGAGGGTCAAATTCTAAAGTTAAAGCTCAGCTACTTTGGTCATCTGATGAGAAGAGAGGAGTCGCTGGAGAAAGATTTGATGTGGAAAGGTTGAGGGTCGCCGGAGAAGGGGTAGGCAGCGAACGCGATGGTTAGATGGCATTCTCGAGGCATTGCAGATGAAGCTATGTGATGTTAAGAAGATAGCGAGAGACAGGAAAGCGTGGCGTGACATGGTCCATAGGGTCACGAAGAGTCGGACACGACTGAACGCCTGAACTGAACTGAACGTTGGTTATCGGCGACAGTACGTGATTCGCAAAGCGCGGCGATTTCGCAATCACAGTTTTGCTTTAGGTATGAAACAGCCTGTACAACACGAGTGCTAGTTTATAATTGCAGGCATCTCATTGTTCTTTAGCCTTCGATGTTTGTGGGAGTAGCGGAGTAATAATGAACTTATTATTAAAAAAAAACTCTATGCGTGCTTAGATATGTACTTACATACGTGGTGATTTGTAGACTGCATTTCTGAAGTCAGACCTACGTTCAAACGGCCTCACAGTTAAGAGAGCTGAAACGGCGTGCAGAGATGTTTGCTTTACTTGTTGGTCAGGGCCGAAAAAGTTGTGCATGCACGTATGCGTGGAGTGACAACATGTGATAAACGCACGGCAGAGCGTGCCGATCAAACGACGCGGTGTGGATGTCTGACCGTGTCGGCGCGTGACTACTACCCGTGTTTGATGAGTGAATGCTCTTTCTTATATTTCAGTCAAGCCGACGGTTCTGAATGGGTGCCGAACGAAGCAACGAGGATTTGTTCCAGGCATTTTGTTAACGGGGAAAAAAGCACGATCGCAACTCATCCCGGATATTATCCAACAATATTCCCTGATGTGTACAGGGCGAGCCCTGTCGATGCAATGAAGAGGCTTTCAAGATATAAAAGGTATTGCATATAAATTTTCACTGTAATCCTCACATGAAAATGCAGACTTTGCCCTACTGATTTTAGTTCTAACGTGTACTTGTGTGCAGCATTTGAGTGCAGCTACTCATTTGTATTATGTAAAGTTCACCACAAAGAACAACAGGAGAAATTTTTAAATGCTGTAGTGTCACATATGCTTTCAGGTAGCACCAGAGGAGGGCTAAAACATCATTAGCCTCTGCCACGCCTCAGCCATCAGCCTCAGTCCCGCCTCACACTCTTGAAGACGAGCCATCAAGCAGCGACGATGCAGACCCCTCGAATACAGGTCCCCTCATTCAAAAGCCATCCAATCTGGATCTGCTTTGCATAGCTGCTGATTCAGTAAGGACAACTAAGGAAGACAAGGTGGGTGATCTGGGATGGGCACTTGGCAAAGTTCCTCACTGTTTTTATGCAGAGCTGTCACTGCATATTTGGTTATGCTGGTTTTGAAGCTTGCGGAAATTAAATTGCACTACTTTTGCCATGTGGTCTTGCCATAGCTCTGAGTAGTTTATAATGACTGTGCGACAAAAATGTCATCATTATGGGAAGCACTAATAAAGTGCATATTGCAATTGATTAATTCATAGAAATGCATCTTTTGTTTATGTGAAGTGCACGCTGCCCAAACTTGGGTGGTCAAAATTACATTTCAGCAGCTGTGTGCGTGCTGTGTTTATTATGATTGAAGCTTTAACTGTTAATTTATGTATAGTCTCTCGTTAAACTACAACTGATTAATGTGCTGAGCATTTTTTTTTTGCGATGTTTACTAATCATCAGCATTTATTTTGTTTTTCTGTGCAGGCTTGCCAAACAGACGACCACGCGCGCTTTTCAGACACATTTTCAGTGTTTTTATGTTCCTCAAGAGACAATGATGCGTGCACTCAAGTGAACCCTAAGGGTTTTTGTGACGCAGAAGTCCAGTGCAAGCCCCCTGCGGTTTCCCGCCAGTCTGGTAGAGACTCTAGGACAGCTTGCTTCACAGGGTATGACAGCGTCCAAGTCTGCGCTGCTGCCATGAAAGACTTGTGCGAAGTGTCTCTTGATGTATTTGCCCTCTTGCCAAGCATATTGCCTCGTTCTGCAGATCGGTCATGTGATGTTCCAATGACCGACAGACTTGTGTTATTCTTGATGAATATTAAGCTTGGGATCACTTATTCTTCCCTTGGAGTGCTTTTTCCCGTATCAAGGAATACTGTGTCTCGCCACTTTAAGAGTGTCTTTCGAACTTTGAGCGTTTCCACACAGAAGTGGATATATCACCCTCCCGTGGATGTCACTAGGCAGACAATGCCAAATTGCTTCAAAGCACATTACAAGGAGTGTTCATTAATAATTGACTGTACTGAGGTCCATACAGAACAACCCTGCACTGTGCAGCAGCAAAGAGTGCTGTATTCACACTACAAGGGAGGATATACACTAAAATTCCTTGTTGGAATCACACCATGTGGCACAGTTTGCTTCCGCTCGAAAGCATATGGAGGCAGGTGTTCCGATGCTTTTATACAGTGGACTCTGGATTTTTAGAGCTGGTTCAACCAGGCGATGTTGTCATGGCTGACAAGGGGTTTCCAGGTATAAGGGGAAGCCTTGAAGGTGCACAGGCTGTATTAGTGATGCCCCCTTTTTTGCAAGGACATGACCAATTTTCAGAAAGTGAGGTACACGAGACTTATCACATTGCACAAGTACGAATTCATGTAGAAAGGGTTATCCAGCGTATCAAAATGTACAATATACTTAACACACATGTGCCCACAGAGGTGATTCCAGCGATGAGCGACATATTTCATGTCTGTTGCATTTTAGCAAATCTGCAGCCACCTATTATACGCTATGAGAAGTGATTCTTGAAACTGTGTACCCCCTTCAGTGAGCAGGCCTGTACTACTTTTGCAGAAATATTTATTCGATACAAACAGTTCACGGCTTCTTGATGAGGGTGGGGAGCAGCCAAGTAAAGTAAAAATCCTCTAAGGCTCGCACAGCTGAGCATAGAAAACTGTTGTCCCTCTGTACAGTGACAGAAATGCTGTGATTGGTTGAGTAAACAAAGAAAAAGTATTCAGTTAGGTTACATATATACATAAGCAGCTGCACCTGTGTATAATATTGATGGCGAGGTCGCAGGGTCAGCTTGTTGTTCACATACTTAATGTAGGGCACAAAAGTCAGTAGCTGCTCTGCATCAATGATTAAGTTGTCTCTCCTTGAGAACGGACATTTTATCTCTAGCAGCCAGACGCCATTTGCAGTTTAAAAAAGCCCCTCGGGGCTTCCACATAGCCACGGCTGTGTTGGGTGCACAACAAGTCCAGTCTGGAAAAGAGAAGTCCTTTTCTGAAATACACGTCATTTCAGTCCACACTTCATGAATTCATGGAAAAAAAGGAGGCAGGAAACAATGCGGTGGTTATGTGCATCCGTATGAGCAATAAGACTATCCATTGTGTGAGCTTTTAAGTCAAACAGGTCAAATATGCATTACCTCTACCACATGTGTGCCAACTTTCTTTTCAAACTCCTTGCGTGCCACTCCATCTTTATGCCTGAAAAAACAATTTCAATTAACCAAACATGCAATGGTCTGATGCTGGGGAACATACCATACGAAGTGGCCTCTGTATAAAACCCTCCACCATTGAAGATAGTTTGCAGAAGGTCTTGGGGTGACTTCCTTGTTCTCAGGATTGTGTGTGCCTGTGAGCACGTTATTCTTGGCTTTCTTTCTTGGTGCCACCTGTCAGAACCTTTAAGAGATGAATTTTATTACTGCTATGAATTGTTAAATGTTGGCAAAGAGGAGAAACACTCACCTAAAATTACTAGCCTGCCCCTTCGTCAAGGCACACAGCCGCAGAGAACTTGTGCATTTTATATGTTTCGCGTAGTAGTCAGCCACTTCTGTTGTCATTTTTTCTTCATGCTCTCTTTTTCTTATCACCATCTTTGGAAAGTCTCCAACAACTGTTAAACTGTACAAGGCCTCTTTTGGCTCATGCAGAACTGTTTTCAATTGTCTTATGTCTTCCTCCAACACTATTTTGCTTACAATACCCTGGAGGACAGTCTTGCATGACCCCTCGCAAGTTTCATTTTTCGTCTTCAAAATCCTTGCCATTGGGCAGTCAATGTCTGGAAAATGCTTTGTCAGGAAGCTTGGGTCTAAGGGTTCTGCAGCTTCTGCTCCGCCGACATGTGGATGCTTCTTACCTGTAAAAATATGTGAGAGTAAGATGAAATAACGAAGTTGCAGCACACTTTGTGGGAACTGTAATTGCAAAGCCAAAGCACTAACACTGTTTATTTATGATTAACAATTGCACACGAAAACGCCTGGTAATAAAATGAAATGTACATTTATCATGCATGAGTTCAGTACTTATGTGCATTGCTTACCACCAAAAAGTTCTTCAATTGATGCTTTGTCGTCCACACGCGGCTTCTTGGCTGGTTTTCCCCACTTCTGCCGTTGCGATGTGCACGATACGGCTTCATGTAGGTTTATGTAAAGTGTGACGGCGGCGCAGTGCTTGCAGGTTCCTGCAGCGCCGTACCTGCAGCTGCAATGTCCACCTTGTATCTGGCGGTCTTTATCGCTTAGCTGCAATGAGCAAATGTAGATGCAACATTTCATCATCATCAGCCTGATTATACCCACTGCAGGGCGAAGGCCTCTCCCATATTTCTCCACTTAACCCGGTTCTGTGCTAGCTGCATCCACTTGACCCCTGCGAACTTCTTAATCTCATCCGCCCTCCTAACTTTCTGCCGCCCCCTGCTACGCTTTCCTTCCCTTGGAATCCAGTTTGTTACCCTCAGCGACCACCGGTTATCCTCTCTTCGCACTACATGTCCTGCCCATGTCCATTTCTTCTTCTTAATTTCTACTAGAATGTCGGTAACTTGAGTTATTTCTCTGACCCACTCTGCACGCTTTCTATCTCTTAATGTTACCCCTACCATTTTTCGTTCCATATCCCTCTGGGTTGTCCTCAACTTAAGTAGAACTCTCTTGGTTAGCCTCCACGTTTCAGCCCCATAGGTGAGTACAGGCAAGATGCAACTGTTGCAGACTTTCCTCTTGAGCGATACCGGTAAGCTGCTAGTCATAATCTGCGAGTGCTTGCCAAATGCGCTCCATCCCAATCGTATTCTTCTTCTTATTTCCTTTTCGTGGTCCGGATCTGCGGTTACTACCTGTCCTAAGTAGACATATTCGCCTACTACTTTCATTGCTTCGCTCCTAACGTAAACTGCTGTTCTTTCCCGAGGCTGTTGAACAATACCTTAGTCTTCTGCATATTGATTTTTAAGCCTACCTTTCTACTTTTCCTGTCTAGGTCATCAATCATTATTTGCAGTTCATCCCCCGAGTTGCTTAGCAAGGCAATGTCATCAGCAAATCGCAGATTACAGAGGTAATCTCCATCTACCTTTATCCCTAACTGCTCCCATTCCAAGTCTCTGAATACTTCCTCTAAACAAGCTGTGAATAGTACTGGGGAGATTGTGTATCCTTGCCTAACACCTTTATTTATGGGAATTTTGTTACTTTCTTTATGCAGAACTATGGTTGCTGTGCAGCCACTATATATATATTCCAACACTTTCACGTACGGCTGGTCTACCCCCTGATTTCGCAGTGCCTGCATCACCGCCGAGGTTGCAACACTTAACACAGAGCAATCTAGTCACTAAGAACATATATTCCTTTTTTTTTCTTGCAAACATGCCATAAGGCATACTGTAGAAAATTATAGATTTCTTCCAGAAACATTCACATCATTGTGAAAACGTATTATGGTTAATTGAACGGCGGCGCAACACGGAAACGGACACAGACAAGAAGGGGACACCATGTGGTGTCCCCTTCTTGTCTGTGTCCGTTTCCGTGTTGCGCCGCCGTTCAATTCCATCATGCACCAACTCGCCCCCCAGGCCGTTATTCTGAAGTACCTTTCTTCTACAGTGGGCCCTTTTATGTGTTCTAATCCTTCCTATACTCAAGTACATCTGCTCGTCGCTCATATCGCTGCATCAACCTGCCGTGCAAGATTCATCGCCTTTTGTCTCCGCAAGGGACTTGTTCCATCTGGAGTGAACGCGTTTTTTGGTGTCATTAGGCCTTCCATCGGTCAAGTGAAACGACTCTGCCGCATTCTGAAATCTGAACTGTGGAGACTAGTCCGAATGTTTTATGACTGGCTGCGCGTTTTGTTGTGCGCATGTGGTGTCCCCTTCTTGTCTGTGTCCGTTTCCGTGTTGCGCCGCCGTTCAATTCCATTATGCACCAACTCGCCCCCCAGGCCGGTATTATGATTATGTTTCCGCGTAGTAATGGAAGTACAAAACAGCATTTGTAACGCGCCTATGTTCCTGAGAAGTTCGTTTTTTTTTTTTTGTGCGCGTGTAACAACGCCGCTGAAAGAGCATACCAAGCTAATCAGCTTCAATTTTGTGATTCGTTTTATGCGTCAGGGTACCTAAAAAAATCTGCAAGATTAGCAGGTTGCGGCGTGGAAGGCAGAGAATTTGCTCAAAATATACAATCGTCAGCACGCCACGATTGCTTGCGCGCGTCGCCTCGACGTGTCTAAGCACCGCACAGCGCGGCCTGATGGGTTCGATAGCATTCTAAGCATTCTAGCGATCTTCACCGGCCCCAAACATATCGTGAAGTATGATTTTAGACGCAGCGGCTAGCGCTGAACGGTGCAAATATCCGTCCGGGTCACGCGCTGGAGCATTCGTGCTGACGGCTTGTATGTTCTACATCTGCGACACTAAGCACTCGCATTTGAGCCGAGGCAGCAGCTACGTTATTTATGTCAGCTTTACTCACGTGCAATGAAATGGAGTAGACCTGCTTCCCTTCTTGGGAACGGCATTTCGCCCGCACGTTCATGCCGTCCACTTCCGTCACAGAAGAAACCTGTCCGGCGTCGTACAGTTTCTCTCCGCTCTTAAGATAGGCGGAATGGAAATATTCCTGCACGGCCTTAATGGGCCTAAAGCCCGTGAATAGCACTTGTGACATCGCATACAGCACTGCTGGGAGCAACACAAGAGCTCGGCCGCTGGCGGTGCACAAAACGCGGACAAATCAGGTGCGGCGCGGGCGCGCTCAACACTTCGCCGACTCATTGACGCGGGAACTGCCACCGCGGCGCTGGGGTCGGCGCTTCTCCCCAGCGCCACCTGCTTACTGTACGGAGCCTATATGAGCATGTATGGAGTTGCAATAAACTTTTCAGTGCTCAACACAAGGGAAAGTCACGCGCTCCGATTGTTATTATTTCAGGGTTCATTGCCTGCCGCGGTCCCTTTTTGCCGACGCGATCCGCCTACTTGGAGTACAATCGAACCAAGCGGAGTATCGGCTCGCACGTGGGACGAAGCAGATTCACGCACAACCCGAATGGTCGCTGACGCCGCGCGCTTCGAGCCGTCGCCTAATTCCAGTGTCATGTTATTATAGTCTCGTGCGTGCGCATTCACAATTTATGTGGCGTGAGTGGCCGTCTTTCCGCGCCGCACGGCTGGCCGTCTCGACTTTTATTATACGACTTGCACTTTCAAGCCTTTGCCGTACCGTGGCGGTGCCACCATTGACCTCTCGCATGACCTTTCTGTGACGTCACGCCGAAGAGCTGGGCGACCATCTCGCGTCGTCTGCGAGCAGTGGCGGTGCCACCACCGGCGGCCTAACTCTCGCGCTGTCCGCCAGGAGCGCAGCAGGTGTTGTGACGTCACGCCGAAGAGCATGTTTTATCGCCGACATATGTGTCTACAGTTTAGTTATTAGTTCCGCGTCAGTCCCCTCGAACGCGTGTCTTGCCTTTGCTATTGTTGTGTTTGACTGTGTTTTCGGACTGTCGGGATCAAGAAGATATCGTAGCAGGCTCCACGTCTTTGAAAGGCTCATGTTGCCCTCCATTTCATCGCACCTGTTACACCAGTTTTGCTCGCAGAGTTTAATTGCATAATCCTCAATTTCTTTATTGTGTCTGGCTATTTTTCGCCTTAGGTTTCGGTTCCATCTCTGACACCGGAAAAGTCTTTCCATTCCTTTGTTTGCTTCCCACATGTGTAGGAGTTTCCTGTCGACTGTTTTCGGTGCATCGTCCCCCTCTAGGGTAATGGTAGCGGATTTAACGTGGTGCATGAGGATTTCTGCCCAATCGTCGATATTTTCAATATTTTCGTCCATGTTTGCAGATTCCCTCATTTGTCTGAGTTTCTCATATTCGATTGCGCTGATGATCTTTTCTTGTCTTACTTTGACTCCCCGTTTAAGCGTTATTTGGAGGACGTAATGATCGCTTCCAAAGTTGAGCTCTGTG
This sequence comes from Amblyomma maculatum, assembly GCF_055883805.1. Taxonomy (NCBI): domain Eukaryota; kingdom Metazoa; phylum Arthropoda; class Arachnida; order Ixodida; family Ixodidae; genus Amblyomma; species Amblyomma maculatum. Next base: position 12,409,722 of record NC_139351.1, on the reverse strand, counting down.
ATCTTCCACCTAAGCTCTTCTATGTTCTTGGTGAATGTTAAGTCTGGGGTTGTGTCTTTGCTCACACTGTTTCCCACCCTGGTCGGGCAGCCAGAGTCTGTCTGCAGGGTGGGGTTTAATTCGTGAAAATCTTCCCATAACTTCCTGCCCTTCGGATCTTGCCTATTATATCCCCACTCTTGGTGGCAGGCGCTGAAGTCTCCTACAATTAGGAGGGGGTTAGCTCCGGCTGCCTTCATTGCTTTGCGAAATAATGTCTTGAACCTAACTTTGCGCTGCTGAGGAGAGCTATATATGTTTAGGACGAAAATACTGGGTTCCTTCTTCCTGCCCGGGATGATTTCAACGAAAACCGCCTCAATGTCGCGAGAACTAATTTCATGTTCGATCACCGCTACGTTCCTTTTGACGAATGTTGTGACCCGGGATTTTTCTCCCCGTCCACTAGCAAACGCTTGATATCCTGATAATTTAATTACTTCTTTGTCAGTTTCCTGTAAGGCTACTGCTAGAGAACGGTTGCTTGGCGGGCTAGTTGGTTCATATCTAACTTGTATTACAGCGCAAACCACAAGAAGGGACGACGACAAAGTGAAAAGAGCGCTGACTTCCAACTGTTTATTATTCTGATATGCCACGCATTTATACACATTTGAAGTTTCAGCAGGAAAGAGCAGGAAAAGCAATCAGCATGAAAGGCATAGGCGATAGGACAAGGCCCTAATCACCATCGATCCAGATATTTCAGCTCTTTCTTGGTTAGTGCGACTGATGGCATGCTTACACACCTTATCTCTGTACGAGCAATGTTCACCGCCTCAATTATCTCCCTGACACACTGATCATTGTGTCGAACAACTAGTGTGCTCTTTTGGAACTCAGGCACGCCAGGTTGTCTGCGCCGACGTGTAGACTCATCGCCACAATTACGACAGTGCGTGCTAAGATGGCCCTGGTCACCATCATTTACATTCTTGTTGTGTTCTTTCAATCTGGTATTTATACACCTGCCGGTTTGTCCAATGTATTCGCGTCCGCAGGACAACGGAACGCGATATACAATACCTTCGTCGCAAGTGACAAACTGATTCTGGTGTCTAATCATGCACGATTTTTTCTTTTTGCTATAGCACGGGTTAGTTTTCTTGCATAGAACTGATAGTTTGGGGCTGAAAACACAACGTCAACGCCTGAGCGCTTTCCAATCTTTTTCAGGTTGTGGGAGGTCTGGTGGATATACGGAATGACTGCTACCCTTTTGCGTGCATCCGGGCCTGTCACGGTATTCTTTTCAGATTGCCGGACTTGTTTCATTTTCTGGAGCAGGCCCTCGGCCACAGAAACTGCAAGGGCCACCGGGAATCCCGCGTCAGACAGGCGTCTATTTTGCAGGGCTAGACTTTCTTTAGGCATATGGTCACAGGATTTAGTCAGGGCATTTACAAAACAACATTTGACAATGCTGCGTTTTACAAGCTTCGAGTGAGCCGATACAGCGGGTAATAAACCATTTTTCCCCCGTGGTTCATACCCCCAACAAACATGGCTATTATAAAACTTTAGTCTTAGCTCCAAAAACCTAATGGAATGGTTGTTGGGCATTTCATGCGTCAAAATTAAAGGTGATAAGTTTCGCTTGAATGTGTTAAGCATGTCTTCAGTTGTTGCATGAAAATCAGCATTGGCATTGTCAATTATGATTAAAAAGTCATCTACAAATCTAAAGACTTGGAGAACACTTGTACCTTCGAGACATCTTTCAATTATTCTGTCGTGCATGGCTAAAAACAGGTCGCTAAGGACCGGGGCAGTACATGATCCAATGCATACTCCGCGTTTTTGCAGGTAAAAACCTTCGTCCCGGGTGGCAAACGTAGATCGCAGGTACACATCAACCAATTCTAGAAAGCCGCTAACATGTAAACCACAATTGTTCTGGAACGAAACGGCACCCGTCCTATCAATGGCCTGTTCAACACATGATAGCAGGGCATCATGCGGCAAAGTAAAAAAGGTCCTTTATGTCTATGGAAAAGGCCGATACATTTGCAGCCTCATGCTGCCGCAAGTATTCAACAACCTGTTCAGAATTCCTAACAAGGAATGGGTCTTCAATTGTTAGCATGGCCAACTTATCCTGCAGAAAAAGAGCTGAACATTTCTGCCACGTTTCCTTTCAACCAACTTTGCTGCCAATCTCTTTCCGGCGAGCTTGGACGCGGCTCGCTCTCTCCCTTGATCATCGGTGACGCTGCGTTCCCCGTTCTCAAGCGGCACCGCCTTTCCTCTTTTCTTAGTAATAAACCATTGACGAGGCTCTTTCAGCTCCACAGGGTTTATGCTCGTTCCCTCCACGGTTTCCACCATTTTCGTCGAGGTTCTAAACGGCCGGGGGTGCCTTTGTTTGCCTAGGCCTAACTAGGCCTAGTGTCCCCCGTGGCTGGCGAAGTTCTTCAAAGCCTCAAAAATGTGTGAAAGAATCGGCCCACCTTGGAGTCTTGATAATCCACGGTGAGCGCTTCCTGAATAGAGTCGATTCCCACAAAATTTCTGAAATCCAGATACAACATCCCTCCCTCTTAGGAAATACGCGGGGCCACCGAACGAGGACTTCGACGCGTCCATCTCAGAAGCGGAAGTTAGAGCTGAAATCCTGAGCTTAAAGACGCGACCAGCTCCCGGCCCCGACGGAATAACAAATAAAATGCTACGAAACCTAGATGACGCTTCCATAACGGCACTAACCAACTACATGCAAGAAGTATGGAGTAGCGGTCGTCTTCCCCAGCAGTGGAAAAATGCAAACGTTGTGCTAATTCCAAAACCTGGCAAGCCCCCGAAATTGAAAAACCTCAGACTTATTTCTCTAACCTCATGAATTGGAAAGCTTATGGAACGCGTAATCTAATCAAGGCTAACTAATTTCATGGAGAAAAACGACCTGTGGCCGCACGTGATGGTCGGGTTCCGACCCGGCCTGTGCACACAGGACGTAATGCTCCGATTACAACATGACATAATTGACTCATCCAGAGACGCGAAGGTAATTCTAGCACTAGATCTAACAAAAGCATTTGACAAAGTAAAACACCAGGCAATTCTCGCGGGACTGCAGGAATTAGGAGTCGGCGAGAGGACATATAATTACATAATGGATTTCCTGATAAACAGACGTTGAAACTAAAGTTTAGGAACCTAGAATCCCCCACTGTCCACCTGGGAAGAAAAGGAACGCCGCAAGGCTCGGTGCTCTCCCCCTTCCTTTTTAACGTAGTGATGAAAGGCCTTCCTGCCGCTTTTAAAGTCATAAAAGACCTGAAGTTCAGCATTTACGCGGACGACGTTAATCTCTGGATGAGCCTGTGCTGCTGACATTTTCGGTATGTGTAATTGCTGATTCGTTCCAAAGCCTTTTTCTCTACCGCAAAACGGGGCACGCATGAAATTAAGCTTTCCAGGAAGCCAGCGTAAGTTTGGTTTTACTGTCGACAGATGCCGCCACAGGCGCACCTACCGTAAGGAATGCGTCGAGAGCGCAAAGTTTTGAATTACTGGACTGTGATTACAAGGAGAACTCAAAATTGAAATTCGTGAATTTCACAAGTGGCGACTACGGCCAGGCAGCTGCATTCCATGGCGGCTACATATTTTACAGCCTACGCGAAAATGCCTTGATGGATGGCGTTTGAAGCTGCCCAGAGTTTGAATATGCGCTCATGTGTCAACAAAGAGTTTAACACGTGAGAACAAAAAATATGCACAGAATAAAGACAAAATAAAAATGAAGGTACTTTTTCGTTTTTCTCCCAAAACACAAAATTGCGGTAACTGCCATTCCTAACGTTGCTTGACATGGAGACATGCGCAATTTTTATTTGCCAAGTATATTTTCAGGAGTATTCTGTTGCCAAGACACACGTATTTTGCCGTAAAAAAGCGTGAAATACAATAACTCTTTATGAGAAACCAAATACGTAGCTTTCAGAAGAAATCATTTTTGGCGTTAGTGTCAAAGGCGAGATAGTAGCTTCGGACACAATAATTTCATATTAGATTTGAAAACGAAAAAACAACAGCCAGTTCTCTAACCCTCTTCGGCAAAATGAAATCTCACGATAATTCCATGCACAGGTGAACTATTATTTTTAGACGATCAGGAAGTTTGATAGAAATACAACACTCACTGGCTAAGTGATCATGTGACGGCACCGTCAAATTTGAATTGTTCTTGCTCTAGTGTATCTTGCTTGCCTATTCTACTGGACTGTCTGTAACTGCAAACCTGCATGTCGTTGTGCCACACAACGCAGCCAAATTTATGGGGACCATTAAGGGGTAATGCGGGGCTAAAATCGCAATATCTATAAAAAGCGTGCTGGTAGTTTGTTTTGTTGGGATTATTCATGTGTAAAGAAAATTGTCAGGAAGGTTGGTTGTCACCTGTGCAGCCGAAAAATATTATAGTTTTTTTTCCGAGAGGGATGCACTCACCGCTGAAAGAACCTATGAACTCTGATTTGAAAACATAGAAATTGAAAATGGAGTGTATGCCCATGTTAGAATGCTTGTCTTCACCGCTCTCTAGTAAAAAAGGACCTGCTATCAAGAGAACCGCAGAGAGCTGAAACGCAAGGAAGAAAAAAAAATTTGGTGCCACGGCCACAGCGGATTGGCTGGTAAACGGAAATATAAGCTTGGATTGAATAAAAGGCGCCAAATACCGTCCGAACGCTCTTTTCGAACCACTGGGAGCCAGAATAATCAAAGTTTTCGGAAAGCAGGAGATAGAAATAGAGCATTAATGAAGAGTCACGCCCAGCAAACAACAAAGGAAAGCATTTCACGGACGCAGACGCGGGCGCAAGACAGCTGTAACGCTGAAACAAAAACAGGCAACTCGAATTAATCTCTACAGAACAGTGCATTGTTTAAAAAGATCGCCCAACGTTCGTACCAGGTCGCTTTAATATAATATTTTGGCCCTAGATTCTATAAGGAAGTTCTGAAATTATTGTTCTCAATTCGCACTTTTTGTAAGAGCACAGTTGGGAGATATATTACCATCTCGAAATGATTTCGCCAAAGGCTGTTCTAAGACGGTTTCTGAGCTAAAAGTTTCTTGGGAACAAAATAAGGCACTTTCAGATTCCTAATTATCCTCTAAGAAAACCTACCTTCAAATATGTGACATGTAATGAAAAAAAAAGTTCCTTGTTAAAGCGCTCAGATTGTCAATAATGCTCATAAGAAAGCCGTAATTGTCCTAATCCTGCGCAATGAACTGCCTAGAAGTTATCCAAACACAAAGTGTTAGCACATTCTCATGATTTTTGAAATCATAGTTTTGTTCATCTGGCACACTTAATTGCACATTATGACTACTACAACGTTTTGCTATTTTTTTCTACGGTGATGAAACTTAGAATATATACCAAAGAGAGGAAGATAAGCCATCCCTGAAATTTTTACTGAGATTGACGCAACTGTTCTAAAGTTGACCCCTAAATCTCGCATACTTCATTAAGCTCCACTTGACAAGGCTGTGACAATATTCCGTCCTTCGGTGTATGTTTCTACCCACACACTCATCAGCACAGTATCTCCAGGTGCCACTGATGCATGTAAAACACAACATGACATGGATATCAATCTCCGCTTGCTACCAAGTACTACAAAAAGGCTTTTTGTGGCCTGTAGAGCGGCCGGCTGTCAAAATAAAAGCCCTGAGTTTGAATCTCATGTAAAATAAAACGTTCCTTTACGCGAAATCGACTGAAACTATCTTATGATGTAACTTAATAAATCAAGTTACATCATAAAATACATTCAGCAAACTTTGAATTACCTCATTACGCCTAATCGCCGAACCAACATTACTTCACGCTTGACTCACCTTTAATGGCGTTGCGGGGTGCTTGAGGTACCTACGTAGTATGACGTCACGCAGCTGTCAACAAACCAAAATTTCTTCCTACGTCAACTACGCCTATTCTGCCACATGGAACCTTGACACTATCTTGGGGAAGAATGAAGAGTGCTAAACTCAAAATCCGGCGCAGTTTGAATTAGGAGCCATAAGCTGGCATCGCGACGTCATCATAACATTCATAGCGGAAAAGGTGCACAGATGAGCAGAAGAGGAAAATAATAACAATACACAAGCCCTGCAGTGCTTAGATGTCATACTTTCTGCTTATTTATGTAAGACATTTTCAGTGCCTTGATGGGTAATAGTGTAGGCTGGTGGGATGGAAAGAGTGACAGAAGCAAATTCTGTAAAGCATCGCTCACAAATGAACTACGAAAAACACTTCGCAGGTGTATACAAGGGTGCTCTGTGAAGTTTTGCATTTTTCAATAGGACTGAAAAGCTGTAAGTAGAGTTAGGCGCAGCAGAAATAGAGGCAGCGATCAAAGTTATTCATAAATTGCGGGCATCAATGAAAAGATCGAAGCTCTGTGACACTTTCCATTGCCTAAAATAAATCATATATTCACTAAGGAATGGTGCTGTACCTAAATATGCTCTTCGCGTAACGATCTGTATACGGGGTACATACTTTTAGTTTTCAAGATATCTTTATGGATGATTGTTCTGTCTTGTGTATAGTATAAAATAACGTTAAGTGCAAGTATTTTCCACTCATTTGGGCCATGCGCGGTGGCGACACCTGACGTGTGGAAAAGCGCGGTTTTATTGAGAGTTGATAGTCAACTGTGGTAAAATAAGCAGCCGGCACCTGTACATATTCTTACGAAGTTAACAAAGCCGAAGCAAGGCACACATACTTCAGGATGGGACGTGAATTGAAAAACAGTTACAAGGGTACAACGCTGCTGAACCAAATACTGAGCGAAAGCATTAGCTACGGGTGACCGAGCGTTCTTTTTCTCCTTTTCTTCTTCCTCAGCCCACATATAAAGCACCGCTTTAACCCAGACATATGAACGTGCCTTAGTGGCCTATAGGGGTAACGTATATGCCAGGGTCTTAACAGGCTGAGTTTGACATAACAGTCCCATGTCAAATGAAAGACCCAAGTTGGCAGTTCCTGCCGACCACTCGAGCTGGTAGCCCAGCTCTCACCCTAGTGTCACGTGGGGTGCCACGTCACAGCGTCATGTGGGAAGGACGTGGCTACCGGCGGCGTTACGCTGAAGGCTCGAAACCTAGAGTAGCATTTCTTTCGCAATATTATATTTCCTTTATGTGAACCGGTGAGTAGCTAAGCTATTTCCTGAGCAAGCGTAAAATGTAATTAGCCAAGATTGTTATTGATGTACTGTAGGAGAGAAACAGTGGCGGCACCAACACACACATTGCTTTATTGGGGCCATCGGAATATAGCCAGGAGGATCGATACCGATGCGATAGACAGGACCGGGATGTACGTAAGTAGGCTGCTTATGACCAACAGGCAACAGCCGCTTTTTTCTGGTGTTGACATGCGTCTCAAGTGCCGATAAAGCAAAAACAGCGACCAGTGCGGGTGTCGACACTTCGCACCTGGAATAAATAACGTAACGGGGAGATATGTATGCATTAAAGACGAATAAACATGTACTGGCAGATAGGGGAGAGGAGCCAAACATATATTGCACAGAATCGTATGCTTCGTCGATCAGTTCTTCCACTTCCTTCTTCCTCCGTCATGCCGCGACAAAATGAAGCTACTGATTTTTCTAAGCGACCAAAGGAAGTATTTGCACTGTTTTGTCCGCAACCGCGCACTTCACCGTCTATGTAACGTGTGCTGTCATAACGTCGCGTTGCCGCCGCTTCTGTAACTCTGTAAATTAATAAACTGTAATGCGGCCAGTCACAATAGCATTAATGATATGGCGCCGGACGATGAGCCCCCTAGGTTGGAAGGCGTCCCACATGTTACTGGGGATGAACAAAGGGCGATTCCTAGTAGCTCCAGGACGAATGAAGCGGCTGGGCTAAAGCCAAAAGAAGTTGTGGATGTGTCGGGAAGCGACCGGAAAGTCTGATGTTGCAAGGAGATATTGACACGCTGCATTCTTTATCTTCCCTCTGTGCTGATTGCGAGCGTGTGCCTCCTCGAGGCGAAGAAACCGACGTTTGTCTCCTCGAGGCAAAGAAACTGAAGTTCTTCTGTCGAAGCGGGCCTGCTAGTTTCATGCCGCACTGTGACTACTGTTACTCCTGTGTCCCACGGTGACTTCTGATCAGAGACTTCACACCGTGACATCTGGTGGAGGTGCTGGGTACCGCAACCCATGCTCCGAACACCTCCAACCAGCCGAGACTCCAGCCCTCAAGGATCTCCTACCATCGAGATTACGCCTAACCATCAGAGTAGCCGACGGCTTCGAGAGCTTGATCCCGAATTCGCGCCTCTACAATTTTCTCGTACTGCGAGGCCGCCACCATCATCTCCAGCACCACATTCGGAGACAACACAACCACCCGTAATGACGCAGGTAGACACCACTGCCCCCTCCTTCGTGTTGCAGCAGCCGCAGGAGATACCCATCTTCCAAGCATTTCCCGGCGACGACCCGGAAGACTGGCTAGATAAATTTGAGCGAGTAGCCCAGTACAATCGCTGGGGCGACGACCAGAAACTGCAGTATGTATATTTTTCGCTCGATGGTGCAGCTCGTACATGGTTTGAAAATCGTGAGACTACTATCACAACGTGGAGTTCCTTCAAGGACCAGTTCCTGCAAGCTTTCACCACCGTTTTTCGGAAAGAACGGGCCGAGCTGCTTCTACAGACGAGAGTTCAGCTCCCTAACGAGAGCCTCCTCGCTTACTTCGAGGACATGACGAGGCTATTCCGTCGCGCTGATCCAAACATGTCCGAAGAAAAAAAAACTTCGGTATATCATGATGGGAATTAAGGAACAGATCTTCGTTGGATTAGTGCGATGTCCCCCCAAGACCATCGGGGAATTTGTATCCGAGGCCACTACCATTGAGAGGGCTCTAGAGATGCGATCTAAGCACTACGAGCGGCCGTCCATCCCTATTGCTGCCGCCATCGCGGACACTGGTAGCACTGACGTGCTCCGTGAGACCATACGGGCCGTCGTACGCGAGGAGCTGCAAAAACTGTTTTCGACGGCAGCACCCCCTCAAGTATCCAGCCTTTCTCAGATGGTTCGGGAAGAGGTCAACCAGGCACTCAATCCACCCGAGCCACTCCCGACAATGCCACCACAGCAGGCCATGACCTACGCCGCAGTCTCTCGTCGTGCCTGTCCACCTCCCAGTCAGCATCCACCTCCCAGTCAGCACCAAGCAGCCTCTGCCTACACTCGTCACGCACCTCCCGCTCGAATTTCTCAGGTGCGTCCACGCAAAAGCGACGTCTGGCGCACTCGCGATAATCGCCCGCTGTGCTTCCACTGTGGCGATGCTGGTCACCTGTTCCGCGATTGCTATTACCGACGAATGGGTCTGCCGGGATTTAGCGCCGACGCGCGAAGGCCGCAGCGTGGTGAACTACCCCCTGCCATTGACGCGTACTTGGCTGAATCATCCGGAACGCCCTATGACTACTCGCGGTCGCCTTCACCCCGCCAATACTCCTCGCAGACACGTGGTAATGCCGGCCTGACGTGGGTCCGCTCCCCTAGCCTCCATCGGGAAAACTAGACGTGGCAATCTTTGGAGGGAAGGTTGCTCATCGACGAAATTCTCAAGCTCCTCCACCGCTGCAACCGGATGGCCACTCCGTTTCACGACGACACGACGCGCCCCACAATGATCCGCTGCCTCGGCGCTCCAGTTTTCCGACGACACGAAATCAGCTAGTACCACACCGGAGCCGTGACCGGACCCCGCGACGTTCCGGCAACACCACAGCCGTAACCGCCGACCTGAACATTTCAGTGGACGGAACAGACGTGATAGCGCTTGTGGATACCGGCGCCGATTATTCTGTGATGAGTGGGCCTTTCGCCGCCACTCTGAAAAAGGTGACTACACCCTGGACAGGCCCACAAATTCGTACCGCCGGAGGCCACTTGATAACGCCGACCGGTACCTGCACTTCTAGGGTAACTGTGCAAGAGGAAACGTACTTAGCAACCTTCGTCGTACTTGTCCAGTGTTCCCGCGAAGTCATCCTTGACATGGATTTCTTAGCAGAGAATGGAGCCGTTATCAACCTGCAGACTAAGTCAGTGACCTTATCGACTGAGAACGCAATACACAGTGCTTCAGAGCGACCGACAGCACTGCACATCCTTGATGATCACGTCACTATTCCGCCCCGTTCCAGCGTGATGACGTCTGTGGCTGCGAATACACTGCGAAACTTTGAAGGTGTCGTGGAGAGCAAACAGATCTTACTTTTTGAACGCAGTCTTGCTGTAACCAGAGGAGTCGTTCGCCTCGAAGACGGCAAAGCAGAAATCCTACTCACAAATTTTGGCGGTGGGCACCAGCATTTAAGCACTGGGACTGTAGTGGCCCATATTTGCGGTATCACGCATGTTCGAAAAGCCTCAGGACTTGCGACGCTGTCATTGACCGAAATGGAAAGGCCTACCACCGATTTACACTTCGACATTAACCCTGCGCTTTCTCAACTGCAGCATCGCCAAGTGAACCAGCTCCTCCAGCGCTATCGGGCGACCTTCTCCAACTCTTCACGTGTTGGCAGAACCGATCTCGCCAAGCATCGCATTATTACGGATGATACCGTGCCACCTCTCAGACAGTCACCTTACCGAGTGTCTCCGACTGAACGCGCCGCTATCACCCGCCAAGTGAAAGAGATGGTTCGCGACGATGTCATCTAGCCCTCGCGGAGTCCATGGGCTGCACCTGTCGTTCTTGTGAAGAAAAAGGATGGTACGCTGAGGTTTTGTGTGGATTACCGCCGGCTAAACAAAGTTACAAAGAAAGACGTCTATCCCCTGCCACGCATCGATGATGCTCTAGATCGTCTCTGCTCCGCGAAATATTTCTCTTCAATGGACTTGAAATCCGGGTACTGGCAAATAGAGGTAGATGAGAGGGACCGCGAGAAAACGGCGTTTAATACTCCGGATGGGCTCTACGAGTTCAAGGCTATGCCCTTTGGTCTCTGCTCTGCTCCGGCTACTTTCCAACGGATTATGGACACCGTACTTGCAGATCTCAAGTGGCAGACATGTCTCGTTTACCTTGACGACGTTGTGGTCTTCGCTCCAACGTTCGAGGAGCACCTTCGGCGCCTTGAAACTGTTTGGCAAGCCATAACATCCTCGAGAAATGTCATTTTGCTTATACGGAGCTCAAGTTCTTGGGGCACGTCGTAAGCCACGCTGGTGTTCTGCCGGATCCAGAGAAACGACAGCTATTTCCAACTTCCCTCCGCCCAAAGACCAGAAAGCTGTTCGACGATTTCTTGGCTTATGTGCCTTCTACCGGCGCTACGTCAAAGATTTCGCTCGACTCGCCGAGCCCCTAACACGTCTGACAAAGACAGACACGCCTTTCACTTGGGACGCACCACAGGAACAAGCACTCAAAGAGCTTCAACGCCGCCTACAAACACCTCCCATATTGGCTCACACCGGTGCAAGCAACATAGGCCTGGGCGCCATTCTAGTTCAAATCCAGGGCGGCCAAGGACGTGTAATCGCTTACGCCAGTCGCTGTCTATCTAAAGCGGAATCGAACTATTCCTCAGCAGAGAAAGAATGTCTAGCCATTGTGTGGGCAACGTCGAAATTCCGGTCATACCTTTACGGGAAACCATTCAAGTTAGTGACTGACCACCATGCCCTATGCTGGCTTGCAACCCTAAAGGACCCTTCAACCCGTCTTGTAAGATGGAGTCTACGATTACAGGAATTCGACATAACTTTCACGTACAAATCTGGCCGTCAGCATTCGGACGCAGACTGCCTCTCACGGGCCCCTGTAGATCCCCCCGCAGATGAAATTCCTGATGAGGCCATACTGCTAAATGCCATCAGCACAGAGTGCCTCGCTGAAAGACAATCTGCAGATCCCGAACTTCGTCACATCATGGACTATCTAAACGGTGCATGTACAACCGCTCCGAGAGCTTTCAAGTGTGCTCTGTCATCGTTATGTGTGCGCAATGGTGTCCTCACGAAGAAAAGCTTTTCCGCCAGCCAAACGCCGTACTTGATTGTTGTACCTATGTGTCTACGTGATGAAATCTTACAAGCTTGCCACGATGAACCAAACTCTGGACATTTGGGAGTGACCCGCACGCTTGCAAGGCTCAAGGAAAAGTACTACTGGTCTCGACTTCACTCAGACGTTTCACACTATGTGAAAACGTGTCGCAACTGTCAGCGTCGTAAGGTGCCGCCGACTAAGCCCACCGGACTCTTGAAGCCAATAGACCCACCATCGAGGCCTTTCCAGCAGATTGGCATGGACATGCTGGGACCATTTCCCCTTTCACACTCCGGTAACCGGTGGGTCATTATTGCTGCGGATTATCTTACACGATACGCGGAAACCTCCGCGCTACCCAACGGTACTGCCTTAGAGGTTGCAAAGTTTTCATCAATTGCGTTGTCCTGCGCCATGGCGCACCGGAGATTTTGATTACTGACAGAAGAGCCGTATTTACAGCCGAATTGCTGCAGCAGATTTTAATTCACAGTCATACTGAACACAGGAAGGCAACACCTTACCATCCTCAAACGAACGGCTTGACCTAACGCTTGAACAAAACACTCGCTGACATGCTCTCAATGTACGTCGACGTAGAGCACAAAACGTGGGATGGAGTGCTCCCGTACGTTACCTTTGCATACAATACAGCGGTCCAGGAAACAACGAACATGACACCTTTCCGTCTGGTCCATGGCCGTGAAGTGACCACAATGCTTGATGCCATGTTACCACATCTAGACGACGGCAACCAACAACCAGATGTTCACACCTTTCTGCACCTCGCCGAAGAGGCCCGTCAGCTGGCCAGGCTGCGAATTCAGAATCAGCAACGCCGCGATGCCCAACGATACAACCTCCGACACCGTGACGCCCGGTACACAGCTGGAGACCGTGTCTGGGTTTGGTTTCCTGTACGTCGACGAGGCCTCAGCGAGAAACTGCTGTGTCGTTACTTTGGCCCGTACAAAGTGGTAAGCCAAGTTGGGGACCTAAACTATGAGGTTGTTCCTGATGGAATCAAAAAGTCCCGACGCTCCACGCTCCCGGACGTGGTACACGTGGTCCGCCTGAAATCGTATTACGACCGATAGTGTTGACTCTTTCTGTGCGCGAGCAACTGCCCTTCGTGCAATGGTTTTTTTTTTATCTCTACTCACACTCCCAGCATCGGGGCGATGCTTCTTGCACCCGGGGGGGGGGGGGCAATGACACGCTGCATTCTTTATCTTCCCTCTGTGCTGATCGCGAGCGTGTACCTCCTCGAGGCGAAGAAACCGACGTTCGTCTCCTCGAGGCAAAGAAACTGAAGTTCTTCTGTAGAAGCGGGCCTGCTAGTTTCCTGCCGCACTGTGACTTCTGTTACTCCTGTGTCCCACGGTGACTTCTGATCAGAGACTTCACACCGTGACAATATCAGTTCAGTTCAGGCGTTCAGTCGTGTCCGACTCTTCGTGACCCTATGGACCATGTCACGCCACGCTTTCTGGTCTCTCACTATCTTCTTAACATCACATAGCTTCATCTGCAATGCCTCGAGAATGCCATCTAACCATCGCGTTCGCTGCCTACCCCTTCTCCGGCGACCCTCAACCTTTCCCAACATCAAATCTTTCTCCAGCGACTCCTCTCTTCTCATCAGATGACCAAAGTAGCTGAGCTTTAACTTTAGAATTTGACCCTCCAATGAGCAGTCAGGGTTTATGGTCGACAATATTGACTGATTTGATCTTCTGGCAGTCCAAGGAACTCTTAAGAGTCTTCGCCAGCACCACAATTCAAACGCGTCAATTCTTCGACGGTCAGCCTTTTTCACAGTCCAACTCTCGCATCCATACATCACAACTGGAAAGACCATAGCACGGGTTATACGGATCTTGGTTGGCAGACTAATGTCTCTGCTCTTTACTAGGCGGTCAAGGCTAACCATTGCTCTCTTTCCCAGAAGCAGGCGTCTCCTAATTTCATGGCTGCAGTCTCCTTCCGAGGTAATCTTGGCGCCCAAGAACAGAAAATCTGTCACAGCTTCCACTTCTTGTCCATTGATCCTCCAGGACTTGATAGGGCAAGACGTCATGATCTTCGTCTTTTTAATGTTCAGTTTAAGCCCAAACTTCTCACTCTCTTCTTGTACGCGCATCAGAAGTCTCTTGAGTTCCACTTCACTTTCTGCCATTAAAGTGGTAATATATCACATAGCAATATGGAATGCAAGATCTATGACGCAAGGTTAAACTGAATGTCGTCAAGCGAGAAATTGACAGATTGAACATTGATATCTTGGGCATCAGCGAGCTCAAGTGGACCGGAATGGGAGAATTTAATTCCGGCGACCATTATGTCTTTTATTGCTTTTATTGTGGGCACGAATCAAGGAGAAGGAATGGGGTCGCTCTCATAGTAAAGAGAAGAATGGGCAAAGCAGTGCTAGGGTACAACCCCAAAAACGACCCTTTCAACATAACAGTTATACAAGTCTATGCACCAACCACTACTGCTGAAGAAGCTGACGTTGAGAGATTTTATGCTGACCTGCAATGCCTTTTAGACCGCACTCCATCATCAGACGTCCTTTTTCTCATAGGAGACTGGAATGCTAAGGTGGGGAATGAAGAAATATCAGGAATTACAGGCAAGTTCAGTCTTGTTGAGCCAAATGAAGCTGGGCAGATGCTAGTAGAGTTTTGTCAAGAAAACAACCTGACCATAGCGAATACTCATTTTCAACAGCACAAGAGGCGCCTGTACACATGGACTTCACCGGACGGTCTGCACAGGAATCAGTTCGTATATATGTTTTGCCGGCAGAGATGGAGAAGTGCTATTCAAACAGTAAAACCAAGGCCTGGGGCCGATTGTGGCACCGATCATCAGCTTCTTGCTGCCAAATTTAAGCTTCGATTGAGGAAAACTCAAAAACTAGAAGGCCTTTCAGGTATGATCTGGATCAAATTCCATCAGAATATGCTGTGGAAGTGAGGAATCGATTTCAAGAATTAGATCTAGAAGAGATGTGGACGTGGACTGATGTTTGTGATATAACACAAGAAGTTGCTACTAAGGTAGTTCCAAAGCAAAAAAAAAAATCAAGAAAGCAAACTCGTTGTCTGAAGAGGCTTTGCAATTAACTGAGGAAAGGAGAATGAAAAAAGTTTTGGGGAAAAGAGAAAGGTACAAGGTTCTCAATGCGGATTTTCAGAAAATAGCAAGGAGAGATAAGAATGCCTTCCTGAACATACAGTGCGAAGAAGTTGAGGACAACAGCCAATTAAGGAACACTAGAGCTCTGTATAAGACAATCAAACATATCAAAGGAAGCTTCTGTGCTAAGCCGGGCGGGAAAAAGGACAAACGAGGCAAGAACCTGAATGAAGCCTCAGAGATAAAGAAGTTGCAGGAATACACAGAAGAACTGTACAAGAAGGACACGGATGTGCAAGCCCAACATAAGACAGTTGTGATTACTGACCGCGAGCCGGGCATCCTGAAGAGTGAAGTTGAATGGGCCGTAGCCAGCCTTGCTAAAAACAAAGCTAGCGGAATTGATGGCATTCCAGCTGAGTTGCTTCAAAACCTCAACCATGACGCTGTTAACATTGTGTGTAAATTATGTCAGAAGATTTGGACAACCCTGCAGCGGCCACAGGATTGGAGGAGGTCAGTTTACATCCACATTCCAAAGAAAGGCAGTGCCAAAGATTTTTCCAACTACCGCACAATTGCGCTTATTTGGCATACTAGCAAGGTGATATTGAAAATCCTCTAAGGTAGCCTGCAGCAGTATGTGGATCGGGAGCTTCCGGTCGTGCAAGCTGGGTTTCGCAAGGGCAGCAACTACAGACCAGATTTGCCAACCTTCCCTGGATCATGGCAAAAGGAAGAGAGTTCCAGAAAGCAATCTACTTCTGCTTTATTGATTATGCGAAAGCGTTTGACTGCGTAGATCACAGCAGATTGCGGCAAGCTCTCCAAGAGATGGGAGTTCCAGTTCACCTCATCTGTCTCCTCAGGAACTTGCATGAAGGCCACAGTCAGAACTGGGCATGGTTTTACTGATTGGTTTCCGATTGAGAAAAGAGTGAGACAAGGGTGCATACTGTCGCTCTGCCTATTTAACCTATATGCAGAGTGCATCATGAGGAAGGCCGGTCTGGACGAGTCTTCAGCTGGAGTGAAGATTGCTAAACGTACCAGCAACCTTAGATATGCGGATGATACCACTTTAATGGCAGAAAGTGAAGTGGAACTCAAGAGACTTCTGATACGCGTACAAGAAGAGAGTGAGAAGTTTGGGCTTAAACTGAACATTAAAAAGACAAATATCATGGCGTATTGCCCAATCAAGTTCTGGAGCATCAAGGAACGAGAAGTGGAATCTGTGACAGGTTTTCTTTTCTTGGGCTCCAAGATTACCCCGGAAAGAGACTGCAGCCATGAAATTAGGAGACGCCTGCTTCTGGGAAAAAGAGCCATGGTTAGCCTTGACAGTCTAGTAAAGAGCAGAAACACTAGTTTGCAACCAAGATCCGTATAACTCGTGTTATGGTTTTTCCAGTGGTGATGTATGGACGCGAGAATTGGACTGTGAAGAAGGCTGACCACCGAAGAATTAACGCGTTTGAATTGTGGTACTCACAGAGACTCCGACCACCTCCGACGATGCATGGTTATACACAGTCGTATAACCATGCAGCGTATAGGGTATCGCGTATAGGAGTCGTTTAGCCAACTGGCCCGCTCGCAAGTACTACTGGCGGAGACTCTTGAGAGTTCCTTGGACGGCCAGAAGATCAAATCAGTCGATATTGTCGACCATAAACCCTGACTGCTCGACTGCTCATTGGAGGGTCAAATTCTAAAGTTAAAGCTCAGCTACTTTGGTCATCTGATGAGAAGAGAGGAGTCTCTGGAGAAAGGTTTGATGTTGGGAAAGGTTGAGGGTCGCCGGAGAAGGGGTAGGCAGCGAACGTAATGGTTAGGTGGCATCCTCGAGGCGCATCAGATGAAGTTATGTGACGTTAGGAAGATAGTGAGAGACCGGAAAACGTGGCGTGATATGGCCCATAGGGTCGCGAAGAGTTGGACACGACTGAAATACTGAACTTAACTGAATGCGACACCGGAAGGGCGCAACCGGTTAAAGCATGACTCCTATTTTAAACACAACAAAGTTGTACACAGCTGAAGGAATTATCCACACCCACTACCGTAATTTTCACCCTTAATAAAGTGTACGCTTACAACCAAATGTTTAAACCATATAAGATATATGTAATGTTTAAATGTGTTTGCATACCAGTAGAAGTGCTTGTCGAGGCGAATATAAGGGTTGTTAGCGCTGTTAAAAGGAAGCAGTACTCAATATAATAACGAAAACCCTTTTTGTGATTGCTACTAAGTATGGTGGCTTCAGAAATGATTTTAATGACCACCACCCGCAACTAGAATAATTGTAAACATATCCAAAGATGTCCAGCGTTATCTTGACTCGTACAGAAAAGGAATAAATACAGGAAAAATACATTTTAAGTATCTAGTGTCAATTGAAACCTTGAAACTCGCGTAGTCATTGTATAAGAAAACAAACATGTTCTTCACAGTGTGAAACAGGCCGCCTTGAAAGAACTCTTCGTCGTGTATAATATTGAGCTGTGTCATATGACGCTGACTGGGAACGACTGCGAAAATTATGTTGTTCTTTCGTTCAGATCTAGAACAAAGCGAGATGCCGTTCTGGTGATAAGAACAGTGGCAGCACTTCTAATCAAAGATATAAATCTAGGCAAATCTAAGTACAGCTATGTTAACGAACATCTTTGCCCTCTCTTGAAAACACTCGGTGTATCTATTGGTAATAAACGTAAGGACGGCTAAAACATTTTTACTAGAACAAACTCAGTTTCACAGCTCCCCATACCGCCCATCGGAGGAATGTGTCCCAAGTGGCGGTCGCGAGAACTAGTGGCGCTGAAGTCAACTCTTGCTCCTTGCCGGGCGCGTCGTCTGCTACACGCGGCGCGACAGCATGGAGAGGCAAGCAAACACGTAGCTTTTGCGTGCTGCCGTTGGACTCTACATGGCTGCAGTATAATTACAACTACATTATGACAGCTTTGCTACGAAGCGACACGTTACCATGGAGAATACTTTTGTGTTATACCAAATTCACATGTTTATGCTGTGGACAAGTGTGAGTGCCGTCGGCTTGCTCACAAGCACTGTTTCTTGCTTTACTCCCTGACCTGTGTTTTGTAGTATGCTCTTTCAGTGCATAGATCCTGTCACGGAAACAATTTAGTCAAATTTTCAGTGCATAGGAGCACTCTAGATTAGACTGTAACTCATTGGATGTCACGTTTACTGCTGCGTTGTGCAGATTGCCTCCATTACAGGCAGAAATCTGCTAGCCTTGGCAACCTGTTCATGCAGTGCATGATGTCTGGCTACTCGCGTCAAACGAAATAGTGACCACAGATTACAAGTAAACGGCCTCCGTCGTCGCCTAATCAGTAGCGCTTTTCTTAATGTTGCACATTTGTGGTATGCCGTGGGACCTAGCTCTGAATCGGTATTCTCGCACTCCCGAATTTAGCAATGAAAAATAAAATTATTCCTTTATCGTCTAAAACAACGTCAGATGTGAATAGTTATTTAATGAGATTACTAAAAGAGGAATCAGTGAGAATAGGCGTGTGCACTGCGAAAGGAAATGACTGAAGCAGCGCATAAATCTATTCAAAAAATCTATATTGCGAGTATTCAAGTCGCACCCTTGAGAGATTCCCCTCCCCATGTACACACAGCCAGAAAAGAAAAAACGACGTAATTTGAGCGAGGAGAGATAAGAATGCCTTCCTGAACATACAGTGCCAAGCAGTTGAGGACGACATCCAATTAAGGAACAAAAGAGCTCTGTATAAGACAATCAAAGATATCAAAGGAAGCTTCTGTGCTAAGCTGGGCGTGATAAAGGACAAACGAGGCAAGGACCTCACTGAACCAGAGAGATAAAGAAGAGGTGGCAGGAATACACTGAAGAACTGTACAAGAAGGACCCGAATGTGCAAACCCAACATAAGACGGTTGTGGTCACTGATCTCGAGCCGGGCATCCTGAAGAGTGAAGTTGAATGGGCCTTAGCCAGCCTTGCTAAGAACAAAGCTAGCGGAATTGATGGCATTCCAGCTGAGTTGCTTCAAAACCTCAACCATGACGCTGTTAACATTCTGCATACATTATGTCAGAAGATTTGGACAACCCTGCAGTGGCCACAGGATTGGAGGAGGTCAGTTTACATCCCCATTCCAAAGAAAGGCAGTGCCAAAGATTGTTCCAACTACCGCACGATCGCGCTTATTTCGCATGCTAGCAAGGTGATGTTGAAAATCCTCCAAGGTAGGCTGCAGCAGTATGTGGATCGGGAGCTTCCGGACGTGCAAGCTGGGTTTCGCAAGGGCAGGGGAACTAGAGACCAAGTTGCCAACCTTCGCTGGATCATGGAAAAAGCAAGAGAGTTCCAGAAACCCATCTACTTCTGCTTTATTGATTATGCGAAAGCGTTTGACTGCGTAGATCACAGCAGATTGTGGCAAGCTCTCCAAGAGATGGGAGTTCCAATTCACCTCATCTGTCTCCTCAGGAACCTGTATGAAGGGCAAGAGGCCACAGTCAGAACTGGGCATGGTCTTACTGATTGGTTTCCGATTGAGAAAGGAGTGAGGCAAGGCTGCATACTGTCGCCCTGCCTATTTAACCTATATGCAGAGTGCATCATGAGGAAAGCCGGTATGGACGAGTCTTCAGCTGGAGTGAAGATTGCTGGAAAATGTATCAACAACCTTAGATATGCGGATGATACCACTTTAATGGCAGAAAGTGAAGCGGAACTCAAGAGACTTCTGATGCGCGTACAAGAAGAGAGTGAGAAGTTTGGGCTTAAATTGAACATTAAAAAGACAAAGATCATGGCGTCTTGCCCTATCAAGTCCTGGAGCATCAAGGGACAAGAAGTGGAAGCTGTGACAGATTTTCTCTTCTTGGGCTCCAAGATTACCTCGGAAGGAGACTGCAGCCATGAAATTAGGAGACGCCTGCTTCTGGGAAAGAGAGCAATGGTTAGCCTTGACCGCCTAGTAAAGAGCAGAGACATTAGTCTGCCAACCAAGATCCGTATAACTCGTGCTATGGTCTTTCCAGTTGTGATGTATGGATGCGAGAGTTGGACTGTGAAAAAGGCTGACCGCCGAAGAATTGACGCGTTTGAATTGGGGTGCTGGCGAAGACTCTTAAGAGTTCCTTGGACTGTCAGAAGATCAAATCAGTCGATATTGTCGACCATAAACCCTGACTGCTCATTGGAGGGTCAAATTCTAAAGTTAAAGCTCAGCTACTTTGGTCATCTGATGAGAAGAGAGGAGTCGCTGGAGAAAGATTTGATGTTGGGAAAGGTTGAGGGTCGCCGGCGAAGGGGTAGGCAGCGAACGCGATGGTTAGATGGCATCCTCGAGGCACTGCAAATGAAGTTATGTGATGTTAGGAAGATAGTGAGAGACCGGAAAGCGTGGCGTGACATGGTCAATAGGGTCACGAAGAGTCGGACACGACTGAACGACTGAACTGAACTGAGGGGAAGTTTATGTAATTTCATACTGCCACTTGACAACAGATTTAAAACACGATATTCAAGGTATCTAAAGTGCCGGAAAGGGCATTAGAAGTGAGTTGCATGAACCTCAGTTATTTATCAGCGCAACAAGAAAATTGAGCAAAATAGCAATATTGTCAACAATACTAATGTTGAATGCCAATGAAATGCAGCAAACAACCAGAACCTGACTTCATCAACATTGAAAAACACTGCAAGGTTACAAGCAGTTAAGATATCATTATACTTCTTTTGGGAAATATTTGAGTGGGCAGCATAATATTTTTTTGTGTCTATTGTGAAATGAGCGTTGGCGTTTCTAAATTCTCCTGACTATCTTTTTTTCCACGTTATTTTGTATTACTTCAACAGAAAAACCGTATTTGCAACGAATTCACTTCAATGCATGCATTAAGGAGTTCATATGTTTGGTTGGTAGCATATCTTGAGCTCATTCATAAGCTTATAAGATTTTGTGCTTGCTCGCCTCACAAAAACAGTCGTTCGACATATCATAACTCACTCCAGGAAGGAGATTGTCATACCATTCATTGCAAGTCTGGAAGGCCTAGCTTGTAGATGCCGATCAAGATACTCTTCTGAGTTTTTTAGATGATTAGTTTTAACTACGAGAAGCAGCTTGAATAATCGCAAAGAAAAGGTAAGCTACACTCCCATACCTACTGACTCCTTAATTACCTAAACAGCGGCCAAGAGTCATCCCTTCAAATTTTCATGGTCGCTTTCAGAACGTCATGCTTCATATGCACATATTAATGGCATGATAGGTTTCATTTGAATTTCAAGTAATATTGTCTCTTATTAAGAAATGCTCTGCATCACAAATGATTATATTTAAATTCTGAATACATTTGAAGCAGGCTACGAAAGCATTATTGACAAAAAGCAGAGTCACTTTCTTTTTGCCAATGACAGACGTCAAAGCATGTGCAGGAATATCAAGGTAAGCTTCCTAAACGGAAGATCTGGTACATTGCTGACACACATCTAATTAGATTTAGATTCAAAACTCACGAAAGACATACGCGATGATGTTTAGCGTCTACTGAAATTTTGAATGAAGAAAATATTATAGGCAGATGCTCCGTGTGGTGTGAGCTTCTGCAACAACACTGCCTGCTTGATTATCAATTCTTCTTATTGGTAAATCAGCAACTTAGCGCATAACAAATACTCACGGAATACACCGAAGCATGTAAAAAAGTAATTGAATTTATATTTTGTGCACCTCGGAAAGTAGCAAAATTTTCCGCAAGTCATTTTGCTCTCGATCTCCGAGAGGCTTTCTGAAATGTTTTCTCGAGGAAGGAATTATATTCAGCAATATAATCTATCTCACAGCGCATCGTGTCACATATTATAATTAAGAAAGCATTACAGTTGCAGTACAACCTTTTATTAAACTAAGGTAGGCCTTAGTTTTAAAATAAAGAGCTGATTCTCCAGAGCTCTCCAGCGTAATTCGTTTCGTCGGAATTTCGTGCAGAATACTAAACCTGGGCGCATTAGACGGATAGACAACTTGGTAAAAAAGTTAAGCACACATTTATTGGGAAAATAAAGGTGGGAGTAAGGAAAGTGATCAGAAAAGGGGCGAAAGTTCCGGGTGCTATGGGCTCAAGGAACCAGTGATCCGGCAGGTGTGCATTCCACAAAAGCTAAATGGGCCAAACAAATGAGTAATGTGTGGTTTGGTATTTTGATTTCGCCGCTGAAGCGACAGATTTGCCTAATTTGTGCAAACGATTTTGGAAATTCGGTATTTGTTAGGAGAGGTATCGTTTCGAAGCTTCCTCTACTTCATCTGTTGCTGTATGTTTACTGAGTTGCGCGAAGGTGGCAGCGAGATGACCGGCAGTCTGAAGGGTTCCAGGCACAAAGCGACGTCGACGGTTCGTCTGCCTTGTTGCCTTGTTTTTAGCCAAGTTTTTTACTCAGCCATAATATTTCAGAGAAAACAAGGTAAGACTTCAAGCATACTGATGACATCAATGTCTGAAAATGCGACTAAACTGCATTATCTGCTTGCGGTCGTGCAGTATTATATTCTCTATATTCCACCGTCACGAACAAAGATCCAGTTGAAGAGCGCTGCGCACTACTACATAGTCGATAAGCACATCGTCACACAGCAGAGCATAACTACAGAAAAGGGAATCAAAGACTCAAGCGTGTCAGTTGGCTCTTTCCCAGTCTGTTCCCTTTTATTCTGTCGTGCCGGAGATTTCTTAGAAATAATGACCGGCAGAGAGAGATGAGCAAAAGTTTGTTTGCAATGAAGGGCTGAGCAAACGAATAAACATGACTGCGCAGAAAAGCCTTGCATATTGAACTGGGCACCGCTTGCGGGGCCGCCCGTCATCATCGAAAGTTTTAATGCCTTTCCTTGGATTGAAGGACCAAAGCTAAAACATTTGACTTTGTTTCAGTTGCGTAGTATACCAGTTAGATAATTACAGTGTGATTGCAACATAAGACATCCTGCAAAACACTAGAATGCGTCTCATATTTTTGCAATCGTTACCGAGTTGATTGTACTACTGAAATGAAACAAAATCTTTCACAGGTGACTGTTAATGGAGAAGAGAGAAACCGCATCTTATGAACAATCAGCAGCTAACAAGTATTTTTTGTAATTTGTTATGTACGGCTTCAGTTTCTTTATTGCTTTTATTTGGGCAGAAGTGATGGAATGAAAAGGATAACTGCATCGAATTTAATACAAAGCAGCTTGGGAACGACGACAAAAAAAGAGACTCGTGCAAATCTTTTGTCTGATATTTTCATATTTGATTGACACTATGATGCTGTAACTGGGATAATATCCAGCTGAAATAAAGACAAATATTTAAAATGCCCAATAAGGAAATTTTGTATTTGAAATGTAAAAGATGGAGTCCCTTAACGTTTTCCTCTGGCACGCCATTCCACTGAAGCATTGTGCAAATAAAGAAGATGTACCTAAACACATTTCCCCTTCGAGCGCATTGATAAACGTATTTGGTATGGTCTGTGTAGTGCAGGCAAAAATATCCTTGTTAATCATGGCACTGTTTTTGCATCCGCTGTGGTTTAAATTGAAATTCTCTGCATTTGCACAGTATTTCTTCTTTGGGGAAATTTAGGCTGCTCAACAGTGACAATTTTTGCACGTAATATTGCCGCGAAACCTTCAAAACAGTATTTTTTTTTTACAGCCGCCGGCATGCGGCACTGCGATTCTGGCACGCGTATCAATTCATTATGCCGTGTTTGTTCATGCTCGTTGTTATCCTTTTCTTTGTCGCGAAAGATGCGCCGAGATCTGCCTCGAAGATTCCGATCACTTGCGTATGTTTCTACAATGTCCCAGGGTGCACTAGTAGCAGTTTGCGACGTCATCTAGATTGTTCTGAGCAGCCTTTAAATTGAGCGTTGACGAGTGTGATGAACATTCTTTGTTCGACGATCGACGAGCACGTTTGTTGCTATAGCCGCCGCCGAGTTGCTATGTTCTTTTGCGGGCGCAAGTCAGCCCAATAAAGATTTAATTTCAGTAACATTAAACCTGTGTCTTCTTTTGGTGTCAACCGCCTTGCCACCACTACATGACAATATGTTTGCAGGCTAGCATCAAGGCAATATAATAACTTGTGAGAACTTTTCGACATCGTTTAGAAAAATGATAAAATTAATCGTCATTCATTTTATTTACGTAAAGGCGATAATAAGCTGGAAACACCCATATCCCGATTAACCTGAGAGGCAGAAAAGGATTATCCCCTTAAAATCACTTCGGTGATTTACAATAATGTGAATTCCTTGCAGATTATCGAGCGGTGCTCTATTTCTTGCATATCGAAATATTGAAACTGTGGTCTCGTCAAGAAAAAACTTCTTTCCACCGAGCATAATTTAGGCTTTGCATACGCACGTTCAGCAATGTTCGCTTGTAAAATTTTGAACAAAGAGCAGGCGGCCTAGAGGATCAACTACCTGAGATGTTAAGTATGGCAGATTCCATAATGTGCTAAGGCCATTCAAAATATCGCGCTCTTTGCATCGGCCTCCCATCTTTCGAACGGGTATCGAAGCTCCGGTTTAGGACCGCGATTGGCGCTACCGAGCGAACGAGAGAGGAGGTTAGGCCGCTGCGCTTAGCGCGGCATCTGCTGAGCTCAAAACAAAACCAGACGCCCTTGCGGAAGTGTGTATTCAAACATGCTCACAGTTTCGCTGTAAACTAGAATCGATCCCAGAAATTTCATGAGAACATGAAAAGATGCTGCACTCAGTACAGCATCCAGTAAAAAAAGAAGGATTGTAACTTATGAGGGAATTATACTAAGGTGCATATAAAAACCAGCCGCATTAATCGCGTCTCAGCCGGGGGTAGTGGCGTGCCCCTGTAATCCAGCTGCTTGGAGGCTGGCGTTAGAGGACGGGTTGAGGCTGGGAGGCCTGCCCCACGTCTGCCCATGTTGACCGGGTGTCCGCGCTAAGCTGGGCGCCGATATGGTTGCCGCGGGGGAGCTCGGTGGCGACCAGGTCGCCTAAGGAGGAGCGAACCGGCCCAGGGCGGAAACGCAGCAGGCAAAAGCTCCCGCGCTCATCAGTAGCGGGATCGCACCTGTGAATGTGCGGCGTGGGGTAGCCCAGGCAATACACTCGGACCTAGCGCCGTTTTTTTTTGAAGTAGCCATTGGAAATTGCACAAAGAGCTACTGCAAAATACTCCCCATCTGTCGGCACTTTATGTCACATGCTTTCAAAAGGGCATTGGCACTACGGCGTTCAAGCAAGCTTTACGCGTTTGAAGTTCATTTTGATTTCCGCCGCCACATTTTTTTTTTTTTGCAGCATCCACGTGTAGCGGCGTTGCCCTCTGATGATTGGAAAATCATGTTTATGAGAAGGTATCACCACAATTATTGTATTCTAGCATTACAGTGGCATCAATTAATACCTTTGTGTGGGCGAGTCGGTGCAGCATCGTGGAGAACAGGAGCGCAAAAAACCAGGACACAAGGAACACATAGAGACAGGACAGCGCCAGTCCTTTTTCTATGTGTTCCTTGTGTCCTGGGGTTTTGCGCGCCTGTTCTCCACGATTACAGTGGCGTGCGCATGCACGAGTTTTTTTCTCATGAATTCGCGAAAATTATCTCATAGGATCGGAAATCTCCACAGACAAAAATATTTACTTCAGACTCTGTACTCTGATTTTCGAGTGCATTATGCTACCAAGGATAACTCAAGATTTATTTCACAAGTGGCGACTACGGCCAGGCAGCGGCATTTGATAGCGGCTACATATTCTACAGCCTACGTGAAAATGCCTCGATGGATGGCGTTTGACGCTGCCCACAGTTTGAATATGCGCTAAGTGTCAACAAAGAGCTTAACACGTGAAAAACAAAATATATGCTCAGAATCAATAAAAAATAAAAATGAAGGTACTTTTTCGTTTTCCTCCCAAAACACAAAATTGTGGTAACTGCAATTCTTAATATTGCTTCACATCGAGACTTCCAAAATTTTTATTTGCTAAGTGTATTTTCAGGAGTATACTTTTGCCAAGACACATGTAATGTGCCGTAAAAAAAGCGTGCAATGCAATAACTCTTTATGAGAAACCAGATACGTACCTTTCAGAAGAAATCAGTTTTGCCGTTTGTGTCAAAGGCGAGACAGTAGCTTCGGACACAATAATTTCATATTGGTTTTTAAAACGAAAAAACGAAAGCCAGTTCTGTAACCTTCTTCGGCAAAATGAAATCTCACGATAATTCCCTACAGAGGCGAACTCTTAGTTTAATACGATCAGGAACGGAAATGCAACGCTCACTGGCTAAGTGATCATGTGATTGTTCTTGCTATAGTTATCTTGTCATGCCTATTCTACTGGTCTGTCTGTAACTGCAAGCCTGCATTTCGTTGTGTCACACAACGAAACCAAAATTTGGGGGCCAATAAGGGGAAATGCAAGGCTCAAATCGCAATATACATAAGAAAGCTTGTAGGTAATTTATTTTCTTGGGATTATGCATGTATTAAAGAATATTGACAGGAAGTTTGGTTATCACCTGTGCAGCCAAAGCAATTTTGTTTTCCGAAAGGTGGTGCAGTCACCGCTGAAATAATAACCTATCAACGCTGATTTCAATACATAGAAATTGAAAATGCAGCGTATGCCCATGTTAGAATGCTTGTCTTCCGTGCTCTCTATTAAAAAAGGACCTGCTATCAAGAGTAAAGCAGAGAGCTGAAACGCAAAGTAGAAAAAAAGATTGCTGACACGGCCACAGCGGATTGGCTGGTAAACAGAAATATAAGCTTGGCTTGAGTAAATTTCTCCACGTAACGTCCGAACGCTCTTTTCGCACCACTGGGAGCCAGGATAATCAAAGTGCTCCAAATTATTTCTCCAAAGGCTGTTTACAAGGCGGTTTCTGAACTAAAAATTTGTTGGGACAAGATAAGGTACATTTTGGATTCTTAATTATCCTGTAAGAAAAACAAGCATCAAATATTATGTAATGAAAAAAAAAAGTTCCTTGTTAAAGTGCTCAGAGTTTACATAATGTTCATAAAGAAGCCGTAACTGTGCTAATCCTGTGCAATGAACATCCTATAAGTTAACCAAACAGAAAGTGTTAGCACATATTCATGATTTTTAAAATTATAGTCTTGTTAATCTGACACACCTTATACTCATTATTACTTCTATAATATTTTTCTACATGTTCTAAGGGATGAAACAGAATAGATTCCAAAGAGCGGAATATAAGCCATCCCTCAAATTTTTAATGACATTTGTGCAACTGTTCTGAAGTTGAGCCCTCATTCTCGCATGCCAAGCTCCCCTTGACAAGGCTGTGACAATATTGCGTCCTTCGGTGCTTGTTTCTACCTACACACTCATCAGCACAGTATCGCCAGGTGCCACTGATGCATGTAAAACACCATTCGATATGCATATCGATCTCCGCTTGCTCCCAAGTCCTACAATAATGCTTTTCGTGGTCTGTAGCGCGGCCGGCTGTCAAAACAAAACTCCAGAGTTTTAATCTCATCTAAAATTAAAACGTTCCTTTATGCGAAATCGACTGAATGTATCTTACGATGTAACTTAATAAATTAAGTTACATCATAAAATACATAAACCGCAACCACTGCTATACATAAAATATATAGCAGTGGTTGCGGTCATAGAATCTACCGCTAAGCATCTTTTACTGTTCACCCAGGTTTCCAAGCCCCTGCACGTCCTAAGTACCTGTACTTCATTCCGTTTTCCTGCAAGTTGGTCTGCGCCCCGCCACGTGTCAACGAGCGCGAACTGAATAGTCATCTTCGAGACGTCACTTTCCGGAATTGTGCCTTCGCTGAAGCGCCTGCGCGAACTTCCTGCTTGCAGCCTTAAAAGCCATCGCCTCTTGTACCCCAGCTTCATTGCAGCAGTGGTTGCGGTCATCGAATCTACCGCTAAGCATCTTTTACTGTTCACCCAGGTTGGTGCCTTTATTCTCTTGTTCTTTAGTCAACCTAGACTTGCAACCACTGCTGCTGCTAACTCTGTTTGAGTCGCGGTGTACTTTATGCACCTTTTTTCACGATGCCAACCAATGCCGAACTAGCAAAAATAAAATAGAGAACTTGGAAGCTATGTTTGAGGCCAGGATGAGTGAACTAGTTAATCAACTGGTAGCAAAGGTAACTATCAAGCTTCAGGAATCTGGAGTTGACATGAGTGGATTGAATAAGGAAGTTTCTAACATGGATTCTAGCCTCGCGCTCTTGAATGATATGGTGGAAAAAGTTCAGGACACTCAAGCTGACCTTTGGGCTGCTAACAAAGCTCTCAAACTCGAAAACGAAATGCTTAAAAATCGCATCGTTAATCAAGATCAGTATTACAGAATCAATAACATAGAAATCAAAGGTGTCCCGTGCACACAGGGCGAAGACTGCGCTACAATTGTGGCGACAATTGGAGAGATAATTAGCTGCCCTGTTGACACTTTTGACTTGGATATCGTTCACCGGGTCCCTGCACAGTCAGGGCAGAACATTACTGCTAGATTCATTTCCCGCTCCAAAAGAAATGACTTCTTGGAAAGGGCTCGCAAGGCACGGCTTAACACTGGTAGCATTGGTTTCTCAGGGGAAGTAAAGGATCCAATATACGTAAATGACCACCTGACCATGGACAACAAAAAAACTTCTCACTAAGGCACGCGCACTCAAGAAAGAAAAGGAATGGCTGTATCTCTGGACGAAAAACTGTCAAATTTTGGCACGTAAGTCAGAGAATAGCCATGTATTCCGTATTAAATCCGAGTCCGATCTGTCGATCTTCACCTAAGATTGTGTACTTTTTTTCCACTCATCTCGTTCATTAGGATGGCCTCGTACTTCACGCCTTCAAACCTAAAATCTTATCTTTCCCCTTCTTGTAGATCTTTAATTCATTTTAATGCACGAAGTCTAAGAAAACATTCGGACGACATTGCTAACTTTTTATCAGCTACTCAACACCAGTTCTCCGTTATCTGCGTCAGCGAGACTTGGCTGTCCGAAACTTATAAAGAACTATACTCGTTACCTTCTTACAGCGCAGAATACTGCCATCGTAACGACAGCGCTCATGGTGGCACAGCAATCTTTATTTCCTCTAGCTATCATTATCGTCGCCGACTTGATCTACCTCTTGCAGTGATAAACTGTGAATCTGTATGGATTGAACCGGATGAATCTTTCTTTTCACGAGATAAAAAAAATTTATTCATTGGTTGCGTATACCGATCACCCTCGTCTCCTGTCAAAGATTTCTGTACAGCTTTACACTCAGTCTTAAGCGCGTTATCTATGGAACGCAAAAATGTAATTATAATGGGTGACATCAACATTAACACATTAGACCCCAACTGCCCTTCACATAAAGATTACTTGGATGTTTTAAACATTCATGGTTTTGAAAATCTTATTACCATTCCGACACGCGTTTCGGCCAGTGGTTCAAGCTCACTTATAGATCACGCCTTATCCAACCTAATAACCGCCCCCGACGCAGGTGTTATAGAGGCTGATTTAACTGATCACTGCCTTATTTTTATTCAGCTGGATAAATATGTTAACCGGGCTAGGCATACACTCCGCATTAAAAAAACACTGAGTGCTGCATTATTCCTTGAACGGATTGCCAGTGTTGACTGGTCAGTAATCAAGGCCATTGAAGACGCTGATAATGCATTTAACCAGTTCTTTCTTATTATCTCTAATGCTGTTAATCAATGCTCCACTGTATCTACGCGCAATAAAAAATATTCAGCTCCGATTAATCCCTGGATGTCTTCCAGCCTATTAAACAGTTTAAGAAAAAAAGATAATCTCTACAAAAAGAGCAAAAAACAACCATTCAACATGAGACTTCTAGCACGCTATAAGAATTATTCCAATATATTAAGCATGCTCCTCACAACAGCTAAGAAAAAATACTATGAAAGAGAGTTAAATCTAGCCGGAAATGACGTTAACAAGAAGTGGAAAATTATTAAAGCATTCCTAAACAGAACCACCACAAAAGTTCCCATATCTATAATTTCTTCAGGCGAGAAAACATTTAGCAACCCGGTAGACATTGCTGAAGCGTTTAGTGACTCATTTGATTTACCATCAGGTAATTCTAACATTGCTACAAGTAATACATTACAACGATCACCCCCTAACATTTTCCTTTTTCCTGTGTCACCTGACGGGATCTGCAAAATAATACACAATGTGAAGGACACCAGTCCAGGTCTGGATAATATACATTCTTCTCACGTAAAGATGATTGCTCATCTCATTTGCGATGTCCTCGCTCACATTATTAACCTGGTGTTCAAATCCGGAATTTTTCCTACTGCGCTGAAAAAGACTAAGCTCATTCCTATCTTCAAAAAGGGAGATAAGCATAACATTTCAAATTACTGCCCTATAGCTATTCTGTCATTTTTCAGTAAAATCATCGAAAAAGCCATTGTTGTCCGACTAAATAGCTATTTATCTAAATTTGACATTCTCTCGCCTAACCAATTTGGTTTTAGATTAGGATTCTCTACTGAATTAGCTGTGATCGCTCTCACTGATCAAATTAAATCCGTCATTGATGCGGGTAACATCGCTGGTGCATTATTCATCGATCTCTCCAAAGCATTTGATTCCCTTAACCATACTATTTTATTCAATAAGCTTGACGCTATCGGAATAACTGGGCCTGCCCTTACTCTAATCAAAAGCTATTTATTCGAAAGAAAACAAGCGGTATTCATATCAGAGACATATTCAAAATACAAGACCACTAACATTGGAGTTCCGCAAGGTTCACTTCTTGGTCCTCTCTTATTTTTATTGTACATTAATGACCTCCCTGTGCGCCTTAATAATTCTAACTGTTTTCTTTATGCAGATGACACCACCATCTTAACATCGGGTTCACACATAAACACTGTGGTTGAAAAACTGAATGCTGATGCCGACAATGTATTAAGCTGGTGCCGGGATAATATGCTGTCCATTAATGCATCCAAATCTAGTTTTATAGTTTTCAGCTCATCTCATAAAATTATCTGCGAAACCCCGTCTGTTAACATCGGCTCTAACTCTATCTTTGCTTCTGATCATGTGTCATTTTTAGGTGTGAAACTTGATAAACATCTAAAATTTCGGACTCACATCACATCTATTTCTCGTAAAATGGCTTATGGCATTAGAGTGCTAATTAAAGTTCGGCCGTATTTTGATATTCCCACGCTCATTTCTCTATATTACTCGTACATCCACACTCACATTCAATACTGCATTTCATCTTGGGGAAACACGTACCCTTCGCACTTATCTTCCCTGCAAATTATCCAAAATCAAGCTATACGCATTATTACTTGCAGTCACCGCTCAGAAAATGCCCTTCGTTTGCTCCAATCACACAATATTCTTTCTGTAAAGAAAATAATCGACTACAGTTTATGTATCCTAATGCACAAATCTGTTAGAGAGCCACTTCCATTCTCACTAACCACAAATGATCAAATTCCGCGTCGTACGAACACACGTTTCGCCTTCAACAACAACTTCTTGCTGCCTAAACCAAACACTAATTATGGGAAAA
This sequence comes from Amblyomma maculatum, assembly GCF_055883805.1. Lineage (NCBI taxonomy): Eukaryota > Metazoa > Arthropoda > Arachnida > Ixodida > Ixodidae > Amblyomma > Amblyomma maculatum. Next base: position 12,377,808 of record NC_139351.1, on the reverse strand, counting down.
AATCAGTCCGATTCTCTGCTACCACACTTTGGAATTCATTACCTACAACTATCAAACAATCATTAACTATTTTTGCCTTTAAATCCGCTCTTCGTCAGTTTTTGTTATCACACATCGTAATTTTCAAGGTAATCTGTTCATGTGTTATCATTTATATCTTTTTATGAATTGTTTCCTATGTTTTCTTTACGTGATTAGGTGTTTATTCTTTGTTATTACATCAATAGCGTCTGTACTAATTCATGTTTCATTCGCCCCAACCCACTGATGCGAAATATTGTATAATTTCTGCAAATGCTCAATATGCATTTCTTTTCAATAATCATCATTGGAGGTCCCGTTCCGCAGTCCTTGACTTTGGGACCTCCTTCTGTATTCATGTTTTGTTAACCTTTGAAATACAATAAACTTCAAACTTCAAACTTTCAATTACCTCATTACCCCTAATCGCCGAACCGATATTACTTTACGCCTGACTCACACTTAACGGCCTTGTGGGCTGTGAGAGGTACCTGCGTTGTATGACGTCATGCAGCTGTCAACAAATCAAAATGTTTTGTTGCGCCAACTACGCCTATTCTGCCTCACGGAACCTTGACACTATCTTTGGGAAGAATGAAGAGTGCTAAACTCTAAATCCGACGCAGTTTGAATTAGGAGTCTTAGGTATTAGCACATGCCGTTAGCTGGCATCGCAACGTCATCATAACATCCATAGCGGAAAAGCTGCACAGACGAGCAGAAGAGGAAAATAAAAACAGTACACAAGCCGTGCAGTGCTTGATGTCATACTTTCTGCCTATTTATGTAAGGCATCTTCAGTGCCACGATTGGTTATAGTGTAGGCTGGTGAGATGGAAAGATTGACAGAAGCAAATTCTGTAAAAAATCGGTCACTAATAAATTACGAAAAATATTTTTCAGGTGTATACAAGCGTGCTCTTGATGTTTGCATATTTCGATAAGACTGTAAAAATGTAAGTAGAGTTAAACGCAGCAGAAATGGAGGTAGCGAACAACGTTATTCAAATATTTTTGTGGGCATCAAAGAAAAGATCGAAGCTCTGTGACACTTTTGCAATGGCAAAAATAAATCATGTATTGACATAGGAATAGAGCTGAACCTAAATATGCTCTTCGCGTAATGATCTGTATACGAGGTATATACTTTGACTTTTCAAGATATCTATCTTTATCGATGGTTGTTCTTTTGTTGAGTATAATATAAAATATTGTTAAGTGCAAGTACTTTCCTCTCATTTCGGCCATGGCGGTGGCAACTCCTGAGGTGAGGAAAAGCGCGGTTTTATTTAGAAGTGACTGTCAGCTGCGGTAAAACAAGCAGCCCTCGCCTGTACATATTCAAGCAATGATAACTCTTACGCAGCTGACTAAGCCCAAGCACAGCACCCATACTTCAGGATGAGACGTGCACTAAACAAAAAAAAAACATTACCAGGGTTCAACGCAGCTGAACCAAATATTGAGCAAAAGCAATAGCTATGGGTGACCGGCCGTTATTTTTCCCTTTTTCTTCTTCCTCAGCCCACATATAAAGCCCCGCTTTAACCAACGACATGAACGTGCCTTAGTGGCCTATAGGGGTAACGTGAATGCAAGGGTTCTAGCAGGCTGATTTTGACATAACCGTCCCATGTCAAACGAAAGACCCAAGTTGGCAGTTCCTGCCGACCACTCGAGCTGGTAGCCCAGCTCTCACCCTAGTGTCACGTGGGGTGCGACGTTACAGCGTCACGTGGGAAAGACGTGGCTACCGGCTGCGTTACGCTGAAGGCTAGAAACCTAGAGTAGCATTGCTTTCGCAATTATATATTTCCTTTAGGGGAACCGGAGAGTATATAAGCTATTTCCTGAGTACTCTTAAAACGTAATTAGCCAAGATTATTATTGATGTACTGTAGGAGAGAAACAGTGGAGACACCAATACACACATTGCTTGATTGGGTCATCGGAATATAGCCAGGAGAATCGATACCGATGCGATAGACAGGACCGGGATGTACGTAAGTAGGCTGCATATGACACGAAGGCAATAGCCGCTTTTTTCTGGTGTTGACATGCGTCTCAAGTGCCGATAAAGCGAAAACAGCGACAAGTGCGGGGGTCGACACTTCGCACCTAGACTAAATAACGTAACGGGAAGATAAGTATGCAGTCAAGAGGAATTAATATGTTTGACAGATAGGGGCAAGGAACCAAACAACTAGGGCCCAGACCCGTATTCTTCGTCGACCATTTCTTCTACTTCCTTCTTACGCCTTCAGGCCGGGACAAAATGAAGCTACTGATTTTACTAAACGACCAAAGGAAGTCGTTGCCCTGTTTTGTCCGCAACCACGCACTTCACCGTCTATGTATTGTGTCCTGATATAACATCGCGTAGCCGCCACCTGCCAATTCATCTAGACTCAGAACTCTGCAAATTAGTAACGTGTAATCCGACACCAGAAGAGCACAATCTGTAAAAACATGACTGCTATTTTAAATGCAACACATTTGTACACAGCTAAAGGAATTATGCACAAGCAATACCGTAATGTTTACACTTAATAAAGCGTAGGCTTACAACCAAATATTTAAACCTAATAAGATATGTATAATGTTTAAGTGTAATTGCATACCAGTAAATGTGCTTGGCGAAACCAATATAGGGTTATTAGCGCTGCTAAAAGGAAGCAGTACTCAATATAATAAAGAAAACCCTTTCTTTTATTGCTACTGTGTATGGGGCCTTCAGAAATGATTTTAATGACCAGCACCCGCCATCTAGATTAATTGTAAGCATATTCCAAGATGTCCAGCATTATCTGGACTCGGACAGAAAAAGAATAAATAGGGGAATAATGCATGTTCAAGTATCAAGTGACAAATTGAATCCTTGAAACTCGCGCAGTCATTGTATAAGAAAACGAGGACGTTTTTCACAATGTGAAAGTGATCGCCTTGAGATAACTTTTCGTCGTGTATAACATTGAGCTGTGTTACATGGTGCTGACTGGGAACGTTAGAGAAAATTAGGTTGTTGTATAGTTCAAACCTAGAACAAAGCGAGATGCTGTTCTGATGAAGAGAACAATGGCAACACTTTTAATCAAGGATATAAATCTGGGCAAATCTGGTCACATATGTGTTAATGAACATCTTCGCCCTGTCCTGAAAACACTTGGTGTATCTTTTGGTACGAAACGTAAGGAGGGCTAGAACAACGTTACTAGAACAAACTAAGTTTGACAGCTCCCCATACCGCCCAGCGGAGGAGTGTGTCCCAAGTGGCGGTCGCGAGAACTAGCGGCGTTGCAGTCAACTCTTGCTTTTTCCCAGGCGCGTCGTCTGCTGCACGCGGCGCGAAAGCATGGAGTGCATAGCACACACGTAGCTTTCGCGAGCTGCCGTTGCACTGTACATGGCTGCAGTATAATTATAACTACATTATGACAGCTTTGCTTCGAAGTGACACGTTACCATGGAGAATACTTTTGTGTTATACCAAATTCACAAATTTATGCTGTGGACAAGTGTGAGCGCCGTCGGCTTGCTCACAAGCACTGTTTCTTGCTTTACTCCCTGGCCTGTGTTTTGTAGTATGCTCTTTCAGTGCATAGATCCTGTCACGGAAACAATTTAGTCAAAATTTCAGTGCATAGGAGCACTCTAGATTAGACTGTAACTCATTGGATGTCACGTTTACTGCTGCGTTGTGCAGATTGCCTCCATTACAGGCAGAAATCTGCTAGCCTTGGCAACCTGTTCATGCAGTGCATGATGTCGGGCTACTCGCGTCAAACGAAATAGTGACCACAGATTACAAGTAAACGGCCTCCGTCGTCGCCTAATCAGAAGCGCTTTTCTTAATGTCTCTCATTCGTGGTATGCCGTGGGACCTAGCTCCGAATCGGTATTCTCGCACTCCCGAATTTAGCAATGAAAAACAAAATTATTCCTTTATCGTCTAAAACAACGTCAGATGTGAACAGTTATTTATTGAGATTACTAAAAGAGGAATCAGTGAGAATGGGCGCGTGCACTGCTAAAGGAAATGACTAAACAAGCGCACGAGTCTACTAAAACAAACTTATATTGCGAGTAATCAAGTCGCGCCATTGAGAGATTCCCCTCCCCCTTTATACACAGACAGAAAAGGAAAACGACGTAAATTTACTGTTTGTAGAAAAAGTTAATGTTATTGCAAACTAGCACAGGACTACCGATTTAAAACACGATATTCACGATATCTACAGCACCAGAAAGGGCATTATAAGTGAATTGCATGAACCTGAGGTATTTATAAGCGCAACAAGAAAAATGTGCAAAAATGCAATATTCTCAACAATACTAATGTTGAATGCCAATGAAATGCAGCAAAGAACCAGAACTTGACTTAATCACCAATGACAAACATTAAAAGCAATTAAGAGAACATTAAACTTTTTTGGGAAATGTTTGAGTAGGCAGCATAACCTTCTTTTGTGTCTATTGGGAAATGAGCGTTAGCGTTTGTAACTTCTCCTGACCATCTTTTTTTCTGCACGGTATTTTGTAATACTTCAAAAGCGAAAACCATATTTGCATCAAATTCACTTCAATACATGCATTAAGGAGCCCATATTCTTGGTTGGTAGCATATCTTGAGCTCATTCAGAAGCTTATAAACTTTTGTGCGTGGCCGCCTCACAAAAACAGTCGTTCGACATATTGACACGTGCATTAGAGCTAGAAGAAGTAGCTTAATGGGGACGAGGTAGACGACTTTGAAGTGTGGGCACCGTTCCCAGTGCCCTCATTCGCTGGTTAAGCTGTTTCGGTACTCTCGGTGCTCTCGCTCAGCGGCCACAGTAGTTGTTTCTGTGTAACAACTGTTACACATCTGCTGGAGGTGCTGGGTATCTGTGTCTGCATTCTAGTCAAAATTACCTAGTATCGGTGGACTCTGCAGGCGGCGACGGAGTTCCTTGAAGGCTTAGTCTTGGGCACTCTCCCATAAAAAGGGTGTGTAACCTTGAGTCAGGGCTGTCAATGGCTCAGGTGAGAAAAATCTTTAACTAAGCGGCGGTAATAGGAGCAGAGGCCCAGAAAATGTCGGAGGGCCTTCTTGTTGGTTGGGCGTGGGAAACGGGAGACGGCGGAAGTCTTGTCGGGATCTGGAAGAACACCTTGTCGCTGACCACATGCCCCAAGAAACGGAGCTCCTCGAAAGCGAAATGACATTTCTCTGGCTTGATAGTTGGTTGTGCAGATTGGAGAGCTTGAAGGACAATGCGCAATCGCTGCAAGTGTTGTTCGAAACTGGAAGAAAAGATGACCACGTCGTCCAGGTACACAAGGCACGACTTCCACTTCAGACCAGCTAAAACATTGTCCATCATGCGTTCAAACGTGGCCGGAGTGGAGCAAAGTCCAAACGGGAGCACCTTAAATTCGTTCAGACCATCGGGCGTCATGAAAGCTGTTTTCTCTCGGTCTCGCTTGTCCACCTCGATCTGCCAATATCCGCTTTTCAGATTTAAGAAAGAGATGAACCTGCTGTGTCGGTCAAGCGCATCATCCATCCGCGATAGTGGGTCCACGTCCATTTTAGTAACATGATTCGATATCCTGTAATCAAAGCGGAATCGTAACGTGTCGTCTTTCGTTTCCACCACGAGGGCCGGCGACGGCCACGGACTTGTTGACGGCTGTATAACATCGTCTGCGAGCATTTCATCGACTTGCACTCTAATAACCTCCCGCTCTTTAGGCGAAACGCGGTATGGACGCTGACAAACTGGTGGCGTGGCTGAATCGATGACGATGCGATGCTTGGCTACCGGTGTACGTCCGACCTTGGAGCTCGTCGCGAAGCAATCTTTAAAATCAAGTAGCAGGGACGACAGAATGTTCTTTTGATGAGGTGACAAACCCGGGTTGATTTTAACCTTCTGAAAGGCGTTGTGTGCTGCGGCATCGTCATAAAAATTTATCACCACAGGGCACAGATTCGGCAACCCATCTACATCGTGGAGGGAGACGACAGCCATTCTCTTCGCGAGGTACTGAATTTCATTGGTGAAATTCGTCAGAAAAACTGTCGCACAGCCGTCATTCAGGTCGACAGGACCGCGCGCAATAGCCGCTCTCTTCTCGAGGAGCAGCGAAGCGTTACTGTCCGCAATACCTTCGTAGACGTGAAACCAGTCGTTCCTCACTAACACCAACACACTGGACCGTGGTGGTAGCATTACGTCGTCTTCGACAATACGCAGAGCGTTGACTCCTGGGTCTTCTGTGTCACTGTGCGCCCCGGCTTGCTTTGTTGAAAATGTGACTCGCGCCTCGTGTAGGTCGATCACAGCACAGTTTGCCTGTAGAAAGTCGAGGCCCAGGATCAAATCCCTTAAACACTCGAGCAAGACGACAAATTCACCGACGTAGACGAAACCGCGGATGCTGATTCGGGCTATGCACCTTCCGGCCGGGCTAATGAGGTGACCTCCAGCCGTGCAAATGCTAGGGCCCAACCTTGGCGTCAAAACTTTGCTCAAGTCCTGGGCGAGGGCATGGCTCATCACCGAATAATATTCACCAGTATCAAGTAAGGCGACAGCGTCAGTACCGTCAATTGTAACACACAAATCAGAGGTAGCACGTCGGATGCTGTTGCTACCATGCCTCTGTGAAAAATCAGCGTTTCGGCGTATCGGCGGCGGAGGATCTTCGGTTTTCCCAACAGCAGCGGCCTTGCCTCCGGAGACCGGTGGAATTAGTATTCCCGACGTGGACTGGGAGAACGCCACTCAGGATAGCCGGCGTCTCGGCGAGGACTTGGGGAACGGTAACGCCGAGGAGACGATGATCTAGTGTCATAATGGCCGTATGTTCCAGGCCTGTGACGAGCCGGCAGGTGAGCTTCAATTTCGAATGGTCGCCGTTCCGTGGGCAACGATCGTCGGGCGCGAAACCACGCAGGCCCAATCGGCGATATGGGCTGGCCCTGTAAAGATGACCCGCCTCACCACAGTGGTAGCAGAGGGCCTGCCTGTCTGATGCAAGCCACACTTCAGATTTCCGTGGCCACTGATAGGCTGGTCGAGCAGGCACCCGGGCAAAACCAGACTGCTGCACTGCTTGAGTCGTGATATTGACGGTATTGACGTCGTAGCCAGGTGCTGGCGCCCGGCAGAGGACAGATATATAGGTAGATCTGACCTCATTCTGGCTAGGACCCTCAGGGAGTTGTTGCTCCGCTTTTAGGCGCACCTCGTCCCGGACGATTTCCGACAGCGCTTGAAGAGGCGCATCATGTCCTCCACATACATGCGGATGCGTTCGTTGGTGCGCTGGTTGCGGGAATGAAGCGCAGCTTCCGCTTTCTCCCAGGGATCTGCATTGGGAAACGTAGCTAGGAGATTTAGGCGAAATGTATCCCAGGTGGACATGTTGTTCTCGTGGTTCTCGAACCATGTCCTAGCGGAGTCTTCAAGCGCAAAAAAGCACATTATGGAGCTTACGGTCGTCGCTCCAGCCGTTGTAGCGGGCGACCCGCTCAAAGGCGTCCAACTAGTCCTCCGCATCTTCGTATACATCGTCGTGAAAAGATGGCGGTGTTCGCGGTGCGTGGTAGATGATGGGCGCCGGGAACGTTGGCAAGTTGGCTGGACATCTGGCAGCGTCATGTCAAACCCGCTTCTTCTTTTCACGCAGTTGTTTCTGCTCGCCACAATAGCCAAGACCAGCGCGTCACAAGATGGGAAAGACTACATCTTTGCAGCGACGAACACCACCGCCAATGGAGCCTGCGTACAACAGCAGCCGATTTAGGATGACCGTTGGACACCATTGCGTCCAGCGCCATCTACATCAACAATCGCATATATAAGAAGCCCGCTTCCGCAGAACTTCTTCAGTGGGCCCGTTGGCTGGACATCTGGCAGCGTCATGTCAAACCCGCTTCTTCTTTTCACGCAGGTTAGTAATGAAACCTCTACTGTTAAAACCAGCAACCATTGTTTTATCCAGCGGACGTGCCCACCAAATGTTGTTGCGATTTGTTGTGCCGCGCGAAATTTGCTCATATCCTTGCTGATGCTTTGTGGGGACATAGAATCCAACCCAGGTCCCACCATCCAGGAACAGCTAACTGAAATACTAGAAGGACAAAAGAACATACAGAAAAGACTGGCCGAAATTGAGACAAAAATTGAAAAGTTTGAAGCTGCCTCAAAAGCGATAACAGAAGTCAGTGCTAGGGTCTCTGATATTGAAAGAAGCGTTCGCAACTTTCAAAGCAAGCTCACTGACTTGGAAGATCGCTCCCGACGGAATAATATTCTAGTTTATGGCATCACTGAGGAACCCGATGAAACGCCCCAAGAACTTGCCTCAAATGTAGATTAAGGTGGGTTCAAAGACAAATCAGGCATAGCCGTGTCGTACACAGAGAGGATACACCGTATTGGCCGCCAACAGCAAGAACGACCGCGTCCTATAATTCTAAAGCTTATCGATCATCGCGAAAAAATAAGCATACTGCAGAACTGTTATAAACTGAAAGATACAGGTACTTCAATTTCTGAAGACTTTTCAGTGGCAACCAGGCAAAAAAGGAAGAAACTGTGGGAGAGCACGTCCGAAATTAGGAAATCGGGAAGAAAGGTTAAGTTAGTCTATGACAAACTTAAGGTTGATAATGAGTTCTTTGCATGGGACGACGCTACAAATAAGAGGATACCCGCTGGGAAAAGCCTTGAGCCAAGGAAACATGCGTCGGGAGGGCAGCAATGAATCGATACAAGTGCTCAGGAACCTTTTCAATGTCTGAACCTCAATGCACGGAGTATACTTAATAAATCGAAGGATATTGAGAGTATTTTGTTAGCGCACAAACCTGATGCATTGATCATAACCGAGACGTGGTTGCACGCTGAAATCAGCGGCTTCGAGGTGACACCACCCGGCCACCGAATCTACAGATAGGATAGAAGTTCTAGAGCCGGCGGAGTTGCCATAATGTTAAGAGATACATTGCAAGCAATTAGGCTGCCTGACATATCTGGTATTGAGTCCGTCGTTATTAAAATCTGCTTGAAGGAGCTTAATCTACTTATAGGGGCATTTTATAGGCCTCCTAGCGCTGACACTACTTTCTTTGATGAAATGAATTGCTTTTTATGCGAGTGCTCAAAATATTCCAATAACTTACTTTTAGGGGGTGATTTTAATATTCCATCAATCGATTGGACTAAAGATTTTCCTGAGGCGTTGTCAACTTCTGCAGAGCCGTTTGTCGATATTATTCTTTTCCATGACTTAGTCCAGCTAGTCAGGCAGCCTACACGTATTCAAAATGGCACCGCCCCTATTTTAGATTTATTTTTTGTATCGGGTGATTTGCTTCGTCGTGAACCAAAACTGCAGGTCATGGATGGCATATCCGATCATAAGATGGTATGCCTAAACTTACATCTCAACGCCATTACGAATTGCAAGAAAGAAAAGCGAGTGTTTCCGAACTTCACGCGTGCTGATGACGTTGGTGTTTTGGACACACTAGATAACTCCTTTTCATATTTCACGTCTTGTTATGAGTCTTATTCATGCTGTGTCAACAGTTTATGGTTAATGTTTAAAAATCTTGCATTGAAATGTGTGAACGAGTATGTGCCATGTGGCTACAAATTTGTACACAACACTAATCCCTGGATCACTAAAGAAATTGTACGTCTAAAACGGAAAACGAAAAAGATGAGAAAAAACATCCGGCTGTGCCCCTCTGCGGCCAATGTTCTGAAATTTACCGGCATGCGCCAACAGCTCAAGAGTTCAATAAAAATAGCAAAATATAACTACCACAATATAACAATGAAAAACTTTCTTCTTTCATCTTCTGCTAAGTTTTGATGACATTTTTCATCTAGAAAAGACCCATTCCCCGCTATGTCCATTGCAGATGTAACTGTCACTGACAAAGATTAAAATGCTAATTCGTTTAATCAGTTTTTCTGCTCCATATATACAGATGACGATGGCAAGATACCGCAGTTCGCAGTCAGTGACACGAACCCTCCGATACATAATATATGTATATCTGAAGAAGGCGTTCTATCGCTCTTACTTGATATTGATATTAAGAAGTCACAGGGAATTGATGGGATACCCAATGCCTTTCTTTTCAGGTATGCAGAATGGTGCGCTAAGTATCTATCGCTCATATTTAGAAAATCTCTGTCAGAAGCAGCACTTCCTAACGATTGGAAGTATGCTAAAATCACACCGATACCCAAATCAGAAAACAAATCGCTTCTTTCGTCTTACAGACCAATTTCACTTTTGCGCACATGCGGAAAAATTATGGAACATATAATATTTAAACACAAATCCATTTATCTTGAAAAACACAATTACATAGATCCTCGGCAGCACGGTTTCCGCAGGGGGGTGTCAACGGTCACACAACTACTTGAGGCAGTGCATGATTTTGCAGCAGCTATAGATAGGCAGAGCCAAATAGATATTATCTTTTTAGATTTTGAGAAAGCGTTTGACTGCGTTTCCCACCAAAAGCTGTTATTAAAACTGGAACCAATACTTAGAAATGACACATTGTTTTCCTGAATAGCGGCGTATCTTTCGTCGCGGCACCAGTGCGTGTCGACTGAAGGTGCGTGTTCCAGTTATGGGCCGGTCCGGTCGGGCGTTCCGCAGCGGTCGGTTCTGGGGCCTCTTTTCTTTTTAGTATTTATTAACGATATCATCAGCAATGTGTCCGTGAAAATAAAACTTTTCGCAAATGATTGCATTATTTACAATGAAATTAAACATCCGAATGACCAGTCTGAGTTAAATTTATCGCTAGCTAAAATAGAAAACTGGTGCACAACATGGCAAATGAAAATAAATACGAAAACAGTAGCAATGACAATCACTCGTAAAAGAAAGCCCCTAACCTTTCCCTACTCCATTAATAGTCACCTCCTAGCATCCGTTGAAAGTTATATTTAGGTGTAATTCTAACCTCTGATCTCAGATGGAATGAACATGTGTGTTACATTGAAAAAAAGGCGATGCAAAAACTTGGTTACTTGCGAAGAACCGTACGCAAGTCTACTCAAGAAATAAAACTTCTAACTTACAAAACATTTATCAGGCCACTTCTTGAATACGCTTCAGTAGTATGGGATCCTTATACTAAGATGAATATTAACAAACTCGAAAACATCAAAAAAAAAAATCAGCAAGGTTTGTTTATAGTTCGTACAGTTGGCACACTTCAGCAACCGCTCTAGTGCAAAAAGCTAATTTAGATCCTCTACAGTTACGTCGCTTTCATGAATGACTGAAGTACCGTCTTTGCCAAAAGTAACCAGGCTGCTCCGAAGGCTGCGGGAGCAAGTGCGTTGCCGTGTCGCGGCGTTGCGCTCGCTGTGGCTTATCGATGCTCGTCAGCTCGAGGGTGCAACAGCTGACGTAACTTCGCACCCTCACTCTCGCTCGTTGGATGATAAAAACTAGGCGCGTATGATGTGTGGGCTGCGGTTTCACGCGTGCGAAGCCTGGTTGTGCCCAGCGAGGGCGCTCAGTATAGCGACGGGGCTATTATCTCTTCTCGGCAACTGCGGAAAACAGAAAAGCAGGTGATAGCAGACCCCGTGAGCTCTTGTTCTTCGTTTCTAGGACGAATATGTGCTAGATTTGCCAGACAGTGCTGCTCTGGAACAAGGGTTCCGCGAACGAGAAAGCAGTCATGTGCATATAATGGCTAAGCGTGAGGAAGCTGTCATTATCGTTTGTTACCTATACCAAAACTTACCTACAAGCAAATGCAGGAATTTGTTAGAATCAAACATTGATCTTATTTATACACAGCCTCCCCAAGGGACTAGCACAATTTTCAAGCCTAAAAGAGAAATAAGGTGGCTTGGAAGGGTTCACAAGCTTTCCCGTAACTTTGTACCGGAGTTACGGTCCGTAAAATTGCAGTACGCAAGGTACCTCGGAGAAAGCATGTTGAAATTTCAATGTGCGTTATCATTCTTTATGTACAGGCGCATCAAACAAGCAGGAGAGGGCAATTCTGCTGGTGTGTTTCGGTAGCGGGTTGCAGAATACAAGCACGTATAATTATATAGCGAGAAACGCGACATCTGCTTCAGGGCAGCTGCCGAGGAGAGCGAATAGCCCCGTCGCTATACTGAGCGCCCTCGCTGGGCATAACCAAGCTTCGCACACGTGAAACCGCAGCCCGCACATCATACGCGCCTAGTTTTTATCATCCAACGAGCGAGAATGAGGGTGCGAAGTTACGCCAGCTCTTGTACCCTCGGAGCTGACGAGCACTGATAAGCAACAGGGAGCGCAACGCCGCCACACGGCCGCGCTCTTGCTCCGCCAGCCTTCGCAGCAGCCTGGTTACTTTTGGCAAAGACGGTACATGCATCTTCTCTACTATTCTAAGCAAGGAATAAACCAGAAGCTATATATCGAACCTGTTATTCGACGCAATACGCGTGCACATCACTCTAAAAAAATGAAAGAGTACACCTGCAAAACCAGCGTGTTTAAAAATTCTTTCTTCCCTAGAACAGTCAGTGAGTGGAACGCACTTCCTGCTGATATTGCAGGATGCCCGACCGTCGAGTCTATGTTATCAAAATTGAAAAAGTGTTCTTGATATATTCACGTGTAGTGCTTCTTTATTATTGTTGGCGTTTCTAGTATGTGTGGTTTGCCGTTGGTTATCTGTTCGGGTATTTTGCTCCTGTATTGCTCTTACCATTTCCTTGCTCATGTGGTTTCAATGTCTGCTTTTAATGTATTTTTTTTATTGTTTTTGTGGTCAATTTCACTGTATGAACAGCGCGTTGATGTGTTCGTATTTTAATCCATTTTTTGGTGGCAGGTCGACACCGGGATGAATTTTATTTCTTAGGTTTTTCCTCTTGTTAAGCTGGTTTTTCTTTTCTGCTGTGTATTTTAACAATGCATCTGATCCCACTCCTGCCTAAGGCCTTCTGTGAAGGCTGGTAGTATTCCTGAAATAAATAAATAAATAAATATGTGGCCATTTCCGGTGGGACCATCGGTCAAGGCTGCGTCGTCCCCGTCGGGGTGGTAAGAGGTCCGAATTCAGGTGACTGGCCGTGGAGCCGGCGGCAAGCTGGGCGCTGATGAACCGGTGTGAGCTCCGTGTTCCTATCTCGTAGGCATACGCAAGTAGGGAAGCATATGCCCAGCACGACTCCACCAGATGTGTAGAGTCCCATACCTCAATCTAGGCAGTAGGTTGACGTACCAGTCATTGCCAGTCTGGAAGGCCTAGCTTGCAGATGTCGATCAATATCTTTTAACTATGAGAAGCAGCTTGATGAACCGTGGAGAAAAGAGAAGCTACACTCCCGTACCTCCTAAATCTCTAATTAGTAAAACAGCGGCTGAAAGTCATCCCTTCAACTTTTCATGGAACCTTTAAGAACATCTTGCTTCATATGCACATAATAATTGCGTGATAGGCTTAAATTGAATGTCGAGAATCTACACTCCCGTACCTCCTAAATCTCTAATTAGTAAAACAGCGGCTGAAAGTCATCCCTTCAACTTTTCATGGAACCTTTAAGAACATCTTGCTTCATATGCACATAATAATTGCGTGATAGGCTTAAATTGAATGTCAAGTAATACTGTCTCTTATACGGAATAGTCTGCATCACGAAGGAATATATTTAAAATTTCAGTGTATTTAAAGCAGGCTGCGAAAGCGTTATTGACAAAAAGCACAGACGCTTTCTTTTTTGCCAATGACAGACGTCAAAGCATGTGTAGGAATATCGTGGTTAGCTTCCTAAACGCAGTATTTGGTGCATTCCTTACACACATCTAATTAGAATTATATTTAAAACTAACGAAACCGATAAGTGATGATGATTAGCTGCTACTGAAACTTTGTTAGAAGAAAATATATTAGGACATATCAAATACTCACTGAATACACCGAGGCATGTAAAGAAGTAAACTAACTCATATTTTGTGCAGATCGGGAAGTAGCAAAATATTCAGCAAGCGATTTTGCTCTCCATCTCCAAGAGGCTTGCTAAAATGTTTTCTCGGGGAAGGAATTATTTTCAGGAATATACTCCATGCCACAGCGTACTGCGTCACATATTATAATTAAGAGAGTATTAAAATTGCAGTACAACCTTTTAATAAATTAAGGTAGGGTTTAGTTTTAAAATGAAGACCTGATTCTCCGATGCTCTCCAACGCAATTCGTTTCGTCGTAATTTCGTGCAGAAAACTGAAACTGGGCGCATTGGACGGACAGACAGCGTGGTAGAAAAATCAAGTACACATTTATTGGGAAAATAAAGGTGAGAGTAAGGAAAGTCATCAGAAAAAGGGGTGACAATTCCGGACGGTATTGATTCACGGAACAAGTGATACGTCAGATATGCATTCCATAGGAGATAAATGGGCCAAACAAATTAGTAATATGTGATTTGATATTTCAATTTCGCCGCTGAAGGTCGGCCTAATTTGTGCGAACGATTTTGGAAATTCGTATTTGTTAGGAGAGGTATCGTTTTGAAGATTGCTCTACTCCATCTTTTGCTGTATGTTTACTGAGTTGCGCGAAGGTGGCAGCGAGGTGACCGGCAGTCTGAAGGGTTTCAGGCACAAGGCGACGTCGACGGTTCGTCTGGCTCATACAGCTGCCTTCTTTTGGAAACGTTTTTTACTCAGCCATGACAGTTCAGAGAAAACTCGCAAAAACTTCAAGCATACTGATGCCATCAATGTCTGACAATGCGACTAAACTGCATTACCTGCTTGCGGTCGTACAGTATTATATTCTCTTGTAGTAAACAGTCACACTAAGGGCCCGTCGCTGCTCCCCTCTCTCTTATCTCGGAGCTGTCGCCCTCTCGCGGGTGCCCTCTGCGGTGAAGAACGTGGGGAAGGCGCCCCACCCGTGGTGCTTAAATGCAATGTGCCGCGGCTCTCCCGCTATCTTCCTCGGCGGCGACGCAAGCAAGTGACGGCGCGTGAGTGCGCATGTTGTGCGTGCACCGAAGCCAGTGCGGACAGGGACGGGCCATGAGCTCGGACGCGTCCACGAAGCCATACGGACTACTCAGGTGAACCAAGCCGTTGCTTGATCGCGCGCACAGCCGATGACGACCATTAAACGGTTAACCATTTGGTTCTCGGTGCTCGTGTTGTTCCTAGGGGCCACCACTGTGGTCTGAGATGGCGGAACGGCGTTCGGCTTCCAGAATGGAACCGCAGCCCCTTACAGAATTCCACACTCTATATTCCACTGTAACCAGCAGAAATACAGTTGAAAAGAGCACCGCACTATTACATAGTCGATAAGCACATCGTTACACAGCAGAGGATGACTACATAAAGGGAATCAAAGACTCAAGCCTGTCAGTTGGCCGTGTCCCTGTCTGTTCCCTTTTCTTCTGTCGTGTCAGAGATTTCTTAGAAATAATGACCGGCAGAGAGAGATGAGCACAAGTTTGTTTGAAATGAACGGCTGAGAAAACGAATAAACATGACTACGCAGAAAATCCTTGCAAATTGAACTGGGCTCCGCTTGCGATGCCCCGCGTCATCATCGAAAGTTGTAATGCCTTTCCTTGGATTGAAGGGCCAAAGCTAAAACCTCTGGCTTTGTTTCAGTCGCGTAGTATCCCAGTTAGATCATTACAGTGTGATTGCAACACAAGACATCCTGCAAAGCACTAGAATGCGTCTCATATTTTTTTGCAATCGTTTACGAGTTGCTTTGTACTGAAATGAAACAAAATCTCTCGCAAATGACTGTTAATGAAAAAGAGAGAAACCGCATCACCGTACGGGGAAAGTAAGCGCAAACAAAGAGACAAACACTAGAGGAGACAAGACAACGCGCTACTGGCAACTGATTCTTTTATTGAAATCGACACACAATACATAAGAACATCGTCAGACCACCTATCGGCTCCCTACGCGTCAGAAGGCAATATTATCTAACATAAAATTCCATGTTCAACCTAGGTTGATCTAAACCCGATAAAAACACCTTACTCTTTAAAAACAACAAATCGACACGTGGTACGTAAAAGGACAAAGAAAAAAACAAACAAGCAATAAGCAATAAATTTTATGTTTACGATAGGGTGGACTAAAACCGATAAAAACACAGATAACTTTGAAAACAAATTGACACGTGGTGTAAAGGGCCAAAGTAACATGATGGAATGAATAAGAAGTGAGCAGTACTTAAAAACAACCCAACCCCCAGAAATCGTGTAACATCCTAAACCTTCTTCAATGTTTTAAGCACTATAAGCACCTTGTGCCACCACAAACAGGCAAACAAAACTTCTATGATGATGGGACCCAGTGAAATGCTGATAAGTGAAGACGACATAAAAAGCACGCGAAAGCATACAACCCATAACGAACACATGTACCAGCGTAAGCATTCACCAAAGGTTTCGTCTTCTGGATACACACAGTACATATTAGCACACCTCGTATTCTTGTTCTGTTCAGCCTAATTTTTCCAAAAAACATTCCTCACTCTTATACAGGGAACCCGAGGCATCGCTAACACAATTTTGGCCTTTCTTTCTAATCCAAAATGCCTCCTTTAGTTCGCGGGCAACGTTCGCGGCTTTGGTCCAAAACCACCGTTCTTTCTAAAATGGGTTTGCACTGGCGATCACACTCCTTACAATGCAGCGGCAGATTGGACCCCGTTCCAGTGTTCATTGACCGTTCATGCTCCGTTAATCTTTCATTCAAACAGCGCCCCGTTTGCCCAACTTACGTCTTACCACAAGTGAGAGGAACCTGATATATAACCCCTTCATTGCACTCTACGTACCTATGCCCATGCTTTGTTCCACATGTTCTGTCTTTCTGTTTCTCTCAGTTTATACGAGGACACAACGCGGCCAGCTTACAGGGGGCAGAGAAAACTACTGGTACCTTAAACTTGGAGGCAACTTTTTTCAAGTTATGGGCTACCCGATGGCTATAGGGAATAACCACTGGCCTATTTATTTCGGTTTCAGGATTCGACTGTTTGCTTTTCTTTCCCTTTACTTTTTGAAGAAGCGACTCCACTACCCCCGTCATGACTGACTGGGGGAAGCCTGCATTCTCAAGCCTGGCTACCTGTTGCTGGAAACTTGCTTGCATAGTATGGGGACATGACTTTACAATGGCTGCCTCTAGGGCTGATGTTGCAATGGCTCGCTTCACTGTCTTTGAGTGCACTGATTCATAGGATAAAAATCCTTTCTGCGCACGCGGGTGGTACATCCAGCATAACATATCACCTGCTATAGATAGCTGCAGGTCTAAAAAAGTAAAAGGAAAGGAAAACAAACAGTCGAATCCTGAAACCGAAATAAATAGGCCAGTGGTTATTCCCTATAGCCATCGGGTAGCCCATAACTTGAAAAAAGTAGCCTCCAAGTTTAAGGTACCAGTAGTTTTCTCTGCCCCCTGTAAGCTGGCCGCGTTGTGTCCTCGTATAAACTCAGAGAGACAGAAAGACAGAACATGTGGAACAAAGCATGGGCATAGGTACGTAGAGTGCAATGAAGGGGTTATATATCAGGTTCCTCTCACTTGTGGTAAGACGTAAGTTGGGCAAACGGGGCGCTGTTTGAATGAAAGATTAACGGAGCATGAACGGTCAATGAACACTGGAACGTGGTCCAATCTGCCGCTGCATTGTAAGGACTGTGATCGCCAGTGCAAACCCATTTTAGAAAGAACGGTGGTTTTGGACTAAAGCCGCGAACGTGTTGCCCGCGAACTAAAGGAGGCATTTTGGATTAGAAAGAAAGGCCAAAATTGTGTTAGCGATGCCTCGGGTTCCCTGTATAAGAGTGAGGAATGTTTTTTGGAAAAATTTGGCTGAACAGAACAAGAATACGAGGTGTGCTAATATGTACTGTGTGTATCCAGAAGACGAAACCTTTGGTAAATGCTTACGCTGGTACATGTGTTCGTTATGGGTTGTATGCTTTCGCGTGCTTTTTATGTCGTCTTCACTTATCAGCGTTTCACTGGGTCCCATCATCATAGAAGTTTTGTTTGCCTGTTTGTGGTGGCACAAGGTGCTTATAGTGCTTAAAACATTGAAGAAGGTTTAGGATGTTACACGATTTCTGGGGGTTGGGTTGTTTTTAAGTACTGTTCGCTTCTTATTCATTCCATCATGTTACTTTGGCCCTTTACACCACGTGTCATTTTGTTTTCAAAGTTATCTGTGTTTTTATCGGTTTTAGTCCACCCTATGGTAAACATGAAATTTATTGCTTATTGTTTGTTTGTTTTTTTTCTTTGTCCTTTTACGTACCACGTGTCGATTTGTTGTTTTTAAAGAGTAAGGTGTTTTTATCGGGTTTAGATCAACCTAGGTTGAACATGGAATTTTATGTTAGATAATATTGCCTTCTGACGCGTAGGGAGCCGATAGGTGGTGTGACGATGTTCTTATATATTGTGTGTCGATTTCAATAAAAGAATCAGTTGCCAGTAGCGCGTTGTCTTGTCTCCTCTCTTGTGTTTGTCTCTTTGTTTGCGCTTACTTTCCCCGTACGATCATGAACCAACTAGCCAGCAACAAGTTCTACTTCAGTAACAAACCGCATCACGCGAGCACTCAGCAGCTGATGTCTATTTGTAATTTGTTAGGTACGGCTTCAGTTCCTCTATTGCTTTTATTTGGGCAGAAGAATGAAATCAAAAGGATAACAGCACCGAATTTAATACAAAACAGGTTGTGAACGACGAAAAAAATGAGACTCATAGAAGTGTTTTGTCGGATATTTTCATATTTCCTTCACGCTGTAATGCTCTAACTGGGATAATACGTAACGGCAATAAAGACAAAAATTTGAAAAGTTCAATAAGAAGATTTTGTATATGAAATATAAAAGATGGAGTCCCTTAACGTTTTCCTTTGGCACGCCATCCTACTGAAGCATTGCGCAAATAAAGAAGCTGTATTTAAACACATTTCCCCTTCGATCGCATTGATACACTTGTTCGGTATTGTCTATGTAGTGCAGGCAAAAATATTCTCCTTAGTCATAGCACTGTCTTAGTATCCGTGGTGGTTTAAAGAGAAATTCTCTGTATTTGCACAGTATTTCTTCCTTAGGGAAATTCAGGCTGCTCAACAGTAACAATATTTGCAAGTAATATATTAGCAGACGAGCATCAAGGCTATATAATAACTTATGAGAACTATTCGATATCGTTTATAAAAATGAGTAAATTGATCGCAATTCATTTTCTTTATGTAAAGGCGATAATTCTTTGGAAACACCCATAACTCGAATAACCTGAGAGGCAGAAAAGGCCAATTCCCTTAAACGAACTTGGGTGATTTACGATAATGTAAATTTCTTGCAGGTTATCGTGCGGTGCTCCATTTCTTGCACATCGAAATATTCAAACTGCGGTCTCGTCAAGACGAAACTTCTTTCCACCGAGCATGGTTTAGGATTTGCATACGCACGTGCAAGAATGTTCGCTTCCATAATTTTGAAACAAAGAGCAGGCGCTCTAGAGGATCAACTATCCGAGATGTTAAGTATAGCCATTCTATT
The DNA here is from genome assembly GCF_055883805.1 of Amblyomma maculatum. Lineage (NCBI taxonomy): Eukaryota > Metazoa > Arthropoda > Arachnida > Ixodida > Ixodidae > Amblyomma > Amblyomma maculatum. The sequence continues at coordinate 12,358,195 of NC_139351.1, read as the reverse complement.
ATGTGTTAAGGCCATTCAAAATATCGCGCTCTTTGCATCGGCCTCCCATCTTTCGAACAGGTATCGAATCTCCGGTTTAGTACCGAGGTTGGCGCCACTGAGCGAAAACCAGACGCCATTGCGCGAGCGTATATTTTAGCACTTTGATATTTCAGCTGTCAATCAGAACTGATCCCAGAAATTTCCTTATAAGAACATGAAATCACATGTGCGCTGGAGACAACATCCAGTTTAAAAAGAATTATTGTGACTATGAGGGAATTAGACTTAGGTGCATATAAATACCAGCCCTATTGATCGCGTCTCCGCCGGGGGTAGTGGCGTGCCCCTGTAATCCAGCTGCTTGGAGGCTGGCGTTAGAGGACGGGTTGAGGCTGGGAGGCCTGCCCCACGTCTGCCCATGTTGATCGGGTGTCCGCGCTAAGCTGGGCGCCGATATGGTGGCCCCGGGGGAGCTCGGTGGCGACCAGGTCGCCTAAGGAGGAGCGAACCGGCCCAGGGCGGAAACGCAGCAGGCAAAAGCTCCCGCGTTCTGCAGTAGCGGGATCGCACCTGTGAATGTGCGGCGTGGGTAGCCCACACAATACACTCGGACCTAGTGCCTTGTTTTTTTTTAAAGCAGCCATTGGAATCGCACAAAGGGCTACTTCAAATATTTCCCCATCTATCGGCACTGAATGTCATATGCTTTCAAAGGGGAGTAGACACTACGGCGCTCAAGCAAACTTGCACGCGTTTGAATTTCATTTTGGTTTCCTCTGCCACATTTTTTTTTTGCAGCGACCACGGGTACCGGTGTTGCACTCTGATGCTGCACTTCTTCCCATTGCCCTCGGCGGCTGCATGTCGATGGAGGCGAAACGGAGTGGCGCCCGTGTGCTGTGCGAAGTCAGTGCAAGTTAAAGAACCCCAGGTGGTCGAAATTTCCGGATCCCTCCACTACGACGTCTTTCATAACCTGAGTCGCTTTTGGACGTTAAACCCCACAAACCAAACCATCTTCCTATTGATTTGTCTTTGTAAAATCTCAGACATGCAAGTGATGGTTCTGTCGGGATTCTGCCTACTGAAATGCAGACTCATCGTCCGCTGAACCAGATGCTTAATTTATGCAAATTATTTTATGCCAAGCAAATACCTCTATGCTTGATGTATTTACATACATACATGAACTTTATTGCGAGAAATATACATGCAATAAATAGCGGGTGCCCGCACAAGCGCAAGCGCTTGTGGGCGGGCAACGGCAGTCACAGCGGTATACATTCAATATAAAAACGCAGATAGTACACAGTCAGTGAAAAAAGAAAAAGAAAAAAAAGCTAGTACAATGCATATATAGTTTTCTCAGTACAATCAATAGCTAAAAAGACACTGAAACCTATAGTCAATAAACGTAACAAAATCGGCAAAAAAAATTCTTTTTGATTCTTTTTTTCTAAATATATCTCCCCAAATGTTGTTCTCAATAATATTGATGATTAAACATGTTCCTATGACTAGAGTTCATCATTTTTTTTTATCTTGCGTTCTGTATGCAATCCTCCTTTAAAGGTCGCCTTAATAATGTAGTGTAAACTCATTGAAGTACCACTTTATCTACACTGAGGATGGCGTCTATTGAAATACAGGCCCGTCGTCAGCTGATTTACACGCTCTCAATTGTCCAAACTCTTTTATATGATGCCAGAAAGGCTGCTCTTTGTGGCATGTCTACTGCGGCGCAATCAATGACCAAAATAAACAATAGAAGCAAATTTGTATACTACAGTGAGCCCTATTTGGAGGTGTGATTATTTTTTTTTTGAAAATGTTTAGCACACATAGCAATTTTCGCTACCTGCCTTCTACACAGTGTGCTTATGCACTGCGGGAAAAAGCTGGCTGCCTCATTGTTTTCATAAGCGCTATAATAAAATGACTAAGTAATGTCAACATAGAAGCCCCGGGTTGTACGAAAAAAAAAGTACACTTAAATAAGCGTATTCTGCTGTATTCCTGCCTTTTATTGTCAGTTCTGAAAGAAAACTTAGTGCTGCTGACATTTTCGGTATATGTAACTGCTAATTTGTTGCAAGAATTTTTCTCTACCGCAAAGCGGGGCACGCATGAACGTAAGCTTTCCAGGAAGCCAGTTTCAGTTTCGTTTTACTGTCGATAGTTGCCGCCACAGGCGCACTTATCGCAAGGAATGCGTCGAGAGCGCAAATTTTTAAATCACTGCAGTATACTTACAAGGAAAATTACAAATTAAAATTTGTAAATTTCACAAGGGGCGTCAATGGCCAGGCATCTGCATTCGATAGTGGAAAGAAATATTTACAGCCTATGTGAAAATGCTTTGATGGATGGCATTTGAAGCTGCCCAGTATTCGAATATGCGCTCATGTTTTTCCAAAGAGCTTAACACGTAAAAAACAAAAAATACGCGCAGATATAAACAAAACTTAAAAATGAAGGTAGTTTTTCGTTTTGCTCCCAAAACATAAAGTTGTGGGAACTGCAATTCTTAATATTGCTTGACATGGAGACATACGGAATTTTTATTTGATAAGTATATTTTCGGGAGTATACTGTAGCCAAGACACACGTAATTTGCCATAAAAAGAATCGTGCAATACAATGACTCTTATATGAGCAACCAAATACGTAGTTTTCAAAAGAAATTATTTTTGCCGTTTGTGTAAAAAGCGAGATAGTAGCTTCGGACACAATAATTTCATATTAGTTTTTAAAACCACAAAAAGAAAGCTAGTTCCCTAACCTTTCTCGGCAAAATGAAATCTCACGATAGTTCCCTGCAAAGGCGAACTCTTATTTTTAGACGATAAGGAAGCACTATGAAAATACAACGCTCACTGGATAAGTGATGACGTGACTGCACTGCCAAATTTGAATTGTTTCTGATCTAGTCTATTTTGTCATGCCTATTCTACTGAACTATCTGTAACTGCAAACCTGCATTTCGTTGTTCCACACAACGAAGCCAAAATTATGGAGACCATTAAGGGGAAATGCGGGGCAAAAATCGCAATTTGTATAAAAAGTGTGTTGGTAGTTTGTTTTGTTGTGATTATGCATTTATTAAAGAAAATTATCAGAAAGTCTGGTTGTCTCCTGTGCAGCCGAAATATATATATTTTTCCAGTAATGCACTCACAACTGAAAGAACCTACGAACGTTAATTTCGACACCTAGAAATTGAAAATAGTGCATGCCCATGTTAGGATGATTGTCTTCCGCGCTCTTTAGTAAAAAAGGACAGGCAATGAAGAGTACAGCAGAGAGCTGAAACGCAAAGTAGGAAAACAAATTGGTGACACGGCCACTTAGGATTGGCTGGTAAACGGAAATATAAGCTTGGATTAATAAAAACGCGCCACGTAACGTCCGAACGCTCTTTGTGCACCACTTGTATCCGGGATAATCAAAGTGCTCGGCAGGTAGGAGACAGAAATGAAGCCTGGACGAAAACTCACGCCCAGAAAGCAACAAAGCAAAGCATTTTATGAACGCAGACGAGGGCAGAATACAGGTGTAAAGCTGAAACAAAAACAGGCAACTCGAATTAATCGGTACAGAACAGTGCATTGTTCAAAAGGATGACCCAACGTAAGCAGCAGGTCGCTTTAATTTATTACTTTGGCCTTATTTAAAAAGGAAGTTCTGAAATCTCTGAGATTATTTTTCGCATTTCGTACTTTATGTAAGAACACAATTGTGATATGAATCACCATCTCCAAACGATTTCGCCAAAGGCTGCTTTAAAGGCGGTTTCTGAACTAAATGTTTGTTTGGAACAAGATAAGATACTTTTTGGATTCCTAATTATCCTGTAAGGAAAACAAGCGTCAAATATGTCACATGTAATGGAAAAAAATGGAGTTCTTTGTTAAAGTGGTCAGATATTAAATATCAGTCATAAAGAAGCCATAAATTCCTAATCCTGCCCAATGAACTGCTTGGAAGTTATCCAAACAGAAAGAGTTAGCACATATTCATGATTTTTGTAATCATAGTTTTGTTAACCTGACGCACTTATATACTCTTTATTACTTCTACAACATTTTTCTACATGTTCTAAGATGATGAAACTTAGACTATATTCCAAAGAGAGGAAGATAAGCCATCCACCCCTCAAACTTTTATTGTAATTGGTGCAACTGTTCAGAAGTTGACCCCTCATTCTCGCATGCCAAGCTTCATTTGACAAGTCTGTGACAATACTGCGTCCTTCGGTGCTTGTTTCTACCTACACACATTTATCAGCACAGTATCGCCAGGTGCCACTGATGCATGTAAAACACAACATGACATGCATATCAATCTCGGCTTGCTCCCAAGTCCTACAATAATGCTTTTCGTGGCCTGTAGCGCGGCCGGCTGTCAAAACAAAAGTCCTGAGTTTGAATCCCATCTAAAATTAAAACGTTCTTTTATGCGAAACCGACTGTATGTATCTTATGATGTAACTAAATAAAATAAGTTACATCATAAGATACATTCGGTAACTTTGAATTACCTCATTACGTCAAATCGCCGAACCAATATTACTTCACGCCTGATTCACATCTAACGGCGTTGCAGGTTGTTCGAGGTTCCTGCGTAGTATGACGTCACGCAGCTGTCAATAAATCAAAATTTGTTGCTACGCAACTACGCTTATTCTGCCGCACGGAACCTTGACACAATCTTGGGGAAGAATGAAGAGTGCTAAACTCAAAATCCGACGCAGTTTGAATTAGGAGCCTTAGGTATTAGCGCATACCGTAAGCTGGCATCGCATTGTCATCATAACATTCATAGCGGAAAAACGGCACAGACAAGCAGAAGAGGAAAATAAAAACAGTACACAAGCCGTGCAGTGCTTGATGTCATACTTTCTGCCTATTTATGTAAGGCATCTTCAGTGCCACGATTGGTTATAGTGTAGGCTGGTGAGATGGAAAGATTGACAGAAGCAAATTCTGCAAAAAATCGGTCACTAATAAATTACGAAAAATATTTTTCAGGTGTATACAAGCGTGCTCTTGATGTTTGCATATTTCGATAAGACTGTAAAAATGTAAGTAGAGTTAAACGCAGCAGAAATGGAGGTAGCGAACAACGTTATTCAAATATCTGTGTGGGCATCAAAGAAAAGATCGAAGCTCTGTGACACTTTTGCAATGGCAAAAATAAATCATGTATTGACATAGGAATGGCGCTGAACCTAAATATGCTCTTCGCGTAATGATCTGTATACGAGGTATATACTTTGACTTTTCAAGATATCTATCTTTATCGATGGTTGTTCTTTTGTTGAGTATAATACAAAATATTGTTAAGTGCAAGTACTTTCCTCTCATTTCGGCCATGGCGGTGGCAACTCCTGACGTGAGGAAAAGCGCGGTTTTATTTAGAAGTGACTCTCAGCTGCGGTAAAACAAGCAGCCAGCGCCTGTACATATTCAAGCAAAGATAACTCTTACGCAGCTGACTAAGCCCAAGCACAGCACACATACTTCAGGATGAGACGTGCACTAAACAAAAAAAAAAACATTACCAGGGTTCAACGCAGCTGAACCAAATATTGAGCAAAAGCAATAGCTATGGGTGACCGGGCGTTATTTTTCCCTTTTTCTTCTTCCTCAGCCCACATATAAAACCCCGCTTTAACCAACGACATGAACGTGCCTTAGTGGCCTATAGGGGTAACGTGAATGCAAGGGTTCTAGCAGGCTGATTTTGACATAACCGTCCCATGTCAAACGAAAGACCCAAGTTGGCAGTTCCTGCCGACCACTCGAGCTGGTAGCCCAGCTCTCACCCTAGTGTCACGTGGGGTGCGACGTTACAGCGTCACGTGGGAAAGACGTGGCTACCGGCTGCGTTACGCTGAAGGCTAGAAACCTAGAGTAGCATTGCTTTCGCAATTATATATTTCCTTTAGGGGAACCGGAGAGTATATAAGCTATTTCCTGAGTACGCGTAAAACGTAATTAGCCAAGATTATTATTGATGTACTGTAGGAGAGAAACAGTGGAGACACCAATACACACATTGCTTGATTGGGTCATCGGAATATAGCCAGGAGAATCGATACCGATGCGATAGACAGGACCGGGTTGTACGTAGGTAGGCTGCATATGACACGAAGGCAATAGCCGCTTTTTTCTGGTGTTGACATGCGTCTCAAGTGCCGATAAAGCGAAAACAGCGACAAGTGCGGGGGTCGACACTTCGCACCTAGACTAAATAACGTAACGGGAAGATAAGTATGCAGTCAAGAGGAATTAATATGTTTGACAGATAGGGGCAAGGAACCAAACAACTAGGGCCCAGACCCGTATTCTTCGTCGACCATATCTTCTACTTCCTTCTTACGCCTTCAGGCCGGGACAAAATGAAGCTACTGATTTTACTAAACGACCAAAGGAAGTCGTTGCCCTGTTTTGTCCGCAACCACGCACTTCACCGTCTATGTATTGTGTCCTGATATAACATCGCGTAGCCGCCACCTGCCCATTCATCTAGACTCAGAACTCTGCAAATTAGTAACGTGTAATCCGACACCAGAAGAGCGCAATCTGTAAAAACATGACTGCTATTTTAAATGCAACACATTTGTACACAGCTAAAGGAATTATGCACAAGCAATACCGTAATGTTTACACTTAATAAAGCGTAGGCTTACAACCAAATATTTAAACCTAATAAGATATGTATAATGTTTAAGTGTAATTGCATACCAGTAAATGTGCTTGGCGAAACCAATATAGGGTTATTAGCGCTGCTAAAAGGAAGCAGTACTCAATATAATAAAGAAAACCCTTTTTTTTTATTGCTACTGTGTATGGGGCCTTCTGAAATGATTTTAATGACCAGCACCCGCCATCTAGATTAATTGTAAGCATATTCCAAGATGTCCAGCATTATCTGGACTCAGACAGAAAAAGAATAAATAGGGGAATAATGCATGTTCAAGTATCAAGTGACAAATTGAATCCTTGGAACTCGCGCAGTCATTGTATAAGAAAACGAGGACGTTTTTCACAATGTGAAAGTGATCGCCTTGAGATAACTTTTCGTCGTGTATAACATTGAGCTGTGTTACATGGTGCTGACTGGGAACGTTAGAGAAAATTAGGTTGTTGTATAGTTCAAACCTAGAACAAAGCGAGATGCTTTTCTGATGAAGAGAACAATGGCAACACTTTTAATCAAGGATATAAATCTGGGCAAATCTGATCACATATGTGTTAATGAACATCTTTGCCCTGTCCTGAAAACACTTGGTGTATCTTTTGGTACGAAACGTAAGGAGGGCTAGAACAACGTTACTAGAACAAACTAAGTTTGACAGCTCCCCATACCGCCCAGCGGAGGAGTGTGTCCCAAGTGGCGGTCGCGAGAACTAGCGGCGTTGCAGTCCACTCTTGCTCTTTCCCAGGCGCGTCGTCTGCTGCACGCGGCGCGAAAGCATGGAGTGCATAGCACACACGTAGCTTTCGCGAGCTGCCGTTGCACTGTACATGGCTGCAGTATAATTATAACTACATTATGACAGCTTTGCTTCGAAGTGACACATTACCATGGAGAATACTTTTGTGTTATACCAAATTCACATGTTTATGCTGTGGACAAGTGTGACCGCCGTCGGCTTGCTCACAAGCACTGTTTCTTGCTTTACTCCCTGGCCTGTGTTTTGTAGTATGCTCTTTCAGTGCATAGATCCTGTCACGGAAACAATTTAGTCAAATTTTCAGTGCATAGGAGCACTCTAGATTAGACTGTAACTCATTGGATGTCACGTTTACTGCTGCGTTGTGCAGATTGCCTCCATTACAGGCAGAAATCTGCTAGCCTTGGCAACCTGTTCATGCAGTGCATGATGTCTGGCTACTCGCGTCAAACGAAATAGTGACCATAGATTACAAGTAAACGGCCTCCGTCGTCGCCTAATCAGAAGCGCTTTTCTTAATGTCTCTCATTCGTGGTATGCCGTGGGACCTAGCTCCGAATCGGTATTCTCGCACTCCCGAATTTAGCAATGAAAAACTAAATTATTCCTTTATCGTCTAAAACAACGTCAGATGTGAACAGTTATTTATTGAGATTACTAAAAGAGGAATCAGTGAGAATGGGCGCGTGCACTGCTAAAGGAAATGACTAAACAAGCGCATGAGTCTACTAAAACAAACTTATATTGCGAGTAATCAAGTCGCGCCATTGAGAGATTCCCCTCCCCCTTTATACACAGACAGAAAAGGAAAACGACGTAAATTTACTGTTTGTAGGGGAAGTTAATGTTATTGCAAACTAGCACAGGACTACCGATTTAAAACACGATATTCACGGTATCTACAGCGCCAGAAAGGGCATTATAAGTGAATTGCATGAACCTGAGGTATTTATAAGCGCAACAAGAAAAATGTGCAAAAAAGCAATATTCTCTACAATACTAATGTTGAATGCCAACGAAATGCAGCAAAGAACCAGAACTTGACTTAATCACCAATGACAAACATTAAAAGCAATTAAGAGAACATTAAACTTTTTTGGGAAATGTTTGAGTAGGCAGCATAACCTTCTTTTGTGTCTATTGGGAAATGAGCGTTAGCGTTTGTAACTTCTCCTGACCATCTTTTTTTCTGCACGGTATTTTGTAATACTTCAAAAGCGAAAACCATATTTGCATCAAATTCACTTCAATACATGCATTCAGGAGCCCATATTCTTGGTTGGTAGCATATCTTGAGCTCATTCAGAAGCTTATAAACTTTTGTGCGTGGCCGCCTCACAAAAACAGTCGTTCGACATATTGACACGTGCATTAGAGCTAGAAGAAGTAGCTTAATGGGGACGAGGTAGACGACTTTGAAGTGTGGGCACCGTTCCCAGTGCCCTCATTCGCTGGTTAAGCTGTTTCGGTACTCTCGGTGCTCTCGCTCAGCGGCCACAGTAGTTGTTTCTGTGTAACCACTGTTACACATCTGCTGGAGGTGCTGGGTATCTGTGTCTGCATTCTAGTCAAAATTACCTAGTATCGGTGGACTCTGCAGGCGGCGACGGAGTTCCTTGAAGGCTTAGTCTTGGGCACTCTCCCATAAAAAGGGTGTGTAACCTTGAGTCAAGGCTGTCAATGGCTCAGGTGAGAAAAATCTTTAACTAAGCGGCGGTAATAGGAGCAGAGGCCCAGAAAATGTCGGAGGGCCTTCTTGTTGGTTGGGCGTGGGAAACGGGAGACGGCGGAAGTCTTGTCGGGATCTGGGAGAACACCTTGTCGCTGACCACATGCCCCAAGAAACAGAGCTCCTCGAAAGCGAAATGACATTTCTCTAGCTTGATAGTTGGTTGTGCAGATTGGAGAGCTTGAAGGACAATGCGCAATCGCTGCAAGTGTTGTTCGAAACTGGAAGAAAAGATGACCACGTCGTCCAGGTACACAAGGCACGACTTCCACTTCAGACCAGCTAAAACATTGTCCATCATGCGTTCAAACGTGGCCGGAGTGGAGCAAAGTCCGAACGGGAGCACCTTAAATTCGTTCAGACCATCGGGCGTCATGAAAGCTGTTTTCTCTCGGTCTCGCTTGTCCACCTCGATCTGCCAATATCCGCTTTTCAGATTTAAGAAAGAGATGAACCTGCTGTGTCGGTCAAGCGCATCATCCATCCGCGATAGTGGGTCCACGTCCATTTTAGTAACATGATTCGATATCCTGTTCTCAAAGCGGAATCGTAAAGTGTCGTCTTTCGTTTCCACCACGAGGGCCGGCGACGGCCACGGACTTGTTGACGGCTGTATAACATCGTCTGCGAGCATTTCATCGACTTGCACTCTAATAACCTCCCGCTCTTTAGGCGAAACGCGGTATGGACGCTGACAAACTGGTGGCGTGGCTGAATCGATGACGATGCGATGCTTGGCTACCGGTGTACGTCCGACCTTGGAGCTCGTCGCGAAGCAATCTTTAAAATCAAGTAGCAGGGACGACAGAATGTTCTTTTGATGAGGTGACAAACCCGGGTTGATTTTAACCTTCTGAAGGGCGTTGTGTGCTGCGGCATCGTCATAAAAATTTATCACCACGGGGCACAGATTCGGCAACCCATCTACATCGTGGAGGGAGACGACAGCCATTCTCTTCGCGAGGTACTGAATTTCATTGGTGAAATTCGTCAGAAAAACTGTCGCACAGCCGTCATTCAGGTCGACAGGACCGCGCGCAATAGCCGCTCTCTTCTCGAGGAGCAGCGAAGCGTTACTGTCCGCAATACCTTCGTAGACGTGAAACCAGTCGTTCCTCACTAACACCAACACACTGGACCGTGGTGGCAGCATTACGTCGTCTTCGACAATACGCAGAGCGTTGACTCCTGGGTCTTCTGAGTCACTGTGCGCCCCGGCTTGCTTTGTTGAAAATGTGACTCGCGCCTCGTGTAGGTCGATCACAGCACAGTTTGCCTGTAGAAAGTAGAGGCCCAGGATCAAATCCCTTAAACACTCGAGCAAGACGACAAATTCACCGACGTAGACGAAACCGCGGATGCTGATTCGGGCTATGCACCTTCCGGCCGGGCTAATGAGGTGACCTCCAGCCGTGCAAATGCTAGGGCCCAACCTTGGCGTCAAAACTTTGCTCAAGTCCTGGGCGAGGGCATGGCTCATCACCGAATAATATTCACCAGTATCAAGTAAGGCGACAGCGTCAGTACCGTCAATTGTAACACACAAATCAGAGGTAGCACGTCAGATGCTGTTGCTACCATGCCTCTGTGAAAAATCAGCGTTTCGGCGTATCGGCGGCGGAGGATCTTCGGTTTTCCCAACAGCAGCGGCCTTGCCTCCGGAGACCGGTGGAATTAGTATTCCCGACGTGGACTGGGAGAACGCCGCTCAGGATAGCCGGCGTCTCGGCGAGGACTTGGGGAACGGTAACGCCGAGGAGACGATGATCTAGTGTCATAATGGCCGTATGTTCCAGGCCTGTGACGAGCCGGCAGGTGAGCTTCAATTTCGAATGGTCGCCGTTCCGTGGGCAACGATCGTCGGGCGCGAAACCACGCAGGCCCAATCGGCGATATGGGCTGGCCCTGTAAAGATGACCCGCCTCACCACAGTGGTAGCAGAGGGCCTGCCTGTCTGATGCAAGCCACACTTCAGATTTCCGTGGCCACTGATAGGCTGGTCGAGCAGGCACCCGGGCAAAACCAGACTGCTGCACTGCTTGAGTCGTGATATTGACGGTATTGACGTCGTAGCCAGGTGCTGGCGCCCGGCAGAGGACAGATATATAGGTAGATCTGACCTCATTCTGGCTAGGACCCTCAGGGAGTTGTTGCTCCGCTTTTAGGCGCACCTCTTCCCGGACGATTTTCGACAGCGCTTGAAGAGGCGCATCATGTCCTCCACATAGATGCGGATGTGTTCGTTGGTGCGCTGGTTGCGGGAATGAAGCGCAGCTTCCGCTTTCTCCCAGCGATCTGCATTGGGAAACGTAGCTAGGAGATTTAGGCGAAATATATCCCAGGTGGACATGTTGTTCTCGTGGTTCTCGAACCATGTCCTAGCGGAGTCTTCAAGCGCAAAAAAGCACATTATGGAGCTTACGGTCGTCGCTCCAGCCGTTGTAGCGGGCGACCCGCTCAAAGGCGTCCAACTAGTCCTCCGCATCTTCGTATACATCGTCGTGAAAAGATGGCGGTGTTCGCGGTGCGTGGTAGATGATGGGCGCCGGGAACGTTGGCAAGTTGGCTGGACATCTGGCAGCGTCATGTCAAACCCGCTTCTTCTTTTCACGCAGTTGTTTCTGCTCGCCACAATAGCCAAGTCCAGCGCGTCACAAGATGGGAAAGACTACATCTTTGCAGCGACGAACACCACCGCCAATGGAGCCTGCGTACAACAGGAGCCGATTTAGGATGACCGTTGGACACCATTGCGTCCAGCGCCATCTACATCAACAATCGCATATATAAGAAGCCCGCTTCCGCAGAACTTCTTCAGTGGGCCCGTTGGCTGGACATCTGGCAGCGTCATGTCAAACCCGCTTCTTCTTTTCACGCAGGTTAGTAACGAAACCTCTACTGTTAAAACCAGCAACCATTGTTTTATCCAGCGGACGTGCCCACCAAATGTTGTTGCGATTTGTTGTGCCGCGCGAAATTTGCCCATATCCTTGCTGATGCTTTGTGGGGACATAGAATCCAACCCAGGTCCCACCATCCAGGAACAGCTAACTGAAATACTAGAAGGACAAAAGAGCATACAGAAAAGACTGGCCGAAATTGAGACAAAAATTGAAAAGTTTGAAGCTACCTCAAAAGCGATAACAGAAGTCAGTGCTAGGGTCTCTGATATTGAAAGAAGCGTTCGCAACTTTCAAAGCAAGCTCACTGACTTGGAAGATCGCTCCCGACGGAATAATATTCTAGTTTATGGCATCACTGAGGAACCCGATGAAACGCCCCAAGAACTTGCCTCAAATGTAGATTAAGGTGGGTTCAAAGACAAATCAGGCATAGCCGTGTCGTACACAGAGAGGATACACCGTATTGGCCGCCAACAGCAAGAACGACCGCGTCCTATAATTCTAAAGCTTATCGATCATCGCGAAAAAATAAGCATACTGCAGAACTGTTATAAACTGAAAGATACAGGTACTTCAATTTCTGAAGACTTTTCAGTGGCAACCAGGCAAAAAAGGAAGAAACTGTGGGAGAGCACGTCCGAAATTAGGAAATCGGGAAGAAAGGTTAAGTTAGTCTATGACAAACTTAAGGTTGATAATGAGTTCTTTGCATGGGACGACGCTACAAATAAGAGGATACCCGCTGGGAAAAGCCTTGAGCCAAGGAAACATGCGTCGGGAGGGCAGCAATGAATCGATACAAGTGCTCAGGAACCTTTTCAATGTCTGAACCTCAATGCACGGAGTATACTTAATAAATCGAAGGATATTGAGAGTATTTTGTTAGCGCACAAACCTGATGCATTGATCATAACCGAGACGTGGTTGCACGCTGAAATCAGCGACTTCGAGGTGACACCACCCGGCTACCGAATCTACAGATAGGATAGAAGTTCTAGAGCCGGCGGAGTTGCCATAATGTTAAGAGATACATTGCAAGCAATTAGGCTGCCTGACATATCTGGTATTGAGTCCGTCGTTATTAAAATCTGCTTGAAGGAGCTTAATCTACTTATATGGGCATTTAATAGGCCTCCTAGCGCTGACACTACTTTCTTTGATGAAATGAATTGCTTTTTATGCGAGTGCTCAAAATATTCCAATAACTTACTTTTAGGGGGTGATTTTAATATTCCATCAATCGATTGGACTAAAGATTTTCCTGAGGCGTTGTCAACTTCTGCAGAGCCGTTTGTCGATATTATTCTTTTCCATGACTTAGTCCAGCTAGTCAGGCAGCCTACACGTATTCAAAATGGCACCGCCCCTATTTTAGATTTATTTTTTGTATCGGGTGATTTGCTTCGTCGTGAACCAAAACTGCAGGTCATGGATGGCATATCTGATCATAAGATGGTATGCCTAAACTTACATCTCAACGCCATTACGAATTGCAAGAAAGAAAAGCGAGTGTTTCCGAACTTCACGCGTGCTGATGACGTTGGTGTTTTGGACACACTAGATAACTCCTTTTCATATTTCACGTCTTGTTATGAGTCTTATTCATGCTGTGTCAACAGTTTATGGTTAATGTTTAAAAATCTTGCATTGAAATGTGTGAACGAGTATGTGCCATGTAGCTACAAATTTGTACACAACACTAATCCCTGGATCACTAAAGAAATTGTACGTCTAAAACGGAAAACGAAAAAGATGAGAAAAAACATCCGGCTGTGCCCCTCTGCGGCCAATGTTCTGAAATTTACCGGCATGCGCCAACAGCTCAAGAGTTCAATAAAAATAGCAAAATATAACTACCACAATATAACAATGAAAAACTTTCTTCTTTCATCTTCTGCTAAGTTTTGATGACATTTTTCATCTAGAAAAGACCCATTCCCCGCTATGTCCATTGCAGATGTAACTGTCACTGACAAGTATTAAAATGCTAATTCTTTTAATCAGTTTTTCTGCTCCATATATACAGATAACGATGGCAAGATACCGCAGTTCGCAGTCAGTGACACGAACCCTCCGATACATAATATATGTATATCTGAAGAAGGCGTTCTATCGCTCTTACTTGATATTGATATTAAGAAGTCACAGGGAATTGATGGGATACCCAATGCCTTTCTTTTCAGGTATGCAGAATGGTGCGCTAAGTATCTATCGCTCATATTTAGAAAATCTCTGTCAGAAGCAGCACTTCCTAACGATTGGAAGTATGCTAAAATCACACCGATACCCAAATCAGAAAACAAATCGCTTCTTTCGTCTTACAGACCAATTTCACTTTTGCGCACATGCGGAAAAATTATGGAACATATAATCTTTAAACACATATCCATTTATCTTGAAAAACACAATTACATAGATCCTCGGCAGCACGGTTTCCGCAGGGGGGTGTCAACGGTCACACAACTACTTGAGGCAGTGCATGATTTTGCAGCAGCTATAGATAGACAGAGCCAAATAGATATTATCTTTTTAGATTTTGAGAAAGCGTTTGACTGTGTTTCCCACCAAAAGCTGTTATTAAAACTGGAACCAATACTTAGAAATGACACATTGTTTTCCTGAATAGCGGCGTATCTTTCGTCGCGGCACCAGTGCGTGTCGATTGAAGGTGCGTGTTCCAGTTATGGGCCGGTCCGGTCGGGCGTTCCGCAGCGGTCTGTTCTGGGGCCTCTTTTCTTTTTAGTATTTATTAACGATATCATCAGCAATGTGTCCGTGAAAATAAAACTTTTCGCAAATTATTGCATTATTTACAATGAAATTAAACATCCGAATGACCAGTCTGAGTTAAATTTATCGCTAGCTAAAATAGAAAACTGGTGCACAACATGGCAAATGAAAATAAATAAGAAAACAGTAGCAATGTCAATCACTCGTAAAAGAAAGCCCCTAACCTTTCCCTACTCCATTAATAGTCACCTCCTAGCATCCGTTGAAAGTTATATTTAGGTGTAATTCTAACCTCTGATCTCAGATGGAATGAACATGTGTGTTACATTGAAAAAAAGGCGATGCAAAAACTTGGTTACTTGCGAAGAACCGTACGCAAGTCTACTCAAGAAATAAAACTTCTAGCTTACAAAACATTTATCAGGCCACTTCTTGAATACGCTTCAGTAGTATGGGATCCTTATACTAAGATGAATATTAACAAACTCGAAAACATCAAAAAAAAAAATCAGCAAGGTTTGTTTATAGTTCGTACAGTTGGCACACTTCAGCAACCGCTCTAGTGCAAAAAGCTAATTTAGATCCTCTACAGTTACGTCGCTTTCATGAATGACTGAAGTACCGTCTTTGCCAAAAGTAACCAGGCTGCTCCGAAGGCTGCGGGAGCAAGTGCGTTGCCGTGTCGCGGCGTTGCGCTCGCTGTGGCTTATCGATGCTCGTCAGCTCGAGGGTGCAACAGCTGACGTAACTTCGCACCCTCACTCTCGCTCGTTGGATGATAAAAACTAGGCGCGTATGATGTGTGGGCTGCGGTTTCACGCGTGCGAAGCCTGGTTGTGCCCAGCGAGGGCGCTCAGTATAGCGACGGGGCTATTATCTCTTCTCGGCAACTGCGGAAAACAGAAAAGCAGGTGATAGCAGACCCCGTGAGCTCTTGTTCTTCGTTTCTAGGACGAATATGTGCTAGATTTGCCAGACAGTGCTGCTCTGGAACAAGGGTTCCGCGAACGAGAAAGCAGTCATGTGCATATAATGGCTAAGCGTGAGGAAGCTGTCATTATCGTTTGTTACCTATACCAAAACTTACCTACAAGCAAATGCAGGAATTTGTTAGAATCAAACATTGATCTTATTTATACACAGCCTCCCCAAGGGACTAGCACAATTTTCAAGCCTAAAAGAGAAATAAGGTGGCTTGGAAGGGTTCACAAGCTTTCCCTTAACTTTGTACCGGAGTTACGGTCCGTAAAATTGCAGTACGCAAGGTACCTCGGAGAAAGCATGTTGAAATTTCAATGTGCGTTATCATTCTTTATGTACAGGCGCATCAAACAAGCAGGAGAGGGCAATTCTGCTGGTGTGTTTCGGTAGCGGGTTGCAGAATACAAGCACGTATAATTATATAGCGAGAAACGCGACATCTGCTTCAGGGCAGCTGCCGAGGAGAGCGAATAGCCCCGTCGCTATACTGAGCGCCCTCGCTGGGCATAACCAAGCTTCGCACACGTGAAACCGCAGCCCGCACATCGTACGCGCCTAGTTTTTATCCTCCAACGAGCGAGAATGAGGGTGCGAAGTTACGCCAGCTCTTGTACCCTCGGAGCTGACGAGCACTGATAAGCAACAGGGAGCGCAACGCCGCCACACGGCCGCGCTCTTGCTCCGCCAGCCTTCGCAGCAGCCTGGTTACTTTTGGCAAAGACGGTACATGCATCTTCTCTACTATTATAAGCAAGGAATAAACCAGAAGCTATATATCGAACCTGTTATTCGGCGCAATACGCGTGCACATCACTTTAAAAAAACTAAAGAGTACACCTGCAAAACCAGCGTGTTTAAAAATTCTTTCTTCCCTAGAACAGTCAGTGAGTGGAACGCACTTCCTGCTGATATTGCAGGATGCCCGACCGTCGAGTCTATGTTATCAAAATTGAAAAAGTGTTCTTGATATATTCACGTGTAGTGCTTCTTTATTATTGTTGGCGTTTCTAGTATGTGTGGTTTGCCGTTGGTTATCTGTTCGGGTATTTTGCTCCTGTATTGCTCTTACCATTTCCTTGCGCATGTGGTTTCAATGTCTGCTTTTAATGTATCTTTCTTATTGTTTTTGTGGTCAATTTCACTGTATGAACAGCGCGTTGATGTGTTCGTATTTTAATCCATTTTTTGGTGGCAGGTCGACACCGGGATGTATTTTATTTCTTAGGTTTTTCCTCTTGTTAAGCTGGTTTTTCTTTTCTGCTGTGTATTTTAACAATGCATGTGATCCCACTCCTGCCTAAGGCCTTCTGTGAAGGCTGGTAGTATTCCTGAAATAAATAAATAAATAAATCTGTGGCCATTTCCGGTGGGACCATCGGTCAAGGCTGCGTCGTCCCCGTCGGGGTGGTAAGAGGTCCGAATTCAGGTGACTGGCCGTGGAGCCGGCGGCTAGCTGGGCGCTGATGAACCGGTGTGAGCTCCGTGTTCTTATCTCGTAGGCATACGCAAGTAGGGAAGCATATGCCCAGCACGACTCCACCAGATGTGTAGAGTCCCATACCTCAATCTAGGCAGTAGGTTGACGTACCAGTCATTGCCAGTCTGGAAGGCCTAGCTTGCAGATGTCGATCAAGATACTCTTCTGAGCTTTTTAGATGCTTATCTTTTAACTATGAGAAGCAGCTTGATGAACCGTGGAGAAAAGAGAAGCTACACTCCCGTACCTCCTAAATCTCTAATTAGTAAAACAGTGGCTGAAAGTCATCCCTTCAACTTTTCATGGAACCTTTAAGAACATCTTGCTTCATATGCACATAATAATTGCGTGATAGGCTTAAATTGAATGTCAAGTAATACTGTCTCTTATACGGAATAGTCTGCATCACGAAGGAATATATTTAAAATTTCAGTGTACTTAAAGCAGGCTGCGAAAGCGTTATTGACAAAAAGCACAGACGCTTTCTTTTTTGCCAATGACAGACGTCAAAGCATGTGTAGGAATATCGTGTTAAGCTTCCTAAACGCAGTATTTGGTGCATTCCTTACACACATGTAATTAGAATTATATTTAAAACTAATGAAACTGATAAGTGATGATGATTAGCTGCTACTGAAACTTTGTTAGAAGAAAATATATTAGGACATATCAAATACTCACTGAATACACCGAGGCATGTAAAGAAGTAAACTAACTCATATTTTGTGCAGATCGGGAAGTAGCAAAATATTCAGCAAGCGATTTTGCTCTCCATCTCCAAGAGGCTTGCTAAAATGTTTTCTCGGGGAAGGAATTATTTTCAGGAATATACTCCATGCCACAGCGTACTGCGTCACATATTATAATTAAGAGAGTATTAAAATTGCAGTACAACCTTTTAATAAATTAAGGTAGGGTTTAGTTTTAAAATGAAGACCTGATTCTACGATGCTCTCCAACGCAATTCGTTTCGTCGTAATTTCGTGCAGAAAACTGAAACTGGGCGCATTGGACGGGCAGACAGCGTGGTAGAAAAATCAAGTACACATTTATTGGGAAAATAAAGGTGAGAGTAAGGAAAGTCATCAGAAAAAGGGGTGACAATTCCGGACGGTATTGATTCACGGAACAAGTGATACGTCAGATATGCATTCCATAGGAGATAAATGGGCCAAACAAATTAGTAATATGTGATTTGATATTTCAATTTTGCCGCTGAAGCGACAGGTCGGCCTAATTTGTGCGAACGATTTTGGAAATTCGTATTTGTTAGGAGAGGTATCGTTTTGAAGATTGCTCTACTCCATCTTTTGCTGTATGTTTACTGAGTTGCGCGAAGGTGGCAGCGAGGTGACCGGCAATCTGAAGGGTTCCAGGCACAAGGCGACGTCGACGGTTCGTCTGGCTCATACAGCTGCCTTCTTTTGGAAACGTTTTTTACTCAGCCATGACAGTTCAGAGAAAACTCGCAAAAACTTCAAGCATACTGATGCCATCAATGTCTGACAATGCGACTAAACTGCATTACCTGCTTGCGGTCGTACAGTATTATATTCTCTTGTAGAAAACAGTCACACTTAGGGCCCGTCACTGCTCCCCTCTCTCTTATCTCGGAGCTGTCGCCCTCTCGCGGGTGCCCTCTGCGGTGAAGAACGTGGGGAAGGCGCCCCACCCGTGGTGCTTAAATGCAATGTGCCGCGGCTCTCCCGCTATCTTCCTCGGCGGCGACGCAAGCAAGTGACGGCGCGTGAGTGCGCATGTTGTGCGTGCACCGAAGCCAGTGCGGACAGGGACGGGCCATGAGCTCGGACGCGTCCACGAAGCCATACGGACTACTCAGGTGAACCAAGCCGTTGCTTGATCGCGCGCACAGCCGATGACGACCATTAAACGGTTAACCATTTGGTTCTCGGTGCTCGTGTTGTTCCTAGAGGCCACCACTGTGGTCTGAGATGGCGGAATGGCGTTCGGCTTCCAGAATGGAACCGCAGCCCCTTACAGAATCCCACACTCTATATTCCACTGTAACCAGCAGAAATACAGTTGAAAAGAGCACCGCACTATTACATAGTCGATAAGCACATCGTTACACAGCAGAGGATGACTACATAAAGGGAATCAAAGACTCAAGCCTGTCAGTTGGCCGTGTCCCTGTCTGTTCCCTTTTCTTCTGTCGTGTCAGAGATTTCTTAGAAATAATGACCGGCAGAGAGAGATGAGCACACGTTTGTTTGAAATGAACGGCTGAGAAAACGAATAAACATGACTACGCAGAAAATCCTTGCAAATTGAACTGGGCTCCGCTTGCGATGCCCCGCGTCATCATCGAAAGTTGTAATGCCTTTCCTTGGATTGAAGGGCCAAAGCTAAAACCTCTGGCTTTGTTTCAGTCGCGTAGTATCCCAGTTAGATCATTACAGTGTGATTGCAACACAAGACATCCTGCAAAGCACTAGAATGCGTCTCATATTTTTTGCAATCGTTTACGAGTTGCTTTGTACTGAAATGAAACAAAATCTCTCGCAAATGACTGTTAATGAAGAAGAGAGAAACCGCATCACCGTACGGGGAAAGTAAGCGCAAACAAAGAGACAAACACTAGAGGAGACAAGACAACGCGCTACTGGCAACTGATTCTTTTATTGAAATCGACACACAATACATAAGAACATCGTCACACCACCTATCGGCTCCCTACGCGTCAGAAGGCAATATTATCTAACATAAAATTCCATGTTCAACCTAGGTTGATCTAAACCCGATAAAAACACCTTACTCTTTAAAAACAACAAATCGACACGTGGTACGTAAAAGGACAAAGAAAAAAACAAACAAACAATAAGCAATAAATTTCATGTTTACCATAGGGTGGACTAAAACCGATAAAAACACAGATAACTTTGAAAACAAAATGACACGTGGTGTAAAGGGCCAAAGTAACATGATGGAATGAATAAGAAGTGAGCAGTACTTAAAAACAACCCAACCCCCAGAAATCGTGTAACATCCTAAACCTTCTTCAATGTTTTAAGCACTATAAGCACCTTGTGCCACCACAAACAGGCAAACAAAACTTCTATGATGATGGGACCCAGTGAAATGCTGATAAGTGAAGACGACATAAAAAGCACGCGAAAGCATACAACCCATAACGAACACATGTACCAGCGTAAGCATTCACCAAAGGTTTCGTCTTCTGGATACACACAGTACATATTAGCACACCTCGTATTCTTGTTCTGTTCAGCCAAATTTTTCCAAAAAACATTCCTCACTCTTATACAGGGAACCCGAGGCATCGCTAACACAATTTTGGCCTTTCTTTCTAATCCAAAATGCCTCCTTTAGTTCGCGGGCAACACGTTCGCGGCTTTAGTCCAAAACACCCGTTCTTTCTAAAATGGGTTTGCACTGGCGATCACAGTCCTTACAATGCAGCGGCAGATTGGACCCCGTTCCAGTGTTCATTGACCGTTCATGCTCCGTTAATCTTTCATTCAAACAGCGCCCCGTTTGCCCAACTTACGTCTTACCACAAGTGAGAGGAACCTGATATATAACCCCTTCATTGCACTCTACGTACCTATGCCCATGCTTTGTTCCACATGTTCTGTCTTTCTGTTTCTCTCAGTTTATACGAGGACACAACGCGGCCAGCTTACAGGGGGCAGAGAAAACTACTGGTACCTTAAACTTGGAGGCTACTTTTTTCAAGTTATGGGCTACCCGATGGCTATAGGGAATAACCACTGGCCTATTTATTTCGGTTTCAGGATTCGACTGTTTGTTTTTCTTTCCTTTTACTTTTTTAGACCTGCAGCTATCTATAGCAGGTGATATGTTATGCTGGATGTACCACCCGCGTGCGCAGAAAGGATTTTTATCCTATGAATCAGTGCACTCAAAGACAGTGAAGCGAGCCATTGCAACATCAGCCCTAGAGGCAGCCATTGTAAAGTCATGTCCCCATACTATGCAAGCAAGTTTCCAGCAACAGGTAGCCAGGCTTGAGAATGCAGGCTTCCCCCAGTCAGTCATGACGGGGGTAGTGGAGTCGCTTCTTCAAAAAGTAAAGGGAAAGAAAAGCAAACAGTCGAATCCTGAAACCGAAATAAATAGGCCAGTGGTTATTCCCTATAGCCATCGGGTAGCCCATAACTTGAAAAAAGTAGCCTCCAAGTTTAAGGTACCAGTAGTTTTCTCTGCCCCCTGTAAGCTGGCCGCGTTGTGTCCTCGTATAAACTGAGAGAAACAGAAAGACAGAACATGTGGAACAAAGCATGGGCATAGGTACGTAGAGTGCAATGAAGGGGTTATATATCAGGTTCCTCTCACTTGTGGTAAGACGTAAGTTGGGCAAACGGGGCGCTGTTTGAATGAAAGATTAACGGAGCATGAACGGTCAATGAACACTGGAACGGGGTCCAATCTGCCGCTGCATTGTAAGGACTGTGATCGCCAGTGCAAACCCATTTTAGAAAGAACGGTGATTTTGGACCAAAGCCGCGAACGTGTTGCCCGCGAACTAAAGGAGGCATTTTGGATTAGAAAGAAAGGCCAAAATTGTGTTAGCGATGCCTCGGGTTCCCTGTATAAGAGTGAGGAATGTTTTTTGGAAAAATTTGGCTGAACAGAACAAGAATACGAGGTGTGCTAATATGTACTGTGTGTATCCAGAAGACGAAACCTTTGGTAAATGCTTACGCTGGTACATGTGTTCGTTATGGGTTGTATGCTTTCGCGTGCTTTTTATGTCGTCTTCACTTATCAGCGTTTCACTGGGTCCCATCATCATAGAAGTTTTGTTTGCCTGTTTGTGGTGGCACAAGGTGCTTATAGTGCTTAAAACATTGAAGAAGGTTTAGGATGTTACACGATTTTTGGGGGTTGGGTTGTTTTTAAGTACTGCTCGCTTCTTATTCATTCCATCATGTTACTTTGGCCCTTTACACCACGTGTCATTTTGTTTTCAAAGTTATCTGTGTTTTTATCGGTTTTAGTCCACCCTATGGTAAACATGAAATTTATTGCTTATTGTTTGTTTGTTTTTTTTCTTTGTCCTTTTACGTACCACGTGTCGATTTGTTGTTTTTAAAGAGTAAGGTGTTTTTATCGGGTTTAGATCAACCTAGGTTGAACATGGAATTTTATGTTAGATAATATTGCCTTCTGACGCGTAGGGAGCCGATAGGTGGTGTGACGATGTTCTTATATATTGTGTGTCGATTTCAATAAAAGAATCAGTTGCCAGTAGCGCGTTGTCTTGTCTCCTCTCTTGTGTTTGTCTCTTTGTTTGCGCTTGCTTTCCCCGTACGATCATGAACCAACTAGCCAGCAACAAGTTCTACTTCAGTAACAAACCGCATCACGCGAGCACTCAGCAGCTGATGTCTATTCGTAATTTGTTAGGTACGGCTTCAGTTCCTCTATTGCTTTTATTTGGGCAGAAGAATGAAATGAAAAGGATAACAGCACCGAATTTAATACAAAACAGGTTGTGAACGACGAAAAAAATGAGACTCATAGAAGTGTTTTGTCAGATATTTTCATATTTCCTTCACGCTGTAATGCTCTAACTGGGATAATACGTAACGGCAATAAAGACAAAAATTTGAAAAGTTCAATAAGAAGATTTTGTATATGAAATATAAAAGATGGAGTCCCTTAACGTTTTCCTTTGGCACGCCATCCTACTGAAGCATTGTGCAAATAAAGAAGCTGTATTTAAACACATTTCCCCTTCGATCGCATTGATACACTTGTTCGGTATTGCCTATGTAGTGCAGGCAAAAATATTCTCCTTAGTCATAGCACTGTTTTTGTATCCGTGGTGGTTTAAAGAGAAATTCTCTGTATTTGCACAGTATTTCTTCCTTAGGGAAATTCAGGCTGCTCAACAGTAACAATATTTGCACGTAATATATTAGCAGACGAGCATCAAGGCTATATAATAACTTATGAGAACTATTCGATATCGTTTATAAAAATGAGTAAATTGATCGCAATTCATTTTCTTTATGTAAAGGCGATAATTCTTTGGAAACACCCATAACTCGAATAACCTGAGAGGCAGAAAAGGCCAATTCCCTTAAACGAACTTGGGTGATTTACAATAATGTAAATTTCTTGCAGGTTATCGTGCGGTGCTCCATTTCTTGCACATCGAAATATTCAAACTGCGGTCTCGTCAAGACGAAACTTCTTTCCACCGAGCATGGTTTAGGATTTGCATACGCACGTGCAAGAATGTTCGCTTCCATAATTTTGAAACAAAGAGCAGGCGCTCTAGAGGATCAACTATCCGAGATGTTAAGTATAGCCATTCTATTATGTGTTAAGGCCATTCAAAATATCGCGCTCTTTGCATCGGCCTCCCATCTTTCGAACAGGTATCGAAGCTCCGGTTTAGTACCGAGGTTG
The DNA here is from genome assembly GCF_055883805.1 of Amblyomma maculatum. Classification (NCBI taxonomy): domain Eukaryota; kingdom Metazoa; phylum Arthropoda; class Arachnida; order Ixodida; family Ixodidae; genus Amblyomma; species Amblyomma maculatum. Next base: position 12,334,511 of record NC_139351.1, on the reverse strand, counting down.
GCGCCACTGAGCAAAAACCAGACGCCATTGCGCAAGCGTATATTTCAGCACTTTGATATTTCAGCTGTCAATCAGAACTGATCCCAGAAATTTCCTTATAAGAACATGAAATCACATGTGCGCTGGAGACAACATCCAGTTTAAAAAGAATTATTGTGACTATGAGGGAATTAGACTTAGGTGCATATAAATACCAGCCCTATTGATCGCGTCTCCGCCGGGGGTAGTGGCGTGCCCCTGTAATCCAGCTGCTTGGAGGCTGGCGTTAGAGGACGGGTTGAGGCTGGGAGGCCTGCCCCACGTCTGCCCATGTTGATCGGGTGTCCGCGCTAAGCTGGGCGCCGATATGGTGGCCCCGGGGGAGCTCGGTGGCGACCAGGTCGCCTAAGGAGGAGCGAACCGGCCCAGGGCGGAAACGCAGCAGGCAAAAGCTCCCGCGTTCTGCAGTAGCGGGATCGCACCTGTGAATGTGCGGCGTGGGTAGCCCAGACAATACACTCGGACCTAGTGCCTTGTTTTTTTTTTAAAGCAGCCATTGGAATCGCACAAAGGGCTACTTCAAATATTTCCCCATCTATCGGCACTGAATGTCATATGCTTTCAAAAGGGAGTTGACACTACGGCGCTCAAGCAAACTTGCACGCGTTTGAATTTCATTTTGGTTTCCTCTGCCACATTTTTTTTTCTTTTTTTGCAGCGACCACGGGTACCGGTGTTGCACTCTGATGCTGCACTTCTTCCCATTGCCCTCGGCGGCTGCATGTCGATGGAGGCGAAACGGAGTGGCGCCCGTGTGCTGTGCGATGTGAGTGCAAGTTAAAGAACCCCAGGTGGTCGAAATTTCCGGATCCCTCCACTACGACGTCTTTCATAACCTGTGTCGCTTTTGGACGTTAAACCCCACAAACCAAACCATCTTCCTATTGATTTGTCTTTGTAAAATCTCAGACATGCAAGTGATGGTTCTGTCGGGATTCTGCCTACTGAAATGCAGACTCATCGTCCGCTGAACCAGATGCTTAATTTATGCAAATTATTTTATGCCAAGCAAATACCTCTATGCTTGTTGTATTTACATACATACATGAACTTTATTGCGAGAAATATACATGCAATAAATAGCGGGTGCCCGCACAAGCGCAAGCGCTTGTGGGCGGGCAACGGCAGTCACAGCGGTATACATTCAATATAAAAACGCAGATAGTACACGGTCAGTCAAAAAAGAAAAAGAAAAAAAAGCTAGTACAATGCATATATAGTTTTCTCAGTACAATCAATAGCTAAAAAGACACTGAAACCTATAGTCAATAAACGTAACAAAATCGGCAAAAAAAAATTCTTTTTGATTCTTTTTTTCTAAATATATCTCCCCAAATGTTGTTCGCAATAATATTGATGATTAAACATGTTCCTATGACTAGAGTTCATCATTTTTTTTTATCTTGCGTTCTATATGCAATCCGCCTTTAAAGGTCGCCTTAATAATGTAGTGTAAACTCATTGAAGTACCACTTTATCTACACTCAGGATGGCGTCTATTGAAATACAGGCCCGTCGTCAGCTGATTTACACGCTCTCAATTGTCCAAACTCTTTTATATGATGCCAGAAAGGCTGCTCTTTGTGGCATGTCTACTGCGGTGCAATCAATGACCAAAATAAATAATAGAAGCAAATTTGTATACTACAGTGAGCCCTATTTGGAGGTGTGATTATTTTTTTTTTTTGAAAATGTTTAGCACACATAGCAATTTTCGCTACCTGCCTTCTACACAGTGTGCTTATGCACTGCGGGAAAAAGCTGGCTGCCTCATTGTTTTCATAAGCGCTATAATAAAATGACTAAGTAATGTCAACATAGAAGCCCCGGGTTGTACGAAAAAAAAAGTACACTTAAATAAGCGTATTCTGCTGTATTCCTGCCTTTTATTGTCAGTTCTGAAAGAAAACTTAGTGCTGCTGACATTTTCGGTATGTGTAACTGCTAATTTGTTGAAAGAATTTTTCTCTACCGCAAAGCAGGGCACGCATGAACGTAAGCGTTCCAGGAAGCCAGATTCAGTTTCGTTTTACTGTCGATAGTTGCCGCCACAGGCGCACTTATCGCAAGGAATGCGTCGAGAGCGCAAATTTTGAAATCACTGCAGTATACTTACAAGGAGAATTACAAATTAAAATTTGTAAATTTCACAAGTGGCGTCAATGGCCAGGCATCTGCATTCGATAGTGGCAAGAAATATTTACAGCCTATGTGAAAATGCTTTGATGGATGGCATTTGAAGCTGCCCAGTATTCGAATATGCGCTCATGTTTCTCCAAAGAGCTTAACACGTAAAAAACAAAAAATACGCACAGATATAAACAAAACTTAAAAATGAAGGTAGTTTTTCGTTTTGCTCCCAAAACATAAAGTTGTGGGAACTGCAATTCTTAATATTGCTTGACATGAAGACATACGGAATTTTTATTTGATAAGTATATTTTCGGGAGTATACTGTTGCCAAGACACACGTAATTTGCCGTAAAAAGAATCGTGCAATACAATGACTCTTATATGAGCAACCAAATACGTAGTTTTCAAAAGAAATTATTTTTGCCGTTTGTGTAAAAAGCGAGATAGTAGCTTCGGACACAATAATTTTATATTAGTTTTTAAAACCACAAAAAGAAAGCTAGTTCCCTAACCTTTCTCGGCAAAATGAAATCTCACGATAGTTCCCTGCAAAGGCGAACTCTTATTTTTAGACGATAAGGAAGCACTATGAAAATACAACGCTCACTGGATAAGTGATGACGTGACTGCACTGCCAAATTTGAATTGTTTCTGATCTAGTCTATCTTGTCATGCCTATTCTACTGGACTATCTGTAACTGCAAACCTGCATTTCGTTGTTCCACACAACGAAGCCAAAATGATGGAGACCATTAAGGGGAAATGCGGGGCAAAAATCGCAATTTGTATAAAAAGTGTGTTGGTAGTTTGTTTTGTTGTGATTATGCATTTATTGAAGAAAATTATCGGAAAGTCTGGTTGTCTCCTGTGCAGCCGAAATATATATATTTTTCCAGTAATGCACTCACAGCTGAAAGAACCTACGAACGCTAATTTCGACACCTAGAAATTGAAAATAGTGCATGCCCATGTTAGGATGATTGTCTTCCGCGCTCTTTAGTAAAAAAGGACAGGCAATGAAGAGTACAGCAGAGAGCTGAAACGCAAAGTAGAAAAACAAATTGGTGACACGGCCACTTAGGATTGGCTGGTAAACGGAAATATAAGCTTGGATTGAATAAAAACGCGCCACGTAACGTCCGAACGCTCTTTGTGCACCACTTGTATCCGGGATAATCAAAGTGCTCGGCAGGTAGGAGACAGAAATGAAGCCTGGACGAAAACTCACGCCCAGAAAGCAACAAAGCAAAGCATTTTATGAACGCAGACGAGGGCAGAATACAGGTGTAAAGCTGAAACAAAAACAGGCAACTCGAATTAATCGGTACAGAACAGTGCATTGTTCAAAAGGATGACCCAACGTAAGCAGCAGGTCGCTTTAATTTATTACTTTGGCCTTATTTAAAAAGGAAGTTCTGAAATCTCTGAGATTATTTTTCGCATTTCGTACTTTATGTAAGAACACAATTGTGATATGAATCACCATCTCCAAACGATTTCGCCAAAGGCTGCTTTAAAGGCGGTTTCTGAACTAAATGTTTGTTTGGAACAAGATAAGATACTTTTTGGATTCCTAATTATCCTGTAAGGAAAACAAGCGTCAAATATGTCACATGTAATGGAAAAAAATGGAGTTCTTTGTTAAAGTGGTCAGATATTAAATATCAGTCATAAAGAAGCCATAAATTCCTAATCCTGCCCAATGAACTGCTTGGAAGTTATCCAAACAGAAAGAGTTAGCACATATTCATGATTTTTGTAATCATAGTTTTGTTAACCTGACGCACTTATATACTCTTTATTACTTCTACAACATTTTTCTACATGTTCTAAGATGATGAAACTTAGACTATATTCCAAAGAGAGGAAGATAAGCCATCCACCCCTCAAACTTTTATTGTAATTGGTGCAACTGTTCAGAAGTTGACCCCTCATTCTCGCATGCCAAGCTTCATTTGACAAGTCTGTGACAATACTGCGTCCTTCGGTGCTTGTTTCTACCTACACACATTTATCAGCACAGTATCGCCAGGTGCCACTGATGCATGTAAAACACAACATGACATGCATATCAATCTCGGCTTGCTCCCAAGTCCTACAATAATGCTTTTCGTGGCCTGTAGCGCGGCCGGCTGTCAAAACAAAAGTCCTGATTTTGAATCCCATCTAAAATTAAAACGTTCTTTTATGCGAAACCGACTGTATGTATCTTATGATGTAACTAAATAAAATAAGTTACATCATAAGATACATTCGGCAACTTTGAATTACCTCATTACGTCTAATCGCCGAACCAATATTACTTCACGCCTGATTCACATCTAACGGCGTTGCAGGTTGTTCGAGGTTCCTGCGTAGTATGACGTCACGCAGCTGTCAACAAATCAAAATGTTTTGTTGCGCCAACTACGCCTATTCTGCCTCACGGAACCTTGACACTATCTTTGGGAAGAATGAAGAGTGCTAAACTCTAAATCCGACGCAGTTTGAATTAGGAGTCTTAGGTATTAGCACATGCCGTTAGCTGGCATCGCAACGTCATCATAACATTCATAGCGGAAAAGCGGCACAGACGAGCAGAAGAGGAAAATAAAAACAGTACACAAGCCGTGCAGTGCTTGATGTCATACTTTCTGCCTATTTATGTAAGGCATCTTCAGTGCCACGATTGGTTATAGTGTAGGCTGGTGGGATGGAAAGAGTGACAGAAGCAAATTCCGTAAAATATCGCTCACAAATAAAGTACGAAAAAAACTTCTCAGGCGTATACAAGCGTGCTCTGTCATGTTTGTATATTTCAGTAAGACTCTAAAGCTGTACGTAGAGTTAAGCGCAGCAGGAATAGAGGCAGCGATCAAAGTTAGTCAAATATTTTTGCGAGCATCAAAGAAAGGATCGAAGCTCTGTGACACTTTCCTTTGGCTAAAATAAATCATGTATTGACTTAGGAATAGAGCTGTACCTAAATATGCTCTTTGCGTAGTGACCTGTATACGGGGTATATACTTTGACTTTTCAAGATATCTATCTTTATCGATGGTTGTTCTTTTGTTGAGTACAGTATAAAATAACGTTAAGTGCTAGTGATTTCCTCTGATTTCGGCCATGCGCGGTGGCCACTCCTGACATGAGTAAAAGCACGGTCTTATTGAGAATTGACAGTCAGCTTGGGTAAAACAAGAAGCCGGTGTCAGTATTCAAGCAATGATAAGTCTTAAGGAGTTGTCTAAGCCCAAGCACAGCACGCATACATCAGGATAGTACGTGCACTAAACAACATCAAAACCAATTATAAGGGTTAAACGCTGCTGAACCAAATATTGAGCGAAAACATTAGCTGCGGATGACGGAGCGTTCTTCTCTTTTTTTTTCTTCCTCAGCCCACATATAAAGCCCTGCTTTAACCAATCCGTATGAACGTATGAAGCCAGGGTCCTAGTAGGCTGATTCTAACATAACCCTGCCATGTGAAACGAGAGAGCCAAGTTGGCAGCTCCTGCCGACCGCTTGAGTTAGTTGCCCGGCTCTCACCCTAGTGTTACGTGGGGTCTGACGTGACAGCGTCACGTTGGTAAGACATGGCTACCGGCCGCGTTAGGCTGAAGGCACCAAACCTGGAGTAGCATTGCGTTCACAATAATATATTTCCTTTAGGTGAACCGGAGAGTAGTTAAGCTATTTCCTGGGTAAACGTAGCACGTAATTAGCCAAAAGTGTTATTGAGGTACTGTAGGAGAAAAACAGTGGCCGCAGCAATACACACATTGCTTTAATGGGTCATCAGATTATAGCCAGGAGGATCGATACCGATGCGATAGACAGGAGAGGGATGTACGTAAGTAGGGTGCAAATGACCAGCAGGTAACAGTCGCTTTTGTGTCTGGTGTTTACACGCGTCTCATGTGCCGATAAAGCGAAAAAAGCGACACGTACGGGGATCGACACCCCGCACCTAGACTAAATGACTTAATGGGGAGATAAGTATGCATTAAAGAGGAATAAACATGTACTGGAGGATATGGGCACGGAGCCAAACAATTAGGGCCCAGAACCGTAATCTTCGTCGACCAATTCTTCTACATCTTTCTTCCTCCTTCCGGCCGTCACAAAATGAAGCTACTGATTTTGCTAAACGACCAGAAGAAGTCGTTGCCCTGTTTTGTCCGCAACGACGCACTTCACCGTCTATGAAACCTGCGCTGTTATAACATCGCGTAGTCGCCGCCTGCCCATTCATCTAGACTCAGAACTCTGCAAATTTGTAACCTGTGATGAGACACCGGAAGGGCGCCACCGGTTAAAGCATGACTTCTATTTTAAACGCAACTAAGTTGTACACAGCTAAAGGAATTGTCCACACCCAATACCATAATGTTCACACCTAATAAAGCGTACGCTTAGAACCAAATATTTAAACCTTATAAGATATATGTAATGTTTAAGTGTAATTGCATACCGGTAGAAGTACTTGGCGAAACCAATATAAGGGTGTTTAGCGCTGTTAAAATGAAGGAGTACACAATATGATAATGAAAACCCTTTTTGTTATTGCTACTAAGTTTTGTCTCTTCTAAAATGATTTTAATGACCAGCACCCGCCATCTGGATTAATTGTAAACACATCCAAATATGTCCAGCATTATCTGGACTCGGACAGAAAAAGAATAAATAGAGGAAAAATGCATTTTAAAGTATCAAGTGTCAATTGAAACCGTGTAACTCGCGCAGTCGTTATGTAAGAAAACGAGCACGTTCTTCGCATTGTGAAAGAAATCGCCTTGAGATAACTTTTCGTCGTGTATAACATTGATCTCTGTTACATGGTGCTGACTGGGAACGTTAGAGAAAACTAGGTTGTTGTATAGTTCAAACCTAGAACAAAGCGAGATCCTGTTCTGATGAAGTGAACGATGACAACACTTTTTATCAAATATATAAATCTGGGCAAATCTTATCACATATACGTTAACGAGCACCTTTGCCCTGTCCTGAAAACACTCGGGCCGGCTTGCACGATAAAGTCCGAGCTAAGTTCAGACTTAAATGGTGTCTTTAGAAAGACGAAGCTTATTTAAGACGGCTCGTGTTCCGAACGTCGAACGCTTCGGGTTCATGTTCACCAGAGTGGCTTCCCAGAACGGCCTCAGCAAACACTTGGGGCATTTTTCCTCGTAACACAATCTTAAGCCGCAAAAAGCAATGGTACGGATTTTACACAACGCAAAATTGACGGAATGTGTACATCTTACAGCAGGGACAGTGCCAGCGCATCCCTGTATTTCCCTAATTTCTCTACTTAGAAACCTGCCGTCATTGTGTCTTAACCAAGACCGCACTAGAGTCGTAATCATACAAGCGACTTATTCAAGTCAGGACTGAAGCCCAGTCTTAACTCCAGTCTTAAGCGGCCATGCTAGTGGCTTATCCTTTAGACTCCAGTTAAGTCTGGACTTACCTAAGACAGTGTTAAGATTGTTTTGTGCAAGCGGGCTTCGGTGTATCTATTGGTACGAAACGTAAGGAGGGCTAGAACAACGTTGCTGGAATAAAATAAGTTTCACAGCTCCCCATACCGCCCAGCGGAGGAGTTTGTCCCAAGTGGCGGTCGCGAGAACTAGCGCCGCTGCAGTCAACTCTTGCTCTTTCACGGGCGCGTCGTCTGCTGGAGCGGCCAGCACACAAGTAGGTTTTGCGTGCCGCCTTTGAACTTTACATGACTGCAGTATAATTATAACTACATTACGACAGCTTTGGCTTCGAAGCGATACGTTACCATGGAGAACGCGTTTGTGGTATACGAAGTTCATTTGTTAATGCTGTGAAACAACTGTGAGCGCCGTCGGCTTGCTCAGAAGCACTGTTTCTTGCTTTACTCCCTGGCCTGTGTTTTGTACTATGCTCTTTCAGGCCATGGATCCCGATATGCAAACAAATTAGTCAAATCTTCAGTGCATAGGAGCACTCTAGCTTAGAAGGTAACACATTGGATGTCACGTTTACTGCTGCGCTGCGCAGATTGCCTCCATTACAGGCATAAATCTGCTGGCTTTGGCAAGCTGTTCAGTGTATGAAGTCTGCCTACTCGCGTCAAATGATATAGTGAAAACAGATTACAAATAAACTGCTTCTGTCATCGCCTAATCAGAAGCGCTTTTCCTAATTTCTCACATTTGAGGTATGGCGTGGAACATAGCTCCGAATCGGCACTCTCGCACTCCCGAATATAGCAATGTAAAACAAAATTATTCCTTTATCGTCTAAAACCACGTCAGTTGTGAAGAGGTATTTAATGAATTCGCTAAAAGAAGAATAAATGAGAATGGGCGTGTGTGCACTGCGAAAGGAAATGACTGAACAAGCGCATGAGTCTATTGAAAAACCTTACATTGCGAGTAATCAAGTCGCGCCCTTGAGAGATTCCCCTCCCCCTTTACACACAGACAGAAAATAAATACGACGTAATTGTACTGCTTGTAGGGGCAGTTAATATAATTTCAACTAGCACTGGACTATAGCTTTATTACACGATATTCAAGGTATCTACAACGCCGGAATGGGCATTAGAAGTGAATTGCATTAACCTCAATAATTAGCGCGACAAGAAAATTGAGCAAAAATGCAATATTGTCAACATACTAATGTCGAATGCTAATGAAACGCAGCAAAGAACCAGAACTTGATTTCATCAACAAAGGCAAACATTGCAAGGTTACAAGCAATTAAGGGAACGTTATACTTCTTTTGGGAAATGTTTGAGTAGGCAGCATAACCTTCTTTTGCGTCTATTGGGAAATGAGCGTTAGCGTTTCTAACTTCTGATTTTTTTTTTGTGTGCAGGTTGTTTTGTAATATGCTTTAACAGCAAAAATCATATTTGCTGCGAATTCACTTCAATGCACGCATTAAGGAGCTCATATGCTTGGTTTGTGGCATACCTTGAGCTCATTCAGAAGCTTATAAGCTTTTGTGCTTGCCCGGCTCACAAAGAGAGAGAGAGAGAGAGAGAGAGATTTTAATGGCGACAGGAGATGGCCTCACAAAAAGAGTCGTTCGACATATCATACCTTAGTCAAGGCAGGAGATTGACGTACCAGCTATAGCCAGTCTGGAAGGCCTAGCTTGTAGATGCCGGTCAAGATACTCTTCTGAGGTTTTTAGAGGCTTATCTTTTAACTATGAGAAGCAGCTTGAAGAACCATGATGAAACAATAAGTTACACTCACACACCTCCTAACTCCCTAATTCCCCAAACAGCGGCCGAGAGTCATCCCTTTAAATTTTCATGGTCCCTTTCAGAAATTCATATATCACATGCACATAATAATTGCGTGATAGGTTTCATTTGAATTTCAAGTAATATTGTCTCTTATTACGAATTTTACTGCATCACAAATGAATTTATTTAAAATTTGAATATATTTAGGCCGGCTGCGCAAGCGTTATTGACAAAATGCACAGTCACTTTCGTTTTGCCAGTGGCAGACGTCAAAGCATGTGCAGGAATATCATGGTAAGCTTCCTAAACGCAAGATTTGGTACATTCCTGACACCCATCTAATTAGAATTACATTTAAAACTCATAAAGCGGCTACTGAAATTTTGCTAGAAGAAAATATTATATACAGATCTTTCATGCGGCCTAAGCTTCTGCAACAAGACTGGCTGCCTGATTATCAATTGATATTATTTGTGAAACAGCGCCTTAGCGCATAGCAAATACTCACTGAATACACCGAAGCATGTGAAAACGTAAATGAATTTATATTTTGTGTAGCTCGGAAAGTAGTAAAATATTCAGCAAGTAAGTCATATGGCTCTCGATCTCCGAGAGGCTTGCTGAAATGTTTTCTGCGGCAACGAATTATTTTCAGCAATATACTCCATGCCACACCGCACTGTGTCACATATTATAATTAAAAGAGTATTAACATTGCAGTGCAACCTTTTATTAAATTAGGGTAGGGCTTAGTTTTAAAATGAAGAGCTGATTCTCCTAAGCTCTCCAGCGCATTTCGTTTCGTCGGAATTTTGTGCAAAAAACTGAAACTGGCTGCATTAGACGGATAGACAACTTGGCAGAAACGTCAAGTACACATTTATTGGGAAAATAAAGGTGAGGGTAAGGAAAGTGATAAGAAAAGGGGGCGATAATTCCGGGCGGTATGGGTTCACGGCACCAGTGATCCGTAAGGTATGCATTCAAAAGAGTTAAACGGCCTAAAAAAATAAGTAATATGTGATTTTATATTCCGATTTCTCCGCTGAAGCGACAGGTTGGCCTAATTTGTGCAAACAATTTTGGAAATTTGGTATTTGTTAGGAAAGGTATCGTTTCGAAGCTTCCTCTATCCATCTGTTGCTGTATGTTTACTGAGTTGCGCGAAGGTGGCAGCGAGGTGACAGGCAGTCTTAAGGGCTCCAGGCACAAGGTGACGTCGACGGTTCGACTGGTTCATACACATGCCTTGTTTTTAGCCAAGTTTTGCACTCAGCCATGACAGTTCAGAGAAAACTCGCGAAAACTTCAAGCATACTGATGACATCAATGTCTGACAATGAGACTAAATTGAATTACCTGTTTGCGGTCGTACAGCATTATATGATTATATTCTCTTGTGGAAAATAGTCGCACTTTGGGCCCGTCGCTACTCCTCTCTCCTATCAGGGATTTCGCCCTATCGCCGGTGCTCTCTGCGGAGCTCTCTTGCCTCCAAGCATCCGTGGTGCTTAAAGGCAAGGGGCCGTTGCCCCTAGCGGCTCTCCCGCTATCTTCCTCGGCGGCGACGCAAGCAAGTGACGGCGCGTGAATGCGCCTGTTGTGTGTGCACCGAAGGCAGTGCGGACCAGACGCGTCAAGTGATCGGACGCGTCCACAAAGCCATACGGACTGCTCAGGTGAACCAAGCCGTTGCTCGATCGCGCGCACAGCCGATGACGACCAATAAACGGTTAACCATTTGGTTCTCGGTGCTCGTGTTGTTCCTTGGGGCCACCACTGTGGTCTGAGATAGCGGAACGGCGTTTGGCTCCGAGAGCGGAACCGCAGCCCCTTAGAGAATCCCACACTCTATATTCCACTGTTACGAGCAAAAATACAGTTGAAAAGAGCACCGCACTATTACATAGTCGATAAGCACATCGTTACACAGCAGAGGATGACTACATAAAGGGAATCAAAGACTCAAGCAGGCCAGTTGCCCGTCTCCCTGTCTGTTCCCTTTTCTTCTGTCGTGCTAGAGATTTCATAGAATTAATGACCGGCAGAGATAGATGAGCACAACTTTGTTTGCAATGATCGGCTGAGCAAACGAATAAACATGAATGCACAGAAAATCCTTGCACATTGAACTGGGCACCGCTTTCTGTGCCACGCGTCATCATCGAAAGTTGTAATGCTTTTCCTTGGATTGAAGGGCCAAAGCTAAAACCTTTGCCTTTGTTTCACTTGCGTAGTATCACAGTTAGATCATTACAGAGAGATTGCAACATAAGACATCCTGCAGAACAATAGAATGCGTCTCATACTTTTGCAATCGTTCCCGAGTTGCTTTGTACTACTGAAATGAAACAAAATCTTTCGCAAGTGACTGTTAATGAAGAAGCGAAAAACCGGATCACACGAGCACTCAGTAGCTAACAAGTCATTTTGTAATATGTTAGGTATGGCTTCAGTTTCCCTAGTGCTTTTATTTGGGCAGAAGAGATGGAATGAAAAGGATAACTGCACAGAATTCAATAAAAAGTACCTTGGGAACGACGAATAAAAAAGAGACTCGTGCAGGTGTTTTGTCAGGTATTTTCATATTTAATTCCCACAATATTGCTCTAACTAGGATAATACGTAACTAAAATAAAGACAAAAATTTAAAAACTCCATAAAGGAAGTTTTGTATTTGAAATGTAAAAGATGACGTCCCTTTTCCTCCGGTACGCCATTCCACTGAAGCATGGTGCAAATAAACAAGCTGTACTTAGACACATTCCACCTTCGAACGAATTGATGCACTTGTTCCGTATTGTCTATGTAGTGCAGGCAAAAATATCCTTCCTTATCATTACACTGTTTTTGCATTAGCTGCAGTTTAAAAAGAAATTCTCTGCATTTTCACAGTATTTCTTAATTAGGGAAATTCAGGCCGCTCAATAGTAACAATTTTTGCGCGTAATATATATTAGCAGGCGAGGATAAGGCTATATAATAACTTGTGAAACCTATTCGATATCGTTTAGAAAAATGACAAATAAGAAAAATGACTTATTCACATCTAATTTTGTTTATGTAAAGATGATAATACGTTGGAAACACCCATAAACCGAATGACCTGAGAGGCACAAAAGGATTATTTCCTTAAACGAAATTGGGTGATTTACAATAATGTGAATTCCCTGCAGATCATCGAGCGGTGCTCGAGTTCTTGCATATCAAAATATTCAAACTGCGGTCTCGTCAAGACGAAGCTTCTTTCCACTGAACATGATTTAGGATTTGCATAAGCACGGGCAATAATGTTCGCTTCCATAATTTTTAAACAAAAAGCAGGCGGTCTAGAGGGTCAACTGTCTGAGATCTTAAGTATAGCACATTCTACAATGTGCTAAGGCCATTCAAAATATCGCGCTGTTTGCATCGGCCTCCCATCTTTCGAACAGGTACCGAAGCTCCGGTTTCGGACCGAGGTTGGCGCCACCGAGCGAACGAGAAAGGAGATTAGGTCGCTGCGCTTAGCGCGGCATTTGTGGAGCTCAATACAAAACCAGACGCCCTTGCGCAAGCGTATACTTCAGCACTATGACATTTCTGCTGTCAACGGGAAATGATCCCAGAAATTTACTTATAAGAACATGAAAGCATATGTGCGTCGGAGACAGCATCCAGGTAAAAAAGAATGATTGTGACTATGACGGAATTAGACAATGGTGGATATAAAAACCAGCCGCATTGATTGCTTGTCCGCCGGGGGTAGTAGCCTGCCCCTGTAATCCAGCTGCGTGGAGGCTGGCGGAGGCTTCAACCCATCATAGCTGCGTATGATGGGTTGAAGCTGGGAGTTCTGCCCCACGTCTGCAAGGGAATGCCACTACCACCGGCGGTGAAGCAATCAATGAGGCTGGTTCTTAAATCCACCATTGTCCAATTCATTTAAAATTACAATCCTTCATTTTTAACTGGATGTTGTCTCCGGCGCACATGTGATTTCATGTTCTTATATGGAAATTTCTGGGATCAGTTCTGATTGACAGCTGAAATATCACAGTGCTGAAATATACACTTGCGCAATGGCGTCTGGTTTTCGCTCAGTGCCGCCAACCTCGGTACTAAACCGGAGCTTCGATACATGTTCGAAAGATGAGAGGCCGATGCAAAGAGCGCGATATTTTGAATGGCCTTAGCACATAATAGAATGGTTATACTTAACATCTGAGATAGTTGATCCTGTAGACCACCTGCTCTTTGTTTCAAAATTATGGAAGCGAACATTGTTGAACGTGCGTATGCAAATCCTGAATCATACTCGGTGCAAAGAAGTTTCGCCTTGACGAGACCCCTTTGTGAATATTTCGATATGCAAGAAATCGAGCACCGCTCGATAATCTGCCAGGAGTTTATATTATTGTAAATCACCCAAGTTCGTTTAAGGGAATTGGCGTTTTCTGCCTCCCAGGTTATTCGGGTTACCGGTATTTCCAACGTATTATCCCGTTTACATGAATAAAATTATTGACGGTTAATTTTCTCATTTTTCTAAACAATATCGAATAGTCTCACAAGTTATGATATAGCCTTGATGCTCGCCTGCTAATGTATTACATCCAAAAATTGTTACTATTGAGCAGCTTTAATCTCCCTAAGGAAGAAATACTGTGGAAATGCAGAGAATTTCACTTTAAACCGCAGCGGATGGAAAAACATTGCCATGATTAAGAAGGATATTTTTGCCTGCACTACACAGACCATACCGAACAAGTGTATCAATGCGCTCGAAAGTGAAACGTGTTTAGGTACAGCTTCTTTAATTGCACAATGCTTCTGGGGAACGGCGTGCCAGAGGAAACCGTATATAGACTACATCTTTTACATTCAAAATAAAAAATTTCCTTATTGGAGATTTTTAATGTTTGTCTTTGGTTTAGTTAGGTATTATAACTGTTCGAGCATTTAAGTGACAGAAATATGAAAATACAAGACAAGACACTTGCACAAGTCTCTTTTTTGTCGTTTTTCTCTAGTTGTTTTGAATTAAATTGGGTGCAGTTATCCTTTTTATACCAGCTCTTCTGCCCTCCCAAAAAACCAATAAATGAACTGAAAATGACTTGTTCGCTGCTGAGTGCTCATGTGGTGCGGTTTCTCTCTTCTTCATTAAAGGGTGCTCTTCTGCCCAAGTATCCTCTTTGTGGCAACGCTGCATTTACAAGCTGTTAAAATTATCCCCTAGTGTAGAATATACACCTCCTCCAATTCAGTACCTAATTTTTCAAACGAACGTTTTGCGAATGTGGCCAAAGTGCGCCTTTTATAACATAAAAAAGGCAAATCTGTAAAGGGCTGCACTAGACCAAAAACGTCTATGTTTCATCGAAGCACAAGTCAACAACGCCTAAGCGCTACATCATTAAGCTCTACGCTGCAGTACCAGAAGCCTAGATGTATGTTCGAGGGCCACGTGGACAAGAGTGGTTGAAGTGATGGGTTGTCTCAGGCGTAGCTGCAAAATAACCATGAAAGAACGCTGCAAAAAAAGAAAATTACCAGGACGTTTTGTTCTCTCCTTTAAATGTCACTTGTGAGAGATTTTGTTGATTTCCGTACGAAGCAACTCGGAAAAGATTTCAAAAATATGAGGTGCATTCTAGTGTTTTGCAGGATGTCTTATGTTGCAATCACAGTGTAATGATCTAACTCGGATACTTCGCAACGGAAACAAAGCCAAATATTTTTGCTTTGACCCTATTATCTAAGAAAAGGCTATAATGACATCGCGATGCCAGCTTACGGCGTGTGCTAATACCTATGGCTCCTAATTCAAACTGCGTCGGATTTTCAGTTTAGCACTCTTATAGTGTCAAGGTTACGTGTCGCAGAATAGGCGTTGTTATAGTAGTAAAAATTTTGATTTATTGACAACTGCGTGATGTCATACTACGCAGGTAATATTGGTTCGGGGATTAGGCGTAACGAGGTAATTAAATGTTTGCTGGATGTACCTTATGATGAAACTAAACCTATTAAGTTACATCATAACATATATTCATCCGATTTCGCATAAACGAACGTTTTACTTTTACATGAGATTCAAACTCAGGACTTTTGTTTTTACAGCCGGCCTCGCTACTGGCCAGAAAAAGCATTTTTGTTGGATTTCGGAGCAAGCGGAGATTGATATGCATGCCATGTTGTGTTTTACATGCATCAGTGGCACCTGACGATACTGTGCTGATAAATGTGTGTGGATAGAAACATGCACCGAAGGACGCAATATTGTCGCAGCCTTGTCAAGGGGAGCTTGGCATGCGAGAATGAGGGGTCAAATTCAGAACAGTTGCACCAATTACAATAAAAGTTTGAGGGATGGCTTATCTTCCTCTCTTTGGAATATATTCTAAGTTTCATAACCTTAGAACATACAGAAAAATGTTGTAAACGTAATAATGAGTAGTAAAGTGCTTCAGATTAACAAAACTATGATTTCGAAAATTATGAATATGTGCTAACTCTTTGTGTTTGGTGTGTTTGTTGTGAATTCAGCGTTCATAGGTTCTTTCAGGGGTGAGTGCATCACTGGAAAAAAATATATATATTTCGGCTGCACAGGTGACAACCAAACTTCCTGAAAATTTTCTTTAATACATGCATAATCCCAAGAAAACAAACTACCAACACACTTTTTATAGATATTGCGATTTTAGCCCCGCATTTCCCCTTAATGATCTCCATAATTTTGGCTTCGTTGTGTGGCAACAACGAAATGCAGACTTGTAGCTACAGACAGACCAGTAGAATAGGCATGACAAGATACACTATAGCAAGAAGAATTCAAATTTGGCGGTGCAGTCACATGATCACTTAGCCAATGAGCGTTGTATTTCAATCATGCTTCCTGATCGTCTAAAATTAAGAGTTCGCCTTTGCAGCGAATTATCGTGAGATTTCATTTTGCCGAAAACGGTTAGGGAACTGGCTTTCGTTTTTTCGTTTTAAAAACCAATATGAAATTATTGTGTCCGAAGCTTCTATCTCGCTTTTGACAAAAACGGCAAAAATGATTTCTTCTGAAAGCTACGTATTTGGTTTCTCATAAAGAGTCATTGTATTGCAAGCTTTTTTTACGGCAAATTACGTGTGTATAGGCAACAGTATACGCCTGAAAATATACTTAGCAAATATAAATTGCGCAAGTCTCCATGTCAAGCAATATTAAGAATTGCAGTTCCAACAATTTTATGTTATGGGAGGAAAATGAAAAACTACCTTCATTTTAATTTTTTCTTGATTCTGTGCATATTTTCGTTTTTCGCGTGTTAAGCTCTTTGTAGACACATGAGCACATATTCAAACTCTGGGCAGCCTCAAACAACATCCATTAAGGAATTTTCACGTAGGTTGTAAAATATGTAGCCTCTATTCTATGCAGCTGCCTGGCCGTAGTCGACACTTTTGAAATTCACGAATTTCAACTTTGAGTTCTCCTTGTAATCGTAGTCCAGTAGTTAAAAACTTTGCGCTCTCGACGCATTCCTTGCGGTAGATGCGCCTGTAGCGGCATCTGTCGACAGTAAAACGAAACTGAATCTGGCTTCCTGGAACGCTTACTTTCATGCGTATCCCGCATTGCGGTAGAGAAAAATGCTTTCAACGAATTAGCAATTACACACACCGAAAATGTCAGCAGCACTAACATTTGTTTCAGAACTTACACTAAAATCATGAATAAAACAAAATACGCTTATTCAACTTTACTATTTTTTTCGTACAAGCCGGTTATGCTCTGGTGACAATTACTTCAGTCTATTTTATCATAGCGCTTGTACAAACAATGAGGCAACGAACTTTTTCCCGCAGTGCATAAGCACACTGTGTACAAGGCAGGTAGCGAAAACAGCTATATGTGCTAAACATTTGCAAAGAAAAAATAATAACGCCTCCAAATATGCCGCACTGTGAAATACAAATTCATTTGTATTGTTCATTTTCGTCAGGTATTGCACCGCAGTAGACATGCCACAAAGAGCAGCCTTCCGGGCACAAAATAAAAGAATGTGGACAAATGTGAGCGTGTGGATCAGCTGACGATGGGCCTGGATTTCACTAGGCGCCAACCAGACTGTAGAGTAAGTGGTACCTCACTAAGTTTACATTTATGTAAATTATTAAGGCGACCTTTAATGACGGAGTGCATTTAGCATGCAGGTTAAAAAAAAATTATGAACTCAAGTCGTAGGAAAATCTTTTAATGTTCAATATTATTAATACCAATATTTGGGCGTATATAATTATGAACAGAAAAAAGGAAACAATCAAATACATCAAGCTTAGAGGCATTCGCTAGGCAAAAAATAATTTGCGCCAATACCAGTGTCTGGTTCAGGGGACGATGAGCCTGCATTTCAGTAGGCAGAATCCCGACAGGACCACTACTTGCATCTCTGAGATTTTACAAAGGCAAAGCAATTGGAAGTAGTGCACTGGTTAGAGCACCCAAGTAAAAAAAAAATGAACTCGTCACAATTGCTCCTGACATCTGGGAGTCATAGGTAAATATATACGCAAGTAAGAATCAATATTATTGATCCGCGAAAATTTATCAAAGAGGCAAACTTCACGCGCATTTCCCATGCTATTGTGTCAACGACTTCACTTAAGGTTAGGTAATATAGGTGATTCTACCGAATAAATAGGTGTCATTATAAATTTTTACACTTCGAAAATCAGAGTACAGAGCCTCAAGTAATATTTTTGTTGTGAGTGGAGATTTCCGATCCTATGAGATAATTTGCGCAAATTCATGGGGAAAAAACTCTTGCATGTGAATGCCACTGCAATGCTAGAATACACTAATTCTGGTGATACTTCTCACAAACATGATTTTCCAATCATCATAGGGCGACGCCGATACCCGTGGACGCTGCAAACAAAAAATGTGGCTGCGGAAATCAAAATGAAATTCAAACGCGTGCAGCTTGCTTGAACGCCGTAATGCCAATGCCCTTTTGAAAGCATGTGACATAAAGTACCGACAGATGGGGAAAGTTTTGAAGTAGCCCTTAGTGCAATTCCAATGGCTACTTTTTAAAAAAGGGGCGCTAGGTCCGACTGTATTGCCTGGGCTACCCCACGCCGCACATTCACAGGTGCGATCCCGCTACTGCAGAGCGCGGGAGCTTTTGCCTGCTGCGTTTCCGCCCTGGGCCGGTTCGCTCCTCCTTAGGCGACCTGGTCGCCACCGAGCTCCCCCGGGGAAACCATATCGGCGCCCAGCTTAGCGCGGACACCCGATCAACATAGGCAGACGTGGGGCAGGCCTCCCAGCCTCAACCCGTCCTCTAACGCCAGCCTCCAAGCAGCTGGATTACAGGGGCACGCCACTACCCCCGGCGGAGACACGATCAATGCGGCTGGTTTTTATATCCACCATTGTCTAATTTCCTCGTAATTAAAATCCTTCTTTTTAACTGGATGTTGTCTGCGGCTCACATGTGCTTTCATGTTCTTAAAAGCAAATTTCTGGAATCAGTTCTTGTTGACAGCTGAAATGTCACAGTCCTGAAATATACGTTTGCGCAAGGTCGTCTGGTTTTATATTTAGCTCAACAGATGCCGCGCTAAGCGCAGGGACCTAACCTCCTCTCTCGTTCGCTCGGTGGCGCCAACCTCGGTCCTAAACCGGAGCTTCGATACCCGTTCGAAAGATGGGAGCCTGATGCAAAGGGCGCGATATTTTGAATGGCCATAGCGCATTATAGACTTATCTGCCATACTCAACATCTAAGACAGTTGACCCTCTAGACAGCCTGCTCTTTGTTCAATATTATGCAAGCTAACATTGTTGAACGGTAGTATGAAAACCCTAAATCATACTTGGTGGAAAGACCTTTCGTCTTGACGAGACCGCAGTTTGAATATTTCGATACGGCAGAACTCGAGCACCACTCTATAATCTGCAAGGAATTCATATTATTGTAAATCACCCAAGTTCGTTTAAGGGAATAATCCTTTTCTGCTTTTCAGGTTTTGCGGCTTATGGGTGTTTACAACGTATTATCGTCTTTACATAAACAAAATTTGATACGAATAATTTTTTCTTTTTTCTAAAGGATATCGAATAGGTTTCACAAGTTATTATATAGCCTTGATGCTCGCCTGGTAATATATTGCGGGCAAAAATTGTTACTGTTGAGCAGCCTGAATTTCCCTAAGGAAGAAATACTGAGCAATTGCAGACAATTTCCTTTTAAACCGCAGCGGATGCAATGACAGTGCCATGATTAAGAAGGATATTTTTGCCTGTTCTGCACAGACCACACTGAACAAGTGTATCAATGCGCTCGAAGGTGAAATGTGTCTAAGTACAGCTTCTTTATTTGCACCATGCTTCAGTGGAATGGCGTGCGGGAGGAAAGCATTAAGCGACTCCATCTTTAATATTTCAATTGTAAAATCTCGTCACTGAACATTTTAAATGTTTGTCTTTATTTCAGTTACGTATTATCTCAGTTAGAGCATTATAGTGTGAATGAAATCTGAAAATATCTGACAAAACTCTTCTACGAGTCTCATTTTTTTTTGTCGTCGTTACCAAGCTGCTTTGTATTAAGTTCGGTGCAGTTGTCCTTTTCATTCCATCTCTTCTGCCCAAATAAAACCAATAAAGGAACTCAAGCCGCAACTAACATATTAAAAAATGACTTGTTAGCTGCAGAGTGCTCATGTGATGCGGTTTCTCTCTTCTTCGTTAACAGTCACTTGTGAAAGATTTTGTTTCATTTCAGTAGTACGAAGCAACTCGGTAACGATTGCAAAAATATGAGACGCATTCTAGTGTTTTGCAGGATGTCTCATGTTGCAATCACACTGTAATGATCGACCTGCGATACTACGCAACTGAAACAAAGCCAAATGTTTTACCTTTGGCCCTTCAATCCAAGGAAAGGCATTACAACTTTCGACGGTGACGCGTGGCACCGCAAGCGATGCCCAGTTCAATGTGCAAGGTTTTTCTGCGCAGTCGTGTTTATTCCTTTCCTCAGTCGTTCATTGAAACAAACTTGTGCTCATTTCTCTCTGCCGGTCATTATTTCTAAGAAATCTCTTGCACGACAAAAGAAAATGGAACAGGGAGGGAGACGGCCAACTGGCACGCTTGAGTCTTTGATTCCCTTTTCTGTAGTCATCCTCTGCTGTGTGACGATGTGCTTATCGACTATGTATTAGTGCACTGCTCTCTTCAACTTTATTTTTGCTCGTGACTGTGGATTATAGTGTGTGGGATTCTCTAAGGGGCTGCGGTTCCGCTCTCGGAGCCAAACGCCTCTCCGCTAGCTCAGAGCAGCACAGTGGTGTCCCCAATGAATGACACGAGCACCGAGAACCAAAGCGTTAACCGTTTATTGGTCGTCATCGGCGGCGCGCGCGATCAAGCAATGGCTGGGTTCGTCTGAGCAGTCCGTATGGCTTCGTGGCCGCATCCGATTGTGAAGAAATAATATATCAGTGTCGACATAGAAAGGTACACACTCACACGTATTGCAATGTTTTGCCAAGTTAGTTCATTCTTTTTGAATGACTGTGCATGCTCAATCAGCCTAATGTTAATGCAACGACCAGTCTGGCCAATATACGTACCACCACAGGACTATAGAATTTGGTACACTATGCCCATCCTGCAAATGATGAAACTATTGGCGTGATTACCATTGCATAAGCTCTTGCTTTTTGTGCCCCCCAGGCTTATTTTAACTGCTGCCGCTACTTTGCCAATCTTATTATGTGCGGAAAGCAACACCTGTACGCCGCATTTTGCCCCTACTGTTATAAACCGATGTGACAATACGTGTACATATGGTACGAGAGCAAGTTTCATTCTTCATTTTTTTTTCCTCTTGCTGTCCGGAACACTTCAAAGCACGCAAAACCGATAAGGTTCTGCGTTCAGAACCTTATCCATCCACACCTCTTGTCTGCAGACAAGAGGGATGCCCAGGGCTCTATGGTTTCACTACTCCTTTATATTAATGTGCAATATTTCGGTTCATCCTGATGTTACTGTATATGTATATATGCAGATGAAATATCATTCCTCGCCGCTGCAAAATTTATTCATGCCCTCTGCAGTTCACTGCAGGCTTACTTAAATGCACTTGATATCTGATTGGACAAATTTAAGTTAGTTTTGAATGTGTGCAAAAGTATGTTCTAGTCTTTAAAACAGCTTATACGTTTCGTTGACCTACTTCTCAGACGTCATACCTAAAGTGGAATCTGTGGGGTATTTAAGGCTTTACGTACGATGCTGGTATGGATTAGAGGCGTCCCATCAAGTCTAATGTTCAGAAAGGTGACCATGCACTTGGTAGACACGTACGCATAAGTAGCAAGAACTTTGGAATGCGGCGAGACACTGTTTTTCTTTTGTACAAAGCCCATGTGAGACCGAGTCTGGAATTTAGCTGCATTCTTTTTTCTGGTTTTCTAAAATATAAGCTGTATCCTTTGGTACTTTTAGAACGACGTGTGCTGAGCGTCCGTCTCCACCGCTGTTCTGTACTTCAAAGCTCGTATTCCGTATCTTAACTCCCGTTTCCACCTTCTAACTGTCAGATCATTCTTGCGGTCATTTGAGTCTGTTTCCGGGGTGGCGATACATAAAATAATGTTGTGTCCAACCAGATTTTCTTTCTCGCTCAACAGTGGCTAAGGTTCTGCTTGCCCTAGATTGTTTTCACGCACGCAGGGCGTATTAGCAAAAATTGATGTGGATCTTGGTTCTATATGTACTATACAGGTTACACAACCTCCATTGTGGTTATCAATTTTGATTCTATAATTGCATTCAAAGTGAAACTCTTACTTCCAAGTCTAATATCCAGTTTCCTATCTGATAACCTTGAAAAGTTTCCGGATCACACTGTAATCCCCATTGTTGCGTCTGTGACCACACAGAGGGCAGCTATTTGAATTTTTTCAGTCTCTTGCCTGGAAGTTTTCGGTGCGCGTCTTGTATTACACACCGATCGTTTCATCAGAGTTTATGGCAATTGGGCTTACACTTCTAAATATTTCCTGTAATCTGTCAAAAACAATTTTTCTCAGACTGTCATTTTGTTTGCTGTACTCGGAGTCAGCACGGGATACTCTTATGAGCCGCTCACTTAAGTATTTCATAGCGGTATAGAAGTAAGAAATACGCTTCAACTAGGTCCCAGGTCACTGCGGTATTTTCCAGAATGAATTCGCTGACTTATTGGCTAATTCAGCTCTTTATGCACCTGTTACATGTACCATCACTAATATCATCATTTTTAGAATGTCCCGTTTTCAGCGCTATCAATAAATTGCTGCCTCATGCAATGATCCCTTCTTATCTACAGCAGACTACCAACTTCTCATCTACTAATGGAAAGCACGTTCATGTCAGTCACGATAGTGTGAGGTAATGCTGACTCTTACGCGATGCAGGATCCCACGCCTTGTAGATGCGGGTTCAGTGCCACAAACCTTTGGGACGTTTGCGATGAGATCAGTTCAGTTCAGTTCAGGCGTTCAGTCGTGTCCGACTCTTCGTGACCCTATGGACCATGTCACGCCACGCTTTCCGGTCTCTCACTATCTTCTTAACATCACACAGCTTCATCTGCAATGCCTCGAGAATGCCATCTAACCATCGCGTTCGCTGCCTACCCCTTCTCCGGCGACCCTCAACCTTTCCCAACATCAAATCTTTCTCCAGCGACTCCTCTCTTCTCATCAGATGACCAAAGTAGCTGAGCTTTAACTTTAGAATTTGACCCTCCAATGAGCAGTCAGGGTTTATGGTCGACAATATCGACTGATTTGATCTTCTGGCAGTCCAGGGAACTCTCAATAGTCTTCGCCAGCGCCACAATTCAAACGCGTCAATTCTTCGGCGGTCAGCCTTTTTCACAGTCCAACTCTCGCATCCATACATCACAACTGGAAAGACCATAGCACGGGTTATACGGATCTTGGTTGGCAGACTAATGTCTCTGCTCTTTACTAGGCGGTCAAGGCTAACCATTGCTCTCTTTCCCAGAAGCAGGCGTCTCCTAATTTCATGGCTGCAGCCTCCTTCCGAGGTAATCTTGGCGCCCAAGAACAGAAAATCTGTCACAGCTTCCACTTCTTGTCCATTGATGCTCCAGGACTTGATAGGGCAAGACGCCATGATCTTCGTCTTTTTAATGTTCAGTTTAAGCCCAAACTTCTCACTCTCTTCTTGTACGCGCATCAGAAGTCTCTTGAGTTCCACTTCACTTTCTGCCATTAAAGTGGTATCATCCGCATATGTTAGGTTGTTGATACGTTTTCCAGCAATTTTCACTCCAGCTGAAGACTCGTCCAGACCGGCCTTCCTCATGATGCACTCTACATATAGGTTAAATAGGCAGGGCGACAGTATGCAGGCTTGCCTCACCCCTTTCTCAAACGGAAACCAATCAGTAAGACCATGCCCAGTTCTGACTGTGGCCTCTTGCCCTTCATAAAGGTTCCTGAGGAGACAAATGAGGTGAATTGGAACTCCCATCTCTTGGAGAGCTTGCCACAATCTGCTGTGATCTACGCAGTCAAACGCTTTCGCATAATCAATAAAGCAGAAGTAAATGGGTTTCTGGAACTCTCTTGCTTTTTCCATGATCCAGCGAAGGTTGGCAATTTGGTCTCTAGTTCCTCTGCCCTTGCGAAACCCAGCTTGCACGTCCGGAAGCTCCCGATCCACATACTGCTGCAGCCTACCTTGCAGGATTTTTAACATCACCTTGCTAGCATGCGAAATAAGCGCGATCGTGCGGTAGTTGGAACAATCTTTGGCACTGCCTTTCTTTGGAATGGGGATGTAAACTGACCTCCTCCAATCCTGTGGCCACTGCAGGGTTGTCCAAATCTTTTGACATAATGTATGCAGTGTGTTAACAGCGTCGTGGTTGAGGTTTTGAAGCAACTCAGCTGGAATACCATCAACTCCGCTAGCTTTGTTCTTAGCAAGGCTGGCTAAGGCCCATTCAACTTCACTCTTCAGGATGCCCGGCTCGAGATCAGTAATCACAACCGTCCTATGTTGGGTTTGCACATCCGGGTCCTTCTTGTACAGTTCTTCTGTGTATTCCTGCCACCTCTTCTTTATCTCTGAGGCTTCAGTGAGATCCTTGCCTCGTTTGTCCTTTATCACGCCCAGCTTAGCACAGAATCTTCCTTTGATATCTTTGATTGTCTTATACAGAGCTCTTGTGTTCCTTAATTGGCTGTTGTCCTCAACTGCTTGACACTGTATGTTCAGGAAGGCATTCTTATCTCTCCTTGCTATTTTCTGAAAATCCCTTCTCTTTGATGAGATAGAAAATATTTAGCATTTCCTTCTAGCTTGCCGAAGGTTTTCACATCAGAGAAGGGCGGTACATTTAGAAATTCCAATAGCACAACTAGGATTTACTTTGTCGGTTCCGCTTCTTCGCTCCTTCAGTGCGAGTGCAGGAGGATTTGCGTTCCCTCAAATTTGTCATTATTTATAAAAGTACATCACAGCTGCGGACACCTTCCCTTGCTAATTGTATTTCAAAGCTGCAAACTTCAAAATGTTTGGTACATATTTTCTTTTTCTTTTATTCATATCTGTGATCTTAAACCTAATTTTTAGTTTTGTTGATAACTGAGTTGTTACGCTAATTCAGTAGCTGTCCACATTGAACCCTGCCCAATCCCCCTTCGTGGCCTTGTGTCATTTATCAAAATAGAAGAAGAAGAAATGAGCTGCGTTGAGTCAAGGAGCTACGGACAGATTCCCTAGCTCATTGTATTCCAAATTTACAAACTTCCAAATTTTTTCTCCGTATTTGTTTCTTTCAATCAATTTTGCCATCTTAAATTTTAGGTTTTTTGTTTAGTTTACAGTTAATTAATGCACTAATTCAGTATGTGTAGGGAGTATGTATTTGGCAGTCCACAGTGCACCCTGGCCAATCCTCCTTCGTGGGTATGTGCCCTTTATCAAGGCAGAAGAGGAAGAAGAAAGAGCAAATTCTTGACCGATCCCCCTCTGGGGGTTTGTGCCACATGTTATTTGCACATCAACAATGTCTTGTGTCTCGTCTCCTGTCCTTAGTGGACGTGTGTGTTTGCGCTCTATCAAAGTTTTCCAAAAATGAACCAACTCGCCCAAAAAGAAGTGTTAATGAACAATAACACCAACAGGAGGAAGAGAATACCATCGCTGGTGCTAATATACAGCCTAATCCCCCTTCGTGGGTATGTGCCATATATCAAGGTTGAAGAAGAAGGAGAAGAATCTGCTGACTGACTTGCAGAGCGGACTGCGGCGTCCGCTCGTATATGGTCGGAAGAGGTATCCTAAGCACTCCATTCCACTCCAGTTACTTTCTATGTGGCGCAAGAGGCGAAGCAAGAAGAAGGATCGCGGGGATGGCAGCCACATCGTGGTCACGGCGAAAGACGGAACCGGCATCGTGACGCCAACATCGGAGGCCGACGGTTGTCGCCATCTCTCCCGATGTTCCTGCCTCCACTGACCATGTAAGACACATTTGATAATATTTCTGCTGCCTTTCGCAATAATGGGTGAACCCGGACCGTCAATCAGGCAGAACAGGTTTTTCAGCCTGGTGTATATTGTTTTTCAGATAAGCTCGCCGGACCAAATTTGGACGTTGCACTATGATGTCGCTAACATCAGCGGCGTCGCTAGCCCTAACTACAAGTTTTTCTGAACTTTTTCTGGTAATGTGTCTAACAATACTTTTACGCGCATCTAGCCCCATGTAACTATTTAATTCAGTCTGTGGTCCCTGGACGAGCCTTTGATGCCAGCAAATTCTGTTGCCTCTTAATTGTTCTGTGTAAGGTTGAAAGTGCTGAGCCCAAGTATTGTACATATCGGGGTGGTACAAAGAACAAGCGTCCCTCCAATAAGTGGCTTAGGATTGCGATTCCTTGCCGCAATGAAATAATCACAAGAGCTTGCATTTGTTGGCGATCAGGTGCGCGTATAAGTAGGTCACCACCGGTTCTCCAGTGGTTGTGGAAGTCGCTGCAATCAGCCCTACACCGTGGGGCTCCCTCCAGGTGGGTTTGTCTGATCACAGATATACTTCTGCAGTGGATGACAAAAATGTAGGATTCTTTTCACGTCTGTTTTTAAATGTAACACGCCTGCACAACACCTTCCTAGCAGCGTTTAGCCATTAACCGCCGTATATATGTTTTGTACCCTCGTTCTCATCACCTATACCTGGACACTGAGTCTAATATAAATGCAGAGTCTTGTGAAAACGTTTCGTCAATATTCGCGTAAAGCCCCACCGAAGTGGCATGGTGGTTAAGGCTCGACTATTAAATTGGAGAACCCAGGTTCGAACGCCAAAGCCGGGTGCTGCTTTTCGATTTAGACAAAAGAGGGAGCTGTTCGTGTGCCGTTTGACGTCCGTGCACGTTAAAGACCCCCAAGTGGTCGAATTTTTTCTAGAACACTCTGCTACTGCACCCGTTTCTCTCTCTCCGCTTTCATTCCGACCTTCCCTTACTGGGCGGGTCTCGTGTACGCGGAGAAAGTGTAATATATGCAGCCCCTGTTTTCGTATCAACCATATAATTAATTTCACCAATTTATTATTTATTTTTGATTAGGGAATCTTTAGCATGCACGCACCCGAAGACTGTGTTCTAAAGCCAAATGTCTTAACCACTCATCTAACGCGGCGGGTTGGCCGAACAGTCGCCAAATCTGTAGAGAAAAGCACGTAATTTATATTTTCGGCGGTGCTCAATAATTTTTTAATATTTCGCACCTATATTTAAGCACATTTCTACGCAACGAGATCCCCATTTTTACGTATGAGATGCATATGACATAAATATTATCGGTAGCGCGCGTTTGATTTGTGTAAAGCTATGCCCATCACATTTTCCTACTGCGTGTAGCACTTCTACCATTCCAATGTGTAGGCACTTCGGAGGCCTCGTTATGAGCATAGCCTTTTCAAAATCACGCTTAGTTTAGAAGTCTGATAAAAAGATTTCTCTCCTTTATTGATGACGCAGTTCGTGCCAGCCATCATTTTGTTTGTCGTGTGTTTAACTGACTGAAATAGAAAGGTGTTCTCAATCGCATTCTGATGATGCAAACCAGTTCGCGTGAAATATGTGTGGTATACATTCGACGAGCGCTTTGGAGCGAAAATAAAATTTGTGTAGTGATGGCTGTCGTCCGACAGCCAAATAAAAACCGTACAGTCAAGATGTTTTCGAATTTATTACAAAACAGAGATTTGCGATCCGGTCCCGGATTTCAATTCTTTTCATTTCATTTACCACCTTAAAGACCCCATTAGAAGTATTACATAAGCGGTGGGACAAAAAATATAATTCACTTCATTACACATCATATGTGGCCTCACTTTCACGAAACATCACGGGACCCGTGATGCCAATGATGTGGTGAGGAAGGTCGTAGAAGCTGAGCACAGAAGCTAAGCTAGAAAAGTTATTCGCAATGCTGTCGTCACTGTCGCAAAAAATGTGTGAAATGTGTGGAAGAAAATTATGAATTATATGGTTTTTATATACAACACCAGATCCCAAACCCAGAATTCTTCTTTGACTTACTGTGGAGTTTTAGCAAATTTCATAATTAATATCTCTTGAAATAAACAGAAAGCCTTACAGTCAAACGTTTTCAAGCAAATTAATTTTTGGCTTCACATTGATTTTGATCATAAGAAAATTATCTCATAGCCCTAGGTCCTTTAGGGTATAGAAACATGCGTGTTATATTCCGGGACATTTTCTACCACAATGATCACGTCATTATTCAATTCTATACGTCCGCACTTCCATTCCGTCGTGCTTCTCTATGTCTAGTTTTTCTTTTCCCGAAGTAATCTTCCATTCGGGTATGCCACTGATTTAGTCTTGATTGCTTTGGATGCCACATCTATATGCAGATTCCGTTTTCTTCTACATTTGCTCCTCGTCCCCTTCTGGACAAAATTTAGGCATCAAAGTCGCCAATGTAGCTGATGTACAGTTCTTTACCGCGACTTTGCTTATTTCACTTCTTGCCAGAAGATTTCAAATATTACCGTGATTCTTTCAAAATTTTAATGTCTCTTTTTGAAGACCCACCGGCATGCAGTTGCGATTAACAACAACCAATGTGAATTTAGTGCACGGATAAAATTCTGTACTCTTTATTGTTTGTTTATGCTTGTTATCGCGAGGCACAGCTGAATTATTTCCTTTGCAGCAAGAGATGCACAAGGGATATGTCTCGAAGTATTCCAGTCACTCAACGTATTCTGAGTGTTCCAGCCACCAGAATACATTAATTCTGGTGATACCTTCTCAAAAACATGATATCCCAAGCATCAGAGGGTGACGCCTGTACCCGTGAACGCTGAAAAGGAAATGTGGCAGCGGAAATCAAAATCAAATTCCAACGCGTGCAGCTTCCTTGAACGGCGATGTGCCAATGCTCTTTTGAAAGCATGTGCCATAAAGTGCCGATTGATGGGGACACTTTTGCAGTAGCCATTTGTGCAATTCCAATTGTTACTATAAAAAAAAAAAAACGCGCTAGGTCCGAGTGTATTGTCTGGGCTACCCCACGCCGCACATTCACAGGTGCGATCCCGCTACTGCAGAACGCGGGAGCTTTTGCCTGCTGCGTTTCCGCCCTGGGCCGGTTCGCTCCTCCTTAGGCGACCTGGTCGCCATCGAGCTGCTCTTTGTTGAAAATTATACAAGCGAACATTATAGAACGTGCATATGCAAAGCCTAAATTATATTCGGTGGAAAGAAGTTTTTTCTTGATGAGACCGCTGTTTGACTATTTCGATATGCAAAAAATAAAGCACCGCTCGATAATCTGCAAGGAATTCACATTATTGTAAATCCCCCAAGTTCCATTAAGAAAATTGGCCTTTTCTGCCTCCTAGGTTATTCGGGTTAGGGGTGTTTCCAACGTATTATCGCATTTACATAAATAAAATGAATTGCGATTATTTTTCTCATTTTTCTAACTTCCCACAAGTTATTATATAGCCTTGATGCTCGCCTGCTAATACATTATGTGCAAAAAGTGTTACTGTTAAGCAGCCTGAATGTCCCTAAGGTAGAAATACTGTGCAAATGCTGAGAATTGCCCTTTAAACCGCCGCGAACAAAAAAACAGTGCCATGATTAAGAAGGATATTTCTGCCTGCACTACACATACCATACCGAATAAGTGTATCAATGGGCTCGAAGGGGAAATGTGTTTAGGTACAGCTTCTTTCTTTGCACCATGCTTCAGTGGAATGGCCTGCCAGAGGAAACCGTTAAGGGACTCCATCTTTTACATTTCAAATACAAAATCTCTTTATTGGACGTTTTAAATGTTTGTCTTTATATCAGTTACGTATTATCCCAGTTAGAGCATTATAGTGATAGAAATATGAAAATATAACACAAAACATTTGCACGAGTCTGTTTTTTTGTCGTTGTTCCCAAGGTGTTATGAATTACCTTCGGTGCAGTTATCCTTTCCATTCCATCTCTTCTGCCCAAATAAAATCAATAAAGGAACAGAAGCCGTACCAAACATATTACAAAGTGATTTGTTAGCTGCTGAGTGCTCATGTGATGCAGTTTCTCTCTTCATCGTTAAACGTCACTTGCGGAAGATTTTGTTTCATTTCAGTAGTACGAAGCCACTCGGGAACGATTGCAAAAATATGAGACGCATTGTAGGGTTTTGCAGGATGCCTTATGTTGCAATCACATTGTAATGACCTAACTGGGATACTACGCAATTGTAAAAAAGCCATTGGTTTTAGCTTTGGCCCTTCAATCCAAGGAAAGGCATTAAAACTTTCGATGATGACGGGCGGCCCCGCAAGCGGTGCCCAGTTCAATATGCAAGGCTTTTCTGCGCAGTCATGTTTATTCGTTTGCTCAGCCCTTCATTGCAAACAAACTTTTGCTCATCTCTCTCTGCCGGTCATTATTTCTAAGGAATCTCTGGCACGACAGAAGAAAAGGGAACAGACAGAGAGACGCCCAGCTGACACGCTTGAGTCTGATTCCCTTTTCTGTAGTCATCTTCTGCTGTGTGAGGATGTGCTTATCGACTATGTAGTAATGCGCTGCGCTCTTGAACTGGATTTTTGCTCGTGACTGTGGAATATAGAGAATATAATACTGCACGACCGCAAGAAGGTAGTGTAATTTAGTCGCATTGTCAGACATTTCTGTCATCAGTATGCTTGATGTTTTTCCGAGTTTTCTCTGAACTGTCGTTGGTGAACCGTCGACGTCGCCTTGTGCCTGGAGCCCATCGGACTGCCAGTCACCTCGCTGCCACCTTCGCGCAACTCAGTAAACATACAGCAACAGATGGAGTAGAGGAATCTTCAAAACGATACCTCTCCTAACAAATACCGAATTTCCAAAATCGTTTGCACTAATTAGGCAAATCTGTTCCTTCAGTGGCGAAATCAGAATATCAAATCACATATTACTTATTTGTTTGGCCCATTTAGCTCCTCTGGAATGCATACCTTACGGATCACTGGTTCCTTGAGCCCATACCGCCCGGAACTGTCGCCCCTTTTCTGATCACTTTCCTTATTCTCACCTTTATTTTCCCAATAAATGTGTACTTGACTTTATTACCAAGTTGTCTATCGGTCTAATGCGCCCAGGTTTAGTATTCTGTACGAAATTCCGACGAAACGAATTACGCTGGAGAGCTTGGGAGAATCAGCTCTTCATTGTAAAACTAAGGCCTACCTCAATTTAATAAAAGGTTGTACTGCAACTGTAATACTTTCTTAATTATGATAGGTGACACAGTGCTCTGTGAGATAAAGTATATTGCTGAAAATATTTCCTTCCCAAAGAAAACATTTCAAAAAGCCTCTCGGAGATCGAGAGGAAAATGACTTACTTGCGGAAAATTTTACTACTTTCCGAGATGCACAAAATATAAATTCATTTACTTTTTTACATGCTTCGGTGTATTCTGTGAGTATTTGCCATGCGCTAAGGCGCTGATTTACCAATAAGAAGAATTGATAATCAGGCAGGCAGTGTTATTGCAGAAGCTGACGCCACACGAAACATCTGCATATAATATTTTCTTCAATCAAAATTTCAGTAGCTGCTAAGCATCATCACGTATGCCTTTCAAGAGTTTTGAGTCTAATTCTAATTAGATGTGTGTCAGGAATGCATCAAATCTTCCGTTTAGGAAGCTTACCGTGATATTCCTGCACGTGCTTTGACGCCTGTCATTGGCAAAAAGAAAGTGACTCTGCTTTTTGTCAATAATGCTTTCGTAGCCTGCTTCAAATATATTCAGATTTTAAAAATAATCATTTGTGATGCAGAGTATTTCTTAATAAGAGACAATATTATTGAAATTCAAATGAAACCTATCACGCAATTATTATGTGCATATGAAACATGATTTTCTGAAAGGGACCATGGCAAGTTAAAGGGATGACTCTAGGCCGCTATTTGGGTAATTAGGGAGTTAGGAGGTATGGGAGTGTAGCCTATCGTTTCTTCACAGTTCAAGCTGCTTCTCGTAGTTAAAAGAATAACATCTAAAAAGCTCAGAAGAGTATCGTGATCGGCATCTACAAGCTAGGCCTTGCTGACTTGCAATGGTTGGTACGTCAAGCTCCTGCCTGGATTAAGGTATGATATGTCGAACGACTGTTTTTCTGAGGCGGGCAAGTACACAATATTATAATCTTCTGAATGTGTTCAAGATATGTTACCAACCAAGCATATGAGCTCCTTAATGCATGCGTTGAAGTGAATTCGCTGCAAATACAGTTTTTTCTGTTGAAGTAATAGGAAATAACGTGGAAAAAAAAAAGATGGTCAGGAGAAGTTAGAAACGCTAACGCTCATTTCCCAATAGACACAAAAAAGGTTAGGCTGCCCACTTAAATATTTCCCAAAAGAACTGTAATGATCTTTTAATTGCTTGTAACCTTCCAATGTTTGTCTGTGATGATGAAGTCAAGTTATGGTTCTTTGCTGCATTTCATTGGCAGTCAACATTAGTATTGTTGACAATATTGCATTTTTGCTCAATTTTCTTGTTGCGCTGATAAATAACTGAGGTTCATGCAATTCACTTCTAATGCCCTTTCCGGCACTTTAGATACTTTGAATATCGTGTTTTAAATCTTTTGTCCAGTGCTAGTTTGAACTTACATTAGCATCCCCTACAGGCAGTAAAATTACATCGGGAGGGGAATCTCTCAAGGGCGCGACTTGATTACTCGTAATATAAGCTTTTTGAATAGACTCAAGCGTTTGTTCAGTCATTTCCTTTCGCAGTGCATACGCCCATTCTCCCTGATTTCTCTTTTAGTAATCTCATTAACTAACTATTCACCTCTGAGGTTATTTTAGACAATAAAGAAAACTTTTTGTTTTACATTGCTATATTCGGGAGTGCGAGAGTGCCGATTCGGAGCTATGTTCCACGCCATACCTCGGACGTGAGACGTTAAGAAAAGCGCTTTTGATTAGGAGACTACGGAGACCGTTTATTTGTAATCTGTGTTCAGTATATCGTTTGCCGCGAATAGCCAGACTTCATGCACTGCCTGAGCAGGTTGCCAAGGCTAGCAGATTTCTTCCTGTAATGGAGGCAATCTACGCAGCGCAACAGTAAACGTGACATCCAATTGTTACCTTCTAATGTTAGAAGGCTCCTATGCACGGAAAAGTTCACTAATTCATTTGCATTATAGGATCTGTGCCCTGAAAGAGCATACTACAGAACACAGTCCAGGGAGTAAAGCAAGAAACAGTGCTTGGGAGCAAGCCGACGGCGCTCACACTTGTTTCACACCATTAAGAAGTGAATTTTTTATAACACAAAAGCGTTCTCCATGGTAATGTGTCGCTTCAAAGCCAAAGCTTTCGCAATGTAGTTATAATTATATGCAGCCATGCACAGTGCAACGGCACCACGCAAAATCTACGTGTGTGCTGGCCGCTCCAAGCTTTCGCGCCGCATGTAGCAGACGACGCGCCCGGCAAGGAGCAAGAGTTGACTGCAGCGGCGCTAGTTCTCGCGACCGCCACTTGGGACACACTCCTCCGCTGGGCGGTATGGGGAACTGTGAAACTGAGTTTGTTCTAGTAACGTTGTTCTAGCCCTCCTTACGTTTCGTACCAATAGATACAACGAGTGTTTTCAGGACAGGGCAAAGATGTTCGTTAACATAGATGTGATCAGATTTGCCCAGATTTATATCTTTGATTAGAAGTGCTGCCATTGTTCTCATCACCAGAACGGCATCTCGCTTTGTTCTAGATCTGAACGATACAACAACCTAATCTTCGCTATCGTTCCTAGTCAGCGCCACATAACAGAGCTCAATGTTATACACGACGAAAAGTTCTCTCAAGGCGATCTGTTTCACAATGTGAAGAACGTGTTGGTATCCTTATAAAATGAGTACGCGAGTTTCAAGGTTTCAATTTGTCACTTGACACTTGAAAATGAATTTTCCTCTATTTATTCTTTTTCTGTCAAAGTCAAGGTAATGCTGGACATATTTGGATGTGTTTACAATTAATCTAGTTGAGGATGGTGGTCATTAAAATCCCTTCTGAAGCCACCATACTTAGTAGCAGTAACAAAAAGAGGTTTCCTTATCATATTGAGTACGGCTTCCATTTAACAGCGCTGACAACTCTTATATAGGCCTCGCCAAGCACTTCTGCAGGTATGGAAACACACTTAAACATTACATATATCTTAATTTAAAGATATGGTTCTAAGCGTATGCTTTATTAAGTGTGAAAATAACGGTAGTTGGTGTGGACAATTGCTCCAGCTGTGTAAAACTTTGTTGTGTTTAAAATAGGAGTCATGCTTTACCCGGTTGCGTTCTTCCGGTGTCGCAATACAGTTTATTAATTTGCAGAGTTCTGATTCAAGATGAATGGGCATGCAGCGGCTACGCGATGTTATAACGGCACACGTTACATAGACGGTAAAGTGCGCGGTTGCGGACAAAACAGTGCAAAGGCTTCCTTTGGTGGTTTAGTGAAATCAGTAGCTTCATTTTGTCACGGCCTGAAGCAGGAAGATGGAGGTGGAAGAAATGGTCGACGAAGAATACAATTCCGGTCCCTATTTGTGTGGCTCCTTGCCCCTATCTGCCAGTACCTGTTTATTCCTCTTTATTGCATACATATCTCCCCGTTACCTTATTTAGTCTAGGTGCCGAGTGTCGATCTCTGTACACTTCGCTGTTTTCGCTTCATCGGCACCTGAGGCGCGTATCAATGCCAGAAAAAGCGGCTGTAGCCTGTTGGTCATCTGCAGCCGACTTACGTACATCCCTCTCCTGTCTATCGCATCGATATCAATCCTCCTGGCTATATTCCAATGACTCAATCAAGCAATGTGCGTATTGCTGCCGCCACTGTTTCTCTCCTACAGTATATCAACAACACTTTTGGCTACTTACGTGTTACGCCTAATCAGGAAATAGCTTAACTACTCTCCGGTTCCCCTGAAGGAAATATATTATTGCGGAAGCAATGCTACTCTGAGCTTCAATCCTTCAGCGTAGCGCGGCCGGTAGCCACGTCTTATCCACATCACACTGTAACGTCACACCCCACGTGACACTAGAGTGAGAGTTAGGCTACCAACTCAAGCGGTCGGCATGGAACTGCCAACTTGGGATTCTCGTTTCACATGGGACAGTTATGTCAGTATCAGCCTGCTAGGACCCTGGCATTCACATTACTCCTATCGGCCACTAAGGCACGTTCATACATACGGCTGGGTTAAAGCGGGGCTTTATATCTGGGCTGAAGAAGAAAAAAAAAGAGAAGAACGCTCGGTCACCCACCGCTAATGCGTTCGCTCAATATTTGGTTCAGCAGCGCTGAACACTTGAAATGTTTATTTGTTTGTTTGTTTGTTTTTTGTTTAGTGCACGTCCCATCCTGAAGTATGTGCGCTATGCTTGGGCCTAGTCATCTGCGTAAGACTTATCATTGCTTGAATATGTATAGGCGCCGGCTGCTTGTTTCACCGCAGTTGACTGTCACTTCTCAATAAAACCACGCATTTCCCCACGTCAGGAGTGGCGACCGCGCATTCGAAATGAGAGGAAAATACTTGCACCAAATGTTATTTGATACTATACTCAACAAAAGAACAACCATAGATATATATCTTGAAAAGTCAAAGTATGTGCCCCATATACAGATCATTACGCGAAGAGCATGTTTAGGTACAGCTCTATTCCTAAGTCAATACATGATTTATTTTAGCCAAAGGAAAGTGTCACAGAGCTTCGATCCTTTCTTTGATGCTCGCAAAAATATTTGACTAACTTTGATCGCTGCCTCTATTCCTGCTGCGCTTAACTCTACGTACAGCTTTAGAGTCTTACTGAAATATACAAACATGACAGAGCACGCTTGTATACGCCTGAGAAGTTTTTTTCGTACTTTATTTGTGAGCGATATTTTACGGAATTTGCTTCTGTCACTCTTTCCATCCCACCAGCCTACACTATAACCAATCGTGGCACTGAAGATGCCTTACATAAATAGGCAGAAAGTATGACATCTAAGCACTGCACGGCTTGTGTACTGTTATTATTTTTCTCTTCCGCTCGTCTGTGGAGCTTTTCCGGTATGAATGTTATGATGACGTTGCGATGCCAGCTTGCGGCATGTGCTAATGTTTAAGGCTCCTAATTCAAACTGCGTCGGATTTGGAGTTTAGCACTTTTCATTCTTCCCCAAGATAGTGTCAAGGTTCCGTGTGGCAGAATAGGCGTAGTTGGCCTAGCAAAAAAATTTTGATTCGTTGACAGCTGCATGACGTCATACTACGCAGGTACCTCAAACACCCCGCAGCGCCGTTAAATGTGAGTCAGGCGTAAAGTGATATTTGTTCGGCGATTAGGCGTAATGAGGTAATTCAGTTCTGGATGTATCTTATGATGTGTTGTGTTCCAAGGGCTGTGCATCGTCCGTTCTGTTGTGACTGGAGCAGTGCCCGCTAATGAACAGGCCTGCACCCCTCTTCGCGCTTCGCCTGGAGGACTCGCCGCCTGCCTGCGCTCAGCTGGACGCCCCCCACGGCGGGCTCCCTCACTCTCCTCTAGTTCTGGAAAACGAGCCCCATCCCCATCTCCGGCCTCCGTTCCCTCCGTTCTTCGCCCGGCAGTTCGGCCTATGCCTCGGCCGACGCTGGTCGCACCCTCATATCTGGTGAATAAACGAAGTTAACAGTTTAACAGTAGCGCGTACGTCTTTTCTACATTGACGACGCGCAAACACGACATGATGCAACTTAATTTATTATATTACATCATAAGATACATTCAGTCTATTTCGCATAATGAACGTTTTAATTTTAGATGGGATTCAAACTCAGGACTTTTGTTTTGACAGCCGGGAGCGCTACAGGCCACAAAAAGCACTTTTGTAGGACTTGGTAGCAAGCGGAGATTGATATGCCTGTCGTGTTGTATTTTGCATGCATCAGTGGCACCTGGCGATGCTGTGCTGATGTGTATGTGGGTAGAAACATGCACCGAAGGACGCAATATTGTCCCAGCCTTGTCAAATGGAGCTTAATGTGGCACGCGAGATTGATCGGTCAACTTTAGAGCAGTTGCGTCAATATTGTAAAAGAAGGCTAGGTCGAGACGGCGAGGTCGTGACGGCAAGGACAGCGAAGCCTTGTCTAGCGTTTTAATTCGATCACGAACGCAGGCGCGCGCCGGAGCCGGCGCCGCGGGACGATGATGATGGTGTGTACAAATGAAAGACGAAGATCATGGCATGTACAAATGAAAGAAGGTCCACAGAAGGCTCAAACAATCTGCCCGGGGGGTCGGAAGCGGCCAGCCTGGGCGCTCCTAATTAACCGACGTACCGCGGCGCACAAACGGTTTCAAGCGAGAAACATGAACTATTTCAGTTCCACGGTGGCGTCGATCGGCTGGGGGATCAAAAGGCTTGCCTTTGTAGTTAGCTGGAGAAGTTTGGCTGATGATCTCGTAGGGACCAAGGTAGCGGTGGTGGAATTTGTCACTAAGGCCAGGGGTGCGCAGTGGTGTATAAAGCAGTACTTCGTCACCGGGACGATAAGAGACCACGCGATGCGTAGAATCGTAGCGACTCTTGCGGTCTTCCTGGCACGCTGCTGTGTTTAGGCGGGCAAGATGACGGCATCTGGCCACACGAGATAAGAACTGGGTAGGTACTGATGTGGAGTAGCCGGGCGTAGAGAAGAAGGAAGCGTCGAGATTGTAGTGGGAGGACGGCCATAAACGAGGAAAAATGGAGAATAACCGGTAGTCCGCTGTACTGCTGTGTTATAGGCGAAAGTGACGAATGGTAAAATAGTGTCCCAATTTCGATGATCCGGTGTGATGTACATGGAGATCATATCCGATAAGCTGCGGTGAAATCGCTCAGTCAGACCGTTAGTCTGGGGATGGTAGCTAGAGGTTGTCTTATGAAGGGTGGATGACGCGTGAAGAACTTCGGCAACGACTGCCGATAGGAAGGCCGTCCCGCGGTCACTTAGGAGCACCCGAGGAGTGCCATGACGCAATACAATTGATCGCAAAAAGAAATTTGCTACTTCTTGAGCGGAACCGGTCGGTAGAGGTGCTGTCTCAGCGTAGCGTGTAAGGTGGTCGACAGCTGTTATAACCCAATGGTTACCCCCATCGGAGAGAGGTAGGGGACCATATAAGTCGATGCCGACTACGTCGAATGGCGTGGCGGGACAGGGAACAGGTTGTAGAAGGCCAGCGGACGAAGACGTCGGCCGTTTGCGACGTTGGCACAGAGGGCAGGATGCGACGTATTTGGCAACGCAGGAAGATAGTCCAGGCCAAAAGAATCGTTTTTTCACACGTTCGAAGGTTTTGTCAACACCAAGGTGACCTGCAGTAGCGTCATCGTGGAGAGCCGCCAGTATACGTGAGTGAAGCAAACGCGGCACGACTGGCATCCAGCGAGTTCCATCAGGGCAATATACGAAGCGGAGTAGGATGCCATCTTCGAGCTTAAAATTGCGAAGTTGTCGGCGAAGCCGAACATTGGGCGGGTCCGAAGCGCCAATAAGGCGGTCGACGATGGGTCGGCAGTAGGCATCGGCTAATTGCTGTGAGCGGAGAGTGTGTTTGTTCTCAGAGTCGTCAAATGAAACTGTTGTGATATACGTCGGGAAAAGAGATGGTCGGCTGTGGTCATAGGTGGAAATGCATTGGGAAGAAAAACAGCAAGCCGATTCCAAAAGTGGACAGCGACAAAGAGCGTCGGCGTCTTGGTGATGGCGACCCGATTTATAAGTGACGTCAAAATTGTGTTCTTGCAGGCGTAGAATCCAACGGCCAAGTCGGCCTGTCAAATTTTTGAGCGAAGACAACCAGCAAAGAGCATGGTGATCGGTCACAACTGTGAAATGCCGACCATATAGGTAAGGGCGAAATTTTTTGAAAGCCCAGACGACGGCAAGGCACTCCTGCTCGCTAATGGTGTAGTTTTTCTCAGCTCGAGTCATAGTCCGACTAGCGAAGGCAATAACTTTCTCACGCGAAGATGCATCGCGCTGCAGGAGTACAGCTCCAAGATCGAGGCCACTGGCATCAGTGTGCAGGATGTTTGGAGCGCTATCACTGAAGTGTCCAAGAACAGGGTCTGATGTGAGGGCGTGCTTCCGATTATTAAAAGCGGCTTCGCACTGTTCAGTCCACACGAAAGTGCTGCGTGCTTTAAGTAGTTCATGAAGTGGAGCAGCAATACTTGCAAAATGCTTTATAAAACGCCAGAAATAAGGCGCCAGGCCGAGAAAGCTGCGCAACTCTGTAATCCGTTGTGGACGAGCAAAGTTCAAGACCGCGATGATTTTTTCAGGGTCTGGACGAATGCCGCCATGGCTGACTAGATGTCCCAATATTTTAATTTCCTTCTGTGCAAAGTGGCACTTCTTGGTGTTGAGCTGAAGGCCCGCTGAAGCGAGACACGTGAGGACCTCATTCAGGCGCGTGAGATGGTCGTTAAAAGTGGACGAAAAGATGACAATGTCATCCAAATAACATAAACAGGTTCTCCATTTTAGGCCACGAAGCGCAGTATCGATCATTCTTTCAAATGTCGCTGGTGCGTTACAAAGTCCGAAAGGCATAACATTAAATTCGTAAAGGCCATCGGGAGTTGAGAAAGCGGTTTTTTCTTTATCTTCCTCGTGCATAGGTATTTGCCAATAACCTGAGCGGAGGTCCAAAGTCGAGAAATATTCGGCGCCTTGGAGAGAGTCAAGGGCGTCATCAATTCTTGGCATTGGGTATACATCTTTGCGGATAATTTTGTTGAGTGCACGGTAATCAACACAAAAGCGTACCGAGCCGTCCTTTTTTGTAACTACCACTACTGGGGAGGACCGTGGGCTTGTCGAGGGACGAATAATATTGGGATGGAGCATGTCATTTACATTTTCTTCAATTACTTTTCGTTCAGAGAGGGAAACCCGATAAGGCCATCGGCGAACGATAGAGTTACCTTCAGTAATGATGCGATGGTGCGCAACACTAGTCCGTCCCAGTGGTGGGGAAGTGGCATCAAAGATGGCTTGGTGTTGTCGAAGCAATGTCAGCAGTTCTTGGCGTTGGTTCGGCGTGAGGTTAGGATTAATAGTCTTTGTGAGAACAGAAAGAGAGACGTCTGGCGAAACACGGCGCTGAGGCTGAGGGGCGGTGAGCACCATCAAGGACAAAGGTTGAACATCCACCATGCAGGGGAGAGAAGTTCCTTTTGCGAGCACGAGGGATTCACGTGAAGTGTTAGTGGCCGCTACTGTCGCTGAGCCGTTGCAGAACCTCACAAGACTAGACGGGAAGGCGATACCGCGTGCAAGATGACGATAAGACGGTGCGGTGAGTGCGTCCCCGGCAGTGATGTGGTCAGAAACAACGGTAAGCATTTTTTCGCACTGAGGAGGCAAAACAGTATCAGCGGCGGCAACGAGGAGATGATGTCGTTCAGAAACTTCAGATGAAAAATCGCTGTCTGTCATATGGATAACGCGGTCACCACAAGAAATTAACGCCGAAGCGGTTGACAAAAAATCCCATCCTAAAATCATCAGATGCGCACATGGTGAGAGCACAGCAAACTGCACATGATGGCGGACGCCGTCAATAACAATTCGTACGGTGCACTTTGCTAAAGGGCGCAAAGGGACGTCATTGGCTCCACGCAGTTCAGGCCCATCATATGGTGTCGTCACTTTTCGCAAACGGTAGGACAAATCAGCGGGAATGACAGAAATTGCAGCTCCTGTATCAATCAATGCTTCGACCGGTAATCCTTCAGCGAAAACATAAATCACATTATACGGGCAATCTGGAGGACTTGGTAAGTTCGCAGAGTGCAGTTTGACCTCCGGAAACTGCAACGCTTAGTTTTCCGGATGGCGGACAGGGATAGTTGTTGCGGGTTGGAGAGGGGAAACTGAGCGGCAGTATGGGGATAGGGACCGACGTCGGGATGCATGGGTTCCACGAGGCTCAGACGAGGATTCTGGAGGTGGGGATGATCTTTGAGGTGGGCTTGGAATAAACCGGCGTTGATAATATGACGTTGGAGGGATGCCACTTTCAAAGGTATCGTAACCACGGCGC
The DNA here is from genome assembly GCF_055883805.1 of Amblyomma maculatum. Classification (NCBI taxonomy): domain Eukaryota; kingdom Metazoa; phylum Arthropoda; class Arachnida; order Ixodida; family Ixodidae; genus Amblyomma; species Amblyomma maculatum. Next base: position 12,293,408 of record NC_139351.1, on the reverse strand, counting down.
TCGTTCTGGAGGCGGCGACGACAGACGCGGGATATATGTCCTCTAATGCCACAGTAATAGCAAATTGGTCGGGAGGGGCGCCAAGGTGCGTAATAGGGTGGTGCAGGTTGAGCCGTCGCTATTGCATTGACGTGATTGTAGGTTGGTGCCAGTCGAGGCGGGGGAACTAAAGGAGGGGGGGATGCTGCGAGGTGCGCGTAAGTCGGTACCGAGCGGGGTGCCGGAGGGCCAGATGTCATAGGTTCGGTGATTGTTGCCAGCTCTTCTTTGATGATGCTGCGGGGGCCGCCGTCATTAGATGTTGCGGAAGAGTGATCGCACCCGTGTCGACAGACAGGCTTGAGGGCCTTGAGCTCCTCGCGGATGATGACTCGAATAAGTGCCCGCAGGTCGAGATCAGCATAGGTCGGGCCAGTAGCGTTGGCGGGCTGCAATCGGGAGGACTGCAGCTGGTCGATGCGTTCGCAGGTCGTAATGATGGAATCAATAGTTGAAGGATTCTGAGCAACTAGGATGTTATACGCCGTAGAATTGATTCCTTTCAAGACGTGCTGTACTCGTTCATGTTCCGCCATGGTGGCACTAATACGCCGGCAGAGTGCACGTATGGCCGCTATGTAAGACGCATATGACTCATCAGGACCTTGAAGGCGTGAAGCGAGCTTGGTCTTCGCGATCTCAGTCCGAACTGCCGGGTCGGCGAAGTACTGTCGGAACTGCTGTTTGAAGGTGGTCCAGTTAGTTGTGTGGGGCTCGCGGTTGATGCACCAAGTCCTGGCGACCTCAATAAGGTAGAAAGAGATGTTGAGAAATTTCAGAGCATCGTCCCACCGGTTTTAGTCACTGCAGCGTTCATAGGTGTCAAGCCAGTCATCGACGTCTTCATCGCGACGACCAGCGAACAGCGGCGGGTCGCGCTGTCGTGTGGGCACAGTCGGAGGGGGTAGTGCAGCCGAGGTAGAGAGTCCGGCCTGTTCGTGGGTACTGTCGGTAGACATAGCGATGGTGGCAGTTGCCAAACGGCGACCGGAACGTAGCTACAGCGAGAGGCAGGGCCCAAGGCAGCAAGGGGATCAAATTTCCCCTCCACCACTTGTAAAAGAAGGCTAGGTCGAGACAGCGAGGTCGTGACGGCAAGGACAGCGAAGCCTTGTCTAGCGTTTTAATCCGATCACGAACCCAGGCGCGCGCCGGTGCCGGCGCCGCGGGACGATGATGATGGTATGTACAAATGAAAGAAAATTATGGCATGTAAAAATGAAAGGTCCACAGAAGGCTCACAATATCAATGAAATTTTCAGGGATGGCTTATCTTCCTCTCTTTGGTATATATTCTACGTTTCATCACCTTAGAAATTATAGAAAAATGTTGTAAAAGTCATAATGTGTAATTAAGTGTGTCGGAATAACAAAACTATGATTTCAAAAACCATGAATATGTGCTAATTCTTTGTGTTTGGATAACGTCTTGGGAGTTCATTGCGCAGGATAAGGACAATTACGGCTTCTTTATGAGCGTTATGTAAAATCTGAGCACTTTACCAGGGAATTTTTTTTTTCATAACATGTCATAATCTTGACGCTTGTTTTTCTTAGAGGATAACTAGGAATCCAAAAAGTGCCTTATTTTGTTCCCAACAATCTTTTAGTTCAGAAACCGCCTTGAAACAGCGTTTGGCAAAATCGTTTGGAGATGGTAATTTATCTCACAGTTGTGCTCTTACAAAAATGGCGAATTGCGAAAAATAATTTCAGAGGTTTCAGAACTTCGGAATAAAATCTAGGGCCAAAGTATTATATAAAAGTGACCTGGTGCATACGTTTGGCCATCCTTTTGAACAATGCACTGTTCTGTAGCGATTAATTGAGTTGCCTGTTTTTGTTTCAGCGTTACAGCTGTCTTGCGCCCGCATCTGCGTCCGTGACATGCTTTCCTTTGCTGCTTGACTCTTCGCCCAGGCTCTATCTCCTACTTTCCGAACACTTTGATTATTCTGGTTCCCAGTGGTGCGAAAAGAGCGTTCGGGTGTTCAGTCAGTTCAGTCGTTCAGTCGTGTCCGCCTCTTCGTGACCCTATGGACCATGTCACGCCACGCTTTCCGGTCTCTCACTATCTTCCTAACATCACATAACTTCATCTGCAGTGCCTCGAGGATGCCATCTAACCATCGCGTTCGCTGCGTACTACTTCTCCGGCGACCCTCAACCTTTCCCAACATCAAATCTTTCTCCAGCGACTCCTCTCTTCTCATCAGATGACCAAAGTAGCTGAGCTTAAATTTTAGAGTTTGACCCTCCAATGAGCAGTCAGGGTTTATGGTTGACAATATCGGCTGATTTGATCTTCTGGCAGTCCAAGGAACTCTTAAGAGTCTTCGCCAGCACCACAATTCAAACGCGTCAATTCTTCGGCGGTCAGCCTTTTTCACAGTCCAACTCTCGCATCCATACATCACAACTGGAAAGACCATAGCACGGGTTATACGGATCTTGGTTGGCAGACTAATGTCTCTGCTCTTTACTAGGCGGTCAAGGCTAACCATTGCTCTCTTTCCCAGAAGCAGGCGTCTCCTAATTTCATGACTGCAGTCTCCTTCCGAGGTAATCTTGGAGCCCAAGAACAGAAAACCTGTCACAGCTTCCACTTGTTGTCCATTGATGCTCCAGGACTTGATAGGGCAAGACGCTATGATCTTTGTCTTTTTAATGTTCAGTTTAAGCCCAAACTTCTCACTCTCTTCTTATACGAGCATCAAAAGTCTCGTTACTTGGCGCGTTTTATTCAATCCAAGCTTATATTTCTCTTAGCCAGCTAATCCGCTGTGGCCGTGTCACAAAATTTTGTTTTTCTACTTTGCGTTTCAGCTCTCTGCTGTACTCTTGATAGCAGGTCCTTTTTTTACTACAAAGCGCGGAAGACAAGCATTTTAACATGGGCATACACTCCATTTTATATTTATATGTTGTAAGAATGGGGGGTTTATTCAGCAGATCAACAGGACTTGATCAGCAGGACTGAGCAGATCAGCGGCGAAGACAGCGGCAGCGAACACAGTCAGATCCAGCACGCGCAGCGATCACGATGCCACTGACTGGCATGTTCCTTGTGCACTTCTTCCTCTTCACAATTACCCGCGGGACGAAGAGGAGACATCCTGGCAACTTACGGCGTGAGCAAGACGGCAGGGTCGTAATAGGGTTTGAGGCGCTGGACGTGAACAATCTCGCGTCCGCGCCTGCGTAGATCCTGGGACGGCGTAACAGGTTCCACCACATAATTAACCGGAGAGGTGCGCTCCAGAACACGGTATGGGCCATGATATTTAGCAAGAAATTTTGAAGACAGTCCAGGGGCATTGGAAGGTATCCATAGCCACACAAGAGCGCCAGACGAGAAGTGCGGTGTCGAGTGTTGGCTGTCATGGTTGGATTTATGGCGGTACTGGGTGTTAGCCGTGAATGCGCGGGCGATTTGTCGACAGTCTTCCGCATGCTGGGCTGCTTGAGACGCAGGTGTATACTCTGATATGTCTGGCTGATACGGGAGTATGGTGTCGATTGTTGCAGAGGGGTGACGGCCGTAGAGGAGAAAAAAAGGAGAGAAGCCAGTAGTTGACTGCGTTGCGGTATTGTATGCGCGCGTGACATACGGAACGACGAGGTCCCAGTTTGAGTGGTTGGAGGAGACGTACATAGAGAGCATGTCGCCAAGGGTACGATTGAAACGCTCAATGAGGCCATTAGTCTGGGGATGATAGGCGGAGGTGGTTCTATGAATAATGTTGCACTTGGTGAGCAAGGCTTTCACAACTTCACTCAAGAAAACGCGTCCTCTGTCGCTGAGCAGCTCTCGAGGTGCGCCATGGCGAAGAACAAATCACTGCAAAATGAAGGAAGCTACTTCTGACGCTGTGGTAGATGGAAGTGCGGCGGTTTCTGCATACCTCGTCAGATGATCAACGGCTACGATAGCCCAGCGGTTGCCGGCCGCATTGTAGGGAAGCAGCCCGTACAAATCAATGCCGACGCGGTCGAAAGGACGTGGTGGGCATTGATTTGTTATTTCATAGGTTATTTCAGCGGTGAGTGCATCACTGGAAAAAAATATATTTTTCAGATGCCCAGGTGCTAACCAAACTTCCTGACAATGTTCTTTATTATATGCACAATCCAGAGAAAACAAATTACCAACACGATTTTTATAGATATTGCGATATTAGCCCCACATTTCCCCTTAATGGCCCCCATAATTTCAGCTTCGTTGTGTGGCACAACGAAATGCAGGTTTGCAGTTACAGACAGACCAGTAGAATATGCATGACCAAATACACTAGAGCAAGAACAATTCAAATTTGGCGGTGAAGTCACATGATCACTGAGCCAGTGAGCGTTCTATTTCCATCATGCTTCCTGATCTTCTAAAAACAAGAATTCGTCTTTGCAGGGAATTTTCGTGAGATTTCATTTTGCCTAAGAATGTTAGGGAACTGCCTTTCGTTTTTTCGTTTTAAAAACTAATATTAAGTTATTATGTCCGAAACTACTATCTTGATTTTGACACTAATGGCAAATATAATTTCTTCTGAAAGCTACGTATTTGGTATCTCATACAGAGTCACTGTATTGCACGCTTTTTTTACGGCAAATTACATGTGTCTTGGCAACAGTATACTCCTGAAAATATACTTAGCAAATAAGAATTGCGCAAGTCTCCATGTCAGGCAATTTTAGGAATGGCAGTTCCCACAATTTTATGTTTGGGGAGGAAAACGAAAAAGTACCTTCATTTTTATTTTTTCTTGATTCTGTGCATATTTTTTTTCGTTCACATGTTCATCACATCGTCACATCACATCACTTTAGTACCTTAAAGACCCCCGGTTCGGGGGTATTACACAAGGGGTGGGTACATGTATGAATATTATATACAAAATAAACATAAGGGGTGGTACACGCATGAAGATTATATACAAAGTAAACATATTATTGGTTGAATATGGCAGTTATACAATCACAAAATGTGGATGGGCAGGTGATTCCAGCAATGTCGTGTGGAACGCCATTCCAGTCTACGGATGAGCGAGGAAAGAATGATGCAGCGAATGTTGCAGTATGAGACTTTGGACGCGCAACTTGCAGGGGGTGACCAATGCGGGGTGAAATGCGTGCCGGTGGGTTGATGTAGGGCGGAATTCGAAGTGATCTGGAAAGAAACTTATGAAACAAACACATACTGGCGATTCGACGACGACATGCAAGACTTGTTAGAAAGGACTTAGCTTTTAAAGATGAAATACTGGCTTTTTATGAATAGCAGGAATGAATGAATCTAGCGGCTCGATTCTGAAGGGGTTCAAGTGAAGTTATCAGATAGATTTGGTTTGGACTCCAGATGGGGGATGCATATTCAAGTTTTGTTCGTATTCGTGACTTATATGCGAGAAGTTTTACGTCTGGTGGTGCATGGCGCAAGTGCCGTCTTAAGAAACCAAGAAATTTATTAGCTGACGATGGGATGGTGGGGATCTGCGCATTCCAGGTTAGATATTCGCACAGAGTTACGCCTAAGTATTTATAAGATTTGGTTAGTTCTACTCGGGCGCCTGAGATTAAGTAGGAGAAAAGAGTGGGGTTACGTTTGCGGTGAAACGACACGTGCTTGCATTTAGTTGGATTAAGTTCCATGAGCAATTGGATGCACCAGCCAATGGCTCATGTTACACCCTTTGTTGTCACATGAGCGCATATTCAAACTCTGGGCAACCTAAAACGCCATCCATTGAGGCACTTTCAAATAGGCTGCAAACATTTGTTGCCGCTGTTGTATGCAGCTGTCTGGCCGTAGTCGGCACTTCTGAAATTCACGAATTTCAATTTTCAGTTCTCATTGAAAGCGTAGTGCAGTGCTTTGAAAATTTGCGCTTCGACGCATTCCTTGCGGCAGGTGCGCCTGTGACGGCATCTGTCGACAGTAAAACGAAACTAAAACTCGCTTCCTGGAAAGCTTACTTTCATACGTGACCCGCTTTGGGGTAGAGAAAAATGCTTTCAACGAATTAGCGATTAGACATACCGAAAATGTCAGCAGCACTAACATTTCTTTCAGAACTGACACAAAAAGGCTTAAATAAAACAGAATACGCTTATTCAACTGTACTTTTTTTTTCGTACAAACCGGGGCTGCTATGGTGACAATTACTTCAGTCCATTTTATTATAGCGCTAGTAAAAACAATGAGGCAGCGAGCTTTTCCCCGCTGTGCATAAGCACACTGTGTACAAGTCAGGTAGCGAAAATTGCTATATGTGCTAAACATTTGCAAAAAATATATATAACGAATTCAAATAGGCCGCAACGTAGTACACAAATTCATTTCTATTGTTCATTTCCGTCAGTTATTGCACCGCAGTAGACATGCCACAAAGAGCAGCCTTCCGGGCACAAAATTCAAGAATTTGGACAATTGTGAGCGTGTGGATCAGCTGACGATGGGCCTGGATTTCACTAAGCGCCATCCTGAGTGTACAGTAAGTGGTACCTAACTAAGTTTACACTCTAGGTAAATTATTAAGGCGACCTTTAAAGGCGGGGGCATAAAGCAGAAAAAATAAAAAAAATTGAGGAACTCAAGTCATAGGAAAATCTTTTATTTATCAATATTATTGATAACAACGTTTGGGGAGATAAAAAAGAATTTTATACATCAAGCATAGAGGTATTTGCTTGGTATAAAATAATTTGCGCCAATACCAGTGTCTGGTTCAGCGGACGATGAGCCTGCAGTTCAGTAGGCAGAATCCCGACAGGACCACTACTTGCATCTCTTAGATTTTACAAAGGCAAAGCAATAGGAAGAAGCGCAATGGTTAGAGCACTTAAGGTAAAAAAAATGGATGAACTCGTCACAATTGCCACTGAAATCTGGCAGTCATAGGGAAATATATACGCAAGTAGGTATCAATAATATTGCTCCACGAATATTTATTGAAGAGGCAAACATCACGCGCATTTCCCATGCTATTGCGTCAATGACTTCACTTATTAAAGTTGCGTAATTTAGGCTATCCTAACGAATAAATAGATGTCATTAAAAATTTTCAGACCTCAAAAATCAGGGTATAGAGTCTCAAGTAAATTTTTTTGACTGTAAATATTTTCGATGCAATGAGAAATTTGCGCAAATTCATGGGAAAAATACTCTTGCGTGTGTATGCCACTGTAATCGTGGAGAACAAGAGCGCAAAAAAACAGGACGCAAGGAACTCTTAGAAACAGGACTAGCGAAGTCCTGTTTCTATGTGTTCCTTGTGACCTGGTTTTTCGCGCGCCTGTTCTCCACGATGCTTCACCGCCTCGCCCACACAAAGGTATCAATCGATGCCACTGCTATGCTAGAATACAATAATTCTGGAGATACCTTCTCATAAACATGATTTTCCAATCATCAGAGGGCAACTTCGGTACCCATGGACGCTGCAAAAAAAAATGTGGCAGCGGAAGTCAAAATGAAATTCAAACACGTGCATCTTGCTTGAACGCCGCAGTGCCAATGCCTTTTTGAAAGCAGGTGACATAAAGTGCCGATTGATGGGGAAATTTTTGCATAGCCCTTTGTGCAATTCCAATGGCTACATCCAAAAAATGCCGCTAGGTCCGAGTGTATTGTCTGGGCTACCCCACGCCGCACATTCAGAGGTGCGATCCCGCTACTGCAGAGCGTGGGAGCTTTTGCCTGCCGCGTTTCCGCCCTGGGCCGGTTCGCTCCTCCTTAGGCGACCTGGTCGCCACCGAGCTCCCCCGGGGCCACCATATCGGCGCCCAGCTTAGCGCGGACACCCGATTAACATGGCCAGACATGGGGCAGGCCTCCCAGCCTCAACCCGTCCTCTAACGCCAGCCTCCAAGCAGCTGGATTACAGGAGCACGCCACTAGCCCCGGCGGGGAAGCGATCAATACGGCCGGTTCTTATATCCACCATTGTGTAATTCCCTCATAATTACAATCCTTCTTTTTTAACTGGATGATGTCTCCAGTGCACATGTGCTTTCATGTTCTTAAAAGAAAATTTCTGGGATCAGTTCTGGTTGACAGCTGAAATGTCACAGTTCTGAAACATACGCTTGCGCAAGGGCGTCTGGTTTTGTATTGAGCTCAACAGATGCCGCGCTAAGCGCAGCGACCTAACCTCCTGTCTAGTTCACTCGGTGGCGCCAAGCTCGGGCCTAAAGCGGAGCTTCGATACCCGTTCGAAAGATGGGAGGCCGATGCAAAGAGCGCGATATTTTGAATGGCCATAGCACAGTATAGAATGTGCTCTCCTTAAGATGTCTTTGTTTAGAAATTATGGACGCGAACAGTGTTGAACGTGCATATGAAAATCCTGAATCGTACTCGGTGGAAAGACGCTTCGTCTCGACGAGACCCCAGTTTGAATATTTTGATATGCAAGAAATCGGAGCACCACTCGTAATATGCAAGGAATTTACATTATTGTAAATCACCCAAGTTCGTTTAAGGGAATTGGCGTTTTCTGCCTCCCGAGTTATTCGGGTTATGGGTTTTTCCAACGTATTATCCGCTTTACATAAATAAAATTATTTGCGATTATTTTCTCATTTTTCTAAATGACATCAAATAGTCTCACAAATTATTATATAGCCTTGATGCTCGCCTGCTACTGTATTCCGTGCAAACATTGTTACTATTGAGCAGCCTGAATTTCCATAATGAATAAATAATGCGCAAATGCAGAGAATTCCCTTTAAACCACCTCAGAGGCAAAAGCAGTGCCATGATTAAGAAGGATATTTTTCCCTGCACTACACAGACCATACCGAACAAGTGTATCAATGCGCTCGAAGGTGAAATGTGTTTAAGTAAAGCTTCGTTCATTGCACCATGCTTCAGTGAAATGGCGTACAAGAGGAAACCGTTAAGGGACTTTATTATTTTACATTTCAAATACAAAATTTCTTTGTCGGAGATTTTCACTGTTTCTCCTTGGTGTAGGTACGTATTATCCCAGTTCGAGCATTATAGTGATAGAAATACGAAAATTTAAGACAAAACACTTGCACGAGTCTCTTTTTTTTTTGTCGTTGTTTCCAAAGTGTTCTGAATTAAATTCTGTGCAGTTATCCTTTTCATTCCATCTTTTATGCCCAAATAAAAACAATAAAGTAACTGAAACTGACTTGTTCCCTGCAGAGTGCTCATGCGATGCGGTTTCTCTCTTCTTTATTAAAGGGTGCTCTCCTGCACAGGAACCCTTATTGTATCAAAGCTCCATTTACAAGCTGTTAAAATTAGCCCCTAGTGTAGAATATGCCCCTCCTTCAAATCAGTGCCTTTTTTCAAACGAACGTTTTACGAAGGTGGCCAAAATTTTCCTCTAATAACACCTATGTTTTCTCGAAGCACAAGTCACCAACGCCTAAGCGCTTTATCGTTAAGCTCTACGCTGCAGTACTAGAAGCCTGTATGTAAGTTGGAGGGCCACATGGACAAGAGTGGTGGAAGCGGTGGGTTTTCTCAGGCGTAGCTGCAAAAAAAACATAAATGAATGCTGCAAAAAAAAATTACCAAAAGATTCGGTTTTCTCCTTTAAAGGGTACTCTGCTGCACTAGAATCCTTATCCTGGCAAAGCTGCATTTACAAGCTGTTAAAATAAGCCCCTAGTGTAGAGTATACACCTCCTCCAAATCAGTAACTAATTTTTGAAACGAGCTTTTTACAAATGTGGCCAAAGTGCTCCTTTTATAACATAAAAAAGGCAACATTGAAAAGGGGTAGACTAGACCAAAAACGCCTATGTTTTCTCTAAGCACAAGTCACCAATGCCTAAGTCCTTCATCGTTAAGGTCTATGCTGCAGTACTTGAAACCTAGATGTAAGTTCGAGGACCACGTAGACAAGAGTGGTGGAAGCGGTGGGTTGTCTCAGGCGTAGCTGCAAAATAACCATAAATGAATGCTGAAAAAAAAATTACCAGGAGGTTCTGTTTTCTCCTTTAAGGGGTACTCTGCTGCACTAGAATCCTTATCGTGGCAAAGCTGCATTTACAAGCTGTTAAAATAAGCCCCCAGTGTAGAGTATACACCTCCTCCAAATCAGTACCTAATTTTTGAAACGAGCTCTTTACAAATGTGGCCAAAGCGCTCCTTTTATAACATAAAAAAGGCAACTTTGAAAAGGGCTAGACTAGACCAAAAACGCCTATGTTTTCTCTAAGCACAAGTCACCAACGCCTAAGCGCTTCATCGTTAAGGTCTATGCTGCAGTACTTGAAACCTAGATGTAAGTTCGAGGGCCACCTGGACTAGAGTGGTAGAAGCGGTGGGTTGTCTCAGGCGTAGCTGCAAAATACCCATAAATGAATGCTGCAAAAAAAATTACCAGGAGGTTCTGTTTTCTCCTTCAAAGTGTACTCTGCTGCACTAGAATCCTTATCGTGGCAAAGCTGCACTTACAAGCTGTTAAAATAAGCCCCTAGTGTAGAATATACACCTCCTCCAAATCAGTACCTAATTTTTGAAACGAGCTTTTTCACAAATGTGGCCAAAGCTCTCCTTTTATAACATAAAAAAGGCAACTTTGAAAAGGGCTAGACTAGACCAAAAACGCCTATGTTTTCTCTAAGCACAAGTGACCAACGCCTAAGCGCTTCATCGTTAAGGTCTATGCTGCAGTACTTGAAACCTATATGTAAGTTCGAGGGCCACGTGGACAAGAGTGGTGGAAGCGGTGGGTTGACTCAGGCGTAGCTGCAAAATACCCATAAATGAATGCTGCAAAAAAAATTACCAGGAGGTTCTGTTTTCTCCTTTAAAGGGTACTCTGCTGCACTAGAATCCTTACCGTGGCAAAGCTGCCTTTACAAGCTGTTAAAATATGCCCATAATCTAGAATATACACCTCGTCCAATTCAATACCTAATTTTTGAATTGAACCTTTTACGAATGTGGCCAAAGCGCTCCTTTTATAACATAAAAAGGCAACTTTGAAAAGGGCTAGACTAGACAAAAAACGCGTTTTCTCTAAGCACAAGTCACCAACGCCTAAGCGCTTCATCGTTAAGGTCTATGCTGCAGTACTTGAAACCTAGATGTAAGTTCGAGGGCCACGTGGACAAGAGTGGTGGAAGCGGTGGGTTGTCTCAGGCGTAGCTGCAAAATACCCATAAATGAATGCTGCAAAAAAATTACCAGGAGGTTCTGTTTTCTCCTTCAAAGGGTACTCTGCATGACTAGAATCCTTATTGTGGCAAAGCTGCATTTACAAGGTGTTAAAATAAGCCTATAATCTAGAATATACACCTCCTCCAAATCAATACCTAATTTTTGAATTGAACCTTTTACGAATGTGGCCAAAGCGCTCCTTTTATAACATAAAAAGGGCAACTTTGTAAAGGGATCCACTAGACGAAAAACGCCTGTTTTCTCTAAGCACAAGTCACCAACGCCTAAGCGCTTCATCGTTAAGCTCTACGCTGCTGTACTAGAAGCCTAGATGTAAGTTCGAGGGCCACGTAGACAAGAGTGGTGGAAGCGGTGGGTTGTCTCAGGCGTAGCTGCAAAATAACCATAAATGAATGCTGCAAAAAAAATTACCAGGAGATTCTGTTTTCTCCTTCAAAGGGTACTCTGCAGCACTAGAATGCTTATTGTGGCAAAGCTGCATTTACAAGCTTTAAAATAAGCCCATAATCTAGAATATACACCTCCTCCAAATCAATACCTAATTTTTGAATTGAACCTTTTACGAATGTGGCCAAAGCGCTCCTTTTATAACATAAAAAGGGCAACTTTGTAAAGGGCTCCACTAGAGGAAAAACGCCTGTTTTCTCTAAGCACAAGTCACCAACGCCTAAGCGCTTCATCGTTAAGCTCTACGCTGCAGTACCAGAAGCCTAGATGTAAGTTCGAGGGCCACGTGGGCAAGAGTGGTGGAAGCGATGGGTTGTCTCAGGCGTAGCTGCAAAATAACCACAAATGAATGCTGCCAAAAAAATTACCAGGAGATTCTGTTTTCTCCTTCAAAGGGTACTCTGCAGCACTAGAATGCTTATTGTGGCAAAGCTGCATTTACAAGCTTTAAAATAAGCCCATAATCTAGAATATACACCTCCTCCAAATAAATACCTAATTTTTGAATTGAACTTTTTACGAATGTGGCCAAAGCGCTCCTTTTATAACATAAAAAGGGCAACTTTGTAAAGGGATCCACTAGACGAAAAACGCCTGTTTTCTCTAAGCACAAGTCACCAACGCCTAAGCGCTTCATCGTTAAGCTCTACGCTGCAGTACCAGAAGCCTAGATGTAAGTTCGAGGGCCACGTGGGCAAGAGTGGTGGAAGCGGTGGGTTGTCTCAGGCGTAGCTGCAAAATAACCATAAATGAGTGCTGCAAAAAAAATTACCAGGAGATTCTGTTTTCTCCTTCAAAGGGTACTCTGCAGCACTAGAATCCTTATTGTGGAAAAGCTGCATTTACAAGCTGTTAAAATAAGCCCATAATCTAGAATACACACCTCCTCCAATTCAATACCTAATTTTTGAATTGAACCTTTTACGAATGTGGCCAAAGCGCTCCTTTTATAACATAAAAAGGGCAACTTTGTAAAGGGCTCCACTAGAGGAAAAACGCCTGTTTTCTCTAAGCACAAGTCACCAACGCCTAAGCGCTTCATCGTTAAGCTCTACGCTGCAGTACTAGAAGCCTGTATGTAAGTTCGAGGGCCACATGGACAAGAGTGGTGGAAGCGGTGGGTTGTCTCAGGCGTAGCTGCAAAAAAAACATAAATGAATGCTGCAAAAAAAAAAATTACCAAAAGATTCGGTTTTCTCCTTTAAAGGGTACTCTGCTGCACTAGAATCCTTATCCTGGCAAAGCTGCATTTACAAGCTGTTAAAATAAGCCCCTAGTGTAGAGTATACACCTCCTCCAAATCAGTAACTAATTTTTGAAACGAGCTTTTTACAAATGTGGCCAAAGTGCTCCTTTTATAACATAAAAAAGGCAACATTGAAAAGGGGTAGACTAGACCAAAAACGCCTATGTTTTCTCTAAGCACAAGTCACCAATGCCTAAGTCCTTCATCGTTAAGGTCTATGCTGCAGTACTTGAAACCTAGATGTAAGTTCGAGGGCCACGTAGACAAGAGTGGTGGAAGCGGTGGGTTGTCTCAGGCGTAGCTGCAAAATAACCATAAATGAATGCTGAAAAAAAAAATTACCAGGAGGTTCTGTTTTCTCCTTTAAGGGGTACTCTGCTGCACTAGAATCCTTATCGTGGCAAAGCTGCATTTACAAGCTGTTAAAATAAGCCCCCAGTGTAGAGTATACACCTCCTCCAAATCAGTACCTAATTTTTGAAACGAGCTCTTTACAAATGTGGCCAAAGCGCTCCTTTTATAACATAAAAAAGGCAACTTTGAAAAGGGCTAGACTAGACCAAAAACGCCTATGTTTTCTCTAAGCACAAGTCACCAACGCCTAAGCGCTTCATCGTTAAGGTCTATGCTGCAGTACTTGAAACCTAGATGTAAGTTCGAGGGCCACCTGGACTAGAGTGGTAGAAGCGGTGGGTTGTCTCAGGCGTAGCTGCAAAATACCCATAAATGAATGCTGCAAAAAAAATTACCAGGAGGTTCTGTTTTCTCCTTCAAAGTGTACTCTGCTGCACTAGAATCCTTATCGTGGCAAAGCTGCACTTACAAGCTGTTAAAATAAGCCCCTAGTGTAGAATATACACCTCCTCCAAATCAGTACCTAATTTTTGAAACGAGCTTTTTCACAAATGTGGCCAAAGCTCTCCTTTTATAACATAAAAAAGGCAACTTTGAAAAGGGCTAGACTAGACCAAAAACGCCTATGTTTTCTCTAAGCACAAGTGACCAACGCCTAAGCGCTTCATCGTTAAGGTCTATGCTGCAGTACTTGAAACCTATATGTAAGTTCGAGGGCCACGTGGACAAGAGTGGTGGAAGCGGTGGGTTGACTCAGGCGTAGCTGCAAAATACCCATAAATGAATGCTGCAAAAAAAATTACCAGGAGGTTCTGTTTTCTCCTTTAAAGGGTACTCTGCTGCACTAGAATCCTTATCGTGGCAAAGCTGCCTTTACAAGCTGTTAAAATAAGCCCATAATCTAGAATATACACCTCGTCCAATTCAATACCTAATTTTTGAATTGAACCTTTTACGAATGTGGCCAAAGCGCTCCTTTTATAACATAAAAAGGCAACTTTGAAAAGGGCTAGACTAGACAAAAAACGCGTTTTCTCTAAGCACAAGTCACCAACGCCTAAGCGCTTCATCGTTAAGGTCTATGCTGCAGTACTTGAAACCTAGATGTAAGTTCGAGGGCCACGTGGACAAGAGTGGTGGAAGCGGTGGGTTGTCTCAGGCGTAGCTGCAAAATACCCATAAATGAATGCTGCAAAAAAAATTACCAGGAGGTTCTGTTTTCTCCTTCAAAGGGTACTCTGCATGACTAGAATCCTTATTGTGGCAAAGCTGCATTTACAAGGTGTTAAAATAAGCCTATAATCTAGAATATACACCTCCTCCAAATCAATACCTAATTTTTGAATTGAACCTTTTACGAATGTGGCCAAAGCGCTCCTTTTATAACATAAAAAGGGCAACTTTGTAAAGGGATCCACTAGACGAAAAACGCCTGTTTTCTCTAAGCACAAGTCACCAACGCCTAAGCGCTTCATCGTTAAGCTCTACGCTGCTGTACTAGAAGCCTAGATGTAAGTTCGAGGGCCACGTAGACAAGAGTGGTGGAAGCGGTGGGTTGTCTCAGGCGTAGCTGCAAAATAACCATAAATGAATGCTGCAAAAAAAATTACCAGGAGATTCTGTTTTCTCCTTCAAAGGGTACTCTGCAGCACTAGAATGCTTATTGTGGCAAAGCTGCATTTACAAGCTTTAAAATAAGCCCATAATCTAGAATATACACCTCCTCCAAATCAATACCTAATTTTTGAATTGAACCTTTTACGAATGTGGCCAAAGCGCTCCTTTTATAACATAAAAAGGGCAACTTTGTAAAGGGCTCCACTAGAGGAAAAACGCCTGTTTTCTCTAAGCACAAGTCACCAACGCCTAAGCGCTTCATCGTTAAGCTCTACGCTGCAGTACCAGAAGCCTAGATGTAAGTTCGAGGGCCACGTGGGCAGAGTGGTGGAAGCGATGGGTTGTCTCAGGCGTAGCTGCAAAATAACCACAAATGAATGCTGCCAAAAAAATTACCAGGAGATTCTGTTTTCTCCTTCAAAGGGTACTCTGCAGCACTAGAATGCTTATTGTGGCAAAGCTGCATTTACAAGCTTTAAAATAAGCCCATAATCTAGAATATACACCTCCTCCAAATAAATACCTAATTTTTGAATTGAACTTTTTACGAATGTGGCCAAAGCGCTCCTTTTATAACATAAAAAGGGCAACTTTGTAAAGGGATCCACTAGACGAAAAACGCCTGTTTTCTCTAAGCACAAGTCACCAACGCCTAAGCGCTTCATCGTTAAGCTCTACGCTGCAGTACCAGAAGCCTAGATGTAAGTTCGAGGGCCACGTGGGCAAGAGTGGTGGAAGCGGTGGGTTGTCTCAGGCGTAGCTGCAAAATAACCATAAATGAGTGCTGCAAAAAAAATTACCAGGAGATTCTGTTTTCTCCTTCAAAGGGTACTCTGCTGCACTAGAATCCTTATCCTGGCAAAGCTGCATTTACAAGCTGTTAAAATAAGCCCCTAGTGTAGAGTATACACCTCCTCCAAATCAGTAACTAATTTTTGAAACGAGCTTTTTACAAATGTGGCCAAAGTGCTCCTTTTATAACATAAAAAAGGCAACATTGAAAAGGGGTAGACTAGACCAAAAACGCCTATGTTTTCTCTAAGCACAAGTCACCAATGACTAAGTCCTTCATCGTTAAGGTCTATGCTGCAGTACTTGAAACCTAGATGTAAGTTCGAGGGCCACGTAGACAAGAGTGGTGGAAGCGGTGGGTTGTCTCAGGCGTAGCTGCAAAATAACCATAAATGAATGCTGAAAAAAAAAAATTACCAGGAGGTTCTGTTTTCTCCTTTAAGGGGTACTCTGCTGCACTAGAATCCTTATCGTGGCAAAGCTGCATTTACAAGCTGTTAAAATAAGCCCCCAGTGTAGAGTATACACCTCCTCCAAATCAGTACCTAATTTTTGAAACGAGCTCTTTACAAATGTGGCCAAAGCGCTCCTTTTATAACATAAAAAAGGCAACTTTGAAAAGGGCTAGACTAGACCAAAAACGCCTATGTTTTCTCTAAGCACAAGTCACCAACGCCTAAGCGCTTCATCGTTAAGGTCTATGCTGCAGTACTTGAAACCTAGATGTAAGTTCGAGGGCCACCTGGACTAGAGTGGTAGAAGCGGTGGGTTGTCTCAGGCGTAGCTGCAAAATACCCATAAATGAATGCTGCAAAAAAAATTACCAGGAGGTTCTGTTTTCTCCTTCAAAGTGTACTCTGCTGCACTAGAATCCTTATCGTGGCAAAGCTGCACTTACAAGCTGTTAAAATAAGCCCCTAGTGTAGAATATACACCTCCTCCAAATCAGTACCTAATTTTTGAAACGAGCTTTTTCACAAATGTGGCCAAAGCTCTCCTTTTATAACATAAAAAAGGCAACTTTGAAAAGGGCTAGACTAGACCAAAAACGCCTATGTTTTCTCTAAGCACAAGTGACCAACGCCTAAGCGCTTCATCGTTAAGGTCTATGCTGCAGTACTTGAAACCTATATGTAAGTTCGAGGGCCACGTGGACAAGAGTGGTGGAAGCGGTGGGTTGACTCAGGCGTAGCTGCAAAATACCCATAAATGAATGCTGCAAAAAAAATTACCAGGAGGTTCTGTTTTCTCCTTTAAAGGGTACTCTGCTGCACTAGAATCCTTATCGTGGCAAAGCTGCCTTTACAAGCTGTTAAAATAAGCCCATAATCTAGAATATACACCTCGTCCAATTCAATACCTAATTTTTGAATTGAACCTTTTACGAATGTGGCCAAAGCGCTCCTTTTATAACATAAAAAGGCAACTTTGAAAAGGGCTAGACTAGACAAAAAACGCGTTTTCTCTAAGCACAAGTCACCAACGCCTAAGCGCTTCATCGTTAAGGTCTATGCTGCAGTACTTGAAACCTAGATGTAAGTTCGAGGGCCACGTGGACAAGAGTGGTGGAAGCGGTGGGTTGTCTCAGGCGTAGCTGCAAAATACCCATAAATGAATGCTGCAAAAAAAATTACCAGGAGGTTCTGTTTTCTCCTTCAAAGGGTACTCTGCATGACTAGAATCCTTATTGTGGCAAAGCTGCATTTACAAGGTGTTAAAATAAGCCTATAATCTAGAATATACACCTCCTCCAAATCAATACCTAATTTTTGAATTGAACCTTTTACGAATGTGGCCAAAGCGCTCCTTTTATAACATAAAAAGGGCAACTTTGTAAAGGGATCCACTAGACGAAAAACGCCTGTTTTCTCTAAGCACAAGTCACCAACGCCTAAGCGCTTCATCGTTAAGCTCTACGCTGCTGTACTAGAAGCCTAGATGTAAGTTCGAGGGCCACGTAGACAAGAGTGGTGGAAGCGGTGGGTTGTCTCAGGCGTAGCTGCAAAATAACCATAAATGAATGCTGCAAAAAAAATTACCAGGAGATTCTGTTTTCTCCTTCAAAGGGTACTCTGCAGCACTAGAATGCTTATTGTGGCAAAGCTGCATTTACAAGCTTTAAAATAAGCCCATAATCTAGAATATACACCTCCTCCAAATCAATACCTAATTTTTGAATTGAACCTTTTACGAATGTGGCCAAAGCGCTCCTTTTATAACATAAAAAGGGCAACTTTGTAAAGGCTCCACTAGAGGAAAAACGCCTGTTTTCTCTAAGCACAAGTCACCAACGCCTAAGCGCTTCATCGTTAAGCTCTACGCTGCAGTACCAGAAGCCTAGATGTAAGTTCGAGGGCCACGTGGGCAGAGTGGTGGAAGCGATGGGTTGTCTCAGGCGTAGCTGCAAAATAACCACAAATGAATGCTGCCAAAAAAATTACCAGGAGATTCTGTTTTCTCCTTCAAAGGGTACTCTGCAGCACTAGAATGCTTATTGTGGCAAAGCTGCATTTACAAGCTTTAAAATAAGCCCATAATCTAGAATATACACCTCCTCCAAATAAATACCTAATTTTTGAATTGAACTTTTTACGAATGTGGCCAAAGCGCTCCTTTTATAACATAAAAAGGGCAACTTTGTAAAGGGATCCACTAGACGAAAAACGCCTGTTTTCTCTAAGCACAAGTCACCAACGCCTAAGCGCTTCATCGTTAAGCTCTACGCTGCAGTACCAGAAGCCTAGATGTAAGTTCGAGGCCACGTGGGGCAAGAGTGGTGGAAGCGGTGGGTTGTCTCAGGCGTAGCTGCAAAATAACCATAAATGAGTGCTGCAAAAAAAAATTACCAGGAGATTCTGTTTTCTCCTTCAAAGGGTACTCTGCAGCACTAGAATCCTTATTGTGGAAAAGCTGCATTTACAAGCTGTTAAAATAAGCCCATAATCTAGAATACACACCTCCTCCAATTCAATACCTAATTTTTGATTGAACTTTTACGAATGTGGCCAAAGCGCTCCTTTTATAAACATAAAAAGGGCAACTTTGTAAAGTGGCTCCACTAGAGGAAAAACGCCTGTTTTCTCTAAGCACAAGTCACCAACGCCTAAGCGCTTCATCGTTAAGCTCTCACGCTGCAGTACTAGAAGCCTGTATGTAAGTTCGAGGGCCACATGGACAAGAGTGTGGAAGCGGTGGGTTGTCTCAGGCGTAGCTGCAAAAAAACATAAATGAATGCTGCAAAAAAAATTACCAAAAGATTCGGTTTTCTCCTTTAAAAGGGTACTCTGGCTGCACTAGAATCCTTATCCTGACAAAGCTGCATTTACAAGCTGTTAAAATAAGCCCCTAGTGTAGAGTATACACCTCCTCCAAATCAGTAACTAATTTTTGAAACGAGCTTTTTACAAATGTGGCCAAAGTGCTCCTTTTATAACATAAAAAAGGCAACATTGAAAAGGGGTAGACTAGACCAAAAACGCCTATGTTTTCTCTAAGCACAAGTCACCAATGCCTAAGTCCTTCATCGTTAAGGTCTATGCTGCAGTACCTGAAACCTAGATGTAAGTTCGAGGGCCACGTAGACAAGAGTGGTGGAAGCGGTGGGTTGTCTCAGGCGTAGCTGCAAAATAACCATAAATGAATGCTGAAAAAAAAAATTACCAGGAGGTTCTGTTTTCTCCTTTAAGGGGTACTCTGCTGCACTAGAATCCTTATCGTGGCAAAGCTGCATTTACAAGCTGTTAAAATAAGCCCCCAGTGTAGAGTATACACCTCCTCCAAATCAGTACCTAATTTTTGAAACGAGCTCTTTACAAATGTGGCCAAAGCGCTCCTTTTATAACATAAAAAAGGCAACTTTGAAAAGGGCTAGACTAGACCAAAAACGCCTATGTTTTCTCTAAGCACAAGTCACCAACGCCTAAGCGCTTCATCGTTAAGGTCTATGCTGCAGTACTTGAAACCTAGATGTAAGTTCGAGGGCCACCTGGACTAGAGTGGTAGAAGCGGTGGGTTGTCTCAGGCGTAGCTGCAAAATACCCATAAATGAATGCTGCAAAAAAAATTACCAGGAGGTTCTGTTTTCTCCTTCAAAGTGTACTCTGCTGCACTAGAATCCTTATCGTGGCAAAGCTGCACTTACAAGCTGTTAAAATAAGCCCCTAGTGTAGAATATACACCTCCTCCAAATCAGTACCTAATTTTTGAAACGAGCTTTTTCACAAATGTGGCCAAAGCTCTCCTTTTATAACGTAAAAAAGGCAACTTTGAAAAGGGCTAGACTAGACCAAAAACGCCTATGTTTTCTCTAAGCACAAGTGACCAACGCCTAAGCGCTTCATCGTTAAGGTCTATGCTGCAGTACTTGAAACCTATATGTAAGTTCGAGTGCCACGTGGACAAGAGTGGTGGAAGCGGTGGGTTGACTCAGGCGTAGCTGCAAAATACCCATAAATGAATGCTGCAAAAAAAATTACCAGGAGGTTCTGTTTTCTCCTTTAAAGGGTACTCTGCTGCACTAGAATCCTTATCGTGGCAAAGCTGCCTTTACAAGCTGTTAAAATAAGCCCATAATCTAGAATATACACCTCGTCCAATTCAATACCTAATTTTTGAATTGAACCTTTTATGAATGTGGCCAAAGCGCTCCTTTTATAACATAAAAAGGCAACTTTGAAAAGGGCTAGACTAGACAAAAAACGCGTTTTCTCTAAGCACAAGTCACCAACGCCTAAGCGCTTCATCGTTAAGGTCTATGCTGCAGTACTTGAAACCTAGATGTAAGTTCGAGGGCCACGTGGACAAGAGTGGTGGAAGCGGTGGGTTGTCTCAGGCGTAGCTGCAAAATACCCATAAATGAATGCTGCAAAAAAAATTACCAGGAGGTTCTGTTTTCTCCTTCAAAGGGTACTCTGCATGACTAGAATCCTTATTGTGGCAAAGCTGCATTTACAAGGTGTTAAAATAAGCCTATAATCTAGAATATACACCTCCTCCAAATCAATACCTAATTTTTGAATTGAACCTTTTACGAATGTGGCCAAAGCGCTCCTTTTATAACATAAAAAGGGCAACTTTGTAAAGGGATCCACTAGACGAAAAACGCCTGTTTTCTCTAAGCACAAGTCACCAACGCCTAAGCGCTTCATCGTTAAGCTCTACGCTGCTGTACTAGAAGCCTAGATGTAAGTTCGAGGGCCACGTAGACAAGAGTGGTGGAAGCGGTGGGTTGTCTCAGGCGTAGCTGCAAAATAACCATAAATGAATGCTGCAAAAAAATTACCAGGAGATTCTGTTTTCTCCTTCAAAGGGTACTCTGCAGCACTAGAATGCTTATTGTGGCAAAGCTGCATTTACAAGCTTTAAAATAAGCCCATAATCTAGAATATACACCTCCTCCAAATCAATACCTAATTTTTGAATTGAACCTTTTACGAATGTGGCCAAAGCGCTCCTTTTATAACATAAAAAGGGCAACTTTGTAAAGGGCTCCACTAGAGGAAAAACGCCTGTTTTCTCTAAGCACAAGTCACCAACGCCTAAGCGCTTCATCGTTAAGCTCTACGCTGCAGTACCAGAAGCCTAGATGTAAGTTCGAGGGCCACGTGGGCAAGAGTGGTGGAAGCGATGGGTTGTCTCAGGCGTAGCTGCAAAATAACCACAAATGAATGCTGCCAAAAAAATTACCAGGAGATTCTGTTTTCTCCTTCAAAGGGTACTCTGCAGCACTAGAATGCTTATTGTGGCAAAGCTGCATTTACAAGCTTTAAAATAAGCTCATAATCTAGAATATACACCTCCTCCAAATAAATACCTAATTTTTGAATTGAACTTTTTACGAATGTGGCCAAAGCGCTCCTTTTATAACATAAAAAGGGCAACTTTGTAAAGGGATCCACTAGACGAAAAACGCCTGTTTTCTCTAAGCACAAGTCACCAACGCCTAAGCGCTTCATCGTTAAGCTCTACGCTGCAGTACCAGAAGCCTAGATGTAAGTTCGAGGGCCACGTGGGCAAGAGTGGTGGAAGCGGTGGGTTGTCTCAGGCGTAGCTGCAAAATAACCATAAATGAGTGCTGCAAAAAAAATTACCAGGAGATTCTGTTTTCTCCTTCAAAGGGTACTCTGCAGCACTAGAATCCTTATTGTGGAAAAGCTGCATTTACAAGCTGTTAAAATAAGCCCATAATCTAGAATACACACCTCCTCCAATTCAATACCTAATTTTTGAATTGAACCTTTTACGAATGTGGCCAAAGCGCTCCTTTTATAACATAAAAAGGGCAACTTTGTAAAGGGCTCCACTAGAGGAAAAACGCCTGTTTTCTCTAAGCACAAGTCACCAACGCCTAAGCGCTTCATCGTTAAGCTCTACGCTGCAGTACGAGAAGCCTAGATGTAAGTTCGAGGGTCACGTGGGCAAGAGTGGTGGAAGCGATGGGTTGTCTCAGGGGTAGCTGCAAAAGAACCACAAATGAATGCCGCCAAAAAAAATTACCAGGAGATTCCGTTTTCTCCTTTAAAGGGTACTCTGCTGCAGAGCTGTTAAAATAAGCCCCTAGTGTAGAATATACACCTCCTCCAAATCATTACCAATTTCTCAAACGAACTATTTACGAATGTGGCCAAAGCGCTGGCCAAACTGTATGTATATTAAGTTACATCATAAGACAGGTTCAGCCGATTACGCATAAAGGAAAGTTTTATATTATACATGAGATTCAAACTCAGGACTTTTGTTTTGACAGCCGGCCTCGCTACAGCCCAAAAAAAGCATTTTTGTAGGTCTTGGGAGCTAGCGGAGATTAATATTCATGTCGTGTTGTGTTTTACATGCATCAGTGGCACCTGGCGATACTGTGTTGATGAGTATGTGGATAGAAACATGCACCGAAGGACGCAATATTGTCACAGTCTTGTCAAGTGGAGCTCGGCATGCGAGAATGAGGGCTGAACTTCAGAACAGTTGCACCACTTAGAATAAAAGTTTGAGGGATGGCTTATCTTACTTTTTTTGGAATATATTCTAAGTTTCATCAGCTTAGAACATATAGAAAATTGGTAAAGAAGTAATAATGAGTAATTAGGTGCTTCAGATTAACAAAACTATGATTTCGAAAATCATGAATATGTGCTAACTCTTTGTGTTTATATATCTTCTAGGCAGTTCATTGCGCAGGATTAAGACATTTACGGCTTCTTTATGAACGATATTTAAAATCTGACCGCTTTAACAAGGAACTTTTTTACATTTTTCTTAGCGGACAGTAACTTATCTTGTTCCCAACAAACTTTTAGTTCAGAAACCGCCTTGAAAGCAGCCTTTGGCGAAATCATTTGGAGATGGGGATTTATCTCACAATTGTGCTCTTACAAAAAGTACGCAATGAGAAATATTATTTCAGAAATTTCAGAACTTCCTATTTAAATATAAGGCCAAAGTAATAAATTAAAGCGACCTGGTGTATACGCTGGGCCATCCTTTTGAAGAATTCACTGTTCTCTAGCGATTAATTCTAGTTGCGTGTTTTTGTTTCAGCGTTACACCTGTATTACGCCCTCATCTGCTTTAGTAAAATGCTTTCCTTTGTTGGTTGCTGGGCGTGAATTTTCGTCCAGGTTTCGTTTCTATCTCCTACGTGCCGAGCACTTTGATTATCAGGGCTCCAAGTGGTGCGAAAAGAGCGTTCGGACGTTACGTGGCGCGTTTTATTCAATCCAAGCTTATATTTCCGTATGCCAGCTAATCCGTAGTGGCCGTGTCACCAAGTTTTTTTTTTTACTTTGTGTTTCAGCTCTCTGCTGTACTCTTTATAGCAGGTCCTTTTTTACTAAATAGCGCGGAAGACAACTATCCTAACATGGGCACGCACTATTTTCAATTTCTATGTGTTGAAAACAGAGTTCATAGCTTCTTTCAGCGGTGAGGACATCCCCTTTTGGAAAAAAACATATTTTTCGGCTGCACAGGTTTCAACCAAACCTCCTAACAATTAACTTTATTACATGCATAATCCCAAGAATACAAATTACTAACAAGCTTTTTTATTGATATTGCAATTTTAGCCCCGCATTTCCCTTTAATGGTCTCCATAAGTTTGGCTTCTTTGTGTGGCGCCACGAAATGCAGGTTTCCAGTTACGGACAGACCTGTAGAATAGGCATGATAAGATACACTAGAGCAAGAACAATTAACATTTGGCGGTGCCGTCACATAATCACTTAGCCAGTGCGCGTTCTATTTCCATCATTCTTCCTGATCGTCTAAAATTAAGAGTTCGCCTTTGCAGGGAAATATTGTGAGATTTCATTTCGTTGAAAAAGGTAAAGGAACTGGCTTGCGTTTTTTCGTTTTAAAAACCAATATGAAATTATTGTGTCCGAAGCTATTATCTCGCCTTTGACACTAACGGCAAAAATGATTTGTTCTGAAAGCTACGTATTTGGCTTCTCATAAAGAGCTATTGCATAGCAAGCTTTTACGGCAAATTATGTGTGTCTTGACAACAGAATACACCTGAAAATATACTTAGCAAAAAAAAATTGCGCAAGCCTCCATGCGAAGCGATGTTAAGAATGGCAGTTCCCACGCTTTTATGTTTTGGGAGGAAAACGAAAAAGTACGTTCATTTTTATTTTTATTTATTTCTGTGCGTATTTTTTGTTTTTCGTGTGTTAAGCTCTTTGTAGACACATGAGCGCATATTCGAATCCTGCGCAGCCTCGAACGCCATCCATCAAGGCACTTTCAAATAGGCTGAAAACATTTGTTGCCGCTGTTGTATGCAGCTGTCTGGCCGTAGTCGGCACTTGTGAAATTCACTAATTTCAATTTTGAGTTCTCCTTGTATTCATAGTCCAGTAATTAAAAACTTTGCGCTCCCGACGCATTCCTTGAGGTAAGTGCGCCGGCGGCGGCATCTGTCGACAGTAAAACAATACTGAAACTGGTTTCCTGGAAAGCTTATTTCTATGTGTGTCCCGCTTAGCGGTGGAGAAAAATGCTTTCAACGAAATAATAATTACACATACCGAAAATATCAGCCGCACTAACATTTCTTTCAGAACTGACAATAAAAGGCATGAATAAAGCAGAATACGCTTATTCAAGTGTTTTTTTTTTTTCCGTACAAGCCGGGGCTTCTATGGTGACAATTACTTTAGTCAATTTTATATAGCGCTTATAAAAACAATGAGGCAGCGAGCCTTTTCCCGCAGTGCATAAGCACACTGTATACAAGGCAGGTAGCGAAAATTGCTATATGTGGTAAACGTTTGCAAAAAATATATATATTAACGCCTCGAAATAGGTCGCACTGTAGTATACAAATTCATTTCTATTGTTCATTTTCGTCCGTTATTGCATCGCAGTAGACATACCACAAAGAGCAGCCTTCCTGGCATCATATAAAAAAGTTTGGACAATTGTGAGCGTGTGAATCAGCTTACGACGGGCCTGGATTTCAATAGGCGCCATCCAGAGTGTACAGTAAGTGGTAGCTAACTAAGTTTACACTCTAGGTAAATTATTAAGGCGACCTTTAAAGGCGGGGGCATAAAGCACAAAAGGTTAAAAAATTGATGAGTTCAAGTCATAGGAAAATCTTTTATTCATCAATATTATTGATAACAACGTTTGGGGAGATATAATTTTGAAAGGAAAAAAAAGCATTTTATACACAAAGCATAGAGGTATTTGCTTGGCATAAAATAATTTGCGCCAATACCAGTGTCTGGTTCAGCGGACGATGAGCCTGCATTTTAGTAGGAAGGATCCCGACAGGACTTTCTGAGATTTTACAAAAGCAAAGTAATAAGAAGGTGATTTGGTTTGTAGGGTTTAACATCCCAAAGCGACTCAGGCTATGAGAGACGCCGTAGTGGAGGACTCCAGAAATTTCGACCACCTGGTGTTCTTCAAAGTGCACTGACATCGCACAGCACACGGACGCCTCTCCGTTCCGCCTCCATCGAAACGCAGCCGCAGAACGCAATGGGAAGAAGTGCAGTGGTTAGAGCACTGAAGTTAAAAAACGGAACGAACTCGTCCCAATTGCGGCCGAAATCTGACAGTCATATATACGCAAGTGAGTGTCAATAATATTGCTCCTCGATTATTATCAAAGCGGCAAACTTCACGCGCATTTCCCATGCTATTGTGTCTCACGACTTCACTTAAGGTTGCGTAATTTAGGCGATCCTAACGAATAAATAAATGTCATTATATATTTCAGAGCTCGAAAATCACAGTACAAATTCTCAAGTTGTGTGTGTGTGTGTGGAGATTTCCGATCCTGTGAGATAATTTGCGCAAATTCATGGGAAAAACTCGTACATGTGAGCGTCACTGTAACACTAGAATACACTAATTTTGGTGATACCTTCTCATAAACATGATTTTCCATCATCAGAGGGCAACGCCTGTACCCGTGGATGCTGAAGAATAAAAAATGTGGCAGAGGAAATCAAAATGAAATTCAAACGCGTGCAGTTTGCATGAACAGTGTAGTGCGAATGCCCTTTTGAAAGCATGTGACGTAAAGTGCCGATAGATGGGGAAACCTTTGCAATAGCCTTTTGTGCAATTGCAATGGCTACTTTAAAAAAAAAAGGCGCTAGGTCCGAGTGTATTGTCGGGGCTACCCCACGCCGCACATTCACAGGTGAGATCCCGCTACTGCAGAGCGCGGGAGCTTTTGCCTGCTGCGTTTCCGCCCTGGGCCGGTTCGCTCCTCCTTAGGCGACCTGGTCGCCACCGAGCTCCCCCGGGGCCACCATATCGGCGCCCAGCTTAGCGCGGACACCCGATGAACATGGGCAAACGTGGGCAGGCCTCCCAGCCTCAACCCGTCCTCTAACGCCAGCCTCCAAGCAGCTGGATTACAGGAGTACGCCACTACCCCCGGCGGCTAAGCGATCAATGCGGCCGGTTCTTATATCCACCATTGTGTAATTCCGTCATAATTATAATCCTTCTTTTTTAACTGGATGATGTCTCCAGCGCACATGTGCTTTCATGTTCTTATAAGGAAATTTCTGGGATCAGTTCTGGTTGACAGCTGAAATGTCACAGTGCTCAAATATACGCTTGCGCAAGGGCGTCTGGTTTTGTATTGAGCTCATCAGATGCCACGCTAAGCGCAGCGACCTAACCCCCTGTCTCGTTCACTCGGTGGCGCCAAGCTCGGTCCTAAACCGGAGCTTCGATACCCGTTCGAAAGATGGGAGGCCGATCGAAAGAGCGGGATATTTTGAATGGCCTTACCACAGTATAGAATGTGCTATCCTTAAGATGTCTTTGTTTCAAAATTATGGAAGCGAACATTCTTGCACGTGCGTATGCAAATCATAATTCATGCTTGGTGGAAAGAAGTTTCGTGTTGATGAGACAGCAGTTTGAATATTTCTATATTCAAGAACTCGAGCACCGCTCGATAATCTGCAAGGAATTGACATTATTCTAAATCACCCAAGTTCTTTTAAGGGAAAAATCCTTTTCTGCCTCTTAGTCTATTGGGCTTATGGGTGTTTCCAACGTATTATCGTCTTTATATAAACAAATTTAAATGCGAACAATTTCCTCATTTTTCTAAACGATATCGAATAGGTTTCACAAGTTATTATATAGCCTTGATGCTCGCTATGAACAACACGAGCACCTAGAACCGAAGGGTTAACCGTTTATTGGTCGTCATCGGCTGCGCGCGCGATCAAGCAACGGTTGGGTTCACCTGAGCAGTCCGCCTGGCTTCGTGGATGCGTCCGATCTCTTGGCCCGTCCGGTCCGCACTGCCTTCGGTGCACACACAACACACTCACTCACTCACTCACTCACTCACTCACTCACTCACTCACTCACTCACTCACTCACTAACTCACTCACTCACTCACTCACTCACTCACTCACTCACTCGCCGTCCATTGCGCCGCCGCCGAGGAAGACAGAGGGAGAGCCGCGAGGGGAACGGCTAAAGCCCCTCTAGGCATAGCCACCTGCAAACGCTTTGTTAAAGGGGCAGGGCTCCACAAGGTTAATAAAAAAGAAACTAATGAACCATGTCACTTGCTTCATAAAGCCGTCAAGTTTTGTTTTCATTTTCCTTGAAGTCAGCCCGCTCAATTCTGTACAGTCAAATGTTTTTCTTTTTGTGTTGCACTGGCCGAGTGGGAAACAAAAAACGCCTTTCGCCTTCGCCTTGTCGGTTGCAGACACCGAAGGCGCAGCAGCACGGCATCGCGATGAAGCTTTCACATGCAGCAGTTTCCTCGCGCTGGTTCGAAAATGGCGATCAGCGCGCGCCGGGAGAGAACAAATATACAAAAGTGCAACGCTCGTTTACACGTGACACGCACTGTGCAATGGAAGAGCGGAGGAGGCTGGGAGGCAGGAAGCGGCGAGGAACAAACTCTGGGGTAGAGCGCGGTGGCGGAAAGATCTAATAATTGCAGTACTTTTCGAAGGATACAGGAGCTTTAGGGACGGCCCCTTGCCATTGGGCACCACGGGTGGGGCGCCTTCCCCACGTTCTTCGCCGCAGAGGACACCGGCAAGGCGACAGCCCCGAAAGGAGAGAGAGGGAAGCAGCCACGGGCCCAAAGTGTGAATGTTTTCCTCAAGAGAATATAATACTGTACGACCGCAAGCAGGTAATCCAATTTAGTCGCATTGTCAGACATTCATGTCATCAGTATGCTTGATGTTTTTGCGAGTTTTCTCTGAACTCTCATGGCTGACTAAAAAACTTGGCTAAAAACAAGGCATCTAAATGAGCCAGACGAACCGCCCACGTCGCTCGTGTCTGGAGGCCTTCGGACTGCCTGTCACCTCGCTGCCATCATCGCGCTACTCAGTAAACATAGAGCAACAGATGGAGTAGAGGAAGCTTCAAAACAACACGTTTCCTAAGAAATACCAAATTTCCAAAATGGTTTGTACAAATTAGGCCGACCTGTCGCTTCAGCGGCGAAATTGGAATAACAAATCACATATTACTTATTTCTTTGGCCCATTTAGCGCCTGTGGAATGCATACCTGACGGAGTTGTCTACCAAGTGGTCAGTTCGTCTAATGCGCCCAGTTTCAGTTTTCTGCACGAAAGTCCGATGAAACGAATTTCGCTGGAGAGCTTTGGAGAATCAGCTCTTCATTTTTAAAACTGAGCCCTACGTTAGTTTAATAAGAGGTTGTACTGCGATTGTAATACTCTCTTAGTTATAATATGTGACACAGTGCGCTGTGGCATGGAGTATATTGCTGAAAATAATTCCTTCCCCGAGAAATCATTTCAGCAAGCCTCTCGGAGATCGACAGCAATATGACTTACTGGCTGAATATTTTACTACTTTCCGAGCTACACAAAATATAAATTCATTTATTTTTTTACGTGCTTCCGTGTATTCAGTTATTATTTGCTATGCGCTAAGGCGCTGTTTCACAAATAAGAAGAATTGATAATCGGGCAGCCAGTCTTGTTGCAGAAGCTTACGCCACATGGAACATGGAACATCTGCCTATCATATTTTCTTCTACCAATATTTCAGTAGCCGCTAAGCATCATCACTTATGCCTTTCATGGGTTTTAAATCTAATTCTAATTAGATGTGTGTTAGGATTGTATCAAATCTTGCGTTTGGGAAGCTTACCTAGATATTCCTGCACACGCTTTGGCGTCTGTCATCGGCAAAAAAAAAAAAGCGATTGTGCTTTTTGTCAATAATGCTTCCGCAGCCTGCATTAAGGCTATTCAAATTTTAAATATAATAATTTGTGATGCAGAAAATTCCGTCATAAGAGACAATATTATTTTAAATTCAAATGAAATCTATCACGCAATTATTATGTGCACACGAAACATGATGTCTTGAAAGGGACCACGAAAAGTTATTTACTGAACTAATAAAACGCGCACGACCATCAGGTATCCGTTCAATCCTCTTCGCAATACAAACATTTTTAAGCTGGCTTCATTAGCGCTGTTTAAAAGCGGTTGATTGGGCGAGTTGGTGAACCATAACGAACAGTAGCATATGAGTGCAACAAGAAAGAGACAAAGAGAAGAAGAGGACCACAACGGCGCTGAACTTACAACTGATTTAAAGAAATAACGGGAGACCATATATTTACATACACTTGGTGGATGAACATGCGCATAGTCAAATTTGATGTTGTGAAAAAATATTAAAACACATGTAAAACAAACCCAATCACACGCACGTGTTTAAACTGGTGGTGGTGGTGAAAAGGTTTATTGTATATTTGGAAGTTTGACGCGTGTTTAAACTCGCGACATGCTATCCATTGTGCAGCATGGTCATCTCCTTTACAGTCAACGCTATAAAGTAGAGGAGTAGAAGGAAAGCTATCACCTTCAATTGAGCAAATATTTCGATGCTCACGTCTAAAATATCGACCACACTTGTCAAGAGCTCTCGAGTGCTACTTGGCGAAGAAACGTTCGAAGCATATACCGTGTTTTAAAGATTACAGTTGCTTTGTGACGCAGCGGCAAAGTAATTTGACCCGCGTATCCAGAAGCACATTGCTCCATATGCAGCAGTTGCGTCAAGGTTGGAATAGTTGGCGCACCACTGGAGCACTCTGAACAAGCGTGAGCGACTCTCTACATGATCAATAACCCCGCTCAGGAGGCGCAATGATTAGGGCACTCGCCTCTGCGTACCCAAGGGCGCAAGGTCGAATCTCGAGGTGGATGCTTTTCGATGGAAACGAAAAGGAAAGCTCCTCTGTCCTGTGCAATATCAGTGCACGTTAAAGAATCCAGGCGTTCGAAATCTCCGGAGCCATCCACAACGGCTTGTCTCGTAGCCTGAGTCGCTTTGAGACGTTAAACCCCATAAATCAGAGTAATTACTGCTTGATTAAGCATTTTCGCAGCACTGAACCCAAAGGGTCAGTGGTGACTTCGATTGGATATCTGAGAGCCTCGTTCTTGGAAAAACTGTTTATTTTGAGCAACACAACTTAAGAAAAAAGCAAAAATAATCAGCGCAGCGCCACGCGACAAGCCTGTATTTTTTTCTTTGGTTCGCAGGCACCATGATAACGAATAAGTCAAACCCTGCTCTGGCGAGGGATGACCTAGCCCGCATAGCTGCCACGTTACGTGCTGCATCGCGAGCACTTCCGCTGATTCTGTATTGCGGACGTGTAGTCATTCGATGCAGCCACCCGATCCCCTCAGTTCAGTAACTAGACGAAGGCACCGTCAGCAAAATTCGGTCTTCAAAAACAATGTCTGTTGCTTGCGCAAGCCACTAATATTTCTTGCGACCGAGTAGTAAAACGATGTTGAAAAAAGAATTTAGTTTTAATATTGTTAAGCAGTTGTAGATAATCAGCACCCGTCTGCCAATGGTGTCACATAATGTATATACAATGGCATTCAGTATCTGCCGACCAACAAAGTCAAACAAACATCAAAAGTACAATAGCGTGATTTCACGGGCAAGTTGGTTCTGCATGGTGATGGAACAGCTGCAAGATACAGGCCACAAGGATACGAGGAAGGACCTGTGTGTGTCCTTCCTTTCCTTGAGTCCCGTTCCCTTCGCTATCACCGGTAAATAAGCTACACAAGTGAGAACAGATGGGGTCAGGCAGCAGATATCGAGATCCGCGAGAAATGAAGTGAAATGTGGAGCAGCCTCAAAGGTACTACAAAAAAAAATCAATACACCTGAGGATGCCTGCAAATATGCATATTAACACCGAAATGGCGCAGCAACCACGAGGACGTAATTCCGATATCTCAACAGTAAGGTTCCGAAACGTTTTTCTCAGTAGTTGTATATAAGATAGGTAAACGGCGATTGCGGCGCAGAACCTTCTGTGAACGTGACGTAAAGGTAACAACACCCACTCTAGACCAAAAAGAAGTATGGAAATAAATACTGCAAGCATTGCCATGCCCCAGCATCTGCTGTCACCTCCCGGCTCGTTCGCTACGGTTTTATTGCTACTTTTATTAATACCAGCAAATAATACAGTCAAAAAGAGAATACAGCCCCGTGTAATATGTTAGAACTTGTTCTTAACGTTATGAATTGTAAAAACGTGCGCGAAAGAAGTCCCAAGAAGTTGATTCGAGCTGATGATTCGATGGCTAAATATGTAGGGTTAATGCATTGCTCCATGGAAGCTTTCTGTTTTTTTATTACCAGTCACGTAAGTACAGAACAAGAAAAGAAGACACATTTCTGTTTTAGAACTTAACAGAAGCACTGGTAGTGTAAATTCTGAGAGTAATGTGGAATCTACGCTGTAGAAATAGGAAAACCGCAGCATGGCTGCTGCACACGGTGCATCACGGTTAAAGCGTTCGGCGGGGATCCGAGGGATGGAGGCTTCATTCCCAGTGAGATAGGACTTTTATTTTCCTGATGACTTTATCAGGATGGCTGACAAGTGACACATCAGCGTACAGATCCGATGCACAGATCCGACGCACAGATCCCGCTCACAACTCTAATACATATAATTTCGTTCTATTAGCCTAGGAAGGTTTTCGTCTTAAGAAGTCAAAGCAAAGCTTCACGAAACCTCATGCATCAGGGTTAAAATTGCTTGAGAAATACCAGCTGGTCCAACGTTGGTGACCAGTCAGGGCCCACACTCAGGGATTTCAATGCATCACAAATGTACACAATATGCTCAATGAAATTAGCCTGCCGTTTAGCCATTCCCGCTGCTTCCGTAGCGCGAGTCATAAGATGTAAGGCTGTGTGACTTGCGCTACGGAAACAACGGGAATGTCGAGCTTAAACTGCGGTCTTCTTTGTTTTTACAATGCATTTCTGCTAGTTATCACAAGGTGGCGCTGCTCAGAGGACCCTAGCATGCCTGATGCATGCTAGTAACAAGGACGGAGAAATAAAGAGCATTAAGCAACAGGTGAAAAACACAGAAGGTAAAAATTGGATAAATTCGATGGAAAAAAAAAACAGAGTGTGGAATTATACCGAAAGTGGAAAATGCAGATCAGGAAGGAAGATTTCTTTGATAAGTCAAGAGGCAGCGCCCTACTTTTTGAAGCTAGATCAGGGTGCCTTAGAACACGCAGCTACAAAAAGAAATTTAATAATGGAGATGACGCATGTGCTGTATGTGGAAACTCCAGTGAAACAATTGACCATATTATACTCGAATGTAATGGTATCCATCCGGAAGTTGGTGCAGGCGCAATCACTGTTCCTGAAGCTCTGGGGTTGAGAGATAACAGTGGCCGGGTGAATAAACCGGCGGTGGAAATTAGCAAAAAACTACTGGAAGATTGGTCTTAAAAGCAGAGAAGTGATATAATGTTAGTAATGTAGGAACAAAATTTAATAAATAGAATGGTGGTTTAGTTAACCATTCTAAATCAGTAAGGGAGAAAAATGAGCATGATAGCTACTGCTACCACCCCGTTTCAAAGGGGACGCTCCTATATTCCATCCATTCCATCCATCCATACCAATTCTAGAACGAAATTATCCACCGCTAGGCGCGACAACTTGGTCGTTTCAAGGAAAAAAGAGCTCAGACCTCATTTTGAAATTAGCGCCAATTGTGGAGCTCTTGCTGTATACTATCTTCCAGCACACGGCGCTTCGCCTAACAATCAACAGCTGTCCGATCCGAAGTAGTATTATAAGTCAGCTAATGTGCAGTGACGAGGATTAAAGCGAAACTTTGCAGATGCGCTACGACGTTTGATCGAACCGAAGTTGTGACTCCGCTGATAGCTGAAACAGCCCAAGCCAGCGTTGCTATGTGCTTTAGTGGGCCCACACACGCCCCGAAAATGAGCCGAGCGTGAGCCATTCAACCATTGCACTCAACACCATAGTCGCATGGACCGTTTCAGGGTATTGCGGCGAAAGCCTTTAATGATGTAAGGCTGATAAGCGTGTCGAAGTGATAGCAACGAAAGTCTGCGAAAAGTGTCCCACTTCGCAAGATTCTGTAGGACTCCGCTGATCAGTCATCCTGATTACGTCATCACAAAAATAAAAGTTCTTTCTCCACCAGGAATCGAACCTTCGTTCCTCGGATCCCCAGCAGAGCGCTTTAACCAACTGAACCGCAGCCGCGTTTATTTTCGTTATTGCTGGTCAACAAAGTACATAGAGGCTTGGTTTGGTTTGTTGGGTTTAACGTCCCAAAGTGACTGAGGCTACGAGAGACGCCGTAGTGGAGCACTCCGGAAATTTCGATCACACGGGGTTCTTTCACGTGCACTGACATCACACAGCACACGGGCGCCTTACTTTTTGCCTCCATCGAAAAGCGGCCGCCGAGGCCGGAATTCGATCCCGCGGCCTTGGACACAGTAGTCGAGCGCCGTAACCACTGGGACACCCCGGCGGAGTGTACATAGAGGCATCCCTATGTACTTTGTCGCTAGCTAAAATTTAGCTTGGCTGGGATCGTGGAACGCACAAAATATTTCTTCTGCTGCGTCCCTTTTATACTTCGCACATCTGCTACTTCTTCATACACCTAGTAAACTATAGTCATACCATATATATCTACAATTACACAACACTGCTAGACGCATTGAGAGCCTTCTGTCCCCTATCTACCCTTTCTCTCAAGATCCGCCACTGCCCATTGGGCTCGCCTCATGCTGCTGCACAGGTCCATCGACGCGGCAGCCCACTGCTGGTGCTTCGGCACCTCCGCCCTCGCGCTGTTGTTGTTGCTGTAGGAAGAAGGAAAAGAAAATGCACGGGCCTGCTACTGGCTCTGTAGCTGAGCCACCTCTGCTGCCTCGTGCGGACAGAAGAGAAAAAAAAACTGATTTATTTATAGGAAGGGAAAGGCGAGGTAACTGTCTCACTTTTTTTTTCGAAGTTTATTGCCTTAGGGCATAAAAGGAATGTTATGATCGATGAAGGGTGTGGTCAAATAAATGAAAAAAGGTTGGCTGATGCAATGAAATCGAGGAGTGAACGATGATGCGGTCCCAGTGTCCAAACAGCATATGACTGCGGATTATGGGGGAGAGGCCAGCTGCCACCAGGTGCCGGATCCGCGTTGGCTTCAACGCTGGAATATCCCACAATAGGTGATGAATGTCAGCTTCTATAATTCTAGACTTGCAGATGGGGCACCCAGGGTGTGATATAAATACCGAAATTGTGGCCACTTTCGGATCACTGCTGGTGTTAGGGCCACCCCAACTCTAATCCTCCGAAGCGCCACCTCCTCTGCACGGGTTAGACCGCGGGGGAGGCTTACCATACACGGAGGTATAAGAGCACGTGTACTGCGCCGGAGGTGCTCCTTTCTTGTTAAAAGCAGGGTGGCATTGTCCAATTTTATGATGTTTGGCGATGTCGAGGTTGAATTTGAAAGGCGGGTAGCAGAATCCACTTGGCTTTGAGCACTTAAAAGGTCACGCGGGGTCCATTCAATACGAATTGGATTTGGTATGCGAGCCGCTAGACTGTGTATGTTCTGGCAGAATTCCGCCCTACTGAAAAAATCCGCATATATGGAATCCGTATTTTCCGTTCATACGCAATTATTGGAATACGGAACTCTGTATGATACAGAAATCGTACGGAATTCCGCATGGTACAGAAATCGTACGGAACTCCGTTGATACAGAAATCATACAGATTTCGTACGATACAGAAATTGTACGGACTTCGTATGATACGGAGTTTATACGACTGCGCGTATATAGAAATATGGTTCTACATGTTTTGCAGCATGCCACTCTAGTGACAGGGATTCGACTGCTCCCAACACTGCGCCGCTCGCTCATCAGGCACCCGAGATGTTTTGCATTTGCTGCCCCATTGAGCAGTACAGCTAGAGCGAGTTTTAGATGCCAGCAACAAATGTTGCAGATGCTCTCCTTTCCTTTCGCGCGCTCTTCATTTCCGCACACTTCTCGCATTTCTTTTGCTTGGAGAAACTAAATCCAGCTTTGAGCCTTCATGCTTTTAACCCTACAAAACTGTTAGCCAGGCAAGAGCTATTGTGTGACCTTTTTTTGTGGGCGTGGGTTTCACAGACCTCCCTTTGAAAAAGATTGGTCTACAGGCCCTATGGTTAAGAAAGCCACACCTCGGCTTCAAGGTTGGAGACCTCAAAACAAAGGTGCAGGAAGCACAGAAGCAGCAGCGTCAACAGTAATAATTTTTTTTTTACTTGGCCCTCATTTCTTAACTTTCAACATGTCTGCGAGACAGCGGTTGACAGAGCTGCGCCGCTTCGAATTTGGTGTGCTCTCCAGGAACTTCAGGGTGTGCTGCTCAACTGCATCTGAAAAAAAAAAAAGAAGCTTTTGATTTCAAGTGCAAAGTGTTTTCAGGCAATCAGAGTTCAAATGACATCTTTAAAGCTATGCAGAGCTGAACAGTATTTGGACTACCCTAAGTACTAACTCAGTGAAGCTTGGCTTACTCTATGGTTGTCAAATGTTGCAAAAGATAGCTTAAAAAAGAAATGAGCTTATGCCTCTTCTCATATGCTCAATTTGTGGCAACAATCAACTTTCTGCTCAGCAGTGTGTATAAGGTCTGCTCTGCAGCAATGTCTTTCACGTCTTTCATTAGCCGTTCTTTTGATTCGCGGCATTCTATGGTCACAAATGAATTTCTAGGTTGCAGTCCCTGGGTTGCTGCTGCTGCACACATTTATCACAGGCCTGATAAAATATTTTTCACATTCTCGAATAAGCTTTATGAAGCGAAGCTAAGTTTGGATCGCTGCCGTCTAACGAGCAGTGACCTCGCAATCATGCCAGTTTGCCGCGTCCAGATTTTCCGAGAAGCATTTTTCCCGAAAGAGGACACACTACCTGCCCCTGCATTAGCATCCTTTCTCAACCCATAAAAAAAAAATGTTTAAAGAAATTGGGCGACTCATAGGCATTAGCGCTATCTGCATGGTGCCAATTAGCATGCCCGATAAATGGAATGAACGTCTACTGCGACCGCCGTGCGCGCCCAGTGGCCCGCGCTCGTGGGTGCAGTCGTTCATTGCATAATTTTTATTTAAGCTGTCCTGCGGTCTATATTTCAGTCTACGATAGCTTGCATAAGCACCAGTACAATGCAGAGCAATCAACGGGAAAGAAGCGTTTTAATTGCGCATTTACAATGTCTTGAGCTTAGTTTCGTGAATTTGGCTTGGCAAATTTATTTTTTTGCTTGCTTGCTTTCAGTATTTTTTCCTGCCTCTCAGCTCGTTCCTTTTTTTTCCTTCCACACCCTTTCCTTTCACGCTTATGCCGCTACTTTCCTTCTCTTGGGCGGTTTCTTTTGTCTATCCCCCAGCCTCACGAAAGGGCTCTAAAGAATGTGAGAATAACGAACTGTTAGGAAAAGAAGTTAAAATAAGCTGAAATGAAACTTAATTTCATGAAGACATGTTACGCAACATAGTAAACACGGGAAGCTGCCGAAAGCCTTGACAACCTACATTAGACGATTGGCCGATGTGTGACCCGCTTTAATAATTTACTCAAGTATTCGCTAAAACTTTCAGCTATGTAGATGAACCCCTTGTCTTCCTGGAATGTAATGCAAACCAAACGAAAGTATCTAAAAAAACTTCCCTATCTGACGTCGAAGTGAAGTACTAGCTCTCCGCTTCGCCCTCCTCTGTAGATGTGATTCATAAAGCCCCTGTCTGATTCCATATGCTTTATTCCTTTAGTTGTGTTAATGACATTTCAATCTCTACTGAAATTTTGAACCTCGAATGATGAGCTGTTTATCATGCCATACTGCTCAATCGAGACTATAGTAAAAGATAAGTAAAAAAAAAACAACAACAAACGTTAGTTTTTTTTTTACTTATTTGTAGATGCTTTGAGCAATCTTTTATTTATTTATTTATTTCAAAATACTGCAGTCTCAGAAGACCAAGCAGGTGGGAATATACAGAAACAAAGCAGGTCAGCTTAAAAAAAAAAAAAACATACTTGAAATGGGCGCTTGATTTAACAGAAGAAAAAATAAAGGGATCACACAGCAGCAAATCCAGACCAGTAAATGAATGCCGTACAAGAGCACAAAATATAACATTACACAACAATAGGACACGTAAATAAGGGTAAAAACAGCAGAAAAGTAAAAAAAACATCACAACTTTAATGCGTTTGTTACACCATAATCAAAACTTTCCAAAGAAAAAATGGCTGCAGGCAGTTTGTTCCACTCTATTATTTTTCGTGGAAAAATGGAGTATTCAAACAAATTAGTGCGCGCAGTATAAGGGAGCAAATCATGGGCATGCCTGTGTCTTAATGAGCGCGATAAAAATGGCTGAATATAATTTTGTGAGTTGATGTTCAGATACTTTTTGTAAATTGCAAATAAAAATTTAAGTCGTGCAATGTTCCGCCTAGTTTCCAGTGTTGGGATGTTATCTGACAGAACCTTTGATATAGAATCAGTAGCTCTATATTTATTAAATATGAAGCGAACTGCACATCTTTGGACCAATTCCAGCTTTTGTTTGTCTTTTACGTAGAAGGGATCCCAAACCACTGAAGCATACTAGAGTTTCAGCAAGATAAATGCTTTGTAGGCTTGAAGTTTTAGGTTGGAAGGTGCCTGTTTTAGCTTGTGTCTTAAAAAGCCGAGTTTACGTGTAGCAGATGCGCAAATGTTGGTTATATGTTTAAACCACGAAAGAGTGTTAGTAGTTGTAATTCCCAGGTATTTGTATTCATCTACTTGCTTTAAAGGGTGACCATCGATAACATAAGAAAATACACAGGGATGCTTTTTATTTGTGACGCAGAGCAGTACTGTTTTTTGGGAGTTCAGTGTCATGCGAGATACCGCACACCATCGCTGATATTCGTTAGACTGTCAAGTAAATTTCTTTGGTCTTGTTCACATGTTATTTGTTTATAGAGAAGGCAATCATCTGCAAAGAGGCGGATGTTATTATCGGGATGAATGTGAGTAATTATGTCGTTAACGTAGATTAGGAAAAGGATAGGCCCTAAAACGCTTCCCTGTGGAAATCCCGATGAAACCGGTAAAGTATTGGAACAATGCCCTCTGATGTCGACAAACTGGGTACGATTTGAGAGGTACGCATTGATCCAATTTATTATGATGGAAGGAATACCGAAATGTTTAAGTTAAAAGTTTTCTATTAGGAACCTGATCAAAAGCCTTGCTAAAGTCAAGAAAAATGAGATCGACTTGGCCAGCTGAGTCAAGAACTTTAGCAATGTGATGGACTGTTGTTACTAGTTGGAAACACGTAGATAATCCTTTACGAAATCCATGTTGGAATGGAGACAGCAAATGGTTACTTTCTAGAAAATTTGTAAGAAAATGAGACACCATATGCTCTAATAATTTACAGCACGTGGAGATTAAGGATATAGGACGGTAGTTTTCCATTAAGAGACGATCACCTTTCTTTAAACCGCGATAACGCGAGCAATACGCCAGTCATCCGGTAAAATAGCAGTGCGTAACGAGAGGCTAAAAATGGACACTAATATATGCGACACTGGTTCAGCATAGCGGCGAAGGAAGGAATTGGGAATATTATCTAGACCTGAAGCCAATTTTTCTTTCAGGTTTAGTACGAGTGACAAGACTCCTTCAAACGTAATAAAGTCTGGGTCTGAAGTGGATGGCAATAATATGTTACCTGTCTCATCTCTGGGAGAGAACACAGAGTGGAAATAATTGTTCATAATATCAGCAACTTTGCTTGGGTCCATAATGGTTTCAGAATTTTTTAATATTCGACGAATTCCAACACTTTCAGTGCCAAGGTAGCATTCATTATACCCGCCATCCTGCTCCAAGCAAGTTGTCGAGCGGCTGGCTGCCACCTGTTACCTCCCGTCAAAACTTAATTTTGTGACAGAGGACTTGAAAGTACTGTTAAAGAGGCAAATAAGGATCGTTAAAAAAAACGAAAGAAAACTAGCATTCAAGTCGGGATTTGAGGCAGGACGTTCTTTCAACGAAAGAGAAAATTAGACTTGCTACAATTCTGACAAGTGGCAGAGAGTCAGACATGCATGTGTATTAGAAACTCTAGATCACTTGCTGTGCCGTGCTGTAAGGTAGTTTTCATTCTCATAGCTGTGTCATCTGTCATCCTTTCCTTTATCGTCGAGAAAAGTGGCAACCGCCTCACCAAAAAACAACTAAAGCTCTTCAAAAGCCATCTGCTTAATATCAGTGCCTGCAGCATTTTCAGGCCCCGGTAATCTCGTTCTCGAGTTTCCAGGCTTGTCGCTTTTTTTTTGGTGGTGGGGGGGGGGGGGGGGCTTTTTTATCTTCTTCGACTCCAGTTTCATTAATTCCTATTTTTCTTCCATACTCGTTCCATCCTTCTCGGCCGCTCAATTCCCCGCAGCTTTCTTTCATTTTTTTCTGCAGCCACACTAGCTTGGGAGGATGTTCGCCACAAATGTTTTTTGTATTTATCTTCATTTTTACCATGTCTTTTACGGCTCGGCTGCTATCATCTATCGACTTTTGCCAGAGCTAACAAGGGTTCCACGCGTGGCTGCACTACAATAGACGCTATCTCCCTTGATTCATCCGGGGACATAGTGCCCGATTCCCTGCCTTCAAAGTCCTCTCTGTCGCTGACCTGAGCCACTCCGTCAGAATCTGACGCTACCTTGGTTTGCCACTGCCTGGCCCATCGCGCGAGAAAGCTTATTCTTCTTTCGGCTTAGTTCAGATGCAATTTCGCGGGCTTTCAATCAAGTGAGCACTTGGACGGCTCGGTCACTAAAGCTACGACCTTCCTCCTGCAGCATCTGCTCTGACCTGTTCGAAAAGAGGTACGGAAACTGCTCCGGCAGGTTCCGTGATACTGCTGCCTCTATTTCCAGAATGCTAAATGGGCCTATTCTGGCACGTGCGACCGGCAGACATGCGTTATTCTTTACGGCAACCTGTTTAATACACGCACAATCCCTCATTAAGTCAGCTGCCTTCACGTATGTGGAGTGGATTACGTTCATGGTGGCCGCGGAATCTCTCAGAACCCGACAATGCTTCCCATTAACCTGCATCTCTTTTAGGTATGGTTCTAGCAGGCGCATGTTTTTTTCATCTGCATCCGCCAAAGAGAAAAAAAACCTTCAACTGCCTGCATGTGTTGGCAAAGTGGCCGGGCTCGTTGCATCGGAAACAGACCGATTTTTATCTCGGTTTCCTTCCTGTTGTCGGCTGTCACTTTAGGGTAGTTACTCGACTCTGCCCTGTGGCTTTCGTCTTGCTCCAAGGTGCCGCTTGCTAGGTTTGCAGTCTGGGTTCGCGGAAACTTTTCGTTTGCTTTAGAGTTTCCCCGAGAACGCGATCACTCTGTTTCCCACCTAGCATGAAATTCTTCGGCCAGCTCTGCTGCACGTTCTAAGCTTTTATTTCTCGGCCTGTCTTGCACCCACACACGCGTTTCTGCTCCTAGACAGCTATAAAATTGTTCCAGGCAGATCACTTCTATTACTTTGTCATCAGTTCCGAAAGCCTGTTCTCCTCTTTTACCATTCTGTCAGGTCTGCCTTCAGATTGTAAGCGAAATGCGGAAACAACTGATTACGTTGTTACCTGGTTTCCCTGAAACGGCGGCAAAACGCATCTGAGGGATAGGCGGTACTTTTTGAGAAGTGCTGCCTTTGCTTTAGTATAGTCGGCCGCTTCTTTTGTCAGCCGAGCAAGCACTTGGGCTGCCTCACATGGGAGGACGGTCAGCAGTTTCTGGGGCCAAAACTCAGACGATAACTCAACATTTTCACATGCCCACTCGAACTTTACGAGAAAAAGCCTTATATCTTCTCCTAGTTTGTACGGTAGCAAGAGGTTTTTTATTTTAACACTTGATGCTTCCTGACTCACAACGAAGTTTGGTGTGTGTCTCCCAGTGTGTTCTGCCTGTGCTAACTGCAGATCGAGCCGTTTTTTTTCTCGATCCCCCTTTAATTCTATTCGTCTTCAATATCCTTTTTGAGCTTCTCCTGTTCCTCAGCCTTCTTTAACTCTTCTTGAATAAGCTCCCAACATTCTGCTATCCCCTCCGCGTCCGCACCGATGTCCTCAATTGCCCTAATCAGTTCTGGTTTTCTGCGGATGGGCCCACAGTCAATGCCCAATTCCCCAAAGATTAAAACCAGCTCCGGTTCGTGCAACGTTTTTCAGTCCATGACTACTGCAGCAATGGCAAGTCCCTGCACTATGTGGTTAGAGAAAACCAATCTGCCTCTAAAACCACCCTTCATTTGCCGAAGCTTACAAATATCTACAAGTTGTAAAACCTGGCAATGTTCCAAGAGAATAAGGACCGTGTACTTACCGTACCAGAGTCAGGACTGGGGGCGCAGACCATTACACCGCAGCCATCCACTTGATGCGATCAGGTTCGGGGCCAAGGCTTCTGGGTAGCATGATCAGGCGGACAAAACATCGGACGGGGAGCAGCAGGTAGAGCTGGCAAAGAAGTTTTATATACATTATTTACATGTCAAAACAGGAAGAGAAACTCAGACGAGGAGAGCAGAGCCGAGCTGAACTCCTTAGCTACCGAACTGCTACTTAGCTACCGTGGATAGCTCTGCACATTAATAAAGCGTCCGCAATCCAGTTCCCTAGCTGGGGAAATGAAGGTCAATTGGGCCAGTCAGGGGGAGTAAAATTATGCTATATCCAGCTTTTAACACTAAACAGCATGACATACGGTAAAACAGTGATGAATGGTTTTGTAACGTATCGCGTGTAAAAAAAAAAAAAAAAAAAAAAAAAGGTCACAGCTCAGCGGTGCGCTAGTACACTGCGATGCAAGCAATGACTTCCTCTTGCTCCTTTAGAAAATTAATATCTAGCCACACTAGCATTTTTATTTTCCTTTACTACCCTCCCTACCAAGCTTTTACTGAATTGTCTCGATGCGCTCATATATGCATGGATCAGACGAAGTGAGTGTCTGCAGGTTCTTCGCTAAAATCGGACTAGGAAAACCAACTTCGTTCACGAAAAAAAAAAAAAAGAACCAGGACGGAAATTGAGTAGCCCAAAGCCTTCTGCGATTGGCTGCCTAGCGAGCTGCTTCTGGGTGATACGTGAAATTTTCT
The DNA here is from genome assembly GCF_055883805.1 of Amblyomma maculatum. NCBI lineage: Eukaryota > Metazoa > Arthropoda > Arachnida > Ixodida > Ixodidae > Amblyomma > Amblyomma maculatum. Next base: position 12,250,673 of record NC_139351.1, on the reverse strand, counting down.
ACAAACCCAGAACCTGAGCGCGACAGCGCCGAGCGGAATGCTTTGGCGGCCCTCGGCCTGTCACGTCCGTCAACGCTCCACTGCACTAAGGGAGCTTTTGTAATAAACGGAAAAGAATTCTCAGGAAAAACTCAACTTTATAATTTTTGAAGGAAGAACTGGGTAATGCTTGCCCGCTTCGCGTTGGCATTCGGCCCGACAAAAGCGTCCTCTAGCTGCTAAACGCATCGCATAAGCCGTTGGTCGCCGCCGCTGCATTCAACTATTTTGCGAACACCACATACACAACAAAAATCAGTCAATGCTTCGTGAATATGGCGCGACAAAACAGAACCATACAATCACTAAATTGCTCTTGCCAGTATGCACGTGCAGAGGGCAGCTGAGTGAACCACGCCCAATAAGATCCATCAGCCCTCGCATGCGATCGGTGCTCACGTGACTGCTCCCAAGGTGAAAAACGGCTGCGTCTCCGGGAATTTTGTAATCGCTCAGCACTGCATTCAGCACTTAATATAAGAACAAAGTGCTCGCTTGGAGCCCCTATCACTTTTCGGTAATGACCTTTGCCTTCGATCTTTGTGGTCAAAAATTCGACATATCCGCATTATGCCCGAAAAATGCTTCGAGATAAACGGGAGTTAATACATAGTACCTATGGGAGGTGAAAGCGCGACATAGAAAATTTTCAGCTTAACCGATTTTTCGAGATATGCGAGTTCGTGTTAACGAGGGTTTACTGTATTTTTTTTACTCACATACCTCACAGGCTCCAACTGGAGTATTATGTGAGGGGGGTTACATAAAAACCTGGGGTGCGAAAAGAAGCAAATAGAACACAGTTACTTGAACATTGTTATACAAATAGTTAACAACCAACCAGAAAGTTGAATGCAGTTAGAAAAACTTCAGATCAAGAGCTGAGCACCCCACCAATCAGCCACTCAAATGACACACTAAGCAATGCATTTTTAGCAAATAGAATCACTAGCCGCTATTTACAACAATGAATTAAGAAGTGAAGCTCTCATTTCCTATTTCTGCCGATTCATTTGGCCGTGCAATGCAAAAGAAAATACTCTTGGTAATGATATTTTTACTTCCATGACCACAAGCTATATAAACAGGTAATAAAAGAAACTGAAGGAAAAGGCCTATGCTTATGTGTAGCAGACTGCGCACAAAATATCATGCAGTGGAATGTTTACTTCATGTGCCTACACTATGTACAAAGATACTATCCATGTCTACCTTCTGGCTTCTTAAGTGTTATGGACAAAAGGCTGCCATCAAGGACAAAATTTACTGGACCACTCCACAGCAGCATATCATGCACACTCATGGTAACACACCAGGTGACGAGACTGGCTCTAGGACAATGCGTGTCGTTCGTTACCAACAAGCATGCTATTTTTCTGTCACTAAGTGCTGCTTATTGATTGCCAGGGGCGTGCTGCAAGGCACTGTTGCAGCAGTGGCATTCTGCTGACTCACCAGCGCGAGCAGGTGCCTCTTGTTCCCTTGCACACCATTGTGATAATGTACATCTTCGGTACTGTGTATTAGCATAAATACACTGCCCCATGCAACGCATTCATTACAAAAAATTCCAGTCTGCACGTCGCTGCTTCTTTATATTTGCAGAGGCAGACAAATGTTGCAAACTTGAGCATGCACTGGGGAGCACCTATACACAATACCAATGAATCAGGGTAATATTGTAGATAAAAACAAAATATAAAAAACTAGCTGTGTGGGTATTGCTCATACTTGCTCAAGGTATCAATTGCATCTGTCCATGAGTTATCACTTATGCCTGGTGCCGAATTCTCTAAGGTGCTGTATGTTTGGTGACGACCCCTTAACTGATGCAATAAAAGTACCAACCATTTTCCTTGTTGGTAGATCATTTAATATGTAGCTCTATTGCAAACTCTCTATTGAGCTCTATTTAGAACTGTGGCAGTGTCCATTCATATTGATACGCATGGAGTGTGGTGGCTCATAGAGGCACAACTGCTTTTTGCGACATTTGAATCAAATTAGCAGATAAGGAAGCTTGGGCAAGTTGGTGACAGTATTCTTGGTACCAGTGGCATAGCCAGAAATATTTTTCGGTGGTGTTATACAACAGAATACAACAGACAAAACAGACCAACCGGAAGGGGAGAGCGTGGAAAGGAATGTGGGTGCAATGTTCAGAGAATTTCTCTATTCTCCTCAACGTTACACCAACTTATGGTTTCTGCTTGTATATAGATCCCAAGTACTATATCGAAACCACAGTTCTTACCTGGCCCTTCAAATGTAAGGAGACAGTAAATAACCATTTTAGAAATGTGCTGTTTACAGCACTGCACTTGTTGTTTTATTTTCCTAATATGGCCGTTTATTAAAATGCGTTTAAAAGTGCTGAAGGCAAGCATAATCATAATTGCATAAAAGCTCCGGGGTAAGTGCATGAGATGCGCCTGACCATGCCAGTTAGTCAGAAGGGTGCCAGTAGTGCAACAAGAACCTAGAAGCACATTCTTGAGGACCAATAAGAAGCAACCCGAAGCATGAAAATTGGCATGCTTAAAGGGAAGGATTGGGCATGCTCCCAACATTGGCCTTGCCACAAGGCGTCTCACTGTTAGAGTATGTGCAGACATCTAATTAATGAGCAGCTAGTCAAGTTTAGGAAAGTAACCAACATCTTCAATTTCTTTTAGACACAGAATATTGCTAAGGACAATGAAGATGAAGCGAGCAGTGGCACAGGCATGAGCACTTGCTCCAGGCCTGCTCTCATTATTAAAAACCATCCCATCCCATCACCATCGGTCATGCTCTTTCTTCACTAGCTTCCCATCTTGTAACAATGTTTTTCTAATCTTTAGAGACAGGTAAAACTCAACACTGGGGCCCCAAAAGCCCTTCAAAAGAGGTATTCCAGCTGCACAGCATCATGGCTTAGCCAGCTGCCAAGCAGCTCATCTTTGGGACTGCTGCAGGTACCACTTCTTACGTAACAGCAAAAGAAGAAGGCAATATTCAGAGATAAACACAGGGGTTTCAATCCTCAGTGCACTTACCTCTTGCTTCTCCCTGCCCTTCCGCCATGTGCAAGATGGGTATCCAATTCTATTTCAATATTCTCTGCAAACACATGCAAACAGAAACAAGTCAAGTAGAGTTTGCAACCTCGTTATAGGTAATTAACAAGAATCTGATGTTTGCAAGCTTACTTCATGCACTGCACAAACAGAGTAATGCATGCATCAATGCCAAACACTTTTTACAAGTGACCCACATTTGACAACTTGCGTGCAAGCTACAATGAAAAACATTGTTTACAGCAAAGAGAAAGCCTTAATAGAGCTTCAAAATGCTTGTTAAGCACATTGTTCTGCCTCTTGGTTACGTAGATAGTGACACTATAACTGGTGGTTGTTTTGTGTATTACCAAGCATTTAATGCTTTAAGTTGCTCGCGAAAAATGAGTTCGGGCCACTGCGGGTGCTGGCACACAATGGCCGTTTTTGGCAGCGGATGTGTTATCACTGGAGTGGGGTTCGATGATTGGACGAACAATAAATTCATAGCTAAAAGGGCTCATAAGTAAATATATGTTCTGTCATATGTTTGTGTTTTCTATAGTATCTACAAAACCAGCATGTTTGCTTTCGTCAAAGTACTCCAAGTATTACAAAAAAATAAACATTGCTACAGGCTCTGGCTATTGTTCTGCCTCGGGGAACTTTGCGTCTCTCTACATAAATGGCTTTGGCAAGTATAGCTACCCTCTATGCACATGCAAACTCTTGCCTAAACAGCTGATTTCTCATAGGTGATGTCTCGAATTCTGTACTGCCACGAGGACGAAAACTAGGCAGCACCATGCTACTCGAGCAGCGAAGGCAGTGGAAGAATGTTTTTTTTTTATATATTTCCCTCTCAGCATGAGCGAAAAAAATATGGATGGAAGCTCTTGGCATTCACAAGCAACTGAAGCGGCGGGTGTGCTCGGCACATTTCACTCGAGCACGCCCTCGAAACTCCTCTGAAGGTTCACCAAAGATTCGGCATTCGCTGGCTACAAGCAACGGCGGCAACAATGCGACACGGTGCTGGCGGTGGCAGGCACTTATGCAAAACATCGATTGAAAAAAGTAACTATCGTGTGCATTGGCTGAGCAGTGAAAGCTCGTTCCGATCAGAGCTATCGATATTCATACATAATAGAGTTTGCAATGTTTTCACTGCTGTTCTTTTCTCAAAGACTCACCATCATGAGTAACGTCCCTGGCAGCAGCTCACTGTGCTCTCGCCTGTCTGCTTAGTTTTCAGTCAGATTAACGCGCGTGAGCACACTTGTTGAGAGCTTACATCCCTTTGGATTATTTATAATATTGCGTTACCATCGGCTGCATGGATTGTCAGCGCCAGGCTACAGTTGAGCGCAGGAAGGTCAGCGAAATTTACCGCAAGTGCACCATTCCTTTTTTTTTTCTTTGCTTCATTGTCACTAGCAAAAAATACTAACGTATTTACATCTATGGGACACGCATTTCTTTTTTTCTTGCCAAAGCGTCTGTTGACGCAACATGGATAAAATGTATTTTCAGCCAATCCTGCTGTTGTTTTTTTTCAATAACTTGAACCCATGCATGCCAAATGGAATTGATCAAAAACTAAAATGGGAATTTATCACCTGCGTGCTGGGTGCTTTTTTTTTTTTTTTTGGAATGTGAACCTTTTGATTTTCCGTCGCAGGACGCAAATTCGGAACGCATTCACAGGAGTGAACCAGGCTGTATTCCATTTGAAGCAATGAAGTAATATGTCTTTTGAATGCATCTTTGCAATAGTTTGATACCTTGCTTGAATTTGCGCAACTGATTTAAGCCTCATCCTCAGTATTACTGGAAATGTTTCACTGCCCTTTGAGGTGTGCAGGCAATTTAAATATTAAGGCCATGAAAGATGAGTGTACACAGACAAAGCCTCTATTCACTGAAGATGGCCGCATCAAATGCAAAGCTGGTGGCACATCTGATGATGCCGTGGGCTCCTCACTGTAGATTGTTGGAGACTCCATCCTCCCCCCCCCCCCCCCTACTGTTGCCTTAACACAAACCCCGATAGGTATGTACTTACATACAACTGGGCGCCGTGCGCACCGCTCTGAAAAAGTCGCCGCAAGCCACCAGCTGACAGCCACTTGCCCCCCAGTGCTACGTAACGTGCGTCCCGATACATACAACTAGGCGCCGTAAACAGCGAGCCACCAGCTGACGGCTACTTGGCTCTTTCACTAGGGGACCCAGCAACTCAGCTTCCGACAATAAAGTTTTGTTTCTCTCTCTAGTGACGCGCAACTGCTGATACTGCTACTGCTAGCCCTACTGCCATTGCAATAAGAAACAGGAATAGGGAAAAGGTTCGCCCGTGTAAACATAGTTACAGCACTTACCTGCCAATTCTTCACCATTCCCATGATAAAATTTCTTCTCTTGCGGTCATCTCCTGGCATGCCAACACCAGTAAGCCTGCCTTTCGCAGCATTCTTTGTAGTCTGTGGCTTGTATGCTTTCACAAGCGATACGTTCACGAAAGCTTTCCCCCGTCGTCGCATACCGCATAGGCTATTGTGGAGCTTCCATGCCACGCGATAAACTGTCTGCAGGCAGCGACTGGCAGATATGAAACAATGAATACTTGCGTACAACAAGAGCATCGCACACCATGACCGCGCACAAACACCGCCATTAACGCAGCCTCCCAGACTCTCTTGGCTACAGGAATGCCTAAAGCTTTGGATGGCTCTGGCTTCGTTCGTTTTGCGACGGAATATCGTCTGCTAGTAAATTATCGTCTTCAGACAGGAAAACCGGTTAGGTCAGAGATTTGTCATGTAGTTTTAACAGATAAGAAGCTCTTGCTGCTATTTAAAGTAAAGAAAATTATCATTTTATTACTGATGTCCACCGTGGTCATATGGCCAAAGGAAACAAATATACACTCTCATAATCAAGGAGGTTAACATGACCGCGCGTTCACATTACCCCATTTTCTATGCGCTTTGGTGGAGGACGTGTTGCTCATTAACGTGTGCATTCATAGCAGCATACATACTACCGCGGTATTATTATATCACGTGATGCAAATTTTGTGCTATTAGAGATTTTTTTTTTTTTTTGACCACCACATTACTGCGAAAGGCGCGGTCGCGATTCTACTGTATATTATACCATATATAGTGTATATATCTCTATTTTCTTATTTTTGCCTACCCTGTCCTTTCTCTCTGTCGCTCTTCTTTGATTTCCTCTACCGCTTCCTCACTATCCTTTTATTTTCGCCGCCTCAGCTAGGTGCTGCAGGGGATAGCAAACATCTTTTCCTTCCTTATTGATATCTAATGATAAATAACCACATACTACTGTTTAATTTTTGTAGCACAGTACGTCTATCCAACGTCGATACCAGCGTAATTTTGCAGTAAATCTAAGTGCCCCAGCATATGTTAAGTTCAGTATCCCTGCATTAAATGTACAGTCCAATACCATATCTAAAATCGAAGGGTTGGTCCCCAACATGGTCTTCAGAATGGCGCAAGCTGTAACGAGGCCTGGAGACGAAGTGTTGTCGCGTTTCACGCCTTTAATATATAGCTTTTTTTGCATGCAATGCTGCTATGTTCAAGTCCGACTTGCAGACTGCCACTTGATATATGACTTGATTCATACAGCTGCACAAAAATGAAAGTTTGAAGCCATATCAAGCCCTGTATGCCCGATGATATCAGCACACATTTTTTACCATAGGTTTCCTCTGCAATTATAATGATCATCACCTTAAATGCTCGTACTTCAATTTTGTCTCATTGCATTCAGCATTAACTCAGGAAAACAGAGCATGCAGTTACTATACGTCCTGTTACTATACTTAATCCCTCCCTCATAACATAACGAGAGAGGTGTCCCTTACAAAGATTAGGGCCCTTGCCCCGTCGGTGACGGGGCTCTGAAGAGGATGCAGTGCAAAGCACATGCCCTAAGTTTACAAGGCCAACTGCCGAGGTGGATCTTCGCCCCCTTTTATGGACGTGCCCAGGAATGCAGCCGTCAAAAATAAGACAACTACAAGAAGTTGGACAGTCGGCTACAAGGGAGAAACATTTACACTTGTGGACAATGGACAATATTAAGAGCCGGAGCTTGCTCCGGTTTCTTGAAGAAAATAGACTGCATGACTTCCTTTAAGAAGACAGCCTCATTCTATGCCACATGGCAAGCCTTTGAATAATAATAAGAAAAAAAATGAGTGCACTTCTGGGTGACCATCTTCCTACTTGTGAAATGCAGGCCATGATTGGGGGGGGGGGGGGCATTGTCAAAAATTGTCAAATTTACAATAATTTATTTCTCAACTTTTGGTGTGAAATTTTCTCGCAATATTTTCACATCTGTCTGAAACAAGGCAAGGGAGCAAATAATACAAGTTGAAGTTCATATACATATATGTAAACAACACTGTTTTATACAACTCTGTTATCATTGTAGTATATGCTCTGACACATTATTGACCTGAGATGTACATGCCACTGCCAACCGGTGGCGAGATGTGGCTCCTATTTTACACTGTGCTGTGCTGTTCAGGCATCCTTCCCTAACCGAATTTAAACCATATTTCATGCTTTTTGTTGATGCAGTATTCATACTACTTTTAGAAGAGTTGAGTGAAGAACAGCTACAGCATACTGGTAAGTTGAAAACTTTTATTCAGCTATGTTGTTTCAATATTTTAATAGTTCACACTTTTCTAACAATTATGCATGACATAAAAGTAAATAATAAGAAAGATACATACTACATATATTTCAAAATGTACAGGGATTGCAATCGCTGGTTTCAATTAAACTAAGTAAGAGTTGTAAGTATTGTCATTTACACATTCCTCAGACAAAGCAGTTGCTGGATGTCACAACGTAATAGTAACAATATAATAATAGTCACAACATAATATGTCACAACATAATATGTCACAACATAATATGTCACAACATAATAATAGTAGCTGTTCAAATACTAAGTAACAGCTGGTGGATTTGCCCCTCTGCAAAGGATCATTGGTTAGGGCACTTGATTGCTGTGCCCAAGGATGCAAGTTCAAACACAGGACATGACTGCTGCTTTTCATTGGAGATGAAAACCACGGCACCCGTGTACTGCATGACGCCAGTGCGCTTTGAAGAACCCCAGGGGGTTGAAATGACCCAGAGCTGTTAACTGGTATACGTCTACTATTGTGGATATTGCGTGTTAAATAATGCAGTGCATTTTACAAAGCATGATTTCAGTTAACAAGGTATCATTTCACTTTAATAGGGATAAAAAATTTGTTAAGCCATGCAGAGTATCAAATTTGATATCTGTTGGACAATTGAACCAACCAGAATCCATGTGCGAGATTGTGCATGAAGATGCCGATGTATGCTTTATAGTCATATTTTAGCATATAGCTAAAATGAATAATATTCCCCAGGAAAATAAAATGGGCACCCAGTCAAATTCAGCAGATCCTATCACAACAGGCTGAACAAACCAAACTTTCCTGCCTTTGCAATTGTTTTGCTTATTGCACAGAATGTTTTTTCCAGTGCTAATACATGCTTTTTTTGTTTTTTTCTGTGGTGCAGGTCACTTGCTACAGGAGTTTGTTGGATGAAGACTCTATAACCGACAAATGATGATATTCAATCTGAATCAATTGCTTCACCTCGTAACAGCTATTAGAAACTTTGGATATCTGGGGACATAGTGTTTTTGTTTTTGAGAATGGGAGTGGCAGGCTCGTTAAAATGATAACTGGTGCAAAATGGGTGCCAAATTAGGTGGTGGAGAAGCTGGTAATGCTGTAGCAGCTGTAGCTCAACACTTCATTCCTTTGAGAGATAAGTGAAAGACCTCATTAATGCAATGCTAGCTAATCCACTGACTGCTACAGCTACACACATATTGATGGAGCATGTCTTCTTGGTCATGCCAACTGCACACCTAGCCTGTCAGCAGAGGCCATCGTTTTGATGGTACTAGTACTATTTTTTTTGTAAGAAACTGGTGTGCATTGATAGTACACACAGGCTGCCAGGACACATTACTGAGTGCTTTTTGTCTCTTGTAACTGCTCCGTCAATATTGAAATTGAATGATATTGCAGCATCATGCCTTCTCATTGAATTTTCAGTGGATGACATAGCATATATGTATGTGATTTGCCAAATCTTATTGAGCGGGATTAAGATTTAAAACTTTGCTTGTACTCTCAGTTTGGCTAATAGGGTTTAACATCCCAAAGCGACTTAGTCTATGAGAGATGCTGCCATGATGGGTTATGGCAATGTTCAAACATCGTTGCGCTTAAGAAAAACCGACGTAAAGAACGACACGAAGCACAAGAGCGCAAACTATCAACTGAAATTTTATTGCTATGAATATATAGCATTACACATACCAACATCACAAAAATCGACAAGTCAGCAAAATAGCTATTGTCTCAAGGGTGAACGTGATATCTCCTTCACAAAAAAAAAAATATGCACGCTCTCATGCGGTCGTGCATACGTGGGGCAAACGGGAAGATGCCTTAACGAAAGGCTCAGAGAGCACAGGTACAACTGTAACCAGATTAATGTATCTGGAAATCTAGTGCCGCACTGCGCTAGATGCAAAGATTGCACACCACTTTTCAATGAGACGGCGGTTCTTTTTAAATCTAAAGACAAGCTAACAAGGGAACTGTGGGAGGCCCACTGTATCGAATCCGGGAATGGGACATGTGTAAGCGACCCTTCGGTCCCCCTATCGAAAGAAGAAAGGGTATACTTGGGAAAATAAAGAAAAGGAGACAAACGTTTTTTTTTTGTGAAGGAGATATCACATTCACCCTTGAGACAATAGCTGCTTTGCTGACTTGTCGATTTTTGTGATGTTGTTACGTGTAATGCTATATACGTATGTTCATCGCAATAAAATTTCAGTTGATAGTTAGCACTTCTGTGTTTCGTGTCGTTCTTTACGTCAGTTGTTCTTAAGCGCAACGATGTTTGAACATGTCAGTCCCCAACTAGCCCAACTAGAAACCCTCTTGATGGTTATGGCAATTTCAATCACCTGTGGTTTTTTTTTTTAATGTGCAGTGGAATTGTACAGTAGACAGGCACCATGCTTTTCACCTCCATTGAAAAGCAACCACCGTGGCTAGGATTGAATTCTTCTTTGGGTTTATATCAAGCCCCGTAACCACTGAGCCACCATAGTGAGCATGTGTTTTGTACAGTGCACTCTGACTAGATTATGATGAAATGTCACTCAGTATGGCCCACAATTTTTAAGACGCAGTTACTGTTAATAAACATGTGGGAGTGCAGTGATAGCAAAACTTTGCTGCTAGCTGCTAACAGAATATTTTCAGTGTCTTGCTGTTTTGTATTAAGGTGTATTGAACTACTCTAAAGTTCAAGCTGGTTACTGTTTTCTTGAGCATGTTGTAAATCACATTATTGTCATTATACTCTACAGGGTACAGGGTGTTTCTAACTGTGACTAAATACCAGCTGCTGCTTTCTCTTTAGTTGTACCCAGCAATAAATATGCCATAGATATTTTGAAGAAGTGCCTGCAAAATGAAGCTTATACACTTAGCTAAACAAAACTACACTTAGGCAAGTAAATTAGGTCTACTAGAAGAAATAGGTGACGTGAGGGATTGGCAGGATGCTGGTATACAATGCTATTGCCTTGCGGGAATAGCAAAGATTCACATTGATTTCCTATTTATGAAGTTATTGTCTGATATCAATGCTATAATTCAAAAAGCAGATGCCTCCAGGTTACAGCGCTTACATTGTCTTGCCTTTTTTCGCGTGTTTAATACTTCATGCATATAACATAGATTTGTACAACAGTTTCGGCATCATTTACATATGGTATGTTGTTATTTTTGTTTTTCATATTGTTCCGTTTAACCCATGCACTATTTCTCTAGTTTCTGTTTTCTTGTTGTTCCAATGTTTTCCCGTTCTTGTTCGCATTGCATATTGAGTTTGCTCCGCCCTTATGTAATGCCCTCGGGGGAAAATAAATGAAATTAAATTGCAGAGGACGAACCCTTTCAGAAGGCTCACATGCATGCCGATATTCTTGTGAATCTCTTAATAAAACACATTAAGCACTGTTTTCAAATCCCTTCGGTCACTCAGCTTTTCAGGTACAAGCAACTCATCGCAGCGTCACCAAAAAAACGCTTCTAAGCGAACGGACTGCGGAGAAGAATGAATAGGACCGTGCTATTTTTTTTCTTCCGAAGTTCGCGATAGTTTTCGGTACATATCCATGCGTTCAATGAACGCTGATAACATGCAAAGTGATAGCGGCCAAGGCGTGGCGATGGTTCACGCTACCGATCGACTGCATTGCGTCTGCAACTGCTATTACCGCCGCGCGAGCCACTTTTTGTGCGTCTTATCACCGCGAGCCATATTCTTTACGTGGCATATACATATATGTATGATTCTCTCAATAAATATATAAAAAGTTTGAGCGAAACAGCCTCATTAATTATTTGCAACGACTGCGTTCGGGACGTACGTGGCTCAAGCGACTAGCTGTGGTGAAGTCCGTTTCTTCCGCATTTGCCGGCCTGTACGGCGAGGTTTCCGCATACGCGGAACGGAGTATCCGCATCAACCGTACGCACTCCGTAGTTACCGCATCATGTCAGTGAGGAATCCGTATGCTCCGCACACATCCGTCCGCAATCGCCGTACATGCTCCGTACACTCCATTAGGACATCCGTATCGATTGCATGACGTCTATATGTTTTCCGCACACGACCATCCGCATCCGCAGCATGAATTCCGTACGTTCCGCAAGGACTTCCGTAACGAACGTATGAAATCCGCTCGTTTTCTGTAAGTGTGATGCGGAAAACGTACGGAATCCGTACATTTTCTGTACTGCTGCATACGGAGTCGTTTCAATAGGGCGGGCTACTACTAACGTGTCTAAGTAACTTTGTCACCTGGAGGACATCTGTACGTATGATTATGCAAGCCGTGGGAAGCATGGGAATGGCGGTCACAGAGCGAAGCGCCTCTTGCACTGCAAGCAGTTCCGCACAAAAAGAAGATGGAGGTTCCGGTAATTGAAATGTTGACGTCTTGTTCAATGAAGATTTGCTAGGACAGTAAACTGCTGTTATCGCTTCACAGGCTTTGATGCTTGCGTCGACGTAAATTATAATGGAACCATGTGGTAAGCGGGCGTCTTGTTCCATAATTCGGTCGCGAAGTGACGACGCCGTTTCCTGTGTTCTTGGTCGGCGTAAATCAGTTGGCTTGTTATCGCTCAGCTGTACAAAACACCAAGGAGGAAGAACTGGCAGTGGCGGTGGTAGTAGTGAATGTGTCGAACCATAAGCCTTCACAGCGCACGTTGCGTGAGAGAGTGTGGCCTTAAGTTTGCGTGCATCACGTCGCTGCTGCGCCAGTTCATCTATTGTGTTTAGTTGTGCGTTTTCTTGGAGCGCCACGATTGGTGTAATGCGAGGGAGGCAGGTGATGACCCTCATTGCCTCTCGATTTATAGCCTCAAGACGATCCCATTGTGCCCTTGTCAAATGCTGAAATTAGGCTTGATAAACAAGGTGCGGTTGCACAACTGCCCTCACCAATTGTCTCGCAACATCTGAGCGAGCGCCGCCCATTTTTGGAGCAATGCGTCCAATCAGACCCAGTGTCTGTAACGCCTGTTTTTAGCGCCAGACAGCCATGTAGTTCCAGTTCCTGACTCATGAATTGTTAAGCCCAATATTTTTACTGTTGAACTTTCCTCACTTGTTTTCTGTGGACACCGCAACCGCGCCGTAAGGGAAGGGAGGAAGGTGGGAGTGAAAGTAGAAAGAGAGAAAGAGGAGCCGTAGTGAAGGACTACGGAGTAATTTCGACCGCCTGGGAATCTTTAACCTGCGCTGACATCGCACAGCACACGGACGCCTCTTCGTTTCGCCTCCATCGAAACGCAGCCGTCGAGGTCGGGTTCGAACCCGGGTACTCCGGCACAGTAGTCGGGCGTCTTACCACTGCTCCACCCCGGCGGGGCGGACAGAAGAGAAAATAAAGAAAGAAATAGAGGAGGGAGAGAAAGATACGCGCAGCAACAACCATCGTCCACCACCGAAGCGATAAGGGTGCAATGACGGCCTACAACAGATAAATATTTGGTGGCAGGCTAGCCCCCGTCGCAAGCGGCGATGACCTACATGTCCCAGCCCCATCAGGGCTAGGATCAGCCACCCCTTCCCTTCTCGCGCCACCCCACCAGGGCAACGCTTTCCGGAGAACACCTGATCCCTCAAGACCATCCTGGTTCCTTCCCAGAGCTGGGACGCTCGTCGAGAAGCATGCTACTCGCATCGAAGCCGTACTACCACCAGGCATGGCCATTTTTGGCGAGGACGACTTTCAGTGCGTGCTGAACAGTGGGCATCTGCAAGCAACCAGGACAGCCCAGCCGTGTCTGCGTTGTGTACTCTGGCTGTGGCCGTGTCCCTGCCCTCCGGACTCCTTTGTGTGGATATTCATCCTTCCCGTGATATTCCCTCCCAAACTCCATTCTCCGCATCCCACCTGGTCGCCAAGACAGCCGCCGCAGCTATAGGCGGGCATAAATCAAGACCGAACATCCGCTCCCGCGCCGTTAAATTATTCATAGTAACCACCACCACCTCCTAGAAGCTCCCCTTTCAAAACTTTCAAAATGACCTCAATGCCTTCCAGTTGTCTAGACACGGCTGTAGAGTTCTTCCGGTTCACAGATAGCCATGGAGGACTTAAAGCACAGCAAACCGTTCCAAGAGCAAAGTATGCAACAGTTGCATCTTACCCGCACTTACCTATGGGGCAGAAACGTGGCGCTAATGATAAGGGTTCTACTTATGTCGAAGACAACTCAGAGGGCTACGGAACGAATAATGGTCGGGGCAACATTAAAAGATAGAAGTATGCAGAGTGGGCCAGAGAAATAACTCGAGTTAATTACATTTTAGTGGAAAACGAGAAATGGGCATTCGAAATGCATTTATAGCAAAGATAGGATAAACGATGGTCACGTAGGGTAACAAATTGAATTCCAAGGGAAGAAGAGCGTTGCAGATGCGGCGGAAAGGTAGGCGGATGAGGTTAAGAAGTACACAGGGGTCATTACCTCGTCGGAGCTCATTACGTTTCAACGAAATGGCCAATTGAGTGCAGCTCGCAGAAGACAGCGTTAAATGGAAGAATATGAGAGGGGCCTTCGCCCTGCATAGTCCAGTTGATGATGATGAAATCGTGTCTAGCCATACTTAATCAAGCTTCTATGAGTTATCTATTGAGTGTAACGTGGCTCAGAAGCAGCGTAACAACGTTTTCGCTTGCATTACCCGGCTTAGCTGAGCTAAGTCGCTGGCATTTTTTTTTTTTCATGTACAATCTGTGTGCAGTGTGTTCCGCCAATTGGTGAGAGACGAATGACACACCCAGGGCGAGGGCAGCGGAGCGGAGGTGGGGACCATACATCTGGCGCCTGAAAGGGGGCAAAAAGCGAGACAAATCGTTGGCTTCTACAAAGCACAAAACCCAGCGGAGAGATGTAGTCCTAGATAACCATGATCTGTATATCAGGGATGATATCGGACGCCTGGTACGGCCGAGGGTCTTCTGCCATCGAGAAGAGAATTTGGTAAACGACGAACCGGAAAGTGACACCAAGGGCTTGAAGGGGGACCTCGAATTAGAGAGCGCCAACGAAGTGAGCCTCTCACTGCGAGTGGATGGAGAAAAGACCTGAGTTGCCGAGTGGAGATACCGCGCTCTGAGTGTGATGGCGTGTCCGAAAATGTGTAAGTTGCTTGCAATCTGGAATTACGAAGTATGAGAAGCCTCATTCGCGGATTTGGAGAGCGGCTGAGTAAGAAACCTGCTGGTTGATGCGGCCGACAGAAACTCCGACGCTAATTTGAATTGACCTAGCACTGGCAGACGTCGGCCCATAGCTGATTGGACCCCTTGGACGTTGACGAGCTAGTGATCTGCACCTGCATCGCAATATTAACTAGTTGGGTATCCTGTTAGCTCCCTTTGAGGGCACTATAGTAACCACTGAATATAACTTACGTTGTCGCGAGGGCTAAGTATGGGACTGAAGTCAAGAAGGGGACAAACAAATGGAGCTGGTGGTGACTGCCAAGGTAGGTAGCGTTAGCGAAAGGTAAGTAGTGTTCATGGCTGACCAGGTATTGTCGCAGGCAAATCTCAAAATCGTGGGAACTGAATTAGAAAACACAACACTGAGCAACAACGGCGGTGCCAGTACTGCGAGGGCGGCTTCACTAAGTGCAGAGGAATACATGACACAAACATCTTGAGGGAGGTGCTGTTGATATGCCAGTTGAGAAGACTCCTAATTCTATGCTCGTTCAATGACATCGAGGCAGCCGTGGATGTGTACAGTGTCTACACGAATAAAGAGTGGGCCTCTTCTTGCCTAGAATGAATGGAAAGGCTGGGGGAGTCCTAGATCGGCTATCGTCAAAGAAGCGTCGCGTTACCGCAGCACTCAAAGACGCTATTCTGAAAGGTCTCCGATTGTCATCGCATGAGCGTAAGGGACTATTTTATCACTCAGAAAAAGCGTGAGATGAATTGCTGGGGCAGTTCGCAACATGACAGAAAAATTATTTTAGTGGTTGGTAAGGCTACAACACAGCTTCTTGGAACAACTGCCAGAGCAGAAAACATGAAATGTAAGTAGATGCCCGTTCAATTGGTATCCAGGCGGTACTACACGGAAACCAATACACGCGAACGGAGTTGTAAACCTCACTGAACAATTTCACAAAATCTAGATAGTTGAAAGTCCTAGACAATATTGGTACATTTGGTAAGCGGCATTGCGACCTCTGTAAGAAACGAGAAAACGCCAATGCCTCTTCTAGGGTGTGAAATTACGATGCCGGAAGTTCGGCTGCATATCTTAGGGCACGAAGGTTGTGCTATGAGTATGACATCTCTGGTGATCGATTTCCCGGATGCCCAAAACAGACACCAGTGCAGACGAATAGTTTGGAGAGCATGTTATGGAACAATATCTGCCTTTGAACCTACTGGATGCATCTAAGGACATCAGAACAGCCACCGCTGCAGCATAAATTAGCCCTAATGCATTTTTGAGCCCTGACAAGCAGACAGTTTCAGAGAGAAACAACCATACTTCTGCAAACAAAATGAAGCTGGGCTAGTTCCTGTTTCATACTAGGAAACCAGACAGCACAAAAATGATACCCACAGAAGGAAGACGCTTCAGCGAAGAACGCTATCAACCGATTCATTTGTCTGATAGCCAGATTTATATCTTCGTCACACCCAATGAACTTGCAAGATAGTCACATGAATAAACGTGTCGCCTCAATTGAGAAAAATACTCTGAAAATTGCGGGTTTTATTCTCTCGACATCAATGGGTTCCTTTTGAGGCACAATGGGAAAGATAGCTGCAAGGCTGGAAAGGGTTACTTATTGAAGGCAACACAACAAACGTAGCTCACTGGCTATGAAACTTCTTGTAGCAGTTTCGTGATGCCGTTATGCACAAGCATACTTTCAATGTCAAGCATCGAAACATGATGCGAACATCCTGGATTCCTGTAGTGAGTCGATGATTCCTGTTTAGCAAGCTCAAGCATGGGTCGTGCACTACAAATTTTTATTCCTCTGACGGACAAAGGTGTCTATGCTCATGGCTTTGGCCGGAGGTTGGTCAAATAATATCTGGGTCAGTATACTTCATTTGCAACAAGGTAGTGTGAGAGAACAATCTTGAATGCCAGCAATACTAGAAAATCTTTCTGTGGTCTGCACAGAAGAAGCAAATTTTCTTTGCTTTGCAGCCATGTATTTATTACAGCCAGATCTACCATGAAGGCAATGGTTCATACATTCCACTTTTGATCTTTTTTTTGCGCTGGGATACTGACTCAGCATGAGATCCGAGAGATTCACTCCACCCTTGTTGCTGTTGCACTCGTCTACTGCAGCTGGCTGGTACACTTTGTAATTTTTTTCTTTCATGAAATACATTCGGTGTTCTCCCATTTGCGTCTGACCTAAGGGAATTGAGGCCAAAGTAATTACTTTCTTTTCCGCCCATTTTAGAAACCACATACCTGAAGCGTTCGCTATCAGACTGATTGCGCCTCTCATTTTTAGTACGAGATTTGAGTGTCATCAAGCTTCACATCTCGTAGAAGGCTATTTTTCATTCTCTTAGATGTGGCACGCAGTTTTTTCTTTTTTTTTGCCAGCTCTTCTAGCAGGAGTATGGTGATGAAATAGCGGTCAATGAACAAAGGTGTTCTTCTTGTCCACTCTGGGCTCTGGAAACTGTGTATCTGGGTAAGCGGACGCCACGCCTTTCAGCATATGCAGTTTGCAGCCTTATGTATTGCAATTCTTCTTTATAAGTTGTCTTTCATGTTGCAACTTGATATATCTATCATTATGCAAGCAATGCATCCTTAATATGCAGTAGCGCTCTGTCCGTGTCTGCTTCTCTCGTTCTATACGTATACCACACCCTCCACTTCATTTACTGGTTTACTTTTTTGTAACACCCTCAGACACACGGTCCAACCTTTCAGAGGGGAGCGTATACAAAACAAAATTTGAGGAATAAATGAAAAGCACAAGAAAATATATAAGGGTACAAATCGAAAAAAAAAACAATATACCAAACCGCAAGATGATCAATTGGGAACAGCATAGTGTGCAGTAAGAGCACTTTTGAACAGTTTTCTATCGGTTATAGATTATAGCACCACAGGAAAGTAATTACAATTATAAGTTTAACAAAGGGAGGAATCAATTGTAAAAAGCGTTTGTGCGACATGTTGAGGATCCACTTTTATGATGATGGTTCACACAAAGTGATGTGTAAGAGGGATGCTGAAGGAAATGAGCTTGAAGGGCACTGTGGTAGTATATATCACGTAGCATACAGTCGGAGCATCTGAGTTGTCAGTGACAGAACTAGAATCTAGAATAGAACAGAAGAAGCTGAAAAGAAGCACAGACCCGAGAGCTCGTTTCTAAGTCATGAACCAACTAATCCAACAATCCTCCCTTTTCTAGTGTAGTGTAGTGTGTAGTGTAGAGCTGTGTAGTGAGAAATTGTTTTTTGCGCCTTGCCTGCGAGATCATATCGCGTGATTAAAGTTTAATGCATTTATGGGCCACACCAGTTGCAAACAAAACTTGCATATGTTCTACATGTTCCCATTTTTTTCTGGTCCCCGATACATGACCCACCCCACTTTAAAGAAGCGGTGCGTGGGCTGTGACCCGTGACGTCACGGAAAATTGTACTCCTGCCCCTGAGTTTCATTCTTGCAGGAAGCGTGCAAGATGTTTCGTTTATTGCCGTCGTTGTCGCAAGACGATGACCACGCAACGGAAACAGTTAAATGTACCGGATCTTAAACGCGAGCAAATGGAAGGATGGCAGTGCTCCATGAACAAGACGGAGCCGCTGCCGAGGCAGGACCAGTGCTTTCTCCACTAGGGCATCTTGACTTCGTCGGCGTGGTCGGCGTAGTCCTTCTCAATCAACTCTCTAACGACGGCGAAGCGCTGGTATCTGGCCGGTTTTGACGAAGTGCTTAAACAGGACGCCGCGTCGTTCTGCACGTCGTAGACGGCCCACACTAATGACACGTTCTTCCTTCGGGCCTCTTTTATCGCCGCGTTCATCTGCATCGTACCAAAAAATGCAAGCGCACATTCAAAACTTTTGTAAGTTAGAGACTGGTCAGCGAAGTGAACATTTATTAGCCAATGTTTACGCCGCAGATTTTGCCCCGAATATACTCTTTCACTGTCAGCGGGAGCATGTAGCGGCCACAGTTTAAACCCTGATGGTTTTTAAACTTCTGCAGTCTTTACGCACATGACTGTGTTCTACAAATGTCTTACTCTCTGGCCAGGGGGAAACCCAAAGGAGACAAATTAAATTTTCATGCGTTTTGTAGTTATTCAGGCTTGACACATTTCGCGTTGTTCTACAGCCTCACTATCGACGGGCGCATCTAGTGGACACAAGTATAACCTAAGTGCTTATTCATCTTGTACAGTCTTCTCAGCGTTAATCTACTTCGTTTCATTAGCATATAGCGTGAGCCTATAGTACCCAATTTATAAACTAGCTGTTATCTCTTCTCTATAGTCTTGAGGCCCCCGGTTGTTGTTGTTGTTGCGGCTGTAGGAAGAAAGAAAAGAAAATGCACGGGCCTGCTACTGGCTTTGTAGCTGAGCCACCTCCGCTGCCTCGTGCAGACAGAAGAGAAATAGAGAAGAAAGAAAAGGAAGAGGGAAAGAAAGACGCGCGCCGCAACAGCCGTCGTACACCACCAGTGATGGCGGGTGCAATGACGGCCTACAAGGCTACAACAGATAAAAATTCGGTGCCAGGCTAGCCCCCACCGCAAGCGGCGGTGACCCACCTGTACTAGCCCCATGCTGCTATTGTCTAACACCTGGCAACAGAAGCATCTAGTAGCCACAACTAAAACGTTGGCGGTTCTTATTTTTTTTACATTCTGCTCTATGAAAGAGCCCACTTCGAATCGAGAATGTCACCAGTACGTTATTTTGCATGACTTCACTAATTTCAAAGAAAATAAGGAATAGCAAAAGCCCTCTTTAGTTGTTGTCGTCCCACCACAGTTTCTATAATAATAATCGGCAGCTCTTAGTAACCAAAATGTTTATTTTGACGATACCTCCCTGCCTGTTCAAAACTACCACTTATCGATAATGCTATAGAACTTCTATGCTTGGGGCTATATCTTTACCGAATCCCGAGCATGGTCTACCGGCCCGCTAAAGCACGACAGCATAATGCATGCTATTATGTTATTATTCTCTCAAAATCTCCATGTTATCATTGATCGGAATTCCCAAACTGACTGCATATTTCTAGACTTCAAAAAAAGCATTTGAAGAAGTTTCTCACTCTCCTTCTCTTTAACCTATATCAACTAAATATTCAACCTAACCTGCTACGTTGGATAGAGTACTACCTTTTAAACCGTTCCCAGTTTGTGTCTGTAAACAGTCATAAGTTCCGTTGGCTCTGGTATGCCTCGGGGCTCCGTCTTAGGTCCTTTGTTATTCCTCATATATATTAATGACCAACCTAACTGTGCATCGTCTAAAATTCATTTGTTCGCTGATGATTGTATTGTATTTCGTGAAATTTATAGTTATGACGATTCTAGAGCCTTGCAACAGGATATTGGTGCTATCTCTAACTGGTGTGATTTGAGGAAAATGCATCTTAATACCTCTACAAGTAAATTCTTACGTGTCTCCAGAATTTAATCACTTCCTACGCTCTACTTTCTAAATAACACAGCTCTCGAATTTGCCACTTCCTACCATTTCCTAGCCGTTGAAACCTATTGAGGTCTCACTTTGTCACTTCACATTAACACGATAATTAGCAATGCTAATTGCATGCTCGGTTATCTCCTTCCTAATTTTTCTTCCGCCCCTAGCTCTCTTAAACTTCTCTTGTACAAAACACTTGACCGTACTAAACTAGAATATGCTGTGTCATTCTGGGACCCACATTGTGCTAACCTAACTCACGCCCATGAAATAGTTCAGAATAACTCCGCTCCTTTAATCGTGCACAACTATCATCGTACCGCTAGTATTTCAGCAATGAAGCGCATTTTAAACCTCCCTTCTTTAACGTCTCGTCATAAACTTTCGCGCACTTGGTTTCTTTCCTTCATAAAATATTTCATATTTGCCCCCAGATTCGTACCGTACTCATCCCCTCCCTCCTTCGTACTTCTTTTCTCGGCTGGACCATGCGCACAGGGTTGGGATCTCTTTATTCAGAACACAAACATGCTGTGAGTCTTTCATCCCTTGTACCTCCAAGGAATGGAATGACCTCCTCGCTCCGGTCACCAGCATTGAAGACGTTGATCATTTTCGTAGTGCCATAGCCAACATTGTATATGTAGTTGACTGACCTGTCTGCGATATTTTGTTTTTGTTATTACGTTTTGTACCCTCCAGTCCCCTGTGGAATGCCTCTGGCCTTCAAGGTGAAATAAATAAATACGTAGTCATGGGCCTGACCTTCCCATTACTATACACGACACTCAACATATCAATCACCGACAGATTGCGACACTGGACAGCATCAAACCAACCGATGAGCTCCTTGCGTCAGCGCAAAGAAAAGTTACATGACGGGAGTCATTCAAAAACCTATACGCCCGGGTTCGATCCCGACCGCCGGCGGCTGCGTTTCGATGGGGGCGAGAGGAAGTGCACGGCGTCCGTGTGCTCTGTGATGTCAGTGCACGTTAAAGATCCCCAGTGGTCGAAATTACTCCAGAGCCCTCCACTATGGCACCCTTTTGTCTCTTTCCTCTTTCACTCCCACCTTCCTCCCTTCCCTCACGGCTCAATTCAGGTGTCCACAAAACAAATGTGAGAGGTACTGCGTCTTACCCTTCCTGTGAGCCAATTATTATTAGTATTGTAATGAAGCGGTTTAGGTGGTTCGCTCAACAATATATTTTTCTTCTCTATTTTCTCTTCTGTCTGAAAGAGGCAGTGGAGGTGGCTCAGCTGCAGAGCCAGTAGCAGGCCCGTCATTTTCTTTTCCTTCTTCCTACAGCCACAACAACAACAGCAATATATTTATCCTACGTAGCAGCTACGAAGACTAGCGTTCACGGCGACAGCTCGAGCTTCGTCCGCTTTGTCGTCTTCAGAGCGCGACGTACCTGATTTCCTCTTCTTTCTCCCTTCCACAGCTCATGCAACTCTCTTAAAATACTCCCCCTGTGAAAAGACGCATCCTGGCGGATTAAGCGGAGGTCACAATGTCAGACTCATGGTACGGTTTGAGGCGGTCAAGGTGGACAATTTCACGTCCTCTTCTGCGGTGATCTGTTGACGGCGTGAGGGGCTCTATAAGGTAATTAACTGGAGAAGTTTGCTTAAGCACACGAGTCCCTGGTATCGACTAAGAAACTTGGGCGACTGGCCTGAAGTAAAAGAGGACACTCATAGCCACACCAACGGGTCTAGACAAAAAGCAGGTGTCAGACATGAGGATCCGGCGCGATTATTTTTCTGGTGGTACTGATTTCGAGCTGTGATTTGACATACGATCTGACGGCACTTTTCGGCATAGGCAGCATCTTGAGAAATGGGTGTCAATTCGGAGTCGTCGGGACGGTAGGGTAGGATCGTGTCCATTGTGCACGAAGGTTCGCGGCCGTATACAGGAGAAAATAAGGCGAGGAATCGGTAGTTGCTTGCGTAGCAGAATTGTAGGCGTAACCGTCTGTTACCATATGCATGGTAACAGACGGTCCTAATTTGAGAGGGTGGATGAAACATACATAGCCATAATGTCTCCAAGAGTCCGATTAAATCGCTCGACCATTCCATTTTCTGGGAGTGGCAGGAAGACGTCGTACGATGAACAACACTGCCCCTGTGAAGAAGGGCTTCTAGGACATCAGACAAACATACGCGACCACGGTCACTAAGTAATTCCCGGGGCGCACCGTGACGCAGGATAAGGTTCTCAAGGATGCGACCAGCGACATCACGAGCAGCTGCTGCTGGTAAAGCGGCAGTTTCAGCATATCTGGTGTGGTGGACGACGGCAACAATGATCCACCTGTTGCCGGCGGAAGAGCAGTGAAGAGGGCCGTAAAGATCGATTCCAACACGTGCTAATGGCCGAAGTGAACACGAGAAAGGCTGCAGGGGAGCTGGAGGGCGTGGTGGGTTCTTAAGACGCTGACAGTTGATCCAAGAGCGGACGTACTGGCGAATAAAACGGTGCATGCCCTGCCTGTAGTAGCGATGAAGTAGGCGAGTATATGTTTTCAGGAATCCAACATGGGCGCACTGTGCATCATCGTGATAGCTCGTGCAAATAACTGGTCAGAGATGTCGCGGAATAACGAGCAGCCATTTTCGGTCATTAGGGAGGTAGTTTCTGCGGTAAAGGAGGTTGTCACGGATAGTAAAGTGATGGGCTCGACGTCGTAGAGCTCTAGAAGTGTGGCACTCTGATTAGTTGGCCAGAAGGTTCATGAGCGAAACAATCCGGGTATCTTTGCGCTGCTCAGATGCCATATCCATGGTTTCAAGGGACAGAGAAGAAGTAAGGCGGGCGACAGCGTGTGGTTCAAGGTCAGAGGTCACAGGGGAGCATGAAAGGGCGTCTGCGTCGAAGTACTTTCGACCAGAGCGATAAAGGACACGAATGTCATAGTCTTGTAAACGGAGAGCCCAGGGTGGAGGTGGCTGGGGGGATCTTTGAGGGACGACAGCCAGCACAAAGCATGGTGATCGGTGATGACATCGAATAGCCGACCATATAAATAAGGACGAAACTTAGTTATGGCCCAAACAATCACCAGACATTCTTTTTCTGTTACTGTATAGTTGGTCCCTGCTTTGGACAGGGCACGACTGGCGTAAGCTACGACGTACTCAGGGAAACCAGGTTTGCGCTGAGCGAGAACGGCGCAGATACCGATGCCGCTGGCATCCGTGTGTATCGCCACATGGTCACGGTTCTCCTTTCCACAGGTCATGCATCTCTCTTACAGTATATAGTTATATCACGGCTAAGTGGTGTTTGTAAGTAGAAAATAAAGCTGCTAGGAGCACTCGTAGCAATGCCACAAATGCTCCAATATAACAAAATGCACATATAATGAAACTTTGGACAAAACGGACTCTGATATAGAGTAGTCTTTATGTGCCCCTCATTACTACAAGCGCAGTCGAAAAGGCGTATGCTTTCGTACATACTCAGGCATTAGTCTAATTTTTCTAACTTTAACTTTTTGCCCAGTGAAGTTTGCTATCACTAAAGACCATTTTTTAGTCCTAAGTGAGATAAATTATCTCATTAACGAGCCTAACATTGCCAATATTTGTCTTATCCATGCCATACAATTAGCTGCAACGCTTGCTGATCACTCTGTATGAATGGTATTGTGAAGGTTCTAAAGCGCCATTCGGTCTTTCGCACAGAGTGTACGACGCGAGGTAGCTGCTTCGAGATGTCAGTGTGCACCTGGGATTACCAAATTGGTGCAACCACGGACGAACGACGGAGGCTCGGTGGCTGCAGGTCCCCCGTTTTGCCTTCCTGCCATAGATATCTTTCAGGCGCGCAGCTCGGTACAATGCTCACAGTGTTTGAATGCATGCAGTCGTCATTTGTGTTACCAGTAGGCGCTTTTTGTGTCCTCTCATTTCACTACGTGCGCGTCGTTTGATCTGCACACGTGCAGAACTAATTGTGAAGCAGGTATACGGTGGCTGACCGGTACGCGATGCGGCGCCAAAGGATTGTTTGAGCTTCAAGTGTTCAGAAATTGCTTTGAACCTTAACCCCGCAACGACAGTTTTCTTTCTTTTTTTTTTGTAAAGAGCCATCAGGGATTGTCCAAGTGGCATACGTTTATCCCGTATGCATGTGGGCGGAAGAGAAAACATGGGTAAAGGCAGAGGTTCGGAGCGCAGTGACTTCGGTGTTATTATATGTTTGCTTGAAACCTCTCCTTTCCCGGATTTTGATTACTAGATATCCCTTCGCCAGTCTTTGATTATCTGGCGAAAACCTTATTTTGCTTTGTCTAACCATCGATTGGTAAAAAGTGACATCTAATTTTGTTTTGTTTTTTTTTGGTTGCTGTCCCCGCCAAGGGCGGAGACAAAGGGCTTAAAAGTAGGCGTTCTGGGTAAAACCAGAGTTGACCGCTTCTAATCAACGGTTCAGTCGTATTGTAAATAGTTTTCTCCTTGCTTGTTTCTTCCCATTTTATTTATGTTGTAAATAAATATTTAACGTTCCTTTCCTGTCCTCGAGTATTGCGAATGTTTGCGAATCGGAACCAGCAATGCATCAAGTACACCGATTCCATCATTATCTCCCAGCATCCCCCCATGAAGTGGAAACACAACTGATATAATAAACGACGAATGAAACGAATAAACAAAAATATAACCTTACAAATTCGCGACATATGTGTAGGTCAGGGTGGCGCCATTGAACGTCATGACATTGACTGCCCCACTGGTGATGTCATGAAATGCCCTGTTTTAAAACTATGGGCGCCTATGGAAGCGTGGCTGCCATTTCAACATGCAACTGGACTTCGCTCATATATTATAGTGCTGGCATACAAAAATGTCGCCGCTCGCGCACGACCCCAAAATGAATAAGCTGTATATTACGAGCGTCATAATACAATATCATATACTGTTCATATAATATTACACTTTTTTGATATTGTATGGTAATGTAGGAGATTTGTATGAAATTTTTATTATGCATGGCATTTGTATTATATTTGTGTGACGTTGTTTAATATTGCCTGTATAAGGTATTGCATTATGCAGATTTTTTTCAGTTGTTGATAAACATACATTATTATTTGGCAGGCTGAACAAAACAACCTATATATAGTCAACTTCAGTGTCCTCTTACCCCGCCTCCGTTATCTATGCTGTCCATGTGCTGGTCTTTCGTTTCGCTTACATTGGCCATCGCTCGCGCTCCGTCCCTTATTTCGTTTTTTTAAGAGGGGGAGTAATGCCACCTGGTGTCCCCATGTTCTTGCTGCGCCTGGAAGAAGAGGACACTGAAGTTGACTCTCGCGTGCTGTGTGCCGAACTTCGCCTGCTGGTACAGCTTCGTCCCGGCGTTTTAGTGAAGTCTAGCCCTGTTGTCCGTGACAATATTAAGAGTATTTCCTCCAAAATAGCACGTGTCTGGGAAACAAGACATGTACAGGGTGATCCACATCTAGGTATAACACGGTCACTGTTTTCAAAGCAGCATTTCGTCGCATGCAGGCGCATATCGAAGCAAAACGATATATGCACAGTGGGACGCGGAGGTTATGCTTCGCATGGACTGCCGGCTTGCTTTATGAAATGGCCGGGTCGGATGCAATGATGCTTTGAAAGCAGGAGCCGTGTTATAGCTAGAAGTGGATCACCCTGTACGTGTTGGTGAACCTATTTACCGGATAGAGTGTGCGAATTACAAGACCTGAACCCATTACCTTTTCGCGGATGGTGTTCTTATCCTCGAAGACCATGAACACCTTGTTGCTCTTCTTCTGTGCGGTAGCGCTGCTCTCTAGTCTGTCGGCGACCTTGATGTCGCCAACCTTGCACACTTCCGAGTTTGTCCACTGCAAGCGAGAAGATGAAACGTTTTTCTGACATTTTGTCGTCTATCGGCATTAGACTGCAACTGCACACCCCTCAAAAGCGCAGGCTACCAAAATCAACGCAAATAGAACAATTGCAACCGGCCCATTGTGAAAAAGAACCACTCACCTCTGTGGCAATCCCGAATGAATGGCAGTTTTGTTTAATTACAGACTGTAATTGTTTATCAATGCGAAAATATTTCTTGCCTCCTCAGTGACCTCATCAAAGATTTCGTGATATTCATCAAAATTTCACGAGAGTGCGCACAGGAGGAGAAAGTAAAAGACGATGGAGGAAACTCCATTAAATATTCAAATGGAGCAGGAAAATGTAACGCGCGATGCAGCTATGAACTACGAACGATATGCGACGGATATATTTGCTTCATTTTACAGGAGATATATGTTTACTGTCATATTTTCCTTCTTCACTTTGTGCCTTTAAGCCTCTCTTGTCTGATAGTCACATTATTTTGCACATATATTAAACAAATGTTTCCTGGTGGAGCAGAAGCAGAAAAGTAAATATAGAGCTCGCGTTCCTATACAGCAAGTATTGTCAAAACCGTATCCCTTCTGCACTCTTTTGGAACTCTGAGAAACATAGGGCACGGTAAAATCAGGATATATTTATGTTGGGAAAAAGCGTTTTCACGTGCATTATCACTGGTAGCGGGAACACATGAGCAAACGAGAAACGCGGAATTCTTTGTGGCTCAGAAAATGCGCAATTTTCATGTTATAGACCTAGAAACGAAACAAAGGACAAGCAATAAAACGAAAATGTAATCATGCTTTGTAATACATATCGCCATACCTTAAGCATTTGGAACATTGGTGGCCGAACTTACAACCCGGCTTTCAGGAGATCATAAGTTGTGTTTCTAAGATAAAATAACTGGGTAGAAACACATAGAAGAAAAGGAAGGATTAACAGCGCTAACAAAAAGACACTCACAAATAGTCACACAGGACAGGCTCTGACACTCCAACTTCTTTCTCGAAACAACACCACATACAAACTTCTTCAACAACCAAATGCTCCTATAGAGTCAGCAACATATGCATAGTAGTTTAGGCCTACCCTACTTTACCAAAATTCAAAAGTCGACTTTCACTAATAGGCAGCAATAGCGATGATTCATTGATACATTCCGAACCTAGTCTTTTTTTAGAAAGAGGCTTCTAGCAGCTCACGGGCAATAGTGTCCCTGCTCCTGTGAACTTCGGTTTACAATTTGCTTCGAGATCTCACTGAAAAGGTAGATGCAAATTCTGACTTTCTTTCAGAAAGCACTCATATTCTGCAGCCCTATCGTTTATACATCGTCCAGTTTGCCCGATGTATACCTTTCCACAGGTTAAGGGGATTTTATAAACAACCCCTGTGGCGCATTTGACGTAGGGCTTGACGTGATTTTTAGTGCAACCTTGTTTTCTACTGGCATCGCCCATGACGCGTCCGCACATGGCAGCCAATTTTTGATGGGCGGAGACGACCATCCTGAAACCGTGTTTGTTGGTGACCTTCTTCATATTATGTGCCACCTTATGTATATAAGGAAACAATAGGCCTGGATTCGATCTTCCCATTAGGGTGTCTATTGTGCAAACGTTTGTATCCGTTCATATTCTGCAACAAGGACTCCGTCACGGCCACAGCTAGGTGTTCAGGATATCACGGCGCCTACCACAAATATAGTTTAACAGCATGCTGCAGTGAGCGATTTGGAAGTAGTTCATCTTGTCGTGGCCCACCACACCTTAATGCAAGAGACCTAACTGTGACGTTTTGTTATGTACTCTAGCAGCACGAAACACAACCTAATCGGCTCCGAAATCCAGGAAAACCGTCGAACTGCGTCCACAGTTCCACACCTAAAATTCCTTAATCATTCACAAACGGTTAACCTCCATATCGCTCCGCTGCAGGCGGCGGCGCATGTGCTACAGTACGAAAATTAACCGCGCACACGCTCCCCAATCGCGGGTTGTCAGTGGCAGCACAATGGTATGCTAGAGTAGAATATATTCTAGCTCAGTATGCTCAACACGTAGATACATTCTTACACCTTGTCCCAGACTCCAAAGATGACGTCAACAAGCACATGCCACTTTTTCTTCTCATCTTCCAACCACCCTTAACCCGACTCTCCACCCCCTGATTAGGAGGCGTAGTGAACTCGTCCACGCTACCACGTGTGTCCCCCTCGGGAAGGGATGACTCATATTTTGGCGCCTCCAGTAGTACAACGGTGGCCGACAGAATTTCGCCAAGTAATGATTCTGCATCAAAAATTTCCATTTGTCAGTTCTCTGTAGTGTTGTGCATTACTCTCCTCGTGCGTGATTTGCGCTGCAAGAGCATCTTTTAAAGCGGCCACATTTAATATCGCATAGTGATCGTCCGTTTTTGCACGTTCGTTACGTCATTTCTGCATTGAAGATAGCCGTTCTTTGCACTCGCCTTGGTAGTACAGGTCGCACTCGTCACCAAAGCCGGTGCTGTCCTCCAGGCCTCCTTTGGGCTGGAACAGGACTACGCTCATGGTGATAGAAAGGGCCACCCGAAAAGGCATGCTCTTGTTCACCACGGCAATCAGACGCTCCTGCATCAAACATTGGTAAATAGGGACCAGAAAGCAGCATACGGGCCGAAGGAGCTCAGTTTATTTCTATCGGAGCATGCACGATGACGGGACTCGGTTATAAAAGTTACAAGTATGGCAGCTTGTTGCAGAGGCAGACCTCGCTGTTAAAGGCGCCATTACAAAAGCAGTTAAAAGGGATTCAAGAATACCAAAGAAAGAAAATGGGCATAGGTCCAATGCGTAATACAGATAGCAACTCTAATCATCGCGGGGTCTAACCTAGGAAATTTTTACATGTGAAAGCATGTGCAGGAAAGTGCCCCAGAGAGTTGAGGGAAAGATGTGAATATGAAGTTGTTGGGATAAGTTGGCCGAACTAGACACAGGGCAGTCTTACTATGAAGCTAGAAAAGAATCTTCTCAGTGTTACATTCTCAGTGAAGCTTCTTAGTGTAACGTCATCAGCATATTACTCAAAGAAGCCAAAAGGAACTATTATGAATCGAAACTTCACCAGCTTGGAAATGACCACATGGAAAAGTGTAAAGTGTTCAATACTTTTTTAAACAGTCAAACACAAGACCTGCCAATTGAAAAAATAATCATGCCGTCAGGGACCGTTTAAGGCCATCCGTTAATTATTGCAAACTTATTCAACGATTTCTACTGCAATCATATCTCGTTGCCAGTTAATGCTCGTCTTTCATCTTTCCCACGTGGCCCAGAATGTTTCTTATCCCCTGTCACCGCACAGGAAATTCAAACACATATTCTGAATCTAAAGACAACAAGTGCAGGGCTTGACCGCCTTCACCCCACTAACATTAAATGGATCGCTCATCTTATTACCGACCCTCTCTCTTATATTATTAACCTCATCTTCGAAACGGGACTATTTCCTCCTCAGCTCAAGAAAGCTAACATCATTCCAGTTTTTAAGAAGGGTGACCATCGTTGTATCTCGAATTATCGCCCCATTGCCATTTTACCAATTTTAGCAAGGTAATAGAAAAGTGCATAGTACAGCGCCTAACTGGTTACTTCTCAAAATTCAATATACTTTCACCTCACCACTTTGGGTTCCGCTCGGGATATTCAACTAGCTTAGCATTGGTAACTTTAAGACAACATTAAAATAGCCATTGATAAGGGATGCTTTGCCAGGGCCGTATTTACTGACTTAACCAAGGCTCTCGGTTCTATCATCCACTGTATACTACTAACTAAACTAAAAGCTGTAGGGGTATTAGGGCCGCCTCTCAATCTCATCAAAAGTTACATATTAGACCGAGAACAAGCCGTGTCAATTTCTAATGGGCTCTCTAACCTAAATACAGTGAATACAGGTGTGCCTCAAGGTTCTATTCTCTGCCCCCTGCTGTTTTTAATATATATTAATGATCTACCTAGTTGTTTTGTAAATCAGAACCGTTTATTTATGCCGATAATACTACTATATTAGCTACTAATAAATCAATCCCCTTATTAACATCTTTGCTCACTGCTGATCTCAATAATATTTTATACTGGTGTCATCTCAACTGCTTGCAGATCAACCCTTCTAAGACAACATTCATGGTATTCAGCTCCGATCGCAAGGCTCCCGTACACATCTCACCACTTACTTTTAATTCCCATTTCATTGAACTTTCAGAACATTGCACATTTCTTGGCGTTACTCCAGACGCTAACATTAAATACAATAAGCACATTTCTAACATGAAACAAAAATGTCTTGGCATCAGACCATTACTAAAAGCGCGTCCCTTTGTGGAGAGGCGTAAGTGCGTTTCGAAGGCGATGGTTCTTCCAGGAAGGGTGGTGTAAATTTTAATCATGTATTTTAGTTATGTATAGCAAAGTGGCATGCGATTACTTGCAATGAGTACCAGCCACCAGGTATACTACAACGCATACATTTACTCTATATTTCTGCATTGCTTTGTTGGTATGGAATGCGTGGAATGATAATGTGTTTATCATTTAATTTCTTAACCATGCACATGCTGACACAAGCAGTACAGACAGACTTGGTTATTTTGTAGTGATAAAGCAAGAATGCAAGATTACAATGTTAGCAAAGAAAACTACTGTAAACTTTACTCCGTCGCACCTCTTCATTCTCTGTTTCACGTGCAGTTAAAAAAAAAGAACAGAAAACGACATCTGTTCTCTGTGCCATTCTTGCCGCGGTCGGGTACGCTTGCTCGCTAACGCCTTCGAGAACGCTGTGCCTGTGGGTTTTCTTTCAATCATACGGTTCCTGCCGCGAGCTGGCTGGTCGCGGTAGAAAATCCGCGGGCAGAGCGTTCTCCCGGGTGCGGGCCCACGCAAGCGCGCGACCCGCGCTGTTTGAAGCAACCTACCGACACCCCCTTCAGCTCCGCTATACGGCCTCCCCCGTCAAGTCCATTTTTTACGCGCCCCCTCCCACTACGAAGGGAGTTTGGCGCTAGCGTCTGTAGCTCGTGGCTGCTGCCCACACGGTCAATAATGTCCGTCGGACGTCCGGTTAGAGTCCGCACGTCCGGAGCCGGAGCGGGACGACCGCTGGAAGAACGAAACACATCCGAAAACGGATCATCCGAATTGGGACATAAACCGGTAGGAACGAAACACAGCCGAAAACGGACATCCGTATTGGGGTGTCCGTAGGACTTACGAGGGATCATTTTTCTCGGATCAACATACAATATTTCAGAAAAATAGTCTCTCAATACAGACCTCAACCGAACCCGTGCTCATCAGTACATGTGTGGACACTGGTGGGCACTCATTAGTGGAATGAGCTACCAAGGAAATTCCGACCTGAGCGCGCTCATTATAACATCAATGTACCAGTAAAAAAACAATAATTCTTGCCAGTCATTGCAATTTATATCAAGTTATCAATAGTCGTGTTTTCTCGCGAAAAGCTATCCATTTAAGAAGCTGTCAGGGCAGTTTTGCGTTGTTCAGCAGTGCACTGGCCTTTTCGCACCACTCGATCGTTGGACGCGCTCACAGCGCTCTGATCCTAATTACGACATTTATGATGTCACTAACCGCAAAGAAACGTCCTCAGTTTATAAACTTCAATCGCACATGCATTGAGCCAGCGCTTCGAACGCACTATAACTATGGTATATTGAATGTGTTATCGACGTTTTATCCGCCATGTTTGTTTACATATCATAGATGGCTTCGACTTGTCTTGACTGAAAGTGTACAAATAATATTATTAAACTGCTGTTAAAAAGTTGTTTTAATACAAAGTACTGCATATTGTTTATTGTGACACATTAAAATTTTAACTGGAAGTTTTATTTTGGCATAATGGGGTAACATGCCACATATGCGTTACTGGCGGTTCAGCCAAAGTCTCGGCTAAGCCAGCCTAAGCCTACGCCAGCCATAGCCACTAGCCGCTCAGCGCGAGTGGCCGTGTTCTCACCGTAGCTTTGCTCGTCGGCGTGCGATTAACAATCCGGTGCATCTACCTGTGTCGTGGTAAGTAAACATCTTTTAATGCACCCATCAGGGTTTTTTAGGTGCTCTTCAATCTGTCTAGTAATTAACAGCGCAAATTTTGGTTTTGGGAGTGGTTCATTTGGTACGAGTGTTCCAACGGTCAACACGGACCGCAAAATGCTTCTGTCGGTTAAACCGCTCGCTTATTCACGCTGAAATTCGGCACACGTATAGCATACAACCGTCTGTCTTTTTTAATACCAGTTTAGATTATGTACTTGCCTGATTCGACCACAAATCATTCGAAATCCTTCTGCAGCATCGTTGCTGCGGCGACCCATAAGCAGCCAAGCCTCGCTATCTGGGTCGCCGACCGCCGATGCTGCAGGCACAGGTTTCAGCTTGATTCTAATCGTATCAGGCAAGTAAATTGCCGAAACTGATATTAAAAACGATACAGTTATGTACTATCTGGCATATAACAGCCGAATAAGCGAGCGGATTAACCGATAGAAAGATGTCACGATTAAAATCGCATACGTTCCTACTGTTTGCTCCCAGAGACACTGCTTTTATCTTTTTAGATAGTAGTAGTAGTAATCTCATCCCATAATTGTCATTCGCTCGACCAAACAATTTCGAGTTCTCATTGTGGTATTTTGAACTGCATTTTTTTCTAGCTGACACTCGGACTCAAGGGGCACCTCTGAGGCTGTCGCGAAATCGTGGCCGAGGCATTCATCGGAACGGTCAGCTCAACCCGCAAGAGCACGTCTGACTAAGCACGTTCTTCTTGATGTATGTACATATCGTGAAATAAAACTTTCATTTCACTTGCGACTTGTTCTTTTAATAAAAACAGTGGCCTGCCACCGTTTTATAAACAAATGCATGTAGAAACCACGCGGATTTGCTAGGTATGCATGCTACTATGAAACATCCGAGAATAGTCCGTATGTCCGCGCTCGGACGTCCGCTAGATTAACTGTACATGTTCTGCGGTCTTGCATCGGATGGTCCGTAGGACGTCCGAGAGGTGAGTTCGGGACAAAAACCGGATGACCGATGGAGGTCCGAACGTCCGAAGCGGGCGTACCGACGGTCGTCCGTCGGATGTCAAGAGGTATAAGAAGTTTCATGCCCCTTTTTTCCTCTGATGCAAACACCCGATTTTCTTCTGATCAAACTACGCAATTACCACCAAAAGTTTGGTATAAAAAAGTGATGACAAAATGCCATTTCTGTGCGAAATTTGAGCTACAAGAATTCAGAGGTTTAAAATAAAGAAGCATTCTACGGCACACATATAATTTCCTTCGTTATGGCGATGACATGTGCCTGGGTTCATCATCCAGTGCTTTTTAATCCAGTCGCTTGTGCCGTAGTCGTGTCCCTCGAGCGATCTTTAAACTCTTTCAGTTGGTTTCACTGGACGAAGCTCATCCGTAGCCCAAAGAACTCATAAATGTTGCTTACATCTTTATGTGTGTCCACAAGTCCACGCTTGCCATGCAGTCACGCACATCGAACGCAGACAATTCCGCACAGTTCTATTTTCTTCATATACCTGGTCCCTGTCTGATCACACAGAATTTTCATATAGTTCTAACTATCACTCAAGATGCCGATTTAGTTTCCATTACTTCAATGTTGACAGGAGCTCCAGCTGCAGCAAAAACGTGCGCACGCAAGCAGCTGAACCGTTGACCGCACTAGTTAGAGTAGTACGCCAAGACGGCGTTGGTTGCCCACTGATGTCACCTTTCACGTCATGTAAATGCCCACCTATTGGGTGAGACCATGTACTAAGTTACCCATTCTTTTCTATGAACTGATGGCGATGCCACTAAGAAACAAATGCGGTGGCGCCGGCTACAGAACGAGCACAAAGACGCAGTTTACCATTTTACAAAATTGGATGGCAAATTCACGCCAACACCACGCGCATTGGAAAGAATCGATAACTGATTGAGCTTCCTGACTAACCAAGGAGTTTCAAGGAATGTAAGCGTACGCGTCAGTGGCTGGTGGTCAAGTGGAATGAGACCAAAGGTGTCGGATTGACTATGAGCGCGTCTAGCACAGAACGGAGTAAAGTGCAGGTTGATACCAAAACGGATAATGTCGAAACAACTTCAGCGCTTTTTTCAAACCAATATGCATCTCTAAAAGCTGCAATATGACTTTTGGGAGAGAAGGGCAACCGCGGAACTTAGAGTAGCGTGATAAATTTACCCCCATATCTCACCATGGTTGGAGGAGCTTCGACGTCCTTCACTTCGCCCGAGTACTTAGTCAGCGGCTGGATGGAGCATTTGCCGCTAAGCTGGGGTCGGGGCAAGTGGCTCAACAGAATAAGCACATCCACCTTGCTGCATTGACCAAGTTTTAGATGTGGACGAGAAGAGAGGTTGCGTTAATCGGAGGACGGCGAAACATCAACAGGTTTCAAGACATTTAGCCAGGTTTTATGACATCATCGAAAGCTATGGAGAACACTTAAGCTCCGCCTTTTAAGCTCTGACGCGACAGCGCTAATAGAGAGCTTTAGCGTAGCGCAATGTGCGATCTGTCATCGTGACCCGGTACTGCGCACTGGCAGTATGTACGGGCTGATTGGTGCCGACGACACAGATCTGTGTGCCCAGCAAGTGGCGCCATCTAACGCCATGAAGGCGATCTGGGCATGCGCAGTGGAATGCGTTGTGACAGATCGCGGGTTGCGCTACTCTAAAATTCTCTAATGACTTCTGTGTGCGGCTCGCGGTTCCTCGTTCCCGTACATGTCGTATTTGCTCGATTATTTACCAGTGCTTTAACAAATAATTGCACGCATCCTTTCGAGCACGCAATCTTAAGCTACCACATTATCAAGCTACCTTTGTAAATCACCGCTCAGCACAGATATAAAGCCCCCCTTTAGCCAATGCTTACACACATGCATACATGGCCAGGATGTAGCATACCGGATAGGATGGGTTCTCGTTAAATCCCACGTTCCATCAACTAATCTGTACTCGGCCATGTCAGCTGCGAGAACTATGACCGTGATTTTTCGCTCACACGACGACAGTGCTAAAAGCGGATTTTTCCTAGAACGGAGCCTTTTACGCTGTCGTGTTAACGAAACTCTAAACGATGACGAAGACACTGAAACCCACTCCATAACTACTCAAAATTAAGTAAGAACTATGGGGATGATTCAGCCGCTTTAAGATGGAGTGCGACAGCACCAGTAGCAATGTTGCGGCCGCAGGTTCCCCCATCGCAGCTAGTCATGTTTGTTGTCATTTTCTATTATATTCTTTCACCGCTACGTTAGGGGTCCGTCAGTACGTTAGGGGTCCAACATGCGCTACTGCTCTTGATCATGTCAACTGACCAGTGCAACTGTCAACGGAGCTACACACTAGATCATGTCAAGTGGTCTCATGACTTCACACGTCCTCCCCCTCACCTCCCCCCCCCCCCTGTTAACAAACACTCCAGCATACCCCTAATGTCGTTAACGTCTTGGCGAATTAGTGAATTTGGTGTCGTCGCATTGATAGTACCTAATTTCAGCTCACAAGGGCTATAATGCCCTTACATGTGAGAACTCTTTAGGGCTAGCCCAGTCCTCAGAATTCTGAACTGCATTCTGGTGAAGCGCCACTCATCAACCCATGCATACCTGTACTAATGTAAACATGCTAAATTCTTTTTTTAGAGCAGGGATCTAAATTACAATCAAATTTGTCGATTTGCACTTGCCTTGCCTGAAATAAAAGCCCCATCTATAAAATGGATATACAAACAATTACATCTTAATTAAGCAGTGATTTTCAATTCAGCAAGTTAAAATGTAAACCACTCGTATGTATTTTCAATATCTCAACGGTTTCTATATTCAAGGAACCGCTACTGCTATATTATAAAGAAAAGAAACTAAATATTGGCCGTGAGTTTACTATTGATGAGACTAGCGTCATTACAAGTCCAGTAATATAAGGTTTAAAGTTAAACTATTCGACGGCATCTTCATGGCGTGTACACAAAGCGCACAGTCATAGACGAGAACAAGAACTATTCAAGTTGGCAGATAACAAAATATTTCTTCAGCATCAAGGAAACCAGTTACTGTAAAGCCTGAAAGCGTGAGGC
The DNA here is from genome assembly GCF_055883805.1 of Amblyomma maculatum. Taxonomy (NCBI): domain Eukaryota; kingdom Metazoa; phylum Arthropoda; class Arachnida; order Ixodida; family Ixodidae; genus Amblyomma; species Amblyomma maculatum. The sequence goes on along the minus strand of NC_139351.1, from coordinate 12,214,122 downwards.
TGCATTAATGCTTTGGTGCTCTGTCAATAGTGGCAGTTCAATTGGCAGGGAGTCTGTGCTAAGTGACATTATTTTCCACCAGCCCGCGCGCCACAGAAACTATAAGCCCACCCTTATAAGGTCATGGAAAGTAACTTAGTCGAAGAAATTTTATTTGTTTGCATCCAGGGCGTAATATATGCGAATTAAAGGAACATTGAGTACTAGCTTATTTTGGCCTGCGTCGGTAACTAGTCGCCTTCTAGTATAAAAGAGGCTACTTTTAACGAAATTCAAGCTCTAGTAAGCTATAATTCCTACGAACAATAAAAAATTCAAAGTACATATATTGCCTCTGCCGGCTATTTTTGCAAGCAGATGGCGGTGACTTCAAGACTACGTTTAGTACTGGAATCTCTGCCGTCAAGCAATGTCTTTAATTGCATCATCACTATCATCACGGAATGCGCTTTCTGGTCTTGTCAACGCAAAGTTCAATATACAGGCAGGAAACAATCCCTGTTCAAGTCAGCTGCTTTAGATATAAATGCGCATTTTCTTAAAATATCCTCATATAAGCTGCAAGAGTCAGAGGGTCACGTTTTCGTTTCTGAAGCGATTATTCGTGTCAACTGTCCCTCGTACTTCGCACACCGCATATATCTATTGCAGAAAGCATGGAAGTAGTCGGATGAAGTTATTCTTTTTTGGCTAAGGCTAGCGTTGCTCATATGTCAACAATAATTATAATGTGGATGCATGCAGAAATCACTATTTCAATAATGACTCACACAATGGTTTGCAAAACATGGCCCTGAAATTCGTGCGGTAAAATGGAGCTTCCGGTCGCATCATCACTGTTCAGCTATTTAAAAGTCGAAGGCTGTTGGCACTAGCAAGTAAAAGGACTCAGCTGCGATAGAACTAAAGAATCAAGCCCCAAGTATTTATTCAAGCTAAGTTCTACTATATTGTTCTATGGTGTACTCGGAGGGATAGAAAAACCTTTTTATTTTTCATAGATCGTTACACGAGTTGTACATTTGCGCACGTCATTTTGCATATAGGCAGGATCCGGACAGCATGCCTCGAGGCAGTGGAAAAGAGCAGCTCTTTGTAATTTTTGTTTGTTGAGTATACTTGGCAGGCTCCTAAGGCGGAGCTTTGAGTAAAGGTGGGGGGTCACATTAACAGAGATTAACACAAAAACAATTACAGGATATTGCAATACGTACGTATATGTAAATATGAAAATGCAACAGCAAGTGCATGAACAAAACGATATACACCAACGTAACACGTTCAATTTTGTTTACTTATAATTTTTCCGGCGTGTTTCGAATGTACGCCTGGGCAACTTCAAGCCAATTGTGCCGGGACGACAATTCTATATTGGAATGACTCGTAGGAGTGTAGATGAACTGAAAGCAAGCTTTTTTCGAGAAGTGTGTCGAAAGCTGATATGTGCAACCGCGATGGTAGGCACCATGGTACTTCATTCCCTCCTAAATTTCACACTCCCTTTTTTGGCAGCACCGACCTATGACACTCGTACCTATATCGTCCACGTAAGGTGGCACGAATGAAAGAAATGCGGTACTATGAAGCTTTTGCTGGTGAGCGGACGTTGTAGTAGATGCCTGTAACAAACCACTGCTAGTCAATGACGGCTTACGTGATGCTCTTCAGCTCGTTCATGGCAGCAGCGTCGTGTTGGCTGCTGCTGGACAGGCCGGCCAGTTTGACTCCTAGAAAAGTGGTCTTTAGCACCGTCGCGTTCCCAAAGCGCGCCGTCTCGAGCATCCTGTCGATGTTCTGCGTGCGAACAGAACGCGCCCGGGTCAGGGTTTTTCTAATCAGACTGCGGGATGCCTCATCGTGCTCACACGCGAAATGGGAATTAAAGTTTTCTTTGCCGTACTCCCTTTGCCAAAAGCGAAACAATGGCATTGGTACCAGCTCCGAGCCCAGTGCTTAAAATCAGAGCAATCTTCAGGCGTCTAAATCCCTCTCTCCCCTTCCACCCTTCTTATTAATTGGCAAGGATTTCAAAAACGCACGCGATATATTGTATAGGGACACCACTAATCGAAGCAAGCAATCATTTTTTATTCGACTCAAGCCACGGGGAGCCGTGAAGGTACACGCAGACGAGGACCTGAGAATAAGGTCGGCTTCTAGTTCCGATCACAGAGTCCAGCACCAGCGCGCCTCTCGAGCCAACAACCACTTCGTCGTCGCCGGCCCCAAGCACGGCAGTCGTGCGGCGCTAGGCACGTGGCATTATTAAACCCAGTAATAAGTCCAGCTGCTCTCCGGACTCCGTACCGACATGATGCTCTTGAGCTTGTTCACGTTGGCGGCGTCGGAGGCAACTGCGCCCCTCGAGTAGGCTGCCACGCCAGCCGTGAGGATGCCGTACGTCTTCCAGATGTCCCCCAGACTCGCCGAGCGCAGCGACGTGTCCAGCTGAGAGAGGTCGTCGGCCGCAAAGCTGATGCCGAACTGGCGCAGCTTCTCCTCTTCGTCCAAGTACGGGTAGCCCTCCCAGGCAAGCTTCTTCTGGTAGTCCAACGCCATCTGGAAGTGTACCGTTACTTGCTGTTGTTCCGGCGTTTACAAACATTGCATGCTTCTTTCCTGACTGTTTCTATGCATAGGGTGCCGCAAAGCTCGCACACCAATTCGCAACTTAATGTTGAAATGCTTACGGCTGCTCAGTTGAATAAATATCACTCATGTTATCCATTTGAGCATGGAATAATGCAAGCATGAAGAATAATTACAGTATACTTAAGTATCGTTATATTTTGATTTAATAGCATTTTTTGGGGATATTAAGCGTTTTTCGGCTTTTCCAAAGGCGCCTGCAAAGACGCACAACAGAATATATAAATATGAAGACTACAAAAAAATCATCCCGTTATTTAGATCAGCTATTAAAAATCTCAATACAACTTTACGTATGCATAGCGATAGGTTGCTGTATGGACATTACATATTTTTCTAATTATCAAGCTGGTTGTTAAGGTCTAGTTAGTATTGTTAAGTAGTAATTAAAGCAGAAATGCGACTTAGGAGGCTGCTCAGAAGGGCTAATTTTTGGCCTTAATTTTGCGTGCTGCTGTTTACTCGTAAAAGGCGGCCTCATAAAACTCAGAGAGTGAAGGCTAGCAAAGGGAAACACCTGCAATTTTTTTCTCGGCAAAAACCCACAAGATAGACTGCCCTTTCCGAGCCATTGTAACAGAAGCTGATACATGGCAGAAGTCACTGGGCCAGTACTTACAGCGACATCTCCAGTCCCTCGCGGTACAGGATCACTTCAACGTTGTGAACGCGGCTGAAGTGGTTCAGGTGCTCGGCAACGGCTTACCTGGAGCCAACTGCGGCTTCTCTATTGATATCGAAGACCTGTTTTATAGCATCCCTCATGACGAACTTTTTGTTGCAGTGCGTGAACTAATTGAACAGAACGGTGTGATCGCCTTCCAAAATGCATGTGGTGTCTCGGTTGACGTGTTTTTGGAACTGCTGACAGTCTACCTTTCATCCACCGTAGTAGTTTTTAAGGGCGCTCTGTTTATCCAGAAAAAGGGAATTTGTATTGGGGCTAGTGTAGCTCCTGTACTGTGCCACATCTTTTTAGCAAAGTTTGACAACTTACTGTCAGGCTCTCTTCTTGACAAACGCGTGTGCAAAATTTTTAGATATGTTGATGATTTTTTGCTTATCTTAAAACTTCCACCGAATGACTCTTTTCATGAGGTTGTGAACGACGTCTTGAAGGCCTTTAAGTCTTGCACTAACGCCCTTTGTTTTACGTACGAACTACCCAATGACCAAAAGATAAGATGTTTAGAACTTCAACTAACTTTTCTTGACCATGGGCATATCTGCTGGTGTTTTTTACCGCGAAGCAAGAAAGCGTTGTTACCGTACTCCTCCGCTCACTCTAAAATCGTTAAGAGAGGTATTGTTATGAATTGCTTTCGCAGTGCTCTAGAGAAAAGCTGCCACCAGCAAATAAAGAGTAGCTTTGACAACCAGGTTGTCCGGCTGCTGGCCGCAGGATTCCCAAATGCACTTCTGAATGCTGTGGCAGAATCGCTGCTACAAAGAGTTAAGAGGGGCAATGAAAAAGTGTGCAAGCTTACTGAAGCTGAATGGAGGAATCTTGAGGTGATGCCGTACGTGCATGGACTTTCCCATAATATCAAAAAAGTTGCTGCGAGGCAAGGCGTTAAAGTTGTCTTCTCTGCTCCCTGCAAGCTATCAAGTCTTTGTTCTCGTGTTCTCATGGCAGATCTAAGGCCCCTGTATGCTCGACGCGACATGATGATTGTTATATTCCTTGTGCCACACGTGTTATTTATAAGATTCCTCTAACATGCGAAAAAGTTTACATCGGCCAAACTAGCCGGTGTATTACTGATAGGCTGCGAGAGCATCACAACTCTTTGTCACACATAGTGGAGCTAAAACTTTGTCTCGCGATTGTAGGGATTGCGGTTGTTATCCGCTGTTTTCAAATGTCACATTTCTTGGTAGGGGCAAGGGTAAGGTAGAGCGCGAAGTTCTTGAAGCGTATCACATAAGTATGCAAGGAGATAATTGTATTAGCACAGCATCCATATCGTTGATGCAGAAAGAAATAAGTTATTTATCTCAAAGACCCTAGTAACTGGGCTATCTCCGAAGCGTTTCTTTTTGTTTGTCACTTTTATGCTGTGTGTTGGACGTCGAGCTGCGCATGCCTTGCAAGGTTTCTTGGGAAATGTTATTATTTCAATAAAGCACAGTTGTTAGTTCCAGCTTCCGTGTGTACATCGTCTTTCTTCATAAAACTGTTCCTCTAAAGAGTTGTACGCTGCTTTTTTAGTTATCCAAGTCCAGCTTTCTTGGACATCAATTTGCTGCTGTGTCGACAGTGAAGCATTGCAAGAGTCTGTTTTGACAGTTTTGATGGAAACGGTCGAACGTAGTAATTCGTTTAGCAAAGTCTTGCTTTTATAGTTTGTCCTGTGTTCACACCAAGCACTTAGTTAAGACCCCTGTGAAGAAGCTATTTGACTTCATTTTTGACATAAAAAAGATATTTAAGATACTGTTACGAATGTTTGATAAGAATGGTTTGGTTTACGTTTGCGCGCTTAACGTCGCACAAAGACTCAGGCTATGAAGATGTTCTAATGTTACGATGAGAAAATTTTCTTTATGTGCTATCCTGCGCTCGCATTGAGCAGTAACTAAGGAATGCAAACCATCTAGAGCCGGCTCTTTTATATACTTTTTTTTTTCATTGCCAGAATCCACTGTTTACCCTCTGCTTTTCTAGCACTCGCTTAAAGCCCTTTATATATCCGTCCTGGATGCGTGCAAACCGGCTGTATAGATTTCTAGCACTTTTCCTGTCATTTTGATTCAATGCTCTCTGTACAAATATTTAAATACCTCAAATGCCCTGCTCTTATCGCCCATTTCCTCGGGCATTCTTAAGCAGGGTGTCCCCCGATTTTCCAAGGGTTGAAAATAAAATACTTCACACTAAAGAAGCCACTTATGTGCAGCTCGGGCCTCGGGTGGCCGCAGCTACGTCGTGAAGAGACGTAGCTACGAGAAGAAGAAAAACGCGCTGGGTGAACACAAGTCGGTAGTTGCCACCTTGGTAAAGACGAGCGACAACAGCGAAGTGCTCGCACCAAAAGCCTTCGCTCCAATCAGGTTCAGCAGCATTGAATCCCTCTAATTTTTTACAATTAACTAATAAGTAATTAAGCTAATTTTTCTAATTTACTAACTAATCAATAAATGTCATTTGCAAAGTTGGAGAGCACCTTCTGTAATTTCCCTTCCATTTATTTCCGATAAAGAAAGCCTGAAGTGTATCTTTTTCCGAGCTTTAAAAAAAGCCCGCGAAGTACAAAAGTATAGCGTGACTGGAGCATTCGCGAGCAGCGATTGTGCTGCTCTCAACCCGGGCTTCAGTGAAAGAAATCAGCTGTGGCCGTCGCTCCACGGCTCCGTTGCAGCGGCAAGCCGATATGTCTGCGAGCGATATCGCCACGCTCGGTGCAATCATCGCCAACATATCAGCCTACCGCTGAAACTGAGCTGTCGACTGACGGCCGCAGCTAATTTCGTTCGCTGCAACCGTGATTGAGAGAACCGCAATCATGGCGCGCTAATGCGCTAGTCACGTGATATATTTTATGTTCCGCGGGCTTTCTTTACAGCTCGAAAAAGAAATACACGTGAGGCTTTCTTTAACGAAAACAAATGGAATGGGGTTTTAAGAAGGTGCTCTCCAGCTCTGTAGATCGCATTTATTGTATAAAGGTACAGTTAACAAATTACTTATTACTAGTTAGTTAATTGAAAATATGAAATGCCGGTGGTGCGCCAGATGACTGGCATCTGCATATAAGTGGTTTCTCTAGCCTAGCTCAAATGTTTTATTATTAACCCCTGGCTAAATTTAGCTTGGACACCCTGCATGATATTGCACTCGTAGCTTACCGTGCCTCGAACGATGCTCACGCTACTTTTCTATCTCCAATTATTTTTTTTATAGGTGCCTCTAGATTAATCTGTCAAAGCAATCTTCTTACTAACGCTAACTGATCTTGCCCTCGGGCACAAAAGTGCGTTCCAGAAAGCAAGCCCAGGCGCCATTACTTGTTCTGAAATACCTCTGAGTACTTTCATCTTGTCGTACCCTATTCGAGGGCCCCTGTTCATTAGCGCAACAACTCTTCCAAAATTTTCTGTCGTAGCCTTTTCCTTAATCCGAATTAATCAGTGTTTCGATTGTCCAAATTCAAGCTATTCGTGTTCTGCCAGTCAGGATACCCCTTGTTCTTGCATTGTAAAGGTGTACTCGTTGCCCTTGTGCTGTAATTCATTCATTCTAGTCGTTCAGTCGTGTCCGACTCTTCGTGACCCTATGGACCATGTCACGCCACGCTTTCCGGTCTCTCACGATCTTCCCAACATCACATAACTTCGACTACAGTGCCTCGAGGATGCCATCTAACCGTCGCGTTCGCTGCCTACCCCTTCTCAGGCGACTCTCAACCTTTCCCAACATCAAATCTTTCTCCAGCGACTCCTCTCTTCTCATCAGATTACCAAAGTAGCTGAGCTTTAACTTTAGAATTTGACCCTCCAATGAGCAGTCAGGGTTTATGGTCGACAATATCGACTGATTTGATCTTCTGGCAGTCCAGGGAACTCTCAATAGTCTTCGCCAGCGCCACAATTCAACCGCGTCAATTCTTCGGCGGTCAGCCTTTTTCACAGTCCAACTCTCGCATCCATACATCACAACTGGAAAGACCATAGCACGGGTTATACGGATCTTGGTTGGCAGACTAATGTCTCTGCTCTTTACTAGGCGGTCAAGGCTAACCATTGCTCTCTTTCCAAGAAGCAGGCGTCTCCTAATTTTATGGCTGCAGTCTCCTTCCGAGGTAATCTTGGAGCCGAAGAAGAGAAAATCTGTCACAGCTTCCACTTCTTGTCCATTGATGCTCCAGGACTTGATAGGCCAAGACGCCATGATCTTTGTCTTTTTAGTGTTCAGTTTAAGCCCAAACTTCTCACTCTCTTCTTGTACGCGCATCAGAAGTCTCTTGAGTTCCACTTCACTTTCTGCCATTAAAGTGGTATCATCCGCATATCTAAGGTTGTTGATACGTTTTCCAGCAATCTTCACTCCAGCTGAAGACTCGTCCAGGCCTGCCTTCCTCATGATGCACTCTGCATATAGGTTAAATAGGCAGGGCGACAGTATCCAGCCTTGCCTCACTCCTTTCTCAATCGGAAACCAATCAGTAAGACCATGCCCAGTTCTGACTGTGGTCTCTTGCCCTTCATACAGGTTCCTGAGGAGACAGATGAGGTGAATTGGAACTCCCATATCTTGGAGAGCTTGCCACAACTGCTGTGATCTACGCAGTCAAACGCTTTCGCATAATCAATAAAGCAGAAGTTTCTGGAACTCTCTTGCTTTTTCCATGGTCCAGCGAAGGTTGGCAATTTGGTCTCTAGTTCCTCTGCCCTTGCGAAACCCAGCTTGCACGTCCGGAAGCTCCCGATCCACATACTGCTGCAGCCTACCTTGGAGGACTTTAAACACCACCTTGCTAGCATGCGAAATAAGCGCGATCGTGCGGTAGTTGCAACAATCTTTGGCACTGCCTTTCTTTGTAATGGGGATGTAAACTGACCTCCTCCAGTCCTGTGGCCACTGCAGAGTTGTCCAAATCTTCTGACATAATGTATGCAGAATGTTAACAGCGTCATGATTGAGGTTTTGAAGCAACTCAGCTGGAATGCCATCAATTCCGCTAGCTTTGTTCTTAGCAACGCTGGCTAATGCCCATTCAACTTCACTCTTCAGGATGCCCGGCTCGAGATCAGTAATCACAATCGCATTATGTTGGGTTTGCACATTCGGGTCCTTCTTGTACAGTTCTTCTGTGTATTCCTGCCACCTCTTCTTTATCTCTGAGGCTTCAGTGAGGTCCTTGCCTCGTTTGTCCTTTATCACGCCCCGCTTAGCACAGAAGCTTCCTTCAATATCTTTGATTGTCTTATACAGAGCTCTTGTGTTCCTTAATTGGCTGTTGTCCTCAACTGCTTCGCACTGTATGTTCAGGAAGACATTCTTATCTCTCCTTGCTATTTTCTGAAAATCCGCATTGAGAACCTTGTACCTTTCTCTTTCCCCCCTAACTTTTGCCATCCTCCTTTCCTCAGCTATTTGCAAAGCCACTTCAGATAACCAGTTTGCTTTCTTGCATTTCTTTTGCTTTGGAACTACCTTAGTAGCAACTTCTTGTATTATATCACGAACGTCAGTCCACATCTCTTCGGGCTCTCTGTCTTATAGATCTAATTCTTGAAATCGATTCCTCACTTCCACAGCATATTCTAATGGAATTTGATCCAGATCATATCTGAAAGGCCTTCTAGTTTTGTGCGTTCTAAAGAGTTTCAAGTGCAATGCCAGTGTCTTCCTGTGTGGCTACTGGGCTTGTCACCACTACGTGACATCTGGTGGAGGTGATCCCCTTTGATATCCGGCCTACTCTTTCAAGCGAAGACCTCAGCATCGTTCCTGATGCCTTGGGAGACCAGCCTGCTGATCACCGAGCTAGCCGCCGAATTTAAAGCCTACAACCCGAGCAGTCTGCAGCCAGACTCCATTCGAACCAGTCGCCCAGTCTACAGTACCGGTTGTCTTCGTGCAGTCCCAGAAGCACCATCGTCCAAAGACTGCCCACTGCAAGATACGGAAGACCGAATGGGACTCATCGACCGCGTAACAGAATTCAGTACCTGCAACGACGCTGCGAAACTAAAGGAAGTCTACTTTGCTCTTCAAGGACGTGCACGAATCTGGTTCGAAAATCATGAGACTTCTTTGAACTTGCTGCTATCACATGTCCATATTTATTTCTTGAACGAATCACACGTGTACTTGCGCAGTGAAAATCTTGTATTTGTATAACTTACTGACACATATATGTTACCTATTCTGTTTTTCATTTCTGTGCGCCCCACTCCTTATGTAATACCCTCTAATGAGGGTCTTTAAGGTATTAAAGTGAAGTTAAGTGAAGTGAACAATCGAGAGGCATTCAAAGCTGAGTTTGTGACGGCCTTTGCAAGTTGCGTTCGAAATAAAAGAGCCCAGAGCCTCCTCCAATCAAGAGTTCAGCTTCAAAATAGCCCGTTCTCGCCTATGTTGAGGAAATCAAACGTCTCTTCCGTCCGGCCACCCTAAATATGAATGAAAGTGAGAAAGTAAAGTTTTTGATTTGAGGCTTCAAAGAATCACTTTTCGCTTGCCTCGTCAGAAATCCACCCCTTACCGTGGCCAAATTCGAACGAGAAGCATCCTCTATAGACCTTACCATAGGCGTCTGGACTCGGCAGTACAACCGGCCTCTACAAGTGTTCTCTGCAAACTGCGACGCCGCAAATACAAGTGGGGATAACCTCAGTGAGATTATTCCTGAGGTGGTTCTGGAAGAGCTTCGCGGACTCCTCCTATTGCCAACGCAGTCACAGCTTGCGTCGCAAACGGACGTCATCGTCATCCGTGAAGAAGTCTAGCATGCATTGGGACGTTCCTCAAGCGACGGCTCCGACAGCGCTAACGCCAGAAGCAACAGAGATGAACTATGCTGCTGCATTACGCCGTCCTGTACCCCGATGCTACCCTCCAAGCCCCCTTCGACGCGACCGAACTGCACCTGAACGCCGCCTCTTAGCCACCGCCCGTCCAGCCTACGAACTACCTTCAAGCACAAGGAAGTGCGATGCCTGGAGGACTACGAACAACCGCCGCTCCACTTCCAATGTAGTGAGGCCGACCACATCCTACGCCACTGCTCATACAGAGGCATCTGCCTGCGCGGCTTCGCCATCGATGCCCAACGACCTCGTCCTGGCGAGCGACCACAAGAAATCGGACGCTACTTGCGCAGGGCAGAATCACTACGTCGTCGATACCGTTCCCCATCGCCGTATACAGGGTCCGATGTGCGTCGTGGCCGCACTTACATCAAAGGAAGGTCTCGTCTCCAAAATAAAAGCCGCAACCTATGGAGGCGAGGTTGCTTCACGGCGAAAGCACGAAGATCCCCTGTCGCCGACGACGGATAACGATGACGACGCCGCAATTACTCCGACGCTCCTTACGAAGACGCCCTTGATGATCACACACCCACACTTCAAAATGACACTACCGCTACACATGACCGCAACATTGACGACAACACGACCAGACTTGAAGTTGACGCCGTTGCCCAACGAAGTGACAACAGTGTGCCTCGGCCGCGATCTCAGCCTACGATGAAGCAGAGATCGAACGCAGAAGCCAGCATTCAATACGAGAACACGAAGAAATGATCTCGAAGTTGCTGTTGATGGTCGCACGGTTACCACCTTAATGGACATCGGAGCCGGCTATTCTGTCATCAGTGAAGCGTTCGCCACCCAGCTGTAGAAAGTATAGACCACTTGAGATGGCCCGCTCATCCGCACCAATGGTGGTAATCTTATTACGCTGTCGGGGCGATGCACTGCAATGGTTACAGTAAATGAACGTACCGCGGAGGTGACAAAAGTAAACGGAGCACGCATTTTCCTTCGACCATTTTTCACGCGTTGCCTAATTGAAACTGGCAGTTGTGGCATACGCAAACCGGTAGTAGAAGCCAGTGCTATTTCACATGGACAAATATTATTTTCTTATCTCCAGTTCGAAGGCGTGATTTTAATTTGAACGAAAAAGCGTACTCCGTTTAATGTCCGCACTGTACCTACCCTACCAGCTTTGTCGTTTTACAGCAATGTTCCCGCGACGTGATCTTGGGCATGGATTTTATGTATGAACATCAGGCGATATTTGATGTCAAGCTCTTGACAGGCTTTGACAAAGCCATACATGCTACGAGAACTTCGACGCATCACGTCGCTCTGAACGTCCTCGACAGAGAATTGACCGCACCGCCCCAATCAAAAGTCGGCGTCTCGGTGGTATAAGAGAAATCGCCGAAGGCGTCGTCGAAGGAAACACCCAGTTGTTACTAGATAAAGCACTTGGCATGGCAAGAATAATCGCCCATTTCCGAAATCGACTACCTCAGGTGATGGTAACCAACTTCATCGAAGAATACCGGCAACTCAAGAAGAGAACATCAGTCGCCATCATCGACTAGTTTAGCAGACATCACAGGCGTCTTCGCCCTCCCCAACAAGCGCGCTAATGATGAAAGTGTCCAAGGCCAGCATCCGACGTTCGATATCAACCCTGCACGACCCCGGAGGAGGCAAACAATGATTCGCACTCTTCTTGAAAACTACAGCGAGGGTTTTTCGTCAGCGTCGAAGGTGCTACAGACGCCGTTGGCGAAGCACCCTTCTTCAAAGCCCCTATCGTGTATCGCCGCGATAACGCCAAGCCATCCAGGAGAAAGTCGATGAAATGCTTCGTGACGACATCAACCAACTAGCTAACAGCCCATGGGCGGGTCCCGTGATTCTGGTGAAGAAGAAAGACGGAACACTTCTTTTCTGCGCTGATTACTACCGCTTGAACAGCATAACAAAGAAGAATGTCTACCCGCTCCCCCGCATCAACGACACACTAGATCGACTCTGCAACGCTAAGCACTTGTCGTCGATGGATCTGAATAGCGGGTACGGACAAATCGAGATCGGCGAAAGAGACCGAGCTCATCACACCAGACGGCTCTTCGAATTCAAGGTAATGCCATTTGGCCACTGCTCTGCACCAGCGACGTTCCATTGAGTAATGTATACAGTGTTGGCTGGCTTAAAATGGCAGATTTGTTTAATGTACTTAGACAACGCAGTTGTCTTCTTGTCAAGTTTTTAAGAACATCTGAAAAGGCTTCTTACAGTGCTGGAAGAAATCAAATCATCAGGAATAATGTTGAAACAAGAAAAATATCTTTTTGCCTACGAGGAGCTACTGTTCCTAGGTCATATTGTGAGCAAGGAAGGAGTTCGGCCAGACCCGCATGAAACAACTGCGATCACATAGTTCCCACAGCCTGCCGACAAAAAGGCTGTGTGCAGTTCCTTGGGCTATGCGCCTACTACCGGAGATTTGTTAGGAACTTTTCACGCATCGCCGAATCATTGACTTATCTTACAAAAGCTGATGCACCTTTTAAATGGGAAGGGTCGCAAGCATGAGACTACAATGAACTTATCACCGCCTACAGTCTCCTCATGTCCTAGGCCATTTTGATGAAAACGCCGGGACTGAAATTCACATCGACGCAAGCCGTGTCGGCCTAAGCGCTGTTCTTGTTCAGAAGAGTAGCTGACCGCAGAAAGTTATCGCGTACGCCATCAGGTCCCTCTCAAAAGCCGAAGCCAATTACTCGACAAGCGAGGAGTGCCTCGCGATCATCTGGGCCACTTATAAGTTCTGCCCTTACCTATACGGCAGACCATTCAAGGTGGTAAACGATCATTACGCGCTCTACTGGCTCGCCAATTTGAAATAACCTTCCGACCACCTAGCACGATGAAGTCTACGTCTTCAAGAATTTGAGCTGACTGTAGCCTAGAAGTCCAACCGCAAGCATTCCGACGTAGACTGCTTATCCCGAGCCCCCGTCCACGTTTCCCCGAAAGAAGATGACGACGATGTCTTCTTGGGACCACCAGCAGTTTCGTACAACAGCAGCGACCAGACCCTGACCTGAAAGACTTAGCCGATTACCGGAAAGACCCCTTCCCCTCTCCCTGTGTTCTGTCATTGTTCGCCTTAAGCAGTGACGTCCTCGTGAAGAAATTCGCACCCAATAGGACCGCGGAGGTTCTTGTCGTGCCTAAAAGTCTTCGGCAGGAAATTCTGCAGGCGTTATACGATGGGCCTCCAACTGGGCATCTCGGGTTTACGCGCACGTTGCAGCTAATCCACAAGTACTACTGGTCGCGGTTGCCAGCTGACGTTGTCCATTACATGAAAACATGCCACGAGTGTCAGCGACGCATGACATCCCCGATCAGGCCTGCTCATCATGGACAAGGGATTATCATTTACGGCGGAGCTCACGCCGGCCTTCTTGAACTGCAGTAAAAAGAGCCACCAGAGGACAGCGGCCTATACCATCCACAGACGAATGGACATATAGAACGTCTTAACAAAATCACCGCACACATGATCGCCATGTACGCCAACGCCGAACACAAGACATGGGACACAATCTTGCCGTGCGTGATCTTCGCGTGTAACACTGCCATGCAGGAGATAACTAAAGCGACTCCTATCAAGTTTGTGTATGGCAGGGAGCCCACGACAGCACTCGACGAGATGCTGCGCACGTGGCAAAGAGGACAACCTCGATGACGCCGCCTACCTGCGACGCGCAGAGTATAAATACCAACAGCGCACCGACGCCCACCGATACAACTCACGACGACGCCAGGCAGGCTACAAGCCAGGAGACCAAGTGTGGGTATGGACGCCAATTAGCCGTCTTGGACTAAGTAAAACGTTACTTCGCCGATACTTTGGGCAGTGTAAAGTCCTTCGGCGCTTAAGATACCTTGACTAAAACGTCATCCCTGACGGACATGTTATGCGTCTGAAGCCATATTAAGCGCGTTAAAGTATTCGTGACGTTAAAACTTTCTAGTATTTATGTTTACCTTTCTTTGAACATCAAGGCGATGTTTTTTAAGGGGGAGAGTAATGCGGCGAACTATTATCTTTATTTGTTTTTAGTTTTTTTAACAGCCGCCGGCATGCGACCTTGTCACTGCGATTATAGCGCGCAGATTGATTCCTGTATTCTTTTTTTGTTCGTGCTCATTGTCGCGGGGCACGGCTTTATCATTTCCTTTGTAGCAGAACATGCTTCGAGATGTATCTCGAAAGATTCCAGCCACGAACGTGTACTTCTACACTGTTGAAGTGTATGCTAGTCTCAGTTCGCGATTTTATCTATATCTGTCATCGCCGCCTTTAAATTCAGCGCTGACGGGTGAAACTGCATTCTTAGTTTGACGACCGCCTCTGATTCTTTTAGTTAATTTGAGGGCGCAAGCCAGCCCAATAAAGAGTTTCATTCAACTGCAACGCCAGAGTGTTCATTGCTGGCTACTGGGCTCGCCACCACTACGTGACAATATTTTCCTTGCTTGCACATTGAAACGCTTATCTGGCAGTAAACGGTACAACGTGGCAGCGCATGAAGGCGTGAAGAACTTTGACTTTGCAGTTAGCCCAGCAGCAATGGCGAGACCTAAGTCACGCTATAGTGTATATTCTAGGCACTATACTCATGCTCACTCACTCGTCGTCGTGGTCCTCCTCCGCTTTCCACCTGCGGAAGGAAAAACAAGACAGTGTGCTTTAAAGCCACAGATCAGTGGAATTTCTCCAACAAATTTTTTCGGTGCAATGAAGAGATCGGGTGTATATTTATGCGAATCCCCCATGGTGGAGTAGGTTTGTAATGAGGCAGTAATTGCTTATCAACATCCACCCAAGCGCAGCCATTCTTAATTTCAGTAATTGATCAGTTCGCTCTCGCCCTATCGTCTGTTCAGCTGACCGTCCTGGTTAGCTCAGTTGGTAAAGCGACTGCCCCGAAAAGGCAGTGGTCCAACAGCTCCAGTTCTTTTTTTTTTTGTGTCAAAAGTACAGATGGTTTGCTGATACAGTCATCTCCAAGCTTTGCTATCTCGGCTGCTTCAAGTACTTCCCGAACCAGCTGCTCGGCGTGTTTATCGATCACTTCACAACGTGCATACTTCACCATACAATTTTTAGATGGGCAATCTTTGCGTAGGTCACCGGTAGGTCACCGCCGCTTGTGGCGAGGGCTAGCCTACCACTGATTTTTATCTTTTTTAGGCCGTTATTGCATCCGCCACCGCTTCGGTGGTGGTGGAAGACGGCTGTCGCGGCGCGCGTCTTTCTCTGCCTCTTCTTTTTTTTCTTGTCTATTTTCTCTTGTGTCCGCACGAGGCAGCGAAGGTGGCTCAGCTACAGAGCCAGTAGCAGGCCCGTGCATTTTCTTTTCTTCCTTCCTACAGCCACAACAACAACAAGCGTTTTGTTAGCGCTTCGGCTCTCTTATTCCTCCTCTCAGTATTATGCCCCGGATGCATATGCCTCGGGAGTGGAGGTATCACCATTTCTCCTTACATTTAGGGGGGATGTTAGTCTTACAGTACAGCCGGCGTCAGTCGGCAAGCCTGCCATCTGCAAAATGGCTCTGCCCGTGGTGGTGCTGCTTAGGCTCTCTAGCTGAGACATGCGAACTGCCTCTGCGTATTTTTCCCAGTTATTATGCATCCACATCGAGAGGAGTTTCTCCAGGTGCACATCGGTAGTCCTATTGCTCTCTTGATAATCTTCGGAGAGAATCTAATTTCCTTTTTTCATCCACCCTAAGAATTAGAAAGGGTGTGGTGCAGCACACTAAGCTAAAATGTAAGCCTGTACTAATTTCATTAGACTTCTTTCTTTAAGGCATCTGCCCCTAAGGGAGAGTCTCCTAAAGATGCCCAGAACTTGCGACTTGTCGTCTGGCTTTTTTATGACGTCGTCATTGTATCCGTTTTCCTGGATAAATAATCCCAGGGTTCTGATTTGTTCTACCTTAGGAACGGTTTTACCTTCCGGTCATAGTGCATGGCGTAACCAGGTCATGACGTCCCAATCTCGCGATATCCCGCGGAATTTCGTGAAGACGTGTGACCCCTTTCGCGACGACAGTATGAGCCATTAAAAACTTTTAATTTAAAAAGAAACGCGAGATTGAGGTAATGATTGCGCGATTTCAGCGCACAGAGCAGCATTTTGCTTTTGGCGCCTCAGGTCCCCTAATCTATCTTCCTAGTAGTCGATGATTGCTGCAGTTTCCGCGCCGTTCAAATCGAAGAGGACGCCATCTTTGCTTACACTGGTGGTGGACCGTGGTGTCGCGATTATAAAATTAGGTCAATATAAACAAGCTTACTGCTCTACGAATGTTCTAACAATGTATTAAAAATGTTCTATAGTGCATTTTAATACATTTATATGTTGTTATTGGCGGTTCTGTTGTATTGATTTGTTTTGAAATTTTAGAGCTCGCCGATGTCGAGGGTGTCGACGACCACTTTCGAGTGTGCTTGAAATCTATAGTGAACTAAATATATCGACATCTCAGCTTCGAGTCGAGCAGACTCGAGCCCGATTGCATTTGACAGTTGCGTGTAACAACCTCGATTGGCATTGAGCTGAATACAAATCGAGTTCAGTGAGGATCGAAAGTGTTGTGAGACAGGTGTATTAGACCGAATCCGAGAAGGTGGAGGCTTCATATTTTAAGAAGCGGCGTCCGAGCTCAGCGGTTGCGTCATCGCTTGGAAGGCAACAAGACGAAAATTGAACAAAAACAAAACTTGCGAAGTCAAGAAACAGCTTGCCCCTATCCGTTCAAGCGTGCGAGCGTGTGTGTGTGTGTGTGTGTGTGTGTGTGTGTGTGTGTGTGTGTGTGTGTGTGTGTGTGTGTGTGTGTGTGCGCGTGTGTGTGTGTGTGTGTGCGCGTGTGTGTGTGTGTGTGTGTGTGTGTGTGTGTGTGTGTGTGTGTGTGTGTGTGTGTGTGTGTGTGTGTGTGTGTGTGTGTGTGTGTGTGTGTGTGTGTGTGTGTGTGTGTGTGTGTGTGTGTGTGTGTGTGTGTGTGTGTGTGTGTGTGTGTGTTCGTTCCCTTAAGTGTTCCCCTAATTTTCTTACTTGGCTGTAGCCGATTTTCTAAAGAAATTCTCGCACTTGAATTATGCGTGATTTCGGTCGCGGATAAAACGTTTGGAAGCTTTATTTTTGTTATTGGCGTTGCAGACCTAAGCAGACTAACGTCAATGCGCGCCACGAATACAGTTCGCTTTAATTTATGATGCGATAACGATTAACAAGGTACAAGTAAGAGTACAGCCTATGAGTACTATGCGGTAAGATTTTAACCACGTTTGAAAAACGATGCTTCTCCCAGATCCTATTGCAAACGTCTGTCGTACTCTGGTGTGTTTGATTTAGCCATTCTTTAATGGTGCGTGTGCCGCAGTATAGGTATTTGTAGCAGGAGAACATTTCGAACGCACCTCTGAAATGACTGTTTCCTTCTTCAGCAGAGCCGCCGCCGCCTCCGTTCTCTATCTCGTCTTTGTGCACTGAAACATTAGGGAGCGAGGGGGGGGGGGGGGGGTACAGAGAGAAAAGTTAGTACTCTAGGAAGCAAGTTCCCGTTTATAGTTGAACGCGGTAACCTGTTCAACTGCACACTCGCTGCAGCCAGCAGCTGCCAAAAACAACGCAGTATTGGGCGCGTTAAGTCGGATTGAGAGGCACAGCGAATCAATATATCGAGTAAATCAGATATGCTTCCTTCACAGCACGCGTAGACACTCGGGCTTTGCTACATGTCGAGCGCAAGAATTTCGGACAGTGGGATGTATCAATATCCCAAGAAGCACGAACCAGTGTGTTAGCAATGTATCGGTCCTATGTAGCGCCGGTCAGTGGCGTACAGTACCAATATTGGGCCATTGTACTGCTGGCGATATATGCGAGGTACGAACGGATGGAGATACACAGTCACACAGAAAGAGAGGTCGAATGACGTACATATTCACCAACAGACGCAGATGAACGGAAGGAAAGGGCTGAATCCAAGGAACATATTCATGTTTACATTTTTCATGCAAATTAAAACAGAAAATTTTCCGATTGGCTGCCTCGATATCCGCGCCTATTGACTTCTTTCATATATTTCTCGCGACAATATGCTCCCTTGCCAACCCTTGGCTAGCCAGTAGCTTAACGAACACCTTGGTTCAGTATATCATGAAAGCCACCAGCAACACAAGAGGGTTCTCACATACCAGCATGCGACCCAGCAATTAGATCAAGTTACACTTCACCATCACGTGTCACTTGGGGTAATACGTAGGTTCTGCACCTGCCCCTATAGGCGTCTTGCGCTGCCCAGGGGGCGCCACAAATGGATGGATGGAATGGATGGAATATAGGAGCATCCCCTTTGAAACGGGGTGGTAGCAGTAGCTATCATGCTCATTTTTCTCCCTATATCTTAATTATTGATTTAGAATGGTTAACTAAACCACCATTCTATTTATTAAATTTTGTTCCTACATTACTAACATTGTAAACAACAAAAACGTTGCTAAATAGCGCCCCTAGGCGACTTCTGGGTAGTAAAACGTCCCGGCGTCTGCATCCGAATGCATGCCGTAGGGTGTGGGTCCATCGCTTTCATTTGTGTGATGTACAAATTACAACAAATATAAAATGCTGAAAATGCTTTATGAGTTGTCACGATATAAAAAATGCAATGAATAGCCCAATGTCAAGCATTACACGACGTGCAGAAATCCGAGGCGAAGTCCCGGCGCGCTGCCAGTCATAGCCAGGCTAGTGTCATGTTAATTCGGGGAGCGCTACGGACGTTTTATATGCAACTAAGCTGAAGCGAGTGAAACCACAAAACCGTGACATGGAAAGACAGCGTAAATAACCTTTCCGAGGCACAAACTCCTTCCGACAGGCACCCACAGCTTGCGCTAGCCATGGACCGAGTGCTTTGGTTTGCGTTCAATTCATGCATGTCCCTGAACTTGTGTTTATCCTGCGCCAGTTTTTTTGCTTTCTACGCCCAGTTTAACTCAACGTTTAATACAGTGTTCATGAACAAAAAGTCGTAAAGAGAGCTGAATATGGAACAAAGTAAGTGTATGCCGTGGCAGGAGTTTCGCGATGTTCGTCGCTAGGTGCAGGTATTTCTGAAAGTACGCTGACCATGTTACACTGCTCGACTGCCAATGGCCTCTAACTTGAGGTCTCGGGCCTTCAAGATCAGAACTCTTTCTCTACCGCCCCAAGCAATACGATTTAGACATTCCGCCTATTTCCCCCAAGCTAGATACCCATTTGATCCCAAATCCGAACTCTGGGTCTAGTTCTTCACGCCCATGGTACGTAAGGAGAGGTCATAAGGACTCTCCGTACACAAAATCAACAGACTACCCGACTGATTCGCCAACCGCCGGGCAGGCTTACGCGAGTCAAACACAATTCGCCTCACCCAGGCTTACATTATAAACCACGCCACAAATGCCCTCCCACACCTCCCCCTCAAACAAAAGTAGAGACAGGATGAACGTGCTCCTACGAAGTTGCACGAAAACGGCTCTACGACTTTTTTCCAGCAAATCTAATGCCAGACTCCTTAAACTGGGTGTACACAACACGTTCGAGGAACTTAGAGAGGCTACATTAACGGCACAACTATCCCACCTATCCAACTCAGTGGCTGGCCGCACTTTATAATTCCACTTAAACCTAAGCCCAGTTACACACCCCATTGACGGTGTACTCCTTTTTCCTAACCTCTGCTATACCCTCATCATACCTCCCATCCCTAACAACATGCGCCCTGAGCGAGACCAGGGCCGCATAATAGCCAGGGGTCCCGCCCTTCACAGATAATATAGCGAGGACCAAGAGGTGGTCTACGTGGACGCAGCAGAATATACGTCAGGCTCCCGTATGATCCTGGCTGTAGCCGACAATCAAGCAAAGCTGCTTACTTCCAGCTTATAATCACCTCAGAGGCAGAGGAAGCAGCCATCCTGACCACTTGCTCTCATCTCTACATCTGCCACAAAAATTATCTCTGACTTCAAATCTGCGATGCTAAATTATGCCAACGGCTATATATCCCGCACCGCTGCTCGCATATTACGCTTCTGGTAGCCCCGGCACCCCATAAGCCTCATCTGAACGCCAGCACATGCCGGCCTCCCTGGCAACGAGGAGGTTAATTCCCTAGACCAAGGTCTCACATCCCGGGCTAGAGGAATGGAGCCTCCTCTGCAGGCCGGGGAGCGCCTGCTCTCCTTCCGTGATATTCTCTTGTGCTATCGGTACAAACGAAGGGAATATACACCCCCAGCCCCCTCTCTCACCATATCGCCGGTCGTACACTGGCGAAGCTTGCAGACTGAGACTGCTTCATACCCTACACTTCTACATGTCCGATACCCCGACCAGTTTTCCACATCATGCAGACTTTGCGGAAAACCAGGAGACTTCCTACACATCCTTCTTACATGCCCTGCCTTTCCTCATCCCCCATCACCGAACGTCTCAGAGTCCTACTGGGAGTCACTTATGAAGAGCACTTCAAGTCAAGGCCAACGGAAAATCATCTCCGGGGTTTATTTTGCCCCCACTATTTGTTCAAATGGCAGTAAAATGTTTCTACCGCAACCCAAAGCTGCTGCCTGCTGGCGCAGTGGGTACTTTGTATATCAGAGCGCACTGCCAGCTCAGAAACGCGATGCATTAAAAGATCTAAATGCTATTGTTGGCTGCTTACAATTATAAATAATATTACGTGGTGGCATGACAAGCGATGGAACACAGTGACACAACAGAAACAGAACGACGTGATGACATGGCGATGAAATATACTTCAATTACCAGCGCGCCTAGCGCGAGCACTCCGCCCCGCTCCGTTGCCCGCTTCGTCGTCTTCGTCTTCGTACTACCCAGTAAGGTTTCTCATGGCCGTCACGAGGCGGCGCCACCCGATTCAAAACTCCAGCGCAAGGCTCCCATAGTCGAGGGGGAGATCGCTACTTCGGGAAGCCAGGCTACACAATCCTCGAGCTAGATACACTGGAAAGTAAAAGGTACGACAGCCAGCACCGTAACTCAAAAGTAGAGCATCGTACGCAACATGCGAAGGACATGTGTTTTGATCCCACTGTAGTGGACTTTGATTATCTTTTCTTCTCTGTAGTCAAGTATCTCTCAGACAACAAATAACGCCCGTTTGTTTGATTTCTTTTTGTTTCAGCGACCGTCGGCATCTTCATACAGAAGGACATGGATATTGGAACGCGCTGCGGCAGTTTAAGCTTGCCGCGTCAATTACCTGTGTCAACATTGAGAATACTGTAGATCAGGAAAAGGAGCAGTATCAACACGATGACGGCCATGACATAAACTTTCACGTCCGCGGATTTTCTGTTGGAAAAAAGGCATCGTGTACTGTGTCAAGCAATCAGGAGACAGACTGCCAGAGTCCCCAGCGCAAGTTTTCGCTACACAATTCTTAAGAAAGTTAGGTCAACGAAAGTTGCGTTGACCTATCGATGCCAGTCCTATGTTGTATGATGAGGCTTGCGAGTATTCAGGCCAGTATTAAATGAGTATGTGCATACACCCATGTAACCTTTTCTTTCATTAAGAACTTTGTTTTAGATAAGTCCAATAATTTTAACAAGTGTATGCACAAGCTTAGATTTAACAAGCTTATGAAATTTTTGTTTAACCTCATTAGCCGGTTACGCCGCATTGGCTGGCTGAGCGTGTGAAAGCCTGGACTCGTTGTGGCCGCTGGAACGTTAATTAGGTCAACCAACGTTGACCTAATTTGACCTGTAGTTGAACTGGTAGACTACTGGCTAGAAAGGCTGTTTGGGTCACATAAGATCAGAAAACTACTACTAACCGTTATCCTTAATAGAACAGTGTATACATGTGCAACAGAGAATTTATTTGAGCTGGTGTAGTGCTAGCTTCATTTGACCTGACGGCAACTTCTATTCTGAACTCAGAGGGGCTGTCAGTGTTCCGTCAATAATATATTCTTGGTCCTTGTCAGTCATAATTCTCTGTTTAAATTAAGAAAGCGGGGCAGCACAAAAACCAAAACAATGTTTTAGAGAGGTCAAGTCTGGTAGTCCCTCGCTGAGCATCTCACTATTTCTAGCTGAGGAAAATCCTGCAAGCCTTGAAATGATCAGGACAAAGGTGGGTGTATTTTCTATATTTTGTAAAATCGGCTTCCATAGAGTCACTTTTTTTCTTTATGTTCATTTTTATGGCACGTTCGTGTGTCTATGCTAGAGGTTTTCTGATTTGAACACCTTGAGCCGCGTATCAGGCATTAATTCTCGGCTCGATGTGAGTGCTTCTTCAAGTTCTCAAGCAAATATAAACTAACCGAGTAAAGAAACTACCTTTATTTTAAAGCGTGCGCCATTTAGTATTATTCTAATAAAATTTAGCCACTCGCTTTATATATCCGATGCATCCCGTTTCATGTCTTCTGCTAACTCCTCGCATTGATTTGTTCCAGTTGTGTGAATAATGCTAGTCTTTTATCATTAATTCATATAGGCAGTTCACTAAATAAAGTCCGCAAAATGGGTTGAGATGGTTCAGCTTAGCCAGAGTCCCTCAATACTTGCTTAGCCGCGAACCTAAATCAGTCGGTCACGGAGCTGTAGTAAATACTTACTTTTCATCTGTTTGAAAAGGAAAACGAAATTTTAAGCATTTATTCACACGAAGAAATACAAAACTCATAGAGCGATGTGCAATCGCAATCACGATACTAGTCCTGCCTATTACCTTCGGTACAATGCGATCCCACTTTATACATGTCGAGGCAGAGAGTTCCGGCGATTTCCTCTATGTACAAATTCCGATTTATCACAGAATGTCGTGAGTTGCTGCCAAGCCTAAATAGAATACAAACGCATGACACGATTTTCCGCAATTTGTGCATACCTCGCAGATCACAAAACACACATTGAGTTTCGAAGGCCGCCTACTCGCTGTGACCGCCAGGGGGTGAACGGGGGTCTACCAGCTCCAGGGGTGGTACATATAAAACAAACTCTTACAGTTCATTGCCGTTCACTTATCAAAAGTGTAGGAAGCTAAGTAGTGCTGATTGTTCAACCTTTTACCTCGCTTATCGTTATGACGTGAGGCCACTCCCCTCACACGGCAGCTGAAAATTCGAAAAACTAAAACAGTTAGAAAATTGTAAAATTTTATTTCATGTGTGTATATACTCTTCCTCGCAAAGCATGTTCCGCGGGACGCTGTCGGACGGCGAAAGCTGCCTGCGACGCACTTCCCCACACTTGAAAAGAATTTTACTTGTCGAATAGAACGAAGACACGAAGCGTGTAAACATATACACGAAAGCACGTGGGCAGACTTCCAATTCGTTATTCAAGAGCGAATGCACATGCTATATAAGCGATAAACCGAAGCGCGCCACCACTTCAGTCATTCACACAAGAACTGGTCAAAACAGGACATATGGAGTTCTCATGACTAACCGGGTTGCCCGCTTTATTTCATCAATTATGTAGCAGGCGCATTCGATCTTGAATAAAGAACTGGACGTCAGCACAAGCATGTGTCATGTTTGTGTTTCCATGGCCTCTTTCATTGTTCTAGTCGAGCAGTAAAAGCCTGTTCGAATGACCAACTCACCCAGCAAGAAGGTTCTACTGCACAAACTTGACGTGAGTATCATGCTCGCAATCTTCATTTAGAATGGCCATTACAATAAGGAGGCTCCTCTCTATATCTTGCATCAGCTTTGAGCCCGGCAAAAGCTATGCTGGTCCAGAGGATAAATTGAACGCTAAAATGGATTTGCCACTACGCCATGCCCCGATATCATCGGTGTTGGCATCGGAATTGCCGAACCATGGACTGAACCGTAATTGCAACCGAGAGTCTAATTACATGTGCCCTAAAGTCTACATCTCATTTATCGTCTAGAACGACCTGAGTTGACGAGCCTTACCAGCCTGTTTCATTGCTGGATTTTATCGCCGGTCGCCCTACTGTGCATAGTTTCAATCACCTCATAAAAAAAAGGTCTGCCATGTAATCGCTAATTCATCTTAAAATACAGCTTGTCTCAGGAGCTAGGAATCTGACTGCAGTATGGAAGACTCGGGTAGAAAAAACCGCTTTCGTACCGGGTCAGCATCCCGTCAATCTCAATAAAAACAAGTAGGGCTATCCATTTTTGTTATTTCATTTGTACTAATCATTACTTTCATGTGCCACCGTGTTACGTAGGTTACATGCAGTTCGTTTCGCTGCTCACAAGCATTGCCACAGTCTGCTAACTTCAGACTCCGGATTTCAATGTATTGACCCTAAAAGGTATCTACATATCTCAGTTGTAACCTAAATAAAATATTTTCTCTCTCCCTAACTCTCTATGGCAAATTTGCATATGGTACTGTCGGTGCACTTTATACTGACCGCAGAAAAGTAACGTTACTCATAGTGGGACGACGAATCGAAGACGAACGCGTGTGAGCGTGCGAGGTAAATTCTTTAGCGCTTGGCTTCACGCGTTCATTTGACTAGTCCTCTAGGGTACCTTAAATGAGGAGGACAATTGCGTACAGAATAAACAGTTGGACTGCTCCTGCAAAATGCTTTTCCCTGCGTTCAGGAGAGCACCAATATTCGAAAAAAAAAAGGTTTAGAATTGTTTTGTGTCATTTCAACTTAGTATAGCTACAAATCCAAGGTGACAAATGCTAACAAAATCTCATTGACAGAGTGCATGAGACAGGAGGCGACATTTAGTGGCCAAGAAGAGAAATTCTTGACGTAACGTCACCTCAAGAATTTCTCTGCGATACATAGGATAAATACAAGAAGCAGCTGATAGCGACTATCAGAAAGCAAGACTTTAAAACGCTTTTTGATGAAGCGACAACTGCGACGACTTGACCAGCATGGCATACTCACGTACCTGGCTGCTCCCCTAAGAAGAAAAGACAAAAAAAAAATTATTCAGAACGCTTCGCAACGAACCAGGCTCATTCCCGAACATTTCGGAATTGCCCAGATAAAAGTAGCTCCCAGCTAAATGTGGAACAAGAAGATATCTCACTGTTTTCAAACGGATTCGACTTGTTTGGGGCAAATTTTTAGCTAACGATTAATTTTAGTCGACCGCACAAAAGAAACTAAGCATATACACAAGATGAAGGCTAAAACTACGGGACCATACCGACCAAGTTTCTGCCTCTCATTAAGCGTCCCACTATGCAGGCACAAAAAAAAAAAGAAAACATGTGCATGCGAATGCAATGACATTTAGTTTGTACAAAGAACAGGCTTCATTACTTCTAACTGAAACTGAAGATACCTTATCAGTACTAATTGTCAAAATATAACAGCAATTTAGACAAAACGTGTGTGGTACTAGTGCGGAATTATTCATTGCTTATAATTTTTCATTTCATCTTTACTCAACATCGGGTGATATTGGGTGCACAGGAAACATGCCAGAAAAGGATTACTAGGTCTGTGCCCCCATTTTTTACAGCAGGGATGCAAACACGGTACTGCACAGCATTGATACATATACAACTATAATAATATAGACAAAAAGATGGCAATAGAAGTTAACACGCATTTTTAAATCTCATGTAAGCACAAGGTACATACGAAAATAAAAAATTAGAACACTTAATACCGCGTTATCATCACATCTGAGTAGAAAGAGTGAGACCAGAAATGACAAATTGCCAAAATAAATATTTGAAGAGCGGAAAACACAACGCGTTTCTAAATGAAAGTATCACGCAACTTTTTCAAAGACAATCTCGTAACATCCATGTCGTCTTGTAAGAGCTCATTAATGGTAGTGGTCAAGGTGAATTTTATCTTCAGGTTTCCACAATTAATAAGACATTTAGCAACATTCCAGAATTCAGGATTTCATGTCCGGCATGAAATTGTACACGTTCTTATACCTGTACGTTCTTAGAAGACTATGTACTATATACGTCTCTATACGTTCCCTTTTATATTGCAAACATCTGTACTTTTGTCGTGAACCCTTGTTACCTTTATTTGTTGCAGCTGACATCCGCTAGCCAGCGGCCTTATCGCATTGCTTTAACCACAAAGTAAGGCCTTGTGTTTTTATTTACGCTCAAGTGTCGCCCATACCCTCTCTGGTATTTTCTTTGTCGCGCCACACATTACGAGATGTATCTCGAATTATTCCAGCCACCCGCGTGCTTTTTCACAATATTCCAGGTTGCTATGATCATCTTCTGCGTCTTTAGATGCTTCTCAGCCGCCTTTAACCAACGAGCCCGTTTTGCTGGCATCGCCGTTGCCGAGCTGATTAGTTATTCGAGGGCGGAAGTCAGAGCTGTAAAGCGTTCATTTCACTGTTATCTCAGCCTCTTCGTTTTTGGCTACCAGCATTGTCGCTCCTACGTGACATTTAGTGGAAGTGCTACCCTTTGTTTTCCGGACTTCTCCTACAAGCTGATACAACAGCCCTGTTCCTGTCGACCTAGCGGACCAGCCTAGCAGGCCACCGAGCCATCCGCCGAAATCAAGGACTCCAACCCGAACGCAGGCGCCCACTCGGAACCAACACTCGGCATCTACGATGGCCCAGACAGCAGCGTTAATTCCTGTTGTTATAACGCAGCCCCGACCGCCGCCCAATCTCCACGGCATCGGGAAGAAGATACCGAAGACTGGATAGATCAATACGAGACAGTCGCCGCCTTAAATAATTAGGATGACGTTTTATAACTCCGGAATATATTCGCACGTGATGGCTCAGCTACATGGTATGAAAATCACCGGTCATGTCTAGCAACATTAGATGCATTCAAGAAGGAGCTGTTGAACGTATTTGCCAGCGTGGTGAGGAAGGAAAGAGACAAACTGCTCCTTGATTTCAAGGTAAGCTCCCCAACGATTGCGTCCTCGCGTATACGTTGAGGAAATGAAGCGCCTCTTTCGTCGCTCCGACCCTGAGATCTGGAGACAAATAAGGCAGCAAAGAGTCACAATGCTTGCAATGGGGTTGCCACTCAGAACATCCGGTCCCTGGTACACTTAAGGTTTGCCTTGAAGTGCAGGCCGCAGTAACTTCAGGAGATTCCTGAGGATCCCAACGCAGTCATTTACTGAACCGTCCGAGTCGTCTGTGTTCCGGATGACCATGGCGCGTTGTGGGAGGCCGAGCAGAATCTTTAGCCCCAGGTTTGCCAGCGCGAAATGTAATAGGATGAAGGCCCCCTGGGCGTCCCTATAGCTGCCCATCACTTGTTAGACATTCATCGTTGGACGGTGAGAAGGGAATGGCCCCGTTTATTGCGACGACGTTCAATATATACAGAAGCGCTGATACCATGGCTTGTGTGATAGTGCTGGATATTGGACGACAGAACCGTGCTCACTCTATCTGTAAGCTGACGTTACATCTTCCTCTTTTTGCAAGCAAAGTACATTGAACGTGGTTTCACACAGTATTGTTATTCATTGATTCCAAGTAACTTCAGAGCGATTGTAACGAGTGGCTCTAAGATGTCCGGTAGATTCACTGGCTAGTTGAGCACCCTCTGACGGATTCTGTGCATCTGCATACTGTACTGGAACCTTTGGTGGTGACGCGGAATCTTTTGGCGTATTCAGCGTCGCATCTTCTGCCACAGCCATAAATGTGATTTTCTTCTCCCATTGCCGACAACGCTGAATTTTCGACAGAATGGGAAATTTACGCGATCCTGTTAAGAACATGTTTAGGGCTGACAGTTAATGAGACGGGCGAGTCGGGTTACAAACTGTCCTGAAGCAGGGCAGACATCACTCGCGCAAGGGAGGCATAACTGGAGAGGGGTTCAGAGTGGCCCTTGTCCCGCAGCAGGGTTAAGCCGACCGATTAGGGAGGTGGTTAGCAATTGCTTCTAGTATAACTTGGTACAAACTGTAGGATGTCGCGTCGCATTGCTGCGTCTAGCAGGAGTCGCATTTTTCAGCGATAGAGAACTATGTCTTTGTGGACTTCGAAAACGGCGCACGTAAGGCTTTCACCTGAGACCTCCTTTCACCTCTAGCGGCATACGCACAGGCAACCCTAACATTAACCAAATAATAGAAATGTGCGGACCATGTTCGGTCTCAGAAACGGCTAGCGTTGTCAAGACATTTCCATCATCAAGCCGATGTTTTATGATGTGGACAGAGACGCGCGGACCGGGCTTATGCCACACATGTACGAATGTCTCCACTTACCAGCGACAGACGACATTTCCGACATCCCCGACATCTGCGACATTTCTGAAATCACACACACAAAAAAAGAGGCGCGTTTGTGAGCCTGAAGCGTGGAGTCAGAGGACCAATATTTCCCGCCGAGTATTCATCAGAAGTATTCACAGGCCATGTTCTATAAGGATCCACTACCTTTCTGAATTTTGGAACCAATTGGGCATTTGGTACCGGTTGGGACTTCTCAGCGTCTGTGGGTACAGACCATGCACACGATTGGCGACCAGAAATCTCAATGTTACCAGTTGTTAAACTTCGAATAGGGCCCATGCATAAAAAACGGCGATTTTGATCGGTCAAAATTCGGTTGTTTATGGATAGTGGCGGCGACCATGGTGAATAAAGTAAACATTGTCCCAAACTTTCAGATTTTTTTTAAATGCCCAACTACCTGCCGAATTAGATCATATGAAGAAACACACTAAAAAAATTATTAGACCGAAAAATCACAGAGATAATTAAAAGAAAAAAGAAAAGAACGAATTTTCCAGAAAACAAGTGACATTGGCACATAGCTTTTATTGCCTGCTTCTAGATGGGGCAACAATTCATAAGCACCCGAGAAATAAATACTAAATCTGACCACTTTTCCAAGGAAGGGTTCCCAACTGGTTACACCAAAAAGGTCTGATTGGCGACAAGACCTCGCCATTGCCTGCGTACTGCAACCAATGCGTAACCGGTGCCTGCGGCGAGTGTCAAAGGTTGTCGTGGGTGTGTGGATTCGCTGTCCTATGATTTCCGTGATCAGCTGTTTATTGCTATTGCATGGCGTTCCCATTACGTTGACGTCACTGTAAATGAACTGAAAAATCGATATTAAACGGATGCTTATAGAATACGGCACCCTCTGGTGCCTAATAAATGAAAATATCGCTCTCGTTTCGTTCGCTAGTTTATTAGCCTATTCCTTCGCGTTCGGAACGCGTCCACTTCATGTAATTTCAAAACAATTCATGTATTGTGATCAATAGGTTGAAACATTGTTGCTGTATTCCATGTCCCACAATTCCAGACAGCACGAAATACTGAACTGAATTGTTAAGCAGTACATGTCGAAAGCGAATGAAGAGTTCGCGGAACGTCAGCTTGCATGTTGCTTTTTCAAAACGAAAGAAGCTTTAGATGAAAGAAGTGAACATGTGAACGATGTCTTACAAGGCAAGCTCAAAACAGCAGAAAAATTCACCTAAACAGTTCTCAACATAATATGCAAAAGCCCACAACTCTCACATGACTAGCCAACGAACACATCTCCAAGGAATGTTGTTTACGTGCAGTGCATGTTGCCTTAATACTTTAATACTGCTTGGAAGATCATGTTTCAAATCCTGTGCCGTTTGGAAGCGTGGTCTTTTTCTGTTTGCTTTATGCGGTTTAACGTCCCAAAACGACCCAGGTCATGGGGACGGCGTAGTAGAAAGCGGTAGATAATTTCAAACACCTTGGGTTCTTTAGCGTGCACTGACATCGCATAGTACACGGGTGCCTTGCGCTTCGTCTACATTAAATGCGGCCGCCGCGCCCGGGATCGAACTCGGTAGAGATCAAGAAGCTGTTAGCGGGTGGAATTCATTAAGCGTCACAAGAGTTTCAGGCAGTCTTCGAGGTGCTTGTCAGCCGCACAATGGAGCGCACCAAATGCACCTCCACAGAGCGGCCGTGCTGTTGTAACGCGCTTAATGACGCTCTCAAAGTCTACGGGAGCGTCACTAGCTTTTAAAATCCCTATTCCAACTGCACTACTCTTCGAAGAGAAGCGGTAAGTCGGGTTTGTTGCTTCTTGGTAGACTCAAAGACAAAACAGCGCGAAGAGACAGGGGGGAAGAAACCCCTTAGTGAAAATTATCGCGTTTCAGCAGACATCCCGGAGATGTTAGAGGTGCGAATTCGTTAAGACTCGCAACGCTTTCAGGGTCACCTGAAAGCGCTCGTAACGCATGCTGCAGTTTTCAAAGCTAACAGCTGAAAATCCCAGCTCGGTCAGAAGGGAACGTTTCGCACAATACTTACCCGTCATCTTGACAGTCGATACTTGAGGGTTGCTTTCAACGTTAGTAAAAAGAGTTTCTCTGAACTGTCTGGCGACGCTCAAATACCTCGAGCCGATTCCTAACTTCTTTTTCCTCGTCCCGCGTTTCTCTCCTTCCTCTCCTCTGCATGTTAAATCATCTTTATTCGACAGTACGAAACGTGCGTTAAAAGACGCTTTTTAATACCTTAATAATAAAGTAATTAATCTAACAGTGCATAAACAATACAAGCCATGCCTGATCGATCCAACGAGAACTACAGGCGTTTAAATAATTGCGGATACCAAATGTTCCTTATATGTCCTTTCTTTTTTATTATGCGCACTGCATCAGTAAACATATGGGTCATAGTGTGGAATCCGCCTACGTTCGATAGGACATTTGTATCGGAATATCGCCTTCCTTGTAGTGTACTTGTCCGTTTTGGCAGCGGAAGTTGGCTGTAACGTCAAAAGCATGCTGAGACCAATGAAGCGTACGAAAACTGCGATACGAGCTTTCCTTGGTCGTTTTAAATTGAATCAGCGCATACACATAGCTGGTTCCGAAAGTTGCAATGACAGCGAGTGAGCGAACAGTCACCCTCTCTGCAGGCTTCGTGTGATCTCAACCACCTTTGTGGCGCTATATCTGATATCCGGCAGCTGAAACCCGCACAGAACCTATTGTTGGGTAACAAATTCAACTACAGGTTTATTTCACATGACGTCATCGCACGAGCGCCGTTCGCCATTTTTTTTTTTTTTTTGGTGGGGGGGGGGGGGGGCATGTAAGCAATGGCATGGAACTATAAATGCGTGCGTTTTCTCCGATTAAAGTCAGTAGCGAGCTTGCGCTCGTCCTTGTGCTCTTCCTGTCCGTGTTTTCTTTTTCTTTTTTTCACGCTTTTCCATTCCTTTTAACATGTACGACTCGCCCACCAACGTGCACTCTAAAATCTTGTGAACAAGACCTGATGAAAGTATTTATGATTCCTTGATAACTGGAGTAGTTCTGCTTTTAAAACGAGAATAACTATAACCTCCTCGGTTCTACAAGAGTGTCTGCTGCTGTAATTTGCCGCACATGCGATAACTGATTGGAAGAATTTCACACAAAGCATCACGCAGGAAACGTACATTTGATTCCTTACAAAGGGTCTATGTGGTCTTTGCAGAAAGCGGTTGCCGTTCACAATATATGCCCTCAACGGCAGTCGACAATCTAAGTCATTCAAGGTCATTGCTCCCTGGTGATGCTCTTTCAAAAAATTACAGGGGCGAAAATGTCCGCTGAAAACTGTCGCAGCCTTAGCCACAAGGTTTTCGATGCTAACATGAAATAGCGCCTGAAAACAATAATTAATAAAGGAACAGAGAAACAACAAGCAGCTCTAGTTACATCGTTTGCGTGTTTCTTCATCGCGCCCGTTTCTTTCATGCTGCGAGCACTAAGAACTTCATTCGCTTAATTATCCACTCCTTCTATTTCTGCTTATGATCATGAGGAAAATTACCTTGCAGGTTCATGCCACCTTTGACTGCACGATTTGAGCGCTGTGATAGACAAAAATTTTAAAGTCGGCCATTGAATTTTAGGTAACCTATATTGTGTGCTGTATACGCACACGTGGGTGTTATAATAGCCTGGTTTTGTCGAAAACAGCAATTGAAACAAAATGGTGCGCGATAAAGCATACAATATGCGATTTGACAAACAGCACGGAGGTTGAGTAAGAGACACAGCATCAACCAGGGTGTCTTCCGCAGTTGCAACGCATCGGGCGGTTCCGAACGTAACCGCGTAACGGCGACACCATATAATTGCTCTCCTTTAATCTCGCCTCATCTCTCGATGGACTAAAACACAGTGGATTACTCATTTGCCTAAAGGGATGAGCAGGCAGAGTGCCATTCACGCACCATATTCCCTTTGCAACTGCTCTGGCAGTGTCACAAGAACTGTAGCCGGAAATCCTTGATGCCAATGCCATATCGAGAGCGCTTCAACCGTTCGTTTAACGGAGCGTGGAGCACACCGACAGACGTCGCGTGGCTGAGCTCTGTCCAAAGTCCCCGAAATCGCAATAAGGACGTGGCGTTGTGATGGCTCAAGTTACTTAAAGTGGTCCTGGGTATACATTGGGCATGAGGAGATTGAGGCACAACATCTTGCGCTGAATGGGCTACAATACCCCTGATCCCTCACCTCATACTCATATATGCGGAGCGGAGCCACCTCCAGCTCAAACCCCTCTCACGAAATATGGGTCCCGAACACCACAAAGGCCGTCGCGCAGCCCGTGTCTCATATTTTTCCAAACAGTACTCTACATGCCAGGACATCATCTACACATATGCTTCACACAATCCGGACATTCCTCACATCTGCACTGCTGTATTCACGGACATTCGCCGCTCAACATTCAATGCCGCCTCCATCCACTGCACTAGCATCGCCGAGGCCGAATGCTTGGCCATTACACTCGCAATTGCACACATCAGTAAGTTGCAGACTCAGCACACCACAATATGCACAGACTCCCAAACAGCACACAGATATCTACTGCGAGGAACCCTCCCACACCCATCTGCTAAAATATTATCTACTCTACCTACCCCTCCCGATCCCATCACCATCACATGGATTCCTGGGCACGAAGACATCCTTGGAAATGAGCGCGCTCATGCGTTTGCCCGAGAACTAAGCTTCCGGGCGCCGATGGATGTCCTCCCCAAACCTTCATTACACACCACCATCGAACCTCTTGACTACAATACCATTGTTCACTACTATCGTCGTTGCCGTGCCACGTACCCGCCACCGCATCACACGCTTTCTCACATCGAGAGCACGTACTGGCGACGACTACAAACACATTCGTTTCCATCTCCTCAATTTGCCCACATATTTCACCCCACGGATTTCCCACCATACTGCACCACATGCAACGCCACCCCACCCACCCTCTACCATCACTTATGGGAATGCCCACATCCCATCCGCGTTCCTCTCGTCAAACACCCCACCCCCTCCTCCTGGGAGGATGCCCTTCTAGCCACGCAGCCTGCAGATCAGGTCCGGCTGGTCGAGCGGGCTAAGCTAGAAGGAACAGCCAGAGGGCTCCTGGACTAAGAGGTCCTACTGGGAGTGTTTACATTTTTTTTAAATAAAGTCTTTTCCTCCTCCTCCTCCTCCTCCATAGGATCATTTGTCCCTCTTCACGACATACCCCATGGATCAGTGTTGTCACCAACATTATTTAGTGGGCACGGCGGACCTGCCGCGAGCTCGATGCTTACCAAGCCACTTTTCTACCTTATGCAGGGTCTTGCACTCTGCATGACCAGCTTCCAATCGCTGTATAGACCTTTTTAGTTTTGATGCCTGGGTGCAGCCATCTTAGTTTGATGGTGGCGCCCTGTATGAGCCAAACTTCGGAACGTCCGCTCCGACGCCCCTTGACGCCAGCTTGGGCTGTGCTGTGCGTGTTGATGCTGCGGTGCGGCAGTGTAAAAGTGCTGTTTCGCGGTGTTCGTGAAAGCTATCCGACACCTTGGTGGTATTTGTGCTT
This sequence comes from Amblyomma maculatum, assembly GCF_055883805.1. Taxonomy (NCBI): domain Eukaryota; kingdom Metazoa; phylum Arthropoda; class Arachnida; order Ixodida; family Ixodidae; genus Amblyomma; species Amblyomma maculatum. Next base: position 12,180,062 of record NC_139351.1, on the reverse strand, counting down.
TGTTTGAGCGCGCCAGGAAACCGTATACCATCCATTTGACATAACGGCTGCAGTTGGAAACAGCACAGCGGCCGGGGTGGCTGCGAAGGACTGCGCTCCACTTCCGCAGTGAGGATGTATCTGTTATATCTTTCATGATACATGCATCTTCAATTATATTTTATTATCGCAATGGTAACTGCACACAAAAAGACACAGCGAATGAACCGTATGGGCAGCTACCGAATTCGGAATGCAGATAATGCGAAAGATGCTTTCCAGTTATCGCCGCATTTATTTAACATGAAGTGCGACCCATTTCGATATACGATCGAGCTGTCCTGCTTCAACAATCCATACTTTCAAGTTAAACTACGGTTCAGGGCTAGCACTTAAAAGAAGTAGGGTCTAAAGTACCATCCGTTGACCTTTTTATAAAGCCTTGGTGTTCGTCCTGCGGCGAGACAACATCGTATACCCCCGTCCCGTACGCCGTAGCAGCATCGTTTGCACGAAAACGTCCAAAAACGTGCGCTTTCAGCGGCACCATGAAAGAAAACGACAAATTCACAGCACATACAGCAGAGCTTACGAAAGCGGCGCCGCCCGCTGGCGCGGCGGAATACGGCACACTCGTCGAGCGCTGCTCCCTAGTCGTCGCTAGGCCTAAATTGTTTCGCATTGAAGGCACATCCGACGACGCTTTGTAATTGCTCAGCGCTAGAGTAAATGGTCTCTCATGGAACTGCCTTACTGCCGATCCCATAGTATCAGTAAAAGAAAGGTGTAAATTTCGGTGACGCCTTAGAAGCGGAGCCAGCGTGCAGACGATGAGCCGCGCGCCGACCACTAAAAGGGGCGCTAAAAGGGGCGCTAATAAAGGTATTTAAGTCTCTCAAACGACAACATAACGAGGTGCAAGGCCGCTCTGCTATGCATGAAGCGTGCGAATGCACAGCCCACTCGGTACTGGCAACAATGGGCCGGCGCAAGGAATCTGGTTAGAGAGTATTTTCCTCCTCACCTGCTCGCTCTCGGTAAAACGGTGTATAGCGCACTCTCTAGTGATGGCTTCCTGCACGTGTGCCAGCCCGTCGCTATCAACTCAACCGCATCGCAATCAGAACTGGAGCATGACATCCCCCATCTGCTGCTGCCGCCTACATTCCCAGCAACTGTGACGTCGTCATCAACGCCTTCGCTATAAAAGAATCGCTGCACTGCTTCCAGTTCAGTGGGCACGGCGGACCTGCCGCGACCACAATGCTTACCAAGCCACTTTTCTACCTTATGCAGGTTAGTCGTTATTCCTACTGTAAAAGAGACTTTCGTGCTTTGGTGATTCTGCCATGCCCAGGCCAGTGCTGCAAACTTGCCTACGATTGTTATCTTGTCCTTAAGCGTCTTGTCTGTGGAGACGTTGAACTAAACCCTGGAGCGGCCAGTGCTGAATTACTGCAGAAAATTCTTAATGGACAACTGAAATTGCATGCAGAAGTTAAGGAATTGAGGCAAAAACTGAGACCATGATTGACGACATTAAAGTTCGCTTTCAAGGAATTGAGCGCAACATATCTGACTTCAAAGCAAAAACAGAAAAACTCGATGAGCTTGACAATCTTCTTAGAATGTGCGAAAGTGCATTCACTTTCCAAACGCGTAAGCTCGCAGATCTTGAAGACAGAGGCAGGCGTTCTAATATAGTTGTCCATGGTGTTAATGAAGACCCGGATGAAACAGAAGTCCTAAAACGCAAAGTCTTTGGCGAAGTATTTAGCGATAAACTAGGGGGTGAAATCTGAACCCGTGGTAGAATTCATAGACTTGGAGAGGGGAGCGACAAAAAACCCGTAATAGTTTTCTTCCAGGATTGCAATGAAAAGATGGCAGTCTTCAAAAACGTCAGCAAACTCAAAGGAACAGACATTTGTGCTCAAAATGATTACAGTCATAAAACGCTGAAAACGCGAAAACTGTTATGGGAGAGCTCAAAATTTTGCAGGTACAATGGAAAAAAAAATTACTCTCATTCATGACAAACTGCGCATTGACAGTGACCTGTTTTATAGGATGACGTGCAGAACGAGCGCAAGCTAATTAAGAAAAAGACAAAAAACGTACCCCTACTTGCTCCATGACTTTCCCATAATACATGCATCAGACTACTTAATTTTAACGCCCGCAGCATCGTAAACAAGCTTGAATCTGTACTTCTTTCTTACAACCCGCATGTAGTTGTCATTTTCGAGACATGGCTTAGCAGTACAATGAACGATGACCTTCTAATTCTACCCAACTATAAGATATACCGCATGGGTAGGGAGACTAGTGGAGGTGGCGTATATGTTATTGTGACAACCGACATTGAAGTCACTATTTTGCAGAATGTTTCATGCATTGAAACTGTGTGCCTAAGAATCAGCCTATTCGGACATGTTTTTGTACTATTTACAGTGTACAGATCGCCAGCTTCGACGCCCAATTTTTTCTTTCAACTTACAATGCATATGAAAACATTCAGCAACCAGAAACTTATTGTGGCCGAAAATTTTAATCTTCCCGATAATGATTGGAGTCGCTTACAATCGGGCTTTGTTTCTGACGGCTCTTCTGGTATAATCTTTGATATCATGTTTTACCACAATCTACTCCAAGTTCTGCAAGAACCAACACATGTTACCGCTTCTTCATACTCGGTTTTTGATCTTGTTTTTATTCCCCGTCTTATAAATACCTACAAATGTCTTAGTTGTTCCGGGGATTTCTGATCATCATATTGTTTCAGTCACTTTTTCCTTACAAGGTACTCGACCCAATCATGCTTCTATGCTAAAAACTGTGAAAGATTACGCTCATGCCGATGACATAAGCATAATAGATTACCTAGATTCTCACCTTGAAAACTTCTCTGGTAATGACATTAATACGTTATGGAACAAGTTTAAAAATGTATGCTTCATTGTCTTGACAGCTTCGTTCCTAAAAAAGTAAAAAAAGACTGCTAAACGTAATCCATGGATGACTACAGACATAATACATTTAAAAAGGAAAGCGAAGCGACAAGAAAAAATCGTACAGCTTCGCATGACTTTATCCAAATTCGTCGAGCCCTTCTAAATGCCATTCAGTCAGCCAAACATTTTTATTTTAACACTACCTTGCCTAACTTTATCAAATCAGATCCTGATAAATTTTGGAACTTTGTTAGTGAGGGTAAGAAACCTATTGAGCACATTTCACATGAAGATACCTTCATAACAGATTCTGAGGCTATTGCATCACATTTCAACCGCCACTTCAGCCGTGTCTTTTACATCTCTGAACCCTTTGTAAACACACCTTATGATACTATTGACACTAACATTATTTCATACGAGGGCATTGTTAATATGAGGTTAAGGTTGAAAGTAAATTCATCCCCAGGAGCAGATGGTATTCCAAATGCATTTCTCCAGCGCTATGCAGAGCAATTAGCAAGGTACATTGTATTAATCTTTCAGCATTCTATCAAGTCGTCCTGTGTTTAAAAAAGGCAACCCACTCTCAGTATCTGATTACCGCCCTATTTTCTCGGTATCATCAACCTGTAAAATGCTTGAACACATACTGAGCACTCACATCTCGGACTTCCTAAATAACCACAATATTCTATCTCCATTCCAGCATGGCTTCAGAAAGAGGTTTTCAACCACAACCAAGTAACAACTGTTCATTTTTATCGCTTCTGTCGTCGATAAAGGTAGACAAATAGACACTATATTTTTGGACTTCAGCAAAGCTTTTGATCATGTTCCGCATGACAAATTTATTTTCAAATTGAGGAAGCTTGAACTTCCCAGTTTCCTCATTGCCTGGATCTCCGACTACTTAACCAACCGTTCTCAGTACGTACATATAAATGGTTCAGACTCTGACTGTCTTCCAGTCTCCTCCGGTGTTCCTCAAGGTAGCGTTCTCGGGCCACTCCTCTTCCTGATATTTTGCAACGATATAGTTAATGTGATCCATGATCACGTGAAAATTCGTCGCTTTGCCGATGACTGCGTTATCTTTAATGAAATTGTGCTACCCGAAGACCAGCACTCACTTAATGTCGAACTAATAATATACTGGAATGGTGCCAGGAGTGGGGCATGCTCCTAAACTCAGAAAACTCTGTCTTGCTTCGCATAACCAGGAAAAAATACCTGCTTCAGTACACTTACTCTGTCCGGGACCGCGGTTTATCCGAAGTGAAGGAATATAACTATCTCGGCGTTGCATTAAATAACCGCCTCAGCTGGAACACACACATTCTTAACATCTCCTCTTCAGCCTTTCGCAAACTTTGCCTGCTCAGGCACAAGCTTAAGGATGCTCCCGCTCGTGTTAAACTTCTCGCATACACAACACTTATAAGGCCTAGGCTTGAATTTGCTTGCATAGTGTGGGACCCCCATACGATGTGCAATATAAATGCTCTTGAAAAAATTCAGAGACGGGCAGTGCGTTTTATTTATTCCCAATACGGTCGCACCGATTCGGTATCTGAATTAATGGCAGAAAATGGTATTGTCACTCTCCAAGCAAGACGAAAGTTCCTCCTCTTAAATTTTTATTTCTTTTACTTAATAAGAAACTTGCACTTGATCCTAGCTCTTATGTTTGCCGTCTTACCACTAGGCAGACACGCCACGCTCATGCCCTCTCTTTAGCACCTCACTTTGCAAATTCTCCTTTTTCCCTAATACAATTGCAGATTAGAATAGTTTGCCTGCTTCTTCCTTCCAGTCTTTAGATATGCTTGAATTAGGTATGTAATGACTTATGAAATATTGCCTCCTGTCCGTTCTTGGGTGTCGGTCTTGATTGTGTCAGTTTTTTTTTTTACTGTTGTTGTGCTTATATTTTATGTGTAGTAATAACCGCTTCAACTGGTCTACTCGATGTGTTGGCGTGTTTTGTACCTTGTACTTTCATGCTTTTTTGAATTTTATGTAAATGTATGCCACTCCTGCTTGGGCGCTCAGCCTGCAGTATGTTCAAAATAAATAAAATAAATAAATAAATATTGCATTTATCTCCCTTGCATGGCGGTTACATAAACGTTTTGATGCTAAATTCTTAATATATGCTCTATGACATCATGGTGTGGAGCACACACAACGACTTACTGACTCAATTAGCTGCCCTGCAATCAGCTTTAGATATTACTTCTACATATACATCTTCCAATGGGCTTGAATTTTCCGCCAGTAAATCTACGTTCATATTAGTCGCCAACAACTGGGGGCGCCGTAAACTAGCAGCAACACCTATTCGTCTACATCTATCCGGAACCCCACTTCAGGAAAGTTCAACAGCACAAATATTGACTTTAACAATTCGTCAGTCATGAAAGGAATTTCATGGTTATATCGCGCTAAAAACAGGCGTTGCACAAACCGGTGGCACCTCGCTTAGATGTTGCAAGACAGTTGGCGCGAGCAGTTGTGCAACCGCGCCTTGCTTATCAAGCAAAATTTGAGCATTTGGCAAGAATGCAATGGGATGGCCTTGAAGCTATAAATCAAGAGGCAATGCGGGTCATCACCTGCCTCCCTCGCATCGCACCAATCAGGGCGCTCCAAGAAAACGCACAGCTAAACACAATAGATGAACTGGTGCAGCAACGACGTGATGCACGCAGGCTTAAGGCCACCCTCTCTCACGCAACGTGCGCTCTGAGGGCTTATACTTCGTCACATTCACTTCTACCATCGCCGCTCGCAGTTGTTCCTCCTTGGCGTTTTGTACAGCTTAGCGATAACAATTGCCAAATAATTTAGGACAACCTAGAACACAGGAAACGGAACTGTCACTTCGCTACCGAATTATGGAACAAGACGCCTGCTTGTCACTAGGTTCCATTATAATTTACGTCGACGCAAGCATCCAAACCTGCGAAGTTACTACTGCAGTGCACGGCCCTAACAAGCCTTCACTGAAGAAGACATCAGTGTTTCAATTACCGGAACCTCCACATTCTTTCTGAGCGGAACTGCTTGCAGTACATGAGGCAATTCGCTCTGTGATCGCCATTCCCATGCTTCCCACGGTCCGTATTGTCATGCGCACTGATGCTCTCCAGGTGACAAAGCCACTTGGACGCATTAGTGGCACTACAGAAATCTGCCAAAACATACGCAGTCTAGCGGCACGCATACCACAGCCAATTCGTATTGAATGGACTTCACGTGACCGTTTTAGTGCTCAAAACAGGGCGGAGTCTGCAACCTGCCTTTATCCCTCAACCTCGACATCGCCAAACATCATAAAATGGGACATTTATATGCTACATTGAACTAGAAAGCAGTACCTCTGACGCTGTATACGTGCTATCATACCTCCGTGTACGGTAAGCCTCCCCCGTGGTCTAACCCGTCAAAGGAGGTGGCGCTTCCGAGGAATAGAGTTGGGGTGGCCCTAACACCGACAGTGATTCGAAAGTGGCCTCAATTTCGATATGGGTATGCACACCCTAGGTAACGTGTCTGCTAATCCAGAAATACAGAAGCTAACATCCATCACCCGCTGTGGGAATGTCCAGCGCTGAAGCCGGCGCGGATCCGGCACCTGGTGGCAGCGTTCCTCTGCCCCCTTAATCCGCCCTCTTATGTCGCTTGGACGCAGAGACCATATCATCGTTCCCTCTTCGACCATTGCATCAGCCAAACGTTTTATTGTGAAAGCAATACTACTCGCAATTTGAGCCTTCAGCCTGGAACGGTGGTGACCACCATTAACCTTTGACCTTTAGATGACCCCCGTAGACGACCCCAAGCTGGCAGGCGCTGCCAACTTGGGTCTCTCGCTTCACATGGGACGGTTATGTCAGAATCAGCCTGCCAGGACCCCGGCATTCACGTTACCACTCTAGGCCACTAAGGCACATTCATACGGCTTGGTTAAAGCGGGGCTTTATATGTTTTTTGAGGAAGAAGAACGCCGATAACCGCAGCTTATGCTTTCGCTCAATATTTGGTTCAGCAGCGCTGAACCCATGTAATTTGTTTTTTGTTTTTTTTCATTTATTTGACACCACCCTTCATCATTCATAGCAATTTTTTAATGCCCTGAGGCAATAAACATCGCAAAAAAAAAAGACGTCGAGCATCCATTGCACGAACTTTCAATTAAACCTGTGAAAGACGAAGGACCCGCCCAGTACAATCCGCTCTGTCTGTAATGTACCAGCAACAAATAATACCACAGGTTAAATCATTAAAGTATTTAGGGGTCACTTATGATGATAATCTTTCATGGCAGCCCCACATTAACCATATTGCTACGAAAGGGGCTCGGGCCGTGGGCATGTTGCGCCGAATTAGTCGTCCCAGGTCTGGAATGCGGAGAGATGTCCTTTTAATGATTTATGTTATGTATGTGCGTCCAATTTTAGAGTTCGGTTCAGTCTTGTTTTCTGGATCAGCAGCTTATAAAATTCGACCGCTTGTTCTTTTGGAGCGAGAAGCGCTTCGTTTGTGTATGGGACTTCCAAAATTTGTTGCCAACAATGTGCTCTACCTTGAAGCCCGGATTCCACCCTTGATATATAGATTACAAATTCTAACCGTTCAGACGTACTTAAGGATATATGAATCAGAGTTTCACCGATCTATGTCTATTTTTTGCTGTCAACCGACCTCCTTTTTCGGTGTCCATTGGTCTAAATTTCACACCCCGCAGGTTGTTATGGTCAAAAATTTGCTGGACCCCTTAAATGTTTCCCTTCCTAGTATTCTACCCATACAAACCATCGGTTCATCTATTAAAATTGTCTTTGACGACATATTCCCGATTAATGCTAAAAACTTATCATCCGTTATTCTAAACGGATTATTAGAAGATCATTTAAGAAGTCTTTCTGCTAGTTTAGTTGTAGCTACTGACGCATCTCAAAGTAATGAAAAGGCGGGAGTGGGCATATATTGTCCACATTTAGACTGGTCTTTTTCTGTCCGGCTTCCGGACTTCACCCCAATTTTTGAGGCGGAGTTTCTGGCGGTGGTACTCGCTCTACGTAAATTAGACTCCTCTTTTTCTAAAGTGGCAGTAATTTCCGACTCTCTATCCTTGTGTTCATCTCTCTCTTCGTCGGTGGATTCTGCAATAGTAAAAACCTTTGTCTCCCTGATCCCAAAACATTTGAAAATTGTACATATGGTATGGGTACCAGGCCACAGCAATGTGGATTTAAATGAATATGCTGACAATTTAGCAAAAGAGTCCCTTAATGGCCCCGTATTATCTATCCTTCCGGCGACCACGTACATCACCGCAGCGAGGTTTCGAAGAAACGTTCTATTAAATATGAAAAACGGACATCTTTTAAGATCTGAGGACTACCTGCATCTAAATTATTCTTGGAATAGAAAATTATGTTATTCACGGCAACTTGAGATTTCACTAACAAGGCTGCGATGCCGCATCCCACCTTTAAATTTCTATCTTCACAGGTCTGGTTTGGCAATGTCTCCCGTCTGCGCATTTTGCGGTGAACAAGAAACATTAGATCACTTTTTATTGTTTTGCCGCCGCTTTACTACGCTGAGAAAACAGTTGATGGAATGGCCATTGCAACAGCTTGGCCTTAGTTTAAGCAGCCCGACATTGTTATCATTTGGCGCCACCATCCTTGGGCACAGTCACAGGTCTATTTTTACCGCCATGCAAAATTTTTTACTGCACTCAAATCGTTTTCCTTGCTAAATATTTAAACATCACTTGTCCTACAAATATAGTGTCAATCTCCCGTGAGTGTTACCACTTTTCATATTATATTTCACTTATTTCCCATTTTGTTTCGTTTCCTCTACCCCTCAAATTATTATTAATATATATATATATATATATATATATATATATATATATATATTTCTTTTTATGCAAGTATATTAAAAAAAAAATAAAAAATTTCTTTGCTACCCAATTCTTGGCCGATCCCCCTCTGTGGGTATGTGCCATAAGTTATTTGGACAACAACAACAACAATCCGCTCGCGATCGCGTGACACATTAGAAGAAGAATTTTGCCCACAGTGCTGTCGCGTAAGCCAGGTCTTCGCCAGCCCATTTCTCGCCATTTTTCGCCTGTGCTTTGTGAGCAACACTTCTCGCGCTCCACTCCAACATAGAGACGGTGAGTAACCGCTTCTTCACTTCATTTGAGCGGCGGATCGATTTGAGATGCGAGGGTATCGTGCAGTGCTTTCTACTGCTTGCACGGGCCGTTACATCAAAATCATAACTGCTGTGGCGGTCAAGTTGCCTAATACCTGAGTTCCCGGGCACTCTTCGTAACACGTTCAATGCAATCCTGTGTCGCCTCTTAAACGACTCCTGTATTCACTTTGCATCGATTTGCATCATGTCCGATAGCTGAGACTCGCAGTTGTTTCATGCAGGAAAATATGTCGCAAGGGCTATACTATGAACATCACAATGCACCGGGATCCGACCTGCATGCTTTTGCGCTAAGAAGCTGTCTTTACTGTCGTCTTTCTCGCATTGATTGGTCTCTCAAGAGCTTCTTGCTGGGAGGCCACTATCGTTGTATGTCGTAAGAGAAAACTACTTTTCATGTTCGGTATTCTAAACATTTCCTTTGGCTTATACCAATTTTCAGCTAGCACTTTTGATAATTACTAAGAATCGTATCCAATAAATAGAAAAATATTAGCAGAAACATACTCCCAGTACGGCTTGCAGAAGTTGCTACAAAACTATTTTAATTATACATTTCGTTAACTAAATCTTAGTTATTCCTCTTTAATTTACCGCACTTGGATAGTAGTCATACTATCCAGCTCTAAGCCCTGAACTAGTTGATCCCACATAAGATTTCGGGACGAAAAAAACTCCTTTTTAAAGCCTTACAACGCAAGTAAATGCGAGGCTTATTTAATTCGCGCTTAATCGGAACTGTGCCCATAACACGCACTAAAACTAGTTACAAAGATGACATTCTGTGCCCCTGTGTTGCAATGACTATGGAGCCGAAATCGACCTGTCATCTCGGTTGTGAAGTTTCACGCACCTTTTTTTGCTCCGCCGCACTCAAAATAAGGCCAATTTTTTGGAAATTAAATTATCTTCCCCTTGTAAATCTACAGGAGAAAATTTGCGCATTACATGCGTAATGCGGCTTTCAGGTCGAGCTCAGCGTCGCAGCCACAGCATCACGTCATCATTGGTAGTGACCATCATAACGGAAAGATGCGGTAGCATATAAATCGTCTTCCAGTGAACGCTTGCTGCATTCCTGAAATATAGTCAGTTACAAATGGAACGAAAACCTATTACAAACAAGCTTATAACAGAAATGTGTTGTCATATTATTTCAGTCTGGAATTAGGGGAGCACTCTATCTTCGTCGAAAGGGCGGGTTTTTCCAGTTAAGCGTCTTACGTTTAGACTTTGGAAAAAGAGTTGGAAATGCGTAGGACCTTAAAAGCTTACGTTCACCAACGAGACGGCAATGTTCCATTCCTTGTGCGAAAAAACGAAAAGCGATTTGTAATTTCCTTGTTCATCGCGTAGCGGCGCCTTCGCGATGCATCGATGGAGGAGCCCTTCATCTGGAAAAACGAAAAAAGCCAGTGGTTCGGTGACGCCGTCCGGCCCGCGCACAGAGTAGGAACGCCCCGAGAAAAGTTTTCCAAGTCCACCTCTTCGAAAGAACAGGTTCGTGAACGGGCAGGTGTTAACTTAGCGGAACCATTGGCGACAGTATGGCGCCATGAAGGGAAGCCTATCTGCGTGGACGAAGAAACAGCCAACATCTAATAAAATACTTCAGTTATGGAAGGACTGTCCAGGAAGGAGTCACTAAAAAATCAGATTTGTTTCCGTTTCATTAATGCAGCTACAAAAGCTGTCAGATTTTGAAATGTTTGAACTCTTAACTGGTGGATAGACCTTTTTAGATTGAAGCCATCCAGTCATTCAGGGAGATGAACTGAAAATCCGCTTATGTAGCAGAATAAAGGTACACACCTGATTGAAACCAATCACAAACCTCCCAAACAGCATCCGATATAGGCCTGATGCAACGTCCGAGCTGGAAACTAACCAGAGAAACCTGAGTGTAATGCATAAAAAGAAAATTATTGTGTCAACTTAATTCCTCTTTTTCAAGGGTGTTTGGAAAGAGGCATAATCATACGAAACCTCTTATACCACGTGACACGACTGGCTCAATGCTAAAACAGTTGGGATTCCAAACTGTTTCATATATTCTTCCTGTTAGCATAATTATTTGAAGACTCAGGTGAATGCCACTCGGCTGACGACCTTTTTAGAGCTATTTTGGGAGCACTGTAACCGCTAAATAATTTAGAAACACATTGTAGGGGCTGGAACAGCACTGTGCGAGTACTAAGCATGAAGATAGCCCCTTATCTGATTGGCTTCAACAGACTCGCGAAGCAATTTCGCGCCCATAAATGGCACCACATCTCTTACTGCAGCGCCACCAACCACCTCACGACCGCGCGGCTTCCGCTGCCCGCTCTCCTGGACCAAAGGCAACGGCGAGTTTCTCCCCTACCAGTTGCAGCTCGGTGTTACCCTGCGCTGACCGAAGAAACAGAGCAGATCGAACCCTGTCTCCCGGCAGACTGGCACCAACACAGCCCACGCTGTCCCCAAGAGACTTCTGCGCTGCATCGGCAGCCTCAGGCCCGTCAAGACCTGCGCAGCAGTCTGACAATGACCCAACCAAAGTGGCCCCACTTTCCTTCCTGCGAACTGCCAGGGAGACCTGTTGGGTTTCCAAGGGAAATCAGAGCCGGCAACAAAACCAAGAGAAAACGAGTGCTGGGCTTCGTGGTGAACCGATTTCTCCTCTGAGGGGAGCCTCAGAGACCAAGGTGAATACACTTTAGCAGTTTCCTTTTTTTGTGATATATAGGCCGCCCTATAACGTAATACTGGAAGCGATGGCTTCTCTTGGCCGTGAAATTAATCCCAGAGATTGCATTCACCGTTAGCATCATGTACCCCAGCTGGCCAGACAGCTTGCTGATGATGGAGTCTCCTGAAACTTACTGAGATAATTTGAGAATGTGCATTTCACCTTTTGGTAGGCTTATGGCTGTGTGCTTAACTACCTAGATGTATCTGTAAATTCAGTGGTCAACTCAGAGGGGGCTCAGGAGCCCGGTATTAATTACAGAGGGATCGTGCACGAATATAACGCATCACTTATCTCCTTAGGAACCGCAGTATTCTACAGAAGGGTTTCTGGAGGTGCTTACGACTGGCTGCCGTAAAGTCTCCTTTTTGAGAGGCACAGAGCGATGCTCTCAAATCTGAGAGTGTTTATGTTAAACGGAGCAATGTAAACGTATGCTTGAAAACGTTGAAGATCTTTTCGTATAATTTGCGGGAGAACCGCTTAGTGGATGGATGGATGGATGGATGGATGGATGGATGGATGGATGGATGGATGGATGGATGGATGGATGGATGGATGGATGGATGGATGGATGGATGGATGGATGGATGGATGGATGGATGGATGGATGGATGGATGGATGGATGGATGGATGGACGGACGAACGGATGGACGGACGGACGGACGGACGGACGGACGGACGGATGGATGGATGGGTGGATGGATGGATGGATGGACGGACGGACGGACGGACGTATGGATGGAGGGATGGATGGATGGATGGATGGATGGGGGATGGATGGACGGACGGACGGACTGACGGACGGACGGACGGATGGATGGATGGCGACACCAAGAAGTGCCACTTTGCACAGAAGGAAATTAAAATATTGGGACATCTAGTCAGCCATGACGGCATTCGTCCAGACCCTAAAAAATCATCGCGGTCTTGAACTTCGCTCGTCCACAACAGATTACAGAATTGCGCAGTTTTCTCGGCCTGGCGTCTTATTTCCGGTGTTTTATAAGGCATTTTGCAAGTATTGCTGCTCCACTTCATGAACTACTTAAAGCACGCAGCCCTTTCATGTGGACTGAACAGTGCGAAGCCGCTTTTAATAATCTGAAGCACGCCCTCACATCAGACCCTGTTCTTGACCACTTCAGTGACAGCGCTCCAACCATCTTGCACACTGATGCCAGTGGTCTCGGTCTCGCAGCTGTACTCCTGCAGCGCGATGCTACTTCGCGTGAGAAAGTGATTGCCTTCGCCAGTCGGACTATGACTCCAGCTGAGAAAAACTACACTATTACCGAGCAGGAGTGCCTTGCCGTCGTCTGGGCTGTCCAAAAATTTCGCCCTTACCTATATGGTCGGCATTTCACAGTTGTGACCGATCACCATGCTCTTTGCTGGTTGTCTTCGCTCAAAAATTGGACAGGCCGACTTGGCCGTTGGATTCTACGCCTGCAAGAATACAATTTCGACGTCATTTATAAATCGGATCGCCAACACCAAGACGCCGACGCTCTTTCTCGCTGTCCACTTTCGGAATCGTCTTACTGTTTTTCTTCCCAATGCATTTCCACCTATGACCACAGCCGACCATCTCTTTCCCCGACGTATATCACAACAGTTTCATTTGATGACTCTGAAAACAAGTACGCTCTCCGGTCACAGCAATTAGCCGATGCCTATTGCCGACCCATTATCGACCGCCTTATTGGCGCTTCGGACCCACCCAATGCTCGGCTTCGCCGACAACTTCGCAATTTTAAGCTCGAAGATGGCATCCTACTCCGCTTCATGTATTTCCCTGATGGAACTCGCTGGATCCCAGTCATGCCGCGTGTGCTTCGCCCACGTATACTGGCGGCTCTCCACGATGACGCTACTGCAGGTCACCTTGGTGTTGACAAAACCTACGACCGCGTGAAAAAACGATTCTTTTCGCCTGGCCTATCTTCCTGCGTTGCCAAATACGTCGCATCCTGCCCTCTGTGCCAACGTCGCAAACGGCCGACGTCTTCGCCCGCTGGCCTTCTACAACCTGTTCCCTGTCCGGCCACGCCATTCGACGTAGTCGGCATCGACTCATATGGTCCCCTACCTCTCTCCGATGGGGGTAACCATTGGATTATAACAGCTGTCGACCACCTTGCACGCTACGCTGAGACAGCACCTGTACCGACCGGTTCCGCTCAAGAAGTAGCAAATTTCTTTTTGCGATCAATTGTATTGCGTCATGGCGCTCCTCGGGTGCTCCTAAGTGACCGCGGGACGGCCTTCTTATCGGCAGTCGTTGCCGAAGTTCTTCGCGCGTCATCCACCCTTCATAAGACAACCTCAAGCTACCATCCCCAGACTAACGGGCTGACTGAGCGATTTCACCGCACCTTATCGGATATGATCTCCATGTACATCACACTGGATCATCGAAAGTGGGACACTATTCTACCATTCGTCACTTTCGCCTATAACACAGCAGTACAGCGGACTACCGATTATTCTCCATTTTTCCTCCTTTATGGCCGTCCTCCCACTACAATTCTCAATGCTTCCTTCTTCTCTACGCCCGACTACTCCACATCAGTACCTACCCAGTTCTTATCTCGTGTGGCCAGGTGCCGTCATCCTGCCCGCCTCAACACAGCAGCGTGCCAGGAAGACTGCAAGAGTCGCTACGATTCTACGCATCGCGTGGTCTCTTATCGTCCCGGTGACGAAGTACTGCTTTATACACCACTGCGCACCCCTGGCCTTAGTGACAAATTCCACCACCGCTACCTTGGTCCCTACGAGATCATCAGCCAAACTTCTCCAGTTAACTACAAAGTCACGCCTGTTGATCCCCCAGCCGAACGACGTCACCGTGGAACTGAAATTGTTCACGTTTCTCGCTTAAAACCGTTTGTGCACCGCGGTACATCGGTTAATTAGGAGCGGCCAGGCTGGCCGCTTCCGACCCCCCGGGCAGATTGTGTGAGCCTTCTGTGGAACTTCTTTCATTTATACATGCCATGATCTTCTTCTTTCATTTGTACATACCATCATCATCGTCCCGCGGCGCCGGCTCCGGCGCGCACCTGGGTTCGTGATCGGATTAAAACGCTAGACAAGGCTTCGCTGTCCTTGCCGTCACGACCTCGCCGTCTCGAGCTAGCCTTCCTTTACAATATTATCTTGATAACGTTGCCCGCTCTGTCCCTTAACGCATACATCTGACTCCTGCCTATGCCCAATTTCTTCTCTTTAGACCATGCTCAATTTTGTCCTTGTTAACTACTTTATATCGGTCAATTTGCGCTTATCGATTAGCTTTGATATATCTGCCAATTCTATTTGGTTTGTTATTTTGGAAGCTTTCATACTCTTGCGGTTCTTAATCAAGTATTTCACCTCCTTAGACAGCTTGCCGGTATCCTCTCTGTCCTACCGCCTACTTCTACAGCGCACTCAGTAATGATATCTCTCAGATTATTGTTCATTTCTTACAAACTAATGTCGCCGTCCTCGGTTAGAGCAGAATATCCATTCTGTAGCGAGACCCTGAACTCTTCTATCTCCCTCTCACCGCTAATTCGCTGCTGCACGTCTTTCTTACTAATCTGTTTCGTTCCCTCTTCATATTTAGACCAATTCGACACTGTAACTTCCTCTGGTCACTGCATTGCACATACCTAATAACTTCTACATCCTGCATAATGGTGGATTCTCCCCGTTAGGACTTTTCCATGTCCACTTCCGCTTCTTGCGTTTGCTCAAGAAGATAATCACGATTCCTAAATATTGCGCTCTGCAAACTCAACTAGTAACTCCGCCTGCTATTCCTAAAACCAATGCCATAGTCACCCACTGCCTGGTCGCCTACTTGAACTTTCCATTGAAGTCGCCGATTGGTATAGTACACTGCGTGTCCTTCTTTTCCGCAATGCAGATTCTACTTCTTCATAGAAGCTTTCAACTACCTGGTCGTCATGACTAGATGTTGGTGCGTAGGCCTGTACAACCTTCAAGTTACGCCGCTTATTAAGCATAACAACGATACCTGCCACCCTCTCGTTAATGCTATTGAAAGCTACTCCTAGTTCTCACCTCTCCGGTAAACCTCGATAACACAGTGCATGACAGCCATTGAGTACCATATATGCCTCATTCGAGCACCTAACCTCACTAAGCCCTATGTCATATCCCTTTTCATACTCATTAGTTCCTCTAACAGCACTGCTTAACTAGCTTTACTAGCTAGGGTTCTAGCGTTAAACGTTGCCAGGGTCAGTTTCCAATGGCAGCCTGTCCAGTAGAGCCAGATATTATTAGCCCCCCCCCCAACCCCCCCCCCCCCCATGCGAGAGGTTGAGGAATTTGTGAAAAATATCGAAATACATATTTATTTAGCGATCAATAGAACGTCTCCCCCAACCTTCACCTCGCTAAATTGCAAATTCATGCTGTCGCTTCTTCGTTGTTCGATAAATTACTGCTAGCTACGGATTACTGCGCTGATGAATTGTGTTTTATGGCTTAATTTTACAAAAGGCGAAACCGCTTCAATCTTGATTGTTTTGTCGCACTTTCAGTGTTCAGTATATTTTAAGAAACTCGCAACGATAATTTACGTCAAGTAAATTAATTATGTTTTATTGGTATCAGTCGAAGCGCAGCCTCTGGTAGCAGAAAATAAATGCGCTCTGGCAGGTAATGCACTTCTGAGCCACCACATATGCGGGCAGTTGTTGCACCAAATGAGCTGGCAAGGACTACTTGTGGGTAGTTACTAACCTACCCAGACTCGATGTATTTTTTTAAAGTACAGGTGTAACACCTTTGGGTCTTGGGCACCATGAAAGAACAGCACACGAGAAAACAGCGCGCCTCAAAACAGTAAAGTGACAAAGCAATATAAGGAAATTGCAGCGTAGCAAAAAACCGACGCATGAAAACAGAAAAAAAAACATACAAGACAGAACAGTGAAAGCATAACACACGAAAGAATAATAAGCAAACTACAAAACCGAGTAGCGCAGTACGGTTTAACTGATATGATAGCGGCATTTCGACTTTCTGGGAGCATATATCTCAACGGACTTTCAAACGCGTATTTGTATACCTTCGATATTTCGAACCACACTGCGTTATAAGAAGAAACAAAAACAAGTCTCTCCTATGATGTTGACTGTCTACACTATCGAATGATATATTATATCCGTTGAAATACAAATAGAGCCATAAAATGAAATAAAATTGATTTAGTTATAGTTTAGTTCTGTTATTGTGAACTCATCAACCCTGTTTATATACTCCACCTGTATAGAGTCCATAGACGCAGCTATCCTATCATTTAAATATATGTTTCTAGACGGCTGCAAAATCGCCCTCTTCATTATAGTAAACCATACCGACGGGATATTGTCATATTGTCCTCTCGGAGAAGCAACATAAATGTGGCATAGTTGATTTTCAATAATGCTTCTAAATGAGACGTCTCCGACAATGCTGAACGGCGTCCCGTCTTCGGCTACGAAATCCAATAGACTGCTTCCAAATTCCTTTTTTTTTTTTCAGTTGTATATAATGAGGCCTTCACAAAGGTGTCTGTTTTTACTTCTCGAATGTCTCCATGGGAGGCGGAGCGAAACGCAGATGCCTCGAATTTTTATCACATTACGGCTACGCTAAGGAAAAAAAGAAAGGCACAGTATATTCAGAATTCTCAGATTACGTCACCTGTTCAGCCGGAAATAGCCACTTTGTACTGGCACCGCTCTTATATTTCAAAGTTCTTAATTTTAGTGGCCATGACTAATGTTAAACGGGTGATGACACCAATTTTGGAATAGCAACTTTTTACCGCCTCTTAGTCGTGGTGTGCCAAGCAACCAAACCTTTAAAGTTCAGCTCCATTGGAGCTGCAGATATCGTGCGTGTGCTGATCTAGCAACCCGCGCAGTCAATGACAACATAGACCAAAGCACATTGTCTGCTGCATATTCCGTGCACGAGCAGCGTTAACCGTGACGCGGTCGTTCCGCGAAGTGGTGGCAAGCCGGTGGTGCAGACAACAGCAGTCATGTCGCTTAACCGCGTTTAATAATCGTAATAATAATTGGTTCACAGGAAGGGAAAG
Organism: Amblyomma maculatum; assembly: GCF_055883805.1. NCBI lineage: Eukaryota > Metazoa > Arthropoda > Arachnida > Ixodida > Ixodidae > Amblyomma > Amblyomma maculatum. The sequence continues at coordinate 12,162,039 of NC_139351.1, read as the reverse complement.
GCGCAGTATCTGTCACACTTCTTTCTCTGGACACCTGAACCGCGCCGTAAGAGAAATGATTGATTTATAGAAATGAAAAGCGCGCTAACTGTCTCGCTTTCTGTAGACACCTCTGATTTAAAACTGATTTATTCATTTATAGGAAGGGAAAGGCGCGGTAACTGTCTCACTTGTTTTCTGTGGACACCTCTACCGCGCCGTAAGGGAAGGGAGGAAGGTGGGTGTGAAAGGGGAAAGAGAGAAAGAGGAGCAGTAGTGGAGGGCTTTGGAGTAATTTCGACCACCTAGGAACCTGGGGATCTTTAACGTGCGCTGACATCGGATGGGGAAGGGACAAGTAGTCACCGCTGCTTGCGGCGGGGGCTTGCCTGCCACCGAAATTTTATCTGTTGTAGGCCGTCATTGCACCCGCCACCGCTTCGGTGGTGGACGGCGGCTGTTGTTGCGGCGCGCGTCTTTCTGTCCCACTTTCTTTTCTTTCTCTTCTATTTCCTCTTCTGTCTGCACGAGGCAGCGGAGGTTGCTCAGCTAGAGAGCCAGTAGCAGGCCCATGCATTTTCTTTTCCTTCTTCCTACAGCCACCACAACAACAGCGCTGATATCGCACAGCACACGGACGCCTCTTCGTTTCGCCTCCATATCGAAACGCAGCCGCCGAGGTCGAAATCGAACCCGGGCACTCCGGCACAATAGTCGGGCGTCTTACCATGCACTGCCCTACCCCGGCGGGGCGAACCGCGTTTATCGCAAACTGATATTTTCTATCCCTGCCAAAGAGCGCCGTCTGTGGGTGGGATTCAAATGCGCGTTGGTGCCCGAGTACCGAAGTCGCACAAGCTGACCCGCTGCGACAAAGTACACATTGTGCACTGAAACATGTCTCGAAAACGATGAAAAGCAGCACATAAAAATTCAGTGCATAGAGTGCCGTCCGAAGCAGCTTTTATACAAACTGCGAGTACCACCCGACGAAGCAGCAGCCTAGCACGCTACAATGAGGCACTTAATATCCCGTCCCGCCTTAGCACCATTGTTCCCTGATGATCTCCGCGTGGATCGAGGAGGCTGAAGTGCTAAGGCAAACTACGCTTAAGCAGAGAATGAAATCGCTTGAGATGTTTCCTTCCGTCGCAACATGTTTCCTTGCTCAGCTGCGTCTGATATCACTTGATACAACGATACTCTCAACAAAACAAGCATAAAGCTTAAGCCTGCACATGTGATATCGATAATATAGGATGTATTAGGTCACCAACGCTACTTCGTTCCAAGGCAGTTCTTCAGTGTGACCCAATCAGTGAACAAGGTAATCATACTGAGCTGTATGGGTTCCTATACGTCCACTAAACTTCCTTGACATGGTCGGGAAATTTCATCTTACTGTGCTAGTAACGGACTATATGACAATCGTACATTACTTAGATTGTGTTATAACATGCTCTTGTTAGAAGTTTCCTGTGTGTATTTGCTATAGACCAACACCGATCTGTGACGTAAGCGCGATGCGGTGGCGCTTCCGTCGCCAGGATGGGCCGGTTGGGGGTGAAAACTAGGCTTAGCGCCCATAGGAATAGAAGGATCCAAAGAATTTTAAAGCAATTTTCTAATTTCACGGCGCACATATGATCTCGTTATTCGGTACAAAGCAACCGTGAGCATCCTAGAACAGATCATGAAAGTATGAAATCTCATTAACGAGGCGATGTATCTTTAAAATACCGCGAAACGTATAGGGGTGCGAGTTGGGAGGGCGACCCATAGAAACACATGTAAACACAACTTACTGCAACATTTTATTGGGTTCAGCAGCGTTGAACCCTTTTCATTTTTGGTGAACGTCTTGTATCACGCCCCGACATTATGTTGCATGGCACACTACACTCTCTTGCCAGTACTGCAAGTCTGACGACGTGCGGGACCATTCACAGCACGATAAACTGACCGCGCACAGTTGCAGACGGCAATGCACCACCGGCGCTGTCGCTAGCAGAAGTTCCATAGCTGGAGGCGGCCGCGGTGGGTATCGCCGCCTGCGCTGTCGTCTGTTGCAATGTGCGACTCTCGTTTGGTCCGTATTGTCGTACGGCGTTTGACAACTGCTTTTCAAATGTAATTTTGTCTAGGATGTATCACTTGAGGGACAGTATTATCAAGCTAATTTACTCCATGCGGCAGCATATCAGACTGTAAACAAACTACGTGATTCGCTACATAAGTATTCTGGGAGTGTTTGGATTCACAACATAGATTATTCGCGGAGTTTTAAAAGTAGACCGCCTCCGCAATGACGCAGCCTACTTCTTCAAAGCGCTGGCCAATGTTTAATGACCGGCCACCACTTCTGGTGCTCTGCGGTACTCTGGTGCTCTCTGGTACTAGTGTTTTTATGGGTCGCCCTCCCAACTCACACCCCCATACGTTTCGCGGTGTTTTAAAAATACTACGCCTCGGTCAGGAGATTCAATATTTTCACGATCCGTTCTAGGATGTGTACGGTTACTCTGCACCGAATACGGACATCATAGGTGTCTCGTGAAATTAAAAAAACTGCTTAGAAATATTTCGGTTTTATGTATTCCTATGGGCGCTAACCCTATTTTTCACCCCCAGTCGGCTGCGACGCCGCGAGCGCCGCCTTTGTTTGCAAACACAGTGTTGGTATATAACGCCAGATGTTTTCGTTTAGTTCAGAGCTGTCATGTGGTAGCGGTATAACTACGGGCTTGTGTTACTTAAGATACTATATAAAACGTCTCGTCTCGTACTACTAATGTAAAAATATTCGCAGATAACGGAAAATGGCAAAGCCCCTATTTTTGCAACTATTCTGGTGTTCTTTTCCAGTATTATTCCACGTACTTTGTCAGTCACTAATTCTGTTAAAATAAAGGACAGGATTACATGTTCTTGAACATATAAAGCATTTTATAAACTACAGCAGAGGTAATATGCCCAGTACATTGATTTATTTCTTGTCCCCTCCTGCCAAGGCCCTTCACTAGGCCTGCAGAATGCTCAAATAAATAAATAAACTGCGGGAGTTTTGAGGTAGCAGCAAAGAATATCCCTTGCAGGAAGCAGCGCCAGGATCAACATTCTGGTAACAACATGCTTGCTTTCCCAAGTACCATTGTAATATTCTGAAGTGCGTCCCCATATAATTAAATGGCATTTAAATGAACGTTAAGAGATATTATTCTTGTTTCAAAGGGCTAAATTTACACCGTAAACTTCGTTTTTTTACTTTCTTGCAGCTCAGTCCAACCAGAAAATGTGTTGCCGCAAGGAGCGTGTTTCTGGCAATGGTGTTGCTCTTCGCAGTAGTCATCATCACAGTGATCGCCTTGACATTCCGGACCGAGCCCGCGGTTCCGAAGGGGAAGCTGTACTGCGACACGATTCACTGCCAATTACACGTGAATGTTCTGATGTCTCGTCTCAACAGGAGTATCGACCCGTGCGAGGATTTTTCAGCGTATGTCTGCTCCAGTTGGTTTCCTACTAGGGATAAGCGAGTGCACGTGAAGACTCCCGTCGACGAGGTTACATTCTCGCGGCTGGCAGACTTCAATACCATGCTCGTCCACGGCACGCAAAAGATCCAAGCTGGTCAGAAGGCTCTCAACATGTACAAGGCCTGCATGACCACAAATGACCACGGTGGCGCCTACCTGCCGGAGTTCAAGAAGCTCATGAAGGAAATGAAGCTCAGTTGGCCTGAGCCGTCGCCAGAGGACACCGACCCTCTAGGTGTCATAGTTGCACTCTCACACAAGTGGCGAATTGATTTGTGGCTCGATGTCCATGTGCTACCTCTGCCAGCTCACAAAAAATGGCGCCTCGGCTTCGGTCCTGCGCAACCGATACCTGTTCTTCTAAACCAGTACGAGTCTGTGAAGGAAATTAGAAGCTACACATAGTACTGGATGGGTTTCTATAGAGACCTTAGCCTTAATAACTCGGGCACTGCAGACGCATCGACCCTAGAAGATACAATCAATGACTCTCGCATCATGGATGGAACTGTACTAATCCGCCTGGGTGAACTCATCTTCACCCGATTAAAAACCCCGGTCGCCTTTCGACTCGAAAACATTGGTGATCACTCGAAACCCATTACTTCAGCCATATGGGAAAATCTCCTCCAGAATATTATAAAAGTGGATCCTCCGTTGGGTGTCAGTGATGAAGTTGTCCTCAAAAACAGGAACCTATTAAAGACTATCGGTAGCTTCCTCAGCCAGTATCGCGAATCTCGACTTCTCCGCCAGGTTTCTTGGACATTTGTTCAGTTGTACGCACCCATAGCAGAACCCCGCATGCTGCTGAGACATTTTGGCGAAATTTACAAGGTTAACATCTACAAGTCCACTTACTGTGGGTTACAAGTTGAATCGACATACAAGGTGCTGGTGCTCTCCCTAGAAATGTCCCCCAGCAAGACAAAAAAGGACCAGGATCTTATTCGGACCAGGTTCCAAGGACTAGTATCGGCTGCTATCAAGAAAGTCGAGAATTCATCGTGGATAGACGAACATGGCAAGCGTGTCATCAGTGATAAGATTAAGTCGGTTAATATAAGGGCGTGGCCTGATAAGGAGCTGGTGAGTAACCAGGTTCTCGAGGAAATTTACAAGGATTATCCGAATAAGGCGGAATCGTTCCCTGCGCTGTGGATGCAAGCAAGAAGGACCATACGAAGTGGAATGGAGAAAGTGCGCCGCATTGAAGATTCCCAGGCGTATTACGAAGCGCGTGTCTTACCACCGAACTTCGCACCGTCCTATCCCGAATATGACTATGTATCAGGCCGCCTACAGGTGCCAATATATCTGCTCAATCCGCCGCTGTTCTACAGTGAAGGAACAAATGCCATGCTATTCGGCGGTTTGGGATACTTGCTCGCTTTGGAGCTGGCTAAGACCTTTGATGAAACTGGCACTCGCTGGCTTCCAAATGGCACAAGTGTTGAGAGCATTCTCTCTGAAGAGTCTAAAAAAGCTTTTCGAGAGCGGGACAGCTGCCTCCAAACACACGGAAGCGTGTTTCCTGAATTACCGGCGCTTGAAATCGCGTACGCTGCATTGCAAGAGGCTGATAAGGGCGGCAGTGGTAACCTACCTGTCGGCGAAGACCTTCCACCTCTAAATGCCTTCTTCATGACCATCTGTTACATGGCCTGCTCTGCACCCGACTTCCAAAGCTCCTACAGTGCGAACTGCAACAAAATTGCTCGCAATACTGCTTCCTTCGCGAGGTCCTTCAACTGCACAGCTGGAGCTAAGATGAACCCTGAAAAGAAATGTGCTTTCTTCACATAACCGAAAGATTACTACAGTGGTTCACGAATGTGCTCCCGTGACTGCTATCCGCCAAAACATTTTCGACAGATTCTCACACCCTTCTTTACTATACAGTCCGCTAGACCTTCATTTCCCTTGTCATTTCTGTTTTTAGTTAGACACCAGCTTTTCTGATCGCTTGTACTATTTCCAGTAATTTTTATGGGTCACATGCTTCATAGAAGAGTAATCTAGTCATCTTATTACCATGTAAAACAGTTCCGCCAATCAACACGGTGCTGTCATTTTCCTACTGTGCGCAATAGCTCAGGAGCATTGTGAAGGCTACAACCTACTTTGTAATATTCAGATAAGATGGTGAGAGTCCTTGCTATGCAATTTGTGTCAGAAGGGAGCGTGTTTCCCTGATTCGTGCGACAAGGACATCATTGCAACAGTTTTGTTCGTGGGAGGCCTTTTCCACACACTTTTGCTGTGGCTATGGTTGCAACTTTTCACATAACCCTCGAGAACTCTGGAGGAGTTTTATTGTTTTTTTTCTTGTCCTTCTTTATCGCGCCTGTATTTGGGAGGAAGCACCAGGTCGCCGCTGGTCTCGGTCTATGAACACACTCAAGGAAGTGTGGTGGACGTTTTTCTATACACGAGTTTTTCGTATATTAAGTTTTGATGTGTTTTCTATTTCGTTTCTTTGAATGCATAAATTATGTCTAAAGCAATGAATTTGCATGCAAATATGTTTTGAGATTTCAGTGCATAAAAATTGTTAGGCATTGCTATAATTGTTTTATTTATACCAGCCATTGGCCCTCAATTTATGCTCTTGTCAACTAGCCCTTGTCCTAAAACTCCCATTGATGTCATGAGTCCGGTAGTTTGCTAAAGTGACGCACCCGAGAACGACCTCGTCGGGTGACGCAGTGGTGACGGCCCTTGCCTACTGTTCCTAATGATACGGAATCGAATCTTGGTTTCGAGGCCGCTTTTCGATGGAGACGGAAAGCAAGGCGCCCGTGTGCTTGCGATGCTAGTGCATGTTATAGAACCCCAGGTGGTCGAAATTTCCGGAATCCTCCACTGCGGCGCCTCTCATAGCATGCATCACTTTGGGACGTAAAACCCCGCAAACCACACAACACCTGAGAATAAGAACACCTAAGCCTCTTCACCATCAAGATCATCTGTATAGGCCTGCAGTTTACATGTACTGAAGGACCAACAGTTCCGCTGGAAAGGCACTGACGACGAAATGTCAAGATCACACCTGTTTTTCTCCAACAATTGTTAGCGATGATTTGTAGTCTTGCAAAATTCTATTACCGAGAAATCCACATGCTTGATTGTGATGGTAAGACGACATCGCAGGGCCCATAACGACTAGACCTGCCCGTTGGTATCAACAATTCTTTCACCACTTTTTACTCCATAAATTCAGTATCCCATTTAACCTATATAGACCCTCAGTCAGTGGAACCTTTAGATAGCTACTGCAGCAATCCCATCCGTATGTATACACTGAGGGCGTCAATTTGTAGAGGCATCAATGAAATACAAATAAAATCCTTATTACAGTAATTCACTCTGGCGTTATCCTTTCCAATATCTAAGAAATCGATCTCTGATGACACACTGGATGATTGAAAACTAAATCTACACAAAATCTCTACAATTGTCAATAATTACCGCATCATATCTCTATGGGGTACACAAATCAAATTTGCATAACACAGCATCGAACCATGCATCGCATAAAAATATAACCTGAAACAAATCCTCTTTAATAAATCAATATAATTGGAGACAATTTTTCTGTAACGCGCATTTAAATGAACAGGGTTTTCAGGCTGACTGTAGTTCCTGGACTACTGACAGCCTTTCGCTCTCTACCCGCAATAGAGAGTTCTAGGACTGCGTAGTGTGCGTTACGTACGCATAACCTGCGTTCCCTGCGGAAAGCAAGGACTTGCGTTGCTTATGTGCCACAGAGTTTTACTTGTAATGAAGCCCACGCGTACGTGAGATTTGATAATGAGTTGCAGCTGCACCCTTTGTATCGGGTGGGCTCAGTAATGTGCCCTAGCCGGGTGAAATAGAGAAACTAAAAAGCTAAGAGAAAAAAACAAAGGTAAGAGAAAAATTGCTGCCCACTATTACGTTACCTCTTAATGCGAAATTTGAGCGCAGCTTATCAGCTGTTTCACCTTTTCGACAGACTGGGGCAAAGATTTCGATCAAGACACGTATGTACAATTAAAGGCAACTTCTTTTTTTTAATTTTTCACACGTATTCCATCAAGAAACACTCCACTAACAGTTCTTGGCTGTCATGAAAGAAGCTGTGGTCGGAGAAAAGAAGAGAGCAATTAGAGTTATCGGAAGGTTGCGGGAAGCAGCACGTGGGCTCATAGGAACGTTGCGCGACGAACAGATAGCAGCGACAGCGAGTGAAGCGAGTGAGAACGGAATGCACGCACTGTAATCTGCTGACAGCGAGCCGGCGTTTCGGCAACCGGAGAGCACCCTCGCCGCCACGCAGGAAGAGGGGGGACTCCCTCTTCTTCTTTCTGCATGGCGACGACGGTGTTATCTTTCTTCCCCAATTTCTCTTCTGTCAGCACGAGGCAGCGGAGGTGGCTCAGCTACAGAGCCAGTAGCAGGCTCGTGCATTTGTTTTCCTTCTTCCTACAGCCACAACACGAAGATCATGGCGTCTTGCCCTATCAAGTCCTGGAGCATCAATAGACAAGTGGAAGCTGTGACAGATTTTCTGTTCTTGGGCGCCAAGATTACCTCGGAAGGAGACTGCAGCCATGAAATTAGGAGACGCCTGCTTTTGGGAAAGAGAGCAATGGTTAGCCTTGACCGCCTAGTAAAGAGCAGAGACATTAGTCTGTCAACCAAGATCCGTATAACCCGTGCTATGGTCTTTCCAGTTGTGATGTATGGATGCGAGAGTTGGACTGTGAAAAAGGCTGATCGCCGAAGAATTGACGCGTTTGAATTGTGGTGCTGGCGAAGACTCTTAAGAGTTCCTTGGACTGCCAGAAGATCAAATCAGTCGATATTGTCGACCATAAACCCTGACTGCTCATTGGAGGGTCAAATTCTAAAGTTATAGCTCAGCTACTTTGGTCATCTGATGAGAAGAGAGGAGTCGCTGGAGAAAGATTTGATGTTGGGAAAGGTTGAGGGTCGCCGGAGAAGGGGTAGGCAGCGAACGCGATGGTTAGATGGCATTCTCGAGGCATTGCAGATGAAGCTACGTGATGTTAAGAAGATAGTGAGAGACCGGAAAGCGTGGCGTGACATGGTCCATAGGGTCACGAAGAGTCGGACACGACTGAACGCCTGAAATGAACTGAACTGAACAGCCCCAACAACGCAGTCACGTTGTCTTGACTCCCTAGCGGCGGCAGCTGCATCAGTCATTCGCTGCTAGAGCTGCCTCCGGTGACCCCCCACCCCAATCCCTTCCTTTAATTGCCATTAATTTCCCAGTTATGCTTTCTCATTAATACAATTAACATCCTTTACTAGCCTTTCGTTGAACAATTGTACAGCGCTGGAATTTTTGACTGTCCTCAGTTGCGCGCAGTTAACCAGTTAAAAGGCTGACCGCCGAAGAATTGACGCGGTTTGAATTGTGGTACTGGCGAAGACACTTGAGAGTTCCTTGGACTGCCAGAAGATCAAATCAGTCGATATTGTCGACCACGAACCCTGACTACTTTGGTCATCTGATGAGAAGAGAGGAGTCGCTGGAGAAAGATTTGATGTTGGGAAACGTTGAGGGTCGCCGGAGAAGGGGTAGGCAGCGAACGCGATGGTTAGATGGCATCCTCGAGGCACTGCAAAAGAAGTTATGTGATGTTAGGAAGATAGTGAGAGACCGGAAAGCGTGGCGTGATATGGTCCATACAGAGTCACGAATAGTCGGACACGACTGAACGACTGAACTCAACTGAACTGAACCTATTCAGAGTATAAGTGGTTTATTTTATATTTATTTTGGGTACATCAAGGGCCCTTCTGGGCATAACATAAAGTAATGCAAAAATCTTCAAGCTGCGCCATAAACACAGCGTTAAGCTTTCTCAATAAAGAAGGCCGTTTCAGGCTGTTAAACAACATAGGCAAAATAAATGTTCGAATAGGAGAAAGCAAGGAAGCCGGGCACATATTATACAAGAACAAAATACTGGGAACCACTACAAACACTGAGCAAAATTTATGCTTGCAAAGTGGAGAAATGCATCATAACTTGGGCTGGAATAATAGGCATGGTACATTTAGAAGTCAATAGTATCATAAGCGGAAATTTTCAAACCACATTACACTAAAGAGAAAAATTACGAATTGAAGATGAAAGATATTACATAATATTAGACGGGAGATGCAATTAAAAAAGAAAGATATGTTAGGAAGGTAGGGTCAGATTTCGTGCCATACACTTCGGAAACCATGCGGAGAGAGCAAAAGAAAGGAAAGATTTTTTTCAATGATATCAGGAAGTTATTAAAGGCCGTGGAACTCGATTCATAGGCGTGGTAGATGGGCTTCTTAAAATAATGCCGAACCTCAAGCAATACAATACTAGATGGCAGTAAGTTTAAGCTTTTTACACACAGTGTCAAATAGGTATATTTCTGTTTCACTGAAATCAAGTGTACATTTTTGGCGTGGCTAAAAGAAGGAGATGTAACACGTTGGAACGAAATGTCACACTTTGGAGCGAAAGGTACACAAACACGTCTAAACCGTTTTCAACTACACGAAAAAATAGTTAAAAGCCTGAATCGTATGCAAATGCTAGTGGCGGGGATTTATTGGTGACTGTATATCTGTGTGGCAAAACTTGCAAATCTAAAGTATTTTGACATAACACACTGCGCGGCAAACTATTCAAAGCAGGAGGAACTAAAGAGGAGACCCTTGTACAGATACCGTGAATGCATTGGGCATGGCGGCTGTTATGTGAACTTGATGCGAGCGCTCACAGATCTGCCGATCATCAGATTTCGTATCGTATGCGGAATACCCTAAATGCGCGAGCGTAGTTGCATGACGTGGGCAACAAAACTTGATGAGTTTATAGCTGTACACTACTAAACTCTATGTCAACCACCGGGCTATGATCAACATTTGTCTTGGGCATGGATAGGGACAAACATTACTAGGCCAATTGGAGGCAGTGCGTGGCTTCTTAAAGCGATGTTTTATATTTATACCTGGTCGTCAATAATGTCATGCAGCTTTATAATGTGTGTTGTGACCGTGCATGGTCCGCGCTTGCGCGCCCCATTGTGCGCCTGTGGGCATGGTATTGATATGTCCTCTTGGTGCAAGGGCTCTAAGTGAGCCTGTTCCCATGAATCGTTTTGAGAGCATGCTTTGCTTTGTCGTGACCCTGCAACTGCCAATTTGGCCCTGTTAAGGGAACGTTAAGAAAAATACAAAGAAACGTCGCCCTGTTAGCAATAGCCGGAAGTGCTTTTCTTCAACTGTCACCCTTCCCGTCGAGAGGCGCTATTGTCAAGTGGGGAATTCCTATTGTCCAAAGGAGACAATCAGAGTGACACGTCCGCTGACGTACAGGAGAAGAAAGGAGCATGAGGATTACGGCCATCAGAGCTCTGATTTCCCGGGAATGCAGGAAAGAGTTGCAATTGCTATAAAGGGACAATGCTGGGAGCAGTATTCGTGGCGCGCACGTACACTTGGGTTTCTGAGAAGGAAATCCACTTGCCGGAACCAACTTAGCGAATCTTTGCAGAAGAATCGAAATTTACCTCCTCGCCGTTCCCAAGCTCTACCCGCCAACAAGTGACCACGCCCGACGAAACAATACTGGACCAGTCAGTTCATCAGACCATCGGTGCAGTGATGTGATCAATTGGTTTCCGATAACTAAGGGTTGTGCCCTGGAACTGATTGGTCAGCATCTTCATGTAGGGGCTGGACATAGGGGGATTTAAGGACTTTGCAGAGCACGAAATGACGCTCTGAGCCCAGGGTAAACGGCTCATCCAGACGCTTCTCGCTATGAACTCTTAACGCTTGCCATTTTGCTGATATACCCTTTCTTTTATGTAAATAAGTTTTCTCAAAGTGCCATTAAACCTGCTTGTATATTTTTAAAAACTTCGAAGATTTAATCCTTCATCAACCCGGAGTCTCTGCACGCTACCAAGTGAAGGCCGGGTCGACTTAGTCCCAGCGTCACGACAACTGGTGGCAGCAGTGGGATCTGAATCTACAAGCCACAACTTCTGGTGATTGGAGGTGGATCAGAATCTACAAGCCACAACATCTGGTGGTCGGAGGTGGCATCTGAATCTACAAGCCATAACATCTGGGGATCGGAGGTGGCATCTCAAGCAACAAGCAGGAGCAACAATCGTCCAAGAGAGCAGCTCGGAACATCGATCGCATGTGTGGGTGAGTGCTTGGCTTTTCTTCTGATGTGGACCACGTTCTAGAACAGGGATAGATTTTAGAACTGGTAAAGAGTGTTGAAACGCCTTTAGCTTTGGTAGTTTGCACAGTTGTTTTGGAAGTAGCCGACACTCGGAGCGATCATGAACCTACAAAAGCTGCAGAAACTGGAGCTGTTGCTATTGTGTGAGGAATTTGGAATTGATAGAAGTGGTTTGGCACAAAAACCGTTGATTTTAAAGGCAATCACTGATTTGGGAAGCGATGATGAGGAGCTCAGTGAAGCATGGAACCTCATCGGACAAAAAAAGAAAGAGCGGGAAAAAGAGGAAAAGAGGCGGGAGCGTGAAGTTGAGAGAGAAGCAAAAAGGCTGGAGCAAGAAATTGAGCTCCGGAAATTAGACGTAGGGTTGAGCAAGAGGTCGGGCAATTGTCCCCAGCTAGCGGTACCCCTTCTCAACAAGGGGGCAGATTTCAAGATGTCAAAGTGCATGCAGCCATATGTGATATCAGGGGATATCGGTCTGTATCTGGCTAAAGCGAACCTGCGAAAAACTGTCCTTCCAGCGAGGCACTTGGACTCAGAAATTATTGAAGGTTCTGCCCTGCGAGGCAGCGGAGGTTGTCGCGCGGCTAAGCAAGGAGGACGCGGACAACTACGAGAAGACATTGAACGACAGAAAAGACAAACACCACGGAGCGCGACTAGGCCCAATTCTCGCTATTTTAACTACGAGAAGGTCAAGGCTTGCCTTCTGAGAAAGTATAGGCCAGCGCCGAGGCGTTCTGACAACGTTTTCGGAACGCTACTAAGTCCAGGGACGAGCGTTACCCTGATTTCCTGTACAATTTAAGAGTCAATTTGAGCGAGTGGCTAAAGAGCACTGATTCCTACAGTGATAGGGACGCTGTATTCGAGCGAATGCTTTTGGAGCAGTTTTATAACAGCCTCCCAGAAAAAGAAAGAAATTGGTTACAGGACCGAGGCGGCATTAAGTCGGCAACTGAAGCTGCCGAACTCATTGAGGAGTACGCTTCGCGCCGACAATTCAGCAACCCAGCAGTGGATAGGCCCCACAATCCCACGTTGAGTGTGCATAACCGTCAGGAAAGGCACTTTGCTAGAGTTTCAAACAAAGAAAGGAAGGCTTCTTCAGGCAAACTCCCTAGAAAGGACGGCAGTGAGAAAAGTGGGGAAGTAACCAACGTGCAGAACACAAAGAACAAGCTTGAGGCTAGGAAGCCGCTCACATGCCTTAGGCGTAATGAGCAGGGTCACATTGCCGTCAACTGCCGGGAATAAAAGATTGCTTTCCAGTATGTCTGTGACTACGATGAAAACATGAAGCTTTTGGAACCCTACATGCATGACCTAATAGTCAACGGGAAGCCTTGCAAGGTACTGCGCGATTCGGCCGCAACAATGGATGTTGTCCTTCCGGCGCATGTGTCGCCTTCCGACTATACAGGACAGTGTGCATGAATCCGCCAGGTAGTGGAGGAGCAGAGTGTGTGCTTGCCAATCGCGAACGTGGTCATCGAGGGCCCTTTCGGCGAGTTAACAACCGAGGCTGCTGTTTCAGGAAAGCTTCCTAAGTGCTATCCGTATTTGTTTTCCAACAAATCGGACATGCTGCTGCGAAAGAGGGGCATCCTTTTCGGAGACAGAGTTGTGCAAGCCTTAACACGTTCAAAGGTGCGAGAACTAGTTACACTGCTCATTCCAGAAAATTCCACAGCGGAGGAAACGGCAATTAAAACAGTGGTCGATGCGGGAGATAGCGGGTTAGAAAACTTTGAGAGCAAGACATCTCAGATAAGTCAACTTGAAAGTGAGCTTGATGAGACGCGGAATGAGGACGTTCTTGAGAGTAACCTATTGCGGCCAGTGTCTAGTAATCTCACGAGACTTCTAAGTGGAACCCGAGAGGACTTAGCTATGGAGCAAGCCAATGATCCCAAGATACAGGAGATAAGGGAGCGCCACCGCGCCACTAAGACAGCAAAGAATATTTCTTTCGAGATGAGAAAGGGAGTGCTGTATCGCTTATTCAAGGATAAGCGCGGAGTAGAGCGGCACCAATCAGTCGTTCCCCAAAAGTACCGCGAAGACTTACTGCGACTTTCCCATGGGAGCTCGTGGTCATGTCACCTTGGAATAAGGATTGATTGATTGAATGTCCTTTATTGAATGGGAAGGCTCATGGCCATGAATGGGGATAAAGGGGAGCAGACATAATCTTCATTGTTTAGGTCGTCACTCGAATCACATTGCTCTAACCAGGCCACTAAGCAAGCCATACTTGGCAAATATCGGAAACCAAAGCAGAGGCTGCTGCAAGAATACTATTGGCCTGGGTGTTTTAAGGACACGGAAAATTTTGTACGGTCATGCGATCCGTGCCATCGGTTTGGAAAGGCGCAAGATAAGTGGAAAGCTCCGATGGCGTTAGTACCAATCATTACCGAGCCGTTTCACCGGTTAGTAATAGATGTAGTTGGGCCACTTCCTGTGACAGAGTCAGGGTACCGTTATATCCTCACTATGTTATGCCCAGCCAAAAAGTTTCCAGAGGCTATTCCGCTGCGCGAGGTGACGTCCGAGAGTGTAGTGGATTCGCCGCTGTCTGTGTTTGCACGAGTTGGATTCCCTTCCGAGGTCCAAAGTGATCAGGGTAGCGTTTTCACAAGTGTCCTCACCACCTCCTTTCTCGAGCGATGCGGCATTAAGGTAGTGCACAGCTCGATCCACCATCCGCAGAGCAGCAGCGTAGAAAGATGACATTCTGTTCTCAAACGCGTCCTGAGCGGACTGTGCTATGAAAACAAGCGCGAATGGATGCCTGCCTGCCTGCAGCACTTTTCGCTTTGCGGTCAGTGCCGCACGAATCCACTGGATTTAGCCCAGCCGAGTTGGTGTACGGAAGGTCACTGCGCTCACCTTTGCGAATGATACGCGAAGCCTGGGAGGGGCGCGGAGAAGACCTAACAGCAGTAGAATTCATTCTGAACCTCCTGAATCGCTTACATAACACTAAGGAACTCGTTAAGGCCAGCACAAAGTCAGCCCAGGCTCGTTCCAAAGTGTACAATGATAAGTCAGCCCGTCAAAGGACGTTTCCTATCGGGGACCAGGTGATGTTGCTGAGAGGTTCAAGGCAGGATAAGCTCGAAGTACAGTCGGAAGTACCTGTTGAAGTCGTTGCAAAGCTTTCTAACACTAACTACGCAGTGAAAATCACCGGTAGGCGTAAAGAGCGCGCTTGCATTGTATGGGTCCTTCAACAATTGCAGTGCTATCTTGGCGGGGCCAAATTCACCGTAGAGACGGACCATTTTCCCCTGGCTTGGCTGAAAACCGCGACATCGAAGAACAGTCGCCTTCTGAGGTGGAGCTTGATTTTACAGCAGTACAATTTTAAAATAAGATACAAAAAGGGGAAGTTAAATGGGAATGCGGACGCGCATAGCCGCTGTTTCTAAGCGGTCCGAGGTGCTCCTCACCATGTATCCAAATTGATACTCAGGTTCTGTTTTTTTTCGCGCGCTTGTATATGTGCGACTATGTAATGCAGCACGTTTGGTTTTCTAGGCATACGTGGGTCCTGAGCTTCTTGAGTGTGTGCTTTTCTCGGACAGCGATGGCAGTTTTCTTTTGACCTGGTCTCTTCAGACGGGAGCCGAGTGCTAGCTTAGACATGAGGTTGAGTTTCAGAGACAGCTCAAGCAAGAAGGCCTACGACAATCACGACAACGCGACAAGCGACAGCGAGCTTCAAGCGTTCATGTGCAGGCCATTAAGTCTTCTCTTCATGCAGCAGCTGCGACTGCTGCCCTCCGTGACTCTTCTGGCGGGGGAGGAGGCAGTTGTGACCGTGCATGGTCCGCGCCTGCGCGCACTATTGTGCGCCTGTGGGCATGGTATTGATATGGGCTGTTGGTGCAAGGGCTCTAAGTGAGCCTGTTCCCATGAATCTTTTTGTGAGCATGCTTTGCTTTGTCGTGACCCTGCAACTTCCAAGTTGGCCCTGTCAAGGGAACGTCAAGAAAAATACAAAGAAACGTCGCCCTGTTAGCAATAGCCGGAAGTGCTTTTGTTCAACTGTTCACCCTTCCCGTCGAGAGGCGCTATTGTCAAATGAGGAATGCCTATTGTCCCAAGGAGACAATCGGAGTGACACGTCCGCTGACGTACAGGAGAAGAAAGGAGCATGAGGATTACGGCCATTAGACCTCTGTTTTCCTGGGAATGCAGGAAAGAGTTGCAATTGCCGGAAAGGGACAATGCTGGGAGCAGTATTCGTGGCGCGCACGTACACTTGGGTTTCTGAGAAGGAAATCCACTTGCCGGAACCAACTTAGCGAATCTTTGCAGAAGAATCGAAATTTACCTCCTCGCCGTTCCCAAGCTCTACCCGCCAACAAGTGACCACGCCCGACGAAACAATACTGGACCAGTCAGTTCATCAGACCATCGGTGCAGTGATGTGATCGATTGGTTGCCGATAACTGAGGGGTGTGCCCTGGAACTGATTGGTCAGCATCTTCAGAGAGGGGCTGGACATAGGGGGATTTAAGGACGTTGCAGAGCACGAAATGACGCTCTGAGCCCTGGGTAAATGGCACATCCAGACGCTTCTCGCTATGAACTCTTAACACTTGCCATTTCGCTGATATACCTTTTTTTCATGTAAATAAGTTTTCTCAAAGTGCCATTAAACCTGCTTGTATATATTTTTCCAACTTCGAAGATTTAATCCTTCATCAACTCGGAGTCTGTGCAGGCTACCAAGTGAAGGCCGGGACGACTTAGTCCCATCGTCACGACATGTGCTAGTCTAGGACTGCGTGCTAATATTAATGTGCGATATAATACAGTAGCAAATTAAGGGATTAGCCAATAAGAGGGCCGACCCTACACGTACATACGTCAACAAAGAACCGCTCTGGGAGACGAACGTTGGAGACATAAGGCTATCGTGTGACACCTTTGAATGCGGAGCTTAAATGTACCACTCAGGTTTAGAGCGCTAGTATGGCTAAGCCGATGTGAGGAATTCGGCTGACACGGATGAACGTTTGCTTAACTAAAGTAAGCTACCACTGGTTAAACTAGTTCAAACGGTATGTTAAACCGTGCTACCTTGAGGCACTATTAGGAACCCTCGGCCACTTCTTGTTTTTACTTTCATCGGGCAGTAATTGAGGGCTAAGGTACCATCATCGGACCACAACGCTCGAAGTGGTTTGTGCGAACAATAGATACCAACAGACAGTCGCATGCTTCCCGTGTTCTTATTGGGCAATGGTATGGCATGCAATCCTTAGGGATGTCCGGAGCGCCACGTGTTTAAGAAATTGCAGCTTGCGCTCGAAAGTTCTTATAAACTGGTATACAATGGATGCTTGAAAAAACTAATCCGGCAAAAGCACGTGACGATGGTTCTAGGCCATCAACCCATTTGCTGACGGCCCCCTAGGTAGACCAGCCCACGGCCTTAGTCCGGACTACCTAGACCATGGAGTTAACTAGACTGAGCTTGCTAGCACGGGCTCCCACTGCTCCAGAAAAGGATCACGCATAGTATTCGGCGGCGGCGGCGCAATGCTACATTCCCGCAAAACATGGTCATAGGTTGCCAGCTCTTGGGGCCATCTGCTTTCCGGCCGAATCTCTTTCGGGTATATTTTGCTCAAAATTTACGAATTGAGGATACCTAGTCTACAAACCTCTCCAGATGTATTCCTGTGTTTTTTCCAAGTGGTTCACCGGGAGCGGTTATTTCATCCACTCCCGTTTATAATAATTTCAGATTTCATGAAAGGATACCAGCATGTTTCACAAAGCTCTATCCTAATTCGCCGGTTCATTTGCTCAGCTGACGAAACCTCGAGCATTTATTACAAAAGCGTTCAAATAAACCTGTGAAAGAAGACGAACACTCACGCGACCCGATTTGCCCGCGATCGCGTGACGCATTAGAAGAAGAATTTTGTCGCACCATTCTGTCACGGAGACCAGCTCGTCGCCCGCCCCTTTCTCGCCGTATTTTTCCTGTGCTTTGCGAGCAGCACTTGCCGCGCTCTACTGCGACCACAGACGGTGAGTAACCGCTCCTTCAGTTCGTTTGAGTGGCGGACCGATCTGAGATGATTAGGTATCGTGCAGTGCTTTTTACTGCTTCCATGGGCCATTACATCAAAGGCATTGCTGCTGCGGCCGTCACGTTCCCTAATGTCTGGGTTCCCGTGCATGCTTCGTCACACGTTCAATGCAATCCTGTGTGATCTCTTGAACGACTCCTGTATTCGCTTTGCCAGCATATGCTCCATGTGCGATAGCTTAGACTCGATGTTGTTTCGTGCCAGAAGATATGTCGAATGTGCTTTACTATGAACAGCTCAATGCGCCGGGATCCGACCTACATTCTTTCATGCCAAGAAGCTGTCCCTCACTGTCATCTTTCTCGCATTGATTTTTCTCTGAAGAACTTCTTGCTGGGAGGCCACTATCGCTGTATCTCGTGAGAGAAGACTACTTCTCTTGCTCGTTATTCTAGACATTTCCTTTTTCTTATAACGATTTTCAGCTCGAACTTTTAATAAGTACTAATGGCAAATGCTAAATAGAAAACATATTTGCGGGAACAAACTGCCAGGCACGCCATGCATATTTGTTTAATTTGGTTCACTGGAAGGAACGCGCTGTATCTGTCACACTTCTTTCTGTGGATACCTTACCGCGCCGTAAGAGAAGGTAGGAAGGTAGGAGTGAAAGTGGAAGGAGAAAAAGAGGAGCCGTTGTGGAGGGCTGCGGAGTAATTTCGACCACCTGAGGATATTTAACGGTCTTTATTCTCGACTTTCTCTCTTCTGTCCGCACGAGGCAGGGGAGGTGGCTCAGCTACAGAGCAGGCCCGTGTATTTTCTTTTCCTTCTTCCTACACTCACAACAACAGCAACAACAACTGACGTCGCACAGCACACGGATGCCTCTTTATTTCGCCTCCATCGAAACACAGCCGCCGCTGGTCGGAATGCATATTTTGGTACGAAACTCGTAATTATACAAATCGTTAACTAAAACCTAGTAATTTCACTTTTAATTATTACATTTCGAAGTTCTGCAATCGAGATCGAAACCGTGAACATGATGATGCCGCATAAGCTTTTGAAACAAAGAAAAACTCAATTTTAAAGCCCTTGCTTGCCCTTGCGATGCTTGTTTTGGTGATAAACCGAAACCAACGTTCTTACCGAAATTGGGCCCATGACATGCGCATGAAAACTCGATACAAGGATGATACCCTGTGCCCCTGTGTTACAATGACTGTGGAATCGAAAGGGGCGTGTGTGCTCTGTTGTGAAGTTTCATGTGATTTTGTTTTGCTCCGCTACACTGGCAGTTTAAACCAATGTGTCGTAAATAAGTGACGTTTTCATTCCAATTCCGCACGAGAAAATACGTAGCATTACGTGCGCAATGCGGCTTCCAGGCACTACGCGTCGTAGCCACAGCATCACGTCATCACTGGTAGTGACCATCATGACGGAGTGATGTAGCGTATAGATTGTGGTTCAGCGAACGCTTGGCGAATTCCTGCAATATCCACCTCAGTCCAAAGGGCCGGTTGTTCCAGTTAAGAGTCTTGCGTTTAGAGTTTGTAGAAAGAGTTTGAAATGCGCAGTGCCTTAAAAGGTTACGTTCAGCAACTGGACTGCAATGTTCCATTACTAGCGTGAAACGAGGAAAAGTGGTTTGTATTTTCCTTATTCGTCACGCAGCGGCACCTTCGCAATGCCTGGAAGCAAAAGCCCTTCATCTGAAAGAACGAAAGACGCGAGTGCTTCTGTGAAGACGTCCGGGCTGAGCGCAGCGCAGGAGAGCCATGAGAAACGTTTGTCCAGGTCCACCTCTCCGAAAGAACAGGATCGTAAAGGGACAGATAGTAACTTAGCGGAACCATTGGCGACAGTATGGAGCCATGAAGCGAAAGACAATTGCGTGGACGAAGTAACAGCCAATTTTAAATAAAATGCTTATGTTATGGAAGGGCTGTGCAGGACAAATAAATAAAGAATCAGGATTGTTTGCATTACATTATTGCAGATACAAAAGCTTACAGATTTTGAAATGTTTGAGCTCTTAACGTGTGGATAGATCTTTCTAGATCCAAGCCCTCTAATCACTCAGAGGAACATAAAGCCCCCTTATGTAATTTGAGATGTCAGGGCAGGGTAAAGGTCCAAACTGGATATAAAACCAAAAACAACCTTCTAAACAGCATCCTAGATAGGACTGATGAGACGTCCGAGCTGGAGACTAGCCAGAAATACCTTTGTGTAACACGTAGAAAAAATGTTTGGATAGAGGCATATTCCCACAAAACCTCTTATACCACATCCCATGGTTGGCTCAAGTTTAACACAGTTGTGGATTCAAATTGTTTCACATTTTCTTCCTGTTAAAATTAATAATTGACTCAGCTGGAATACCACTGAACTGAATGCTTTTTAGAACTATTTCGAGAGCACTGTAACAGCTAAATAATTTAGGAACATATTCTAGCGGCTCAAACAGCATTGTGCTTGTACTAAGCTTCGAAATAGCCCTTTATTTGATTGAATTCACCAGAACGGGGAAGGAAATTTGCACTCACCACTTGCACCACAACTCTTACTGCAGCGCCACGACCCACGTCACCACCTCGCGTCTTCCACTGCCCTCTCTCCTGGACCAAAGGCAAAGGCGAGTTTCTCCCCTACTAGTTGCCGCTCGATGGTACCACGCGCTGCTCAAAGAGACAGCGCAGATCGGTCCCTGCCTCCTGTCAGACTAGCAGCAACTCAGCCCATGATGTCCCCAAGGGGATTCTCCGCTGCATCGGTAGCCTCAGGCCCGTCAAGACCTTCGCAGCAATCTGAGAATGACCCCACCACAGCAGCCTCACTTTCCTTTGTGCGAAATGCCAGGGAGACCTGTTGGATTTCCAAGGGAAATCAGAGCCGGCCACAAATTAAAGAGAGAGGGAGTGCTTGGCTTCGTGGTGAAGCGATGTCACCTCTGAGAGGAGCCTCAGAGACCAAGGTGAATACACTTGAGAAGTTTTCTTTTTTCGTAACATATAGGCCACGCTATAATGTGTTACTGGACGCGATGGCTGCTCTTGGCCGTGAAAGCAATCCCAGATATTGCATTTACTAGTAGCATCAGGTACGACAGCTGGCCAGTCAGGTTACTGATGATGTAGGGCCCTGGAGGGTCCTGAGTGGAAGTGTTATGGCTATCTGTTTAAATTCCTAGATATAGCTGTAAATTCAGCGGTCAACTCAGAAGGTGCTCAGAAGCTCGGTAAGCATTACAGCGGGCCTCGTGCAAGGATAAAACGCATCAGTAATCTCTTAAGCAACAGGCCTATTCTATAGAAGAGTTCCCGGTGGTTCTTATTACGACTGGTTGTCGTGAAGTACAATTCCTAGGAGACACACGGTGACCCTGTAAAATCTGGTAGTGTTGATGCAAAACGGAGGAATGTGAAATTAGGTTTGAAAACAGATATTTTCGTATATATCTCTGGGAGCGCTGTTTTACGTCTACATCAGGAGTTTCGCCTGCTTCTGAACAAACTGTGCATTTTAGGATGTTTACGCTCGAAATTGTAGCCCCGCTATGGTTTACAGTGGTTAGGGCGCTCGAATATTGTTCCAAAAGATGCAGAATCGAATGCCGGTCCCGTAAACCGCTTCTGTATATAGGTGAAAAGCAAGGCGCGTGTGTTATGTGCGATGTCAGTACGCGTTAAAGAACCCCAGGTGTTTGAAGTTTCTGGAGCCATCCACTTCGACGTCTCTCATATTCCGAGATGCTTTCGGGCGGTAAACCTCATGAGCTTAAAAAACTAAATCTCTCGGCGTTTTAAAACATTTAGGGCCAGATAGAATTGCGCAGCTTCCAGTTTTATATCATTTACTACTCTGCCAGAAGTAGCTACTCAAACATGTATTTAGTAATTTAGGGACAACAATAAAGATTAAAAACAACCCTTGCTCAAGATAAACACGACAGCCCCGTCAAAGGACTGACCCCACCACGAACACAGAGAAAAAGTTTAAGCACTGCGCGCCTCAAGAGAAAGATGCAAGAATTTCGACCGCCATGGGGCATTCGCAAGTTCCGTCACTTCGTGCTTCAGCTGCTCGAAGAATTTAAGTGCGAATGTTTTGTGGAATCCACCAAAAATATCGAAATGCATAATAAGTGATCAGCGCGACGTCTGCCCCAGACCCTCGCCAAATCGCAAATTCATGCTGTCACGTCTTCGTTGTTTGAAAAATTACTGCTAGCTATACAGTACGTTGCTGACGAGCTGGATTTAAGGATTAATTTCACAAAAGGCGAAAGCGATTCAATTTCGGTTACCTTCTCGCACTTTCAATATTCAGTGAGTTAAAGCAATCGGCAAAGAAGATTACCTTCCTATAAAGGAATCATGCCTAGTTGGTATCAGTCCAAGCGCATCGTCCTGGCCAGCAATGCACTTCTGATCCACCACATAGGCGGGGCAGTCGTTACATTAAATGAGCTGAAAAAGGCGTTTTGTGCGTAGTTACTAACCTATTTAATATCAATACACACGCAATGGATTCTCTCAAAGCGCAGAACAGCACACGAGAAAAAAACGCTCTTCAGAACAGCAGAGCGACAAATCAGTATAAGGAAAATGCAGTGTGCAAAATATCGAACGGTGCAAAAATGTTTAGGTTTCTGTATCGCAACTTAAAACCGTTCCCCGTTCTCTGAAAGAGAGACAATATTTCTCAAATGATCACTCCATTTTGGAGTGCGCGTGTACTGTGTGGGATTCTGATACCGCCACGTTAGGAACGAAACTTGAACTGCTCCAAAACTGAGCTTCCCTTTTTATTTAGGTAACTATAATAGGAATATGAGCATTACAAGCGCCAAGCAGAGTGTCGGGTGGCAAGAGCTTAGCCATAGGAGAAACTCTTTCCGCCTTAAGTTATTGTATAATGTATTTAACGATTGCACTGATATCAGAAAATTAAATTATCTTCAGCCCCCAAGCTATACGTATCACAAAGAGACGACCCAAAAGAGATCAAACTATTTCAACGCAAAACGAATTCCTTTTATTATTCTTTCTTTTTTTTTCGGAAACTGTGAAAGAGTCGAATAATTTATCAGCTGCTTTGGCTTCGATTTTATGTAAATTCGATTTCCTTTTAGCATTGAACGCTTAAAGTTTTATTTCTCTTGGAGTCCTCATTCCTGTTATTAATATTGAAACACTGTTTTAAAGCACAGCTACGCTGTTTTCCGCGATTTCGAGTTGAAAAGTGTGCACTACTGCCAGGCGTTGTCAAGACGAATTGTGACATTTTCTGCCTATGTGATTGTATATTGCATGGTTTAATATCCCCCTTAATAAATAACAAAAACAGTACGCGTCAAAACGGAAAAGCGTAAAAACAACCCAGCGATAATATAAAACACGAAAAAATAAGCAGAAAAACGACAAAACACAACGGAGCAGTACCGTTTAACCCATAAGGTAGCAAGCAGAATTTCGCAATGCCGGAAACATATACCCCAACGAGCTTTCAAATGCGTATTTCTAACCTTCTATATTTCGAACCACACTGCCTAATAAGAAGACATGAAACCATGTCTCACCTAGGATATTGACTGCCTGCACTATCGAATGATATATTATTTCCTTTGAAATAAAATAAAACCTTAAAATAAAAAAATGATTTAGTTATAGCCTAGTTTAGTTGCTGTCAACTCATTACGCCCTGTTCATATACACCCACTGTACGGGGGGCACAGATGAACCTAGCGCTTTTTTTTCTTTTTAGGAAATGTTTCTGCGCGGTTAGAAAATCGCCCTTTCATTAATTTGCCCATTAAAAATGCGCACGTACCGACAGGATATTGTCCTCCCAGAGACGTGATTGAAATCTTCAATAATGCTTTTAACAGAGACATCTCCGACAACGCTGAACGGTGTCCCGTCGTTGTCTACGAGATCCAATAGACTGTGCTATCAAACCATTTATTTCGGTTTTATGTAATGAGGCCTTTATTCTTTTTTTTTCCTCCTGGAATGCCTCCAGGAAAGGGCGAACGAAGCGCAACCGGCGCGAAGTTTTATCCAAATGGAGGCTCTGCAGTTCCGATGAAATCAACTCCAGTGCAGTGATATATTTATTTCATTTTCAGGAAGTTAAAAGGGCAAGCTCTTAGAACACCAAGTGATATACCGAATTAAAATCATAAGGTCTGAAAACAAAGTCTGTAGACAAAGGAGAAAAAAAATTTCAGTAATCTACAGACCAATATCTATCTGCACTTGCATACATTTCGGGTGAACGTGTGCACCTAGTCATTCAGCCCTCTTGCGGAAAACGTTTCCAAAAATAAACCCATAACATTACGGCTAGGCAAAAAAAGAAACAGCACTGTACATTTAAAATTCTAAGACTACGTCAGCTGTGCCACCAGAAATAGTCGCCTTGTAGTAACACCGTTCTTGATTTATTATCTCTCGAAACTAATGGCCACGAACTAATGTTAAGAAATTTAATATATTGTGATACCAAACGACAGTTTCATAGGTGCTTTCAGTGGTATTTTATGGATATAATGTAGTGGATTATGATTGAAAAAATATACAGGGAATTTCACATTTACAATTGGTTTGGTTTGTGGGGCTTAACATCCCAAAACAACTCAGGCTATGAGAGACGCCGTAGTGGAGGACGCCGGAAATTTCGACCACCTGGGGTTCTTTAACGTGCACTGACATCGCACAGCACACGGGCGCCTTGCTTTTCGCCTCCATCGAAAAGCTCCCGCCGATGTCGGGATTTGATCCCGCTTCCTTGGGAAGAGTAGTCGAGCGGCGTGACCACTGCGCCACCCCGGCGGGGTACTTTGTTTCACAAAGAAGTACAGCAGTACCATGTATAATAAATATTTATATCCGTCCTCGGCTCGGATTTAAAAAAAAAAAACCCGCATTAATAATTTTGCGATGTGCAGATAACACCAGCCGCTGCTATTGATATTGGATGTTTCTGTTCAGACGTATTATTTTTAGCACGTCATATTCAAGGCAATTGGCAGGGATACATTTCTCTTTTTAATAACCCAAAACAAATCAAGTTTCCTTCAGTAACCCTCCCAAGCATACTATCTTAACTGGGGCACTTCTCTTTTATAGTTCCTTTTGTAATGCTTGCAATTCCCCTCTGACAGTCAGTTTGTGCGGGCCAACATCTTTCTGGCCTCAGATGAATTGAACTAGACAAACTTTCCGAGCGCGAGTGGATTTCGAACCAAGGCCAACGCGAACAGGTGTCGCCACTGCATTAAGCACTATATGGCATCGCCGCATTGCGAAGAGCAGCAAACTTGCTCATCTCTCTATTGTATTCAGAGGTTGAATCATTACCCTATTTCTTGCATTAGACAGCAAAGCAGGCGAAGTTTGCATAACAGAGTCCGACTCGCCAAGGTTTGAGTGCACCGCTCCTGCAGTGTTGTATGGTACAGCACTATGCTGTATTGTTGCTTTGCTAGTTTTTTCTCTGTGTTGTTTTGCCGCTGTGCCGATGGCTGTGCTATTTTGTTCGTGCGCTTTTTGTTGCGTGGTTCCGTTCTCTTAGCAGTAAGGTCCTCTGAGCAGCATCACCTGCGACAAATAGCGTAAATATTGTCAAAACGAATAAGACTGTATTTAAAGCCCGTCATTCCCGGCAACTCAGTGGGGCAATGCATTATTAATACTTAGCTCAGCATTCAGAACACCTGTAAGTAATCTTTTTCTGTTGTTTTTTTTTTACAATTCACTACATTCAAACGATTTTTTTCTTTTATACCATGCACATAATTCAAATGAATTAAATCTTTCCAGGGGTCTGTTCCCGTCTAGGTTGTAATATATGATGCTTTTGATTCTTAATGGCTGCAAAACCAACCGTGAACAAAGCCAGGAGGTTACACTATGACAATCCTTACACTATACAATTACCGTTACCGTAGCCACTTCCTGCTTTCAGTGAGCGTATGTTACCTTTAGGGTGCGTGTAGAGACGCAGCTCGGCAACAATACCCGTTTAACTCGCTAAAAGAAAACTAGTGAGGAGAAACGTGGCTGGACCCGACCGTTGAGAGAACGGAATTGCGCTTTTTTGCTGGTGTGCTAACATTTGGTTTGCTGTTTTGACGCCTGTTGCTTTCACGTGTGCTCTTTTGTCATCATGCTTATTTTCCCTCTGCTGTTTTCGTGTACCGTTCGTTCGTGTCCCGGCATTTAGTGCTGCTGAGGAATTCGGAGTGGAACCGCCAAGTATTTGAAGCCCCGGATCGCACATAAGGAATGGAAATATTTTCGTTCGACACCTTTGTGGACGATTCCGAATTCCAAAACACGAATGAAAACGTGGGAAGATAGTGCTAGTCTTGAACTTCTCCTTGTCCTCTTCTTTCACCCTTGCATTCGCCTGATCATTTCAAATCTGAAGGAGAGAATGGACGTTGAACAAATACCAAGACTTTAAATGACCTCACTATTGTGACTTGGTTGGTTGAACATTCCACAACTCAGCTGAGGGACCCGAGCTCCACCCTCACTGGTGGAGCATCTCGATAGGAGAGAAAATGCCATGCAGCTTGTATTGCGGGGTGTCCGTGGTGGAGATTAAAGACCTCAAGTCGTACGAGATATTCGAAGCCCTCCACTACAGCCAATCAAAAAATAATTGGCTGGTGGCTTTTTCTGGTTAACGAAACGGAGTGGCGAAAGCACGCTCTTCTATGCTCTCTTTGGCACGCTGTATTCTTGTTTCGTTGCGGCGCCGAAGTCTGGCTTCTTTCAGTCTAGCCGACTCTTCACTGTCCATAATGGCTCGCCTTCCGCTACGCCGAACCATATATATACACACACTGCGACACCTCCTCTCCCCTACCGCGCATGTGCACATAGTAGCGTAGTAGTGTTGCTATCGCAACAAAACGTGTCTTTTCAAAGGACAGGGTGCATATCGGGTTCATGCGAACTATCTCCAAGATAATCATTTGAGTATTAGGGAGGCTCTTATATTTGGAAGATCCCATTTCCATTGTATTAGTAGCTTGAGACGCTTGTGAGTCACTCCGCGTTGCGATGACAGGAACTCTACCGAATTGGCAGAAAGGGTTCCCTGATGATCTCCGCGTGGTTCAGGCAGGCTGAAGCGCTATTGCAAACTATGCGTAAGCAGAGAATGAAATCGCTTGAGATGATGCTTAACGTCATCGCAACATATTTCCCAACTCGGCTGCGCTTAAGATATTTAATCATGTAGCCGACTCAAAATAAGCTCGGCACAACAACAAAAAAACTTGAACCTACTTATGCAATATGAT
This sequence comes from Amblyomma maculatum, assembly GCF_055883805.1. Taxonomy (NCBI): domain Eukaryota; kingdom Metazoa; phylum Arthropoda; class Arachnida; order Ixodida; family Ixodidae; genus Amblyomma; species Amblyomma maculatum. Next base: position 12,134,868 of record NC_139351.1, on the reverse strand, counting down.
TATGCGAAGCATTAGGCCACAACTGCGACTCTGGTGAAGGATGGTTTTTCAGTGCGACCCGATCAATGAACAAGTTAAGCATACTTAGCTTTAAGGATTCCGAAACGTTAACTAAACTTTCTTCACATGGTCGGGAAATCTCATTTTATTTGTACAATCTTTAGATTGTGTTGTAACGGGCTCTTGTTTGAGTTTTCCTGTATGTATTTGCTGTAACAACCGATGTTTTTATTGCGAAAGCAATACTGCGCCAGGTCTAACCGCTTGTCGCGGTGTGGCATCTCTCTGTTAGTGTACGTGTCCATGGTACCCTGGCAGGAGCTGCCAACTTGGGTCTCTCGTTTCACATGGGGCGTTTGTCAGACTCAGCCTGCCAGAACCCTGGCATTCACGTTACCCCTATAGGCCTCTCAGGCACGTTCTTACGGCTTGGGCTTGGTTAAAGCGGAGCTTTATATGTGAGCTGGGGAAGAAGAAAAACGCTCGGTCACCCGCAGCTAATGCTTTCGCTCTATTTTCGGTTAAGCAGTGCTCAATCCTTTTCATTTATTTTTAGTTTAGCGCTGTGATGTGGTAGCGATGTAACTACAGGCTCGTGATACTCAACATACGAATTAAAACGTCTCGTCTCGTATCACAAAAGTAAAAATTCGTAGTTAAAAGCAAATGGCGAAGCCTTAGTTTTTTACCAAGATTCTGTTGTTTTTTATCACTATTATTCCATGCACTTCGTCACTCACGACTTCTCTCAAAATTAAGGACAGGGCTGCAAGTACTTAAACACATAAAGCACTTTAAAAACTACTGCAGAGATCATGTACCTAGTGCACTGATTTATTTCTCATTGCAAACGTTAGTTTGAGGTAATAGCACAGAATATTTGTAGACAGAAGCGGCGTCAGAATGATCCTCCTGGTAGGTAGCTTGTTTCCAAAATCCTGTTGTTTTCTTCATCATGCGTGCCACATGAAGTTACCAAATATTTAAATTAGGCGTTAGGACGCATTACCAAAGGGCTAAATTTACGCCGTAAACTATGTTTTTTTTTTAAATTTCTTGCAGCTCAGTCCAACCAGAAGAGGTGTTGCCGCAGGGATCGTGTTTCTGACAACGATTTTGATCTTCGCAGTCGTCATCACAGCGATCGCGTTGACATTCCGGACCGAGAAAACAATTTCGAAGGTGAAGCCGTACTGCGACACGATTCCCTGCCAATTACACATGAATGTTCTGATGTCTCGTCTCAACAGGAGTATCGACCCGTGCGAGGATTTTTCAGCGTATGTCTGCTCCAGTTGGTTGCCTACTAGCGATAAGCGCGTGCACGTGAAGACCCCCGTCGATGAGGTTGCGTTCTCGCGGCTGGCAGACTTCACTACCATGCTCGTCCGCGGCACGCAAAAGATCCAAGCTGGTCAGAAGGCTCTCAACATGTACAAGGCCTGCATGACCACAAATGACCACGGTGGCGCCTACCTGCCGGAGTTCAAGAAGCTCATGAAGGAAATGGATCTCAGTTGGCCGGAGCCGTCGCCAGAGGACGCCGACCCTCTAGGTGTCATTGTGGCGCTCTCACACAAGTGGCGAATTGATTTGTGGTCGAGGTCCGTGTGCTACCTCTGCCAGCTCATAAAAAATGGCGCCTCAGCTTCGGTCCTGCGCAACAAATACCTCTTCTTCTGAACCAGTACGAGTCTGTGAAGGAAATTAGAAGCTACACTGAGTACTGGATGGGTTTTTATAGAGACCTTAGCGTTAATAACTCGGGCACTACGGACGCATCGACTCTAGAAGCTACGATCAATGACACTCGCATCATGGATGGAAGTATACTAACTCGCCTCAGTGAACTCATCTTCACTCGAATAAAATCCCCTGTTGCCTTTCACCTCGAAAAATTCGGTGATTACTCCCAACCCATTACTTCAGCCATGTGGAAGAAGCTCCTTGATAAAATAATAAAAGTGGATCCTCCGTTGGGTGTCGGTGACGTCGTTAGCCTCAAAAGTAGCAACCTCTTAAAGACCATCGGTAGCTTCTTCAGCCAGTACGGCAAATATAGACTTCTCCACCAGTTTTCTTGGGCATTCGTTCAGTTGTACGCTCCAATAGCTGAGCCTCGGATGCTGCTGAGGCATTTTGGCAATATTTACAAGGCAAACGTCTACAAGTCCACTTACTGTGGATTACACGTTGAATCGACATACAAGCTGCTCGTGCTCTCGCTTGAAATGTCCACCAGCGAGAACGAAAAGGACAAGGACCTTATTCGGACCAGGTTCCAAGGAATGGTATCGGCTGCTGTCAAGAAAGTCGAGAATTCATCGTGGATTGACGAACGTGGCAAGCGCGTCATCAGCGATAAGATTGCGTCGGTTAAGATAAGGGCGTGGCCTGATCAGGAGCTGATGGGTAAGCAGACTCTTGAGGAAATTTACAAGGAGTATCCGACCACGGCGGAATCGTTCGCTGAGCTCTGGATGCAAGCAAGAAGGACCATACGCACTGAAATGGTGAAATTGAGCCGCATTCAAGATTCCCAGGCGTATTACGAGGCGCGTAATTTACCACTGAACTTCGCGCAATCCTACCCCGAGTATGACTACTTCTCAGGCCTCATACAAATGCCAATATATATGCTCAATCCCCCGCTGTACTATAGAGAAGGAACAAACGCCATGCTTTTCGGTGGTTTGGGATACTTGCTCGCTTTGGAGCTGGCTAAGGCCTTTGATGAAACTGGCATTCGCTGGCTGCCAAATGGCACAAGTGTTGACAGCATTCTTTCAGAAGGCTCTAAAAAAGGTTTTCGAGAGCGGAACAGCTGCCTCAAAACGCAAGGAAGCGTGTTTCCAGAATTACCGGCGCTTGAAATCGCGTACGCTGCAATGCAAGAGGCCGATGAGGGTGGCAGTGGTAACCTTCCTGTCGGAGAAGACCTTCCACCGTTGAAAGCGTTCTTCATGACCATCTGTTACATGGCCTGCTCTACACACAACTTCCAAAGCGCCTACACTGCGGACTGCAACAAAATTGCTCGCAATACTGCTGCCTTCGCGAGGTCGTTCAACTGCACACCTGGAGCCAAGATGAACCCTGAGAAGAAATGTGTTTTCTTCACCTAACAGGAAGATTACTACTGTGGTCCACGAATGTGCCCCCTTGCCATTGCTATCCCCCAAAATGTTTTCGACAGGCTCCACATCCTTGGTTAGTATACACTCCTCTAGACCTTCATTTCCTATGTCCACTCTGCTTTTATTTTGACACCAGTTTTTTGTGAACGCTTGTACTATTTCCACTCATTTCTAAAGATCACAAGCTCCATAGAAGAGTGACCTACTTATAATATTAGCAGGCCAAGCTTTTCCGCCAACCAATACGGTGCTGTCATTTTCCTACTGTGCTCAGTAGGTCACGAGCGTCGTGAATCTTGCAACCAATTGTTCACTACTCACATAATGTAATAGTAGACTGATAGATTGATACGCGTCATCGATATGGGCGTAAGGTACTTCAGAATGGGGCATGTTTCCCGACGTTTTGTGACAAGGACGTCATTGCAAAAGATTGCTCGTGGGAGGCCTTTTGCCCACAGTTATGCTGTGACGATGGTTTTAACTTTACACATAACGCTCAAGAACCCTGGAAGAATTTTAATGCTTTTTTTCTTCCACTTCTTTTGTGTGCCTGTATTTGGGAGGAAGCACAAATTTGTCACTGATCTTGGTCTGTGAACGTGCTTTATTGAAGTGTGGTAGGCGTTTTTTTATACAAGAGGTTCATATATCAAACTTTGATGTGTTGTCTATTTCATTTGTTATGAATGGATCAATGGTGTGTAAAACAGTGCCTTTGCTCGTAGATGTCTGATTTGCGATTTCGTCGCGTCAAAATTTTTATCAAATGCAGTAATTGTGCTGTCCACAAAGTCAGACAGGGCTTTTTTTTTTAATCACAGCCTGTGGCCCTTGATTTATGCTCTTGTCAACTAGTCCTTCTCCTACGACACCCATTAAGTGTCATGAGTCCGGTAGCTTACATATGTGACGCAGCTGAGAAAGAAAGCACCCAAGCCTCTTCACCATCATGATCGTCTGTATTGACGCGCAGTTTACCTCATGTGCTGAAGGACGACCATAACCTCCGCTGTAAAGATACTGAGGACGCAACCTGAATATCAGACCTGCTTTTCACCAATATCGTTAACGATGTTTTGTAGTCCTGCAAGATTCTATAAACGAGAAGTCCACATGCTTGAATTTGATGGCAAGACGACATCGCAGGGCCCTTGACGAGTTGGCGTGCCAGTTTCTTTCAGACAATAATTTCACCACGTTTTTACTCTAGCAGTTCAGTATCCCATAGTTAACGTATATAGGCTCTCACTCAGTGGCACTGTAGGAACCGTATTCGTATGTATAAACCCAGGGCACCAGTTTTTAGTGGCGTCAATGAGATACATAACATTCTGAATACAGTAATTCACTCTGACGTTATTCTCTCTCATATCCCAGCATTCAATGTCCGATGAGGAAATACTGGATGACTGAAAAATTCTTAAATCAACTCAAAATCTTTAAATTTGTCAGTAATTAACGCCTCATACTTCTAACAGGTACACGAAGCAAATATGATGAACACATCGTCGAGCCATGCATCGCATTGAAACATAACCTTGAAAGAAAGCTTCAACAAATCAACGTATCTTTGGAGAAATATTTTTTCTGTAATACGCATTTATTTGAACTATCTTGAGAAGAAATGTATTATGCAAGGAGACACAATCTCCCCAGCACTATTCACAGCTTGCTTAGAAGAAGTATTCAGAGACATGAAATGGGAGCAGGTAGGGATAAGAGTACATGGAGAATATCTCCGTAATCTGCGATTTCATGAAGACATTGCCTTGCTAAGTAACTCAGGAGAGGAACTGCAAAGTATGATTGGTGACCTAGACAGGAATAGGAGAAAGGTACGCTTGAAAATCAATATGCTGAAGACTAAGGTAATGTTCAACAGCCTCGGGAAAGAACAGCAGTTTACGTTAGCAGCGAAGCAATGAAAGTAGTAGGCGAATATGTGCACTTAGGACAGGTAGTAACCGCAGATCCGAACCATGAAAAGGAAATAATAAGATTAGGATGAAGCGCATTTGGCAAGCACTCGGATATTATGACTTGCAGCTTACCGGTATCGCTCAAGGGGAAAATATACAACAGTTGCATATTACCTGTAATCACCTATGGGGCTGAAACGTGGAGGCTAACCAAGAGGGTTCTACTTAAGTTGAGGACAGCGCAGAGGGATATGGAACTAAAAATGGTAGGGGTAACATTAATAGATAGGAAGCGTGCAGAGTATGTCAGAGAAATAATTCAAGTTACTGACATTCTAGTGGTTGGTTGGTTTGTTGGTTTAAAGGAAGGGAAAGGCGCTGTATCTGTCACACTTGCTCTGTGGACACCTGAACCGCGCCGTAAAAGAAGGGAGAAAGGTGGGAGTAAAAGTGGAAAGAGAGAAAGGGGAGCCGTAGTGGAGGGCTACGGAGTAATTTCGACCACCTGGGGATCTTTAACGTGCGCTGACATAGCACAGCACACGGACGCCACTTCATTTCTCCTCCATCGAAACGCAGCCGCCGAGGTCGGGTTCGAACCGGGAGCTCCGGCACAGTAGTCGGGCGTCTTACCAATGCGCCACCCCGGCGGGGCGTACACATTCTAGTGGAAATCAAGAAATGGGCATGGGCAGGACATGTAGTACGATTGCATTGGAAAACATTTATTGTCAGCAATGAGCGATTTGTGGGCGCTACACTTAGATGGCCTCAAGTCCGTTGCTCTCGGCGACATTTTGAGCCCACTCAGTAGCCCGAACATGCGTTAACGGGTCTGAGCTGGCCAGTATAGCCTCCTACAGCTCAAAAGAAGGGACTGGTAGTAGGTCCGCTCGTGGCAGCGCTTTTTTGCAGCTCCATAATATGTGATCGTATCCTGCTATTTCGCCGCAGTGTTTACAATTTGGATTGTATTGTGCTGGGTACATATGTGCTCTAATTTAGAAAGGCTGAAGAAGGCACGCGTCTAGATCCGACGCCAGAATACTTCCTGTCTTTTGTCTAGTTTCTTGTCTGCTGGAGGATATATCCTCCTTTCTAGTTTAAAGTGATTAGTGTAGTCATGAAATGAGATTAGTGCATCTCTCGAGAAATTGGGGGAATCAACCTGGCTCACTGCTCGGCTAACATAACCTCGAGCTATACTGTGAGCCAGCTCGTTTCCTTTGTTCCCCGAGTGTGCCGGCACACATATTAATTCCACCTCTTTTTGGTTACAGTCTTTATATCTTAAAATTCGCTCTGTCGCTTTGGAGATCATGCCCCTCGCAAAATACTTATAGCAGATTTGGAATCGCTTATTATGGTAACCGCTTTGGTGCTGACCATCGCCATGGCGATAGCCGCCTCCTCCGTTGTCCCTGAGTAGTTTGTTTTTATTGAACCTGCCATTAAAGTTTTACCTGAGTCGTTCACGCCCACGATAGCAAAAGAGTTGCCCCCTTTGTATTCCGCCGCGTCTACATAAACAGTGTATTTAGAGCCTTCTAACTTGGCCTCAAGAGCCTTTGCTCTTGCTTTTCTCCTGCCTTCATGAAAAGCGGGGTGCATGTTTTTTTGTAGCGGTTTAATAGTAAGTGCGTTCCTTACTTCAGTCGGCAGTTGTACTTGTGCATTTCTTTCCGGGATTCTATCTTGTAGTCCTAATTTACCCAGGATTTTCCATCCCGTGGATGTGGTGGCGAGCCTCTTTAGCTGTGTTATTATATGTGACTCGCATAGAACCCCAGTTTAAGAAGTATTTCCGTAGGGGTGAATTGGGGTAGCCCCAGTGCTGCTTTATATGCCTGCCTTATGATCGTTTCAATATTGTTCTTTTCTGCCACCCCTAGCTTGAGGTAGGGGATGGTGTACGCTAATCTGCTTATCACAAAAGCAATTCGGCACAAATCTTTCTCTTTGACCCCGCGTCTTTTGTTGGCTATTCGCCATATCATCCTGGTTGTCGTGTTAATTGTTGACTTAAGTAGATTTATTATTTCTATGTTCTTTCCATTGTCTTGCATTATCGATTTTGTCCACTCTGGTTTTCGGTGTGCCATTTAATTCCACCAAAATGTCTTCAGCGTTGATTTTGCGTTTTTTTTTTGCTTCCCGGATTATTAGAAGTTCCGATTTGCTTGGTGAGCATTTCAGCCCTGTCCATTCCGCATATTCTTCAACAATGTCGATTGCCTGGTGAAGATTTTCTTCTATTTCCCCATCGTTGCCTGTGCATGTCCATAACGTGACATAATCAGCATGTAGCGTATGTTTGACCCCTTTCACAGTTTTCAGTAATGGTGGGAGGTTCTTTAACACTAGGTTGAAGAAGAAAGGGGAAAGAACTCAGCCCTGTGGGGTGCCCTTGTCTCCTAGCTTAATTGTTTCAGACCTGATGTCTCCAAGGCTTATTTCTGCTGTTCTTTCGGTTAGAAAATCCCTAACGTAATCGTAAATCCTCTTTCCAAAGACAATCTCCTCCAGATTATTTAATATGGCTTCGTGTTTGACATTATCAAAGGCTTTCTGGGCGCGTCACTTATGTCTGCTTTGAGTTGAATCATTACATCTTGCGTGGACAGCTTGCTCCTGAAACCTAGCCTCCCTTTTCTCTGCATACTCCTGAAGTCGGTTTAGTATTACATGCTTCATCAGCTTCCCTAATCACAATGTTAGCGATATCGGCCTGAGGTTGCCTACTTCAAATTTCTTCCCAGGCTCAGGAATGAAGAGCACTTTAGCATGTTTCCACTCTGAAGGCATTCTACCTCGTTTCCATACCCCATTAAGAAAGTGACGTGACTGATACTAAATCTAGGTTTCTCAGCATTTTATTGCTGACCCCATCTGCTCCCGCTGCTGATGTGGTTCTTAGCTGACTCATTGCTCTCCATACCTCCGTTATTGATATGTCTCTATCTAGCTCTGTGTTCTCTGGTCTTCGGTATGGTGCAGATGAACCCCTTTGCACGTATTAAGGTATCTGCACTTCAGTTCCTCTATGAGATCTCTAGACGTGCCCCGGTATTTATAAACCAATCTTTTCAGCTGTCCTTGAGCGGCGGTCTTAGTTTGTCCTGGATCTAGCAAGTGGCGAAGAAGTTGCCAAGTGTTTTTACACCCAAGTTTCCTATTCCATTCATCGAAAATCCGCCCCCAGTGTTGAAACTGAAGTTCGTTCGCGTATTCTTCTATCTGTCGTTCAAGTGTAGATATTCGCTTCTTTAGCCTTCTATTGCGCCTCTGCATTTTCCATCTTTTCGTAAGGCTCTCGTGGGCCTCCCCCATGTGGGCCAACCTCGAATCTGTAATATCATCTCCGGCGGTTGAGATCTCTTTGTAGTGTGTGTGTTTACATCACTTTTGAGTCGTTCAACAAATTGATATAGATTCACGATCTCGCTCGGAGCAGTTCTGTCCCTGACTTTTCTAAGAGTATCCCAATCTGTCAGCTTCTTCTTGTGCAGCATCCCCTTCAGTGGTCTGGCATGTATTTCAGTCTCTATGATATAGTGATCACTATACCTAAGGTGTGTCCTGTGTTTGACCACTTCTTGCCCTCAAGGTCTCTGCCCAGCGTCAAGTCTGGGGACGTGTCTACAATGATGCTGTTGCCTATGCTTGTGGGGTCTTGTGGGTTGTTTAGTATTGTTAGTCTCGAGTGTTGAATTTCCATCTATAGTTTGTTTCCTTTGGGGGAGGTCATCCTATATCCCCAAGCCGGATCGAGGCATTGAAGTCCCCAGTGATTATTATCCCTTTTCTGTTAGCTAGTCTTATGGCTTTCCGTAAAAGATCTGCCAGCCCTGCCCCTCGGTTTTTCGCCGAGTTGTACGTATTCAGAATAAAGAGACTGTTGTCTCCCTTTGTGTTTGGGATTAGTTCAATCATTACATAGTCTTCACTCGTGTTTTCGAGTTCGTGTTGTATTGCTGTCAAATTTCTCTGCACTAAAGTAGCCGTGAATGACCTAGGTTTATGGCCCTTTTGTAATTCTAGCGGGGCGTAGCCGGTTACTTTTACTGTGCCGCTTGCCTCTTGTAGCGTGATTACATCGGGTGTGTTGTCATTTTTTTTATTGTGTGCCTGCAGGTTCCCTCTCTTAGAGTAGATGCCTCTGCAGTTCCACTGCCAGATTTTAATTTAGTGGTGAGGGGCCATGATGTCCTAGGACTACTGCTGCAGTGGCAGTTGAGGGAGGGCATTGCCGGCAACCGGGGAAGTCTTGCTTCTATGGTCGTTAGTCGCTCCATAATTTGCTGGAAGCAAGTCATTGTTTGTTCTCTGACCATGACCAATTTCGCCGTAAGATTATCTGCCTGCTCGGTTAGTTTGTCAACTCTAGCCAAAACTGCATCTCTTCTGGCATCTTGAGCGCCTGCCCGCTTCATGAGTGCATTCATGTCCAACCTAAGCTTGCTGTCGAGATCGATGCTTCCTCATTCGAATTTTCTGCCGCCTTTTGGGGCTTGCTGTCTTCTGTGTTTTCCTTTCTGGGTAGAGGTCTTTTCACGGGAACTCGGGTGTCTGTCTCCATTGATTTTTCGTTATGTACCATTTCGTTAGTATTACATGTAGACGATTGACTAGTGCTTTGTGAATTCTGAATAGGTGACTTGTCGAGTACCCTCTGCATTATCGTGTTATCAATAATAACTTTCCTCATTCCTGCCAATTCCTTCTTCATTGTTTCAAGCTCTCTGTCCCTATTAGTGAGTTGTTCTACCAGTTCCTTCTCTCGAGCCGTTTTCCGAGGGGAGGTCTTAACTGGCGAGCTCACCTTTTTGCTTGTGTCTCCATTCTTGCTTGGACTCCTTCCTTTGACTTGGTCAGGACCTGAGCTGACGACTCCGTCTCTTGTACCCGGCAGTGGTGGAAAGGAGTTCGACCTACTTCTCCCCCGGTAGCCTTACTGGTTGTCGTTGACCCGCGATCGTGGCTGGTGTGCAGAGTCATGTTGCCCTAGGTCGTTTTTGTGTTTATGGGGCCGTGTCTTGAGCAGCCTATACTTGCAATTCCTACTGCCAGTGTTGTGCATCCCCCAGCATACAATGCATTCGGGCTTGCACGTTCTCCATCTTTTGACTCCGGGTGGTTTTCGCTGCATCTGCGGCAACGCTCTAGCCGTGGCTTGTAGCACACACCCGTCCTGTGCCCCGTCTTCCTACAGTTGTAACATGTCTCTACCCGCTCTCGGTACGGGTAGACGGTGAACACTGATCCCCAGTAGAAAACTTGTCTTGGGAGCCTTTCCTCTCCAAAGGTGATCAGGATAGATCTTGACTTGCCGATTCTCCTTGCGTTGAGTACGGCGATGTTCGGGTTCCGCTTGATAAAGCCTTGGCAGACTTCCTCCGGAGTTTCGATGTCGTAGGCGTTGCATACGACGCCCTTAATAGCGTCGTCGGGTGCCGCGATGTAGGGCGCCATGTCGAGGGTCTTCTGGTCTATAACTATGGATTTGATGTTGACATAAGTGCTCGCTCGTTGATGATTGGGCGTGCTGATCGTGTACGTGTTGTTCCCGGAGTTTATCCTTGAAATATCTTCGTCCAGGACGTTTACATAGGTTAGGTTTGCAGACGCGCACATGGCCTGCAGTAGGCGACGTGGCACATAGTCATTTCAATTCCCGCATTTCGCACTCTACCTCAGTGGCTATCAGTCTTGAGCAATATATGGACAATTCATGTCCTTTAATTTATGTTGTTCATTTCTGTATGCTTGTGGGTTGTTTTTGCGTTACCTGCAGTTACCTAAAGTCGTGCGAGAAGCAATCAGTGTCCCCCTTCCCAAAAAACGTACACCCGATCCACATCAAGGAAGAAGGCTTGCCCGCGCCAAAGCCCTCGCTGCGGACGCGGCACAGTTTTCCGACGAGACAGCTTTCGTGGATGCAGCGTACATACCGGGAAAGCATGCCTACACGGTAGCAGTAGTCGACGGACACGGGCGTACGCGCAACTCACTCGCACTTTACACCAAGAAGCCAGAGGTAGCTGAAAAAGCAGCGATAGCACTAGCTCTAAAAGACTCGAACTTCACAACTGTATACGGCGACTCTAGAGCAGCCACTCGAGCTTTCGCCAAGGGCGGGATAGACAAGACGACGCTACGGATCTTAGGCGGAAGTAACATCACTGATCACTCCATCGTATTGTTCCCGGCACACATGGACAGCTTAGAGGGCGGCCTGCAGCATCTCAATGAAATCGCACACGAGGCGGCGCGAGGACTCGTCGACCGCGTCCCTCCGGTTTCCCCTGCTACTCCACATATCGAGTACAGAGATCAATTATTCAGGTAGAACGAGCTCACTAAGCACTTTTATCTAGGCAGACGAGCATTTCCCCTCCCGGATAAGAAATTAACCCGCAGACAATCAGTCATGTTACGCTTGCTCCAAACGAACTCATACCCCAACCCCTGGCGCATGAAACACATCGACCCAGACTACGACGGACAACATGTGTGTGAACGGTGCAGTGACCGTGTAGACTTAAACCATATGCTCTGTGGTTGTGCATCGAGCAACAACTACGCCAAGAACAAGGAAAGTTGGGACAAAGTGTAAGAAGTGCTTCACTACATGATCAGCTTCGGGCTGTCCAGGAGGCCCGCGCGGCGGCGGAGAGCTTCGGGCTCTCTGTGGAGACGTGGGAGCTGCCCTCTACACCTGGCGCCTAGCTGAGTGTCCTCCAGGACCCCTACTGTGGGAAATAAAGTTTTACCCAACCAAACCGCAAGAAACGTAGGTGTGGGGCATTAGATGGATAGCTGTTAAGAGTGCCGACAACGAGTCGGGCGTGAGACCGGCGACTTTGGACCACATAGGCAAGAACTCGAACCCATCCCGACTGAAACAAGTGGAGGAGTGAAAAACGGCGAAGACAAGGTGCGACTTGAAGCAGCCGTCAAAAAAGAGCCTGAGAGGAACTCGGCGTTGTTTGGCCGGTCATCGACAGCTGTCAACAAGCGGACCGATTGGCTGTGGTCTAGCTCTGGTAAGGTTAATCTGATAGCCAGACTAACCTAACCTCTACCATGTTAGGATAACCTGGTTGAGTAGCTAATAGCTAAATACTTTTGGATACGCTTCGGTTTCGCTTGAAAGTAAGACACGGTTTACGTAAAGGCTTGAACTTCATTGTTTTTCTAATAAAGACGCTCCGCTCCGGTGGTTAGTCAATAGCATGGGTTGAATGAGCACAGTTTGCTGAAGCATTAAGTCTAGACTACTTCCCCGTGGTAGTCTGTTGTAGTTTGCGTAGTGTATGTTGTGTAGTGCGATGAGGCTAAAGCATACGTTGCACGGTGGTCTTTGCCCTTGACTAGGGCACCTCTTTCTATTTTCACTCCCACCTTCCTCTCTTTCCTTAGGATTTGGTTAAGGTGTCCGCAAATAATTGTGACAAATACTGCGCCTTTTATTTCCCGTAAACCGATTTGAAACGCCACTGATGCCTGCTGCACTGAGTGTGCTTCTATATGTTGTGTGGTTCGGCTTTCGAGGACGCCTCAAATGAATGCCGCCGCACGCACGCATGGATCGAACGCCTGGTGATGGAAGGATAACTACTTTTATTGTCCACCGGAAATGGAGGCCCCCTACTTCCCAACACCGGCAGGAAGGCCTAGCGGACGGAGCCGGAGCCTCCGCTAATAAAGGCTATCAAAGATGTCTCTTCACGGCCTCGGCCTCCATGCGGACGGCTCGTTGCTGCCCAGCAGGGTCTTCGCTCCGCATTAGGCCTTCCCAGCTTTCTCTGCTATCGATATCTTCCTCGACTCAAGGGGAGTCGACGCATTCCCATATAATGTGGTCGAGGGTATCCCTCTTTCCACATGGTTTACAAATATAATTTTCACGCTTCCCTGGTAGGACGTGAAAGGCCCATACTGGGTTAACAAAATTTGCAGCTTGAAGTCCCCGCCATGCGGTAGCCTCTCTAATAGTATCTTACACTGGGGTTACAGTATTTTTCTGTTTAATCTATATTTCTCAACGAATTCAGAATAGCTTGGCGCGCGCTTATCCATGTTCTGGAAATCCGGCGGTTATACGGTTACCCGGAAGTTGAAAGCTCGGGCTAACTCGTGTGCCGCTTCATTGCCGGGAACCGACGCATGCGCTAGGGACGCTGTTAGGCTGACTTTGTAGGTCAACTCTTTGCCAGCCAGGATCCTCGCCGCTTCCGGCGAGATTCTGCCTGTCAATAAATTCCAGAAAGATGTTTTACTATCGCTGACTACAAATTTTACTTCCGTTCCAACGTAAGCAAGCGCTACAACAACTTTTCCGGCCGTCTCTATTTCGTGGCAGCGAATAGTGGCCTAAATTTTGAACAGTACGTTCGCCACCATACAATAATCTGAAAAAGTACCGGTACAGTGTAAGAGGATACTTTGTTGGGCAAGTTGGTAAACATCCATTGTCAATAAAAACAGCGCAAACCGGAAGACATAGGACAAGATAAAAGGAAGCTACAAAGCAAGGACTTGTATTGTAGCTTCCTTTTATCTTGTCCTAATTGTCTTCCTGTTCGCGCTGTTTTCATAAATCACGGAATGTTTTAGTGAACAGATCACGGACAACCAGCGAGGAAGAAATATAAATCCTGTCTAGTCGGGCGTGCGGCCTCCCCTACACATGCGTGACGAGTGTAGTTACATGGCATGAATTCTCTGTATCAATGAGTCTTGCATCATCTATAACATGCGACAACACTTCAACACTTCTGACTCTGTGTGCACTAGGCACGGCACAATCCATTCATGTGACATACACATCTAAATTATCTCATTACCACAACATTCATATCACAATCTAAAATGGTAGCCATGCCTTCAAACATATCGACACGCTAAGCTGCACTATTGGACTTATAAATATTAATATGTCTGTATGGATTCCAGAGGAGCAAAAAAGCACAGCTTATCAGCCGCCCTTCAGAGTCGATAAGCAAGATAAGAGAGAGCCTTTCGCAAAACATTACAAGAGTTCAGCGCTGCTGAACCAAATATTCAGTGAAAAAAATTAGCTGCGGGTGACCGAGCATTCTTCTTCTTCTCTTGTTCTTGTTCCTCAGCCCACATATAAAGCCCCGCTTTAACCAAGCCCTATGAACGTGCCTTAGTGGCCTATAGGTGTAATATGAATGCCAGGGTCCTAGCACACTAATTCTGACATACCCGACCCCTCTGAAACGAGAGACACAAGGTGGCAGCTCCTGCCAACTGAGCTGCCAACTGAGCCGCGGCTCCGACCGCGCCATGCCGACCACTTGAGTAGGGAGCCCATCTCTCATCTTTGTGTCTTGTGGGGTGGGACGTTAATGCGTCACGTGAGTAAGACGGGTCTACCGCCGTGGTACGCTGACTGCTTGAGTTGGTAGCCCAGCTCTCACCATAATATCACGTGGGGTGTGACGTCACAGCGTCACGTGGGTAAGACGTGGCTACCGCCGCGCTACGCTGAAGGCTCGAAACCTAGATTAGTATTGCTTTCGCAATAAAAACAATAAGCAACCTGCCGACAGACCAGCAGCATGCGCCACAATAACATTGTAATCAGACAAAAAGGGTCCTAGTGCCCTCTCTGTATCCTGCTCACTCTCAATCTTCGTTTCCTGGACGGCGACAAAATCAAGCCGCCTGCTGCTGAAAAGTCGGCGAAGTTGCACCTACTCCTGACGCGACCTAAGTCCTCGCAGATTCAGCGTTGCAAACACCAGCTCCTCAGAGGTCGCCATGGTTACAACACAAGTGCTAAATAGACTGATTTGTCTTTCCGCACAATGCAACGTCACCTCCCAACCGCCGCCACGACTTCGGGAACGCGAACGTTGGCACTTCCTCTTGTGTTTCGACGTGCGCCGGCGGCAGCGATGCTTCACACTTACCGGACCGCCATCGTCACTTGAGTCAGATGCGCATTGTTCCCGGCGCTTATGAAGATGCCCTTCAACAGGAATA
The DNA here is from genome assembly GCF_055883805.1 of Amblyomma maculatum. Taxonomy (NCBI): domain Eukaryota; kingdom Metazoa; phylum Arthropoda; class Arachnida; order Ixodida; family Ixodidae; genus Amblyomma; species Amblyomma maculatum. Next base: position 12,119,792 of record NC_139351.1, on the reverse strand, counting down.
ACGGCCTAATTTGCAAGTAGAGTGGCCTGACCTGCAAGCTGTTCCTCAGCATTGACCCCAGGGGCTGGAGTAACCGGGACGGCATCTTTGGTAGTATTAGAGCAGGTAACAGGCTCTCCACCTTCTTGCTTCAGGCAGACTGCGTCGCCAGCGCCAATGCCTCTGCGCCGCAACATAAGCAGGTGAGCAGCCGGGCAGGGGTGGCTTCATCTCCTATCCCCTCCTCACCTTCCTTCCCTCCCGCGGTCCCCGGCGTAGACGCCGAGAGCCGCAAACAAATCTAGCTGCTCAGGGTACAGAACGAGCAATTGCTTGCTAAAATTCAAAATTTGGAAGCTAAACTCACAGCCGCGTCGAGTCCCCAGAGCTCAGACGCTATGGAAGTGAGCCAGAGCTTCCGGCCGCGTTCGAGGCAGCTATGGCCGCTATGGAGGCGCATCTCGCCTGCCAACTGCAAAACATTGTGGAGGCCACTATGGACCGCGTCGCAGCCAAATGCTCGTTAATGGTTCCTGAAACTGTAACCAAATACACGCAAGATCATCCCAGAACGAGCCGTCGGGCTGGGAACCTAAAAAATATGTCCCGTCTCACAAAAATAGGCCGTCGAGCTGGGAACCATACAGATATGTCCCGTCTCGCAAAATACTCCCGAATTATTACGGATTCGGATAACGGAGGGCTCCAACCCCGCACCTACTTCAACTGCCGGTTCCGCGGCGGCGTCTGTACCAGTCTCTCTAAATATCACTCATGGCGGGACAGCCTAATCAACAGTCCCTACCCTTAAATCATGTCAATCACTATTGGTAATGCAACGGAACTGTTGGGGCTTCAGGAACCGCCAAAAACGCGCGAATCTGAGCTTCTACTTAGAAACATTCGAAACGTTGCCTAGCGTGGTCGCCCTCCAGGAGCCAGGATCGGCGGCCAAATAACAAACTACACGACGTTCCAGCGAGACCCCTCGTCCTGTCTGCTCGTACGCAAATCATACACGGCCACAGAAGTGAATCTAGACCTAACGCTCCCCTATTCGTATGTCATGGTGACGATCGTACCCCTCCGCCGCTCAGAGCCTCCCATGCACATACTGAACGTAACTGCTCCCCCAAACTCAAGTCAGTGACGTTCGCAGACATCTTTAGCCGGGCGCTAAAGACAGCGGGTCGAGACCCCCTCCTGATATTGGGTGACTTCAATGCCCCCAGTCAGCTGTGGGTGTACCGTAAAGAGGAGGTGCGAGGACGCAAACTGGCGGAGCTTGTGTCCACACTGGGCCTCACCCTCCACACCGACCCTGTTTACCCAACCACGGCCGGTCTCAATGCGCGCGCTCCCTTCGAGCGCGCGCATTGAGACCGGCCGTGACCCAACACGCGTAGATAACTCGGTGACGCGGGGCACGTGTCCGGATCTTACCTTCACTTGCAACATACGACACGCAGACTGGGTTAACACCGAGGAAACCTTCGGCAGCGCCCACTGCCATCTTAGATCACGATCTACACATGCTCTCTCAAGCGTCCTACCACACAAGCCAACATCACTAATTGGACTACCTTCCGACAAACATTTTCCCGCCACTACCAACACGGATATAGCAGAGCGAGGGTACGCCAACTGGTCCCGGTCACTGATGTCACCCCTTCGCACACATGAAACGCAGATCCAGCTGCATAGCGTTGCCGAACTCCTTTAAAGGCAACACTATGCAGCTGGCACAATCGCTCCGGGACCGCTACTTATGCACAGCTCAAGACCCCTGAGGATCGGTCTACTCTTACGCAGGCAAGGAGAACTCGGAGCTGGACGAACCTTTCCAGCTTCACGATCTTCGGGCCAGTCTAGTCAAAATGACGAGAGGCACCGCACCTGGTCGGGACAAGGCCACTGTCAAGCTTTTAGCGAACCTGCCTGGCTCGACGTACCAGTGGCTACTCGAATACATTAACGCAATCTGGATAGGGCGAACCCCCTTACCTATCGATTGGAAAACGGCACTTGTGACTTTCATCCCGAAAGCTGGCAAACCAACCGACACGGATAACCTCCGCCCCATCTCTCTGATCTCCTGTGTAGGCAAACTAATGGAGAATATGGTGCGCGATCGGCTATCCGAGTATCTTGAACACAGGCAGTCTTGTTCGGATTTCGCCCACACAGACCCGCACAGGATGTAAGGCCAAATCTATAACACACGCTGAAGAGGTAGCCATTGTTCTCGCCGCCTCAGACCACACTTCTAAATATATAATCACCGATTGACGAGGGGCTTGTCGGAACGTCGCCCAAGGATGGACAATATATCAGAATTGCAGTCGGGACACGGACCCCGCGTGCCGATATTTCGTCTGGGCTCCTAGCCACCAGGGTCTTGCAGGGAACGAGGCAGCTGACGCAGCCGCCCGCGCGCTTTCTCTCCGGGCAGTTTCCTTGGGACTCGAATCGGCTCAGGACATCGATTCGAATCCGGCCTACACATTCAAAGATATTGTAGTTTTTTATCAAAACTCGCATCGCAAATACCCTAACCCCTGCAAATGGTTAGAAAAAGAAAACGAGAGGCTGCTCCTGCGCCTCTTCAATAAGACGATGCTGTGCCCGGCAGTACTTAAACATTTTGACTCCCAATTCACTGGCCAGTGCCAGTACTGTGGGGAGGTGGCTGACATCTACCACATGGTATGAGCCTGCCAACAAAACCCATCCCTTCCCCGATCCCTAACCCTTCCCGGGAGGACTGGGAGGCGACCCTGCTCGGCTGCTGCGACCTACAGGCCGAAAGGGCCTTAACGCGGCATGCGCGGGCAGCGGCAACCGCTAATGGGGTCCCTGACTAGGGTCTCTACCCAGTACTGTAAGGACGAGGCCCTTAAGGCTCCGCGTCACACAAACCTCTAAATACACAATAAACGTTTTACCACCACCACCACCTTCCTCGGCCTACCTACCGCTCCGTATGTTGGTTTTTGTTCAGCATCCAAAGCTAGCTAACTGCGTTTCCTAACCGTACTTCGCAGCTACGCCGCCTTTCCCTCGGCAGCGGGCAGGGCTTTCCGTTGCCTTCCGACCAACCCGGATACTGAAACATTACAAGTGTTCAACGCTGCTAAACCAAATATTGAGCGAAAGCATTAGCTGCCGGTGACCGAGCAAGGTAGCGTGAATGCTACAGTCCTAGCAGGCTGATTCTGACATAACCGTCCAATGTGAAACGAGGTGAAACAATGTGAAACAAGTTGGCAGCGCCTGCCAACTGAGCCGTGGTTCCAACCGCACCATGCCAACCGCTTGAGTTAGGAACCCATCTCTGGCTTTTGTGTCATGTGGGGTGTGACGACACAGCGTCACGTGGGTAGATGTACGTGGCTACCGCCTAGCTACGCTGAAGGCTCGAAACCTAAAGTAGTATTGCTTTCGCAATAAAAGAGCCCAGCATCAGAAGCCAGCTAGCCGCTTTTCCTTGCGTACTCAGCAGCTATGCCGCCTATCTCTTGGCAGCGGGTAGGACGTGTCCCTGGCCTGCCGACCAACTCTAATACTGAACTCAAACTCTAATACTGCGTCTGAAATCAGCTAGCTGCGTTTCCTTGCGTACTTCGTAGCTACGCCGCCGTTCCCTTGACAGCGGGCAGGGCGTTTCCTTGGCCTGTCGACCGACTTGAATACTGGACTCAATATTTTGGATTACACGCGGTCTTCCCAGACCTGCCCTCCACCTCCAGCAACGGGCTAACGTGTGCATGACATGCTCGCATTGCCAAGGGAGTACGCTGAGGACTCCCCGGGGATTTGGCACTCCTGAGTATGGGCCCCGGCTAAATCCATACCGACTGCTGGCTGTCAGTCATTGATCAAAGCCAGGCAGCCGAAACCACCGTGGCCCACTCAACTTGCAGGGGGGACCACATGCAGGTCGCCAGATGGGATTTACCTCCTACCCCCTTACACACAAAGAAGGGACAAATTGTAGTTTGGAGTCTATAGTCAGACTACTCCCGCACCACTGCTTTTTCGCGGGTAGAAAAAGATATCCCAATTGTAGATATAAACAAACAGGTCCAAAAGGACAAACTGTTTTCGTACAGGAAATATAAATGAATGTGATATGCTACTATGCGGCCCACAGCCGAGGAGCGGGCCCGGGGAGACTCCCCTGGGAAGTAGCGGAACGGGATGGTCTGTGGAGCGGGAAGTTTGTACTGAGGACTGGGTTATGGGCAAATGGGTAGGGTACGGGGACAGCGAGTTTTTGCCATGTGATCCTGATAGGCTTGGCTCCCATTCGGGTCTGTCTGGCCAGGAGAGGGTGAGCACCAAGACAACTCCTCCAATAATCGGCCCCGCCTCGCGGGAATGCCACTCACCCATCGAGCGTACCCGGGTACCGACGCAAGACAGGAGAAAACATAACGTGGGGGTGGCGAATCTGGGGCCCCTCCAGAACACACCCGCTTTCATAGCCCATACCAACCACGGGCCCGGGCCTCTGGATCAGTCAATTCGAGGAGACCATTCACTCCCGTGGCTACTTTGCCCACCGAGTGCTTTCACGGGTTCCAGCCCCCACACCAACAGTATAAAATGCGCTACCGTGCCAGTGCTAGGTACGAACGTTGAGTATAACGAAAGGGTGAATAGAAATTATAGACAATGTAGCACGCGGCGGAAGTGAAAATGAATGTTGCGACGTCAAAATACAGGAAGGAAGATGAATGGAAAATGCAACAAAGCAGCACGTCGCGAACGTGTTCATTTCAGAGTTTCTCTAGCGAGCGACCGAGCGCACGCACGCACACACGCGCACACACATGCACGCGCACACACACACTGCTGTAACTGCATCCAAACAGTGCCTCGTGATAGGGAGACACGGTTCCGTTGAAGGCGGTACCTTATATAGCAGAATAAAGAGCAGTAGTGACAAGCAGAAGGCAGACTCGAACACAGGCGCTGTGTTTGTGGCAGTATTGTCACTACTGCGCTGTATTCTCCTTTATCTTGGATTAACATGCTAGCTACTACTTACAAAAAGGGGATGTCTCGTACCACCGAGCCAGCAGCGAACTCTTCGGACGGCACTTAAGCCACCCTTCGGGCACAACGCCCAAATGCATGGGAGCGAGAAACATACTCTTTTGTGCACTCCAAAACAGGGTGTCGAACCGGAACCGGAGCCGAACCAAAAACCGGAACCGAACCCGAATATTTGCCCGGAACTGGAACCGAGCCGAATCCGAATTTTTTTCGCCATCTTGGAACTGAACTCGAACCGGAAGAAATTCGAGGAACCGTTCCGAACCGGTTCGCGTTACGGTTCCGAACCCCTTTTCTGGTCACTTACTTTCATTATTTTTCTTTTATCGCTGCTTGTAAAGCGCTCCTCTTGTTTATTTTCAATGCGCCACTGCACACCACGAATATCATAACCATAATAAAAATCGTTCCTTCGCAAAAGATGACAAAAACAAAGAAAAATATACTGCCACGTGAAGAGCACCAATGTCGGGTAGCGGGCTATCGATTCATCCCGGACACGGGTGGCCGCTGCACACTGCGGCCTCACCGCTCATAGCAGTCATATGTTGCTTGGACGCTGGGACCGCATCATCGTTCACTCCTTGACTTTATTGCATCGGCCAACCTTTTTTCATTTATTTGATCACATCCTTCATCCGTCATAACATTCTTTTTATGCCCTCAGGCTATAAACATCGCAAAAAATAAAAGCTGCCCATTTATACAGCCTTCCTAGGCAGTGGAATAATAGCATATAAATTGTGAGATGAGTTACATATGTCGATAAACTGTTAAGAAGATGACGGCGTCAGCGCACCTGCACGAGATGCCAGCACCAGCTGTTCAAGCCAGCGCCTACCTTGTAAGCGCCTACATGCGAGCGCCTACCTTAACCTAGCCCTAGCAAACGAGCTCGCCTTACAATAAAGCTCGTTACAATCTTGGTGAGGTATACATTGATGTAGTAAAACAAAAAACGAAATGGCGAATCTTAAAAAAAATGTAATGCAAATCATTTTATTTTCCTATTGTTCGATGACGTCTCAATGAATCACATGGCACGTGCATACCATCCGTTTGCGATGCAACATCAGAAGGCGCAATTCGGTTTACCGAGACTTCAGAATGATAAGCCGACGCTGATGGTGGGAAGGTGCCTTGGGCTGCAATTTACCGGTTTGTTCTTGAGTTGTATCTGAACTTGCACAAAGATGATTTCATAAGTCCATTTGCCCTTTTGTTTTCTCTTCATTTTGTCCTTAGCGATGTCTGCTTGTTTTATTTCCATTGCCAGGTTAAAATGTGCCAGGAATGAGGCTCCGCTCTTCAATTGTGAAGACTGGGTGGAGTAAGGAACTGAGTGGAATTAATTTATTCTTATTTATTTATTTCAGATACTGTCAATCCACATTGGGATTTTTACAGGATGGGCATATAATTGAACTCAGACTATAATAATAACGATGCAAAGGTTAAAAATACATGAATATAGAAGAAAAACAGCAGGTAATAAACAATGTCATCAACAGCATACCTGCTTGTTACGCTGGCGGTAACAAAAGGACGTTCCACGTCCGCCGCCTTGGCTGAGGGTGGCGCTGGTGAACATTCTCAAGGTTCGTATACAGACAACGGAGGCCGTGGGTTCGTTTCCTGCCATGGGCACGTTGTTTTTTCTTCTACTTTGTGTTTAATTATCTTTCCCCTAAACAGATTAAATTACTAATCTCTGTGATTATCCAAGTAAACATTAAAAAAAAAGACAAAGTATCATCCCTAACGCTTTCCTTGGCCTCGCCGACTGTTGGCTTCTTGCCTTCATGTATTATAACAAGCACCCTCATTTCTATTTAATTGACCTGCTTTTAGCTTACGGGGGTCTCGGTTCTGGCAGTCTTGAAGCCATAGGTAGCGTAAGAGGGTTCTAGCACAGCTTTCGCCCTCGCTCTTGATCACGTTTTACGTGATCAACAGCGAGGACAAAAGGACGTTCCACGTCCGCCGCCTTGGCTGAGGGTGGCGCTGGTGAACACTCTCAAGGTGTTCGTATACAGACAACATAAATACCCAAGAAAATAGCAGGGGAGACAGCGGCCGATGTAGCTCAGTTGGAAGAGCACCGGACGCGTTATTCGGAGGTCGTGGGTTCGGTTCCCACCATCGGCACGTTGTTTTTTCTTCAACTTTGTGTTTAATTATCTTTCCCCTAAACAGTGCGATGTTGCAAGGAGATATATCACATAGCAACATGGAATGTAAGGTCTATGACGCAAGGTAAACTGGATGTCGTCAAGCGAGAAATGGACTGATTGAACATTGATATCTTGGGTATCAGCGAGCTCAAGTGGACCGGAATGGGAGAATTTAACTCCGGCGACCATTATGTCTTTTATTGTGGGCACGAATCCAAGAGAAGGAATGGGGTCGCTCTCATAGTAAACAGAAGAATGGGCAAAGCAGTGCTAGGGTACAACCCCAAAAACGACCGAATGATTTCACTTGGGATCCAAGGTCACCCTTTCAACATAACAGTTATCCAAGTCTATGCACCGACCACTACTGCTGAAGAAGCTGACGTTGAGAGATTTTATGCGGACTTACAATGCCTTTTTGACCGCACCCCATCATCAGACGTCGTTTTTCTCATAGGAGACTGGAATGCTAAGGTCGGGAGTGAAGAAATATCCGGAATTATAGGCAAGTTCGGTCTTGGCGAGCCAAATGAAGCTGGGCAGAGGCTAGTTGAGTTTTGTCAAGAAAACAACCTGACCATAGCGAATACGCATTTTCAACAGCACAAGAGGCGCCTGTACACATGGACTTCACCGGACGGTCTGTACAGGAATCAGATCGATTATATTCTTTGCCGGCAGAGATGGAGAAGCGCTATACAAGCAGTAAAAACAAGGCCTGGGGCCGATTGTGGCACCGATCATCAGCTTCTTGTTGCCAAAATTAAGCTTCGATTGAGGAAAACGCAGAAAACTAGAAGGCCTTTCAGGTATGATCTGGATCAAATTCCATTAGAATATGCTGTGGAAGTGAGGAATCGATTTCAAGAATTAGATCTTGAAGACAGAGAGCCCGAAGAAATGTGGACTGATGTTCGTGATATAATACAAGAAGTTGCTACTAAGGTAGTTCCAAAGCAAAAGAAATTCAAGAAAGCAAACTGGTTATCTGAAGAAGCTTAGCAAATAGCTGAGGAAAGGAGGATGGCAAAAGTTATGGGGGAAAGAGAAAGATACAAGGTTCTCAATGCGGATTTTCAGAAAATAGCCAGGAGAGATAAGAATGCCTTCCTGAACATACAGTGCTAAGCAGTTGAGGACAACAGCCAATTAAGGAACACAAGAGCTCTGTATAAGACAATCAAATATATCAAAGGAAGCTTCTGTGTTAAGCTGGGCGTGATAAAGGACAAACGAGGCAAGGACCTCACTGAAGCCTCAGAGATAAAGAAGAGGTAGCAGGAATACACAGAAGAACTGTACAAGAAGGACCCGAATGTGCAAACCCAACATAAGACGATTGTGATTACTGATCTCGAGCCGGGCATCCTGAACAGTGAAGTTGAATGGGCCTTAGCCAGCCTTGCTAAGAACAACGCTAGCGGAATTGATGGCATTCCAGCTGAGTTGCTTCAAAACCTCAACCATGACGCTGTTAACATTCTGCATACATTATGTCAGAAGATTTGGACAACCCTGCAGTGGCCACAGGATTGGAGCAGGTCAGTTTACATCCCCATTCCAAAGAAAGGCAGTGCCAAAGATTGTTCCAACTACCGCACGATCGCGCTTATTTCGCATGCTAGCAAGGTGATGTTGAAAATTCTCCAAGAAGGCTGCAGCAGTACGTGGATCGGGAGCTTCCGAACGTGCAAGCTGGGTTTCGCAAGAGCAGAGGAACTAGAGACCAAATTGCCAACCTTCGCTGGATCATGGAAAAAGCAAGAGAGTTCCAGAAACCCATCTACTTCTGCTTTATTGATTATGCGAAAGCGTTTGACTGCGTAGATCACAGCAGATTGTGGCAAGCTCTCCAAGGGATGGGAGTTCCAATTCACCTCATCTGTCTCCTCAGGAACCTGTATGAAGGACAAGAGGCCACAGTCAGAACTGGGCATGGTCTTACTGATTGGTTTCCGATTGAGAAATGAGTGAGGCAAGGCTGCATACTGTCGCCCTGCCTATTTAACCTATATGCAGAGTACACCATTGGACGAGTCTTCAGCTGGAGTAAAGATTGCTGGAAAATGTATCAACAACCTTAGATATGCGGATGATACGACTTTAATGGCAGAAAGTGAAGTGGAACTCATGCGCGTACAAGAAGAGAGTGAGAAGTTTGGGCTTCAACTGAACATTAAAAAGACAAAGATCACGGCGTCTTGCCCTGTCAAGTCCTGGAGCATCAATGGACAAGAAGTGGAAGCTGTGACAGATTTTCTCTTCTTGGGCTCCAAGATTATCTCGGAAAGAGACTGCAGCCATGAAATTAGGAGACGCCTGCTTCTGGGAAAGAGAGCAATGGTTACCCTTGACCGCCTAGTAAAGAGCAGAGACATTAGTCTGCCAACCAAGATCCGTATAACTCGTGCTATGGTCTTTCCAGTTGTGATGTATGGATGCTAGAGTTGGACTGTGAAAAAGGCTGACCGCCGAAGAATTGACGTGTTTGAATTGTGGTGCTGGCGAAGACTCTTGAGAGTTCCTTGGACTGCCAGAAGATCAAATCAGTCGATATTGTCGACCATAAACCCTGACTGCTCATTAGAGGGTCAAATTATAAAGTTAAAGCTCAGCTACTTTGGTCATCTGATGAGAAAAGAGGAGTCGCTGGAGAAAGATTTGATGTTGGGAAAGGTTGAGGGTCGCCGGAGAAGGGGTAGGCAGGAACGCGATGGTTAGATGGCATCCCCGAGGCACTGCAGATGCAGTTATGTGATGTTAGGAAGATAGTGAGAGACCGGAAAGCGTGGCGTGACATGGTCCATAGGGTCACGAAGAGGCGGACACGACTGAACGACTGAACTGAACTGAAACAGATTACATTACTAACCTCTGTGAAACATTAAAAAAAAGACAAAGTACCATCCCTAACGCTTTCTTTGGCCTCGCCGACTGTTGGCTTCTTTCCTTCATGTATTATAACGAGCACCCTCATTTCCCCTTAATTGAGCTGCGGGTAATAATGCAGTTATACATGGTAAATAATGTAGTAATACAATAGCCTTCGTGTACCGTAATGTAAATGACTTGTTATATTTGGTGCGAAATGGTTTACGTATTGTGTAGTAGTTCTTCTAGACGGATTACAACTTTCGGCAATGATGTGCTATTAGTGATGCTTGGATCCAAACCATTCCATTCCGTAGTTGCACGTGGAAAAAATGAATATCTAAAACACTCGGTGCGGAAAGAATATTCTTTTGAAAGTTTTTGGGTGCTTATGACGGGAAGGTGTGCAGTCATCTAAGGATACATACAGCGAGCTGTCTATGTTTAGTGCATAGTGTAATAACTGGCAGAGTAATTTTAGTCGTGATAGTTTGGCGCGGTTTTGTAAAGTAAGAATAGAGGCCTTTTTAAGCAATTGGGATGGCGCATCAGCATTAATTCGCAAGCTCTATTAGCGCTATCTTTTCGGCCCATAGAACTAAATGTCTCGAAAAAAAGTATGCGTTTCATCGGATTTATCCACCATCACTGATGCGAATGCCTAAGACACTCTATAGTGGTGGCACTGGAAGCTAGAAGTGCACTATTGAGAGAAAACAGTGAGGAACCTTGTGTACGGGTTGTGGGATGACTAGGGAGGTCGGGATGACAACCTCGAAAAGCAGGGACATGGACAAGGTCAACCAGACCGAAGAAACCAGTGACTAGGCCCTAAGGAAAACGAAAACAGAGGAAGGAATGACAGCAATTGTGCAATTGATGTACTATATCGTGAGAAATTGAAAGAAAAGACGATTAGGCGGCTGGAAGGCGAAGATGATCTCTGCTGTAAAGAGCACTGGCACGGCATACAAAACACGGTAATAGCTTTTGTGCCAGTAGAAAAAGCTACTGTTGAACTACAAAGAGAACTGCTAACAGTAGCAGATTTCTACGGTACCTGGCTGAAATGTCGCATAGAGTTGTCCAAAACTGACACCCCGATAGCGATCAACATAGCAGTCGCCATGAAAAGGGGCAAATAGGTTTTGTGGGGGCTGATCTGTTTTGTGCAGTAATTTTTAGACCGTCGGTTCATATTTCGTTGACTAGTGAGGAAAGATGTCGAGCAAAACAGCATTTGGTCACCGCATGTAAGCGGCTTCGTAAAATCACCTCGTTGCTCAAGGTATTCCTATGCGACCTCAGCTTTCAGAAGGCCATGCGCGAGGTCAAGTTCTCCCTGTTAGCAATGTCGCCAGAGGTATGCCGGCGGTTGGAGTAGATGAACGCTTGCAGCGAGGAGGGGAAGAGCCGAATGCAGTGCGCCATGTCAGAGCTACACGTTCACGTCTCTCCTTCGCTGCAGACCTTCACCATTGATTACGCCAAGCGGTGCGAGAAAATGGTGTGGTCGAACCAGTCCGCTCCTATGGTGTCTCCAACCGCGCAAGCATGTCGACTATCGGCTTCTATCCTTGAAGCGGATATTACACTGTGGCCTCAGCTTTAGTAGGATACTGGAGGAAATGGAAGTAGTGCACCAAAAGGCCGAAGTCCTCTGTCCGTTGCTTAAGAAATACGAGACGTGCGTTCCGGGCACTGCGAACGAACTGGGATGCAAATGCTACAGGCGGCAGCAGAATCTCGCCTTAAGAGCTTACAAGCTTAGGATGAGCTTGAACCATTTCTTATGAAAAGAGAAGGCTACCAGCAAGGACTCTGAGACTGCAACAGTTCCCTCAAAACTGAAGAAGTACAGAGCCTGCTCGACGCATTTGAAAAGGTGTCCAGTATAAGCAGACTTGAGCGTTTTGAAATTTCGGGATGAGAAGTTGCGATGCTCAGAACCGTATTCACTAACTGCAGTAGCACTTCCTGTGCCATCTACATAAGTCAGAGTCGAGAGAGCATTTTCTGGACTAAAGCATATCCTCTCTTCTTATCGAACCCGGATGACTCAACAACCTCCGAAAATTGTCACCTTCCTTCGGTCTTCCTATGATGGCAAATAAAAACTTGGCAGCATTTACGGAGCACATAATAAAATATTTGCGAGCAGCCATGATGTCGTGTCATGCTTGCTGTAAGTTATGCGATTAGACATAGTAGTCTGGCCTAAAAGCGGTTCTATAAGAAGCTATATAGAGCGCCTATGCAGGCAACCATGACGCGCAACAAGACTGTGGTCGCATAGCTACGCAGCCACAGGAGCGAGGCAAATAATACGGTACTTCGGCAAATACGACGATGACTCCAACTCCAATACGTGGCGGAGAGGACTTTTGTCAGCGCCTTTCGCGTCACAACACATGGGTGCCTTTGCGTTTCACCTCCATAGAAACGCGAAATGCAAAGGTGTCCGTGGGCTCTGCGATATATAGTCACATGTGGTAAATACATCGTTAGTCTTGGCGTGTGTGCTTGGTTTGAATTTGATCTGATTTTGAAGTCCTTTCTCGGGAGGCCGATGAAACATTGTTGTACATGGAGTAGTAGAGAATACGCTCCAAAATAAAATTCAAGGTAAATTCTGTATACCTGAAAAGCGCAGCAGGAAACATCAGTCTTTTTTTTTAAGTTTCTTTTGGCGCGTGAGAGCTTTAGTTACTTATGCACCAATGGAAAATATCACTATTCTTCGCCAATATACTGGAACAGGAAGGAAAATTGAGTATCAAATGTTGGAGAGAAAAAAAATACGCCTGCATTTTTTTTCTCAACCCGTTTGAACCCGTATGAACCTGTCCGGGCAGGGTCGAACCGGTTCGAACCGGAACGGATTGTGTCTCTGCAGCCGGAACCGAACCCGAAGGCATGAACCCGGACCTGCACCGAACCCGAAAAAATTCCGGTTCGACACCTTGTTTCGAAATGCCCGTTGTCTTTGGCGTGGCAACTATGTGGTGTCTTTCGCTTTTATCTGTTGTTGTTGACGGCCGGCTAGAGGGAGCGCCCAGATGACCAGTATTTCACGAGCAACGGCAGAGCGTAGAGGGTGTCGCTGTGTGAGAGGAAAGTGGAAAGGACGCTCTCATTGGCGAGAGTGATGTCACATTTGTTCTCGAATTTTGTGCAATCAGCGGAATGGAGCTCTCGGAGGAGGCTATATCCAACCCGCTGGGCGCATAACCTTTCTCATTGCTTGGCGCATAGAGCAGGCCACTGAAAATATCCGCCCCTGTTTCTTTGTCGATATAGGGACCAAAAACACAAGCGATCGGAGATGGTTCAGTCGAGATAGAGGCTGCGTGCTTAGTAGGCAGTAATTGAAGGGCCTTAATTGAAGCGTTCAGACGCAGGTACGGTTCTATGTGTGATTTCTCTGCGTTAAATTTTTCTCAATGTAATACACTTGCCTCCTACAGACGGCCTTGCTTTTTGGGGGATGAAATACGAAAACGCTCCTGTGTGGACTTTTTCGAAGTCAGCGCCCGTTAAAAAAGAAAAAAAGAAATACCCAGCTGTTCGGATGTATTTCACAGTCCTCCACAATGGCCGCGCTAATTAGCCCAATTTTAGGTGCCGAGCATCAAGCGTCGTCATACGTATACGTTTTCTCGACAATCTGCTTTCAACGTCACTCATCTAACGCTTAAGTCGCCGTTCATGCTTCGGGACCTCTTCTCATCAGTTTTTCGGGTTTGTGCAGGTGCAAAAGGGAAACCACCCGTAATCGGCGGAACGCAGGTTGCAACCCAGCGATTCGCAGCCTACGCTACTTCGATCATGCGTTCAAATGCCAGCCCGGATCACCGATGTTTCCTCAAGAGAGGAACGACCTTCCCGATCCTCCAGTCCATGGGAATGGTACCAGTGCTTAGCGACTGCTGAAAAATGAGCGATAAAACAAGGCTACTGACATGTTTAGTGTTCTTAAGCACCTTAGCATTAATGCCGTCGGTTCCCGCCGAGGATGAATTCTTTAGTTTATCAATGATATTAGAAATTCCGTTGGGGTCAATAGTTAGAGGATACATTTGTGGATGAGCATGTTCTGGTGGCGAAGGGAGGTCGACAGAAGTCTCTTCAGTGAAAACAGCACAAAAAGTGTTATTCAGCATGTCAGCGACTTCGTGATCTTGTGCATTGCTGCCGTCACTACGAAGCAAAGAAATGTTAGTTGAGACGGAAGGACTGATTGCCTTCCAAAACCTTTTGGGGTCATTACGCAACATAGATGGCAGAGTGTTATTGAAAAAATTTTGTTTAGAGGAGTGTAATTGTCTTTTATACTCTTTAGCGGCGCAGAAATACTTATCCCATGCAGAGGCATTGCTTGAGCGCTTAGCAATTCGGAAAAGTCTTTTTTTCTTATTGTTTAAACGTTTTAGTGCCGAGTTGAACCATGGCGACTGCGCACTCTCTGTTATTGTGATAGTAGGGATGTACTTTGCGATTAGATGGAGCATTTCGTTTGTTGCCAATTAAAGTCAACAGGCCTCTCTTGATAAGTGGCTGTAAAAGTGTCGCAAAAAGATTCTAGCTCAGAATTCATACTTGTGTAGTCACCTTTATGATAGAGTGTTAGGTTTTTCTTAGTTTTTTTGTTCCTGACCAAGCTGCAGTGGAGCGAGCCAGTGATTACAGCGTGATCGCTAGGGGAGGGAAGAAAAGTAAGCGAAGAACAGATATCGGCATGTGTTGTTAAAATTAGGTCAAGAATATTAGACGAGTGCTGTGTAATACGAGTGGGCTCATTGACAAGCTGCGTTAGATCGAAAGCCATGCACGTGTTCACGAATTCACTTTCCCTGTTGCACTTTGACGTGGTAGAAGCGGGATTGATCCAGTTTATGGAAGGATAACTAAAATCACCAAAAATAACGACAGGGGTATTATGATACATAGTCGTTAGCGCTTGCAGTGAGTCATGAAATAAAGATATAAAGGAGTCGTCATTAGATGGAGGGCGGTAACAAACACCAATTAGCAGGCGCGGAAAGGTAGCATTACAACAAATCCAAACCATTTCTGGGGGGGGGGGGGGGGGGGGGGTAGGAACACTGACCGGTGTGCAGCGCAATGATGGGTTAGCTGCGATAAGAACACCGCCGCCACGTGTATTTCCAGATCTATCTTTGCGAAAAATGTCGAAATGATGGAATGAAGGCAAAATCTCGAGGTCAGTTATTGATGAATTAAGCCATGTCTCTGTAAGAAGCAGCAAATCACAACAAGAAGAAGATATGAGGCTGCAAAGTTCATCACGTTTTGGTATAATACCGCGGATATTAGTGTACAAAAAATTTTTCGGGGAATGACTAACATTGGGAAATTTGCGTTGTACTTGCACTTCGCGCTATGATTTTTCAACCACTTTTTGTGCGATATGATCATAAATGAATATCATGCTGTTCGCGATCAGTTTGTCTTGTCGTAGTTTAATTTTGTAGTCGTGTTCCTTTGCAAACTGATACAGCTTTTTCCGTGCAAGACGTGTTTCAGGCGAGAAGTCTTCACTGACACTGTAATTCGTTCCCTTAAAATTTTTCCACAAAGAAAGACAATGATCGGCCTGCGTTTGCCATTTGAGTAAGTACCCAATCTGTGAGCACGTTCAATATCACGTGACTGCAAGTCAACGTCAAGAAACTGATGACCGTGGTCAATGATCAGCTTCTCGCTTTCTGACCAATATTCAATTGGGGTATCCGTCAAACCGTAAAACACTAGATGGTTGCGGCGGGACCTATTTTCAGCATTTACAACGCGGGCGGACAGGGCAGATACCTGGGCTACGCACTCATTTGTTGCCGACTGCATATCGCTCAACTCTGACTTCAAGGACGGTAGAGACATGAACTCTGTTTCAATTTTCTCTAGTCTGGTTTTCAGGTCTTCGAAGGTTTTATCATGGTCACATAGTTTTGCATTAATGGTTTTAAGATCTTGTAATACTTTGACCAGTTCAGGAGAAAAAGAGTCGCTCGAGTGAAAAGGCCCTGGGTTCGTCTCGACGTCTCCCGCAAGCAAGAGCAAGTTCATAATCACTCGAGCCCTGTCAAACAATTTTGCGCAAACAGCGTGGGCTCGGCAGCACAACAATACATCTAAAACTTGTTTTTTTTTTAGCAAAATAGCAATGCCGGTTAGATACCTGCATCAAGAAGACGAAAGGCGAGTTAGCTGGAGCCATCGTTGTGCTGCCGAACCCACTGAAAGGCAGTTCCGGGTGAATTGGCTTTATATCTTGGTCAGCTGTGACGCCCATCGCTTGATAACGTTGAGGTAATCGTATCTTCAGACACGGAAATGGGTGTTGGTCGGGTCGGGTAAATCTTGTCGAGAAGCCGTCCAGCAGTGCGCCAAATCCCGCATGCAGTGGCTCGACAGGGTATGTTCCGGGAGGCCAAGTGTGCAGGTTAAGTGGCAGGATTCCTCTCGGGCCGGTATCGGCCAGGCCAGGCGGAACACCAGCCAGACCAAGCAACACAAGAACTGCATCAGGAAGACGAAAGGCGAGTTAGCTGGAGCCATCGATGTGCTGCCGAACCCACTGAAAAGATTATTATTAGATTAGGATAGTAAGCAGATCTTATTTGATTTTATGCGTGATGGCTAATTGATTAGAAATGTTTTTGTGTGTAGTATTGGGGTATGATTAGAGTTTGGGCAGGTAACTCAACGAGACCTCCGTTGCTATGAATTTGCACGTTTCTATACGACACTGATCGCTGATAACCAACCGGATTACCAGCTTAGCTGAGTGAGGGGCCACACAGCAGCTGAAACCTATTTGTCCGTAAAGAATGAAAACAGAGGTCCCATTTGCTTGTTGTTCTTTATTACCTGTCCTTTTAAAGACCTTAGCAAAATGTCCTCTAGTTGGAGCATCATTCGTCTAAACTGAATTCTGGTGGAACAACAGTTTCAACCTTGCGGACCAACATGCGCGCCTTTGACAAGGTGTGGAGTCCAACAAGGAAAATGACGGCACAGGGTTCGCCATAAACTTCAGTACTGTACAAATTTAGAATAAAGTCTTTCTTTAGAGTTCTCTTCAGCACACCTGAGAAGAGACCTGCGTCTGTGAATTAATGAAAGTGTTCATTTGTTTCAGGCACATCACATAGGTGACAATTCATTTCACAGAAGTAAAAAATATTTCCATATGAAACCATGTGGTAACAGGGGGAGTTTCGACGTGTACTTTAAAGAAAAACATTTCATGTTCGGAGAAATGGGCATTTTGCGCACATGCATTAGCTCCTTATGGCTCTTAAGACCAACATATTGTTACATAGCTGTATTCGCTGTTCGTGATAAGGATGAAGAATGCGACAGACTCGGAGAAGACGACGACGCTGAGTGTTGTGAAATCGGTGCCCTCATCAACGTTAGTTGTGCGGACAGCTTTGGGACAGTAAATCTTCCACGTAACAATATAATGAACGATACAAAGGAGGCGGAAAGACCATCGTTATTGAGTCAAAAAGCGCAACAATGTCAAAATTGCCCACGAACCATAAACGTTCTGAAATAATCCTAGTAAACAGAAGTAATCAGTGAAACTAGAAGAAAAATTACCTTCGGAGGCAGGTCATGATGTTCATTCGTAAGAACGCTCTAATAATCGAACAAGAACGGTCGTGCAAGAAGAAACGGGAAACAGCGCCTGAGTGCCCCCGAGTACAAACATTCCTGAATAGGTTTTCACGTCGAATCGGCTCAAGATTTGATTTGATGGCCACATGTAATGTCTCGCGCAGCGAAGGACTTTGAGCTCATAACATTTTTTTCGCGAGAAACCATTTCTAGGCGTGGCCCCGAACAAAGATTGAAAGCCGATGGGGCACAAAAGTAGGAGCGTAACACTGAACGACTGGAACGCGCTCTCTCGAGTTATGCGTACTTAAATGATGCAGTGGAATGCGCAGACATTTAGGCGGCCCCATTCCACTCCTTTACACATAAGGTAGCGGTTGAACCCCTTGAACGAAACTAAAGGCTAAACTTTGGCAGTGATTCATTGAGCACTAGAGACGAAGCCTAATTGTTTTATCGATTCTGGTCTCTAGTGCAGAAAAAAACTACAATACTGTGCTTAAGTATGCTTAAAGAGCGTGATTTCCACCCCTAACGTCGTAACTAGCGAGAGTCGCGTCATGATCAACTAATGCACATTAATTGTAATCAATACTTATATCATTATCACTAGCTGCAGCATCATTATCATCGCCACTATCATTATTATCAGGAAGTGCCATCGCTATCATTCGCACTCTTGGCAAATACAATTGCAATCGGTTTTTCACGAGCTAGACGTGGGGTGTAGTGGTTAGCGCACTCGGCTGATGTTCGGAGGGAGAGTGATTCGATTTCTGGTGGAGACAGATTTCTTATAATTTTGTGCGGCAGACACTCCCGGCGGACAAATCCAGTGAATGGACACGAAGTTTAGCATGAACCTAGAAAGGCTTTCTCATTAAAAAGCAAGCCCACATGCAAGCACTTTAATCTCATTACCGAAAGGACGGAAGCCATGAATATCACTTTTACCCAGAACACTGAAGCAAAGCGGCTCCAGATGAAGCACAAAAAGCAGCGGAGAAATCGAACAGGCCTACTTCATTGAAGAGTTGATTAGCACAGGAGTAGAGATGCCCATTTGAAATCAAGTGAATTGGACAATTCCTATAGCCAAGTTGACCTCCTTGTCCCTCGCGCCTTTACTACAATGGGCCCAATGTTGGCTCGCTTTAGAAGAGAAACTGGGAACGAGCGTCGAACACGGTCAAATGTACTTGCGAATTCGACCTGAAGCAAAGTAGCCTGATTATGAGAGCAGGATTGTGATTCGAGGATGGTACGCGCAATATGTGCATCACATTGAATGCTGTGGCCCCTGAAGCCACAAATCTGGTGAGGGCCAATGGGAACTCACATTGCGAACTGTAGGCGATTTGACGAAATGTTAGTACAACTTTTAGTGAAAATTTTGTAATCCACCTTTGTGAACGTGATCTAGCGTAGTTCATACGTACTCTTTGAAAATGTATCGGCATACACATCGCCTAACAGGCATCCTGACACATGAGAAATATGTGGGCAAGCTGTGATCAGAGTAACGGACGGAGTTCAACAGGAAGAAATGCCCATTTCTCCCTGGAATAGGGCATGTGGGTTGGACGGGACGTACGCTGCATTTAGTGTGGTGTCTAGAGTTTGCATCTCTTGGCAGTTCGATCATGTCACGTGGTCTCGTTACCTCACGCTATTCGCCTACGAATCAGTCCGCGACTGTGTCATTTGAAGCCACCCGCTGCTAGCGACATGCGCATGATTGTTCGCTGAAAAGTGCGACGCTAACATCATGGACGTCAACATCACTGATGTCAGATTTTGGCTACTATTTCGCCTTGAAGGGTATCGTATTACAAAAATGGGGGATATTTTAACCTCCGCATTGAAGTGCATGGTTGCGACATGGTTAATGGCTTCCGGCCGCGGATTCCCTTGTGGATGCTCGTTAGCATGCATGTAATATGCGACTCGCTTCAACAGTAATTGCCTACTTTGGGCGTCTAGTTTCTCCCATATACTTATTAGCCCACTGTCATATGATTGTACATTATGCTAAAGCAAGCACACTATCTGACTGAACCCCATTATAGTTGTGTAGAAATCTGCGAGCAAGAGCAAGCTAACAAAGGAGCCAAGAGAAGGCAGGAAACACGAGTAAAAAGGTGATGAATGATGAAGGCAGAGAGAGACTGGTGAGTGTTCTTGATGAACTACATGTAGAAATCTTTGAGCCAAAGCAAGCAAGCTAGCTCAGGAGCCAAAGAAATGCAGAAAAGACGAGAAAAAAAAGGGGATGCATGATGAAGGCGAGAGAAAACAGTGAGCTCTTTGAAAAACCTAAAAATTTGGCGTGGGTAAAGAAGCAGAGGTGGGTCTTCATTCTAGGGCTCCGTTGTCTCTGGTGGCTTCCTTGGCCACGTGCATCATCTGAAGGCACGGCAGTAGAGTTGAAATCTGGGTAAGTCGCTGGATGTCCTTGAAACAGGAACAGTTAAAAGACGGAACACAGAGAAGAGACGAGGCACACACAAGGACTGGACTAAAACTGTGCTTTTTTGAAGGAATTAGTCTTCTAGAAAAAGTAGCACAGCATGCGAAGCTCAGTCATTAAAAAAACTACATTTTCGAGATAAGCCGTGCTCTATAGCACCGTTGCGATGAAAGCTTAGTCCCTTTTGCACCAGGGAGATAGAAGGTGTGCTGATGCAAACATCAACTCAAAAAATTGTCAACAGAGGGATTGCTATGAACTGCTTCAGTAATGCACTGCAAAAGAGGTGCCCCCGCAGCATGAAGGCAAGCTTAGGTAACCAGCTTGAACGTCTACAGGCGGCTGGTTTTCCGAAACAGCTTTTGAGACTGTGGCAGAAACGTTGCTGCAGTCACCCGTTATTAATTAGAGGATATTAACGATGCGCCCCTAATGATGCGCACACTCCCGGCTTAGAGTCATTGGGGGTCGCTGTTCCTGTGTCAAAGTAGTTGCCCTTGACTTGCGTGGCAAGCAGAGCCGGAAGTCAACTACCTTGTAGTGACAGAAGGGTGCCCAGCTTTTGCCGGTTCAAGCCAGAGTAAGGTTCAGAGGCAGAAGTAACAAGAAGAAAACAAACTTAATGCACAGCAAGAGACGATACAGAGAAATTCACATGAATACTGAAAATGCATAGAACAGAGGTTCACAGCAAGGCTTTACAAAACTGAATAATATAGGTCAGAGTCCAATAAACAAATACTAGATTGTTCACCGGGCACTGTCGCAAACCGATGCCTGGAGATTCACGATGTGGCTGCCATGTAAGACGAGCGCCGCTCCCTCGCAGATCTGTGGGCTTGCTAGCAGCGGGTGAACACCGGGAGCCGAGCAGTAGCACTTGCCAATTCCGCCTTTTGCGCGAGTCTTCTGCGCACGCGCGAAGTCCTAGCGGCGACTGATGGAAACACATTGGACGGCGTTTCTCGTCGCCGGCTCGCTCCCAGTGGACGGGGACTGGCGGCACGGTTATGGCGGAAGTAGAGTGGTGGCGAAAGCTGGGCCCAAAAACGGTTTAGCGGTACCGCAGAAAAGAAATTATACTACTACAAATGAAAAAGTACCAGTCAATATAAGAAGAATAGACATTTTGATAACTTTGTTTGTTAATGAGGTACGGTACTTTATTAAGACATTCTTAATTTCAAAAATATCTTGCAATACTCTTATCGCGTCCCTTGATGTTGCATCGGTCTTGAAGGAACTTTTCAGGCACTATTAGGTTCTTGCGAAGTAGGCAACCAGAGGTAACCAAGTAAGCGGATAACGAAGCTGACGATGCACGAAGCCACTTATCGCCGTCTGCTATGGTGCGGGCCTTGGTGCGCCCTGGAAAGCGTATACATTTAGTTCGTAAGTCTGAAAATATCCTTGGCGGGCATTTCAGCAGCAAGAGTTCGATGTACGGCCTGCACGCGGAGCTAGCCCGACGTGAGGGCAGCCGTCCTCGCTTTGGCTGAGGCCCCAGAGGCAGAGTCTACCAGCCCCAATCCCGACTCCTTTCCTGCGGCATGGACCAGCTGAGGGACCAGCCGTGCGGCTCCAAAGGCGGAAACGGCGCCCAGGTGGAGTTCACGATTAAGGGAGGGAAGGTGTGGGTATTCTACATTCCCTTTGCCCGCACAACGCTGCGAAACCCCTCTCTTTCACGGAGAGCTCTCATCTTTCCCTTCCTGGCCTCCTTCCTCCGGAGCTGTTGTGGAGATAGGTCGCGAGGGGTGAGAGAACTGGCGTAGCGCGCCGGGCGATCCCTCTTTCCCCTCCCTTCTCATCTCGACGGACGGCATCTGCATCCTGGGAGAGATGACACCGGAGCGCGCGGATGCTTGGGCGCCAACAATAAACAACTTGGCCCACTGGCTGTGCCTCGATGTGCCGTCCTTCCCTGACACGAAGTGCGTCGAGCTAGCGGCGAGGCGTTTGGCTCTAATATCAGAGCCCGAGCTTCGCTAGAAACCTCCATAACCTGTAGAAAAGACTTCGAATCCTCATGTTTGAGGAATGCGCAGATGTCGCTCGGTGGGTATGCTCCCAATCAAAATGGCCCGTAGCTGAATAGCGCGCATTCCCACCGAGTGACATGTACGCATCTCTCGAACGTGAGACTCGATACTATTAAGGCAGTTTACAAAAATTTTGATCTGAAGAATCAGCTGAAGCCAGGGCAAAAAAGAGAAGAAAGTACGAAAGAAGAAAACGAGTCTTTCTAGTTCAATGGTCTAACAAAGTCATTGCCTGGCTTTCCTCTTTATACCGCACGCTATAGCTGAGCCGAGAGATAGCCTAGGGGCCTAGGGGAGTTTTTCTGATAGCGAAATTCAATTTCTGTCAGCGGCTTGGATAAGTGGCTGTTGCTAACGAGGTACGACATTCTTTAGTTGCTACGAAGTGATTTCGCGCAGCTTTTCGTGCTGAACCGTTAATATAAACCACACACTTCACAAAAAACATGTTGGTAGGTTTCTATGAGTAGAGTGCGTGTTAGCATCGCATTTAGCTTTCTATTAGAGCCGCAGCAATAGCGTCTAGTAGCTTTCGCGTCAGTAACGTTGATTGGCCTTCTGCATGCCCAATAGGGAAATCGTGAACATATTTCATTACGCTGGAGTCCAGACATGACATTAGTAAAAATGAACGTATGCTTAATTCTTGGGAAGCAACACCTTATACAAGATTAGCGTTTTTTTTTTTCGCTAAAAGAAGCGCAGAGAGCAGAAATAGTCCTATTACCGAGGTGCATACATGACGCGTCGTAACTGGTATGACGCGTAATTGATAAAGACAAAAGTGTTTACTGTCGTCGCGTTCGTCGCGACTCCGCCTATGATGCATAATTCGACAGATAGAGCCTTTTTGGTTCTGGGAGCCCATGGCTGACTGTAAAGTAACCAGCTCCAAGCAGATTTGAAAACATCAGTTGAAAAGTTGTAAGAGACACAGAACTTTCTCAAAATAGTTTCCCAGCTTGAGCTCATTCGAAAACAACACACAAGCTACCGACTAGGCAAATATAGAGACGCAGCTATCCACTTTAGCGTATAGTTATGGGACTTATCTGATGCTGGCTCTAGCCCTGCTAAACTACGAGAAGGCATATATGACACCGTCATAGAGCGAAACTTGCCTTTAACCTTTTGGCCAAATTGCGAATGTGAATGCCAGAAGATGAACTGTTCTCTTGTGAACACGAACAGCTGTATCAGGACACACGCAGTACAGAATATGAAAATTGTGCTGAACACAGAGCAAGGGGCTTCAGAAGCAGTTCACTGAAACATGCGCCTAAAGTGCGGATCACAGGTGATGATGAAAAACGGTCTAAGCAATGCACTAATATTAACCATATAAATTTTACTATTTAAACTCTTGGTACCAGCGAGTGAAATCCAGAATAAATGGTCATATACCTTGCTGCTTCATGGGTAATTTATCTTACCTTTGTGTTTGTTGTGTTGGTTCGAATTACTTAAAGCTTCCGTACAAAAGCCTCCGAGAATTAAAGGGTCAAGTCAGTCAAGAAAAGCGATTATTTTTATCCAATATTCGAGGATACGAAGAAAAAGGAACGAACACAAAGTCTGACAGATTGATGCAGACGGGGAAAAAAGGAAAGACACTGCGTGAAACGCCTAGATTATAAGCTACATACAACTCTGAAAACAAAAAAAGCTGTTTATATTTGGGCTTTCTTCTGCAGTTATCAGCCTGGGAAAGAAATGCAGATTTTTTTTTTCAAATCCTCAGGAAGTCGGGGCTGTTCTCAGGAGCGCGCATCACCTCTTTCCAGAGTGAAGTCATAGGCACATTCAAACCTTGAGGGAACGTGTAGAAGACCACAGCGCCAGATGTGTATAGTGTGGTCATAGTTTCATTGACGGCCAAGTAACTTCCCATGTCTGTGGCTTCAAGACCGCCTAGAAAGAACTCACCCTCAATCACTCTCACCTTGCTCGCGAAAGGTCCGAGCCCCGGCTGCTTTGCCATCACCACAGACGTCGCGTAACAGACAGAAGTCGGTAAGCCACTCGAGCTGTGGCAGTGGATCACCTCTGGCCTATGGTCCATGTGCATGGCCCTGTAGGTAGGTAAATAAAATGGATTTGGTATCACGTTATCCTGCATGAAGACCACTAGGTCGACGCGAGGACAGTTTTTCAGGATCCATGGCAAGAATTGGAGGTAACTAGAAGTGCTTGCGTCATTTTGCAGCTCCAATATTTCATCGCTAC
The DNA here is from genome assembly GCF_055883805.1 of Amblyomma maculatum. Taxonomy (NCBI): domain Eukaryota; kingdom Metazoa; phylum Arthropoda; class Arachnida; order Ixodida; family Ixodidae; genus Amblyomma; species Amblyomma maculatum. The sequence goes on along the minus strand of NC_139351.1, from coordinate 12,095,322 downwards.
TGTGATTCCTGTGGATGACAATGTCTCCGAAACCTCTGCATTCGGAGTGAGCCTTGGATGCCAGCTTGCCATTGTTGTCGGTGACGTTTCCCAACATGCGAAACACGGTAAGCCATTGAATAGGCTTGGCGAATGTGCGCTTGGCGTATGCGTTTCGCGCGAATCGGCGGTTGGACCTGCTTTCCAGGATTGTGTCGACGACGAACAGCACCTTGACGAGTTCCTCTCTAGCACACGTCCTGATTACACGGATCCCTCTGCACTCGGAGTCCTTGAAGGCCAGTCGATCGGTCACGGCTCTCCGCAGGTGGAACGACATCGGTTGAATGTCGCGATGATAGAGGTAAAGCAGCGCTCCGAGAGCGAGTACTATGAAGATGCTCTCGCGTTGTGACGTCTTGTAGATGGTTGCCATCATCAGAGCAGCAGGAGCAGCAGACTCGGGAACATGGAGCTGAGCTGTTCTTACCAATACGCTGATGCGAGATCAATGTCGAGAATCGTGAAATGTCAGCGATGATAGCGTAGAAGACGAAGCAAACTACTTTCGCTGAAAACTGAAGTTGGCACGTAGCAAGTATTATCAAATCGCTTTTCGTAGCGACCTAATGTGGGATAATATTACGTTGCATAGCAGGAAGCGCGAAGCAACATGCACGCATGGCGGCGTAATTCCGTCTCCTCAACGGTAGGGTCCCGCAACTTCTTTCTCCTCATTCGTTGCCTCTGAGTGGCTTCAATGGCGATTGTTACCGAAAGGTGTCTCTGAATGCAACCTAAAGGTAACATACACTCACTGAAGGCAGGAAATGATTACGGTGAAGGTAATTGAATGATGTTGCCGTTGTCATGCCATCACTTCGTGGCTCTGTTCACAGCTGGTTTTACGGCTATTAAGAATTAAAAACATCCCATAATGCAACCTAAAGGGAAACACACCCCAGGCGAGATCTTAGTAGCTTAATTTAAAGTTGCGATTTAAAAACAAATCGGGAAAAAAGTTATAGGATTCGGGCAGATGTTTTAATCGCTCAGTGGTCAGGTAAGTCGAGTCAATCCATTGCGTTTCTTTATTGCCAAATTTATAAACAGGATTTGCACATAAAGAACATCACTCCACAAACACATAACATGGGTTAAAACCCATTGCGTTACTGAAGCAAATATTGTAAAAATATTGTAAAAATCTATAAGAGCGCATTTAAAGGCTGCGGCACCCATTGCGTCACTGAATAACCAGAGCCGCAGCCTTTAAATGAGATCTTATACGTTTTTACAATATTTCCGCTATATGTCGCCAGGTGACGCTGCTCAGAAGACCCTACTTGTAAAGAGCATATCTGGGTTTCAGGAACAATTGCCGGCATAAGGACATGGCTAGGGGTAGTTTATTTAGGAACAGGACATCAATGCAGGCAAGAAAACAGGGATCTTGTTGAATGTCTCAGTGACGGGGCCAATATTATTCTACTGGGCTACATGAACGGCCACATCGACGATCTGGATTAATACACGGATTGTAACGGGAAGCTAATGCTAGATTTCTGTAAGCGGCACGATCTGGTTATAGTAAATAGAGAAACAAAATGTGAAGGCCAAATCACGTGGGAATTCCGCAACAGGCAGACGACCATTGACTATTGTCTAATGTCGCAGGAAATTTATAGCAAGGTCACAAAAATGGAAATAGACGAAGAAGGGGAGTGTAGTCTGGGAAGTGATCATAAACGTATTAGTCTGCAGATGGGGCCCTTGATGAAAAGAGAAATGGAACTTAGACAAAACGTAAACGCAAAATTGAACGACGATCAAATAGCGCAGATAGCAGCAGTCATAGAGGAAGCAATAGAGAAAAACCCCATAGAAGACTGGGATTATGAACAGGTAGAACTACTCATAAGGAGGAAAATTCAGGAAATTAAAGTAGCAAACCGCTGGAATGGAAAGAGGAAGCCACGGAGCTGGTGGAATAAGGAAATCAGGGAAGCTATTGAACAACGACGGGCTGCTTCAAGGGAGCACCGAATGGCAAAGAAAGCACAGGTATCTCAGGAGGAAATCGACCAAAAATGGGAATCATATCGAGAAAAGAAACTTCAGGTGCAGGCCCTCGTCCAAAGTAAAATAAGACAGTCCACCGATCGCTGGATGGCTGATATACACGATGCTTCTAGAGGCGGAGCAAGAAAATTCTGGAACCATATAAGCTGGCTAGGGAAGAAGAATAAAAGAAAGCAGGATCGGATTCAAGATAACGAGGGAAATTGTTTAAAGGGAGATAACGCAGTGAACTACATTACATCAGTTATAGCCGAGTCATTTAAGAGCGACGATAGGGTAATCTCCGCAAATCAGGAAGCAACACAAGGTAGCAGAATACAAAGCAGCTTAGAACTGACCAATCTAAACTGTAAAAAGGCAGAAAAAAATATTCCTAAAAACACATCTACAGGAATAGATGGAATTCCGATCAAGCTGATTAATGAACTCGGTCCAAAAAGTAAGGAAACGTTGTTAAAATCTCTGGAAACAGTCATAACGAATAAGCAAATTCCGGACAGCTGGCGGCAGAGTAAAATGAATTTGATTTATAAATGGAAAGGATACAGGATGCACATAAAATCCTACAGGCCGATTACCATAACATCTGTTATGTACAGGTTAGCCATGCAGGCGGTGAAATTAAAGGTGCAAGCATGGGTTGAAAGTAACAAGATTCTCGGAGAACTTCAGAACGGCTTTAGAAATGATAGGCGCTTAGATGATAGCCGTTCGTGCTTACCCAATGCATCGAAATATCTAGAGTGGAAAATAGACCTTTGTATTTGGCCTTCCTGAACATAAACGGGGCGTACGACAACGTAAGTAGGGAACTCCTGTGGAACATGTTGAAAGAAGAAGGTATCGGTTATGAGATAATAGAGTTCCTACAGGAAATATACCGGGATAACAAAGTAGAAATTACGTGGGAAGGGATAAGAAGTACGGAGGATGTCAAAGTATGCAAAGGATTAAGACAAGGCTGTCCTCTATCACCTGTGCTGTTCATGCTTTATATGATAAACCTGGAACGGAGGATACAAGACAGTAACCTAGGTTTTAACCTGTCATATAGATTAGGTGGAAAGGCGGTAGAGCAGCGCCTCCCCGGTTTGATGTATGCAGACGATATTGTGCTGCTAGCTGAGAGTCTGGAAGAATTGCAAACTCTAGTTAAGTATTGCGGATGCGAAGGGGACGCTCTAGGCTTCAGTTTCAGCGCAGTTAAGTCGGGTCTGATGGTCTTCAACGGCTCAACTGATCAGGGTCTTAAAATACAAGGCCATGAAATACCTAGAGTAGCTGAATATAAATATCTGGGGGTATGGGTAAACGAAGGATTGGCATAAATTGGAAAGCATGAACAATCACTTAAGGCCAAATGGCGAAGGAATGCCGGGATAATGAAGCATAAGGCATTGTGGGGATACAATAGGTATGAGGTTTTGAGGGGTATTTGGAAAGGAATTATTGTGCCCGGACTTACTTTCGGAAATGCGGTTTTGTGCCTAAAATCAGAGGTACAGTCGACATTAGAAACAATTCAGAGATCCGTTGGACGATTAGCACTAGGTGTCTACGGCAAAACTACAAATGAGGCGGTACAGGGAGATATGGGCTGGGCATCTTTCGAAGTGCGGGTAGCTCAGAGTAAAATATTATATGAGGAACGCCTGAGGAAATTGGACAGTAACAGATGGGCAGCTAAAGTATTTAAATACCTGTACCTAAAAAGCGTTGACTCAAAATGGAGGAAAAGAACTAGGAAACTAACTAGTAAGTATGCTAGTAACAAGGACGGAGAAATAAAGAGCATTAGGCAACAGGTGAAAAACACAGAAGGTAAAAATTGGATAAATTCTATGGAAAAGAAACAGAGTGTGAAATTATACCGAAAGTGGAAAATGCAGATCAGGAAGGAAGATTTCTTTGATAGCTCAAGAGGCAGTGCCCTACTTTTTGAAGCTAGATCAGGGTGCCTTAGAACACGCAGCTACAAAAAGAAATTTAACAGTGGAGATGACGCATGTGCTGTATGTGGAAACTCCAGTGAAACAATTGCCCATATTATACTCGAATGTAATGGTATCCATCCGGAAGTTGGTGCAGGCGCAACCACAGTTCCTGAAGCTCTGGGGTTTAGAGATAACAGTGGCCGGGTGAATAAACCGGCGGTAGAAACTAGCAAAAAACGACTGGAAGATTGGTGGCTTAGCAGCAGAGAAGTGACATAATGTTAGTAATGTAGGAACAAAATTTAATAAATAGAATGATGGTTTAGTTAACCATTCTAAAGCTATAATTAAGGTATAGGGAGAAAAATGAGCATGATAGCTACTGCTACCACACCATTTCAAAGGGGACGCTCCTATATTCCATCCATCCATCCATACTAAGGCTCCACTATTTTTCAAAGGTAGCGACAGGTCTTGATCCAGCCGCCTCTCCCTCCGATAGGCCGGCTGGCTGCACGTGACCTCTTCGCCGCCAAGCTTCGCCCAAAGGGTGCAGGGGTACTCGCTGCGCCGCTGAAATGCACGGCGATCTGCACTTGCCATCGTGATATTGGCCGATTAGGTAAGCAAAAAGTACTTCACATGCCTCTATCGCATTTTTAGAACTGTATATGCAGTACCTTTGTGAAGCGCACGCGTGACATGCGGCTGCGTCGGGTTGCTGTGCTTTCGGCTGCCGGAACCGTGCGGAAGACGCGAAAAAGTCATTTTCCATTCCTCGCGGTGAGGATAATAGCAAGAGAAGGAAGCTATGGCCTCATGAGCTCAGGCTAAGATTTTCATGGCCACGGAAAACGCCCGACTATGCGAAGTGATTTCTATCTGCTTTTAAAGGGTAGGGTCCTCTGAGCAGCGTCATCTGGCGATAGATAGCAGAAATATTGTAAAAATGAATCAGAGTGCATATAAAGCTTGCTGGAATTACGCCACAGCGCGACACACCCTACCCACGACGGATGATGCAATCCAGCCAGAGCGACAACAGGGTTCGCTTCGCGGTGTTACACGGTTGTTTGGCGGCTAAAGAAAAGGAACGCAGAACTCTGGCAAACCCTATATAGTAACTTTAGGTCGGACAGGTACTGCGCGCCTTTCGCGGTGGTAGAGAGCGCAACTCAGAAGATATCCCTTTGTATCCGTGGCGAGTGTGTAGGCTGTATGGAAGCGCGCGCGGCCACTGCTTAGGTCCGGCCATTCAATCGCATACCAATTCCCCGCTCGGATTACTTTCTCTTCATTTTCCAGAAAAAGCTGTCTCATAAAATCAACTACCTGCAGCTGTATGTTACACATGCCACGATGGACTGAGCACCCACACGGGCCCATCTGTAAGCGTAATTGCAACCACAAAGCCCATACTGACCTTCCAAGCAGTCCTGAGGCTACAGACAAGACCCATGGAAAAGCACAAAAAAAAAGCACACACGGGCGCCTACCGTACGCCGCACAGCCAAAGCGGCGCGGCGGCTCTGTGCGCATAGCACATATGTTATTACCGCACGAAGTTTGTGTTGCTAAACTCGTCAAAAACACATAATAAATAAACTGCAGATAGAGTTAGCTATCTATTATATATACTCGAAGGAATTAAATATAATAAATGTTATACGTCTACACTGCATTCATGAGGCATTTTTTAATATTTGAAGATTAATGTGGCGCGAGGCCAGATGATCTTTTATAATAGAAGATTACTAACATTCAACACAAACATGTTTTTAATCTCTTGAAATTAGTTGAAAATAGTCGACACAGGCTTAACTCGTCGAAAACACATCATAAACTGCAGATAGAGTTAGCTATCTATTATATTACTCGAAGGAATTAAATATGTTAGATGTTATACGTCTACACTGCGTTCATGAGGTATTTTTGAATATGTGAAGATGAATGTGGCGCGAGGCCAGATGATCTTCTATAATAGAAGATTACTAACATTCAACACAAAAATGTTTTTATTCTCTTGAAATTAGTTGGAAATAGTCGAGACAGGCAGCGGGCAATTGAAAATAGCGTTTGAAAAGTCAGCTATATTACAAAGATGCCACAAAAATAGTCAATATCACTTCATGATCTTTGCAGTCTGCAGCGGATATTAACACTAGAAGCACTTTTAATTTAAAAACTGCTCAATATGGAGGGCTGAGATCTTGCTTGGATACGCACAAAGGGGTTATAGAAAGTAATGCAAAAATTTGCTAACTTTAAACCAAGACTTCATGAATAAAAACTCTCTTAAATATAGAGTGTTACCGAACGCCTGCTTCGGTAACAGCAGCTGTTCGACTCTTCTGTATATTGTGAGCCTTCCAAGGATCGTCTTTCACGTGTACATACCATCGTCATCATCCCGTGGCACCATCGCTGGCACGCGCCTCGGTTGTTCATAGGAATAAACGCCAGACACGGCATCCCTTGCCTTAACGTCTCGACCTGGCCTTCTTCCACAAGTGGTGGAGGTGAGACTTGATCCCCTTGCTGTTTCGTGCCCTGCCTCTCGCTGAAGCTACGTTCCGGTCGCTGCTTACCACCTGCCACCATCGGTATGGCTACCGAGAGCACCCACGAACCGGCACGACCCTCTACCTAGGCTGCATAACCTCCTCCGCAATTGTGTAATTGTGCTGAGATACTTGAATAATAAGAATAATTAGACAAGATCAATCGTGTTGCTCTGTTCTGAACTGATTCGAGGGCATTAGCAGGACTCTGGCATTAGTAAGGTTATTTTGGTTTGGTTTTGTTTGGTTTGTGGGGTTTAACGTCCCAAATCAACTCAGGCTATGAGAGACACCGTAGTGGAGGACTCCGGAAATTGTGACCACCTGGGGTTCTTTAACGTGCACTCACATCGCACAGCACACAGGCGCCTTGCTTTTCGCCTTCATCGAAAAGCTGGCGCCGAGGCCGGGACTCGATCCCGCGTCCTTCGGAACAGTAGTCGAGCGCCGTAACCACTGCGCCACCCCGGCGGAGTGGTTATTTTGTAATGGGTCAAAAATAGCATTAGCATGCATGCTCTAGTTTAGGCCACACAAACGTTTGGAAAGCAAGTTGTTTAATAGGGGGTGAAGCGATGGAAAGGTTACGTCGTATATAACCTAGAGCGCGGTTAGCACAATTTATTATCTCGTTTGCATGCTGTATCCATATTAGGTCACATGAAGTATATGTACACCGAGGTATTTCACTGATTCAGTTTTTACGATCTGGATGTTATTGATGCTGTAATCGGGAGCAATGTAGTTACGACGACGGTGAATGGGCAAGTGGACGGTTTTAGAGACATTTAAAGACATGAGCCGAGTGTTACACCAGTCCTGTATGCGAGAAAGATTTCTTTGTAACGCGAAAAAGTCAGCGGAACTTGTTATTTCTCGGTAAACGACGCAGTCATCAGCGAAGAGGCGAATTTGAGAAGAAATATTGTTAGGCAGGTCATTAATGTATATCAAAAAACGAAGAGGCCAAGGACGGTAGCTTGCGGTACGCCTGAAAGCACTGGTCTTAAGCAGGAAGAATGTGAGTTAGCATTCACGAACTGTTGACGGTTAGCCGAAAATCCTCGAACCGAGCTCAGAACGCACGTATGAATGTTAAGACGTCATAACTTTAACAAAAGATGACAATGGGGAACCTTATCAAAAGCTTTTTCAAACTCTAAAAACAATTTGGAGGACGTTTAAGCTTCGCCTTTAAGAATGGAACGCGATAGCGCTATCGCGCCCCATTCGCACAGTCTACAGTTTGCGCGCACTAGAGACACCGTAGTGCGCCCGGCACTAGAAGACGCAACCACTTTCATTACACGTCTCTCAAGAGCGAGCTCATGTTCCGACGCTTCATGCCTTAGCGATGACGTCATCGCTTTTCCTTGCGGCCTCTGCGAGAGAACCTTTCGGCTCCAGTTCGCGCGTACAAGCGTTCCTTCGCTTACAATGCGGCTAAGGCGTGCACTGAGAAGGGAGGCTCTGTTTCGAATTCCTACATAGATAGACAGATAGATGGATTTATTGAAAGGAAAAGGCAGAGAGGTTGGCCCGAATAATTCAAATCTGGCCTGCTACTCTGCACTGGGGAAGGGGAAGGAGAGAAGAAAGAAGGCCATGATGAGTGAAAATGTGGGAGAAGGCATATGAAATATATACAGACACAGCAGCTTGCTTTACAAGCGCGAATCATGTCCGCTGGCGCTCAAATAACGGCAAAGAGCACGCACTGCCTGGACGCCTTTCCCCTTGTCCTGCCAAGCGCCCAGCAGCAGTTCCTCCGACAGAGGCCTCTTGTCTAAACGCTTCAAGGAAGAAGCTAGCCCATCTCTTTCGTTCGCATACTCTGGGCACACCAATAATACATGGTCCACAGTCTCTGGGATGCCACAAGTTGAACATTCCGGTGAGTCCATCTGTCCAATTAAATGTAAGTACTTGCGCGTGAAAGCCACGTTTAGACGAAGTCTATGTATCAAGCATGCCTGATGACGCGGAATATCACGCGGAACACTAAATTTAAATGTTCGATCGGGCCTTCTTAGACGGATGTGTCGGGCGTCTGGTTGAGCCCAGTAAGCTGCTGTAGCAATATTCATACAACTCTTTAGAAGACACGTCGTATGCGCTCTTGAAAAAGGCACAGCTGTTTGGAAGCCATTGATGAGTGCGCTTTTCGCTTCAACATCGGCCTGCTCATTCCCTTGGAGGCCGCAGTGGGCAGGGATCCATTGAAACATTATCATGTGGCCTTGAAGCTGGGCAGATGTGATGAGTTCCGTAATGTTTAGTGCCAGGGACTGATAGGCAGTGTGGCGTAAGAAGTTTTCCAAAATTTGTAATGCAGTCTTCGAGTCCGTGAATATACAGCATTTTTGAGGTGGTTCCCCACATATATAGCGAATAGATTCCCGAATGGCTACAAGTTCGGCAGCGGTTGATGTAGAGGTATGTCCCAAAAGGAAATGCAAGTCGTTTTCTGAGCTGGTATGACCACAGCTGCAGCAGATGCCTGTGCTGACACAGATCCATCGGTGTATACGTGAATATAACTGGGATATTCTGACCAGATGTGTGCCAGAGTAAGTTGTTTGAGTCCACTAATTGGTACCATAGATTTTTTTAGTATTCCGGGAACACGAAGGTGCACCAAAGGTTTATCCATCGTCCATGGTGGTTGGGTGGGACGATATGGGAGGGCATATCCTGTCGGTACTTGCGACTGATGGCAGCGGAGTGCAGTTGTAAAACTGCAGTCCGGCCTCTCATCCAGAATCTTGCTGAGTGGGTGAAAACGGTGTCTTGTAAGTGCTCGTAAATATACACGAAGGGGTTCGTGTGACAAGTATATGGACATTGGGCGAGCGTGTGCCTCTTCAATTGTGCCTTTGTTAGAGGTGCATCTGGGCAGTCCAAGGCATATTTTCAGTGCCTGCGCTTGCACGCTCTCTAAAGTCCGCAAGCAGGAAATGCTCATACTAGAAAGTACTGGGAGACTGTACCGGATGTAGCCAACAAACAGAGCCTCGTAAAGCCGTATTAAGGAGCGCTCAGTTGGACCCCATTTGATGCCAGCTATGTAACGAAGTACATGGCAAAAATTAATTAGCCTCTTCTTCGCCATAGCAATATGTTTCGACCAAGATAGTCGGTGGTCAATAGTTACTCCTAAGCATCTGTGCCTGGAGACGTATGGTATTACGACTCTATGAAGGGTAATCGGGTAGCGGCTGACACACTTTCCCGTAAACGCGATCACTGCACACTTTTCTGCCGCTAAAAATAAACCTTCACGCCATAAGTAGATCGATGTTGATGACACAGCTCGTTGCAGTCTCGCACGTAGTTGCGGGCGCGTCGAACCAGAGGCCCAGATGCAGATGTCGTTAGCATATGCACTTATGTGGATGTGATTTGGCAGTTGACTCACCAGGCCAATTAGCGCAACGTTAAATAAAGTTGGGCTGAGAACTCCTCCCTGTGGAACTCCACGACCGACCTGAAAGCGGGTAGTATCTCCTTCAGGCGTAGTCATGTAAACAGAGCGGCCCCTGAGATAGCTTACGATCCACAAGTACAGCCGGCCACCAACTCCCACGTCGTCAAGTCCATCAATAATAGCTTCATGGAGGACGTTGTCGTAAGCTCCCTTTTTATCTAAAAATGCAGCAGCTACTAGTCGACGGTGACGCTTTTCGTGTTCTACTGTCGCCACAAGGTCGATGACGCTGTCAATGGAAGAGCGTCCGCGGCGAAATCCAGTCATCATATTCGGATAAAGATCATTACTCGCTAGATACCACTCAAGTCTTGCCAGCACCATGCGCTCCATAACTTTTCCAACACAGCTTGCTAGGGCAACTGGCCGATATGAGGTAAGTTCGAAAGGAGGCTTTCCAGGCTTCAAAAGAGCAACCAGGCGGCTAATTTTCCAGTGTTCAGGAACAGTACTAGAAGCCCATATATCATTGAAATAATTAGGTAGTGCAGTTATACCATCCTTGCATAGGTTTGAAAAGGTTGAATAAGTAATCCCGTCAGGACCAGGTGCAGATGAATGCCGACAAGAAGCAAGAGCGGCGTCTAATTCAGCTATTGTAAAAGGCACGTCGTATTGATCATTTGGCGAAGGTGGTGCAAAAACCTCTGAAATTTGTAACTGTGCCTGGTTTGTGCCCACAACCATTTACAAAAATCTTCAGCTACGTCAACTTCATTGCGGCGTTGGTAAAGGGCCAGGGCACGAAAAGGGTGCCTTTCTCGCGGAGGTGTGCGCAAGCTTCTCGCAACATGCCAGATACGCGACAGGGGCTTACGGAGATCCAGTGATGAGCATAACTGTCTCCAACGTTGTCGTCCTAACCTCTCCAGGTGGCGCAAAACTTGTCGTTTAGCTCGGCGAGAAAGTGCGAGATCTTGCGCGGATTTCGTTCTTCTGTACTTCCTTTCAGCCCGCCGACGGATCGCGCGAAGCCGCTCGAATTCCACGTCGATGCTGGACACTGACACCGGTACACTAACATAGCGAGTGTTCTCACTGAGAGAGGAAGTAATGAGTCCCTCTATTTGAGATGGTGACTGGAGGTCCACGCTGGAAGTCTCCACCACTGCCCTAAATGCGGGCCAGTCTGTGTATTGCACACGAGGTGAAGTGGCAGCTGCAAACCACTTGATGCATATGCACGTTGGTATGTGATCACTCCCATGTGTTCCTACATCACTACACCAAGAAACGGAGGGATGGAGGCTTCTGGAAACAAACGCCACATCCAAGCAGCTGCTGTAGGTTGTTCCGCGTAGAAACGTCGGTGAGCCGTCGTTTATATTGACGAGATCTTGCATATGCATAAAGTCTGCCATGTCTCTTCCTCTATTGCTCATTATGGCACTACCCCACTGAGGACGGTGAGCATTAAAGTCCCCCACAATAATACGAGGAGCTGCACAACACTGGATTGTTGAAAATAGATATGATTTGTCCAAGCCATCCCTCGGTGGAATATAAGCGCCAATTACAGAACATACTCGTCCTTTCAGGGTTAACGTCAAACAAATGTAGTGGTTCGTGCTGTGGGGCTGCAGAACATGGCGGACGTGCGCAATGTCTTGGCGTATACATACCAGCACTTTGCTTGTTTCATCTGCTTCTCTAGACCATAGCAGAACATATCCAGAAAGGCGGAAAGCAGCCGGCATGTTGGGCTCACAGATCACAATTACAGGAAAGCGGTACTTCTGCACCCGCTGTCGGAAGTCACTCAGCCGACCACACAGGCCTCGGGCATTCCATTACATCACTACACTGCGGCGCAAGTGCATCGTCATAGAGGTGGGGTTAGTTTGTGGCGCCATTGTGAATTATTGCAATGCCGCCAAGAGCGGCTCAAATGCGTCCAAAAACTGAACAGCAAACTTTGCTGTTTGCGTGTTGATGCTGGAGAGCAGCACCCGCATTGAACGAACCAGCTGTTTCAGCATTTCTTTTACCTGCTGGCTCTCGGGGTTGTCGGAATTTTCATTACGTGTGGCAACCATACTGGGATGAGGCCTGGCGTTGGCCTTTGATGGTAGAGAAGGCCACTCAACATCAGAGGCGGTAGGTAATACATCAGCTTCTGTCTGATCCTTCGCCTGTGACACTGTCTGCGACATTACAGCAAGAGTACTCTTAACGGGATTAGACTCAATCTGTTGTGGCACCTGAGCTGACGTTAACTCTGAAGTTGACTTATCCAGGCTAGGCTTGCCTTCCGATTCCTTGTGTCGGCGTCGGGAACGGTGCTTGCGACGACGAATAGACGCGGCCGCTTCTTGATGAATCGAGTTATCTCTCACCATCTTTTTTAGTATACGTTTTTCGTTCCGAATTTTAGGACAGTCCTTACCGTCGCTTCATGGGCACCCGAGCAGTGCGCACACTTGACAGTCTCCGTCTGGCATGTATCATGAGGATGCGTACCGCTGCATCGACGGCAGGATACCTCGTTTCGACAAACGGCGCTCACATGTCCAATCTTGTGGCATTTGTGGCACTGAACAGGTCTTGGAACATACATCCGAACTGGGTGTCTCACATAGCCCACTTTAACGTAGGATGGTAGGGATTCAGTTTCAAAGACTAATGTAACGCACTTTGAGCGGCCGAAACGATGAACGTCCACAATGCGCGCCGTAGATTTGATCAGCGTGCAGAGATCGCTTTAACTTATCTCGGGGTCAACGTCGGTGATTTCACCTGCAGTAGTCTTTTTCCCATGTGCAAGAAAGGGACGGACTGGCATGCTGCCTAGCGCACCAATTCCTTTCAGCTTGTCCACTGTAGCCTGGGATTTGACATCCACGGTCAGGACAGTTTTCCAGGGATTAATTCTGACTTCGTCAACTTTACCGGGAACCAGCTGGTCGAAAAACTGGGTCAGGTGCTGTCTGTTCATCACATTCAGATTCGCCGTTGTCGTTGTTGGTACGAAGGCCACGGAAAAGATCCCTTGCTTTTCAGCATTCTTCTTTGGTCTCTCACTCATTACTGATGTGCGGCGCAGCTTCCTTTTCAGGTGGCGCGACTGTACAGGCGTGTAGCTGTCGTCAGAATCCATCTCAGTCACTGTGGAGTCATCTGCCGAGTCTGCAAGCTCCACGTCCGCGACGTCGAGGTGACCCGTCGAGTACGCCGTAGCCTGTTCGATGGTGGCGTGTGGGCGCAGGGGTCGTGCGCCCGCCATCCCTAAGGATGACGAGATCACAAATAGCTCACAGCGATATAAAATCCAGAAAAGTGGAAGAACGCTAGCTTCAGACGTTCGGAAACCTCCACTTCTTCTTCCACTCCCAATTCCTACATAGAGCAACTTGCTATACTCATTTGCATATATTAATCCTTCCGGGAAGTAGACGCACTGCCAGCCGCCTTGACGAAACGCGCGGGGCTCCAGTTGCAGTCGTAGTTTGTCGGGAATATCATTGTCGATCCGAGCCGGCGCGATGAAGATCTCGGAGGCCATGCGCTGTCTTATTCCGTGCGCCACACGCATGATGGCGCTACGTGCACGCCGAACGAAGAGGGAGTACAGCGGAAAAGCAATTTTCCACTCGCCTAACTGCGTGTTCTGTAATTCTGTAATTCACATGGTCATAATTGTTATACGCCACAATACACTATTCAAAGGGACATTTATGAGACAACACCGCAATCAATAGATGCGCCTTTGTCCATTATAAACCATCTAGCTGGCGTGGCGGAGTGGTTAGCGTGCTCGTCTCGCACCCCGAAGGCCCATATTCGATTCCTTATGTCAGCGATTTTGTCTACTCGTTTTCATTTATTAATGCTTCAGTGATTTTTCGCTCACGGCCAACGTCGGACGACGCGGGACGGCGGCCTTTTCTGCGACACGGGGCCCTTAACGCTGTCGCGTTAAAATGCACGGGCGTGCTACTGGCTCTGTAGCTGAGCCACCTACGCTGCATTTCATTTATTTATTTACAGGAAGGGAAATGGGGTGGGGGGGGGGTGCGGTAACTGTCTCACTTGTTTACTGTGGACACCGCAACCGCGCCGTAAGGGAAGGGATGAAGGTGGGAATGAAAGTGTAAAGAGAGAAAGAGGAGCCGTAGTGGAGGGCTACGGTGTAATTTCGACCACCTGGGGATCTTTAACGTGAGCTGATATCGCACAGCGCACGGACGCCTCTTCGTTTCGCCTCCATCGAAACGCAGCCTGCCGAGGTCGGGATCGAACCCGTGTACTCCGGTACAGTAGTCGGGCGTCTTACCACTGCACCACCCTGGCGGGGCGATGTTAAGTTGAAGTCCGCCCACCGATTCGGTGCAGCGATACGTTCCACCGCGCGGCACCTCTATTCGCGGGCGGAAATCTAAACAACCACTTTTCATCATGCTCGCGGGTGCTGCCCGCGAGAGCGCAACAAAACTGCATTTCAAGCTAAACACGTTTAAAAAAAATTATCCACGATTAAGTTACTTCCTAGTGCGAAATTTCAGCGCAGCTCATCAGCTGTTTCATCTTTTCGATAGATTGAGGCAAAGATTTCGAGCAAGACACGTATGTACAATTATAGACGACTTGTTTAATTTTTCACGTGTATTCCTCCAAGAAATACTCCACTAACAGTTCTTGGCTGTCATGAAAGAAGCTTTGTAGCCGGAGAAATGAAGAGGGCAATAGGGGATATGCGAAATTACTTAGTCATCTGGCAACATGCACACGCCGCCATCTTGTGTTGGGCGAGTACTTCAAACATATCGCCCGCGAACCCGCGGCTAGCCACCATACCGCGGCTGCCTTTGAATCGTCGGGCGTGAACTGGCTGATGGAACCGCGCTATCTTTGCTAATCCTATTTTCTAATTATGCGCTATCTTGATAATTAGCAATATTTTTGCTAATTATGGCACAAGGGCAGCGTTTTCTCTCAAGCGGCCACGAGATGTGGCGAAAGAATCTGGAGGATTTGCCGCACATCACTGAGGACAATTTATCGCATTTTTGCTCGTCGGCAACTCCGTCGATGCGGCAGCAAAAGAAAGCATGAAGTTCGGTGTACTTTCGTCCACCTGGGGATCAAGCATGAACTGACATCACATCGAGCACGAACACCTCTGCGCTTCCTTCCCGTAATGGGGCAGGGGCATGTAGGTCACCACCGTTTGCGGCGGGGGCTAGCCTGCCACTGATGGTTATTTGTTGTAGGCCGTCATTTAACCCGCCACCATTTCGGAGGTGGTGGACGACGGCTGTTGTGGCGGCGCGCGTCTTTCTCTCCCTCTTGTTTTTTCTTGTCTATTTTATCTTCTGTCCGCACGAGGCAGCGGAGGTGGCTCAGCTACAGAGCCAGTAGCAGGCCCGTGCACTTTCTTTTCTTTCTTCCTACAGCCACAACAACAACTGCGCTTTGCCTCTATCGAAACGCTGCCACAGTGCCAGTTTCTCAGCAAAAACTATGTAATGATTTTGGACCTCGTAATATGCTTAAGAATTAGGGCACTGTGTATCTGGACTATCTCAATTTTGTAGCTAATAGCTGTGGGTGCCTTAGGGAAGACAATGAGACTGATTTGAACGTGTTGCCATTACGGAGTGCATTTAATCAGTCGCAGAGCAGATCTGGAGCTACTTTGTGGATAGCCGAGTGCTTCAAAGCATAAAATAAAAATGCCAGTTTATTTCAGACAACCTTGTAGACAGCCATCATTAATTCAATCTTGGAGTTGTGCATTTCCTGTTTTTGTTATTTGTCGGCGCTGATGTCAATTTGGAATATTAATGTCTGACGTTTAATAAAATGTATTCTAAACACAATAGTGAAACGTTATTCTGTAGCTGTCGTGCAGCTGACCGCTTATAGCTATATGACTATGCGATACCTGAATCCGTTGCCAGGCCAATGTTAACCAGCTCGTCGTTCTTCGCATGCAGTGCACGTAAAATTTATGGCTGGCGCGCTCTGCGGCAGTATACTGCGGGAGGGTTCCGGCCTCGGTGAAGTAAGTGCAAAGAACTTGCAATGGGATGGTTTATGTGACTCCTGGCAAGGCACTTTCGGGTTACAAGTCACATTGCGACCTGACAACTGAAACCAGCATGTCTTTGATGAAGCTGTGACTGATGGGACTACATCCGAAAGAACGTCGAGGAAGCGAAGTTCGCTGGTGTTGAAATGGGGGAAATTTACTGTGTTAAACATTTCGGAGTGCAGAACTGTAGGCTACAATCCAAAGGGATGCCGCTACGGCTACCATGGTAGACGCATCGTTCCTCTTCATAGGAATGGAACGCTTGTCCATCGTACTCTGAGAACCGAGGTGACCAAGTTTACTGTTTTATTGCGAAGCAATACTACTTTAGCTGCCACCTCAGCCCGTGCCATGCCGTGGCCACATAGCCACGCTTGACCTTTCGCGTGACCTCGCTGCGTGACGTCATACCATCTGTGTAAAAACGGGGCCCCATCTCACGCCGTCGCCTTGCGCGGCATATAGCCACGGCCGCAGCCTGACTCCCGCTCCTCTCACCAGGGGCGCTGCGCGCTATGTGATGTAATACCATCTGTGTAAAAACGGGGCCCGATCACACGCCGTCACCTTGCGCGGCCCATAGCCACGGTCGCGGCCTGACTCCCACTCTTCTCGTCAAGCCCATGAGATGCCTCCTCCAGTCTATACGCTTCGGCAGGCTGCAAAGAGAAAGCATCAGCGAGCTACGGAGACAGAAGAAGAACGAGAAGAACGGCTTTCCAAGCGAAGAGCTCAAAATGCAGCCAGGCGAAAAAAACGCTCAGCGTCTTCGGCAGCAGAATCAACGGCAGAAGCAAGTCAGGAAGTTATAACTTTGGCCGACAGTGTGGAATGTTGGTTGGTTGGTTTGTGGGGTTTAACGTCCCAAAGCAACTAAGGCTATGAGAGACGCCGTAGTGGAGGACTCCGGAAATTTCGACCACCTGGGGTTCTTTAACGTGTACTGACATCGCACAGCACATGGGCTCCTTGCTTTTCGCCTCCATCGAAAAGCGGCCGCTGAGGCCGGGATTCGATCCCGCGTCCTTGGGAACAGTAGTCGAGCGCCGTAACCACTGCGCCACGCCGGCGGGCCACCATAGTGTGGAATGTGCATCTCGTACCAGCACTATTAGTTCGGAACGCCGGAACGCAGCCAAACGGGAGCGACGTGCCCAAGAAACTCCGGAACGGCGGCAGCAGCGACTCGAGAAGGAACGTGCGTCTCGAGAGAGGCCGAATGAAAAGCGAAGAAACACCCGAGCAACCAGAGGAACGTTTGAAGAAAAAACAAGAGCAATCTCTCACCCAAGCTACCCGGACTAAAACCGATGAACGTGTTGTGGCACAGCGCCATGACGAACATGCAAGGAGAGTGAAGGAGTTTGAAGTGGCAACACGTGAATTCAATAGACGCTTTGGCTATGCATGTTCGGTGTGTGACCAATTGTGGCATACATACAAAATATATTTCGCCTCACGCAGGAAACGACGATGCCGTCAACATCTTGGCTAATGGTTTACCTGAACGCACCGACAGAAGAATGCTGATCTGCACAGGAGACTTCAATAAAGATCCCAGAAGAGACCCATCGTTCGTCGAAGCCCTCGACTCCAGATATTCATTTGAACTATGCCAACTGCAACCAGTGTCAACAACTCAGTGGGGAAGCAGACCTTCTGACGAGTATGTGATAAGTGATGTGCAGACCAAGAGTCATTTCTTCACAAATCCCCGAAGCGTATTTAGAGGTTTGAATAAAAGATGAAAACGAGTAACACGTGTGTGTCATCATTCTTGTCTGTGCGTGTTTACCCATGCCAAACATAGCAGTAACAGCACAGCCAATACTATCACCATAGCCATACTAGCATAAGCATAACCAGAGCATCACCACAAGCGGTGCAATAGCAGAACCCACGTATTGCTTCGCAATTACCACGCTTAACCAAGCTAAGCCACAGCCAATTTTTTGTTTCAAGTAGTAGCTTACACAGCTAGTTTAGCTAAACGCCGTCGAATGAGCATGGTGAAACCGTGCTTGGACCGAGATGCATGGGAGACCCGAATTCATCTGCAAAATGAAGCTGACCTGCCTGAACTCGGACTGTTCCTGCCATGCTTCTAGGTCGAGTCTCAGTACCTGTAATAAACCCCCATCCAACATTTTTTGGAGGTATTGGGTCGAAATGTCAATCCTGGAACGTAACCCCACTCTTCATACACCTGCAATGCTAGACGATGTCTAACATCAAGTCATGCAAGCGGGTCGAAGTGTCATCCGCGTCGCCTCCATTCTCCAATGGGATCTGGGTATTTTCAGCGGGACCGATGAGCTCGATGTTGACAATTGACAACCGTTTACGAACGGTTGAGCCGCTGCAGTTAACAAAACGACGAAACAAAACTAAATAATGTAATGTTTTACCTCACCGGCGGGGCCAACTTGTGATACTGCAATCATTAAAAACACTCAGTTCGTGGGCCGCATTTAAAACAATGCTCGCAGAAGTCTTCGCTCACCCGGCTGTCAGGACATTGCGCGCGCAGAGCAGCGAGTGAGTGAATGGTCACAGCAGGGCGGTAAAAGCTTCACAAGCATTACCGAAGAAGTCGTCGACTTTGTGGGGCTCCGCAGCCCCTTTAAGTGTTTTAAACCGCGCGCGCGTCTTTCTATTTGTATTGCGTTTGCACGGGCAGCGCGAGTGCGTATGAACAAGCAGATAACCTTGTGGGGCGTGATGCTTTGCGGCGACAGCGGGTAGATAAGCGCGTCGGAAGAGAAGCGCGTGGCTTTTTTGTCCCGGCGGAGAGGCCGGTGCGGGGCAACCAGCGAGCGTCATGGGCCAGCAGGGTGTGCACGGACGACTGAAAGAAGATCGCCGACGCGAAGATGGAAGCAATGCCTGCAGGAACAGCCTAGGCGTATTTCTGTGAGTTGCTGTGCCGCGAGGAGCAATCTTTCTTGTGTCGCCGTTAGCGCTTTGGCCCCATTGCTCGTTTTATTCGCTCCGTAGTGTTTTGTTTCGCCGCGGTAAGGCCTTGACATTCTTCCCGCTTTCCGTTGGTGTTCTATTGGCGCGCATGAACAGCCTGTTCTCAGCGCAGTAGCGCCTTATGTTTCTTTGTTTTGCTTTTTTTGTTTATCCGGAATAAACCGGTGTTTTTAAGAGACTAGATTTGTCACTTGTCGGGCGAGACCATGTCTCGCGAACCCGTTTTTTGAAGGTGAGGCCTTCAACTTGTCCAAACGTATGAACGCCAACGTGATGACGCCTTCCAAGTGTTGCCAGCGCGTGACAACACTTGGAAGTGTTGTCACGCGTCACCAAAGTCGTCACGCTCTACCATAGTTTCAAGGACTGCGCCAGCAGAAAGTACTGACGCGCCAGCCCAAAGCACAAGTTGAATTGCTTTAGACTGACGGCTACAGCCGGCAACCAATCATTGCGGAAGCACATTAAAGCATTTATTTGCGGAGAGGTGGCGCATTAGCTTTCCTTCTTTCCTAGCCTTCAATAGCAGCCACACCATTTGGCATCTGCATTGCGGGAGGCTATTTAGGAGCACCTTGATGATTCGCTTCCACCTGCCCGTCCGCCATCAGTTGTCGCTGCTGTGACTTTCCCCGAAGCCATTCCAAGACCTGTCGTCGCTCCTATGGACGATGTCATCCCAAGGCCTATCACCGGTGCTTTGAGTTATCCATGCCGACATCGTTGCATGACGCCGCGAACTTACACTAGACCGTCAGTATCTTAGCAAGTGCCATCAGATGAAGCTGCTGCTCCTGTGACTTTCCCCGAAGCCAAGACCTGTCGTCGCTCCTATGAACGATGACATCGCAAGGCCTATCACCGGTGCTTTGAGTTATCTATGCCGACATCGTTACATGACGCCGCCAACTTACACTATACCGTCAGTATCTTAGCAAGTGCCATCAGATGTCGCTGCTGCTCCTGTGACTTCCCCGAAGCCATTCCAAGACCTGTCATCGCTCCTATGGACGATGTCATCCCAAGGCCTATCACCGGTGCTTTGAGTTATCCATGCAGACATTGTTGCATGACGCCGCCAACTTACACTATACCGTCAGTATCTTAGCAAGTGCCATCAGATGTCGCTGCTGCTCCTGTGACTTTCCCCGAAGCCATTCCAAGACCTGTCGTCGCTCCTATGGACGATGTCATCCCAAGGCCTATCACCGGTGCTTTGAGTTATCCATGCAGACATCGTTGCATGACGCCGCCAACTTACACTATACCCTCAGTATCTTAGCAAGTGCCATCAGATGTCGCTGCTGCTCCTGTGACTTTCCCCGAAGCCATTCCAAGACCTGTCGTCGCTCCTATGGACGATGTCATCCCAAGGCCTATCACCGGTGCTTTGAGTTATCCATGCAGACATCGTTGCATGACGCCGCCAACTTACACTATACCGTCAGTATCTTAGCAAGTGCCATCAGATGTCGCTGCTGCTCCTGTGACTTTCCCCGAAGCCATTCCAAGACCTGTCGCCGCTCCTATGGACGATGTCATCCCAAGGCCTATCACCAGTGCTTTGAGTTATCCATGCCGACATCGTTGCATGACGCCGCCAACTTACACTATACCGTCAGTATCTTAGCAAGTGCCATCAGATGTCGCTGCTGCTCCTGTGACTTTCCCCGAAGCCATTCCAAGACCTGTCGCCGCTCCTATGGACGATGTCATCCCAAGGCCTATCACCGGTGCTTTGAGTTATCCATGCCGACATCGTTGCATGACGCCGCCAACTTACACTATACCGTCAGTATCTTAGCAAGTGCCATCAGATGTCGCTGCTGCTCCCATGACTTTACCCGAAGCCATTCCAAGACCTGTCGTCGCTCCTATGGACGATGTCATCCCAAGGCCTATCACCGGTGCTTTGAGTTATCCATGCAGACATCATTGCATGACGCCGCCAACTTACACTATACCGTCAGTATCTTAGCAAGTGCCATCAGATGTCGCGGCTGCTCCTGTGACTTTCCCCGAAGCCATTCCAAGACCGGTCGTCGCTCCTATGGCCTAGGACGATGTCATCCGAAGCCCTATCATCGGTGCTTTGAGTTATCCTTGCCGACATCGTTGCATGACGCCGCCAACTTACACTATACCGTCAGTATCTTTGCAAGTGCCAACACCCTATTTTTGATCGGCTACAAGACACCGCAGGTCCTGGCGCACAACAGATAACAGGCAAATTTTTACACTTGCGGGCTGGCTGGGCATAATGCCCGCTAATGTCGAAACCATCTCCCAGTGTTAGCACAACATAAGCAAGGGTTTGAGTACTGGTCTTTGACGCCTCAGTTATCCGCTCCTACTGAGCGTCCACCAAGCCGTTAGTTCTTAAAAAAAATGCTTGGCCATCTCCGACCGCCATTCACCGTCGCCGCGACGATACTCTATTTCTCCGACTTGACATCGACCAAACGCTTCACGTGAGAAAATCTAGAGGCCGCAGTTCCTGAGGCGAGAGCTGCGACTTCGTCGAACTTTACAAGTTCTCGTCTATCGTAGGCCAACCTCATTGAAGTTTTCATCGAAGGCGTTTCTGTTAGGACTCAAATTGTCATTAGTGCAGCGATGTCTGTAATGGACGCAAACTTTTGTAGCTGCATAAAAAAAAATTCAAGATACCAATTGCAGGACTTTGGTTGCGAACGGCGAGCGCTCAGCAAAACCAAGCCTTTAGCAGCCTTCATGACTCGAGTTGTAAACCAGAACTGCCTTTGTGTACAATTGAGTTCGTCCTGCTACCATAGAGAAAGAGATTGGTAAAGAGCGGTCACTCGGCTAAAACTGGCCCCAGGAAATGACGCGCGACTTTTTGCGCTGCCGCCGATTGATGGATGGCGGCACCAACGTGCGCATGCGCGGACGCGCGCGCGACGGCACTCGCTGCAGCGGTAGCCCGCCGGAGCAGACGACGAAGTTGTCGAAGGGAGCGGTTTTGTGCTCGTGCCTGACTGCGCTTGTGCGGCACAGACCTTTCGTTGGCTGCTGCGTGGAACGACAGCGGTTGGAAACGACGGCAAGGTGAGCAACGTTTTTTGCTTAACTACGCTGCATTTCGAACAGTTTACGCTGACCATGCCGGCCGGTGCCAATAAGTTTCGCAGCTCGTTAACAGGCGCGCCGGCTGTTGAGGCGCAGTTCATTACGCCGTAACTCTGGCGGTTCCTAACCACGGCGAGGTGTAATATGTTGTGTTCCCGGGAAGCAGCTTCATTTCGAACAGTTTAGCTCGTCACGCTTGACAAAGTGGCATGTGAAGGCACCAAGGCACGCCGTTGCGCCAAAATGGCGTGTTCGCCGGCCGGTGCGGCCATGCTGACGCAGTTTGCCGGACGGCTATAGTTTTGCTAAGTGTCGCGTTTAGCAGAGCAACGGTAAAGTGAGAAACGTTTCATTCTTGACTTTCTTGTTAAACTACGCAGTATTTCAGGCAGTTTAGCTCAGTACGGCGGTCTGCGCTTCACAAAGTCGCACGTGAAGGGCAGCCAACAGGCATGACAAGACGCTCGCCAATATGGCTCGCCGGCCGCGATGACGTGCATGGCGTGAGGTTCTGCGAACGGCTAGTTTTGCGTGATGTCGCGTTTAACAGGGCAACCGCAAGGTGAAAAATGTTTCATTCTTGTAAAACTGCGAGGCATTTCGGGCAGTTTAGCTCAGCGCGGCGGTCTGCGCTTCACAAAGTCGCGTATGAAAGGCAAGCCAACATGGCGTGCTCGCCGGCCGCGGTTTTGCGAACGGCTAGTTTTGCTTGGTGTCGCGTTACATTTAACGAGACAACGTTAAAGTGAATAATGTTTTATTATGCGGCAAACTTCATTGCTTCAGCTGTTCAGTGCTCTTGAGGAATATTGTTAGATTAGTGGCTGTTATTTCACTCTCTGTAGAAATGCATTTTCAGATAGGTTAGGTTAGCCTGCATTTCCTGACCTCTACGTTGCAAGAGTAGCTTTTGTATCAATTTTACGAATGACAGCTTTTCTGTTCTGAACCATAACTGCTGCTCACCAAGTTTTCAGTAACCACCCACATGCACAGGTGTGCGCGGTGCAGTGGCCTTAATTTCATTGCAACTTTCTGCATCATGTTCATTCCTTTTCCAACAGCACTACATGGGCCCACGGACTGCAGCCGAAGCACGGCAGATGCGACGAGTGAATGGTGTGGCCTTCCCTCAAGCGTCAGTACTCCTCTCTGCCCTGGACAATACAAGTTACCCTTGCTAAGGTAGCCACTACTTAGACTGAGTAGTTTATGTATAATGCCTGTTTTGTTACATATCATTTGCAATAATTCGGAAATCAGTTATGCTATTTTTGTCTTTACCTAAGTGCTGTTTCTCACCTTGTGTATTTTTATTTTTCTGTATTGTGCACATCGCCTAATGTGTGTCAAGTATTGTCAATGCATCCGTCTACATCTGTTGCATATATTGTGTGTTTTATATGCAGCAAAATAAATGTTCATTTCACAAAGCACTTGGCGTCTTTTCTGCAATACTGTTTTGCAAAGGCTGTGGCGCAGCTGCGTTGATGGCCAATTTAGAGAACTGTGAATCTATTTTTCCTGTTGTTATGCATGCTGAAAATAAATAAAACAACTAGCAGATTATTTAAAACCAAAATAATGCGCCAAAAGGGCAGGGAAGGGCGCAGCGCATAGCTAGCATTCAAATCGCGCGCCTTTCAGCAAGACCGGAAGTAGTGGCCGCCGGCCGCTTGGTGCACTACAGTCAAATGGGCCGCTGGGCCCTATGGGAGTGTCCGCTCTTTACCAATCTCTTTCTCTATGCTGCTACCAAGTTGTTCACAGGCTGTTATCTTAGGCTGGGATCTCCTGTCCCGTCACGCCGCTATAATCGATTGCGCTCGCGCTGAAGTTGGCTGTTCGGTGGTGATGGGGCCCACACTAGGTTACGCTCTTCTCGTCTGTGCGCTAAAGCTCGTTGCCGAAGACATCGAAATTCTTCCCTCTTGTTCTCTGCTTGCAAATATCGCTTGTGACGCAGCGATGGAATGGTCCTCTTCCCGCTAGCACATACATTTCTTCGCCGAAAGTGCCTTCCGCTTCCCTATGCTGCACTCACCATTTCTGGTGGTTTCTGGGTTCTTGAATCGCTATAACGTCAGGTTTTTCGAATTGCGATTGAATGTGTAACTGCAGATTTGTTTTTTTGTTGCGCATAGACCTGCAGTTCCACTGCCAAATTGTTACGGTTTTAGGATTGGCCATTTTGCTGGGATAGATCGATTGGCGCCAGTTGAGCTGAAGGTGGAAGCCGGTGTAAAATTTCCTCTAAAACGGTGTCAATTACTCCGAACTTGTGATTTACATCCTGTATGTGTTGTTCGTGTCTTTGTGTTAAATTATCAACTCTTTGGGTTAGATTATCGAGTTTATAGCTGTGCTCCTTTTTTAGTTCGAGTTTTGGGACTCTATCCTCCACTGAGGTATTCCTTACGTCAGCTGCTACTGCTCGTTTTTTGCGAGGTGTTTCTTCCTTGCTAACTACGCTCACTGGGGTTTCGATTGAGGCGGTCACAGTAGTTTCCATTTCGGTGACTTCCGGCAATGGGAGTGGTTTCGGAGGTGGGTCCTTAGATATGGCAGGTGCTTTTAGTTTACTATTTTCCTCCTTCAAGTGTTTGATTCGATCCGTGAGAATTTGAATGTGGTGGAGTGCCTGATCTAGTTTAGACTGTAATGTCTGCAGCTCCATCCCCTTCCCATGAGCGGCCACCTCTGCCCAGCTCACCTGTTTCGGCCCGGGGCTCTGAGTCCGGCTGCTAGTGCTGGCGCCTCCTCCATTGCTGCTGCTTCCGTTGCGTCCGCCGCTGCTGCTCCGTCCGCTACAGCTGCTGCTGCGCCCGCTGTCCAAGGACGGGAAGGAGCTCGAGCGGTCCTTCCTTTCGGTCGATGTTCGGTCGTCACATGTCCGTGATTTGGGTCTTAATTGGTGCTCCGACATTTTCGTTTGGTGTCGTTGAAATCGCTTCTTGCAGCTGTTATCGCCTCTGCGGTGCCCTCCTCCGCAGATAATGCAGGCCGGATCGCAGACTTCTTCTTTCAGGTGTTGGTCGCCGCAGTACGGGCACCGTTGTTGCGGTGGCTCCGGACATACGTCTCTTCTGTGGCCGACTCTTCTGCAGTTTGTGCACGCATCTACTTTAGGAATGAAGGGGTAAACTGGGTACAGGACTCCGAAGTAGACGATGCTATCTGGGAGTTCGTCCGCGCCGAAGTGAAGCAGGAGGGACTTTGATGTTCTTCCCATGGTGCGTGCCTGAACGATGTCAGGGTTTCCTTTTCGGAATTCGGTCATCATTTGTTGGTGCGTTTCGCCATCGTAAGCCCTATAGATAATGCCCTGCAGGGCCCTGCCCGGAGGGGCGATGTACGACGTCATAACAATGCCCCACGGAGACCTCCCCTGTGTCTTCGATGCAGCCGGATTCGACATGTATACGTGGTCAGTGTCGGACGCCGCGATGCACCCAGTGCCGGCGCTCTGGCCATACAGTGGAGAACTGTGTCTTGAGTTATGCTGATAGGCTGCGTCAAGGCCATTGGTCACGAGAAGATGACGTGGCATCAGAACATACCATGGATGTGTCAGAGGTTGTCGATGTGACCGGTGAGCTAAGTCGTGGACCCCAAATTTGTGGAGAGCAGAGGCCTTCTACACAGAGAATTTGCAGCGACTGCTCATCTAGAATCCGCATCTCCAGAGCCAAAACCGCCGGACCCGGGCCCGCCTGTGAGGGCCACATAGAGTGCTGTGTTTGCTGCGCAGGAACCACCTGTCACTGAAGGATGTCTGGATATGCCTCCTGTGGAGCCAGTGGAGAAGATACGGTCAGTGAATGCCAGCCTATCTTCCTTCGTCATTGATTCTCCTTCACCGTTGGAGGGTAACGGTGAGCCGTATGTGGCGACTATCTCTCGTCCGGTTCTCTGTCGGCTGTCAGTGTGGCAGCGAGCGATGTGCTCCGTTCATGTTCGTGCGCCGAAGCCGTGCGTGTCTCAGTGGAGGGTATGGACAACAAAGTGCATTTGAATCGTCCCGCAGATGATGAGGTGTGTATCGATGGTGATGGCCAGAAGGAACACTGCGTAGAGGCCACGGGAAGGGTGACTTTAAAGAGGAGGGCGATGTCTGCCCGAAAGGCCTCCAATTTGCAGGCTCGCCACCCCATACCAGGGGATGTTTAATAGGACAGACTCGCAGCATGTCAATTCGCTACCCTTAATGTCAGCGGTATGCGTAATCGTCAGAGGCAGCAGCAGTTAAGGCATCTGTTAAAGAAATGGAGCGTGTCCGTAGCAGCAATTCAGGCAACAAAGTTGTCCTCCGATGAAGATACGCAAGTTGCTCTCGAGCCGTTTTTGCCAGAATATAAAAATATTGTTAGCCACGCAAGAGGCTTGTCCGGAGGGTGTATGGTATTCCTACCCAATACGCTACATAGATGACGAGGGGTGACTTATATGCTGTGACCTCACAATTTCAGGCATGTAGTGACAAATTATTTGTGTTTACGCCCCCGTAAAGCAGCGAGATGGAAAGCTGTTTTCCCTTTCCTGTGAATCACCCGTGTAACATCAATTCTATAATTAACATAGTGTTTTACTTGCACCTCTTTCCCTTTTTTCCCATCAACCGATTAATTCCTCATCCGCGAGGGAAAGACAGTCGGCCTTCCGTTTCCTGTAAACCACCTAACTGGCTCTAATTAAGTTTCGATGGAGGCGAAACGAAGAGGCGTTCATATGCTGTTAGATGTTATTGACATTTGTTATTGCACGCTGAAGTTCCCCATGTGGTCAAAATTAATCCGGACCCCTTCACTATGGCACCCCTTTCACTGTTTCAGCGTTCACTCCCATGCTCCTCCTTTCCTTTACGGTCCGGTTAGGCGGTCCACAGAACACGTGTGACAGACAGTGCGACTTTCCTTTTCTGTAAAACAAATAATATTGTTAATGGTTCGAATTATCTAATTAAACCAAATTAAACTATTTGTCACTTGAGACCTTTCCCTGACTATACTTTGATACAATTATTTTTCCGAAATACCAACGAATACCAACCAAATTTTACAGCGCCGACAGTTATGCCGACACGAAACCTGCTGCATCATCACCATCATCATCAAAACTTTTATTATTATCAAGATAAAACTCCTTTTTGAACCCCCGGCACGCAGGCCTAACGGAGCTCCACTCAGGAGCCTCGCAAATAGCCATACAGCTTACGCTTTATTAAGTGGTTCACAGAAAGGGAAAGGCATATTATCTATCACACTTATTGTGTGCGCACCCTAACCGCGCCGTAAGGTAAAAGAAAAATGTCGGATTGAAAGCGGAAAGAGAGAAAAAAAAGAGCCTTAGTGGAGGGCTACAGGGTAATTTAGTCCATTTGGGGATCTTTATCATGCACTCACATCGCACGCCCAGAGGACGCTTCTTCATTTCTCCTTGATCGAAACGCAGCTTCCGGTGGTCGTGATCAAACCCAGGCACTGCAGTACAGTAGCCGGGCATTTAACTACTGCACTACTGCGTTGGGAATGTAAATGATACGTAGTAGGTCGTTTTGCTTATTTCTAATCTTCCCGCCTGCTTGCAGCTCTCTGTTGTTGTTGCGACGGTAGGAAGAAGGAAAAGAAAATAGACGGCTCTGCTACTGGCTCTATAGCTGAGCCACCTCCACTGCCTGATAGATTTATATAGGAAAGGAGAGGCGCGGTAACTGTCTCGCTTGTTTTCTGTGGACACCTCAACCGCACCGTAAGGGAGCGGAGGAAGGTGGGAGAGAAAGTGCAAAGGGAGATTGAGGAGCCGTAGTGGAGGGCTACGGAGTAATTTCGACCACCTGGGGATCTTTACCGTGCGCTGACATCGCACAGCACACGGACGCCACTTCGTTTCGCCTCCATCAAAACGCAGCCGCCGTGGTCGGGTTCGAACCCGGGAACTCCGGCACAGTAGTCGGGCGTCTTACCACTGCACCACCCCGGCGGGGCCACCTCCGCTGCCTCGTGCGGACATAGAGAAAATAGAGAAGAAAAAAAAAGAGGGAGAGAAAGACGCGCGCCGCAACAGTCGTCGTCCACAGCCGCGGGTGCAATGATGGCCTACAACAGATAACAATTCGGTGGCAGGACCCCTGCCGCAAGCGGCGTTGACCTACCTATCCCAGCCCCATCAGGGCCAGGCCAAGCCACCTCCATCCGAGCCCCCCGTGGAGCTCTTTGAGCAGACGCCAAAGTGGCAGACCAGCGACTGATGGCGAACTGGATGGCAGCTTTAGTAATCGGCAATCTTGCCTGACAGAACATGGCGTCATAACAACCAGCATTAATCTTGTCCAGATGGAATTAAACCAAGCACGGCGTGACGTATCACCGCGAAGTTTGCAATAGATATCAGTTTGAAATTTCAAATTACAAAGGTAATTTAACAACATATATTGAAACAACCCAAGTAGGTTTCGTTTGTTTTTGGTGTTTACCGGAGAAATCCGGAAATTTTGACTGCCTAGGGTTTTAAATATGAACATACACTGCAGTGCACATTGGCGCCTTGCTTTTCACCTCCATCAAAAGGCGTCCACGATTTTATCCCGCATTCTTGGGCTCAGAAAATGAGCGCGCTAACCATTGCACCAAAGCAGAGGCTGAAAACAAGGAATAATGAGGCAGTAAGCACAATATGGTGGTGGTGGTGGTTTGTGGGGTTTAACATCCCACAGCAACTCAGGCTATAAAAGACGCCGTAGTGGAGGACACCAGAAATATAGACCACCTGGGGTTCTTTAACGTGCACTAACATCGCACTGTACACGGGCGCCTTGCTTTTCGCCTCCCTCGAAAAGCTGCCGCCGAGGCCGGGATTCGATTCCGCGTCCTTGGGAACAGTAGTTGGGCGCCGTAACCACTGCGCCACCCCGGCGGGGTAGTAAGCACAATATATGAGCCCAAATAAGTAACTGACGCAACCCAGCAACCACAAAACGCGTTGTATGGTTCCGCATCTAATATTGTAACGTAACGTTACACAGAAGGCGCTCTGGCACTCTGGCACCGAAGAACACCAACAGTCAGACAGGGCAGCACAAAAGCGAAGCACCGTTTCGCTTCATCGTCTTCTCCGAATCGCTCGCTCAAATCTTCGTCGTCTATGAATGGCATGTGTCATTGCCCCCCTTCTTGGCAGCATCGCCTCGATGCTGCAAATGCTGCTTGATGCGATGAGCTGACAGATATTATGCTAGGTTGGTGTGGGATACCACAACACAAAACGGGGCACCATCAGTCTCAAGAATAGTCAGCGGGACTATCGTGGTAGGGTTTCATCCGGACGACGTGTACAACATCAGTGAACTTGCGTCGTCTGCGGCTTGAGGGATCTTGGGTCGCGGATTCAACTTCGTAAGTAACGTCGCTGAGGCGGCGGAGGACACGATATGGGCCGAAGTACCGGCGCAGAAATTTTTCAGAGCCGACGATGACGAACGGGCGTCCAAATCCAGACATAGTCTCCAGGCTCGTAGGCAGCGAAGCGCCGTCCCTTGTTGTAACGGTCAGCGTCTAGTTGCTGTTGTAGGTATATGCGCTGCCTTGCCAGCTGCCGCTCTTCTTCCGCACGCTGGGTAAAACTAGAGATATCCAGGTCTAGCTCATCTTCGTCGTCGGTGTATACGGGCAGCATTGTATGCAGTGGAGTGGTCACTCGACGGCTGAAGACAAGCTCGAAGGGTGTGAGCCGCGTCGTCTCCTGAAGTGCCGTATTATATGCGAACGTGGCATATGGGAGGATTTGATCCCAGGTCTTATGCTCTATATCCACGTACATAGACAGCATGTCGGCCAGAGTTCTGTTTAGTCGTTCCACCGAGCCATTAGTTTGCGGGTGGTATGCCGTGGCCCGTCTATGGCTAGTGTGTGTAAGGTTCAGTACAGCCTTATTCAGGCGGGCCGTAAAAGCTGCCGCGCGATCGGTAAAGATAACAGCCTGAGCGCCATGACGCAATACGATGTCGTGGACAAAAAACTCTGCGACTTCGGTGGCAGTTCCATTTGTGAGCGACGCGGTCTCAGCATATCGGGTCAAGTAGTCTGTCGCGACAACAATCCAACGCTTTCCATTAATTGACTTCGGGACAGGACCAAGAAGATCCATCCCCACTTGTTGGAAAGGAGTTTTCGGTGGAGCGATCGGCTGAAGAAATCCAGCTGGTTTCACGGGTGGAGTCTTTCGGCGTTGACAATCACGGCAGGTTTTAACGTAAGATCGCACTGAAGGTAATAATTTCGGCCAATATTATTTCTCCCGAATTCTTGCAAGCGTACGACTAACTCCCAAGTGGCCGGAGGACGGTTCGTCGTGACAAGCGCTTAAGATGTCAGGCCGTAGGTGCGTAGGCACTACGAGTAGAAATGTCTCTTTTGATCTTTCAAAATTGCGCTTGTAGAGAATTCCACTTCGTAAAACGTATGACTGCAAGCCACGACGAAAAACAAGAAGTACTCTACCACCGCGTCCTTCCAGATAATCGATGAGCGGCGCCAGCTCCGGGTCCTTGCGTTGAAGGTCAGCCATATGGGATTGGGTAATGGCCCCAATAAAAGGAAAATCGTCGGCGTTTTCCACTGCAGTGGAGTCCAATGGCGCGCGTGACAAGCAATCCGCATCTTGGTGTTTATGTCCCGACTTATAGACAACAGTGACGTCATACTTTTGAAGACGGAGGCTCCAACAAGCTAAGCGTCCAGACGGGTCTTCAAGGCTTGCCAGCCAGCACAAGGAATGATGGTCGCTGACAATACGGAAGGGTCGTCCATACAAATATGGTCGAAACTTGCTGACGGCCCAGATTACCGCAAGGCACTCCTTCTCCGTTGTCGAATAGTTCGCCTCCGATCGTGAGAGTGTTCGGCTCGCGTAGGCGATAACCCGTTCTACTCTGCCTTGCCACTGAATGAGTACCGCGCCGAGGCCAACGTTGCTGGCATCAGTATTTACGTCGGTTGCTGCGTCTTCGTCGAAATGGGCGAGTATTGGGGGTCTGTGTAGGCGGCTTCTGAGCTCCTGGAAGGCTTGTTCTTGATCGTCTCCCACAGGAAGGGTATGTCTTCTCTGGTTAGTGCTGTCAGTGGTTCAGCTATCTTAGAAAAATCTTGGACGAAGCGTCGGTAGTATGAACAAAGACCTAGGAATCGTCGAAGTGCCTTTTTGTCGGTGGGGAGTGGAAAATTTGACACTGCGGTAGTCTTCTCGGGATCAGGGAGTACGCCCTGTGCACTGACAACATGGACGAGAAAACGTAGTTCCTTGAAAGCAAAGTGGCATTTCTCAGGCTTGATCGTTAGTTGCGCGCCTTTGAGTGCTTGAAGCACGATGCGCAACCAGTCCAAGTGTTGCTCGAAAGTAGGCGAGAAAATAACGACATCATCTATATATGTACACCAAGCACGACTGCCACTTCAGACCTGATAAAACCGTGTCCATCATACGTTGGAACGTGGCCGGTGCAGAGCAAAGACCAAACGGAAGCACCTTAAACTCGTATAGGCCGTCGGGTGTCACAAATGCAGTCTTCTCTCGGTCTCTGTGATCCACCTCGATTTGCCAGTATCCGCTTTTGAGGTCTAATGAGGAGAAGTACCTGGCGTCGCGTAGTCGGTCGAGGGCATCATCAATCCTGGGCAGCGGATAGACGTCCTTTTTAGTCACGTTATTTAACTTTCGATAATCGACACAGAATCTCAAGGTGCCATCTTTCTTTTTGACAAGGACCACTGGCGAAGCCCATGGGCTCGTCGAAGGCTGGATTACGTCGTCCGCAAGTATTTCATCCACTTGCGTTTTAATGGCGTCACGTTTCTTAGGAGAAACCCGGTACGGGCGCTGGCATACCGGTAACGTGGTCTCATCGGTGATGATGCGGTGCTTGGCGACAGGAGTACGACCGACTTTAGAGCCTGTGGCGAAGCAGTCTGCGAAATCGCTCAGAAGAGCCGAGAGAAGATTCCTCTGATCGGGCCTCAAGTCGGGGTTAATTTTAACGGTTTGCAGAGCATGACAAGGTTCGGCCTCTTCTTTCGGGTTCGCTCCAGCGGTGCATAAATGAGGCAAGGCAGTAACATCGTGAAGGACGGCAACAGCCGTGTCCTTGGCGAGATGCTGCATCTCCTTAGCAAAATTTGTTAGGAGGACAGTGGCACAACTGTTCTGGAGTTGTACGAGTCCT
Organism: Amblyomma maculatum; assembly: GCF_055883805.1. Classification (NCBI taxonomy): domain Eukaryota; kingdom Metazoa; phylum Arthropoda; class Arachnida; order Ixodida; family Ixodidae; genus Amblyomma; species Amblyomma maculatum. Next base: position 12,062,966 of record NC_139351.1, on the reverse strand, counting down.
CGAGCAACGGCTAATTCCTTCTTGAGTAGTAGTGGAAGGTGCCCATCCGCGATGCCCTCGTAATCGTGGAATAAGTCATGCTTTACAAGAACCAACATACTAGAACGTGCCGGAACCCTCACGTCATCGTCGACTATACGCAAAACGTTCAGACCCGGATCTTCGTCTTCAATGCGCGCCACGGCTCGTTTCGTCGAAAAGGAAACACGTGCTTCTTTCAGGTCAATGACAGCGCCGTTGGTCTGCAGGAAGTCTAGACCAAGGATCAAGTTTTTCGAACATACACAAAACCACGGATGCCGACCCGCACTGTGCACTTGCCTGAAGGTTCGATCAAGTGACTTCCCGCCGTGCGAATTTTCGGGCCGGACCAATGTGTCAAAACTTTCTTTAATTCTCGGGCAAAACCACGGCTCATTACTGAATAATCGGCACCAGTGTCGAGTAACGCGGTGACATCCACTCCATCAATCGTTACACATAAATCGGAGGTAGTATGCCGGATGCTGTCGCTACCTGACACAAGCGAAATCTCGTCGGGTCGACCTGACGATGACGGAGGATCTTCACATTTCCCGACATCAGCGACCCTGCCTCCGAAGGCCGCTGGTATTAGTTTTCCCGGCTAGGGCTGGGAGAGGAGCGGCGTCGGGAAGAGTGGGGACTTGTAGAACAGTAGCTCGTCGGGGACGTAGACCGACGCTCTTGGTAACCGGACGTGACGGGATACTGTCGCGCTGCAAGGTCGCTTGCAATCTCAGCAGGCCGTTCGTCATTCCGAGGGTAGAGTTCCTCCGAGGCGAAACCCCGCATGTTGACGCGGCGGTACGGGCACGCCCGGTAAAGGTGACTGGCTTCCCCACAATGATAGCACAGGGGCCGACGGTCCCGGGGCCGCCATTCTTGAGTTTTACGGGGTCGCTGGTAGATTGGCGGAGGGGAGTAGTGAGGCTCCATACGGCTCCATGCGAGTCCCTCCATGCGAGGACCCTGCGGCTCCATTGCTGGAGCTGCGGCGTTGATACTATGGCCCGGCGGGGGAGCCCTACGTAAGACGGACGCGTAGGTGGGCCTCGCGTCGAACGTCTGGTGGGGAACGCGCTGCTGGGGAACGTCAGCAACTTGCTGAGCTGCCATACGCACCTCGTCCCGGACGACTTCAGTCAGTGAAAGAAAAGCTGTTGTGTTGCAAGGCATCCGGAGCGCTTGCAGTTCCTCCCGCACGACAGAACGGATGAGATATCGTAGTACGTCCATGTCGCTGCCGACATGCACAGGGGGTGCGTCGGACCCAATGATGTTCACGTCACGGTTGTACTGACGGGCTCGGTGTTGCAGCGTTGTCTCCATGGTCGCTGCCTCGCTGAGAAACTCCGCCACAGTGCGCGGTGGACTGCGCACCAGTCCCGCGAAAAGTTCTTGTTTAACGCCCCGCATCAGGTGGCGCAGTTTTTTATCTTCAGGCATTTGTGGGTCTCCACGCTTGAAAAGGCGTGTCATGTCCTCAAAGAACATACGCACGCTCTCGTTCTGGCGCTGATTGCGCGAGTGTAGCGCAGCTTCTGCTCGCTCCCGGCGGTCGGCGCTAGGAAAGGTGGCTTTCAAATCATTACAGAAGGCTGCCCAGGATGGAAAGGTAGCCTCATGGTTTTCAAACCATGTCCGTGCAGACTCTTCAAGAGCGAAGTACACGTTGTGGAGCTTGCGCTCATCAGTCCACCCGTTGTAACGAGCAACTCGCTCGTAGTTCTCCAGCCAGTCTTCGGCGTCCTCGAACACGTCGCCATGAAAAGAGGGGGGTGTTCGCGGCTGATGACACAGGATGTGGGTGGGAAGCCTGCTCTCAGATGTCATTGAAGCAGGTTCTACGGCCGTCTGAGGGTGCGTCGTCCTGGTAGCGGCCGGAAGGGATCCGAATTCAGGAGGCTCTCCACATAGGCGGCGGCCGAGACGTTGATGTAGGGGGGTAAGCTCCGTATTGACAGGTTGATTATGCAGGACTGGATCGATACCCGGCAATTCCTCCACCAGATTTATAACGTTACGTTACACAGAAGGCGCTCTGGCACTCTGGCACCGAAGAACACCAACAGTCAGACAGGGCAGCACAAAAGCGGAGCACCGTTTCGCTTCGTCGTCTTCTCCGAATCGCCCGCTCAAATCGTCGTCTATGAATGGCATGTGTCAATATTGTCCAGTCGACTGAACAGACAAGAGAGTGTTAAATTATGCAGATCTACATGTGGGATTGGCAAGCCACTATAATAGAGCTCACAGCATTGTCCAACATATACCATGTATGTTGTGGCGGTTGCGACTGAACGAAGGAGGAAAATAAAATGCACGGGCCTGCTACTGGCTGTGTAGCTGAGCCACCTCCGCTGCCTCGCGCGGACAGAAGAGAAAAGAAGAGAACGAAAAAGACGCGCGTCGCATTATTATTATTATTATTAATATTATTATTAACAGCTGTCGGTCCACCACCGAAACAGTCGCGAGTGGAATTACGGCCTACAACAGATAAAAATGGTAGCAGGCTAGCCCTCGCCGCAAGCGGCAGTGACCTACCTGTCCCAGCCCCGTAAGGTCAGGGTCAACCACCGACTATGAATGTATATATCAGCCAAAGTCAGTGGAATAACGGTTGACACCATCCGTAATAGTGCTTAAAGGGGTGATGAGAAGATCGTTCGATCTATTACCGTTCTATACTTGTATGAATAAAATAGAGGTGTGTGATTCTACTGGCAAAGTTTTAGTGCTTAGAGCGCGGCGCATATCACACAAAAGCGCTATCGAATCGGCTTCAGGAAGCTCCAGTATATTCTAGGCACTATAGCTCCTCCCACCGAGGGCAACCGCCATTTTGAAATGCTTGTGTGACGTCACAGAGGATAGGCAGTGTAGCGTCATCTGCTTTGCACGGTTGACACAGTGGTCGCCCCATGCAGAATTGTGTGATGAAGATATTACAGCACGAAAGTGTAAGGCAGGTTTTCATCAGCATAAGGCACGGCCAAAGTCAGTGGACTGCACGATTATAGGTTACTTAGCTTATCGACGCACTGATCTTTCGCAGTACACCGGCGATCACGCTAGCACGATTAACGGTCGCCTGTCACACTAGTGTGAGGCTTTCGGCCCTGCGACGCCGACGGAACTGATAAGCGGACAGTCGTCTGATCTGTTTTGGTCGGATCGGAGGCCTGGCAAGAACTGACACCTGATGAGTGAATAGCCTGAACAGCTGCGCTTGTCTCTAGCGGAACCGTGTCAGAAGCAGGTAAACAAGAAGCTACACTTTGTGTTCCCCCTTGTCATCAGCAATGACCTTGGCCAGAAATGTTAGTTGGCGTGAAACGGCCGACTCTTTCACCGACGAGTAGGCTTAGCGCGAGTACGCGGAGTTCGGGTTCAGAGTTTCGGCGATTACGGAGCACGCATTCATAAACTTTAGGGGTTGCATGTGGCCTTCGGGTGTAGTTCTGGCAGCAGAGATCCCAAATCAACGACTGCGCACATCACAAAGCGAGTGCACATTGAGCGGGAAGCATCAATGTGACCCAGTTTAGCGAGCGCAGTCGACAGCTGTCGGCGCCGCCTGTTTTTATACGCGGCGCAGGTGTCTAGGGACGTTGCATCTTTTGCAGATTGGGCGAGAATCTGCAAGTGGAACGACGAGGAAGAAGAGGGGGTTTTTGGACTGGGGTGCGTGAGAGAGGGACTGAGCGCCATGTTGGCAAATTGTGTTAGAGGCGTCCTGGTGTTCGCCGTGCTTCTATAGCATCCACGGCGATTCCTGCTGCGCAGTTGTAGTTTGTGAACAAATAAAGGTGCAACCTGTGCGAAAAGAAGTGGATAGCTTTGGTATTGCTAGCTCAGCTTGCATCGTATGCCGTGGGCACCAGCAGCCTACATCCAGTCGTTGCAAAAGCTATGAAACACGCTGGGGTAGCAGTCGTATAATCCGTGAATCTGTGCGTTCCTGTGGAAATTTAGGCTTTTACACACTAAACAATATATGGTGTATACTTACATTGGTGCATTTACGAGTCATTTGCTTGAGCTGCACCAGAAAAACTCAAGGTGAGGCTCGAGAGTCTGTCGCAGTCGTGCGCACTGCTGCGGGGGAGCGCTTGACCTATGGCGTTCACACCTTGTTCTTAAACTATAGGCGGAATTCCGCTATTTGGTAAGACTCTAAGCGGAAAAGGACTTAGAATGTGCGGTATATATTAACTTCAGATATTCTGCCGATAACTTTATGAAGTAGGCCTAAAGGTAAAAGACGCGAAAAAAGTAGATGAAGAAAGAGACGTGACAACAAGACAGAGCTCTGTCTTGTTGTCACGCGCATTGTTGTCACGCGCAAGAAAAGCGCATCGGATCGCTGCCTTTACATACTTGTGAACGCTGGCTGTGCTACATGGCGCTACATGCTCCATCTTTTTGAATCGCCCGTGTCAGTTTTCATTATCTTCTATAACAAGCGTCAATATGATGTTTGGTATTGTTACGGGGCGCCAAGCCGATGAAAACGAAGACGGAACATGACTGATGGCGATAATAGATGACGTTTAATCAAAGATGACAGACCTAGCGCGAGCGCGCCTGCCCTCGCCAGTTTCCGCTTCTTCATCGCTAATGCTCAGGGCGGGGGACTGGGCAGGGGGTAGAAAACGGCGATGTCACGTCGAGTCCGGCTGGCTGGGAAACCGCCAGGTGATGCGTCGTCTCAGCAACCCGCTGCCGACCGCGCAAGAACACATAGGGCACCGAAGCTCCGGGTCAAGATGATGAATGATGACGACGTACCCCGCAACTCCAACCAAAATGTTACGGGGTAGCAAGCAGTTGAAGGAGACGGAGCATGACCGATGACGATGGTAGATGGCGTTTATTCGGAGTTGTCTCACCTAGCGCGAGGGCGCTTGCCCGCGCTAGTGCCCGCCTCTTCTTTATCGCCCGTAACAATATATTAGTTCAATTAAAAGTTTCTTGGCAATACTGTCGCGGTGCGCTGATAATAACATAAGAACTGGCGAACACAGGTATATTTGCTAATGTATTCATGCTTGTGCAAGTAAATTCTCTGTAATACATTCTCGTCGTGCTTACAATGCCGTGGGCGAGAACAAACAGCCACGTGGGGTAGCACTGAAATGAACTCTATTCGGCTGACTTGCACCCTCAAATAACTAAATAACTCTGAGTCGCAATAATTGAGAACGTGCTCTCTGTTTTCCGACATTAGGAATACCTGTTGAATTTACCTGCGCTCAGTTTGGAGTCAAAGTGGAAACATAAAAAAAGACACACAACTGATGAATAGAACAACAATGAACATTACTTGAAACAAACACGCCAGCGGCTAGAATTTTTCGAGTTAGATCTCAGCTGGTGATGCAGTGCTATCGGTAATTTGGTCACAGTCGAAGGTACTTTTGATAGTAGAAATGGCAGTGATATCAATAATATAAAATAAAATATAAATTAAACAGCCACGTGTGACAGCACTGAAAAAAAGCTCTATTCGGCTGCCTAGCACCCTCAAATAACTAAATAACTCTGAGTCGCAATAATTGAGAACGTGCTCTCTGTTTTCCGACATTAGGAATACCTGTTGAATTTATCTGCGCTCAGTTTGGAGTCAGAGTGGAAGCATTTGGAAAAACACACAACTGATGAAAGAACAACAATGAACATTAGTTGAAACAAACACGCCAGCGGCTAGAATTGCTCGAGTTAGATCTTAGCTAACGATGCAATGCTATCGGTAATTGGATCACTGTCGATAGTACTTTTGTTAGTAGAAATGGCAGTGATATCAATAATATAAAATCAACCGCGCGAACTGATTGCAGCATAAACTTCGCTTCTTAAGTGCGTGATAGTGTGCTGGTAACAATGACAAGACTCTCCATTATCGCAGATTAGACGACATCGAGATCTGCATTACCAATAGGCAAGAGGAGAGATGGACACCACGAGGACTGTTCCTACACGGTAACCTTTGGGTAATCGTTGTAAATGTGCACATTTTCACATTGATGTGGACGTATAATTAAAGGGTTAAAAAGTGTAACTTTGCCCTATTACCCTTTGTAAAGAATAGACATCGTAAAGGTTACTTCTATTTTATACAAAGATTACATGTACTATTTCAAACGGTGTAACAATTGTAAAGGTATACAGGATAGAAAATGGCATAGGTTACCTGCTGCATGCAACAAATGTACCCTTTCTACGCATTAATGGGTAGCACAAAAGTTCATTCATTAAAATTGTACGTTGAGCTTGCTAAAAAAAATGAAATTATAAACTGGTTGGTATTCATTTCAGCGGTGCAAAAATTGATTAGCCAGGATTATGGCGTAGAAAGACAACAAACGAGAAAAATAAGTGGGATAGCCAAAATATTCGTTGACTCAACAGTATATACACAAAAACATGTTCGTGTGTTGGCTACATCAAATAAAACAGAAGTGATTGTTATATAGTATATTTAATGTTCCTCAACAGGTATCACCGCAAGACGAAAAAAAAAAAGGCGCGCAGCATTGTTTGAAATATGGTCCCATGTGATACCATTGTTGCAAGCCAGAGAAAACCAAATGGAACATGCAGCAAAATTATTTAAGTTCACGTTTCTTCTATTGCAATATAAAGGAAAAATAGGCATATAAATATGAATCAATAAGACGAAATAAATGAATTCACTATAATGTATAACTAAGTCAGCTTGAAAGTTGTATAAGGAACACATGTAACACAAAATACAAGTGGTATGAACACAGAAAACACCAAATAAAAGCGGTATAAAATAAAAGGATGCGATATTGGGAACACAAAATTTATCACGCTTTTCAAGAGGCATTATAGAGACCAAAATAACAGCTTAAGAGAGGGGTACAATAAGCAGTATATAGAAAACACAGGTGCCTAAAAACATGTCACAGTACAAAGCTAAAGATAGAGGACCATCATTCTAAGCATATTGTCACGTGGTGGTGACCAGGGTCGATGACACAAATGAACAGTCGGTGATTGCACCGAAGAAACTTTTTATTTGGCTGACTTGCGCCCGCAAAAGAACTAAGAAACTCGGCGGCGGCGATAGCAACAAATGTGCTCGTCGGTCGTCGAACAAAGAATGCTCGTCGCACTCGTCAACGCTCAATTTAAAGGCTGCTCAGAACAATCTAGATAACATCACAAACTGCTAGTAGCACAACCTGGAACATTGTAGAAACATACGCGAGTGATCGGAATCTTCGAGACATACCTCGGCGCATCGTTCACGACAAAGAAAATGATAACGCGTCGTATCGCGACAACGAGCATGAACAAACACGGGTACAGAATTGATAAGTGCGCCAGAATCACAATGATAAGGCCGCATGCCAGCGGCTTTCGTACAGGAATAAATAAAGATTTAAACAGTTCGCGGCATTACTCCACCCCTTAAAAAACATCGCCTCGCTGTTTCAAAAAACAAAAAAAAAAAAACATACATGAAATAAACATTGTAAAGCAAACTTGAATAGCCTTTAGCGCGCATAAATTGGCTTAAGGCGTACAACATGCACAATGTCTGGATGCACTCGGCGCCGCTGCGATGTTGCCGCGCCGTTGGGAACGACCTTATAGTTCAGTTGTCCTAGTCGGCGAGGCACCTTGTAGGGGCCGAAGTATCAACGTAAAAGCTTTTCGCTCAGTCCGCGGCGGCGAATCGGCGTCGAAACCCAGACTTGATCTCTCGGCTTGTACTCAGCATCGCGTCATCGTAAGTTGTAACGTCGGACGTCGTTCGTTCATCATCATCAGCCTGATTATACCCACTGCAGGGCGAAGGCCTCTCCCATATTTCTCCAATTAACCCGGTTCTCTGCTAGTTGCATCCAATTGACCCCTGCGAACTTCTTATCCTCATTCGCCCACCTAACTTTCTGCCGGCCCCTGCTACGTTTTCCTTCCCTTGGAATCCAGTTTGTTACCCTCAGCGACCATCGGTTATCCTCGTTGGTTCGTTGCTTATCTTTAATCCGCATTTGGGCGAGTCTTCGGGCTTCCTCTGCACGTTGAAGGTAGACGGCGACGTCCAGGTTATCCTCATCGGTTACGTGTGGCAGCATTGCGTCAAGCGTCGTCGTGGGCCCCCTGCCGTACACAAGGCTGAACGGGGTCGACCTGGTTGTCTCCTGGACGGCGGTATTATAAGCGAAGATGACGTAGTGTAGATTGGCGTCCCATGTCTTGGGCTCGGTGTCGACGTACCGTCTTTGCCAAAAGTAACCGAGCAGCCCAGCCGGCCAGCGGAGCAGGCACGGGAATCTCTTTCTCTATGGCACGGGGCCGAGTATCGGCGCTACCATCGCCGTCGCTGGCCGTTGCTCTCCGGCGGCGAGCGTAATCTGACTGGCGTAAGCATCCTCCTTCGCTCTCCTTCTTGGCATGATAGAACGTAAGCGAGTATCATGTGCCAGCGGCCAGCGTAATCTGACTGGCGTAAGCATCCTCCTTCGCTCTCCTTCTTGGCATGATAGAACGTAAGCGAGTATCATGTGCGGTGTCTGATTTTGCGCCTCCGGAACACTGCGCTACTCAGGAAGGGCGCTCCGCATAGCATCACTCGCTCAAAGTTTTTTGTCTGGCGCTGTGAAGTCGTGCTCTTCGTTAGAATGCCTTCGCGTTTAATATCGGTACAGTGCGCCTGTTTTTGCAACGAATGGACAAATGCATGCTTTTCTACTCGTTTGGATTGTCCGGGAAGTATGGCGGGGAATTGATTTCTAAAACTAGACGGGCTTTTCCTGCGGTTCCTAGCCGTCTGTTGTGACCACTACCAGATTTTCTGTCGCGCTACGTCAAGCTGAAGGAGAGAAAAATATAAAACTTCCAAATGTTGCGCCCCTCTGGCTGCATACCTTCTTTCCCGCTATTTGGTAATGTACGAAAAGCGCGTAGTGTTCTCCACGTTGGTAATTACGTTTATGTGTTGGCCTGCTGCCAATCTATTCGTTTAATGAGTGAACTGCTTAAAAATGTCATCCTCACACCTTAAACACAGGCCACCCACTTTCTCGATAAGTGCGGCCGTTTCTTTTTTCTTTCACGAGGGAGTACCATGCAACCAACCTAACAGCAAAATGTCCTGGAAGGGAAAAGAAATCCGGACACGCGGCACTTTGTTTGGACTGTGAACTACTTTTGTGTTACCGTCTATTACCTAGCGACTTGAATGGTAGTTTAGTACCCGCTTGCAGAGTGGTGCATCAGTGACTCGATAAATAAGTTGCTGGAGCAGAACCTTCCAGTCTGACCCAAGATCAAGCTGGTAAACCTGAGACTCCCGTCATTCCTGAATTCTTCGTAGCCGAAAAAACGTGAATCATAATTTGGAGGGAATTTCAATGCAAGTGGAACAAAAACGTCTTCGTAAGCATCCTTCGCAATAGCAAGGCTTTCTTGGGGATAATATGCTAAGGAACGTTTACATCAGTCATTCGGTGTTGCAAATATTTTTTGAAGCAGTTCAGTGCAACACAAGATCAAGCTCGAAAACCTGAGGCTCCTGTCTTTACTGAACTCCCTGGCCGCAAGAATGTGAAGATTAATTCGCAGGGCATTCCAATGCAAGTGGAAGAAACACTTCATAGGCATCCTTCGCAATAGCAAGGCTTTTTTGGGGGCATCATATACTAGGGAATATTTGCATCATTTATTCGGTATTGCCAAATATTTTTTCAAGTAGTTGCAATCTCTGCTCGGATGTTCGGCATTTAGTTTGGCGTTGCAATCGCGACAACCATTACGCATTTCTATGCGTTAACAAGCGGCGAAAAATGTGGCATTAACGAATTCGCCTCATTACATGAACAAGAATAGCAGCACTGAAACAGCAGAAAATATCGCCTCGTTTTTACTTCTCTCTAGCTCAGCGAAGTGTCATCATCGCAGACTAGAAATCGCGGTAAAACCAAACCCAGGTTTCTATCTTGCCCTGTCTGACTGTGCTAACTTTTCGAATCATTTCATCTACGGGAGCTGTGTATTGATATTCCACATGCAAGACGTTCTAACGAGAAGCGCAGCTTCTCAATGCCAGCCTGAAATCAGCGTTGAATGAATATTGCTGTGCACAGCGCCCTCCATGACTAGCACAGCGTTCTAAAAGAACGAAATTGGGCGCAGCACATGCTACCCGCTTACATCTTATCATCCCAAGAAAGATAGCGAAGGAGCAGCCCTACGTCAGCACGCTTACGCTCGCTGCCGGCAAGCGGCAGCCATTGATAGCGACCGCCACGCAACCGCTCGTCCCAGAGCTTGCCCCGCCAGTCGGCTGGGCTGCTCGGTTACTTTTGGCAAAGACGGTACATTGCAATCATATACGCAATAGTTTTGTTGAGACGCTCCGCAAGTCCATTTGTCTGTGGATGGTACGCAGTAGTTCGTCGATGACTTGTATGACTGTATTCTAGGATGGCTTGCGTCAGCTCTGCTGTAAATGCCGTTCCCCTGTCCGTAATGAGGACTTCTGGGGCGCCGTGTCGCATAAGAATTTGTTCGACAAAAAAATTTCAGACTTCTGCCGCAGTACTATTGGGCAGTGCTTCTGCTTCGGCGTATCGGGTAAGGTAGTCGGTGGCCACGATGATCCATTTGTTACCCGCAGATGAAGATGGAAAGGGGCCGAGAAGATCCATCCCAATTTGTGAAAAGGGCAGGGTTGGGGACAGTATTGGGTTCAGTAGCCCAGCTGGCCTGTTCGGCGGCGTCTTGCGTCGCTGGCACTCACGGCACGTTTTTACGTAATGGGCAACGTCAGCAGGCAGTCGCGGCCACTAGTACTTCTCCTGGATTCGATGCAACGTGCGCGCAAAACCGAGGTTCCCTGCTGTTGGCTCGTCAGTCAACGCATGAAGAATTTGCTGTCTGAGGTTTTTAGGCACGACGAGAAGATGCGCTGTCTTGTTGAGCGAAGTTCTTCTTTACAATGACGACATTGCTTAAGGCGAACGACTACAACTGACACCTAAACACAGCAGGAGGAGAAGCGGTCTTGCCTTCCAAGTAATCTGGGGCCGAATTACGGACTCCGCTCACAAGTTTGTGAGCGTGACGTCAAAATTACGGAGCTGTGACGCAGCCTTGAGACGTCAATCGTGACGAGTATGCGAAATCGTCCAATTACCAGTGACTTCTAGAGTGGCTCCGCCACGGTAGTTCAGAATCCTCGGCAAACGCTATTGCCACAGTGTGGCACAAAACTGAGCAGGGACCGTCTCCTAACTTTTTGTAACACGACGCAATTAATACGCAATAAATAAATCATACAAAGGTTTATTTTGGCCAGGTACTATTTTTAATATTGAATAACATTAAGCTCAAGTAAAAGCGTTCTTAGTTTTGTAATTTTACTTGCTATTAGGTAACTTTTGTTGCCGCGAGGGTTCGCCGGCGGCGTAATGGCGTGCACGTGGCGGCCTGCAAGCAAACAGCTGATTGCCCGAGAAGGTGCTGCTTTTTTAAGCGTCGTCTGAAATCGAAGTACCGTGCGGGTGCCGTGAGCATGCTGAAGATCTAATAGAATGTAGTCGAAGTTCAGAGCCTGCAGCGATAAAATTTCATAGAGCGTTTGACACAGAAATGGACAAAGAAAACTTGCGGAAGTGTTTTCGGTCGGCGCCTACTAGTATCGATGAGAAAAGTGCTGAAAGTGTAACGTGCAAGCTGTGTGGTTCTATTTGTTTCTCTTTAGGAAATGCAAGACGACTGTGAAGCATGTAGTGTAGGCCAAAATGAGGCTCCATGGTTGCATGATCATCTGTTTGTATGTAGCTGGATAGCTTAGAAAAGAACATGATCATGGGAATGCTCCCACACCTGCCGGGACTGAACCTGAAGCCTTCATTCACTGCAGTGCCACCGTGACAGGGCTTTCGATGTAGTGTTCATTGTTGTGTGCTCTGTATTTTTTTTCTTTGTTCTCCATGACTGGGTTGCTTTGCTTTTGAGCAATACCGTCTGCCCACACACCATTTGCTTTGTTTGTATACCTATGGGAGTTTCTACTTATGAGCACTAAAACGCGCAATATTATGCATTCAATTTGTCAACTTCACACTGTTTAGCAATAAGCAAATGCGTTCTATGCATCCTAACAATATACGCAGGCATGTAGTCCTGAAAGGCTCACTAATGAAGACTGCCCTATGCAAACAGTGTTAATAGCACTACTTGTGTCATGGTTCTGCACTGCTAAGTGCCATACTTTGCTTCCTGCTTCTGAAATGTGCCAAACCTATGACAACTACTATGCAAGATTGTAATCATTAAGCAACTAGTTTTTTGTGTTTTGCCTCTGTGTCGCAGTTTTATGCACAATACTTTCATTTCTTGCTTCTGAAGTATATCAGACCTGCGATGAGTACTGTGCCAGCTTACAGGCTCTAAAAATTATTCTTATGTGTCCTATCTGTGTAGCACAACTGTGCAGCACGTCAAATAACTGCCGATGGTATTGCAGGCAGTTGGTTTCGCTGCTGCATATTCAAGCGCGTGAAATGCTGCAGGAAAATAAAGGTGCACAGTGGTTACACGTGCTTCTAAAAAAACTTCTGTGAGGCCTTCCCATTCCTATAGGCATCACAATTGCTGCCTCGTTGTGAAACACTTTAATTATGTACTCAAACACATGCACACACACACACACAAACACCAACATACACGGTTGTAAGCAACAGTGAAGGAGGGTGTACGAAGACAAATTTGACTTGACAGATGAGGTGTTTTAACGCATGGTTCGAGAAGATGCATCTTTATCACAACAGGTTTCTGGCACAGACATGAAACGAGAAGACGCTGCACTTCGCTGCTTGTGATGAGCTGGTCAGCTACGTGTGGTATATCACGGCCGATTGCTGTGCTGTGATTGGCGCCAAAGCAGTTGCCGCACCATGGGCAGCTGTGCCATCCTCTGGTGGTAGGCTCTGTGGAACAGGCTCAAAACATGATTCTGTATGGCTTTTCACTAGAGGTATGCATGGCAATAGTGATCCCACTTCCAAGTTGCCAGTGCACAGATGTGACCTTTCTTGTCCAAACCAGCAGCACCCTCCTCGTCTGCAGGCAGGCAGGAAGACATTCAAAGAAGTTATGCAACAAGGCACATGCTACACGCTCTGGCTGGTAGAGGAACGTCTAAAATTTTTGCAAGCACTGGAAGCGGGTCTTCAGTACGTCGATGCAGTTATCCACCATTGACCTTGTGGAAGTGTATGCCTTGTTCTATAACCGTTATGGAGAGTCCGGACCGAGATTCCATGGCACTGGCAGCCATGTCTCCAACAGGTGCCCCTCTCACCAGCATAACCGAAAATGGCACGCTGTTAGGCACATTCTTCATCACGTCGTTGTCGACCTCAACAGCCTCATAAACTAACAGCCTTACTGACACAATGAAAGAGTCGCATCAAGTAGCTCATTGCCAGGTTTTGCTGACGATGACATTCATGGGCGTGCAGACAATGAATGATTGAACGGTTCAGCAACACTGCTGTAAGGACAGCCTTGCACTTCATATCGGTATAAATGATGCCCCATTCCTACTCAATACAGGCATCAAACACACACATTCCCATCTTCATTTCTTACGTAGGCATTTCAACAATATACTAGTGTCTTATGTTCCAGCTTTTATAAAATCCCAAGAACGGTAATACATGTGAGGCATGTGGAGCCTACCGTAACTTATCTTGCAAACAGCAGCGCGGCTCAGTGTCGTGAATTCGACGACTAGCAGCAGGCCGGCCTCGACCTGTGTCATGCCTGTGTGCAGCCGAGAGTGCCGCCAGAAGAAAGCATCATGCCAAGATCCCACGTAGGAAGGTTCATGGCTAAAATCATGTTGGCATCTCATATCTGAAACAGGGACATCACAAGGCTACTCGTAGACGCCCGATGGGCCGTCGACAAACCCGATGACGCCCGTTATGCTGCCGTGACGAAGGAAGCCTTTCTTCGCCGCCGCCCTAGCTGCACGCCGCAAACGCTTTCGAACTGTCGGCTGCGCGAGGCCGATGTTCGCCTCGTTGCCAGTAGCGGTTTGGAAGCCACTAGCAGCTCGGAAAAAGCGCAGTCCACACATTATCTGCCGCCGCACAGACAGCGCACTAGGCCGCACACACCTATCTCAATTCATCGCGTCGCACAGTCGCTGTACTATATCCTTCTCGAGTAGCAACATGCATCGAAACATCTCGCCGGGCACGTCAAACAGTCTTCGTACACCGTCCTTCGCCGATGATCGCGTCGGGGCGCCGCCGCTACCGCCTCACGAGAACGCCGGCCGCCGCATAGATCGCCGCCATTTTCCCTTTGTGAGCGCTCACAAACAAGTTGTGACCGGCTCGCGTCGCTCACAACCCCCGCTAACAATTGGCCCGTAGCCAACGTCATCACTTCAAGTGTGTTCATGACGTAAACAGCAGACGTCGATGATGTAAAGGACGGCCACTCCCGCCGTGTTGCCGCTGGCCAATAGGAAGATTGTGAGTGTGATTGTGAGTGTGAGCCGTCTGTAATACGGCCCCAGAATTGATAAGTGCGCCAGAATATCAATGATAAGGCCGCATGGCAGCAGCTTTCGAACAGGAACAAATAAAGATTTAAACAGTTCGCGGCAATATTTTTAAACGTCATGATTACGATTTGCCTTTTTTTTTCTTTTGTCTTTGTCTTTTTCAATCATTTGCAGAATGTAGGACGCACTTGTGCAGGTGAATATATTTTTCCTTAATTTATTATGTCAGCTGGCGCAGTGTGAAGGCTTGCTCTAGACTTTCGCTGGTGGTTAAGACCATTCATCGAGTACTCCCGCATAAACAAAAGTGTGGCGACGGAGATGTATGCATGAAACGCGATCTCTTGCAGGCCGTTGGATCTGTGGAATGTTACATTAGAGCATAAAGCAGCCTTTCATATACAATGTATAGCCGATATTCTCAACACATAATCAAAGATGAAGTCCAAAGCCACACTCCGCCCGCACCACTAATATATCAAGGGTAAAGAAAGTTCCGCAATCCGAAATATAAATGAATAGGCCAATGAGACAAATGTTAAAAGAGGGGAGCTACTAAAGCGACCCACAGCGGAGGAAGCGGGCCCGGGGAGACCCCACGTATCTTCCCTGGGAAGTAGCGGAAGGGATGGGTTGTAGGGTAATGGGTAGTAGGAATTAGGATAGGGTTATGGGAAGTTGGAGGGGAATATGGGCAGCGTAGGATTTTGACTGGCAGACAATTAGAGTCGAGCTCCCATATAGGCCTCCGTAGAGGGCGAGCACTCGCTCTTAGCCGAATATGCGGCCCTCGGCCCTTGGATCATTCCACCACCGCAATGCGTTTGCCGGGTCTCCGGCGTCTGAGACAGGTTCCCTACTTGAAACCGCTTTTGAGGTTACCCGTCCTCTAAGCCCGGTTCCCCCCCCCCCCCCCTGACTGTACTGAAGTACTGAGAGGTAGATTTCGCAATGTTCATACCTACTTCAAGGTACTCGGCAAGTGACCAGACTTTAATCTGGTGCACATTGATGGATACTCTTCCGTGAAATTTGATTCAATGAGAGAACAAAGCGATTTTGATTAATTCAAAATGAACTTTATGTCGAGAAATAGCGGAATGCTTGCCGTATACAGTGAGCCCACTATAGCTTTATACGGCGGAATGGCGAGCACTTCCTGAGACCTTAGTCTTCTCTTTTTTCCTTTCAACCTGAAAACTAGCTAGAATGCATCAACTAAGCAAGCAAAGGCCGGACGGCAGCTTGTCGCACAATTTGATGAAGCTCGCCAAGCTCGTGTATAAGGCTGGTCGGACATTTGAGGCTTCAGATGTGAAAGGAGAACCTGGTGCAAACAGTCGGGTCTGCAAGCGATCAAATACTATAGCCACAGCTCCCGTGGTTTTTACGAGGCTTAAAATTTCCAACGGAGGCCGGGTACACGAAGCCAAAAACCTGCATAGAAACAGATAACTAGTGAAGTGTACTCGCTGATATTTAACGCCAGCTGATACGGCCTGATCTTCCGACCACGTAAACGCATATGCATCAGCAAAAAAAAAAAAAAAGAATGACGATATGCAGTGACGATTGTTTCTTTGTTTTTCATTCAGTTTTTTTTTTATTTCAACTGTTGGGTTAGAAATACAACGAATCAGCTACGAATGAATGTAAGTGCATCAACAGGTGTCTCAACTAGGCTTCAAACGTCCAGGGAGAGCAGATAGCGCAAAGCCGAACAACTACAAGACGACTTCGGTAGAACTTGAAAAAAATATGTACTATCACTACTGGACATAACTGACAGCGTGTGCTCGGCGGTGCCTGATTCCACCTGTCTTTAGTGGCTGATTTAATTTTGTGTTGTTTAACGTCCCAAAGCGAATCAGGCCATGAGGGACGCTTAATGCAGGACTGCGGATATTTCGAGAACTTGGTTTTTTTTAACGTGCACTGATATCTCACAGAACACGGGCATCTTGCTTTTCGCCTGCTGCGAAAAGCGGCCGCCAAGTCCAGGATGCCATCCAGCATCCTTGGGAACAGTAGTCGAGCGCCGTAACCACTGCGCCATCTCGGCTACACATCTAAAATACCACCCTTATGGAAGAGCGTGTATGTCTCTCTTTCGAGTGGAGATGCACCCTCCTAAAGACATGAAATGTGAAGACCACTATGGCCGGCGCCTGGTGCGGGCGAAAGCTCTGAGCCGCCAATATGTTTCGAAACCCGACACTTATTACGTAGACGCGTCCGGCCCCCAGAATGGTGGATTGTACACGGCCGCAGTGGTCAACCAGTTCAAAACAGTTAACGGGGTTACATTTCGCGCCCGCGACATAACTCACGCGAAGGAGGTCGCCATTTCGTTAGCTGCTACCCACACTGATTGCAAAATATTATCTCCAACTCGCCAGGAGCCTGTCCGAAGGTCGAGCAAGGCTGGGCACCATACCTAGTCTACCGATCACTTCAAAACTGCACCCATATCGCGGGCCCCGCTCTCGGAACATAGTATGGGCTCCTGCTCATATGTGTCCCGAGGGGAATGGGATGGCCGACGCTGCCGCCTGCGCTCTCTCTTTCTCGCCTACCCCTCCCGACCCTCTAAATCAGGAACTCGAACTCGAACGCGCGTATTCTCTTAAAGGCGTTGTTGCTTATTATCAGTCTTGCCATAGCCTTTACCCTCGCCCGAGTAAAGGTCTATCTAAAACGGAGGAGCGGCTTCTACTCCCTCTCTATACCAACACTGTGCTGTGCTCTGCAGCACTGAAACATATTAATCCTTACATCACGTGCTGTTCTCCGCACTCTGCAGAAGTGTTCGGACATCTACCACATGATGTCGGCTTGCCCATCCAACCCAGCTATTCTTCCTGACCCCAACCCCCCTAGAGATGACTGGGAGGCGATCCTGCTCTCCTGCTCTGACCTGCAGGCCCAAAAGACCTTGGTCGAGGGCGCCCGAGCATCGGCCGAGTCCCTTGCTAGGAACTCCACCTAGTATTTATAAGGGCCCCATATTCAGACCAGGCTCATGCATATCTACAGCCTTTTCGAAACATTAAATTGTTTTGACCACCACCACCACCCATGTGGGGCTGGCGTTTGCTTGCGTTGCACTTCAAGCTTTTCTGTGTATGAAATTTCGTTTTCAGTACTCAAGTTGAGCTATAACTGCTGTCTTTAAACAATATCGTGCTCGATGAAATAATGAAGTCCGACTTCTCTGCGTCTTGAAGTGCTTATAGCACTTACGTTTTATTTTAGACCTTTGTGTACTCAGTCATCTAACCAATCGAGCAATCATGCTGTTATCTATGCTGTTATCCTCCACAAAGTCCACGTTAAGCCACCAAGACGGAATACCAAGTAAAACGCACGAAGGCATCGTTTTGCATAAAGCGTGAAATTTTGTCAGGCTATATACTGTCGCTGCACGCCGTCCGTACTGAACTGAAGCGTTAGTAGGTTGCCTGGCATATCCCGTAATGCGCGGGTTATGGTTTGGTACAGCCACACATTCCACATTTTTCCACGTGCCTGGCTGTAGCACCGTACGCTCAAAACGATAATGTCAATCGACAAAGAGTGAAAAGACGTGCGAAGTTCAAGACCTTTAATCGACAGCACAACTGCAGCCGCGCGTGCTAAGCGTGCGCATATCAAAGTACACAAACATGCACATGTCACCAACGCTCACACATGCGTGCGAGCAGGCAAAAGCTAGCGGTCGATTACCAAACTGTATTGTTCATAGATTGTACGTAATGATCCGAGCCTCCGACCCTAACCATTACCACAGGTAACCAGACTCATCAACAGAATGTATCACGTTATAAGTTTGCCATTTACTGGTAGAAATATATTGAACCTGATATAGGTTTGGAGTGCAGATACACAACGAACTGTACAGTATGCAAAGCTAATACGCGTTTTGATAAGCAACGAATAAACGAAGACTACACCAGTACTCAATGTACCTAGACGCAAAAAATGCCTCTCACTCAAATCCATAATTTTGCTGTGAACGGCCGGACAGTTGCTGCGGCAGTCAAAAAATAACTGTGTTAGCTGCGAAGTCGTCCGACGAGCAGACAATGACGTACCGCCGAAAGTCACATAAAGATTGGTTGCAGCTGCCGCGTTGCACACCTCCCAAATCCCTTCTTGCTTAACAGCATTGGTGATTTAGCAGTATGCACGCAGGCCTAAAGACTTCTATATCCCCTTAAACAGTGGAACGAAAAAACGCCGCCAGAAAACGGCGTGGTCCATGAGAACTTTGAATCACTCGAACTCGCATCAGTAACGCCTCAGTCGTCGAGCACTGTAACGTTCTGGCTTTCCCGTCATCCAGACCACCACGCGCGCAACGCAGCCAACCATTGGGCGAAAGCGCCTCTTTTCAAAAAAGTAGGTCAAGCGTCGCGCGTGTGCATATATATGTCTCCTTGTACGCATGTCCTGGCTTAACACATATGTTACCATAATGCTCATAGGCTACTCTGCAAAAGTTACTTGACAATAATTTGATGGCAACCTTTGAAAGGCTTCAAAATTGGCCCTTGTAACCTTTAGTATGTGTGAAATAAACAAAACATGACCAAAATATCAAAACTGGTGATATTTAACCTTTGCTACATAGCTTGCTGACGTCTAAAAGTTACATTATTGGTTACTGTGTTTAGAGTGCTGACTCTCTCGTCCTATCCTTTCCTTCTTCGCCGATTCCCTTCTTGATAAAGTAGTCATAGATTGGTGCTCTTCTGCAAGAACTGCGGATTTACAGTCGTGGGGAAAAAGATTCAGCTCTAGTGACATGGTTCCGGCGCGGCCGAGAACAACGCACGGTGCAGCTGTATTGAATGCGCCGGCAATAATAGTGCCAACCTTGTTAAATAACCATAGTATCGCGCCAGATGCGCCATAAAGATTTCGCCGCTCTGGGACATCATTCTATTAATTCTTTTTCGCCTCAACTATACCATAGGTAGAAATACAGGATAAAGTGCTAAGTGCTAAAAATGTCTTAGTTGTGCTGGCAACAGAGACCAGAGATTCGCCGTACGGCGAGCCTGCTTCTCACCCGACATCTGTCAGAATTGATTCTTCAGCGGGAATTTTTGCCGAGATCAGCGCTCTCTCTAGTACAGCTACTGCTTTCACAGCAGTACTGTTCAAAGGAATAAATTACATTAACTGTGTATTCCAGATAGCAAATGTCGCAATATCATCGGCCAAACTACACAATTATCCACAGCGCTATATTTGGCAAGATAACTGAATTTGCTGCACATAGTAACACTATTGATGAGACCATCGATAGCATTTTAAGCTATTTATAGTTTAAAAATCTATAGAGACTATAGATGACCAATTTATCAGTAGTTTTGCATAAATGACAGCCCAAGGCCTTAACAGAATAACAGTGAAGGGCCAACATTCAACGAAATATGCAAGATCAGTAACCATGCTGGACAAAGCTCTTATCCTTTCTGCGGCTATAGGGAAGGGAGTAGCTGAGCGATGTCGATCACATGGGAATCTTTTCCTGCTACGCCGCGGTGGTGCCGTGGTTGGCATCAGATGGTTGAATCGGAGTGCCCAGGTTCAATACTGACCGCTGGCGGCCACGTTGCGATGGAAGGGAACGGAGAGGCCTCCTTGTGCTGTTCAACGTAAGTGCAGATTCATAAAAAATCCACATGGGAAAGACATTACCCTGTATTCCTCCACTACGGCACATTTTTGTCTCTTGCTGCTTTCGTCCCATGTTCTGCCTTTCCTTTAGAGGCGGTTCAGGCTTCGATGCAAGTGTGTGCCAGATGTGGCATCTTTCCTTTCCAATAACCAAATGCATTCTTATTATTTAAAAACATTTTACCGTACGCTAATCTTGCATATCTAGGTATGCATTTCCGCTTCGTCTAATTCAAAACAAAGCTGCCTGCGGGCGGGTTCGATCTCGGGGGTTTCGATACGGTCGTCAAATGTCGTAACCACAGACGCGCGGCTCCGTTTTGGTGCCATTTTAAGAACGTTTTACGACCGTTGTCTGTGTCGTTGTTGTTAAGTCCGCACCATAAGTCCGCACAAGGTGGACTTATGGTTGTCCGATGGCGGAACTGATCACTGCCACATCGGAGCAACTATTATATGTTCACTGTGGTTATTTTTGTGATGTGGTGTCACAGAAGCCACGCTGAGGCGCGCCGCTCTCCCATCCGCTCAAAGTACCCAGCCTTGCAGAGGCTGCACCTCGTCATCTGGAAGTATCTGTCTGGACAGTTAGAAAATGACGGCGAGGTGCGGTTTTTGCGGCGCTGGCACACGGGCTTCTGTGTAGTACGGGGGAGCAGACTTGAAATGCCTGTCGTACTTTATTAGACCCCCCCCCCCCCCCACCATTGTTTTCCTCTCTGGGCAATCATGTTTTTAAGTTTAGTATGTATAAGTACCCTAATGTGTTTTGTATAGTGCTTTGGTCTGTGAGTAATGTGCGCTTTTGTATGTATGTATGTATGTATGTATGTATGTATGTATGTATGTATGTATGTATGTATGTATGTATGTATGTATGTATGTATGTATGTATGTATGTATGTATGTATGTATGTATGTATGTATGTATGTATGTATGTATGTATGTATGTATGTATGTATGTATGTATGTATGTATGTATGTATGTATGTATGTATGTATGTATGTATGTATGTATGTATGTATGTATGTATGTATGTGTATGTATGTATGTATGTGTGTACACAATAAATTCTCGTTCCACATTGTCGACGTGTGAAGTGTGTACAGTGTTTTATATAGCGGCATTGTTCTGTGGTAATGTGTGTTTTTTTTATGCATGTGTGACACGCTAAATTCTCGTTGTGTGTCGAAGTGTGAACCTTCGAGTCAAAACTTGCGGCGGGTCAGTATCCGCATGACAACAAGCTGGAGACGACGCCCGCTCCAAATGTTAGGTCTGCAAATCTGTAGGCTCTACTGAACGCCGCACGCCATCTGCACTCAGCGGTTTCCGCCCCCCCCCCCGTCCTCAGGAGTAAGGCGGCCCCCAGTCTGGTGTTGCGGTAGCAAGACGCCCTGACTCCGCGAGGCCGCAGCGTCTGAGTGCGGGCCGCGCTACTAACGACAGCATGCGTCAGCTTTCCGGCACAGAGATCTGTGTATCTCTGAACTCGTCAGCGCCACATAAGAAGGTGCGAAAGGCACCAGACGGCATCACCGTGGACGGCACCGACAGGGACATCTCGGATGACGAGTCGTAGTCACCATGGCGCCTCATCTCAGGCTCAACGGCCGCAGCGGCCGCAACCTCCTCCTTCAACTCGCCTGTCTGGCGGGCCACCACTTCTTGCTCCCACCATGGCTTCGTCTCTGCAACTTGCCAATGGTGAACTGTGCGTGTGCCGCGAAGTGAGTTTGAGTGTGTGTGTGTGTGTGACTGTAGTTTTGATTGCACAGCCGCAGGATCCGCACGGCCCATGTCGCGGCCCGAGCTCACAGCAATCAGCACTTCGTCTCCTGGCCGCCCCTGGGCAGCTGTTAGCTGAGGCCTCAACGCCGAGCATCAACTCCTCGAGCGCCTCCCTTATGCGGACGCGTTTACAGACTCAGCCTGAAGAACTTTTCCATGAGTTGGTTACGTTCTCCTGTGTTCCACTGTTTCTGCAACATATATATTGCAATCGGGATTCTTTCCCACCCCCTCTCATACTATCTGAACCTGTGTGGACTGGATTGGCTTGGTGCTGAGGGGGAAGAACAGCGCAGGCTCGACCAGCAGACCATCGATGTATTAGGCGGCTGATTATTGCGCCTCAATAAAGTCTTATACTTCTATATATATATATATATATATATATATATATATATATATATATATATATATATATATATATATGTATGTATATATATATATTCTAAGGTAACGCGACTGTCGGACTTGGGGAATCAGGCTTTATTGCAGACCTGAAGCCTTGGTCGCCCACTGCAGCCAAACACACTCCGCGATGACGATGGGTATCTACAAGAGGGAGCTGGAAGAAGATGAAGCAGCACGTTCAGACGTGTGGAAGATGAAGCACCACACAGTGCTCACACTATTTAGCCCGCACAGTTGAAGTGGCCAGCCTGGCCGCAATTAGTCCGCATGATTGCGCCGAATAAAAGGTTTCATACGTGAAACGTGGACAACTTCAGTGCCACGGTAACGACAGTCCGGAGGAGGGTAAACAGGGGAGACGCGATAGTTGACCGGGGACGTCTTTGCAAGAACTGTGTAAGGACCAATGTAACGGTGCTGTAACTTGTCACAAAGGCCAGGAGTGCGTAATGGGGTCCAAAGTAACACCTCGTCGCCGGGAGGGAACGAAACTTGGCGACGGGTTGCATCATAGCGGCACTTGCGGTCTTCCTGGCTAGCTTCCGTGTTGACGCGAGCAAGCCGGCGAGATTTGGCCACTCGGGAAAGGAACTGGTCAGGAAGAGAGGATGAGGAACTGGCATGTGTAGAAAGGAGAGGCGTCAAGAAAGGTAGCGGGAGAACGGCCGTAAACAAGGAAAAACGGGGTGTAACCTGTGGTCCGCTGTACAGCCGTATTGTAGGCAAACGTAACAAAAGGAAGTATTACGTCCCAGTTTCGGTGGTCCTGGTCGACGTACATAGACAACATGTCAGAAAGCGTGCGGTGGAACCGCTCAGTCAACCCATTGGTCTGCGGGTGATAGCTGGAGGTCAATTTGTGATGTGTGGTTGAGGCCTCAATAACCCATCCTTTTTTTGACCAAAACGACCGGAGATGACCAGGGGCTAGCTGAGGGCCGAATAATGTTTCGTCGGAGCATATCATTCACATTACCTTCTATGATTTTACGTTCTGAAAAGGAAACACGGTAAAGGCGGCGGCTAACAATAGAAGTAACTTCTGTAATAATGCGGTGCTGTGCAGAAGACGTTCGACCCAAGGTCGGAGAAGTGACATCAAAGGAGGCTTGATGTTTTCGAAGTAATTCCTGCAAAGCTTGGCGGTGAGTCGCAGGAAGGTCAGGATTGATGGTGCCAAAGAGAACACAGAGAGAAGCATCGGAAGAAGCTGCTGGTGAGGAAGAGGGGGCGGTAAGGGTGGTGAGGGACACCGGGTGAATGTCCAGGGCACAAGGAAAACATGTCAATTTAGTCAGCACAATGGGCTCTGAGGAAGTGTTCGAAGCAGCGAAAAGCGCTGTGCCATGCTCAAACGGAACAAGTATTGGTGGTAGCGCGATTCCACGGGTCAGATGGCGATCAGAAAGCACGATTAGCACATCTCCGTTATCAATGTCAGTAGAAGTAAGCGCGACAAGTTTTTCGCATCCAGGGAGCAACACTGAGTTAGTAGCGGCAAGCAGGCGATGGCGGGGCTCGGGAGGTTCAGAAGACTGATCGCTCTCGTTCATGTAAATGACCCTGTCGCGACACGAAATGCTGGCTGATGCGGCAGACAGAAAATCCCAGCCTAAAATAATTGGGTGAGCGCACAGTGACATCACGGCAAATTGTACATGGTGGCGGACACCATTAACAAAAACTCGCACAGTACACTTAGCAGAAGGCCGAATTATTGCACCATTAGCTCCACGGAGTTCAGGTCCATCATAAGGCGTTTTCACTTTTCGGAAGCGGGAGCACAAGTCAGTGTGTATCACAGAAACAGCGGCGCCCGTGTCAACCAAAGTCTCAACCCACACTAAAATAATATTCCAGGGACGTTCCGGAGGATTTTTGGGATGGCCGATCGAAGAGTGCAGTTTTCCCTCCTAAAACTGCAGTGGTCAGTTTTCCGACAGGCTGGGGGTCGTCAGAGAAGCTTGACGGAGAGGCGAAGTTGAGCGGCGAAAAGGCGAAGGAGAACGGCGTCTTGAAGGCCTGTAACCAACATGCGGAGCGGGGCTTTCTGGCGGGGGTGATGAACGTCGGGGATAATCAGGAAATGAACGGTGATTAGAGCCGGAAAACCGGGGAGGGTAGTCTGCTTCGAATGAGTCGTAGCTGCGGCGTTCATTCTGGAGCCTGCGACGACAGAAGCGGGAAATATGGCCTCGGTACCCGCAGTTATAACAAACAGGGCGGGCTGGGCGCCAGTTGGGGTAGTATGTCGGCGCCGCGGCAGGTGGTGCCAATGCAGCGACATGAGCAGTGGTAGGCGCCGGTGGCGTAGGCGCTCCAACTGCAGGCGGCAAGGACGTGACTTGGGCGTACGTTGGCACCTGACAGATTGTAGGAGCGACCGATGTTGGCGGGGAATAGGTCATTGAGGCCAGCTCTTCTTTGACAATGCTACGCAGGCCGGCACTTGAAGGATGTGGCTCAGATACAGGGCGGCACAAATTACCTTGAGCCGAGAGCTCTTCACGTATTAATCCGCGAATAAGCGCACGGAGGTCAGCTTCGGCATGAAACCAAATGAAGTGGGATCAGGCTGCGTGCTTATTGATTGTAGTTCGTCAAGGCGTTGTCAAGTCGATATGATGGCGTCAATTGTGGTAGGGTTCTGCACGGCCAGGGCGTTATAGGCGAGTGGCCCAATACCTTTAAGGACGTGCCGAACCCGCTCGGCCTCTGACATGGTGTCATTTATGCGCCGACAAAGTGCAAGAACATCTTCGATATAAGAGGTATAGGTCTCATTGGACCGCTGAAGTCGGGCTTCTAGCTTCTTCTTGGCGGACTCGGTGCGAACAGTACGAGCGCAGAAAATCTGGCGTAGCTTTTGTTTAAAGGTAGCCCTGTCCGGAATCGTCGATTCATGATTTAGAAACCACGTTTTGGCCACATCCGTCAAATAAAAGGACACATTAATTAGTTTAAGAGAATCGTCCCACCGGTTGAAAGCACTTACCCGGTCGTAGCTGTCGAGCCAGTCATCAGCGTCGTCGCCGCGGAGACCGGCGAACATCTGCGGGTCGCGCTGACGGCTACTGACAGTCCAAGTGGCAAGGGGAGCTGGAGTCGAGTTGGTAGAAGCAGGAATAGCGGAGTGGCCCTCTTGAGTCATGACGATGGTGGTCGGGGTCAAACGGCGGCCAGAATGAAGCTCCAGGTAGATGCAGGTTACGAAGCAGCGGGGAAATAAACTCGCACCTCCACCACGTGTAAGGTAACGCGGAGGTCGGACTTGGGGAATCAGGCTTTATTGCAGACCTGAAGCCTTGGTCGCCCACTGCAGCCAAACACACTCCGCGATGACGATGGGTATCTACAAGAGGGAGCAGGATGAAGATGAAGCAGCACGTTCAGCCGTGTGGAAGATGAAGCGCCACACTGTGCTCACAATATATATATATATATATATATATATATATATATATATATATATATATATATATATATATATATATATATATATATATAATGATGGCTTTTTATGATGGCCTTTTTTTGTTTTGCTTCCTTTACGCGATAGGCTTTCGCCATCCTAATAAACAAAGAGAGGCGCATCATTTTGCTGATTTGCTTCGAGTAGATGTTTTGTTTTTGCAGGAATGTACCTTCTGCACCCTCGCCGTAGTCCTTTCCTTTCGGTCTCGCTTTAATGTTGAGACCTTTTTTTTTTGTTAATGGGCTCTCTGTGTTGAGGCCTGGGCGTGATTTTCCTCTCACCAGCATACAGGGCATGTGCTCACTGTACATAAGACATAGATAGGCGTGCAATTGTCGCTACCGTTTTTCTAGATGCCGCTGGACTCCTTTTTTTAACCGCACTACGTTGTCTAATTTTCCGCATGCCTCATAGCCTGTGTTGCTATCTACAGAGCCTATAAACCATACAGCCTCTCCGTGGTGGTACACTGGTTGGGGTCCTTGACTATTGCGCACAAGGATACCGGATCCAATCCCGGCCACGGCGTCCGCTTTTCGATGGAGGCGAAAAGCAACGCGCCCGTGTGCTGTGCGATGTCAGTGAAAGTTAAGAAGCCAAAGTGGCCAAAAGTTCCGAAGCCCTGCACTACGGCGTTTATCATAGCCTGAGTTGCTTTGACACGTTAAACCACATAAACAACCAATAAACAAACCTTACCAACCCAAATCAATAGCGCCAAATAAACACTTGCTTTCAGCTGTCTAACATGCCGTGGTGTGTTAAAGCTGTAGAGCTTAGAAAAGCAGCGTCTGTGCTTTAGCAGGGATTACCGGATGGTGATCAGCTGCCATTTTCTGTTCTTCTGATGATCATGTTCGTGTTGCCTCCTGCAAGATAAACACGGTTATTCTTCAGAATAACATTATAAAAAAATTAGTGGGACACTATACTAGCTTAAACAACACCATTCCCTTCCTTGAATTTTGTAAATAATGTTATGGGGCATCAAACTGATGAACGTGAAGGACAGTGAAAAGAAAGAGTTGGCCGATGGATTGTGAGATAAATTTTAATGAATCGTGGCGGGCCTAGCGCGAGAGTTCCTGCCCGCTTCTTTCTCGCCCGTAACATTAGCCGCGGCCACCAAAAGCGATCGTCCCGGTCGTGGACAAGGACATTTCTCAATATTGATGAGATCCATGGCATGACGATGGGCGTGACTGGAGGGCTGAAGAAGAAGAGGAAGACAACTCCCTGCCGGCCGGAAGAATGAACCTAAATCCTTTAACACATTTGAACACCATTTGTTGAGCAGAATCGACATGCCAACAGTCATCACTCTAACAATGTCAACTGCAAATAAAGATCACTCCCCTACCCCGGTAACCAATCCTGTACTGTGCGAGCTCTGGCCACTTTACCGCCGAAAATTCCATAATCGCTCTGTTACTTTGCCTACCTGCGATGCTTGCTTTCAATCTACTCAGTGTACCCAGGCAACCTTCAGGTATCTGTTGTCCGCATTCCGCGCCCTCCCAATTCTCACTTCTTGATTTTTTATCATCATCTTCATCAGCCGGAATATACCCACTGCAGGGCGAAGACCTCTCTCATTTTCCCCCAGTTAACCCAGTCCTGCGCTAGCTGCATCCACCTGACACCTGGGACCTTCTTAACCTCTTCCACCCACCTAATTTTCAGCCGCTCCATTCTACATGTTTTTCCTTCGGAATCTAATTGGCTACTCTTTTAGTCCATCGGTTGTCCTCGCATCACACTACAATTTCTGCCAATGCCCATTTCTTCTTCTTAAGTTCGGCTCGAAATTCAGTTACCCGAGTTATTTCTGTAAGTGTAATGTTCCTATATAGGAACATTACACCTACCGTTTTCCTTATCATAGTCCTCTGCATTGTCCTAGAACCCTTTTCGTTGGCCTCCATGTTTGATCCACGTTGGTGAGTACTGGTGAGATGCCGCTGCTATACATTTCCGCTTCAGCGATGCAGGCAATCTGCTAGTCATAATGTGCGAAAAACTTTCAAATGCGCTCTATTTCAATCATGTCATGCTAGTTATTTCTCTTTCGTTTTCCAGATTTGCAGTTACTTTCTGTCCCAAGTAGACATATATTCTCCTGCTGCTTATAGCATACGCTACCTTTTTTAAGCTGCTAGTCCTTCATAATTCTGTTCAAAATTGCCTTAGTCTTTTATATTGTTCTTTAGACTTTTACCTTCCTCTTTCTCCCATCTATGGCATTAATCCTTCATTGCAAATGTGATAAACCAATGTTATCAGCGAATCACAGATTACTAAAATAATCGCCATCAACCCTTCTACATAAGCGCTACCATATCATATCTTTGAAAAATACGCCTTATAAAAACCTGTATAGCACTGGGTAGTTTGCATCTCGTTGCCGAAAACGTTTCTTAATTTTACGTTTATTACTTTCTTTAAGCAAACCAGTGGTTGCTCTGCTGCCACGATAAATATCTTCCAGTACTTTCACATATCTCACCCACACGCTTATCTCGCTATGCCTCCTGCATGACTGCTGAGGTTTCGGCTTAGTCTAATGCGCTCTCGAAGTCAACGTAGGCTTTTTATAGGGGCTGGTTATATTCCGGGACCTTTCTTTTATCTGGTTGATAGTAGACCAGTTCCGAAAACCGGCCTGGTCGTTTGCTTGAATAAAGTCTAAAGTTGTCTTCTCCCCTTAGCGGTTGCCTTATTAATTTGTAGGTAACGGAAAATAAGCTGATGGGCTGTAATGTTTCAAGCACTTAATGTACCAGTTCTTATAAATTAGGATAATATTACGATTCCTCCATGATTACAGTACCTTCAATGTCATAAGGCACTGCATATGGAGGGCGGCCAGTTTTTCTTGCATGATATCACCTCCGTCATTCTACCGGAATGACCGACATTCTAGTGGAAATTAAAAAGAAGAAATTGGCATGAGCAGGACATGTAGTGCGTAGAGAGGATAACCGATGGTCGCTTTGGGTAACAAACTGGATTCCAAGGGAATGAAAACGTAGCAGGGGCCGGCAGAAAGTTAGGTGGGCGAATGAGGTTAAGAAAGTTCGCAGGGGTCAAGTGGATGCAGCTAGCACAGAGCCGGGTTAAGTGGACAAATATGGGAGAAGCCTTCGCCCTGCAGTGGGTATAGTCAGGCTGCTGCTGCTGCTGATGATGATACCTTCCGTACGTCCTTCAACAAGTCTGTACTTCTTTGGCAGAATTTATCTGATAGACTGTAGATAAAATACTTGTATTCATGATGTTTGACCAGCCTGGTTTGCTGTTTTATGTTTGTCAATGCTATATCAAGAATGTTTATTTCTACAGTTCGCTGCATGATCATCTGCTTTAGTTCAGCTCTTCGTTTTCCTCCTCGAAAGACGTATTCTTGTAAGATACGAGTAAGGTATTATGACCTAAGGATACCTGAAAAATTAGCTCCATGCAGTTGTGATTCCCTTAGTTATTTCCCTCTTTCGGTACGGATATGAGTTTACAACCAGCTGTAAGTAGACGGTTGCGTTTATAGTTTCAATGTTTGCTGTATATCGGTTTGTCGGTTCCTTCCGAGAGCTTTCAATGCACTTCAGTTTTCTAAATATTTTAGGACACCTGTTACTTTGGTTCTAGTCTACATTGTTATGGCACAGTCATGATCGGTAAGTCCTTCTCTCAGTTAGGACGTGTCTGGGTAAAAAGTCATTCCTGCTCAATATTCCCCGTGTATTTACAGGAGGTGTACAATTGAAAAGTGTTGGAAATGAAGTTCAAAAAAAAAACAACTAAGGAATGCCAAATTTTACGATGACACTTTTTACGGTGCAGAGCGATCTACTGGCACTAAATGTTTCCGGCAGCCGCCATCCTTGCTTAAGAAACAGCTGCGACTAAACTGTAGACAGGCTGTTTGAAAGCTTTTTCTAATTCAAGGGTTGTCAAACGGTTGCCTTCAAGTAGCGCCAACAGTCATCAATTAGTACCATGGAATCTTTGTAAGTCCTCTTGGAGATGAACACGTCCCGTTTTTTCTTTTGTTTAGTTAGCTATTTGTAAGCAGATTGTCTTCTTCATTTTGGCGATCAGCTTTTCATTAAACTTTTACCTCTCAGTGATGCTCAGAACTATACACCCAAAATAAAATTTAGCTGGGGTTTAGCTTTAGTTAAACCGGGTAGGTTGCGTAAGGAAAGCCGACGCAGCTTCTCTTTCTATTATTTCTTCTAGTTCTTCTTTTTTATTTGGGGGTTGCGTACACAGTTACGTGTCAGTTCGATCAACTTTTGTTGCTTATATATCACAGCCTGTTGAATATGGAACGGGGCAATGGCGTACGTTTCTACTTCGGCAAATACTAGTGTTTTGGCGCTAATGGTTCTAACCTGCGAGCATCGTAGCTTCGCCCTGTTCCCGCCAGTGCTTCTAAATGCCAAGAAAAAAGCGCAGTGACACGTGCACATTTTTCGCTTTTGGTTTAATTTTACTAACATGGCTAAATCGGCTGCACCACCCCCGCCTTCAGCTGCCATGCGCACAAGTAGACGAACCCCAGTACTTGTTGTGCCAATGTCGCACCTCCGCACGCATAATAGCAGAAACGGAAGCTAGTGGCGCTTGGAATGGGTTGTAGAACGTGCTCAGCTCTTCGCACACGAAGCTACAAACCAGATCGTGCAAAGCGTATGCTGCTTGAAATATACGCAAGAGTCGTAAATCGCGGCACGCTGTTGTACCTTTTCCATTGTGGTAGCCTCGGCAAGAAAATAGTCAGCTGAAGGTAGGTTGCGAACAAGGCCTGCGAAAAGCTGCTCTTTCCCACTACACATTAATTGTCTCACTTTTTGTTAGAGCATAGGATCGGCTCGCCTGTAGAGGCACGTCGTCTTTCATGTACACCTGGACACTCGTTCGGCATCTAAAAGCGTGAGTGGAGGGCCCGTTCTACATGTTTGCGGCAATCTGTGCTAGTGTAAGCCTCCAGCAGTTAACAGAATTCTCGTAATGATGTTAAAACTTGCTCGCGGTCTTGGAACCAAGTACGGATGCCTAACTCTAGACTGCAGTAGAAGTTCCTTAGGTTGACAGCATCGGCCCACTGGCTTAAAGCAGTGACACGTTGAACCTCAACGAACCAGTCCTGCATATCCTCAAAAATATTCTCGTGGAACGACGTGGAAAGAGAGGGTGTAGTTAAAGGCCGGAGCGACGCCGGCGACTTGCTGAGGTGGAGCACTAGGTATCATGACGGTGGCTAATGGCTGAAGCTCCGGAGACAGTCCCTGGAGCCGTCGACTGAAGTGATGCAATGGGGTACCGAAGGGTACAGGCCTCGCGCTACGTCTTGCGGATGGAGCCTCTCTGATAGGCAAACAATTTACTCGATGCCTCCACCAGAATATCACATACTCGGTGACTCGGGATATCAAGGAGCTTTTATGACGAGGGGTCAGCTTAGCGGGAACGTGAGGAGCAGTACACATGCACAAACGACACTTCATTATGCTTCCATCATCAGTCACGCGCCACCTGGCAATGCTAGGTGGCATATCAACCTTCCAGCACACATTCTGCTTTTTATCAGGTTCTTGCGCAGGAGTTTGAGTTCTAGAAAACGGGTCGATGAGCCATGGTCCCGTCCGACGAATGACAAATCCACTCTCTTAAAACACCGGTTTATTCCGGATAAATGGAAAAGCATTCAATAAAAAGAAACAACATTGGCTGCCACTGCTCTGGAAACGTGCTGTGAAAACACGTGACAACGAAACACCCAGAATGCAGAGAACGAGGGTCAGAGCTTTACCACGGCAACAGAAAACATACTGCGGAGTGAATACGACGAGTTATTAGAGAGTTTTAGAATAGGGGGCCCCAAGCTTTGGGGCCCCCAAGAAGCTTGGGGCGTCGAAGTGCGCATGCGCAGAACGTAAGGCGCGCTTGGGGTCTTGGGTTAACGCTTGGGGCGGCCCCTATTTTTCCAAAATAGCGTTCGCCCCGAGCCGCCGTTGGGTCGCTTGGGTTACGGCAACATGGCGGCGCTCGGCTAAGCGGAGGCCGCTCGCCTCGGCACACATTCGTCGTCACCGCTCCATGGTGTCACGCGTTCATGGAAAACGAAAGGCCAACGAAGCTTATGCTATGTCTCATGATGCCCGCACAACCAATTTTTAGCGATAAAACGCACTATATTTTCAGATTGCTTCCGGATTTACCGAGCTGTTAGGCTTAGCGAGTTCGCCTCCTTTGGTTGCCATGGGGACCAGACGGCGGAAAGCGCGGAAGGTTCAAATGAGGTTTCCCGGTCTCGGCCTGGATTGACAATTGGCCGATTTCGTCTTGTCTGACGAAAACGGTTTATATAACCGGTAGTCTTAAGATAGTTTTTGCACAATAATAGTACTTTTCGATGAATAATATAACGTGTTTACTTTTATATATTAAAATGCTTTTCCTTGGCTTCCGTCGTGGCGCTGCAATCCACGAACGCAAGCCCGGCTCCGCTGCGTCGGGAAAACCCCTATAACTCGCCGCTCGGCTAGCACGTTGCGCTGCCGCGCGCTATTTCCTTGGGGGCCCCAAGCCTTGGGTCCCCCTATTCTAAAACTCCCTATTAGGCCAGAGCGCTAGCGGCTGTACAAGAAAATTGCTCCTCGCGTAGCAGGAACTCACACAAATATGCGTAAGACATTTCTGCAGGCACTGCTCCAACCTTCGTCTGACAGGTCTTCGTTTGCTCGTCCGTGAACATCCCGTTGGCCCGTGACGCTCGCTGGCGGCCCCTGGCCTGGCCTCGCGCTGGGCAAAAAGCCGCTAGCCTTGCTTTCTATGCTTTTGTCTGCCCTCGTTTCGCGCCGATCACCCCCCCCCCCCATGTGGCAGTATGCGTTGCTGTTGTAATTGTGAATTAAATGGCGCTTACGTGCATCTGGTGCGTAATTCATCCCAGGAAAAAGAGACATACTGCCCGCTTCCTTCAGGTATCTTGAGCAATAAACACAACAGGTACTCGATGAGACTAATATCCCGTAGGGCCTACAAAATCAGCGGGACTGCAAAAGTAGTCCTAATGGTTTTCCACGCCTATCAGAATATTGAAACCTATGAGCGCACTAGTCTTACTGGCCCACATGTTTTAGAAGATACAATTGGACCTATAAAACCATAACCTATAAACGCAGTAATCTTCAAGAGCAATAACACCAATAACCCGGCAGACGTATAAGACCTGTAGTCTAAAAGTACAAGCGAGATTGCAGCGTTCACTGTTAGATGTATCTACGTACTTGCGTCGTCAGGGGCTTGATCTATCGCCAACAAAACGAAAACGAATCGTCTTGGCTTTTACACACAAGTTGATGATGTGGTACCTTTTGACAATTGATGGTCGAGACATTGCTTACGTGACACATCATAAATTCTTGGTTGTGACTATAGACCGCGACCTGTCTTCGTCGAAGCACATCTCTCACTCGACAGTTTTGCACACGTTGTGAGATTTATAGCTGGTGAATCCTGGGGTCCGTCTGAGTGATCTTTACTTCGTCTGTACCAGGTGGTTGTGAGTGGATATCTAAGATATAGCGCGCCAGTTCATTCCGGGAAACGACGTAATGTCCTGCCAAGACAGGAAAGCGCAAAGGCGCGAGCAATAAGGGTAGGCTTGGGTGTGCCCTGTAAGACTTAAACGTGGGGAAAATTATATAGAGCTCGCGCCTGCCCCGCCAGCTTTCACGTCCAAAATGAGCCACTGCAGGTATATTTGCGACACAAAGCTAGGCATAATAACCACTCCCTGGGCAACATTTGTAGCGTACGTCCAGATGCATCTTATTTGAAAGCTATCAGGACGCAATAAAATGTAACGCCTACAAACTACATGTCCCACCAAATTTCGGCAGTGACATTATGGACAATTCCAAATCCTAACGTGCGTGAACATATTCCATGTATACCAAAAAAAATTGCACATCGCAAGAGCTGCACCCAAACAGTTGACACTGTCATATATCTCATCTATGCATAGTGACTCATTATTTTTTTTTTGTCAACGGCTCAGTGTCGACCACTTCTTCAGCAGCGGCGTATGTATGCCTGGAAGCACGTACAGCGAACGCTTGAAAATTATGCATAAAATATAATCTATGGTAACTGAATTGGCAGGCATAAGCGAGGCCATCCGCTACATTGGTCCGCAGAAATCAAATAACTAGACAATATTCTGCGACTCGAAACCTGCACTACAGACTAAAAATGTACATGAAAAGGTACATATGAACAGTTAGTCGGAAACATTGTTGTTCTGCTTGCTGAGGCCTTCCAGTGTGGCCACGCCGTCAAGTTTCAACGGATCCCCAGTCATTGCGGTATTGCAGGAAATAAAAGTGCTGATGCAGAAGCCAAGCTGGCTCATGAAGACCAACCTTCCATACACATCTCTTTCTCAAGGAATGACGCCGCAGCCTTACTGGTTCATTCAATGCAGTCTGCTATGCATCTACACTGTGACGATGCAAGCCATCTGCAGGACCCCATCTCTCAGATAGATGCAGGCTCGCGACTTCACGTACCATCTAAAGATATGCGACATCAACGAACTCTGCTCCATCGGTTACGGCTTGGAGTCGGGTACACCAAAGGCTACCTCCACAATGTCGCAGTTGAAGCAAGCCCGATTGCATGAACTGCAACATTCCAGAGACAATTTTTTCTATTATTTGTGAGTGCCCTACCTATAGTGACGTGACGAGGACTTTGGAAAATGCTCTCAAGAAGTTGTACAGCAGCTCTCTCTCTTTGAGGAAATCTCTAGGTGCCAAGGCGAAACAAACGAATAACAGGTGCGTGATTAAGACCCTGTTCGAGTTTTGTAAGTAAAACGGGCCTAGATTCCCGCCTGTGACATTTGCGTGTGCTGTGAAGTGAGCGAGTATTACACTGCATACGCGCTTGTGCTGAAACGTGTCAGTGCACTTTAAGCTTTTTCTGCTGAAGCGCCTCCTTTGCGAACTTCCGCGTCTGTGCCGACATGTGGGTTCAGTGACAAACGGTGCGTGTCCAATACATATGTGGTACGTGGCGTTCTATGAGTGGCATGGTCTCCTCAAGTGCGCGAGCAGCATACGTGTATGTGGTACTTTGAGGTTTTCCGATGAAGTGCATCGTGTGCGTTTTTCTGCATTTGTGCTGGCATGTGAGAGTGCATTTCTGTCCAAGAAATGTGCGTCA
Source organism: Amblyomma maculatum (assembly GCF_055883805.1). NCBI lineage: Eukaryota > Metazoa > Arthropoda > Arachnida > Ixodida > Ixodidae > Amblyomma > Amblyomma maculatum. The sequence goes on along the minus strand of NC_139351.1, from coordinate 12,027,778 downwards.
TGTGGCGTTTCACGAGTGTCGTTAAGTGTGGGCATGGTCTCCTAAATAACTCGGACCACAAGTGAAACCTCACTGTACTATGACATCATAACCCTCCATTCAGACCCTACCTCTCTTTTACTTTCTCTTACCCTCTTCCCTATTGTGTAGTAGCAAGCTGGGGTCACTTTACTGTCCGCTGACCTATCCACACTTCTTCTCATTAAACTACTCTCGCTCATATACAATCAACATATACTCTAGCAGATCTATATAAGACCAATGTAAATAATCTGATGCCCTCTCGGTTTGCAACTGAGGTGTTTTAGCTAGGGAAGTTTCTTTGACAGAGAGGAAGGTAGTAAGTGTATATTCTGTAACCTGCTGGCATTTCTTGTTAAAATTCGAAAACTGGCCTATGTCGTAAACACCACATTTGCATTTTTTGTCAGTTGCATAGATCATGCGAGAATAGCTCTTTCGAATAATCTGAAGAACTAGCAAATAATAATTCCAGGACGAAAGTTCTATTATTGGCATGCCTCTTCTGTTTAGAACCAGAAAGGGAAAATAAGGAGCCTCTCTCGTTGCGGGTGTGTTTGTTTAGAGGTTTTAGGCAGAATAAAATTTGTTATGCTCATTTGGATACGCTATAACGGAATGTCAAAAGCTCTCCAGCCATGTCAAAAGCTCTCAAGATCATGTGCTCCGCACCAAGAATCTAGCCCCGGGCGAGCTGCTTTCGAAACGCTATAATATAATAGGTGATGGTTGCGATGGTGCCAAAGGCACCACTCCTCCCCCGTACACACACCCACCTTCGTGCCATATATCTTCGGCGCAATAATAAGCACAGCTTTATACCAATGTTCAGGTTTTTCAGAGCATGATTTTCTATGCGGAGAGAACGTCCCTTCTGACAACCTACAGCAAGCAATAAATGACTTCTTTGAAGCCAAGAATACCGAGAAAAACAAAGTAACATCTTTTCGGTCTCGGATTAGGAATATAAAACACAGATGAAACCGCCCGTAAGTTTAGCGCCTCAAATTTATTTTCACAGGAGCACATGACACTTTACTTCTTGTCCTTTCTTTCACTGAATATAACATGCTGAATTAAAAAAGGCGCCTCTCGAATAGGAAAAGAAAGCGGGGTCTCTGGTTCGTTTAAAAAGGCTTGCATGTGTTAAACCACACTAGCACTTTAAGTCTCCACCCTAGTGTGGAGAAATTATTGTGCTACTGGAAAACAGATGACCAAAAATGCGTTGTGTTTTCAAAATTGAATCGCAGCGTGTTTTTTATCCATTTGTTGGTACGTCACATATGTGGGACAAGGTTCCCTAAAGGGTTTGTAAAACGAATACAGTGTGTCTTGTACACTTTAGCGCCTTAGCGTGGCCTCTTTCGAAAGACAGTGAAGACAAACAGGACCTTTTGCAAGACCTCAGACGTTGGAGAGTACATGCAATACTCAAGAGCACACTGTAAATCCGAGTCAGAAGAATTCGCTTAGCAACTTTACTTTTGCACGGTCCAATGTGAACACCCCTGTTCGCGGTTTTCGTCCGTTGACAGCGTTGTTCATTTTATCAGGGCATAAATAGTGTTGTTGCGAGAATAAAGTGGATTATAAATGGTTAAAAGAAAAAAAGGTTGGCCGATCTATAATGTAAAAAGTGAGCGATAGTGCGGTTTCTGAGTTCAATAAATGAGTGCGGGTTGTTAGGAAAGAAACCCGCTGCTGCAGGGTGCCTAATCCTCCTTGGCTTCAGCGCCGGTTGAACCCTTAATTGTGGAAGCGCTTTCTTCTCAAGGTTTCAGCGTCGCAGACCACTATGTATATAAGAGAAATGCGCAACAACTTGGACAGGACACAGGAAGAAACACATACAACAGTTCACGAGCCCACGAGCGCTCGTGAACTGTTGTATGTGTTTCTTCCTGTGTCCGGTTGAAGTTGTTGCGCATTTCTCTTATATACTATGCAGAACCAACTAGGCCGACAACACGCTCTTCTGAGACCACAATGTCTTCGGCAGCATGGTTGAGGCCCCTTTGCTAAGGCGTCATATTTCGTTTCGGATCTCATTTGGGCGCTGCCTTTTCCCTGAATTTTCCTGCTCTTTATTGCGTTCGGCTTGCACAGTGTTCTTCAACCTCGCACAAAGCTGGCGTGTTTTTGTCCCTATCGTTTTATAGTAAGTCTTACAGCTGCTCTTACCTTTTTTTTGTCCCAGATAATGAGAAACCAGAACCAGATGTGACGAGAGTGAAGGATCATAAAGACGCAAACGGCAATTTTCCACTAAAAGGGAGGCAGTGGCGCCGTCTTGCATCCTTATGAAAACGCACCATGCTTGCCTGGGTGCTTTCGAAATGCAGAGCTTTCCTCCAGCGACGCCAGATACCCTCAATGCTCCCTTTTTGCTAGAAACTCGGCGTTGACGTCTTTTGCTCCCCAATGTCGTAGGACGCGGTTCTTGCTTTTTATCATGCGCGACTACACTAATTAAGCACTATGCTCAAACCTGCCTCGTCAAGAAAGGGAGAACAACGCGCAAGCTTTATGCCCGGTTTCAGCGCAAATGAAGACTCCGGTTCAGGCGGGGGAATCTTCAAAAACGTGTGGGATAAATTTGCAGAACACTGTATGTCAGCACTACGTTTTATTGTACCTGAATTTTTTCGCGCATGTTTTGAGCCAGCAACATACGATATCGCACCCTGCAGCGGACAAGCACGACCGCAGCAGGCACATGAGGGTGCAAAATAAAACGAGCCAAGAAAAACGAAAAGGACCAGAGCAGCTTGTCGCAATACACATGAAAAAAGAAAAAGCTCACAAAATGCCACGCCGCGGTGGTGCAGTAGTTAAGATGCCGGCTACTGTTCCCGAGTACCCGAGTTCGAGCCCAACCACCGGGGGCTGTGTTTCGAGAAGGCGAAACGAAGGAGCATCTGGGTGCTGTGCGATGTTAGGGTTCGTTAAAGATCGCGAGGTGGACGAAATTACTCTGTTGCTCTCCACTACGGCTACCCTTTCTCTCGCTAGGGGGCCAACACGTTCATTCATTCATTCATAAACCTTTATTCATGAGGATGACCTGAGGCCTAGAGGGGAAGGGGGTGTGTTAGGTGAGGTTGAGGGCGCCAGACTCCGACATGAAGTCTAGCAGGGCACTAAGCTTGCGCTTGGCGTTGGTATTGGGGGCTGTCCAGTCTTCGTAGCTCTGAATGTGGTGAGCAGATGTGTAGCGTGCGCGGAGGCCAGCCGTGCCAGGACAGGTCCAGACCAAGTGCTGCAGGTCAACGGAGTCAGCAGGGCAGTTGGGGCAGCTGATCTTGGTTCGGCGCCATTGACTCAGGATGTCCGGTGTGTACGCTGCACCGGCTCGCGCCTTGTGAGTTAGAACTTGGGCTGGACGAGAGAGGTCGGAAGGGATCGGAGGATTAATATCGGGGACAAGGTCCCGCAACAAACCCCTCCGCTCATGTTTAAACCGTGTGATGACAGAGTCCGGTATGATGAAGGAGACGGGAGAACAGTAAGGGTGGTCCGAGTTGGACGGGCCCACATCAAGGCTATGCCGGCGGTCTTCCTCTAGCTGCGCGCAAGCGGCCTCGTGGGCCATTCTGTTCCCAGTTCCTTGTGCGTGATGTCCAGGTGTCCAATGTATTCGTACCGAGACTTGTGAGGTCTCTCGCAGGTATCGGCAGCGCTCTTTGATGCTGTGTTGTACCGAGGTCTTGTAAGAACGGGCTTTCAGGGTTTTTATAGCCTCTTGACTGTCGGTGTAGATGTGGATGAAACGATCTGTTCCTTTGGTGCAGTGTTGAAGGGCCTCGTCGATGGCTGTTAATTCGAGTTCAGTTGCGGACCAGTGCCTGCGACCACTGTGGCTAGTGGCGTGCAGCTGTGAACCCTCTTGGTAGTAAAAGCAGTGGTTGCAAACGTGATGCCGGTGTCATCGTCATGATATAGGGCGGCGTCGGTATAAATGCGGAGACCGATGTGCTGGTTTTGTGTATCAATTATGTGGCGTTGTCGGTGATCTCTTCCTGGTCCTTTGGTGTTGGTTGGAATGGGTTTTGGATCTGTTACCAATGTTTCTGTCCATGGTGCTGTAAGCTGGTCCAATATGGGCAAGTGTAGGTTAGCTTCGTCAAAGATTCGAGTGAAGAGGCGATGCCCGTTGGGTGTGTGACGCAGGCGAGTTTCATGATTGGCTCGGTGCGTAGCAATAAGTGGGAGCTGAGCGAATCTGTGGAGCTCCGTGATGCGCGTGTGTACGGGTAGACCAGTTATAACCCTCAAGGCAGAGTTATAAAGTAAGCCAAGTGTCTTGTAATTGGCTGCGGTCAAGTCAAAGTAAGGGGCACCGTAGCGGAGCTTAGCGAGCAGAATAGCGACGGTGAGGCGACGCGCTACCTCCGTCCCTGCGCCCCCACTCTTGCTGCTGAGCCGTTTGATTAAGTGGAGCGTTGGCCTCCATTGAGATTTTAGCTGAAGGATCCAATCCTTAGCAGTACCATGCTGATTAATGGGAACGCCAAGTATCCGGAGATAACCTTCGGGGGGTTGTGCGATGTTTTGACCGCTGAAGTGAAGGTTGACGTCCACGCCGCCAGGCGGTGGATGTATGACCAGAAATTTAGTTTTTTCTGGGGATGGACGCATGCCTGTAGAATGAAGTTCAATCTCGATTGTATCTAGTGCTAGTTGCAGCGTCTCCGTTTGTTCTCGAGCCGTATTACGGTACATGGTCCAGAGCATGATGTCGTCCGCATATATTGTGAACCGTAGGCCATCGATTTTGTCTAGTTGCCATGCGATTTTCGCCATGACGATGTTAAATAAGGTGGGGGAAATGACTGAGCCCTGAGGCACACCCGAGCGGTTTGTAAAATGTTGTGCCGTGTGATTGGTATCGATTTGAATTTCATAGGTTCTATTACTCAGGAAGGATTTCACAAAGTTGATGACGCGGGCTCCAACTCCAGTGTGGATTAGCGCGTCGACAATGGCTTGATGGCTGATGGTATCGAACGCCTTGTGTAAATCGACAGCTACGAGTATGTCAGGACGGCCTTTGCACCATCGGCGTGCTCTGTTCAGGTTGGTGTGTAGAAGATAAAGGCTGTCCTGTGTTCCTAGCTGAGGGCGGAAGCCAGTCTGGAACGGGTGAAAGTAATTTGAGGTCTCAAGGTAATGTGTAAGTCGATTGGTGACCATGCGTTCCATTAGCTTACAGACGGTTGATGTTAGAGAGATCGGTCGCAAGTTGGCAAGTTGCGTGGGGTGTTTTCCAGGCTTGGGAATGGGGACGACTGCCGAGTGTTTCCAATGTGGTGGTAGGCAGCCCGTATCCCAGTGCTGGTTGATGAGGTCAAGCAATTTTTCCTTAGTAGGTGTGCTGGAGTTCCGGAGCATGCTCCAAGTGATGCCATCTTTGCCGGGAGCGCTGTTCTTTTTAACTTGTGAAAGAGCATATTCGAATTCAAATGTGTTAAAGGGGGCGTTAATGCCAGTAGAGTCTGTGAATGGAACAGGTGCATAGGTGTCAGGTGGGGGTGGTGAGGCGGGTTGCGGAAAGAAAGTGCGGGCTGCCTCCTGTTCAAGCTCGGTAGCAGTCTGTCTAGTGCGGAGGAGAAGGGTTTCTCCGGTATTTGCGGATTTGCTCTTGCCGTTCATGGCCCGGAATACTCTCCACAGCTTGCTGGTGTTGGTCCTATAGGATAAAGTGCTACAAAAGTCAAGCCATCGACTTCTGCTAAGGCGTTTGCTATAGCGGCGTGCCTCAGCAGTGAGGCGACGAAGTTTTAGAAGCTTTTTGGATTCTCTTCCAGATTGGAGATAATCGAGTTCGGCTTGTTTTCTGCTTTCCCATAGATTAAGCAGGTGAGGGTCGGGCACAGGAACGTCTTCTGTTACTTGTGTGATTGCAGTGGCTGAATCACGGGCGCGTTGAAGGAGTGTTTCGACTGGCAGTTCGGCGAGATGATCGTCTAAAGCCTGTCGGAAGTTTTTCCAATTGATGGTACGAGTATTTCGTTTGCGGCGGCGTAGATTGGACTGGAGCTGTATCCATATAGGGTAATGATCACTGCCCATTGTTTCAGGGCCACATCGCCAATCTTGGATAATGTTGTTGGAGTGCCAGGTCAGATCCGGAGACGTATCATGTTGACCAGGATGCATGCCTCGTCGTGTCGGATAATCGGTGTCATTGCCAAGGTATAGTCCCGCTACCTCTGTGGATGTGATGTGCAGACGCGTTCCGAGAAGACTGGAGCGTCTGTAACCCCATGTTTGATGCTGCGCGTTGAAGTCCCCGCCAATGAGCATCTCGTCTTTAGGATGAGCGTCGCGAAGTTTCCGTATCCAGTCAAAACTGACTTCGTGAGGCTTTGCGTGGGGTCTGACGTATGCGCTGACAACTACAAGATGTTTGCGGTTGTATCGCACTCGCGCTGCTACGATTTCTTGGTGCGGTGAGCAGAACGCGGATGTGTCAAGTTGGGCATGGGGAGTATTTTTACGAATAAATATAGCTGCCTGAGCGTGGATTACAGGTGCATTTTGGTAACGAGGCGTATGCATAATACTTGGAGAATAAAGTGCCTTGTAGTGACGAATTCCAGGGGTTTCCGTTTGTTTCTTGAAGAAGGACAATTGGGGGGCAGCCTATGCGCTCAAACAAGAGATTGAGCTCGTGCGCACAGGTTGCTAGGCTTCGGCAGTTCCACTGAAGGACATCAGGTACGGTTTCGATTGAGGCGGTAGCCATGTTAATCGGTGGGGCGAGGCGGATGTTTATCGACCGCAGCTATGTTGGGACGCTTTGGAGCGGGAGGGCCGTTTTCTAGAGCGTCTAGGCGTTGTGCGAGGTGAGCCTGGTCATTCCGTATAAGCTGTTGTTCGGCTGTGAGTTGCGTTTGAGCATTATTCAGTTCCTTAAGTTGGCTGCTAATAGTGTCGAGGACGGTAAGCTGCGTCATGACAGTTGCAAGTTGTGTTGAAATCTTTTCTTGTGCGGCTTCCTGTGCTTCGTAAGCGTCAACTCGTTTCGTGAGAGCGGCCAGTGCTGCAGATACTGTGTCGACTGATGTGGTGGTGGGCGAATCACAATTGATCTGCGTTGCGGAAAGAGGTGCTGCCTGGTTTTGCGGTGCGCTAGGAGGCGCTGTCTGATTTTGCGGGGCGTCTGGCACTGGAGAGGCTGTTGAAGAAAACTGAGAAGGTGGGGATGTGCCAGTCAAACGGGCAGATTTTTTAAACCATACTGAGTTGCTTGAGGCGGATTCTTCGCTGTTTCTTTACTGTTATGTGACTCTTTGAGAGTTTTTTGGGTGAGTTGTAGTTGTGATGTAGAACAGGTAATCTCAGATGAGCCGGTGTCATTGCCGAGGTTATTGCTGTGTGACCGGGCCTGCGTCGGCGGCGGGACTGACGATTTCTTAGAGGGGCATGTTGTGCTGGTAGCAAGATGACCCTGTACTTTACACCTAACACAGTATGGCAAGGTGCAGGCCGCGTTTCCAGTATGTGCAGTTCCACAACGGCCGCATACAGCGGCGTTCGGACAGAACGCTTGCATATGTCCTGCTTCGTGACAATGAAGGCACACAACAGGTCGATGTTCAAACGGGTATGCCTTTACAGGACAGTTGTAATAATAAACACGTTTCGGTATGCTCGGGGCTTCCATTGTACTTAGGGCAGTGTTCGATTTCCCAAACATGCGTGCGGCAAGTATGGTTCCATGCGGCGAAAAAATATTGGCAATCAAATCTTTGCTGGAGCTGCCTGGCTCGATGGAATGCAACACAAAGCGTACAGTGTTTTTAGGCGGTGCCATGTAGCTGGTAACTCCAACTGAGCCCCATGTGGGGTCGCAAAGCGTCCGAAGATGGCGGGTTATGTTTACAGCATGCTCCGATTCTTTCACGATTGCCGTTATTGTATTGCTGCGACTGTCAGGTCGGTACACTGCAAGTTTGGCAAGGCTGGGGTCTATGGCGTGCTGGTTGAGTAATGTTGCTAGTCGGGCACGTGGGAACGATGAGATGTCTCGGCGTTCCGTGGGTTTAATAACTACCACATGGTAAGGCATGTCTTTCAACATTTGAAAATTGGCTTTCTTACGTTGCTGCAGAAGACGTTTCTTGCCGGGCACAGTCTGCCACTGGTGCGGGTTGTTGGCCTGTGTGTCGTCATCCACGTAGGAGCTCCATTTCGCCTGTAGATCGGTGCGGTAGGTGGTAACTGTTTGCAGGTTCTCGGGCGTCAAGTAGCTGGCGTTCGTACTGGCACAGGGGGGTTGCTGGGCGTCAGCGTCCATCGGGTCAGTGAACTCGGCATCAGCCGAGACATCCGGCATAGCGTTGTAGCGAGGGCTGCTAGGCCTAACAGGCCTAGCCTCGTCTTTTTCGAGCGTGTGGCTGTATATGTAAAAAGCCGTCTAAAACATACCTGGGATTGCTGCCGATGTCAGTTGAGCACAAGAACTCTGTTATAAGTTCCGGGTTAAGAATTAGAGATAGCGGGCGGCTAAAGAAGCATCCGTCAGCTATGACGAGCGGATGTCTGGAAGGGTTCGTTAAAGATCGCCAGGTGGACAAAATTACTCTGTTGCTCTCCACTACGGCTACCCTTTCTCTCGCTAGGAGGCCAACACGAGCGGATGTCTGGAACGTCGGCTCCGGCAAACGGTACGTGCCACTCCTGCCCAATCTCTCCTACGGCCACTAATCTGCTCGAAAAGCAACTTAAGTGCCTAAGGAAGACAGGAAAACCGCCCATTCCGGGCGAAATCCGACTTTTACTGTGTTAAGAACATTTATCGGACTGAGACGCTCAGCCGCCAAGCTAAGCCCAAATCCGCCTCCGCTCTTCCGCCGGCACCGCCGGCGATACCAGCCGCTGTCATGGAAGTAACGTTTGAAGGCCACACCGTTACCGCGCAAGAGCTACTGTCAGATGATTGGACACCAGTCCTGTATAAAGCCTACGCCTCCCGACCAGCCAGTTCGCCGAAACCACCTCGCCACTCCGAGAACGCTACCTCCGAGGCAGTTAACCCGAACGCCAAGAACGCGGCGCGCGACGCCGCAGCCGCAACCGGGAGCGGCAAGGTGCCGGCCCGTCTACCACCTGCGACCAAGGAGGCTCGTCTCACAGTGCAGCGCAGCAAGCAGCTGCCACCACTCCCACCCAATGCTATCCGAGTGGTCGTTCGCCCGCGAGGTGAACTACGACTCCGAGACGTCCCAACACCTCGACTCTGGAAGGCAGTGCAGAGCCAGCTCCAAATTACTCTACCGGACGACTTCTACCTGCGCATCCACCCGACCAACAACACTTTCACCATGGCAACAACACACATCCCAATGACCGAGACACTCAAGACGCTGACCTCCCTCACCATTGGCAACCAAACCAACCCGTGCGCGGCTTACGTGGCACCTCCACCGGGCTCTACCAGAGGAATCATCACAAATGCCTATGATGACGAGACCCCAACGCAACTTTACGAAGACCTCGTCAGAAGAAATCCGGAGTATACCATACTAGCAGCCCGACGCATGGGCAAGACGCACTCCATTTTAATCACCTTCGACGCAAACGCAGTCTCACATTCCATCAAATACATGGGAGCCATCCACCGCTGCACCCCATACCGCGGCAGTCCGGACGCCTGTACTAATTGCAGACAGCCGGGTCACCGTCATGACGTATGCCCAAGCCCAAGACCAACATTTGCCCCCGCTGTGGAACACGACATTCGCAACAAGCCCCTCCTTGTACGCCCAAGTGCATTTTGTGCGAGGGCCCTCACCTTACCGGTACGGGATCGTGCAAGGGGCGAAACCTTCACCAGCCACGGAAACAGCCAAGCCACCTACAAACGCAGCAGCAAGAATCGGTCTCATCGAGGGACAATTTTCCCCAGCTGTCGTCCAGACGCGCCCAGCCCAGCCAACATAAGCAAGCCTGGACAGTGCCGCTGAAACAAGCCTGGGACACCCCCAACTCTTCTCACCAGCACACGACACCCGCGACAGCGACTCTCAATCTACAACATGCCTTGGAGAAATCCCAGGAGGAGGCAGCGGCAGCCAAAGCAGAAGCTTCAGCAGCCCGAGCAGAAGCCATCGCCCTTCGTCAGCACATCGCCAAACTGGAAGCCCAGATAAGTGCTCTTGCCACTGGCTCTCCCATTCCCCCTGCCCCCGCTCCCACCGCATCCCAACCTCCACCACCCCCAAACCCACCCATGGCCTACACCTTGCCGAGCCACTCCCACCCTAGTTCTCCTGATGTGCTAGCAATGGAGGCTGACACAGAACCCCCTACGAATTCAACTCTGTGCACGACGCCCCCTCCCTCCACCCTATCTCACTAGACGACATACCAACCCTTCTTGAGTCCCTTGCTAAACGCTTTGAGGCAAAATTGCAGGACGCTATCTCTCACATCAACCAGGAATGTGCAACCCTCAAAGATGCTGTAATCCACATAACACAAGACAATGCTACTCTTAATCACCGATTCGACGTGCTAACGCAAGGATTCTCTGACCGCTATAACGATCTTGAATCCCGGCTCAATTCTTACGCAACGTGCCGCCCAAAACGGGACCCCACCCAAAATAGACGAAAGAAGCCCAAAGCACCGGAAGGACAAGACAATCCTATCCCTGCCGTAGCTCGTGACTCTCACCCACCCGTTATGGCTTCTCCCCATATCGACTCTCATGATGGCATCTCCGAACCGTAACTCCGAACACTCTGGCAGTGGAACTGCCGGGGCTTTAGCCAGAAGCGTCATGTGGGGCACCAATTGCTGTCCTGCGCTACGGGACCTGACATCCTTGCCCTGCAGGAACCCTCCAACCCGCTCACCCTCCCCGGCTATACTCCTATTCTGCCCACATCAGCCACACCCCCTCGCGTAGCGTTTATAGTTAGTAGCTCAATTACCACCATCTCCCATCCCCTAGCAATTCAAGATATTGATCACCTTTTATTTG